>NC_134579.1:92933750-94417500 GCF_037038515.1 Microtus pennsylvanicus
AGCATGTGCTAAAATGCCTCACAACTGAGGGCTGCAGCTCTGTGGTAGACTTAAAGGGCCTTAAGTTCCACGCCTAGCACTGCCAAAGGGGTAAGGGAAACCCCAGTGCCCTATGAACAAGAGATTTAATTGTAGGGTTAACAAAACTCTGTAGGGCCCAATGCTTTAACCACATTCCCGTTCCCCTGTCACAGACCAGAATGCGATGATGGAGGGGAAACTGGTGAGCTGCTGGGGTCCCTCAGTCAGGCTAAGTTCTTACTGAGAACAGAACGCTATGATGGAGGGAAGCCGGTGAGCTGCTGGGGTCCCTCAGTCAGGCTAAGTTCTTACTGAGAACAGAATGCGATGATGGAGGGAAAGCCGGTGAGCTGCTGGGGTCCCTCAGTCAGGCTAAGTTCTTACTGAGAACAGTACGCTATGACGGAGGGGAAGCTGGTGAGCTGCTGGGGTCCCTCAGTCAGGCTAAGTTCTTACTGAGAACAGAATGCGATGATGGAGGGAAAGCCGGTGAGCTGCTGGGGTCCCTCAGTCAGGCTAAGTTCTTACTGAGAACAGAATGCGATGATGGAGGGAAAGCCGGTGAGCTGCTGGGGTCCCTCAGTCAGGCTAAGTTCTTACTGAGAACAGTACGCTATGACGGAGGGAAAGCCGGTGAGCTGCTGGGGTCCCTCAGTCAGGCTAAGTTCTTACTGCACTCTTCTTACCTGCAGGTCAGAACAGTAAACCCTCAAGCTAGGCTCTGTTAGTGATTTCTCACAAACTAACAAAAGTCCTAAAGCCTTCAGGGGAGACTAAAGCATCCAATATAAAGATCTCAAGAATGGCACTGTGCCCCAGAACGCTCTCTCTCCCTCCTCAAATATGAAAAGTCTGTGTTTCAGGTCCAAGATCAACCTTACATGGTTGGGCAGCAGTATGTACCTTGAATTCCAGCACCTGGGGAAGAGGCAAGTGGGTCTCTTGGAGTTTAAGGCCAGTCGGTCCACATAAGTTTGTTATTTTGTTTTGTTTGGTCTTGGTTTTTCTATATTACAGTCCTGGCTGTCCTGGAACTCACTCTGTAGACCAGACTGGCTTAGAACTCACAGAGATCTGCCTGCCTCTGCCTCCCGAGTGCTAGGATTAAAGGTGTGTGTCACCACCGCCTGGATACATAAGAGTTCCAAACTGGCCCGGGTTGTATGGTGAGAGCCTGTCTCAAAAGGAGTTGGGGAGGAGAGGAGAAAAGATGACTTTTCCAAAGCACTTGGTGAGACTGTCTTTCCCTCTACCTGGGCCCACATCTGGTTTCCCAGATTCTCTAGAGCTGGATACACCTGGACCATGCCTCCTCTGGAGCCCACCGAGCTGCCCTCGCTACTGCTGGGTCTCACTCACTGCTCACATCACCCGGGTTATAGAGATCTTGTCTCCCTCCCCCAAATGCGCTTGCCTTCAATCTGCATAGTGCACACTCCCCGTGATGAAATATGGATTTGAATCACCTTTCCAGAGATGATCTCACTGTCCTACAAACAGATGCGCCATTAGGAAACACTGGGAATGGAATCTGCCGTTGTTTACTGCTTAGAAAACAAACGAGCCTTCAGCACTCCTGTGGTGCAAGGTTACAAAAGTTCCCCCTGAAAGGACGATAGGAATGTCCCTATGGAGGAGGATATTCACCATACTCCAAGAGCAGGCAGGGAATGGCTGCAACCGAGTAAAGAGGAGAGCATAACAAAGTCTAGTCCGTCATCCAGGTGCAAGCTGGGTGAGGGGCGGTCACGCACACACGTGGTAAGGATAAGCACGTATGTGCTGTGCTGATGGTTAAGGATGACAGGATGTGCCTTACTGCGTTCAGAAGACTTCTCTAGGGAGCCCTCATAGCTAAGCTGTTAGGGAGTGTACCCGCTCCTGCAGAGAACTGGAGTCGGACAGTCCGGAACTGCCTGTACCTACCACTCCAGGACAGCCAGCACCTCTTCTGGCCTCCTCATACAGAGGATACACACAGACACATCATACTATGTACACAAATGACAGATCTGACCGGTGGGAAACAGATGGAGAATACACACAAACCCAGGCCAGCAACTGGAGCAGTCTGGACTGGAGAAGGGTACGAAGAAAACTGAATACGAGAGGAAGTGTTTTGGGTTTTGTTTATTGGGATAGGGTCTTGCTACCTAGCCGGAGATGACCCTGAGGCTGATTCTCCTGCCTCCACCTCCCAAATGCTAGGGTTACAGACACAGATCATGACACCCAGTTTATGCAGGACTGGGGATTAAGATCAGGACACTGTGCATGCCAGGCAAACACTACCACCTGAGCTACATCCCTAGACTGTTTTTAATGGTACAAAAAAACAGCAATTCAAGACTACATAACATGTAGCTTTCTAAATTACATAGTTTCTAAATGAGCACAAATCCTATCTAACTCTAGACACCAGATTCCAAAATGGGAACTTGATGGGTCAGGCATGGACTGCTGTTTGCAGACTCTGAGCTAACATCAGGATGTCTGACTTCTCTCAGAGGAGGTGACTAGAGCCGGCAGAAACACCGGGGCCGTGTTTCTACAGGTTGGTAATTGGCAAGGACACAGGCCTTGTGGTTTATCTCCGTTCCCACACCCATCACTCTTCACTCATCTGTGCCACCTGCTCTGGAGGTTTGCTGTTTCTGCCCCCGCGGCCTGGGATCACATAAGATGCCACAAGCCCTTGTTCAGGTGCAATGTCCTGATTTGGGAGCAGAAATACAGCTCGTTTGGTAGCGTGCTTGCCTGGCGTGCGGGAAGCCCCGGGCTCACCCCAGCAGCAGCTCATCGCCAGGTACACTGGTGCACAGCTGACACTTCTCACCACAAAGTAGGAAAGGTATTCTGAGCTGAGTTTTAAAATTGGTTTTCCTTAACTTGTTTTATTGAATTTGGATCAACATAACATACTTGGCTTCGGATCTCACATGGCCTGTAACCACCTGTGTCGGGGACCATACATACACCAAATCCATTACACTCTAATTTGACCCAACCACAGAAAAACCAGGTATACTACTTCGAGCAGGCTCCACTGCACACCAGGGAATGACATATGTACAGTCCGTCTGCGGCCAGGGTGTTTTCCTTGCCTAGTGGCAAATGCAAAGTACTCACCGGGTTCATCTCCAGAACCACAATAAATAAATAAATAAATAAATAAATAAATAAATAAATAAATAAATCAATCACGCAACCCTGCCAGATTATATGCTTCCCAGGGGTGGAGCTGAGTCCTCTCCAACCCAGCCTGTGCCACTCCAAAATGTGTAAACAGAATCCAAGGAAACTCCCTATCCAGCCTCTCTCTTACTTGAGACGGGACACTCCAATCGGTAGGACCTCTCTCCGCTAGAGAAAAGTGTTTTGTAATTGGATAGAGACGTGCCAGCCGTTCCCAGCAAACGCGGCCTCCAGAATGGTGACACAAGGCACATGCTGTTTGTTACTCCAAATTGTTTCAGGCCTCTAAATTGGTTTCACCTCATTTTCTCATCTTCATCCCCACTGCCTCTTCTAACCCCTGGCCGGAACAAATCGGATACATTGGTCAAAACACCATTAACTTTCCATCTAAAGGTACAAGGATAACAGAATAAACCTTCACAAAGTTTGGGGAACCAGAATTCACATAAGAACTCGCTGCTACCGGATCGCCAACAATTTGTCATTTTTAAGGACAAAGCGTCCTAAGGGACCTTCCTGTCATCTTTCCTCGGACCCCACCCCCAGATGTAGGACCTGTTCTCTGAAGCATCGTCTATGCAGAGCGGGGTTACAGAGGGGCAATGCACGCTGCTCGATACGCGCTCAGCCTCCGGCAGATGGCATGAGCCCCCAGCACCTGCATCCCACGGAGCAAGGTGGGCAGGGCCGCGCGCGACCCAGGGATGCCGAGGGCGCGGCTCACCTACCTGCAGGCGCACGTTGAGCATCATGGAAGCCACGATGTAGAGGTAGGGAAAGTTGATGCGCAGCCGCCAAGCCAAGTCAAAGAAGATGAGCAGCGTGCGGGTCAGCCCCTTGCAGAAGACCCCATAGGAGCGGGCGGCGGCCGAGCGCGACAGCCGGACAGCCAGACCCGACAGAGCCGTCGCCATATAGAGACCCGCGGCGCTCCCACTGCCCGCCCGCCCTCCCTCTCCGCGCCGCGTCGCCCGAGGCCTCCTCCCCGGGCCGCTGTTCAGCGCTCAGCGATCTCAGGGAGCGAGGGAGACCGCGGCGAGGCCGGCGGGAGGGCGGGCCGCGGGGGAGCTGAGTCTGCGCGTCACTCTCAGGAAGCGCCTCCGCGAGCTACCACCTAGATCCCCGGCCCGGCCGCGCGGCCTGACGTCACAAAGCCGGCCCGCGCCTGCGCAGGCAGCAGACTCCGCCCCGCGCCCCGCCTCGCCGACCGCTTTCCTAGCGAGTAAAGTGCGCGTGCGTTAGAGAATGGAGTCGCTGCGTTGCTTCCTGGCGCCCTCTAATGGTGAAACCGATAACAACTAGAGGAAAAGTCGGGCGTGGCGGCTCTAGCCTGTTAGTATTCCAGCGCTCAGGAGGCTGAAACAGGATCTGAGCTCCCTGACAAGGCTCTGTCTCGAGAAAGAAAAAAGAGAGAAAGAAAAAGCAAAGCTGAAAAGATGATTCCGCAGTTAAGAGCGCTTGCTGCTCATCTATAGGACGCTGAGTTCGGTTTCCAGTACCCATATTAGGTGGCTCACTACCACTTATAATTTTGGCTTCAAGGGATCTGTGTCTTTCGGCCTTCGCGGCATTTGCACTCACTTGTGCATGCATATACTCAGATACACATTCACATAAAAATAAATAAATAAATCTTTTAAAAAAAAACAGGAAAGAGATGGACCATGGCCATCCATGGTCACAGGTAATTTTAGATCACATATTCTTAAAATGGTTACAGTGAGGCGAGCGAAGTGGTGAAGCAGGTAAAGGCACCTTCCCCTACTCCTAATGGCATGAGTTCGATTCCTCATACCCTCACCGTGGGAGGACACACCTGAAGTCCGACGAGTTGCTCTCTAGGCTGGCACAGAAGCTACAGTTATCCTGGAAGAGGGAACCTCAATTGAGAAAATGAGAACCCTGAGCCGGTGGTCTCTGGGTTGTAAGAAACAAGGTAAAGAAGCCGTGAGGAACGAGCCAGTGATTTCATCTTAATTTCTAGTTCAGTTCCTGCCTCCAGTTCCTGTCATGCCGGAGTGCCTGCCTTGGCTTTCCTCAATGGCAGACAGGGGGCTGTATAAGCCAAACAAACCCTTTCCTCCCCGTATTGCTTTTGGTAATGGGGTTTATTACAGTACTAGAAAGCATATTAATATATCCTCCCACCCCTTGCAGCCTGCTGTGTTATATGCATGTGCATGCACACACACACACACACACACTAAAATGTGACTTCCCATCTGTGTAATGGCTACAGTGGGGACTAGAGAGATGGCTCAGTAGTTAAGAGTGCTTACTTCTCTGTCGGAGGACCAGAGTTCAGACTGCAGCAACCATATCAGGCAGCTCACCAACATTCAAAACTCCAGTTCCATGGAATCTAATGCCCACTTCTGGACTCCATGGACACCTACATGCACACATATATGCACACATAAATATAGTATTTCTTAAAAATGGTTACAATGGTCAGGCAGTGGTGGCTCACGCCTTTAATCCCAGCACTCGGGAGGCAGAGGCAGGTGGATCTCTGTTAGTTCGAGACCAGCCTGGTCTACAAGAGCTAGTTCCAGGACAGGCTCCAAAACCACAGAGAAACCCTGTCTCGAAAAACCAAAAAAAAAATTGGTTACAATGGTAAATTTCCTAACATGTATATTTACCATAATTTTTAAAAGAAAGAAAAAGGCATTTGTGGGCTAATAAATAGTCTAGTGTTCCTTGTGTTGCCTGAAGTCCCAGTCATTCTTGTTTAATGTTCATATATATATATATATATATAGTTATATAATGTTTAATGTTCAGTTATATATACTTAAATTTTCATTAATTTGTATACTATTTTATGTGTGTGAATGTTCTACCTGTATGCACCATTTTGTTTGCATGTCTATCTGTGCACCGTGTGCCTGCAAAGGCCAGAAGAGGCCATCAGATCCCCTGGAGCTGTAGTTATAGACTGTGAGCTTCCAGGTGGGTGCTGGGAATCCAACCTGGCTTCTCTGGAAGAGCAACCAAGTGACCTTAGCACTGAACCATCTTTCCAGCCTACGATCCTTTAATTGTAGTACTGCCAGATAGGGTGGCACGTGCCCTCAAACCCAACACTCGGAAGCAGAAGCAGACAGATCTCTGTGAGTTCAAGGCCATCCTGATTTACATAGCAGCTTCCAGAACTCCCAGAGCTACACAGTGAGACCCTGCCTCAAAATAACAAATGATGGTGTGGGAGGTCCTTCTGTCTATGTGTTGCTTTTATTGGTTAGTGAATAAAGAACTGCTTTGAGCCTATGGCAGGGAAGAACAGAACTAGGCAGGGAAAGCTAGGCTGTATGCTGGGAGGAAGAAGGGTGGAGTCAAAGAGAGACACCATGGAGCTGCCAAAAAGAAGTAAATCATTAAAAAAAACAGTCTTTAAAGAGACAGAGTACAGACAGTCAAAGATTAAAAGGAATAAAGAAAAATAAGCCACATACATAAAGACGAAATATGCAAGGAGAGTCTGAATTATGTATATTATTGTGTCTTTAAATTTTTTGACTGTGAAGGAGCCAAGTAGAGAGAGACATTTTATTGTATGGGCTGCTAAGCTAAACCAGTATGTATATTATAAAGGTATCTTGACTTCAGAATTTGGGTCTAAGAACATGTTGCTTGGGAAAAGAGGTTTTTCTTTTGTTTTCATAGAAGATGAGAACCTGTGGATTGCTTCTGGACGAATATGGTTTCATGAACCAAGGCCTCCTGAAAGGTCGCTGTAGACACCCTCAAAAAATTACTTCACCCAGCTGCTGGCTGAGATGAACCTAGCACACAGGATACACCATGAAGACCTGATTAATAGTGCCCCCAAACAGCAGAAAGCAGTATGGATAGAACTACACCCATATTCCCAAATATTATCTATAAATAATTTAAAGGGGGATATACTATAGAGATGAATAATTTGCATTGGTGTAGATCTTGGTTTATTGATACAAAAGGACAATTTTGTTATATATATATATATATATAATGTGTGTGTATTTCTAATCTTGATTAAGGTATTGTATTTATGTAGCTCATTTATATTAAGAAATACAAGTTAATAGATACTCATCTGTAATAGTCAAGCTTATAGTCATGTTAGATTTTCTAGATGTATAGAGATATATTTCAGTTATATAGGTATTCAAATCTTTCAGAGACTTTCAGAATATGGCATTTTAAATGTTTTAATAACTTAGGATTTTTCATGCCTATGAGACATGTCTGCTCTTGGCAGCACCAAATACTCTGAGAGAATGATGGGCATCAAAGAGGCTCCTTAGCCATTTGGGCAAGAAACTACTCTTGCCTGGACTGCTTAACTAAACAAGCAGGACCTGCAGAGAAATGACTGCTAAACTTGCCTAAAGGTGAGATGATCCTTCAGGTTTCCTGCTTCATGAAAGAGTCTGTGAGACATTCTACGGAATACAGAAGAAAGTGACTGGCAAACTGCAAATATAGGTAGACCTGTCTTTGAAATTTCCTGCTTCATGGAAGAGTCTGCCCAATACTATTGTGCTGTAGGCTAAAGATGGATGCCCCAATGGTACAAAAGAACTTTGGGTGGCTGTCCAGGTAGCAAGATGTCTCTGTCAATTCTAGAGTTTTGAAAGTTGCTTGCAATGTACTTCCTGTTTACTTAGGTAATATTATATCCTTCTGGAGTCTTTGATGGAGTTAAAGAATAGATAGATAGTTATAGATATAGTTTTTCTTAGTTATGAGAAAAAATACAGTAGGTATAAATATTCTAACTGTAGTTCTTGTTTGATGCCTGTTTTGTTATATGTAATTTTATTATGTTAAAGTTAAAGCCTTCCTTTTTGTTTAAACAGAAAAGGGGAAATGGTGTGGGAGGTCCTTCTGTCTATGTGTTGCTTCTATTGGTTAGTGAATAAAGAACTGCTTTGAGCCTATGGCAGGGAAGAACAGAACTAGGCAGGGAAAGCTAGACTGTATGCTGGGAGGAAAAAGGGTGGAGTCAAAGAGAGACACCATGGAGTCATGCCAAATCTTTGCTGGTAAGTCACTGCCATGTGGCGATATACAGAATATAGAAATGGGTTAAATTAATATAAGAGTTAGCCAATAAGTAGCTAGAGCTAATGGGCTAAGCAGTGTTTTAATTAATGTAGTTTTTGTGGGGTTATTTTGGTTCTGTGCAGCCAGGACAAATAAGCAGCCCCCTCCTTGCAACAAAATGAAATAATTATGGTACTAATTAAAGCCTCTGAGGTAAAATATACGTTGACTTTGAAGAATTCTAGTATTCTGGAATGTAAGGAGTTTGTTAGAAATCTTTCTTTCTGGATTTATTTGTTTGAGATGAGTTTTTTTTTTAACATTTTCTTCTTTTTGTGTGAAGGTGTAGAAGGGGATCTCATGGGTTTGGCTCCATATAGCAACCCAAAGTTGTCCTCAGGAATCCTCCTCAATGACTCTTCCAGTACAGTCTTTGAAGTGGCATCTTTGGGCTCACTGATACTGCTAGTCTAGCTAGCCCACTTGCTCTGGGTAATCCTGTCTCTGCCTTCTGAGGCCGAAATTAACTCTGTTGCGCTGTGCCCGCCCAGCTTTCATTCAGCTTCAGGGTCTCCTGACTCCAGTCCTCACAACTGGCCAGCAAACACTTGATCCACTGAGTCATCGCTTCACCCGAGAGAAGCTGATAGTTTGAGAGACAAACACAAGAAAGGGAAGGTCAAGGATGTGGTTCAGTTGAGAGAAGGCTTGCCTAGGATGCATGGAGCCCGGGATTCTGTTCACAGCACTGTGTTAACTGGGTGCGGTGGCTCACTCCTGTAACCTTAACAGGTGAAGGCAGGAGGATCAGAAGTTCAAGGTCATCCTTAGCTACGTAGTAAACTTAAAGATACCCTGGGTTAAGTGAGACCCTGTGAGAGAGGGGTGAGAGAGAATTAGAAAGGTCGGTGTGAAAAGTACTTTTGTACAGGCACAAAGAGTGACACGAAGGGGCTAGGACAGACACAGTATTAATAACTGACAAGCCCATCTGTTTTACTCCCGATCCTCCCTGCTGGTGCTGGAGCTGTGCCTCTGCAGAGAGCAGACCAGAGAAACCAGGCTCCATTTTCAGCAACCTCTCCACGCTCCTCAGACCTGCTTCCAGAAGACGAGAATGAGATGCTCATCCCACCCCACCCTGTCCCCCCTCTAGGTATTTGTGAAAAATGAATGAAATCAAGTTTGCAGCACTGGGCACAGTTCCAAGCACACAGAAGGCAACCAGAAAACAGTAACTATTTTTATATCCAGAGCCCTTGAGTCCTTAGATTGTAAGTTCGGTGGATTTATGAGCTCAGTGTATGATTAATAATGGTTAATGGTTAGTTGTTTATAAAATTACTTTCCTTGGGACAGTGAGATGGCTCAGCAGGTAGACACTTGCAGCCAAGCCCAATGACCGGAGTTCAATGCCCAGGACCCATATGGTAAAGGACGAGAAATGAGTAATGCAAATTGTCCTCTGACCTCCACATGCTCACTGTGTGTGTGCGTGCACACACACACACAAACACAGATATTAATAAAATAACTTTCCTGACGGCCCATCTTTATTGAGGCAGTGGATTCAATCCCAAACACTGCAGAAAACAAAATAACAACAACAAAAGTCTATATGTTTATTTTCATAATATTTATACTTGTATGAAACTATTGGGATTACTTTTTGGTGTCTATGTGTTGAGGGAGGGAATGTGTGTGCTTGTGCATGGAGTGTGTGTGTGTGTGTGTGTGTGTGTGTGTGTGTGTATGTGTGTGTTGAGGGAGGGAATGTGTGTGCTTGTGCATGGAAGCCAAAGTTTGATGTCTGGTGTCTTCTGCAGTCGCTCTGCAGTCTTAGGTTTTGAGACAGTCTCCCACTGTACCTGGAGCTCACCAATTGGCTGGGCCATCTGACCAATGGGCTCCAGGAATCTCCCTCTTTCTCTTCCACTGGTGCTGAAATTATGAGAGTCTATGACCACACCTAGCTTTTTTTTTTTTTTTTTTTTTTTTTTTTTTTTTTTTTTAAGGCAGGATCTCACTATGTAGTCCTGGCTGGCCTGGAACTTACTAAGTAGACCAGGCTGACCTCAAATACATTGAGATCTGCCCACCCCTGTCTCTATCCCTAGTGCTTTGCCCTGCCTATGCCCAGCTTGGGTGCTGTGGATCCAACCTCAGGACCTGTGCTAGCATGACCCACTAAATCCTCGCCCCATGTATGGAAAGATTTTAAATTAAAAAAATTCATGTGTATGAGTGTTTTGCCTAGATATGCATGAGCCTGGTGTATGTAGAGGCTAGGAAAGGATGTCAGGTGCTAGGAAGTTTGTGACCCCTGGGGTAAGACTGTAGACTCAGTCCAATTATAATTAAAGCTTTATTGTTTAGCTGCTAGCAGAATGAATAATCTCTGAGCCAAATTTGAGATTGCCATGAGAAAGGGGGTGGGGGAAGGACTTTTAAAGGTGAAAATCACAGGAAGACTTTCAGGAACTACTCAAACAAGCAAAAACTGGTCTGTTCTGCTGAGTGGTGGTGCATACATCTTTAATCCCAGCACTCGGGGGGCAGAGACAGGTGGATCTCTGTGAGTTCGAGGACAGCCTGATCTACAAGAGTAGTTCCAGGACAGGCTCCAAAGCTATAGAGAAACCGTGTCTAAGAAAACCAAAACAAGAAACAAACAAACAAAAACAACAACAAAAGCCTGGCTTGTTCTGCCAAGTTTACCAAGTTAATAACCCGAAACAATGGATACACAAGTTATAGAAGGTCAAAAACAGCTGGGCGATGGTGAAACATGACTTTAATCCCGGCACTTGGGAGGCAGAAGGAGGATCTCTGTGAGTTCGAGACCAGCTTGGTCTACAAGAGCTAGTTCCAGGACAGGCTCCAAAGCTACAGAGAAACTCAAAACAAACAAACAAACAAACAAACAAAGTGAAAAAACAGTTAACCATACAGTAATAACAAGTCATGGTTGTACATTTTGGGACTCGGGGGGGGGGGGTCACTGAGTCAGGGTTACTGGGAACTTATCTTCCAGGGACTGGAGTCAGACACAGATAGTATGTACCAAGATGGATCAGGTGACTCACAGCCACCTGTAACTCCAGCTTGACGTGGTCACATGCCCTCTCTAGACAGACACTTCTGCTCACATGGTGCACATACATACATACATACAGGCATACACACAAGTGCACAGTATTAAACAAAACCCAAAATATAAAGCCAATGGAGCTGGAGAGATGGCTTGGTAGTTAAGAGCACGTGTTGCTTTTGCAGAGGATCTGGGTTTGGCTCACAGCTCTTTGTTGTTGTTGGGGTTTTTTTGTTGTTGTTGTTGTTTTTGGTTTTATGAGATAGGGTTTTCCTGTAGCTTTGGTGCCTGTCCTGGAACTAGCTCTTGTAGACCAGGCTGGCCTCGAACTCACAGAGATTTGCCTGCCTCTGCCCCCTGAGTGCTGGGATTAAAGGCATGCGCCACTCTTGTCCAGCCCATTAAAATATTTATATTGAGCTACAGAATATGAAGTTTTCTTTAACCCCAAAGTTCTCCTTGTTACCAATATTAACCAACACTAATAATGGTCATAGCACAGCAGCCAATAAATTTTTTCAAATACTTTTTGAGCAAATTATCACTTTCAGAACGTGTCAAAATGAAAGGAATGACATTAAAAAACAACAAGTCTATACTCATAGCAGCTTTGTTTGTCATAGCCAGAACCTGGAAACAACCTAAATGCCCCTCGATCAAAGAATGGATAAGGAAAATGTGGTACATTTACACAATGGTGTACTACACAGCAGAAAAAACAATGACATCTTGAAATTTGCAGACAAATGGATGGAGCTAGAAAACATTATGTTGAGTGAGGTAACCCAGACCCAGAAAGACAAATATCATATGTACTCACTCATAAGTGGCTTTTAGACATAAAGCAAAGAAAAACCAACTTACAATTCACAATCCCAGAGAACCTAGACAACAGTGAGGACCCTAAGAGAGACTTACATAGATCTAATCTACGGGGGAAGTAGAAAAAGACAAGATCTTCTGAGTAATTTGGGAGCATGGGGACCTTGAGAGAGGGCGGGGGGGGGAAGGGGAGGGGAGGGGAAGGGAGAAAAATATATAGCTCAACAAAAACAATTTTTAAAAAAGTAAAAAAAAAATAACACAAATTACCTGGTGGTAGTGATGCACCCCTTTAATCCCAGGACTCATGAGGCAGAGGCAAGCAGATCTCTGTGAGTTCGAGGCCAGCCTGGGCCACAGAGTGAGTTCCAGGACAGCCAAAACTGTTGTATAGTGAAATCTTGTCTCGGAAAAAAAAAAGACATGACATTTAGACAAGCAAAGGTTATTATCTTAGTAACTGTTATGAAATAAATGGCAAGGTGCAATGATTTAGTGCACACAAAATACTTATAATTGTATAGACTAGCCAGGCAGTGGTTGCACACACCTTTAATCCCAGCATGTGGGAGGTAGAGGCAGGTGGATTTCTGAGTTGGGGCCAGCCTGGTCTACAAAGAAAGTTGTAGCACAGCCAGAGCTACACAGGGAGACGCTGTCTCGAAAAACAAAACAACAAAAATATAATCAAAGTATATGATAGGTGTATATGACAATGTCACAATGACGCCATAATTTCTACAATTAGCATATACTAATTAGAAAAAGAAAAAAATTAAATATGAGGGAAGATATGTGTGTGAGATATCATAGTCCTTTAGGGCCTATTCTTCTCTCTGGGAAAGCAGGCTTGCTAAGGACCTCTATCTCCCGGTTAGAACTGCAGCTTGGCATGACCACATGACTAAATTCTGACCAATGGAATGGAAAGAGAAGGATGTCCTGTCTCCTTGCTTCTCGTTTTCTGTTTCTCAGCTGCTGAACTGACCTCCTCCTCAGCTCAGGAAGAAAAAGCTGCCCGCAGCCTTCATTCCCTAGAGCCCACGTAGCCAGCTTGACTGACTTATGTCTGGACTTTTAGACCTGGGGGAAATCACTTTTGAGCTCATTGAAGCCATCGTCATTTTGAGTCTGTGGTTTTTTTAAATTTATTTATTTTTATTTTATATACCTTGGTGTTTTGCCATGGGTGTCAGGTTCCCTGCAACTGAAGTTACAGACAGGTGTGAGCTGCCATGTGGGTGCTGGGAGTTGAACCTGGGTCCTCTGGAAGAGCAGTCAGTGCTCTTAACCACTGAGCCATCTCTTCAGCCCCGTCTGTGTTATTTGTAATCCTTCCTAATCAGTGAACAGCATTTGGTGTGAATATGTGTATATTTGTATGAGGACTGTGCGTGTGCATCGTGTGTGCATGCAAGTCAGAGGTCTATATCAGGTGTCTTCCCTAATGGCTCTTTACTTTGACTGTAAATTTCAGGTATTGCTTTATTTTATGTAGGGTCGGTGGGTGGGTCTGTGGGCTTGACCCGCGGGTGGAGGTCAAAGGACGACTTACAGGATTTGGTCACTTGGTGGCAGACAACTCTACCTGGTGAGTCATCTTTCTCCTGTTTCCTCTACCACGCCCTTTATTTCTTAAGACAAAGTCTCTCACTCTACCTGGTGCTGGGTGCTTTAACTAGGCTGGCTGACCAATACACCCCAGGTATCTTCCTGCCTCTGCATTCCCGCCACAGGGATTACAGGTGTTTTTACAGGGGTCCTGGGAACTGAACTCAGGGCCTCATGTTAGCATTTTACCGACTGAGCTATGGCCCAGCCCTGATATCTTTTGGTTTTTCCTGCCCGGCCACGACTTCCCATTCTTTCACAAGACTTCCTCCACCCCATTGTTTGTGGTTGTATGACTCACTGAGTCCCTTTCTTCCCTAATGAGTGAGCAAGGGACCAGACGACCAAGATTCTCCCTCCCCCACATCAGGAATGAACATTTTCTCTGGAGTGGCACAGGAGCCTCAGGTAGAATGAGTTAGGATTTGTAGTACCAATCCCACCAGAATATGATCCTTTGGGTCCCAAGTATAGCCTCTTAGTTTGCACTACTTTTTAAATTTTATAAATATTTGTGTGTGCATGCATACACATGTATACACATACACATATGTACACACAAATCAAAATATAATTAAGTTGTTTGCTTAACAAAACTTTCCCCAAGTTTTCTTGGGACAGAGTCTTTCTATGTAGCTCTGGCTGTCCTAGAATTCACTATGTAGACCAGGCTGGCATCTAACTCACAGAAATCCATCTGCTTCTGCCTTCCAAGTAGAACTGGGATTAAAGGTGTAAGAGACCACAACTGTCAGGATCGAACTTTTGAAATGTGGCCACTAGGTTTGAAGAACTGAATTTTAGATGTTGTACAGGTGGCTCTACAATAGATCACCTGCCTAGAATCCCTCAAGGAGAGGTTAGGGATAGTGCTCAGTGGTAGGGCACCTGCTTAGAAATCCCCAGTGAGCAGGCTCCAAAACCACAGAGAAACCCTGTCTCGAAAAACCAAAAAAAAAAAAAAAATCCCCAGTGAGGGGCTGGGATGTGGCTCAGTGGTAGAGCCCATGCCTATAATCCCCCAGTGAGGGGCTGGGGTGTGGTTCAGTGTTAGAGCACCTGTCTAGAATCCCCCAGTGGGGGGCTGGAGTGTGGCTCAGTGGTAGAACACCTGCCTGGAATCTCCCAGTGAGGGGCTGGGGTGTGGCTTATGGTAGAGCCCATGCCTACAATCACCCCAGTGAGGGGCTGGGGAATAATTCTGACAGAGACACATAAGTCTACACATATACATTTTTGGTTTTTTGAAACAGGGTTTCACTATAGCCTTACGTGGTCTGGAACTTGATGTGTAAACCAGGCTGGCCTTGAACTCAGAGATCTACCTGCCTCTGCCTCCCAAGTGCTAGAATCAAAGGTGTGAGCCACAACACCCAATTTAAAAATTAGTTGTGAATGCACAATAAAGTGGAAAGAAATCTACAATGAAGTCACACCCCCCTTAAATTTACAGCAGGCGTTCTAGCTATACTTGCTTTTCCTTACTTCTATCCATTGCCCCATTCACAAGCATCTCCTTTATGTGTGTGCGTGTTGGTGCAGGTGTAAGTCTGTGAGTGTCCATGTGTGAGTGCATGTGTATAAGTGTGCAGATGTAGGTGAGAGGTCAATCTCAAGTGTCATTTCTCAGTCACTATGCACTTTAATTTTGTCGCATGTTTGTGTATGTGTGTCTATACAAGTGTATGTGTGTGCAAAGATGTGTGGAAATCAGGAGACAGCTTGTGGGAGTCAGTTCTCTCCTACTGTGTGTGTCTTCATTATCAAACTCCGATTGTTGAGGTTGGTGCCAGGTACCAAGGTGCCACCATATCAGTCCTCAAACCCTCATTTTGGTGTGTGTGTGTTAAATGTTTGAAGAGATTTATTTATTTTATGCGCATAGGTATTTTTGCTTGCATGTATGTGCACAGACTGTGTGAGTTCCTGGTGCCCATGGAGGTCAGAATGGGTGTTGGAGCCCATAGAACTGGATTTACGAGTCGTGAGCCACCATATGAGTGCTGGGAAGCAAACCTGGGTCCTCTGCAGTAGTAGTAATGGATGCCCTTAAACACTGGGCTATCTCTCCAACTCCTTTAGTTGTTGGGTTTTTAAGATTTAATTTCCATGTGTGCGTGCGTGCATGTGCATGCGTGCGTGCTGTGTGTGTGTGTGTGTGTGTGTGTGTGTGTGTGGTACATGTGCATGAAAGTAACCCAAATTGGCCAGAGAGAGGGCATCAGATTCCCCAGCGCTAGAGTAACAGGATATGCTGGGAACCCAACTCTAATCCTTTGCAAGAGCGAGCAGCAAGTGCTCTTAACCAGACCTATCAGTCCAGACCTCACCCTCTTTGCCTCTCACCCAGACCTGGTGCTCCTTGAATGACCTAGGCAGGATGGCCAGCCTCTCCTGTCTCCACCTCACCAACACTGGCGATTCTGAACACACCTATATTTTTCGGGAAGTGCCAGGGTCGGAGCTCAGGTCCTCATTCTTGCGAGTTAAGCAGTTCACCATGGAGCCATTTCCTCAGCCCACCTCTCATTTCTTGATACATTTCCAAAACCATTACAGAGGTCAGGACATTTGCCCTTAAACAAGTTTGTATCTGTACCATCAGAGGTCAGGGCTCGCTTATAGTCTCTTCTCTATTTGGGGGAGTTAAAACATCCCAAACAACGAAATGTAGAGATTTCTGGTTTCCCGTAATGGCGCTTTGACAAATCACTACATCTGTGTAACACAAAGCTCATCAAGAAATACAGCCTGGGGGCTGGAGAGATGGCTCAGAGGTTAAGAGCATTGCCTGCTCTTCCAAAGGTCCTGAGTTCAATTCCCAGCAATCACATGGTGGCTCACAACCATCTGTAATGAGGCCTGCAGGAAGAATACTGTACACATAATAAACAAATAAATAAATATTTTTGGAAAAAAAAAGAAATACAGCCTGGGAGCTGGGCGGTGGTGGCACACGCCTTTAACGCCAGCACTCGGGAGGCAGAGGTGGGCGGGTCTCTGTGAGTTGGAGGCCACCCTGGTCTACAGTGTGAGTTCCAGAATAGGCTCCAAGGTTACACAGAGAAACCATGTCTCAATAAATCAAAATAATAATAATAATAATAATGAGGAGGAGGAGGAGGAGGAGAAAGAGAAGAAGAAGAAGAAGAAGAAGAAGAAGAAGAAGAAGAAGAAGAAGAAGAAGAAGAAGAAGAAGAAGAAGAGAAGAAGAAAAAGAAATACAGCAGGGCCAGCATGATGGCTCAGCAGGTAAAAGCTGCCTACACAAGCCCAGTGATGGAAGTTAGATTAGATGCTTGGAAACCACCTGGAAGGCGAAAATTGACTCTTGATCATTGTCCTCTGATCCTTACACACGCCTCATACACACAACAATAATAATAATAATACATAAAAAATTTTAGAAAGAAATAAACAGCAGGGCATGGTGGCACATGTCTTTAAAACACCCAGAGGTAAAGGCTGGTAAATCTCTGTGAACCCAAAGCCAGCCTGGTCTACAGTATGAGTTCCTGGCTAGCTAGGACCATATAGCCACACAGTGAGACCCTGTCTCAAAACCAAAACAAAACACCTACCAAGAAGGTTTTCATCCCTAGTCCTGAGCTTTGGGACTGAAGAGATAGATGGCTGAGGAGTTAAGAACACTGCCTGCTGTAGCAGAGGACCCTAGTTCGAACCTCAACACCCACATGGTGACTTACAACTGCCTATTACTCCAGTCTCAGGGAAATCCGACTCCTCTAGCCCATGGGTACCTGCACTTACATACACATCCACACGCATATTAAAAACAAGTCTTTTTTAAAAGTTTAGAATTAAAAAAATAAAATAAAATGAGCATCGCCTTCCATGATGTGCCTTTCCAACTCCTGCCTGCTTCTGGAGGCAACTACTAGTTGAATTTTTTGTCAAGGTTAGTTCGGCCTATTTTAGAATTCCATATAAATGGAACTATTATATAGAATGTGTCTGTGTGTGGAGAGGTGGGGGTGGGGTGAGAAGAGTTTTGTTTTTTTAATTTTTTTTTTTTGAGACAAGGTTTCTTTTTTTGAGACCAGGCTGGCCTCGAACTCACTGAGATCTGTCTGACTCTGCTTCCTAAGTCCTGGGACTAAAGGCATGCACCACCACTACCTGGCTGAGACAGGGGTCTTACATAGCCTAGGCATATATATTTATAATAATACAATAAATAATATATAATAATAATAATAAAATCTATATATATTTAGTTTTTGTTATAGTCCAGGCCTGCCTGGAAATCATAGAGATCCTCCAGCCTCTGTGTCTCGCGTGTTGGGATTAAAGGTGTGCACCACTGTCGCCTGCCTGACTTTAAACTCTCCGCATAGCTAAGAATGACTTTGACCTCCCAGGTATTCTGCCTCCTCATGCACCACTCCACTTCCATTTTTTTAATATCTTCTTTTTAATTTTTTTATTACATTTATTTATCATTTGTGTGTAGGACACATTCATGTCACAGTGTGCATGTCAGGGCAGGAGAGAACTCACAAGAGTCAAGTCTCTCCTCCTACATGTGGGACCCCAGGATAGAACTCGGGCCATCAGATTTATCAGCAAGGGCCTTTACCCACTAACCCATTCAATCCATCTTCTTGCCCTTTTTAAAATTAGACTAGGGCTATAGAGCTGGCTTAGTGGTTAGGAGAACTTCCTGTTCTTGCAGAGGACACAGCTCAGTCCCAAGCACCCACCTGGTGGCTGAAAACAGTCTGTTAGCCTTCTTCTGGCTCTGCAGGCAGCAAGCATGCACCAGCACATACATGGTCCACAGATATACATACAGGTAGAACACACATATACATACAATAAAAAGAAATAAATCTTTAAAATAAAATAAGACATAATAAAATTACTGAGACCTTGTGGTCATTTCATACGGAGAGCATGGCACAGTGAATAGAACTCTGAAGTAGGATCCCCTGCTGTTACCAGCCTGGCTCGTACTTGCCATCATTGCTCTCTGGAACATTCCTGAGTCAGTAAAGCTTCTGATCCTCTGTGCAAAATGAGGAGCATGAACCTTGCGCTCTCAACTCAATTACAGGTTCACTAGGGCCATAAAGATGGCAAAGTGATTCTCACCTTTAATCCCAGGGCCAGAGAAGAAGAGGCAGGTGGATCTCTGTGAGTTCCAGGCCATTCTGGTCTACACAGAGAGACTCTACCCACCCCCACAAAGATGAGGGGAATTGGAGAGATGTCTAAGAGATCAAGACACAGTTCCTGAAGAAGACCCAGGTTTGGCTCCCAGAACACACATCAGATGATATCAGGCTAGCCAGGGGATCCAGTGCCCTCTTCTGTACTTTGAGGACATCTGTACACGCGTGTACCACATACATAGAATTAAAAATAAAATTAATCTGTAAAAAAATATGAGGAGAGTAGCTGAGCGGTGGGGGTGCACGCCTTTAATCCCAGCACTTGGGAGGCAGAGGCAGGCTGATCTATGTGAGTTCTAGGCCAGCCTGGTCTACAGAGCTAATTAATTCTAAGACATCTAGGGTTGTTACACAAAGAAATCCTGTATCCCACCCAAAAAATGAGGAGTAAGCCAGTTCCAATGATTTGTTTCATGTGTGTGTGTATGTATGTATGTGAGCACATGTGTACACGTGTGTGTATGTATATGGAGGCCAGAGTTGACATTGGATGTCTTCCTTAACCACTCACAACCTTATATATTGAGGTAGGATCTGTCACTTAAACCCAGAAGTCTCTGATTTAGCTAGCCTAGTTAACTAGCTTGCTGGAGGGATCCTTCACCTCTGCCTCTGTGCACTAGTGTTACAGTATAGCCACTTTCTAAGTTTTTTTTAACTTTTTATTATAAAAAATTATTTAGGGGCTGAGGAGATGGCTCAGAGGTTAAGAGCATTGCCTGTTCTTCCAAAGGTCCTGAGTTCAATTCCCAGCAACCACATGGTGGCTCACAACAATCTGTAATGGGGTCTGATGCCTTCTTCTGGCCTGCAGGCATACACACAGACAGAATATTGTATACATAATAAATAAAAAATTACTTAAAGTTTTAAATTTCATTATACATACCAAATCCAAGTTCCCACTCCCTCCTCACCTCTCATTCCCTCCCCTTACACCCCCCACCCCCCATTCACTCCTCAGAGAGGGTAAAGCTTTGGGGAAGGTCCAAGGCCCTCCCTGCTATATCTAGGCTGAGCAAGGTATCCATCCAGAGAGAATAGGTTCCCAAAATGCCAATACAAGCAGTAGGAATAAATCCTGGTGCCACTTCCAGTGGCCCCTCAGTCTGCCCCAGCCATGCAACTGTCAACCACATTTGGAGGGACTAGTTTGGTCCTATGCTTGCTCCTTCCCAGTCCAGCTGGTGTTGGTGAGCTCCCATTAGCTCAGGTAAACTGTTTCCGTGCTTGCACCATCATGGCCTTGACCTCTTTGCTCATACTCTCATTCCTCCCACTTTTCTTTCTTTTTTTTTAAAGGTTTATTTATTTACTTATTATGGATACAGTGTTCTGTCTGCATGTACATCTGCAGGTCAGAAGAGGGCACCGGATCTCATTATAGATGGTTGTGAGTCATCATGTGGTTGCTGGGAATTGAACTCAGGACCTCTGGAAGAACAGCCAGTTCTCTTAACCGCTGAGCCATCTCTCCAGCCAGCCCTCCTTCCACTTTTCAATTGAACTTTGGGAGCTCTGTCCAGTGCTTCAGTGTGGGTCTTTGCCTCTGTTCCCATGAGTTGCTGGATGAAGTTCTATGGTGACATTTAAGATATTCATCATGGGGGCTGGAGAGATGGCTCAGTGGTTAAGAGCATTGCCTGCTCTTCCAAAGGTCCTGAGTTCAATTCCCGGCAACCACATGGTGGCTCACAACCATCTGGAATGAGGTCTGGTGCCCTCTTCTGGCCTGCAGACATACACACAGACAGAATATTGCATACATAATAAATAAATAAATATTAAAAAAAAGATATTCATCAATCTGACTAGAGGGCAAGGTCAGAGCTCTACTCAGCGGTAAAAAGCAATGACATCTTGAATTTTGCATGCAAATGGATGGAACTAGAAAACAAAATCCTGAGTGAGGTAACCCAGACCCAAAAAGATGAATATGATGTGTACTCACTCATAAGTGGACACTAGCTATAAACAAAGGATATTGAGCCTATAGTTCATGATCCTAGAGAAGCTAAGTAATAAGGTGAACCTAAAGAAAAACATACATAGATCCTCCTGGAAAGTGGAAATAGCCAAGACCACCTGACAAAATTGGAAACAATGGGGGGGGGGAGAAGGGAGGGTGGAAGGGGAAGAGGAAGGGAGAAAGGGAGCGGCGAGGAGAACTTGAGGGAATGGGATATTCGAGATGGAGGAAGGGCAGAGATGAGAGCAAAGAAAGAGATATCTTGTTTGAGGGAGCCATTGTGGTGTTAGCAAGAAACCTGGCTCTAGAGAAATTCCCAGGAATCCCCAAGGCTGACCCCAGCTAAGATCCTAAGCAATAGAGGAGAGGGTGCCTTAACTGGCTGATCCTCGTTCTTGCAGGGTAAGGCCTTTACTCTGGGGCCCACCTCTCCAGCCCCTATTGTTTGATAATTATACTATGCTAGCTGTACAATACACAGTGTATCTGATATGTTTGTGCATCTGTGCGTGCACAGCAGTTCTGCTGAGTCCTTGGTATTGAAGTCAGTAGCCTCCACTGTGAGAAATAAATTTCCAGTATTTATAAATTACCCAAGATGCAGTATTTTGTTATGGTGGCAGACATTCCAGTACCCACAGGGTAGCTCACAATCACCTGTAACTCCAGTGTCAATGTATCTTGATGGCTTCCTCTTCCTCCTCCTCTTCTACGGCAGCCTTTAGAATATGTGTATAAGTGTTTTCCCTTCATGTTACGTACCTGTACTACATGTATGTGTTCCTGGAACCTGTGGAAGTCAGAAGAAGGCACTGGAACTGGAACTACGGATGGTTGTGAGCTACCACATGGGTGCTGGGAATCAAATCCAGGTCCTCTGTAAGAGCAACAAGTTGTAGGCAGAGTTTCTCTATGTCTCGGCCATGCCCAAATAACCATTCAGAGACTTACTATTAATTATAAATGCTCGGCCTATTGGCTAGGCTTGTCCCCAGCTACCTCTTTTTTTTTAATTTATTTATTTATTACATATACTGTATTCTGCACCAGATCTCATTACAGATGGTTGTGAGCCACCATGTGGTTGCTGGGAATTGAACTCAGGACCTTTGGAAGAACAGGCAATGCTCCTAACCTCTGAGCCATCTCTCCAGCCCCCCTACCCCCAGTCACATCTTAAAACTTAAATTAACCCGTTTATATTAAGCCATATTTTGCCACATGGCATTACTTCTTTCATCTTGCACCTCCTGTTTCCTCTCTGTATCTGTCTGGCAACTCCTCTGACTCTGCCCTTCTTCCCAATGTCCTTCCCACCTAACCTTATCATGACCAGCTACGGGCCAGTCAGTTTTATTACACAACATATATAACATATATTTATTTCACAGCAAGAGCTCTAAAGTGCTGTGCCAGCTCTCCAGTCCTGCGTCCACATGCCCTCCCTGACCTCCATGGTCTCCTGCATGCACAGGGTGCCCATACAATACATTCAGTCACACACACAAAATATATACATATATTTATTCTGGGAGATCACTCAGCATGAAGTGTTTCCCAAGCCTGGTAACCTGAGTTCGATTCCCACAGCCCACGTACAAAGGCAGCTGCTACAGCAAAGATCTATAATGTCACAGTCCCGCAGCACAGCACGAGGTGGACCCAGAATCACCTGGAAGCTCAGTGCTGCAGAGACCACTCCTTAACAAAGTGCAAGACAAGAACTAACTTCAGAGGCCAGGTATGGTGACACACATCTTTAATGTTAGCAATCAGGAAGCAGAGGCAGGAGGATCTCTGTGTCCGAGGCCAGGCTGGTTTATAGGTTGAATTCCAGAACAACCAGTGATACAAACCCTGTCTCAAACAACAACAAACAAACAAAACACTAAGTCCCCCCCTCACTTTTTTTTTTCATTTTTCAGATAGAGTCTCACTATGTGGCCCTGGCTAGCTTGGAACGCCACATGTAGACCAGGCTGGTCTCAAATCCACAGGTCTGTCTCTGCCTCTGAAGTGCCCGGACTAAAGGCATGTGCCACCACACGACACTAATTTTTTTGTTGTTGGTTTTTTTTTGTTTTTTTTTTTTTTTTTGGTTTTTCGATACAGGGTTTCTTTGTAGCTTTGGTGCCGGTCCCGGAACTAGCTCTTGTAGACCAGGCTGGCCTCGAACTCACAGAGATTGGTCTGCCTCTGCCTCCCGAGTGCTGGGATTAAAGGCATGCGCCACCACCGCCTGGCTACGACACTAATTTTTAAAAATTATATTTGTGTGTGTGTGTGTGTGTGTGTATTTGAGCATTTGTGCACGCACAAATCAGAGGAAAACTTAAAGGAATTGGTTCTCTTTCTTCAGTATCTGGGCCCTGGGGACCAAATCCAGGTCTCCAGACTTGCCAATAAGTGCTTGTTCCCGTGAAAAGCCATCTTACCAACCGTCCTAGATTTTTATAATAAAACATTGGGAGTGGGGAACACTACTGAGAAGATCATTCCTTACTGTTCCACCCTTAGCATCATTGTCTTGTCTGCGGCCTGTCATTGGAACCCAGCTGGTTAACAAAGTGTGGGTTTGTTCATTTGAAGGAAGTGGCCATGGGCACAGACCTTGTGTGGGTTAAAGACGAAGTTTCCGTGCCCCACTGTGGGCTCCCTTCTGCTCCGTTGCAGCTCAAGTTTCTGTCTTTCATAACTCTTTTTTTATTTCCTCCTCCTGGAAGAGCATATGTTCCAGAAGCTTCCTTAAACATGTTATGTGGGAGGTAAAACTTGAGAACTTAATTGTCAGAAGGCATTCTTAATTTTACCCAACCACTCGATCAATATATTGGCCACAAGGAAGGTTCTAGCTTAAACACAATTTTCCTAAAGAATTTTCTTTTTGAGACAAGGTCTCACTATGTAGACCAGGCTGACCCCGAATTTACAGAGATTTGCCTGTCTCTGCCTCCCAAGTGCTGGGATTATAAGAGTGAACCACCACATCCAGACCAGGAATTCTTCTTAAAAAAAATGTATTCGTGAAAAAAATTATTTTACACCAAGCAGTGGTAGCTAGCATATGCTTTTAATCCCAGCACTCAGGAGGCAGAGACAGGCAGATCTCGGTGAGTTTGAGCCAACCTGGTCTACAGAGCGAGTTCTAGGACAACCAAGGCAACACAGAGAAAACCTGTCTCAAAACTAAAAGAAAACAAGACAAACATAAAATGTTTTACATTTTATTTTGTAAGTCTATAGGTGTGGGCACGTGTGTGTGTGTGCGCGCGTGCGTGCGTGTACTCACGCGTGTACATACACAAAGGTCAGAGAACGACTGTGTGGAGTGAGTTCTCTTCTTCTACTTTTACTTGGGTTCCAGGGATGGAACGCAGGCAACCAAACTTGCATCGTTAGACGCGTTCGCCCTTACCTATTAGGCCATCTTGCTGGCCTTCCGGAGAAATCCTGAAGGCATTTTCCCTCAAGTGTAACTGCTGAGAAACCCAAAGTCATCCTAACTTCCTGCTCCCTAAGACTTTGTTGTCTCTTGGGAAGCCAGAAGGATCTTATCTCTCCACATTGTTCTGAAGTTTTACAAGTATTTGCTGTGCAGCAGATCAACTTTCTTTCCTTGTGGGCACTTTCCATCTGTAACTGGCTTAAACTCCCCTGTCTGGGAAATTCCCCCCGGAATAATTCCATGGCTGCTTTCCTTATTTGTTTTTCCTTTGTTCTTGACTTTCTAGTGTTGGGATATTAGGATGGTGGGATTCCCTGGTCTGGCTTTCTTTTGAAAGAAAGGAAGAAAGGAAGGAAGAAAAAGAAAGGTTTATTTTAAATTATGTGTGTGTGTGCTCACATGCACACACTTGTGAATGCGGGTGTCTGAGGAGGCCAAAGGTGCTGGATCACCCTGGAGCTGGAGTTCCAGGTGCCTGTCAGTCACGTGAGGTGGGTGCTGGGAACCAGTATTCTGTAAAGGCAGTCTGTGCTCTTCTTACCACATAAGTGTGAAGAACAGAGTGTGCGACAGGACCAGAACCTGTGTGTGTAGTGGGGGAGCATGGAGACTCACCTAAGATTCCATTGCACACAGGTGGTAAAGGAAGGAGCTCCAGGGCAAGCTGATTGGCTAGAGTAACCGGAATGGGAGAGTTTGGGGTTCAGTGAGGGACCCTGCTCCAATATATAAGGTGGAGAGCCATTGACAAATACACTTGATGTCAACCCATGTGCACGCACAAGTATGACCACTTCTACACGATCACGCGCGCACACACACACGCATCACACATACTCCAAAAAATATCTTTAATGCTTCTGTCTTCTAATAGGCCATCTTATTAGTGAATGAATTATATTCCTACCCTGTTATATCAGCAACCTTAAAAAAAATTCTCGCTACCCTTTATCTTCATGGTTATTATTTTATTTTAATGATATGGTACAAGGATCTTTTTTCTTCCTTAGAGTTTTGTGTTTATTTAGCACCCCTCCCCCAACCTTGAGACAGAGTCAGGTTGTTCAGATTGGCCTTAGACTGCCTAGCTAGAGGATGAATGGACCTCGGGATCCTTCTGCTACCACCTGTCCAGATGTGCACCCCATCTGTTCACTCTGGGGTGCGGATCAAACCTAGGTTTTCAGTCACGCTAGTAAAGCACTCTACCAACTGATCGACAAAGCCCGCCTGTCTTTGAGACGCGTAGCCCAGGCTGGGTCTTGAACTCCGCATGTAGTTGACATCGATCACCACTTCAGTGACGGCTTCCACCTCCCGAGTGCTGGGATGACAGGTGTGCCACCTGAGCAGGTCTGTGATGTGCGAGGGACATGCTGGCGGGCGTTCTAACCTGGCTACATCTCCAGGAAAAAAGAAAAATTGAGACAGGCTCTCACTGTGGCTCAAGCTATATAGAATTTTGTAGAAGGGCCTCATGCCATAGCATATTGTAATTATCCCATAACAAGGGGGCTCAAGAATCTTTCCATGGCGTTGGCAGGAGAGCAGGCGGGAGAACGGGGCCCTTCCAGATAGCCAAACTGGTAGCCCCAGAACCCGCAGACCTTCCTAAACTCGGTCACGCCCGGGATGCGGGAGCGTGCCAAGATGGCGGACGCCCCGCCCCACGGCCCTTCGAGGCGCGTTCGCCGGCTGGAGCCGAGTACTTCCGAGCGTTCCCGAAAGCCGGTGGAACCCAGGAACGGCGCGGGCGGGAGCGGCCCCGCCCGGAGCCTGGGAGCTGCGTCGACGGCACCGAGGGGGAGGGGAGGCCGGATGTGAGTGGAGCGGCCATTTCCTGTTTCTCTGCAGTTTTCCTCAGCTTTGGGTGGTGGCTGCTGCTGTGCTTCGCCTTCCAAGTCCACTGAGGACCAGGCGGCGTGGACAGCGGTCCCGGCACTCGGCGCCCCGCCGCCCGCAGCCTCGCACCCGCCCGCCCCGCGTTTCCCGAGCCCGCCGCTTCCCGCCTCAGTGACCGGCCGCCGCCGCCGCGGCCCACGGAGCGGCCCAGATGCAGGCCATCAAGTGTGTGGTGGTGGGAGACGGGTGAGTGCACGACCGTGTCGGGGGCGACGGAAGGGGTGTCGTCCGCTGCGCCGTGGGGGGCGGGCTGCACTCGGGTCCCCGCAGGCCCGAAAAGCCTCGGGCTGGCGTAGAGCGCGCGCCCGGCTTTCTGGGGGGCGCGGGCCTCCCACCCTCCCAGGCCTGGTTCCGGCTTCTGGTTGGGGGAGGGCCTGGGCGAGCCGGCCGGAGGGAAAAGTGAACTCCACCCTCCTGCTTTCTTTTCCCCCGGACACCGCCCGTCGCCCTGCTCTCGTTGGCACGTAGACGGGGCTGGTTTGAAAATTTTTGCTTTTTTTTTTTTTCCCGTATTGTTTTTGAGAAAAGGAAGTCCAGTTTCTTCATGAACTTAGGATTTTCCCCCCGAGAACGGGGCTAGGTAACGGCCTCAGAGTCGAACCTATTGGATGCAGTTTTGCACCGGCCACTTGGGTGACCTGGAAGTTAGGAACGGACTCGGTTGCTTCGACTTTGCAGGGTGTTTATAAAAATGCTCATTTTCACACTTTGCGCCGGGAAAGTTACTGGAATGCTAGCTGAAGGAGTTGAGTGTGATGAAGACTGTCCATTGAACGTAGTGTGGTCATTAAAAAAAAAGAGCCTTCTCTGAAGGCGTTAGATAGGGACGTTGCAGATCCAGCTCCCTGTGACTCGAGGCAGTTCTTTTCATGACTGTTCGTGATGGTTTCAGGCCCTTGAGGGAGACAAGACTGGTCTTATGCAGGCGCCCCCCCTCCTTCAGTAGAAACAAGAATCTCAGTGTAATCGGAGCAAAATCGCGCGTCTCAGCGTTGCCTGTGTAGGTTCGTGTTAACGAGGAAGCTTGCAGATTTACTACTCCCGGTTTCCTCAAACGCAAAATGCAACTGGTACATTTTCAAGTTCAGTAGGACGCGCTGCAAACTTACTGTCTTCCACGCTTGCAGCGAACACGGATTTTCCTGAATCGCAGCCCCTGAATTTTTGATCGATTGTTCAGCCTATTTGCATAACTCTACGTTAGACGTCTGGGATCGCCCCTGTAACTAATGTAGCCAAACGGTCAGATCCCCTCTTTTTTGGGGGAGGGGGTTGTTTCACAAACAGAACACGGCTCAATGTATAGAACTACATATTGGGAGTCTCAGAGGCTAGAAATGTGTCCGCTGCTTTCCCTTTCTCCTCCTAAAAGGAAGCTTTGGAGCCTGGGACAGTTGTTTGATAGTGAAAGCAGTTGAAGTTCTGTTTTGGAGCCAGGGTCTTTCTGTCTCTTGGTCCTTGATGGTTATTCGCCTGTGACAGTCTTGGTAGTGTTGGGTTTACAGGTATGAGCCATCCGGCCTGCTTTGAGTGAAAGCGTTTGTTTGTATTTTGAATGCACCTTTCCTTGGGAACGTTTGAAAAGTTATGTGAACTTCCTTTAAAAGTTTGAAATGCTTTTGTGGGTTGGGAGGCTGTACCATTCCTGGTCTTTTATAAGTTAAATTGCTCTATCACCACCCTGGTCGTCACAAAGCTTAAGCACCGTCGAGGAAGAAGGGAGATTGTAAGAATCAGAGGTCAGGGACACTAGACGGAAGCAGTGCCTTCTGGACTATACTTCTGAACTCCATAGCAGCTGTACAGAATCCTAGCCCAGGGCAGGGAGGGCCGAGGCTGAGTAGGAATGGACCCTTGATGGCTTCTTGGGGTGGGAGAATGAGTTTTCTTTATGGGTGTGACCTTGGTAGATCCACCTAGCTCCAGTGGATGGCCCCACACTCAAGAGTATATGGGCAGCACAAAGTGGACTAGGAGGGCTTTTAAGAGGGGGATGCAAAACTAGGAGGAGGAGTGGGGATGAATATGATCAAAATCCATTGGATGACATTCTCAAAAAATTACTTTTTAAAAAAGAGGCAAATTGCTGCTGAATCAGGACCATATCACAGTGTTTGAAAGTTTTTAAGATTGACTGAAATACACATGCAACAGGTATGCTTATATTTTTATTGATACTTATAGATCATATTGTAGGTCTGCTTCCCCCCTCCCCCTGTGCTGGAGTTGGAATTCAGGGCCTTATGCTTCTGGCAAGTGCTGAACAGCTGAGATACATCTTAGCCTGTTACCGACTATAAAACAAAAATACCCAGAATGCCTTCTGTGGGGTCTGGAGCCTTCCTTTGGGTACCATTACTTTTTCTTATTTTTAGTTTTTTATGTGTACGGATGTTGTGTCTGCATGTATGTCTGTGCCATATATTTGTGCAAACAGAGGATCCCCTGAAACTGGAGTTTTCTGGTGGTTGTGAACCACTATGGGGTGCTAGCAGTCGAACCCAGATCCTCTTGAAGAGCAGCCAGTGCACTTAACTGCTGAGCCATGTCTCCAGCCCCCCACTGCTGTTTCAATTTCTGGAGTAACCCTCAGCCTGTCATTCTTTTCCTCAAGAGAGATGCCTCTAGGGAAAGTTAAACAAGACTAAACAAGATGCTGAATATTAAGAGGCTCTTAAGTGCCTGGTCCTTGTGGAGTGCCTGGAAGTGCTGGTTACCATTGTTAGTGTGTGTGTGTGTGTGTGTGTGTTTCCAGTGCCTTATCTCTTGTGTGTTAGACAAGTGCTCACCACTGAGCCATTCCCACTTGCCCCTATTCTTACTGTCATTGTTGGGGTTTTTGTGTTTGTTTGTTTTTACTATGAAGGTCTGTGAAGAATGTTAGAAATGCAGTTTCTAGCCTTGAATTTTTCAGTCTTTTTCTAAAAAAAGCAAAACTGTTTTTTTTAATATATTTATTTGTATTGTGTGGAAGGCATACATTGCCATAATAAGCTGTGAAGGTCAGAGGACAACCTGGAGGAATTGGCTCTATCACGTGGGTCCCAGGGATTGAACTCAGGTAGTCAGGCTTACCTTTACCTGTTGAGACATCTTTCTAACCCCAGTATACATTTTTTTTAAATGGAGTCTCGATGTGTATCTCTGGCTGGCCTGGAACTCCCAGAGATCTGAATGCTGTGTTAAAGATGTGTATCACCACATCTGACCGTACTTTAAACATGCTGAATGTATAAGAGTGTTTTGCCTGCATGTATGTCTGTACCACATTTGTGTCTGGTATCCAAGGAGGCCAGAAAGAGGGCATTAGATACCCTGGAACTGGAGTGACAGATGGTTGTAAGTCACAGTGTAGATGCTGGGAATTGAACCTGGGTTCTCTGCAAGAGCAGCCAGTGCTCCTAACCATTGAGCATCTCTCCAGACCTTCTTGATGTGCTTTTTCGTACTATATTTGACATAGATATTGTTGGGGCTAAGTGACAGAAGTAGACATTTACCAAAAGACTGATGAAATTTACACTTTGAATGTACAGCAACATTGATTTAGAACATTGGTTCTCAACCTGTGACCCCCCCCCCATTACAGTTTATAACAGAAGCAAAATTACAGTTATGAAGTAGCAAGGAGAAAGCGTTATGGTTGTTATAACATGAGGAACTGGATTAAAGGTTGCAGCATGAGATCCACTGGTCTAGAAGTATAGATACATAGCCTTGCATGCCAATAATATTTTTTGCTTTTTATTAAATAAGCTGTGCCTGAAGTATAGTTGGAGTGCCTTTTACTCTGAAAAAATTTAAAGCAATTAACCTAATGTCATATATAGTATACCACATTTTTTTTTTTTTTTTTTTTGGTTTTTTCGAGACAGGGTTTCTCTGTGGCTTTGGAGCCTGTCCTGGAACTAGCTCTGTAGACCAAGCTGGTCTCGAACTCACAGAGATCCGCCTACCTCTGCCTCCCGAGTGCTGGGATTAAAGGCGTGCGCCACCATCGCCCGGCAGTATACCACATTTTACAGGGCTAAAAGCCTCTTGGTGTTCCTTCTAATATAAGGAGTGATGACAAACTAAGATCGTACAAATTGGGAACGTTCTTATTTAAAAGTTCTTTTGAGGGGGCTGGAGAGATGGCTCAGTGGTTAAGAGCATTGCCTGCTCTTCCAAAGGTCCTGAGTTCAATTCCCAGAAACCACATGGTGGCTCACAACCATGCTTAATGGGGTCTGGTGCCCTCTTCTGGCCTGCAGGCATACACACAGATAGAACACTGTATACATAATAAATAAATAAAATATTTTAAAAAAAAGTTCTTTTGAGGAATTGCAGTTAAAAATTCTGATGACCATGTTAGATTAGTCAGCCTGTATTCTTCTGGTGGGTTAGTCTCTGTTCAGTAGTTAATTGACAGTGGATATAAAATAGAGATTTAACCTTATATCAGGTGGTATTTCTGAAAGCAGAGCATGTGATTTTTCTTGGTAGTGTGTGGCATACACTGAACCACACTGAGCTAGTGCTCTTACTCTTAGACACACACACTTTTGTCTTTGTGCTGGTGCTATGGACTAACCCTAGGACCTCACACTTGATAGATAGTGTCGTATTACTCCATCAAATCCCCACCCAGCCCTGACCTAGCTTTGTTCTCCTGCTGGGATTGCCGAGATGTGCCACCACAACTACCTCAGTGGTTTTAACAGGACCACTTTAGTTTAGGATAGGACAACCAGGAAGCTGACAAGCCAAATCTTAAGTTACCTTCTTGTCTGCGTATGGACTTGGGTCCAGTACATTGTCTAACTTCGACATTGCTGTCTAGGAATTTCGTTAGTTCAGCCTCCTATGATGTCATCCCTACAGGAATGGACACATTTTACTCTGCTTCCATTGATCAGTGATAGCATGGCCCATGAATTTGCTTAAGCTCCTCATGAGTTTTTGTTTTCTTGTGATGTGGATGTCTGTTTATTTTGGCCTGTTATGAAGGCACTTGAATTCTGCACTGGCTTCCAAATTTATTTTTTTATTTTATTTTATTTTATTTTTTTTTTGGTTTTTTGAGACAGGGTTTCTCTGTAGCTTTAGAGCTTGTCTTGAAACTTGTTCTGTAGACTGGGCTGGGCTCAGACTCACTTCTGCCTTCTGAGTGCATGTTAAAGGCACCATCACCCGACTCCAAATTTAAAATTTTGTTTTTATTACTTTATACGCTTGGCTGTTTTACCTGCATGTATTTTTGTGCACCAAGTCCCTAGTGCCCTTGGAAGTCAGAAGAGTGCTTTGGATTGAAACTTTGTACAGAGTCTTAGTTTGAAGTCTTTAATGGTGTTAATGACTATCTTTATACCCATTGGTTATGAAGTTCCTGACTCGTAAGTATGAGAGTTCTGAATTGGGATTTGTCTTTTCCTAATAATTGAACAATTCTTCACGATTCATCTGTTTTTCCGAACATAACCTTGTCGTGGAAGAAATATTGTTACAGAATCTCAGAATCTTTGTACCTTAGAGATATTTCTTTTTTTTTTTTTTTCAAGACAGGGTTTCTCCGTAGTTTTTGGCTCCTGTCCTGGAACTAGCTCTTGTAGACCAGGCTGGCCTCGAACTCACAGAGATCCGCCTGCCTCTGCCTCCCAAGTGCTGGGATTAAAGGCGTGCGCCACCACCGACTGGCTTAGAGATATTTCTTAGAGAAATTTCAGACTCTAGCTCAAGGTCTTTCAGTTATGGAGGAATATGAGAGAGGAGGACATACATGTATTTGTGAGTGAGCATACAGACATGGGTCTACATGGAGGGAGAGGTAGGCATCTTCCTCAGTCATCTTTCACTTCATTTCTTACTTTAAAATTTTTATGTGTGTTTTTATGAGTGGATGCCCACAGAGGTCAGGGTTGGGCATTGTCTACTCCAAAGGCAGAGTTACAGGCAGCTGGGAACTAAGCTTGATTGAGTCCTGGAAGAGCAACAAGCTCTTAACCTCTGAGCTGGATCTCCAGCTCCCACTTGAGTTTTTGAAATAGGATCTCATACAGCCCGGGGTAGCTTCCAAACTCCCTTTGTACCCAAGACTAGATTTGAACTCTGGATCCCTCTGCCCTCTTTAAGAACTAGACGGGTATGTATCACCATACCCCGCCCTTAAGATTGACTTGGTCAGATCTCTGTGCTTTTAGACAGTATTACCTACCTGATCTGGATTGGTTTCCAGTTACTGGATGAGTCTGGTTTCCCAGTCTTAGGAATGTTTTGTCTTACAAGGCCATGCAGAAAGTTCTTTATTCTTTTTTGTTTTTTTCAGACAAGGTTTCTCTGTGGCTTTAGAGCCTGTCCTGGAACTAGCTCTTATAGACCAGGCTGGCCTCAAACTCAGAGATCCGCCTGCCTCTGCCTCCCGAGTGCTGGGATTAAATGCGTGAGCCACCACCACCTAGTTATGTTCTTTACTCTTTTTAGATCTACTCCCATCCTTCGGTGCTGGGCACGGAATTTGGGGGATTGTTTGCACTAGGCAAGCCTTCTACTAATGTGCTACAGCAGTGATGGAGACCTCTTTTTGGACAGGGTTTTGCTGCTTAGTCCATGTAGGACTTGAACTTGAAGCAGTCCTCTTTAAGACTCCCAAGTGCTGTGATTACATAGCCAGTTTTTTACATACCTTTAAAGGTTTTGTGTGTATAGAAGCGTGTCTGAGTGTATGCATGCACGCACGCAGATGCCTGCAGAAGAGTTATAGGCATTGTGAGCCCTCTGATGTGGATGTTGGGACTCACTGAGCCATCTCACTAGCCTCTACATGTTTTTAATGTGAGGAAGTTGTCAGTGCTTTCAGGTTATTGATATGTGTATTTTAAGGTTTGATTTGTAAATTTCAGAAAATAATATTAAAGCCGGTCAAAGCAGAAGGCTTGAAGCACAGAATTCTCTTGACAGGAAAATGAAGACATCAGTAGGAACGGAAATCACTAGTGGGCTTCATTCTTAGTCCTTTCTACAGGATAGGGCAGGAAGTACAGATAGGTTAAAGAAATAGTAATGTCATGTGCTAGGGGAAGAACTAATATAGAACCGACAGCAGTTCCTTCCAGTAGACCAAGGCTAGTTTTCTAAAGATTAAAGGGAGGTTGAAACTAAGTACTTAACTATACAAATTCAGAAAATTCCAAAGCAGATAGAAACTCCCAGAAATTCTGCAGCACTGTCAATCATGGCTGTGACCAAATACGGCTTCCATTCCCCATGTGAACATGTTCTTGATGTTACTTCCTGTAGTTCAGTTGTTGACTTTGGCCTCTAGAGTTCATTTATGCCGTGTGTTTACAAGGAATGAATAAATACACTAAAAGAAAGGTAATAACTTCTCTATTTATGCTGATCCATTTTAAAATTAAGAATTTAGTAAAAGTACAGAGACAGGCTCTCACATAGCCCAGGCTGGCCCCAGGCTGGTGCTATGTGACCTTGAGCTTCTGACCCTCCTTGTTTCTACCTCCTGGGTGCTAGGATTACAGACAAGTGCCACCCTGCTTGGTTTTATTTAGTGTTGGGGAACAAACCCAGGACGTGGTGTATGCTAGGCCAGCTGAGCTGCATCACAACCCTATAGTCATGTTTTTATAGAACATAAATTGTAGTTAATTATGTTAATAATTACATTCCCAGCCATATGTGGTGGCTCACAACTGTCACCCCAGCACGGAGGAGGCAGAGGTAAATGGGTCAAAGGATCATGGTGGGCACAAATTCAAAACCAGCCCAATCTACATAGTAAGTTCAAGGTCATTAGGGTTGTGTATTGAGACCTCTTCAGTAGGTGAAGGTGCATGCCGATAAGCCTGACAACCTGAGTTCCATCCCTGGGTACACATGATAGGAGGGGAGAACCTGTTTATTCCCTTTTTTTTTTTTTTTTTTTTTTTTTTGATTTTCGAGACAGGGTTTCTCCGTAGCTTTTTGGTCTGTTTATTCCCTTAAAGCAGCGATTCTCAACCTTCCTAATGCTGCAACCCTTTAATACAGTTCTTTATGTGTGGTGACCCCCAACCATACAACTGTTTTCCTTGCTACTTCATTTTTGCCACTGTCATGAGTTGTAATGTGAATATCTGTTTTCTGATGGTCTTTGCAACCCCTGTGAAAGACTCATTGGACCCCCAGGTTGAGAACTGCTACCTTGAACTTTTTATCTCACGCATACTATGACGCGTGTGCACAGGTACATTATTAAAAATAGTAACAACACAATTCTCAATACCAGATTGTCTCAGTCTTTTTTCCAGTTGGGCCTTTCAAAGATGATGCCTCTACTGTAGCTGGGGTGCAGAGCTAGTGAAAGGCTGGGGAGCATGATGGTGGTGTGAGGAAGATGAAGTGCTAGGGATTGGGCACAGGATGCCTGTGTAGTAGGCAAGTATTCTACCACTGAGCTATAGCCCCAGCTAAGGTTTTTTTTTTTTAATTATTACTTATATTACTTGTACGAAGTGCCTTCATTGACATTTCCATATATGTGTGGAATGTACAGTTTGTTTGAAGTAGGTTCTCACTAAGTAGCCCTAGCTAGAGTGAAACTCACCATGTAGCCCAGACTGACCTGGTACTCCTGGAGATCCTCTTTTCAGCCCCCAAGTGCTAAGATTACAGGCTTGAGCCCCCACTCCTGGCTATCCATGAGTCTTGTTTCCTGCAGTATCTCAGCACCCAGTACCTTCCTTTGCTGGTGTAAATTGGTATTGGATTATTGTTCACTGGAGTTGAATGCATCTACTTACAAGCAAGAACAGAGGCAGCAAAGGAAGTTCAGATGTGCCAGAAACTATACACGTAAATGATAGAGCTAGTTCTGAATCTCCAGTCTAGGCCTCTCCAGATCTTAGGCTGTCTTGCTCATACAGGTTTGTTTTGACATTCTAAGCCTTTCACAAGATAAATGTCTAATGAGTCATTTCTGTTTAGAAAGCCGTTAGGGATTGGAAGTTAACCTGCTGGTGATGTAGTGTTTGACAGTGAGATCTTTAGGATGGGAAGCTCCAACTTCATTAAGCTCTTTATAATGTTACAAGTCAAGCAAGTATTGGCAAGACTGAGTGGTTGAGCTTCTGCCCTTATGGAACCCTTAGCCTCAAGAGTGGAAGGGAAGTACAAACTTACTTCTGGATAGTGAAGCCCAGTCTGCAGTGGCCTGTGCTGAGCAACAGAATCTTAGGATTAACACCAGTTTATCACCTTGACCTTAGTAAGCCATCAGAGGCAGCAACAAGCTGGACTCTACTGTTTGGACGGAGCCTTTAGGGTGTCCCTGTAGTCAACTAGGGACTGTGGTGAAACTTGGAAATTTTATATTTTTTTGCAAATGGTGCAGCAGTTTTGTTTTTTTTGTTTTTTGTTTTTTTTTAGTTTTTCCGAGACAGGGTTTCTCTGTAGCTTTGGAGCCTGTCCTGGCACTAGCTCTTGTAGACCAATATTTCAGTGGTTGAGAACTTTTTAAACAGTACCCTAACTTCTGCCTGAGTGATACCACTAGTGATAGCTATAGCTGTCTGTCCCTTATGGTTACATATTTCTGCACTTTTCTCTTTTGCCTTCTCTTTGCAACTGTTTGAGAAGTTTACTCCATCCCTATGTCCTTCATTAGCATGTTTAGAGTATTTGACTTAGCTTCTTTCACAGCTTGTGAGGATTGGGGGTGGGGAGGCAATGTGCCTAGATATGAGTGAGTGAGAGCCTGTGGCTGTTTTAACTGGTTGTGCTCTGTTATGGACAGACAGGCAGTAACGTTAGTCAGTACTTGAGAAATAGTGCAGTTTGCAGAGGCGGTCATTGTTCACATATTGGTGTCAGCTCTGAGTGGAAGATGTTAAGCACTTCACTGGGCCTTGTACTTACTGCATACCCTTGACTGCTGGTCCAGATGCAACACACACAGAAAAGGAGGTCGTTCAGTCTGCCTTTCTGAGAAATACAAAGGTTTTGTTTTGTTTTTAAGATAAAAATGTGGCCAGGCGGTGGTGGCGCATGCCTTTAATCCCAGCACTCGATAGGCAGAGGCAGGCAGATCTCCGTGAGTTCTAGGCCAGCCTGGTCTGCAAGAGCTAGTTCCAGGACAGGAACCAAAAGCTACGGAGAAACCCTGTCTCGAAAAATCAAAAAAAAAAAAAAAAGATAAACATGTGTGCAGCGTTAAATGTTAGAAAAGCTCATTTGTTTACACTTCTGGATGTGGTATAGCTGTTTCCCATCATTTTCTAGAGTATTCTAGCAGAGTAGTGGAAACCAGGATTGTGTTCATGTTGACTAAACAGCCGTTTTCTCTCCCTTCAGAGCTGTTGGTAAAACCTGCCTGCTGATCAGTTACACAACCAATGCATTTCCTGGAGAGTACATCCCCACCGTGTGAGTATCCTCTTCGGGTTGGGAATCATTTTACCTGCGGTGTGTTTTCTGTTTTGTAAAGCCTTTGTCAATCCATATATGAATTAATGGTGTTTATTTTCCTCCCAAACATTGGAATCTAATTGTTAGGTATTTAGAGCTTCAAAAAAAAATCAATTTAATGTATGATTTTCTTACATGAGGCTTGTGTGAGATAATGCACAGTTCCTTACTGACTTTTAGACATTTAGAAAACAAAAGAAAATCACACTCTGGAGTGTGTAGACTGGAATGTAAAGAAAATCAGAGCCTGACCACCGCAGTTCAGTTTCTGATAGGTTGGCTCTGTGGGGCCTGGAGCAGAGTAAGTATTGCACTGGTTTAATTGGCCTTTCTGGCCAGTCATCAATTGTTGCATGTCTCTTACAGGGCTGTAGAGGTAAAACTAGGGGGTGGGGCAGATTTAGATTCTGGGTTGGATTCTGTATGGGTAACCCAATTGAGTGGGAAGACAAAGTACATTTCTTGTAATGGCTCACTGGGGGAGCCTCATGGTGGTGCAGAGCTCGATCCTCAGGTCCAAGTCCAGTGCGTCCTTGAAGGCTCAGACCCCAAGGGGACCACTAGGGTTTTACTGTGTAGCCTTGGCTGGCTTTGAACTCTTGATTATTTTGCCTCTCCTCTGTAAACCACCACAGCTGCTTGTCTTTTCAAAATGACTTTTCCTCTCTCTAGTTAGTCAGTAGGCTTTTCTTGGGTGCCTCTTACTGTAGCAGTTTCAGGCTAATTTGCACACTTGTGTACTCTGAAAACGTGGGTGTCTTCTAAAATCGCTGCTGTATTTGGTTGTACCCCTGCACTTTGGCCTCAGGCATAGGTGACTTTGCTGTGTACAGTTAAACTGAGGACACTAGTTGAAACAAAATATGCTCATGAAAATTTGACAAGTGGAATTTTTTTTAATGTTTTCTTTATTATTTATTATGTGTACAGTGTTCTGCCTGCATGTACACCTGCAGGCCAGAAGAGGGCACCAGATCTCATTACAGATGGTTGTGAGCCACCATGTGGTTGCTGTGAATTTTTTTTTTTTTTTTTTTTTTTTTTTTTGGTTTTTCGAGACAGGGTTTCTCTGTGGTTTTGGAGCCTGTCCTGGAACTAGCTCTTGTAGACCAGGCTGGTCTCGAACTCACAGAGATCCGCCTGCCTCTGCCTCCCGAGTGCTGGGATTAAAGGCGTGCGCCACCACCGCCCGGCCCGGTTGCTGTGAATTGAACTCAGGACCTTTGGAAGAGCAGTCAGTGCTCTTAACCTCTGATCCATCTCTCCAGCCCCACAAGTGGGATTTTAAGAGGTTTACTTTCCATGTTTTATTTCTCCTGAGAGAAAACCTTTATTAAAGGCAGAGAGTTCCTTTTGAGTTTACATTTGTTTCCTTGTGAGTCAGTAGCCTGTCCTTTCCTTCTCATCTCTCTGCTTGTGTGTATAGTTGGTTCTCTGTGTCCTGTTCTCAGCCCGCCCTCTCTAGGCAGCTTCACATGCCTCAGGGAAGATTTCTGCACTAGCAGCCTCTAGGCCCATCCTCTTTCCTGTAGCACACCTCCTTTGGGAAGCTGTGGGGGTGTGACTAACCTTTCCTTGTCCTGTTCTACAGCTTTGACAACTATTCTGCCAATGTTATGGTAGATGGAAAGCCAGTGAATCTGGGCTTATGGGATACAGCTGGACAAGAAGATTATGACAGATTGCGTCCCCTCTCCTATCCGCAAACAGTAAGGCTCATGCTTGACTTTTACCATGTTTTAGAGTATGGTTCTTCAGTGTCCACCTAATGAGCAGTGCTCACAGGTCTGCTATGTTGCTGTGGCTGGGGTCTCTGATCATTTAAGGGAAGATAAATTATTCCACTAGTAAATGCATACCTCCTTTCATGCAAACCAGAATTTGGGTTTTTAAATATTATCAGTTATTCAGCCTTTTTTATTTTGCATTCTTTTATTTAGTCTCCAGACAACCACACAGAACAGGTACTGTCACAAAGCCAATCTTTTGTTTGTTTGTTTGTTTGTTTCAAAACGGGGTTTCTCTGTAGCTTTGGAGCCTTTCCTAGAACTTTGTAGACCACAGAGATCTGCCTGCCTCTGCCTCCTGAGTGCTGGGATTAAAGGCGTGCGCTACCACCACCTGGCTGCAAAGCTATTCTTAACAGCAGTTACTTTGAAAGATGGACTGTGGGGATGTAAAATCAAATTAAGCAGTTAGGTCGGACATGGTGGCTCATACCTGTCATCTAGCACTTGGGAAGTTGAGGCAACATTGCTACAAGTTTGAGGCCAACTTGGCCTATAGTTTGAGACTTTGTCTCAAAAAAACAAGGAGTTAATATTAAGGTTTCTTGAGTTGGGATGTTGCTCAGTTGGTGAAATGATTACTTGCCGTTCACAATCTTAGTCTTGAGTTATATCCCTGGCACCACATAACTGGACATAGTGACCTATGCCTATAATTGAAAGTGAAGGTAGATGATCAAGGTCATCTTTGGTTACACAGTAAGTTCCAGCCTAGACTACATGAGACCCTGTCTCCAAAAAAAAAAAGCTAAGATTTCTTTAAACTTACCTAAGGACTTAATTACCCCCCCCCCCCATAAAGCACATAGTTCTTGACTTCAGTATTAAGTGGGAGGTGGAGGTTTCAGTTTAAAGGCTTGTTAAATAAGCCTTTGTGTTTAGCCAGGAAAAACATCTCTTTAGTTTAGCTTCTGTATGAGGCAACCAAATGATTGATGATTTACCTGAAGCTAATCATGGCAGTGGTTGGCAGAACAGTGGTACTGGAAGACAGTGTTAGGATGCAAAGCAGTTTTCATATGTATGTCATTTGCTTGTCTTAATACAAGGTCTTCATTTTACACAGTGTGTTTTGGGGCCAGGGTATGGCTCAGGGTGGAGTGTTGGTCTTTATACATACCAGCACAGGGTAAGGAAGCAAAAGTGTATCTTAGAGCAGTTTTGGTGTAAGATGACCAACGTTAAAGGCAGCAGAGTGAAAGCCTTGAATTCTTCCTAGCTGTGTGTTCTCAGGCAATTTCTTCCATCTCTGGCCTTGCCTACTTGCCACTAGCATGAGTTAATACATCTCAGACCAGGTGTGTTGGTTCAAGCCTATAATCTCAGGATTTTGCAGACAAGGCAGGTGGATGTCTGTGAGTTCAAGGCTAGGCTATATTGTAAGACCGTGTTTCAGAAATAATAACAAAATAATACTCGTTGTGTGCACACCAGTTCTGGCAGAGTCCTCACCCTGTATGCCCACTTGTTCTTCCTTCTACCTTAGATGGGCCCAGGACCCTTGTTCCAGGTTTTCCTTGGACGAACATTCCTTGTGTGCCCTTTAGTGCCCCTCATGATTTACTGGGAGACCTGGTTTACGATCAGAGAGACAGTTTAGAGAAAGACGGACTTTGAGCCCTGACTGACAGGGCAGCTCTAACCGATTTAGCCCTTACTTTTTGTCTCGATTTAGTTCCAGTCTACACCTTTGTGTTTGTAAATGAACTTTTGTTTAGTTAGTGGTGGTTTTACCCATTAGAAGATACCTTTTCTCTAACTTTCATTTCTTAGTGGAGTTACCAGATACTGTCTTTTTGTTGTTGTTTGTTTTTCCTAGACAATTTTTCTCTGTGAAACAGTTCTGGCTGTCCTGGAACTCACTGTGTAGATCGGGCTGGCCTTGAACTCACAGAGACCTGCCTGCCTCTGCCTCCCAAGTGCTGGGCTTAAAGGCCTGTGCCACTACCGCCTGGCCAGATACTGTTTTTTTGAACTGTAGGTTAATTGACTTGTAGCTGAATAAACAAAGAGCAGAAATGTTAAGAGGAAGGGTTTGAATGGGTAGGGTTTTTTTTTGTTTTGTTTTGTTTTTTGTATTTTTTTGTTTAGTCAATCTAGTGCTAAAACTTAACTGTGGTTGCATCTTTAAAATCAGTTCACAGTCCCAAAATGATGGCAATTTTCGGGATCTTTAAAGTGTTCTACCTCTAGTGGATGCTGAATAATTCTGGATTTTAGGTGGACTTTAAAACAGCAGTTGGTATACGTCCAGCTCAGTGGATGTGTCTGGAAGGGTGTGGCATCATTTCTGAGAAATAAGGGCCACCCTATGTGACTCAATGGGTACAGAGTAGGGCGAGGCCTTTCTGTGTGAGGGAGTCATTCTCAGCAAGTCAAAGGTGACTTGGCAGGAGTCAGATTGTGTACTGAGTATCGCAGATGAGTGAGGTGGACTCTTCCCAGACTGAATGAGCCATAGCGGTGTGTGTGAGGCCTGACTCAACATAGGTCTTGTAAATTTGCTGTTTTATCTGTGCAGAGCAGGTGGACAGTTTTCGTATATAAGATAGACTGAGTAGCAAGAAAGGAGGACAAGATTCTCACTCAGCCTGCAGCTAGAGACTTGCCTGCTAGGACTCTCTGAGATCTGCAAGTTATGCTCAGATGAAGTCTGCCTGCTGTAGGCCACGCTGTCATACAGGAACAGACCGGGATTTCCTGGCTGGCATCTTATTCTGGGTCTCTGCTGACTGGTGTATGGTCCTGGCTCTCTGAGGTATGAGTCTGTTTTTGTGACTCATAAAAAAAAAACTGTGCTCAGGTGTTCTTTTCAAGTGGAAGATTCTTATTTGAAGCACACTAAAAAGAGATGTGCCACTTCCTATGGCCATTGTTATTTTGAGACAGGGTCTCCTTTCGTATAGCCTAGGGTGGCCTGCAACTTACATTTTTTGTTGTTGTTGTTGTTGTTGTTGTTGTTGTTGTTTTATTTGTTTGTTTGTTTTGTTTTGTTTTTCGAGACAGAGTTTCTCTGTGGCTTTGGAGCCTGTCCTGGAACTAGCTCTGTAGACCTTGTTTTTGTGTGTGTGAATATTTGTCTTCATATATGCATGTGTACCATGTGCATGCCTGGTGTCTGCAGGGGCCAGATCAGATCCGTTGGAACTAGAGTTAGGGACATTTGTGAACTACCTCATGGGTGCTAGGAATGGAGCCTGAGTCCTGTGGAAGAGCAGCCAGTTCTTGTAATCACAGAGCAAAGCCGTCAGTCGTCTCTCTAGCCCCTGGGATAGAGGAGTGAGTGACCGCGCATACATGGCTGCAGCTTTGATTTTTTGCTTTGTTTTTCTAGACAAGGTTTCTCTGTGTTGCTCTATAGGCCTGGCTGGCCTCAAACTCAAGAGCTCCACTTGCCTCTGCCTCCTGAGTGCTGTGTACCTCCACTGCCTGGTGCAGTTTTGATATGCATGCCTTTGTTAAGATGACTGTTAGATGTCTGGTCCTCCAGCCAGAGAGTACTAGAAACCACTTGCAGTTAACCAGAATAGGGTCTGCTGCTCTTTGCCATGAGGAAAACACACTGTATTATGTGATTGGGGGTGTGTAGGACTCTGTAAAAGGGGTTTACTCTGGCTGAGTTCTGTGACAGCCTTGTATTTTAAGAAATCCTACCTAGAAGGTGGTGGGATGCAGTAGGGCTGAAGCTGCTCCTGGTGAAGAAGCAGTTCCTTGTATTCTGCCCCCCCCCCCCTTCTCTCTCTCGCGTTAGACTTTACAGGAACACTTCCACTCAGTGAAGCTGTCAGCATCAGGCTAGCTCCCAGGTGTCAAGGCTGCTTGTCTTTTCTTGGGAACTCCTGTCTAGATTTTTTTAGATCTGCCTTTTCTCTGCTATGTATGTAACCCCTAGTCATTTTCTGTGTGTGAAAATTCCTATTAAAGAGATGGGGAAAAAAGAAGAAAAGAAAAATTCAGATGTGAATCTGAAATATAGATACAGTGTTTTAGGAAAGAGTAGAATAAAAGCCACTGTAGTTCTGTGGTAGTGAGGATTCAGCCACCTTTTCCTCTGCCCTGTTTGTTTCTCAACTCTGGCTCATACTGGAGATGGTGTGGCAAGTAGAACCACTCTAGCTGTAGTTGGTGTTATGGTGTGTGTGTGTGTGTGTGTGTGTGTGTGTGTGTGTGTGTGTGTGTGTGTGAAAGAGAGAGACAGATAGACATAGAGGTCAACCTCAGATGTTGTGCCTCAAGAGCCATCTTGCTGTTCTCATGCCTCCCCAACAAACACTTTACTAACTAAACTATCTCTTTATGCTCTGGCTGTGTTTTTGTCTAGTGAGGGAGAAGTAGTTGGTGATAAGGGAGTACTAAAGTCATTGGAGACTCACACTCAGCTGGAGGCATGTGAGTGTCCTGTGATCTGAGGAGAGCAGTAAAGTCCCCAGGAAAGATGGGCCAGAAATCATGAGAAGGAAAGACAGGTGCTGTCCCAAGGGTGGGGAGGAGCAGGGACACAGGTAGTATAGCCCCTGTACCTTGGTATCAGGAAGGCAAGGTTGGAAGGGATGGATGGTAGGAAAAAGCATCAGAAGCTGACTAATTTAATTTAGACCAAGGGGAGGGGGCCAAAAAGGAACAAGAAAGGAGGAGGCAGATGGTGTAGGCTGGAAGTCTGGTTCCACTTGTGCCTGCCTCTCCTCCATCTGGAAGATGCTGCAGGGATAAGGGGTAGAGTGAATGAAGCCAGGGGGTGCTCCAGCTGTTTTCTGACCTATTCTGATGATCTTCACAATGAAACAATGTGTGTTTTTGTTTTGTTTGGAGGGGGGGACACTTTGTGTCAATTCCTTAGGAGAACACCTTCAGAAATAGCCCATAGATGAAACCTGGAGTCTCTGGAAATTGCCCTCTTTGAATTGTAAATACAAAGCTTGAGTGAGGTGAGGTTAAAATATTGCCTTGATTGTCTTTATTAGAATTTCTGGGGTGTTTTATATTGGGAGAGCAAGCGTGCAAATTTATTTATTTATTTATTTTTGTGTATATCTGCAAGAGTGTTGGATCCTGGAGTTACAGACAGTTGAGTGCTATCTCAGACACACCAAACAGACAGTTTGGGTGCTGGGAATTGAACCCAGGATCCCTGGAAGAGCAGTCAGTACTCTTAACTGCTGAGTCATCTCTCCAGCCCCCAAATGTTTCTCATTTTTACTGAGGATAAAAACAAATGGAAAGTATTGTGATGGAAATAAAAAAGTTTGTCACCTATAAAATGGCTATCAAGTGGTGACCTCTTCAACTCTGACAAAAAGGGACCTTAGTTTGAATAACAGTGTTCATTTGCGTGAGTGACTGCAGTCTGAAGACTGATGTGCCAAGCTGACTCCTTTGGCTCCCTGTTCTGGAAAGCCTTACTGTGCCTGTAGGCAGGTGCCTCGCCTATCTCTGAGGTTTCCTTTGGCTTACCTCTGAGAACTATCTTGTCACTGATGAGTGCCATCAACAGGCCTTTTTATGTTAAGGGACACTTTGTGAACACTTTGAGCTCTGTGGGATGTGTTAAATTCTGGCAGGTGCTACCATAGTGGGAGTGCCCTGGTGACAGGCCCAGTGTTCCTTTGATTTCCTTGTTGAACTGTGCAGGGGACAGACCCTTTGATTTTGTGGCTCTTGGTTTCTGAGATGTATTAAGTCATTGTACACCTTTGGACTCCTCAGGAGGGCTGAGACAACTTCTGATGAAGACTAACGGGTTATATTGACTTTTGTATTTCTTAGTTTGTACTGAACTCAAGCAAAGTTCTCCTGCATTACTAGGTTGGAGACACAAGTGGTAAAGATAGAACCTCCAGGGGCAGAGACAAGCCGATTGCCGTAAGACTTCAGTCCACTTCAGCCTCCAGCTTTGTCTCTCCTCTCATTTCACTTAGTCTCCCCCAGGAATACTATGAGCCTCAGGTTCCTTGAGTGTTTTCTAGCTGATTCACTCAAGAAGAGGTTTCACTTGATGAAATAAACTTTCACTGGAGCCTGACTGTTCATTACCAGTTGATTAAAGTGGTCCAAGAACTGCCTGCTCCCCTCCTCCCATATGAAAGAGGCTTCCCGAAGCCCCTCCCCAGGATGGTAGGAGGTGCAGGTGTGGAGGGTCCACCTGGTGCTTTCCTGGGTGGTCATAACGCTGAGCCAGACTAACCTCATTCCCAGGGTCTTTTCTCTTCCTCTGGTGTTCTGTGTGGTGGGCTGCGGGGGTGGCTGCAGCGCTGGTGAGCTAACCCAACTCTGCTTTGAGAGGGTTTGGAATCAAATCAACGTGGATGCTGGGAGGCCCTGGTGATTCTCCGGTAGGCTTGTGCATGTGCCAGCATTGAAGTAAACAATGTCGTTTATAAAAAGCTGTCGTGTGGGATGTTTCTTTCCTTTTCAGGTACGAGATACCAGCTGGATGGTTTAAGGTGCTAGCTAGCTTGGGAACTGTACACATTTCACAAAATAGAATAATTGCATTTTCTAGGGCTGTATCTTGATAAGTCTAGCATTCATTTTAGACTCTTGGACATTGTTTTATACAGGTAAACATCTGAATTTTATGTCATGTGCAATACTAGATAGGAAAAAAAACTCAGATATTTTATATTTAGCCAGCAATTTCTCTCGAGTAAGCACTCTTGTATTGCTTTTCCTTTGTATTCTTTCTGGGCCACACAGCTGCCCTTAGGGCAAGTTTCCCAGAGGCCCCTGGCTGTGCTTGGGAAGCTGTGACAGTGCTGGGGTGTGGTTGTTGCTTGTCATTGGAAGGGAAGTCACACTGAGTTCCCTCCCTGACTGGAGGACTGGGGAGCAAATCTTTGAACTCCATTTTGTGCCAGGGACAGTGACAAGCTGACTGATAGATGCTAGTGATGATATAAGATGGTTTGTGCTTCATGTGCACATGGTGAGCTTAATGAAAAGCGTATCTTCGTAGGTGATGTATTTAAAATCGACTGCATCCATGAGCCTGAGATGCTGTTTTTCAGAAGAGTTTCTGTGTTGGTAACTGATAACCGATAATTAGGTTCCCAGTTGGGCATGATTGGAAAGCAGCCTCCTGGGATGTGATTTGATACCTCTTGAGCCTCACACGGCTGCCCGCAGTTTAATCTGAAGTCTGGTTGGCAGGCTTGGTAATGGTTTGGGAGTCATCTGGTCAACTGGGTGGGGTGGGGAGTAAGTGGGAGGTAGTGAGCACCTAGGTGCTGCTGACGGTAGGCACATAGTGCCTATGATGGTTCATTGCAAGCAGCAGTAGGCAGAGCTGGTGGGCAGTTTAAGATTGTCTTCTACATGTTGCCTGTGTTTCCTTTCTGTAGGACGTGTTCTTAATTTGCTTTTCCCTTGTGAGTCCTGCATCATTTGAAAATGTCCGTGCAAAGGTAAGTGGAATTTACGGAATGATTGTTGCATAATGTCATTCTGAAGCATTAAGCTAATGAATCTTTATCAGTAAAAATTCAGGAGTCAGCATTACTCTAAGAAAGAAATATTAAAAAGAAAGATGAATGCCATCATTTGCTGGGAACTTTGAATTGTTTAACTTGACTTTAGTAGCTGTACTGAGGAATGGGCCATTTGTAAGTCTATGGCTTTAGGGTGTTGGTCTCTAGAACTAATTTCTTTGGGAAGCAGGCTCTCGTCCCAGAGGTACCAAGCACTTCAGAATTGATGTAGTGACCATTTCTTTCTGGTCCAGCATCTTGCACCAATTTAGTGAAAAGGGGTGAGGGACCCTGTTGGTGTAGAGATGGGGACCATGGTGGGGACAGTGGAACTAGCTTCTATATTTTCATCCTAAGCTGATGGTGAGTTTTTCTAGAGTGATCCTATAAATTAGACCTTTCCTAAAAACCAAAATGATTCCTTTGAGGGTACTGCCCTTCTCTCCTTTCTCCTGGTTCTTGACAGGTGGGGTCTGTTGTGTTGTTCTCTGTCTCGGGGCCTGGCTAGCCAGGGTATGCATGGTTCTTGAAGGCTGAGTAGAAGGCAGAGCAGCTTTGTGGGGCCCTCTGTGGCTGGAGGTTTGGTCCTCGGTGCATACTAGCTGGCTGAGGAGAGCAGCATGGCTTTGTTTCTTTCTTCACACTAGTGGTATCCTGAAGTGCGACACCACTGTCCCAACACTCCCATCATCCTAGTGGGGACGAAGCTTGATCTTAGGGATGATAAGGACACGATTGAGAAGCTGAAGGAGAAGAAACTGACCCCCATCACCTACCCGCAGGGGCTAGCCATGGCGAAAGAGATCGGTATGAACCCTCCTTGTTCTCTGCTTTGCAGTCCTGGTGACAAGCGGCTGGAGTTGTCCATCTGAGAGAGGAAGGTTTCTTCTACTTGGGGGTCTCTTTGCTTTGGGCACCCAGTCAAACCAGGCCTTTAGTGTTGGTTTGGGAGTTGGCTGCTGAGCCACGCTGTGCTGGCTTAGTGCGGGGAAACTGTGGTCTGATTTAGTCCTGTGGTGTCATTGCCCGATAGAGTGTCCATCAATGCCCTGTGGCTGTCTTTTCTAGGTGCTGTCAAATATCTGGAGTGCTCAGCACTCACACAGCGAGGCCTCAAGACAGTGTTTGATGAAGCTATCCGAGCGGTTCTCTGTCCACCTCCTGTCAAGAAGAGGAAGAGAAAATGCCTGTTGTTGTAAATGTCTGAGCCCCTCATTCTTGGTCCTGTCCCTGGAACCTTTGTACGCTTTGCTCAAAAAAACGGTGGAGCCTTCGCATTTGATGCCAAGTTTTTGTTACAGATTCATTTTTCCATAAAACCATTTTGAACCAATGAACCAGTCAATAATTTTAAGGTTCTGTTTTAAATGTAAGAATTCCAACTTACGGTCTATTAAAAATTCAGCCCTAAATGACAAGCCTTCTTAAAGCCTTATTTTTCAAAACCCCTAATCTTGCTCAGATTAAGAATTGCCAAAATACCTTCTGAACTAAGTCGTGTTGTGCTGAGAACACTTAAGTACTAAACTGTTGAGAGAGACTTTTGTTTTTAAGAAGACTGCAGCTTCTGGAGTTGGGGTGCAGACCCTTCCCTAGTTTCCAGACCGTGTGACGCAGCACAGCCTCCTTAACAACACGTTGCCATGTAACGCACCTGTAACTTATCAGCCCATGTTCATTACATAACTTTGTACTGTACGTCACAATGACTGAGTGTAACAGCTCAGCCCTTTGATTTCATAGTGAGTTTTCTAAAATCCCAGTTGACTAGCTTTTGCAGACTTTGAACAGAACTCTGGTTTCCCGTGTTGCCTCTAATGAAGTATTCTGTTCCTAGTCGTGGGTGTGCTGGGTGGAGTGTGTGAAACACGACATGATCAAAGGATAAAGACAGTATTTTGACTAATATGAAGTAGAGATTACTTTACACTACATTGTACATGGAGTAATTCAACTGAATAAAAGTGTCACGGGTAAAGAGTTTTAACGGTTAATTTCTGTCAGACACAGTAGATGGCAAAGGTCTTAGCAGTGTCTCTCTTGAGCTTTTCCTTTCCCTACACTGCCGTCCCTCCCCAGATGGGTTGTGGAACCCATATTTAAACTGGCCATCCCCACAGTTGCTAACTTAGCAAGTACTTTTCTTTAGGGCCCCCTCTTCACGAGCAATATGTCTGACCTGTACTATAAGACCTTTCTGATAATGCATTTGGAGTTTTTTTCTTTGTTTTTCTTTTGGTAGATTGGTAGAGTGCACTCCTGTTTTCATCTTACTTTACTCAAAGCTAATAAGTGCTTTCCTTAGTTTTCTAGTAATTAGGTGTAAAAATCATGTGTTGCAGCTTTATAGTTTTTAAACTATTTTAGATATTCTTAAACTATGAACCTTCTAAACATCACTGTCTTGCCGGAGTACCAACACTGTCACGTGACTAATGCTGCCCCTCTAGACCTCACCCACGTGGACACATGCTTCCCGTCGTGGCTCTGCCTAGAGCTGTTCCTTTGGGTCTGTGAGGTTCTGTCAACTGCTAGTGCTAGCGCTGTTGTGTGCAACCTGACTCACTGGCAAGAACACAGTGTTGGCCTTCCAACCACTAGAACAAACTTTGCAATTGACAGTTGCAGAATTGTGGAGTGTTTTTACATTGATCTTTTGCTAATGCAGTTAGCAGTATGTTTTGCATGTATGACTTAATAAATCCTTGAATCAGACAACTGGTCATGCTTGTGTTTTTGGAACCTGACAAACAAGCTCTTGGCGTGTTTGCCTCACTTTAAACTCCTGGATTGTTGGCTGTGTGCTTCTCAGACTGGGGTGGAGGGAGTGCCACCTCCAGGGAAAAGGTAGGTGACTCCACAGCCACACAATGCAGTGGGGGTGGCCTTCATGTTCAGTCTTGTTGAGCCTGAGGTGCCCGCGTGAAGTTGCCCATAGTGGGGTGTGTTTGCATGAGCACATCCCTGTGGGAGATTTGCCAGAATTGAGCTTAACATGGGGAAGCTGGGTTGTGGAACTAGGCAGGGTAGACCACATGATCCTCGGGGAACCCGAACATGCACTGTTAATACAGCCAGTTAGAATTGGCTTTCACTGGCGATTCTTGTACTTTGAATCTTTAAAAGTTACAGTAGTTGTGTGTGTATGAACGTGGCACAGCATGTGCGGGCAGAGGACAGCCTTCAGGAGTTGTGCCCTTTCCACCCAGGGACTCAACTCTGGCTGGCAGGCTTGGCAACGGGTACCCTTACCTACTGAACCATCTTTTCTGGTCCCAAACCAAGCTACCTTCCTTCCTTTCTTGAGAGTGTCTCACTATGTAGTGTTGGCTGCCCTCTGCCTCCCTAGTGCTGTGTGATTAAGGGACTGTGCCACCGCACCCAGCTCCAAACCTTTTTTTTACCAGAGTTAAACAGGCAGTTTAGAAACACAGCAGTAAATGCTTATTATAAGGACATGAGCTCTGCCTGACCTATTCCAGAGGCAGGACTTCATCCTTTTATTTTTTTTAAAGATTTATGAGTGCTTGCTCAAATGTCCTTATCACTAGTATACAGTGCCCACAGGGGTCAGAAGGTGGCTTTGAATCTCCTGGGACTAAAGATACAGGTGGTTGTGAGCTGCCATGTGGGAGCTGGGAACCAACTGTGGGTCCTCTGCCAAGAGCAAGTGCTTTTAGCTGTTCTGGATCTCACTCTGTAGACCAGGCTGATGTAGAATGCAAAGATCTGCTGGTGGCTGTCTCCTGAATGATGGAATTAAAAGGTATGTGACATATCTGGCTGTTTCCCAAGTCTAAATTTTTACCACAATGATCAGCCACAGCTCTTGATCCAATAAGGAAGGATGTGAGGAACAAGGTCTCCCCAGTGGCCCCAACACCATCATCTTAATTCTCTCCAAACATTGAGTGTCCAGCAGACATAATTTTATACGTACATACACTTGAGGCTGTATCCAGTGATAATAGAACTTGGCCTCACCCACACTTCGGTTTCCTAAGGATAATGCTTAAATCTTTTTATTTGTGAAGAGTTTGACTAAACTTCCTGGCATATTGAAATCTGAAATTTAAAGTGTGCGTGCACGGAGCTGGAGAGATGGCTCAGTGGTTAAGAGAATTGCCTGCTCTTCCAAAGGTCATGAGTTCAATTCCCGGCAACCACATGGTGGCTCACAACCATCTGTAACGAGATCTGCTGCCCTCTTCTGGTCTGCAGACACACAGAGACAGAATGTTGTATACATAATAAATAAATTTATATAAAAAAAAAGTGTGCGTGCACACGTCTGTAGAGACCAGTCCCAGGTGATGCTCCATTTTTCTGAAGACAGGCTCTGTCACTGAACCTGCTGGGGTTCACCTGTCGGATGCCCTAGGGGCCTTCCTGTCTCCCTCTCCAGTGGTTTGAACTTACGTCCTCAAGTGAGACTACTGACCAGGTCATCTCTGGCCCTTCTGTTGAATCTTAAGATACTTTATTTTGATCAGTTTGCATTTTGCCACGTCTCCGGATCATCTGGCCACCAAATCTTTGTATCATGCACAACTCCAGTCTAATTTCTCTCATTTTGTCTCTGAGGGCCTTTATCTCAACAGAAGCCATTCTGCTGGGGGATACTCTCTGGGTCTAAATTACTGGAATTTCCTTGGGGTTTCGGTTTTGGGTTATTTCTGTTGTTCTTTAGGATGGGGGTCTCATATAGCTCTGGTTGTACTGGAACTCACTCTGTTGACCAAGGTGGCCTCACAGGTACTGCCTGCCTGTTGGATGTGCCTCCCAACTGCTGAGGTTAAAGGTGTGTGCCACTATGACCAGCCCCTTAAGATTTCTGACCAAAGATATTTCTTTCCTCATTTTTTTTTTCGCTGTAACTAGGGTGTGTACTCTTTTGAGACAGGGTTTCACTATGGTTTTTTGGCCTAGAACTATGCAGACCTTGAGCTCACAGAAAATGACCTGCCTCTCTGCTCAGAGTATTAGGATTAAAGGTGTGTGCCACTGTAATTGGCAGCTGTATTTATATTAATATATCTAGTAAGTTTTCCCTTTAGTCTTTCTAGCCCCCTTTTGGGGTTTTGTTTGGAGTCAGCATCTCGAGTTAGCATATTGTTAAGTAGCTTAAGTGTGACCTCCAGTTCCTGGTTCTCCTGCCCCCCATCTAAGTGCTGGGAAAACAGCTCAAGTCACCAACACACTTGGCATCTTTGTTTTCTGGACTTGGTGGACTCCTTGTATTTGGAATATGTGCAGGTCTCAGTAGCCAGAGTTACAAACAACTTGATTTTCCATAAAAAGGCAAAACTCTCATTGCTACCTAGATACAGTGGTCCATGTCAGCTCCAAGAGGCTAATGTCCCCCAGTAACACAGACCTTCCCGTGCACTCACTGATGGTGTATCAATTACTTTATTTTAAAAAATCCTTCCTGAGCCCAACACCTGGCTCCAGAGCTAGAATACTGTGAGAATTAAGCATACGTGAAAGTTAAGCAATCACTTCATGTTGTACAAATGGAGCCACAGTGGGCTCAGGACGTTCCGGCTGCCCTTAGTGCCGCACCAACACCAGCGAAGAAGATAAAGTGCACACCTGTCGTCTTAGAGTCAGACTCTTGCAAACAGGGGGATGGGTTCCTGGCAGGGGCTGAAGTGCTAGAGATTCACCAAGGGTCTTCATATGTGGAGTTCTCAGGTGGCTAAAGGAGGCTTGCTCCACAAGCTGTCCCAGAAGTCCTAACACCTCTGCGTGTTCCCGACTCCTGATCCTAGTAATACTGTGGTTAAAAATGGTTTTATAGGTTGGAGGTGGCGGCTCGTGCCTATAATCCCAGGCAGTTGAATCTCTGAGTTTGAGGCTGGCCTGGTCTTCCAGATGGAATTCCAGAACAGCCAGGGCTCCATAGAAACCCTGTCTTAAGAAAAAAGTTTCTCTGAATTGTATGGTCATACTGTTGCCCTTTCTACAGGGCCCCACCACACCAGCCTCACAGAAGCCACTCACATTCAGTTAGTCTAAAGGAGGGGGAGCGCAAGCCCATTGTGCTGGGCAGTGTCCACAAGCAGGGTTAGGCCACAGCTGCAGGAGGGCCACCTTGTCCCGGGCAGGAGACACAGGCTGTTCTGTCCGCGACTACTCTGTCCAGCGCCTGATTGACGATATTAGGCAGGTGGTCAGTCAGCATCTTTGGGCCTATCAGGATCTTGCCAAATTCTGCTTCATGTGCCCACCTTGCCCTGTACCGGGCAGCAGAACAACAGCCAAACCTTGAACAAAAGAGAACATGGGCTAGTGATGCTGCCCTTGAGCCGGGCTTCTAGCCACCCTCAGCAGATGAGCGTGGAGACCCATGTGACTCCCTCCACTCACCTCCCTGAACCACTCTCTTCTTCAAGGTGGATGATCCTGCCAGGTGGGTACAGAGGTGGGTACTTGGTAGGAGAATCCAGTGGGGAGTCGCTGGAGCTGTAGCCTGGGGAGCATCGAGTCAGCAGGCTCTGCTCCCCAAGAAGAGGCTGAGTCAGGGCTCTCTGGTTGGCCTCATCCAGTTCAGTTGGAGAGTTATCAGGGTTTCCTCCAAACAGTCCATACCAACAGCCGTGCAACAAGATCTTGTACTGAAAGGTAAGACCCAAGGGCAATATTGGTCCTGTGCTAGGTGGCAGCCCTCAGGGTTTAGCCTGTCCTTCCACAACCACAGGTCATGAGTGAGGCTTGTGCCAAGAACCCATCGTATGTGCAGCAATAGTTAAAAAACAAATCATACGTGTATTTTGAAAGTTATTTTTAGGCCAGGCAGTGGTGGCACACACCTTTAATCCCAGCACTCTGGAGGCAGAGACGGGGATCTCTGAGTCCAAGGCCAGCCAGGTCTATAAGAGCTAGTTTCAGGACAGGCTCCAAAGCTACACAGAAACCCTGTCTTGAAAAGCCAAAAACAAACAAACAAAAAAACAAAAAACAAAAAAAGCAAATATTAAAATTCTGGTAAACAACAAAATTGAAAAGGTAAAGCACCTGGAGTCCCATTACCCAGATAAAACCACACTTCAGCATATACTTTTTTGAATATTGTCAAGATTCCCGTTGATACATACCTGTTCTTTAAGAATACTGTTTTTAATCCTACGTATTTTGTGTGTTCCTGTGATGGCATGCCGTGTGTGTGTGTGTGTGTGTGTGTGTGTGTGTGTGTGTGTGTGTGTTTGGGGGGGTCACAGGACAAAAGGAGCTGGCTGTCTACCCCCTGGGTTCCAGGGACTGAACTCCGACTGGGCTTAGTGCCACATGCAAACCCGCTGTCTCGCTGGCCCTCCCTTTTTCAAACTTACCCCAATAGCAAGCAACGACTAGGGCCTCGAGCATGCTAGGCAGCTATTCTACCGCTGGGCTCTAGCCCCTGCCCGCTCCTTGGCTTCCTTTTCCTCTTGGCCTCAGATATTTGGCAGTCCTACCTCAGTCTCCCAGCAGCTGGGTTAGAGGCCAACATCATTACACCACCTCATGGCTGTCAGCTCCTATCAGCAAATACACTTTCTCTTTTCCTGTGTGTGTAGGTTTGAACCTAGAACCTCCTGAAGGCTAGGGAAGTGCTCTACCACTGAGCTACACTCTCAAGTCTCTACCATTAAAATTTCCCCATTACATTTATTTAGCTAATTGTATGCGTGTGGAGATGAGGACTTCAGGGAGGTCCTTCCCCCCTCCACCATGAGGACTGAATGCAGGTCAGTCTGGCAGCAAACGCCTTTCCCCACAGAGCCATCTTGCCAGCCCCCTAGAACCTCTTAAGAGTCCGTATGTGTCGGCCTTACTGGAAGCCTGGGACCATGTGACTGAGAGCACAGAGGAGATGGGCAAGGGTTTCTTTCCTAAGTGCCGCTCTGGGACTCCTGCACACAGAATCCCAGACACGGAGGAGACGCGAGCATCAGTGTGCTGGGTCTAGAGACTGCTGAGCCGCTCTGCCTGCCTCCACGCGGACCCTCCGTCTAACCCTGGCTGAGCGCTTACCTTGGGCTTGTTGCAGTTAGCGATCACTCGCAGGATCCTTCTCTTCAGGTCCTCCATGTTTGTCACGCTTAACCTGGTTGGTAAAAAATAATCTCAGTGCCCGGTGTTGCCAACGACCCCGACCCCATGGGCCACTTAAGGGACACTGACCTGGGAATGACATCCATTCCTAGGATAAGTGACACGATGAAGTCCTTGGAGTGTTCGTAAAGGGATTTGCTGGAAATTCAAGTGAGAGACAGGCTAAGTCAGTCTAGGTTCTGTTGCTGCAGGCTTCAGAGAGAATAAACAGCTGCCAGGGCAGATGTTGGTGTCACGTTCCAATCTTCTAACAGAGAAACAGGACATGGGGACCCCAGGGCATAGTACAGCTAAATCACCAAATGATCCCTGTGACCCAGAAGGCCCCAATGGCACAATCTACCGAGGTGCCCTGGCAATATATGAGCAGGCAGAGGTAAAGGGCTAGCCACTGCAGTGTGTATCTGCAGGACAGAAGCTGGCCCAGTGCGGTCAGGCCTGTGATTCCAGACACTCGGAGAGTAAGGCAAGAAGACGGACCTACCAGGGCTAGACTGAACTCAAGGCTAGCCAGCCTGTACTCCCATCTAGCACTTAAGCAGTAGAGGGAGAAGGACTGAGAATTGGGACTGGCCTGGGCGACACAGTTAAGACCCTATCTAGAAATCACTAAAAAGTAAATATGTAAATAAAATATAAAGGTGAAAGACATCTAAGAAATTCCTACTTCTGGTGTGAAAGTTTTTTTTTTTTTTCCTGAGAGAATGAGAACAGAAAATAGCATGAATACTGGCTTTATAGAATTGTCTGGAACTATGTTGATATCCTGTGTGCTAAATTAGAAAAGTTAAATAATAAAAGCAGTCCCTAAAATCAAGCTCATAGTGTATTTTTCCTACTGAGCAGGGTTCTCTTCTGGAACACACCTATAGTCTCAGCCCTTGGGAGACTGAGGCAGGAAGATCACCAAGAGCCTGAGGCTAGCCTGGGCTACATGCGATCTAGGCCAGGCTAGGCTACACTGTGAGACTGTCTCATCAAAACCAAAAAGCAAACCCACAATATTTCTACATCACTCCTATTTTTCTGGCACAAACTTTACCTCATCACAAGCAGATACCTGACAAGTTCTTTACGTTATTTTCAGCTAATCAGTGCAGGAAGAAAGGAAGCCCACTTTCTATTCCCTGCCCTCCGAGAAAGTCCATCTAAGGAAATGGCTGTTACTGCCAACACTAGGGGTGAGATGGTGACAGTGAGCGTGGCCAACAGGAAGTATGTGGAGTGCTAAAACCAGGCCCTCTGAATCAGATCTAATCTTAGTGACCAGGTGTGACGGTGCACATCTTTAATCCCAGCACTCAGAGAAGGCAGAGGCAGGTTGATGTCTGAGTTCAACTTCAAGCAAAGGCTATGTAACGGGACCCTGTCTCACAAACAAAAATCAAGCTGGGTGGTAGTGGCGGCACATGCCTTTAATCCCAGTATTTAGGAGACAGAGGCAGGGGGATCTCTTAAGTTTGAGACTAGCCTGGTCTACAAGAGCTAGTTCTAGGGCAGCTAGGACTGTTACACAGAGAAATCCTGCCTTCAAAAACTAACACATAAACCAAGACAAAAGATCTGTTTTCTGCATTTTTCAATTTTTCTTTTTCTTTTTTTTTTTTTTTTGAAACAGGGTTTTTCCATGTAGCCCTAGTTGTCCTGGAACTCGTGCTGTAGACCAGGATGGCCTCGAACTCAGAGACCCACCTACCTCTGCCTCCTGAGTGCTGGGATTAAAGATGTGCACCACCACTGCCCAGCTGTATTTCTCAAATATTTTGATGGATCTACAGTGGGGTTTTTTTCACTGTTCTGTTTTTACCTTTTATTGTTTTAATCCTTAATTAGTTTTAGTCTTTTTTGCTGTAGAACGGATTTCTTTTATAATCAAGGCAAAGCTTACGTGCCCAGTCAGCATGCTCAGCTAGCGGGAAAACATGTCCAGCTCATAAACGTCCTGTTTGCTCAGCCCCAGAGAATGCATGTGGTTCAGGTGAAGCCCACACACATGATGGATGCCAGGTGGCAGTGATATACCACTGGGGGCTACCAAGGATCAGAAGCTCACAGCTGGGGTCAGGGGAGAAGCAGGCAGCAGGGGAGGCTCACAAGGCAGGCAGAGTATGTGGGGATTCTCTGTTACAAAAGGGCTCGGCAGGTAAAAACACTTGCTGCCAAGCCTGATGCTCTGAGTTCAACCCCTGGGACACGGACAGTGGAAGAGGACAGCGGGCGCCTCCATGGCATAAACACACCCATACAGACACACATGCATGCTCCTGCAAAGAAATGAGGTTAAAACGGGAAAGGGAAAGATTTGAGGCCGGAAACGAGCTCAGTGGTGGAGGACAAGCACTCTAGGCACGGGCGGAGGAGAATGGACGCCCTCTGCTGGCTCCCACGGACAGCTGCACAGACGCGGTAGACTCAGACACATGTATAGTTTGAAGTTTATTTTCTTTAAGTAGACGGTAGACAAGTGATGTACCATTAAACTACTTTTCTAGTCCTAAAATAAGTTGTCTTTAAAAACCAACTTTTAGAGGCTGGAGAGATGCCTCACTAGTTAAAAGCACCTGCAGCTCTCCCAGAGGACCCTGGTTCCCAGTCTCCAGTTAGACAGTTCACAATTGCTACAAGTATGTGTCCCAATGCCTCTCCTCTGCAGGTACCTGCTCACGTGTACACTCACACATAATGACAAGAAGATCTTTAAAAACCAACAAAAGGAACCTTAGAAATCTATCATTTAGCAGGTTATAATCCCAGCCACTATGGAGGCCGAGGCACAAGGATCAGTCCAATGTCTCCCCTCAGCCCCACAGCAAGTTCCAGGCCAGCCTGGGCTACGCAGGAAATTAGAGCTCTTGGCCGGGCTTCTCTAAGGACTGTAATTCTCTTGCCTCTGCCTTCCGAGTGCCTGCATCATAGGCATGAAGCACCGTGTTCAATTTCATAGTCTTTCTTCAGCTCCATAGTCTTTCTTTGCCCTTTTGATACAGGGCTTCAGGCAGCTCGGGGTCTAACCTGCCATGTGGCCGGAGAGAACCTTCACCATGTAAGCCTCCCACCACAGCTTCTCCAGTGCTGGAGTGACAGCAGGAGGCTATCCCAGGCTTCAGGGATGCCGCGTGTCAGCCCTACACAGTGTGTCACAACAAACTTCTGGGGAGGAGGGGTAATTCAGTCACGTGAATGAAAGCACCTGCTTGCCCGTCCTGCAGAGTGAAACCTTACCTCAGGAGCCCCCTGGGTGGCGAGAAGGCATACGCACGGACTTGTGGGTAGGCCTTCCGGAGCATGATGGCTAACAGGGCCGCAGCTCCGGCTCCTAGGCTGTGCCCCACCAGAACGAGCCGGTACTCCTAGGGGACAGAAGACAGAGGGGGTTGAGGCCCAGAAGAACAGATGGACCATGACAGTCACAGAAAATAGAAGAAGGAACCGATCTCACCGGAGCAACACTGAAGGCTTGGCTCAGAATCCCATCGTTGACCAGTCTGCGGTAAATGTACCTGGCTGCCTGAGCAATTCCCTGGAGGAATAGATGGGGTGAGGTCAGCGTGGCTCGGAAGGCGGTCTTTGGCCTATGGTTCACTGATACACTCTGGGCCTGTGTCCCAGAGGCTGGCTGCCAGGAAGTGGACGCTGGTATGTATCTAAGCCAGTGGGTGTCACCAGGAACACCCATTGATGCAGCAGGCACATCTGTAGTTCTGTGTGTTAGTCCGTAGCTGCACGACACACGACGTGAATCCTCTAAGGACTGGGGATTGAAGCTGGGGGCCCTAGTGTATGCTGGGCAAGCAATCTACCACTGAATTATACCAGAGCCTTTAGAACTTGTTTTTATGGGCTGGAGAAATAGACCAATGATGAAGAGTGCTTCTATCAGTGACCAGAGTTCAGTTCCTCGCACCCGCATTAGGTAGCCCACGGGCACCAGCTTGAGGGGATCCGTTGCCCAATTCTGGTCTGCATGGGCATGTGCACATGGACACACACACACATAAATATGTCTAAAAAGTATTATTTTTTTTGAGATGGTTTTAAAGTTGCCAGTCTGGCTCTCAATTTGATATGTAAGTCAGCCAGGCCTTGCACTTTGTGGTGTGGTGTCTTCAAACTGAAAGATCACAAACCGAAGAAAGCAGAGGACCTTGAGAAAGCTATTTATTAGTGCTTTGCGCTCTGCGAGCTGCAGCTGACAGGGGAAGAGAGCAATTTAGAGTGGGGCACACTTACAGGTCATGTGGTAATGAACACCCCCAAAGTGAGCCAGGAGCTCTGGTTTTGTGGTTTACTCTTTTTCCTTTCTTTCTTTTTAATTTTCTGAAACTGGAGTTACAGACAGTTGTGAGCTGCTATGTGGGTTCTGGGAGTCGAACCCTTGTCCTCTGGAAGGGCAGCTAGTGTTTATAATGGCTGAGCCATCTCTCCAGCCTTGCAGCTAACTCTTAGTTGGAAAGGCAGATGCGGCAATGAATGCCCACCACATGAGGGTGATGTTGTGCACGAGAACCAAACAGAACTGTTTCCAGAGAGCTCTGTTAAAGTCTGGTTGCCCGTTTAACAGCAAACAGGATATGGCTGGTAGTGTTAACAAAGATACGGAAGAATAAAAAACTACTTTTGGGGGCCAGAGAAGTGGCTCAGGGGTTAAGAGCATTTGCTGATTTCCAGCTCCTGGACCAGGTGAGTCACCCCTGCCTGTAGCTCTAATGCCAGGCATCTGATGCCTCCTTCTGGCCTGAGTGGTCACTGCAGACGTATGGCACCCATACAGACAGGCAGGTGCGTGTGCACCCAGGGAAGTAAAAATACCATTTAAAAAGACACTATTTTGAGAACTACAGCAAGACTGAAATGAGTTATGAAAGATAGGCAGACTGGAGAAAAGGAGGATTTTCTTATTTATTTACAGGGGATCTGTTTGTGTGGTCCAAGCCTCAGACTCACTCACATGTTGCCAAGCCTTAAGCTTCCAAGTCTCCTACTGCTGCCCCCTGAGTGCTGAAGGTGTGCACCACCACACCCAGTTCACGTGATGCTGGGCACTGAACTCGGGGCTCCATACCTGCTGAGCAAACACTCTACTGACTCGGCCACACCCCTGGCCCTGTTCTAGTAGTATCTGGTGATCATAAACAGTTGCTAACATGATTATTGTTTGAAATAACAATTCCATTAGTGGGTACAGCTCTGAAGAAGGCCACCCCCTCCCCTCGTCTCCCGTTTCTCTCGTGTGTGTACATTAGTGTTCATGTACACGAGTGTGGACTCACACTTGTCACAGCAGGCAAGTGCAGGTCTGAGGACACCCCCGGTGTTGGGCCTTGCCTTTCATTTCAGACGGTTTCTTGTTGTTAGCCTCTTGTCTATGCTGGTCGGTTCTAGAGCTTCTGGGGATTTTCCGCCTCCATCTTCCCAGAGTGGAGACTGCAGGTGCCCACTTATTGTTTACACTGTGCTGGCCAGGCAGTGCTGACATGACAGATGCACACTGCCATGCCCAACTCTTACACATGAGTGCTGGAGATCCAAATTTAGATCCTCACACCTGCCTGGCCAGCACTTCACCCGCTGAGCCATTCCCCTGGCCCCATTCAACTGAACGGATTTAAACACCCAATCTAGGTTTAGGGAGACCCTATCTCAAAATATAAGGTGGGAAGCAACTGGAAAAGACAGCCAGCGTCAACCTCTGACCTTCATATGCACATATACACACATGTACGTGAACCTGCACACACATAGGAACACACACGCACAAAGATGAACACCAGAAGACGCAACCTCATAAGGAGAGAGGGTAGAATATCAGAGCTGGGAGTGGGGCCCTTAGCATTTAGTAAGCCTAGAGCCAACATCAGGGTTCATCAAAAATTAGGGTATAGACAGAAAAGATGGGCACACAACATTGTACAAACACATGATGGCAATGACCTGAAATATCACAAACGGTTAAAATGATAAATGTAATACACCCATCCAGCATCCACATATCCATCTACCACTGATCTATCCATCCATTCATCTATCCCTCCATCTACCCGTCCACCCACTCACCCACCCATCCATCTACCACTGATCTATCCATCCATTCATCTATCCCTCCATCTACCCGTCCACCCACTCACCCATCTACCCGTCCATCCATCCGTTCATCTATCCCTCCATCCACCCACCCACCCATCTACCCGTCCACCCACTCACCCACCCACCCATCTACCCGTCCATCCATCCGTTCATCTATCCCTCCATCTACCCATCACTCACCCACCCATCTACCTGTCCACCCACCCACCCATCCACCCATCTATCCATCCGTTCATCTATCCCTCCATCTACCCGTCCACTCACCCACCCATCTACCCGTCCATCCATCCGTTCATCTATCCCTCCATCTACCCATCACTCACCCACCCATCTATCTGTCCACCCACCCACCCATCCACCCATCTATCCATCCGTTCATCTATCCCTCCATCTACCCGTCCACTCACCCACCCATCTACCCGTCTATCCATCCGTTCATCTATCCCTCCATCTACCCATCACTCACCCACCCATCTACCTGTCCACCCACCCACCCATCCACACATCTGTCTTCCCATCCATCATGTTTTTTGGCTTGTTGAGAGAAGGTTCCAAAGCTCACAATGGCCTGGACCTTGCTGTGTAGCCTGAAACTAACTCATGGTCCTTCTACCCAAGACTCTCCATGTCTGGAGTTATTACACTTACTTTACAATGTTTAAAAACCATTTCATACGCACACATCCATCTGAGGTGGGGGTTTCCTCCTCCAAGAGGAACTCTGCCCCACTCACCCCCACAGAAAAGGAAGAGAGAAACAGAACTAGGCTCTGGCCACATCCACAGAGAACTTGTGGGAGTGAGCTGTCCATCCAGCCTGTGCCGCCCACAAGGCTGGAGCTCCTGCTCTGCTGCTCTGGCTGGACCAAGCATTTTCCCACGAAGATATCAGACTTTAATTAGAGGGGAAAAGTGACTGGGGCTACAGTTCAGTTTCTAGATGCTTGTCCAGCCTGCATCAGACTCTGGGTTCCATCCTAACCTGGAATCCTCATATTCAGACAGTGGATGCAAGAGGAACACAAGTTAGCTATAGGCCAGCCTGGGCTACATGGGACTCTTGCCTAAAAAAAGGAGGCTGAGGCTGGGTGGTGGTGGCACTTGCTTTTAATCTCAACACTTGGGAGGCAGGGGAAGGTGGATCTCTGTGAGTTCAAGGCCAGCCTGGTCTACAAAATGAGTTCCAGGACAACCAGGGCTACACAGAGAAATCCTGTCTTGAAAAACCATAAGAAAAAAAAAAGAGGGAAGGAAAGACAGCTTGCTTCATGTGTTGATCTGACAGTCTATCCTCTGGCTTCAGCCACGTTACTCCATCTCTTTGAGGTGTCCCTCTCGACACAAACATACCTTGTGGGCCACACAGTCCTGCAGCTCTGCCTCCAGCTCGATGTTCTCACTCTCTGCAGACAAGTCAGTCAGGACATCCTGGGAATGTGGGCACAGCAATGTCAGCCTGTGAAGCTGCATGGCGGGTGAAGGTGGCATGCGTGGGACTGAGGACAGGGACCCCAGAGCGGTCAGACTGCTGAGAGAGATGTGTCCAGCCTTTACAATAGCTGAGGCAGGAATGGCGGTGACAGAAGGGACATCTAGAAACACCTTTGTCTTGCACACTGATCTTCCCAGCCCAGAGCACAGATTAGGGTTTGAGCAAAGCCCTGTTTCTGCCCTGGAACACACACACAATGGCTCACTAAACAACAAAGATGCTGATACGGGAGAGGATGAGTGGCCGGGCTGAACCTGCAGGGAAGCAGAATAACCATCCTCCCTGGGCTCCATGCTGTTTTGGGTGACCGGCTTTGAACGCCTGTCTCCCATGCTGGGACTGTAGGCATGTACCGCATGCCTGGCTGACTTCTACAAGCGACCCACTGAGGACACCTGGCACGCTTAGTGCTGTGTACAGACTGGGACAGCTCACAGAGCACCCAACAGGCTGGCAGGGAACGAGCTCTCGGAGGAAAGCCGTGTGCACTGGAGGTTTCTGGAGGAGGAAGGAAAACGCTGAGGCCTGTGCACAGCATAGAGAGACTGGAGCAGGTTGTGCTGGGTGCACGCTTTCGTTCCAGCACTTGGGGACACTTGGGGGCTACACAGGAAAGAAAACGGATTGACTAGGATGACCAAGATGACAGGAAACCTTTCTTTCGGTGCAGGGAACCAAGTGGTCAAAACAAGGGCTGGAAAAGGACCTAGTTAGAGAGCCTGAGGCTGTGAGAGCAAGGAGTAATGGGCAATACTAATAATAGATAATGGACTGAACTCCCGCCTTCCACACGGTATGTTAGGTGCTCTGCCCTGAGTCTGAAAGGGAGATACCAGGCAGGTGCTCCTTGCTGCATGACTTGGCCCAGGAATCTTTTCTTAGACTAGGCCTCACGATGTAGCTTTGGCTGGTCTAGAACTCACTCAGTAGACCAGGCTGGCCTCTAACTCTCAGAGATCTGCCTGCCTCTGCAGCCCAAGGGCTAGAATTAAAGTTGTGGCACTAGCATGTCCAGCCCAGCCCTCTTTATTATTATTTATGTGTTTACTTGTGTGTCTGTATACCATATGCACGCCTGATCCCCTGGAAATGGAGTTACAGATGATTGCGAGCTGCCATGTAGATGCTGGGAATCGAACTTAGATCCTCTGAAAGAGCAGTCAGTGCTCTAGGGCTGAGCCATCTCTTCAGCCCTGTTTTATTTTGATATAGGGTCTAAGTTGCTCAGGCTGGCCCTAAATTTAATATTCTCTGTTTCAGCCTTCAAAGTGTCTGGATTCTAGGCCTGTTCTGCATACTCAGCAGTCACACTGGTCCTTCCTGGGCGCGCCTAGGAGAACCAGGAAGTGAGAGTGGGGGTGGCAGAGAAGAAACTAGAAAGCAGATGCTGAAAGAGGGAAGAGAGCGGGACAAGAAGTGGAGGCGGGAGAGGACTGGAGGTGGACAAAGGGCTCGCTGCACCCAGAAGAGGCAGCACATGGTGACTGGAGGAAGGGAGGGCCTGAGAGAACCCCCAAAGGAACTTGAGAGTACGTGACTATTTTTTTTAAGTCTTTGTGTGTTGTGTATGTGTGCGTGTGCACGTTTGTGTATGAACGCAGGTGCACGTGTGGTCAGATCAGAGACGCGCTCCGTGTCAGCCTTCACCTCCACCTGGCTTGAGGTAGGGTCCCTTGTCAGCCGGTGTAGACGCCAGGCTATCTGGCCCTTGGGATTCTAGAGTCTCCTGTTTTCATCTCCCATTCTGCTGCAGGAAAGCTGGGACCACAGACGCGGTAACGCCCCTGGGTTTTACGTGGGTTCCAGGAACCGTACGCAGATCCTCACCGTTCCCCTCAGCGCACTTTACGGTGGAATCGTCTCCAAGCTGCCCCTCCCACTTCTTCAAAATTCAGTCTTACTCTGTAGCCCAAGCAGGACTCAAACTTGGAATCCTTCTGCCTCAGCCTCCGGAGGAGGGATTACAGGAGTGTCCCACCACACGGCCCAGCGTGTCTTCTCACGGAAGGCTGACCCCACCATTCCATCTGGCTCTTGGTGCAGGAATTAGAGGGCGGGCTACCCAGGCTTGGGGCTCATCTAGGCACATCTAAAGAGGGTCAGCAGGAGACGACCAAGCAGGTGTCCCTGTAGACTGTGTTGGAATGTGTTGGCACCTCCGCTGCCAACAGCTGGCCATTAAGTGGGAACCACCTCCCCGTGTTTCATCAAGTCGGTGTTCCACAACCCACGCTCACTTCCTGGCTCCAGTGCTTCCCCTGGTTACCTCACACAGTGGCTTTCTCTGTTTCTATCGAAGATTTCCTCTGCCCCAGCACCCACCCGTGGCTTACTCTCTGCTCCCCAACAGTGTCCAGATCTGAACCTGTCAACCACGGCGGCATTACCTGGAGAGACATGGTTCCTCTCACAGCAACCACCACGGCCTCTTTTCTGTGATCCAGAACCACTATGAAGGGCAGCTCATAGACCTGGAAGAGAAGAAGCCAGCACAAGGCCTGACCCATGGGTCACAGAGCACCACCACCAACAAAGAAACCTGCGTGTCTGTGACCTGGTTTCTCTATCCTCCTGCCTCCCAAGTGCTGGGGTTGTACACACCACCATACCTGGCAACTTCAGGTTTTTTTTCTTTAAATTACATTTATAATGTGAGGGTGCGCGCGCATGGGCATGTGTGTCACAGCATGTGTGAAGGAATTAGAAGACAACCGAGGGAGCTTGTTCCCCTTCTATTGTGTGGGTCCCAGAGATTGAACTCAGGTCCTCAGGCTTGGAGGCAGACACCTTTACCCACTGAGTCATCTCACTAGCCCGACTGTAGAAGACTTAGTTCTGCCAAGAGATTCTGTGGGTCACAGAGTCTGAAAACAGTTGCCCTCTACCAGGTTTTGGAGTAGAGAAGAGGTTGGAGAGCTGCTGAGCAACGCTAACCACAGATTTGAAGGTGGTAGGCAGGTAGGGGCGTGTGTGTGTGTGTGTGTGTGTGTGTGTGTGTGTGTGTGTGTGTGCGCGTGCACATGTGCGCATACACTCGAGTGTGACTTCCATTCCAGGCCTTGTGGTACAGGCTTGTATCCCAACTGTTTAAGAAGCTGAGGCTGAGGCTGAAGGAAAGCAAATTGAAGGCCTATTTGGGTCACAGGCTAAGCTCTGGGCCAGCATATAGGCAACTTAGAACATTTAGAAATAAAAAGTAAAAAGGAGGCTGGGGATGCAAGATGGTTCAGCGACTGAGATACTCACTGCTAAGCCTGATAACCTGAGTTCAACACCCAGGACCCATACGCCCGCATGCATGCATGTGCACACACACACTCCTCCCACTAGATCCCAGAGGACTCTCGGACCCACATATGGACACCCCGTCTGAGACAGCACCTTGTCGTGAAAGCTGATGTGAATGAAGTCCCTGTACTGCAGCCCGGTCGTCTTCAGGATGGAGGCAAAGTGGCAGTTGTGCTGGTCCCCTTCAACTGCGTCATACTCCGTCTCTCTGCTTCTGCAACTGAAGGGAAGACAAAGAGCTGACTGGCAGTCTGGGCCCCCAGCCAGAGCACAGTGATCCCCCTCTAGGATTTATCTAGAAAATTCAGGGTGGGGGAGGGCTGACCACTTCTAAGACAGTCTAAGAACAGTTTCTCAAGTCGCAGGGAATGGAATCCATGGTCTTGCGCATGGGGAAAACACTTTTTCACTGAGCTACATTCCTGACTCTTCTTTCCTTCTTTTCTTTCATGTCTCTATGTGTGTGCGCACATGTGCATGTCCATGCATTCATTCATTTCTGTGTGTCTGTGTGTGCACATGTGCACGACCATACATTCATTCATTTCTGTGTGTGTGCACATGTGCAGGCCCATTCATTCATTCATTCATGCATTCATTCATTTCTGTGTGTGTGCACATGTGCACGACCATGCATTCATTCATTCATCTGTGTGTGCGGGTGTGTGCACATATGCATGTCCATGCATCCATGGAGGTCAGAGGAGGTCATGGGATTTCCTACTCTCTCATTCTGTGTTAATTCCTTTGAGACAGGGCTTCTCAGTGAACTGAAGCTAGGCTGGAGGCCAGCAAGCCCCAGGGATCCTCCTGTCTCTCTACCTCACCCCCACCACAGGGGACACAGGCAGAGTCGGAACAAGCTTTTTCATGTGGATGAGGGGCTTTGAGCTCCAGGCCTCCTGCCTGAACAGCATGCACATCACTGACCGAGCCACCTCTCAAGCCCCATGACCAGGAAAGACACAAGGATTGCCTGTGTGACTTCGGGAGCACTGGGGATCAAGCATGAGAACAAACTGCCCTGTGGCTGGGTTCAAGGGCTCGCAGAGGGTGAAAGTGACAGATACGATATGGGAAAGGTCATGCCAAATTTCTGTGTCGGGTCAAGAAAATGGCTCAGCAGATAAAGGCACCTGCTGCCAAGTCTCATGACCTGAGTTCAATCCCTGGGATGAGATCTACATGACAGACGGAGAGAATAAACTCCTACAAGTTGCCCGCTGCTCTGACATCCATGGACACACACACACAAATGTAATTTAAGTTTTTTTCTTGAACTGTCAAACTGTCGACCAGGAAGTCCTGCAGGCCGCAATGCCCCAGAGGGATGGACGCCAAGCACTTAGATCTCGGTTTCTAATTAACATCTCCACCTTGCAGGGTGAAGGGCAGAAACCACTCCAGGGCAAGCAAAGGATGCAATTTCAACTCCTTTCATCAGGATCCTTCCATCAAAGCCAAGGTGGCTCAGTGGGTAAAGGTGCGTGGTGAGTGATTTCACACGAGTTCCCTCCCAGAGCCCACGGTGAGGCAGGAGGAGGTCAGAAGACAGCACTGTCGTTTGCTGTGGCATACACGTACCCACACACATCTCAGGCGCATGTTAATGATAAATAAAACCTGAAATATTTCCATCAGAAATGCAGGAAGAGGCCATGTGTGGCGGCATGAGCCTATAATCCTAGCACTTGGGAAGTGGTGGCAGGAGGATCAGGAGGCCAAGGGTATCCTTGGCTACATGACATCCTGCCTCAAAATCACCAAAAAACAAAACAGGTAGCTAGGGAAGTACTCAGAAAGTGACAGGGACCCATCAAAAGGACACAGGAACCAGCCTGCAAAGTCAGGCTGGGGCATGTGAATACTAAATACTAATTATAGAAATGACAGTGATGAACCATGGCTGTGGATGAAGCAAGAAGCATGTGTTGGAAGTGATACCAAGGATCTTGCTGCACAGCAGAAGAAATGGTGATTTGAGAAAAACAGCAAGTTCCCACCCACTCTAGTCATGATTGACTGAAGTAAGAACAAAGGGATGCTAAATCTGGACCTGGTGGCTGAGGGCTCGGCTTAATGTGAGGATGCTTTCCCAGCATGAGCAAGGCCTGGGTTCAAGCAGCAAGGAAAAGAGTAGGGCTGGTGTTTAGTGGGTAAAGAGCACGGGCTGTGCAAGAGGATCAGAGTTCGAATCCACAGAACCCATGTCCTGTGCCAGACGAGGCTGTGAAAGTCCTGGAACCCAGCACTGCGAGGTGATGGGTGGAGTCAGGAGGATGGCTGGGACTACCAGCCACCCGCTTAGCTCCAGACTCAGGGAAAGACCCTGTCCTGAGAGAATAAAGTGGAGAGAAGGACAGCAGGACACAGACATCCTCCTCTGGTCTCCAAACCCTACACACGCATGTGAACATGCATACATGTTTGGACATATACCACTGTGAGATATTACACACATACACATTATTGCGTATTCAAGTTACCAGTCAGTTAGCAACCAATTAGAGTATTGATTTTTATAATTTTACTACAATGAACGTCCTGAGGAAATTCAGCCAAGTTGCTAGCAGACCTTTATCCATTAAGCATGAGATGTTGGCCCAGTGGGAAAGGTCCCTGCCGCCAAGCCTGACGTGAGTCTGAATCCCAAGAACCACAGTGGGTGATAATAGTTTCCTCAAAATCCCTCCTGCCTTCAGAGATTGAACATTTTCCAGACCATGTGATCAAGTTAATAATATGCCCTGAAAAGGCAGGCATGGTGGCACATGCCTTCCACCCAGCACTCAACCTGCTGAAGTCTAACCCGCTCTTGAGAGGACCGGCTTCAGTATGCTTGTATTTCCCATGTAATCAGCATCTACAACCTAAGCCAAATGCATAGCTCCACTCTCTTTCCTGTTTGGTTTTTGAGACAGGGTTTATCTGTGTAACAGTCCTGGCTGTCCTGAACCTCACTCTATAGAGCAGGCTGGCTTGAACTCAGAGAGCTCTGCCAGCCTCTGCCTCCCAAGTGCTGGGTTTAATGGCATGCGCCACCACTGCCTGGCCGCATAGCTCCACTCTTCCACGCTGGCCCAGAATAACATAGGTATGTGTGTGTGGCGGTAACCATTTGCTGAAGCCGCTAACAGGCTGAGAGTGACCTTACACAGTGACGATCCCATGAATGCTGGAAACATGCAGATAAAGGTGACGACATCTGTACGTGGTTCTGAGCGCTGTTCTGGGGCAGCTAGGGTCAGTAAGCTTTTTCCGAAGTTCCAAGTGCCAGGCATGGCGCACGCCTTTAATCCCGGCATTCGGGAGGCAGAGGTGGCAGCCTCATCTATATGATGAGTTTCTTTCAGGCTAGTCAGGACCAACATAGTGAGACCTCAAAACTTAGAGCTAAGGCATGAAATCTCAGGACACAGTCACAGCTCCAGAAAGATTCTAGGAAAAGGACTTAAGACTCCATTCTATTCTTGGATGCTTTCTCTTAGAGAGAAATTCCATGAGAAGCTCACACTAGGCTGACCTACCAGTCACCACCAATCCTGCAGAGCCCGGTGAACGGGTTTCTGTAGATGTAGAGGGGCCATCCGTAGGCGGCGGCTGCAAACGGCATGAAGTGATGGCAGTTCTCCACTTCGGCATCCAAGTCAGCTTCCTGGGGGAGAGGAGGGAAAAAGCCTTTTAGTGTGTGGCATCCATGCAAGGGATGAACCCGGAGATCTGCGTGTCCCACAACCCGAGCCTCGGGTATCTGTCTCCACCTTCTACCCTTTAGAACCATGTTTGCTGGACCCACCCAGCTGGCTGGTCCTCCAGCCTCCAAGAGTCCCCTACCTCCAGCTCCCATCATGCTATAGGAGCCCCAGGATCACAGAAGTGCTCCATTATGTGAATGGGGGGGGGTGTCCCCACACTTGTGAAGCAAGCCGCTTAGCCTGCTGGGTCACCCCCACCCTCACACCAAGACCTTAGTCTTGCGCTCCACCTTCTAACCCTTCCTGCTTTTCCTCCTTGACTCTCGAACATTCCTTTTCTCCCCATGTGTATTTGTGGGGTACCTGCGTGCATGCGTGTTCACAGGGTGTGGGCACCTGTGTGTGCATCTGTGTGCATATGGACACCAAAGGCTCACATCGAGAATCTTCATTCTCCCACCTTATTTGCCAAGGCAGAGTCTTTACCTCAAACCCAGACTTGACCTAGCCAGCGTGCCTGAAGGCTACCCCACCCCCATCTTTACCTTCCAAGGCTGTAATTACAGTTGGGCCAGCACACCCAGCCAGCATTTACATGGGTTCTGAGGACCCCAACTCCAGCCCTCACAGCTGTGTGGCAAATATAGTTAACAGCTGAGCTGTCTCTCCAGTCTTTTGTACGGGGAAACTGGTATTTGTTTTGAAGACAGGGTCTGTGTACCCTGGCTGTCCTGTCCTGGACCTTGCTATGTAGACTAGGCTAGCTTAGAACTCAGAGATCTACCTGCTTCTACCTCCTGAGTGCTGGAATCGAAAGCATGTGCCACCACAGCCAGCACTTGTTTCTTGAGACAAGGTCTCCCTATGTATCTCTGGCTGGCTGGGAACTCTCAGATCCACCTGCTTCTCAACAGCCACCGGTGGACTCCACCGGAACTGTGGCGAGGGAGGAAGGCAGGGGTCCCTGCTCAGTCTTCTGGCTCCTGCCAGAAGTTCCTGCCTAGAATTCTTCATGGCTTTCCACGCTGGACATGGGCAATTTCAACATCTGGAGGAGGCACGCCACTGGGGGAGGGTTTTGAGGTTTCAGAAGACCGACACCATTCCCAGAAGCTTTTTCTTTGTCTCACAGTTGTGTCTCAAGATGTGAGCTCTCAGCTTCTACTCCAGCACCACGCCTGCTTGCTGCTGCTGACAGTCATGAGCTCTAGACCTCTACAACTGTAAGCCCCCAACAGATGCTTTCCTTCGTAAGTTACCTTGGTCCTAGTGTATCATCACAGCAACAGAAAAGTAACTAAGGCACAGATTCCTGCCTGGAGGACTCCACGGCTTTCGACCCCCGTGACACGGGTGCAGTCACTGCTGGCAGAGGGACACACAGTCTACGGTGTCTCTGCCATACACTCTATGTGTTATTTTTCTGTTTTTTGTTTTTTTTTTTTTGTCTTGTTTTTGAGGATCTAGGAACACGGCTCAGTAATGGTACATGTGCCTAGTATTTATAAGACTCTGGGTTCCACACCCAGCAATACGAGAAGGGAGGGAGGAAGAGAGAGAAGAGAGAGGAAGACGGAGGAAGGAGAGAGGGAATGAGTAAATTAGTGTTGTCCCTTCTACTGTGTAGCCTGGGAGGGCCTGGAACTCACAATCCCCCTGCCTCTGCCCCCTACTGCTGGAATGCAGGCATATACTTCCAGGCCTGGCATGACTTTATCTTTGGAAAACAAAGATTCATTTCAGAAAAAATTTCACCAAGCAAAGCTTGAGCTGTTTCTGCTTCCTAAACCTGGAGAAGAAAACACTCTGAGGTGACTCAGGCCCCATCCCAGAAGGAATTCTTCCAGAACATAGGACCAAATATTGACTTCCCTACAGCGCAACCTAGACAATAAGATGGAAGTAGGCTTCCTGTACCTGGAATCTAGGTGAGAAAGTTGGGTTTCGGTCCAAAGGCTACTGAAACTGTTCTTGGCTACTTCTCCTGCCTCTTCTCCCTTCTCCCATCTGTCCCTGTCTTCCTATCATTCCTCCCCTTCCCTCAACTTCTCTCCTCTTACACAGGGTCTATTTCTAGCCTGGGGCTCCCTACATAGCCCAGGCTAGCCTCCTACTCACAATTCTTCTGCTTCCTCCTCCTGGGTGTCCCACGGCCAGCTTTAGCTGTATAACTCTGAAGGTCTACATAGACGCACGAATGTTGGCGATGTTGTCATTACCTGAGACTGCCCTGGAAAGTGGGTGACGACCTCCTGAGGCTCCAGGCTGCTGCTGATATTGTCCTGTTGCTGGTGGAGAAGGGTGAAGCCTGCTGCAATATCACTGGGCACCAGGTCTGTGTCCTGGGTGGGAAAGCACAATGGCCTGCCGTAAAAACCCATCAGATGGTCCAGAAACCTCTTAGCATTCAGTTAAACAGAGTTCACACACAGGCTCATTACATAGAAAAAGGTATTTATTATTTTCTATGTGTCTGAGACAGTCTCGTGGAGCTTAGGATGGCCTCCAGCTCACTAAGTAGTTAAAGATGACCTGGGATTCCAGATCCTCCTGCCTCCACTTCCCAAGTATAAGCATGAGCCACCACACCCAGCTTAGAGAGTATTTAAAGGGACTTCTGTGTGTGTGTGCGCGCGCGTGCACACGCATGCACACATCCATGCATACCACATGTGTGGGGGAGCCCCTGGAGCTGGAGTCACGGGCATTTGTGAGTTAAACCAATGTGAGTGCTGGAACTGAATCCAGGTGTTCTGTAAGAGCAGGAGCTTTAACCACGGGGCCGTCCCTCCATTCCCTTAAAGATCCTTTAAAGAGCATTTTCCTTTGCGGGATTCCTCCTAGATGTGAGCTTAGCATTTTTCCTATCTTGTCCTCAAACAAATATGCTTGATTGATCATTTTATCAAAATTTGATTTTAAGTGACTTAATAACTATTTCTGTTTAAAAAAAATGTGTGTCTGTGTGCAAGTGCACGCATGTCAGAGTACATGAGTGACGGTCCCAGGCTGGTTCTCTCCTGAGGCAGGGTCTCTCTGTTTATACTTGCTGAACTCTGTACTCCGGGCTAGCTAGCCTGTGAGCTTCCGTCCTAACCACAGGCGTGCTTATGCTGACGTGCACAGGATCAGAGGTGTGCACCACCATGCCTGGCCTTCTCATCTCTTAAGCTGATGGGAAGTTTGCATTGATACATACTCTGAGGCACATTCATGAGGTTGAACATATGATTACTGGGTACACTGTGCCAAGAATGAAATCAGAAACTAGTAAAACACCAGTGAGACTTCTCGTGGAAACAAATCTGGAAGTTAGAAATCCTCTCTCAGCTGGGCTTGGTGGCACATGCCCAGAATTGTAGGTCCCGGACGGCTGAGGCATGAGGATGACAAGTTCAAGACCAGCCTGAGCTCTACAATGAGTCCTTAGGTCAAAACGTGAGGGAAGGAGGAAGAGGAGGAGGGAGGGAGGGCAGGCGGGCAAGCATCGGCAGGCCACAGGATGAATGATGGCCCAGGGGGGTAAAGACACTTGCTGTCAAGCCTGACGACCTGAGTCTGATCCCCAGAACACAGAGTTGGAGAGAACCAACTCCTGCATGTTGTCCTTGGGCCTCCACCTATGTCATACAGGTATCCACTCACACAAAATAAATGGAACTAAAAGCAAAATAGACTAAAGGAAATTTCCACCAGTAGCAGGATCTTCTAGCCCACAGGAAGGACCACTGGGCCTCTGATGGGCAAAGGACGCGTGAAGCCTTGGGTTCCACCTCCAATCCCTGCAGAAAACCTGTCTTGGACCAGGTGCTGGCGGTGGAAGCAGCAGTGCACACCTTTAATCCCAGCACTGGGGAGGTAGAGGCGGGCGGATCTTTGAGTTTGAGGCCAGCTTGGTCTACAGCCAGGGCTAGAGAGAAATTTTGTCTCAAAACAACAACAACAAACAAAAACTATCTTGGTGGAGCACACCTGTAATCTCCGCACCAGGGGACAGAGGCAGAAGGTCCAGGATTTCAAGGCCCCCCTCAGCTACATAATTAGTTCAAGGTCAGTCTCAGCTACAGCCACAGGAGACTGGTAGTGACTAGGTACCTTCTCTTCTGGATATCTTGAGATTGGGTTGAACCACTCCTGTAAGATTTAGTAGCATGGCTCAGTGGGTAAGAGTGCTTGTTGCTCTTGCAGAGGGCAGTTCAGTTCCCAGCACCCCCGTCAGGTGGTCTCACAACTCCATGTAACTCCAGCTCCTGGGGAGCCGATACCCTCTTCTGCCCTCCGTGGGGTACCTGCACGCACGCAGCACACGCTCACACAGATGCAAGTAATAAAAATAAAGCCAAATTTAAAAAAAAAAAGCTTTACAGGGCACACCTCTTGTGCTGTCCCATGTCACCACGCTACCTCTCAACAGTTACAAGTCAGAGCAAGAGGAGACAGGAAGGCGCACAGGATGTCAAAAGGAATCTTCTCTCTTACTTGGTTTCAGTACCAAAAACAACAGTTACGACACATCATTACACAAACACATGGAGAGGCGAGAGAAATGAGCATGTCCAAGTCCTCGGGCAGCTCATCCTGGAACAGCGACTCCCTTGGCACCTCCGTCACTAGTCACGGAAGGGGGTGGCAAATATTTAAATTACTTTCTACATTTTTGTGTATGTTTGCGTGTGTGTGCAGAGGTCAGAGGACAATGTGGGGTCTAGGGACTGAACTCAGGTCACCAATCTTAGCAGCAATTGTCCTTACCTGCTGAGCCATCTTGTGGAAATGAGAAATTGCTTTCTGATACTCCCCTGCCTGTACGTGTCTACCTGCTGACTGCGCCGGATGGAGGAGACATAAGAAGACAACTAGCAAATTCTTTCCTAATGGACACGTTGTGTGACTTAGTTCCTTAAAAAACAACGCACAAGCTGGGCCGTAAGGGACTAGTGTCAATGAAAGGACACACCTGGCTGTCAAGAGAAGGGCCGATGGCTGGGGCTGGGGCTCAGCTATAGTATAGCACATGCCAAGATGCATGAAGCCCTTAGCACCAAATAAACCTGGGTGGGGGAGCATGCCTGTAACCCAGCACTGAAGAGGAGCTGAAGGAGGATCGGAAGTTCCAGATCGTCCTTGGCCACAGTCAGTTCCAGGTCACCCTGGGTTACAGGAGACCCCTGCCCCAACAAAGCAAAACAAACAAGAGGCAGCAGAAAAGGCGTGGCCATCCTTGCGGTTAACTGCCGCCTGCCAAGCCCGCCCAGGCAGTGTACTCCCAAACCCCATACCCAAGGGGTCCAGGTCCTCAAAGCCACATTACAGTCGCTCACGTGGCTTTGTGCAGCGTGCTCAGCTTCCCACGGAAAGAGACCACGGCAGATCCCGTCTGCTTACAGAAAAGTAGGTGGAGAAAAGGTCGGCCGTGCTGGAAAAAGCGACCCTCGCGTTGTCGTCCTGTACCACGCAGCAGCAACAGAACATCACTCTGGTCTCCCACACGCTTTTGGCCGCTGTCTTCAGGCCAGTCAACAGCTGGTTTGAGTTGTTACTGTCCAGGTGCTCGGGGCAGCCCGGAGGATGTGGAGATGTCATACCGCCCAGCGGATCAAAGACAAAGAAGATGGTGACCATGGTGGCAGCCATGACAATCCAACTGCAAAAGTAAAGCATGGGAAAGGCTCTTGGTGACTGAGAAGGCGGGGTGGCCCGAGTCCCCTGCAAACACACAAACTAAGCCTGCTTCTATACTGCCGAAGGAGAGACAGAACTCTGAGAACCCCACTGAGACAAGCAGTTTTCTTCTAGAAAGTTCTCTGAGGTTCAGAGAGAGGACTCAGGAGGTAAAGGTGCTTTTGGACCTGCCTGGGGAATCTGCATTTGATCTCCAGAGAACACATGGTAGAAGAAGGAAAAAATCAATTCTTGCAGGCTATTCTCTAACTTCCAACATGTGCCATGTCATACACCACATATGACTAACTACACAAATATAGAAAAAGAAAGACAGTTCCTCATAGCGTCCCACAAAGGCCAGAGCTCTGAGAGAAAAGCCCAGAAAGGACACAAAGGGCTGGGGGGGGCAGCACTGTAGCCCAGACACAGACGCCACTAGAACTAGTTCTCCAGGAGCCCCTGACCATAATCCAGCTCCCCTCCATGTCCTGAGGGTCTTCGGAGTAAAACTGAAGAGTTTCCACATTATCGAACACTCCAGTAAGTGTCCCCCGCCCACATTTAACTATTTCTATTTGTGTGTGTGCTGTAGTGGATATGTGCGTGTGTGTAGTGGTCAGTGGTTAACTTTGATCAGTCCCTACTAACCCAGGGCTCTTATTGAGCATACAGCCCAATGACTGGGCTAGGCTGCCCATGTCCACCACCCGAAGTGCTAGGAATCTGAACTAATTCCTACTGCTCTCATGACAGGCTTTACTAACTGCTCCACTTCCTCAGCCTGAACTGTTTCTACACCACCCACAGTGTGCAAGGCCCTGTGTGCTCTCCACTACAACGATGCAATGCAGATGCTGCCGTCCCTGCCTGCCTGCCTGCCGTCCCTGCCTGCCTGCCTGCCGTCCCTGCCTGCCTGCCTGCCGTCCCTGCCTGCCTGCCTGCCTACCTACCTGCCTGCCTGCCTGCCTGCCTGCCTGCCTGCCTGCCATCCCTGCCTGCCTGCCTGCCTGCCTGCCTGCCTGCCGTCCCTGCCTGTCTGCCTGCCTGCCTCAGAGATGGCAGCACCAGCACCGCCCTCCGCTTCTTTATTCATAACAAAAAGGGACAAAACTAGACTACTGTTAAGATCTTTAGCTTGTTGATAAGAAGGCTCAGGGGGTACAGGCATCTGCTGCTCAAGCCTGATGTCCCAAGTTCAATACCTGGGACCCACGTGGCTGAAGGAGAGAACTGACTTCCACCAAGTTGCTCTCTGACCTCCGCATGTGCAATAGAATATAACCATACTTCCCCACATAAATAAACAAATGTAAAAAATTAAACTTTTTTAAGTAAAGAAGATGTGAAAACTGCATTCTAGCCCTTATTAGACCACCAGACGGTGGTGGTGCACACCTTTGATCCCAGCGTCTGGGAGGCAGAGGCAGGAGAACTCACAGATCTCAGTGAGTTGAAGCCAGCCTGGTGTAGAGAGTGAGTTCCAGGACAGCCAGGGCCACACAGAGAAACCCTGTCTCAACAAACAAACAAACAAACAAGCTTTATTAGACTATTATACACCATCTCAATTCCTGGCACTGGTTCTCCTGACTTTTAACCTTCATCTCACCTTTAACCTCCACCCTTTCCTTTGACTGTGGGCTTCTCTCTGTGTAAGATTTATATTATGCATGTGTGTGTGTGTCTGTGTGCATTTGCATGTGGGCACAGGTGCCTTGGAAACCAGAAGAGGACATCCCTAGATGCTGGAATTACAGGCAGCTGTGAGCCTTTTGATGCGAGTGCTGGGAACCAAACTCAGGTTTCTCAACAGCAGCAAGTGTTCTTAACCACTGGGTCATCTCTCTAGTACCTGCCCCCCCCTTAAAGAATTTATTTACTTATTTTATCTGTGTATATATGAGCTGAGAAGTAGCTGGGGCTTCTCTGAACTCAACGCTCTTGGCCGCTGTCTTCAGCCGGTCAACAAGTGGCTGTTGAATATGTAAGTGCATGACAGAAGGTATCCTCCATGATCAATTTCCACCTTCTTCCTTTAAGGAGGATCTCTTCCTCTGAACCTGAGGCTCATGCGTTCTGGGCTAGGCTGGAAGGCTGGAAGCCCCAGGGATTCTCCTGTCCCCAGAGGTGAACATGGGAGGCCTAGTTTTTTGCAAGGATGCTAGGAATTGAGCTTCAGTCCTCACAATAGCATGGCAAGGACTAGTAACGGCTGAGCTGTCTCTCCAGTCCCTCTTCCTTCTTCCTTGCAGAAAAGTGAGGTTGGGAAGAAAGTGAACACTCACAAATGTAAGCTGGAAGAGGAGTTGTTTCTCACGGTCTAAAAGCCATCCTTAAGTTTTCATTAATTACTCAGAAAGCCCCCACTCTGTGTTAGAAAGTCCCCGGGAAATCAGGGTGTTATACTGCTTGGAAACACACCTGAGAAGCCAAGAGGAGGGAGACCTCACCTGACAATGACGGTGGTGATGATGCCAATCACAACTGTCTTGTCACATTGGATACCTTTTGCCACCCAGAAGGCCCCCAGAGAAGCCCAGACCATCTCTGGCAGGAAGAGCGCCAGGCGGACATAAAGCAGCTTAGCCATAGACTTCCGAGGTCCAGGGTTACAAATGGTTCCTGAAACACAGAAAAGAATGAACTGCTCACGAGCCTCCTAAGATGCAGAGCTGCCTGTCCGCAAGAAGACAGCTGGGGGTGGGGTGGGGGTGTGGGCTGGAGAAATGGCTCAGCTGACACAAGCGCCTGCCACAGAAGTATGAGGACGTGAGCTTAGATTCCAGCATCCACATGGGGTGGTGTGTGTCTGTAACCCGAGGGCTGGTGCGAGCGGTCCCTGGAGCCCACTGGCCAACCAGCCTAGCTGAATCAGATTAACTGAGACCCAGTCTCAAAAGGTAAGGTGGGGCGTGACTGAAGACCTCCCCGTGATGCTTATATGCACCTGTAAGTATACACAGACATACACACACACACACTACAGGAGCTGGAAAGACTGCTTAGAAGTTAAGATCATGCACTGCTCTTGCCAAGGACCTGAAATTGGTTCTCAACACCCATAGCAGGCAGCTCACAACCCCACATAAATATCTCCAGTTTCAGGGGATCTGACCCCTCTAGCCTCCACGGGTACCTGCACTCACACATAAACCACACACAGTCACACACACATAATTTAAACATAAAGTCAATCTTAAAAAGAAAAGAATATAGCTACTGAACATCTCTGCATTTTGCTGTACCCACCATCGGGCTCCTTATACTTGGTGACATGTGCCAAAATTAGAAAGCAAGTGATAATGCCGAGCGGTCCTGGCGCACGCCTTTAATCCCAGCACTTGGGGGGCAGAGGCAGGCAGAGCTCTGTGAGTTCGAGACCAGCCTGGTCCACAGAGCGAGTTCCAGGACAGTCAGGGTTACACAGAGAAACCATGTCTTGAAAAACCAAACAGGGGCGAAAAAAAGCAAAACAAAAAGAACAAAAAGCACATGACAAACTGAGGGATGGGAGGCTGACAGAAGCTTCAGGTCCACCTCTCAGACTCACTCAGAGTTACGACCGCGTCTGGGCTCTCACTAAGGACTACACAATCGCTGCCCAGACTGGAATACTCCTGAGAACTGAGAGTGGCACCGTGGGTAATTACACTGCAGCAGCAGGCATACAGGAGGGCTGCCCCAGGCAGGAAGGGAGACAGATTAATAGCCAGGAAAATAAGCTTCCCGCCTACTGAACACCTTACCAAATATTTGTACTGCTAAATACTTTAACATCAATTATGCTCTAATTCTCACAAATTACGGGCGAGTCATTAACTCATCTTACAAATGAAGAAATTGAGGCTCAGAAGATACGTGTGGTGTGTGTATGTGTTTGTGTGTGGTGTGTATGTGGTATCTATGTGTGTGGTATCTGTGTGTGTGCTGGGTGTGTGGTGTTGTTTGGTGTGTGTGTGGTATGTGTGTGTGTGGTATATATGTGGTGTGTACATGAGTGGTGTGTGTGTCCGCTATCTCCCATGGAAGCCAGAGAGGAATGCTGGGTGCTTTTCTCTTTCACTCTTCACCTTGTCTGGGTAGGGTATTTTTATTAAAAATAAAAGGATTTATTTTTAATTATGTGCACATGTCTGTATGGGGAGATGGCACGTGAGGTACACATAGTGAAGCCAGAGGCTTTAGAAACCCTTGACCTGGAGCTGCAGGCAGTTGTGAGCTGCCCAGTGTAAGAGCTGGGAGTTGAACTGGGATCCTCTGCAAGGCCTCTGGGTCATTTCCCCAGCCTTCCACGCTTTAGTTTCTGAGGAAGGGTCTCTCACTTCTCATCAGTTCTCTAGGCTGGCTGGCCGATGAGCTCCAGGTGTCTGCCTGGCTCCACTCTTCCACACTGGGATTACAGGTGTACGATGGGAACAAATCACGGATTTAAAATGTTAGTACTGGGGGCTGGCTCAGTGAAGGGCACCTGCGGCTCTTGCAGAGACCCTGAGTTTGGTTCCCAGCACCCACCTGACCACCACACTGACCTCCAGTCCCGGGGACCCGATGCCCCTTCTGCCCTCTGCAGGTACTCCCACAGATGTGGTATCCCCGACATAGACACTCACACATAATTAAAAACTAAAAATAACATGACAGCACACACCGTTAACCCCTGAACTTGGATGTAAGTTCAAGGACGATCTGGACGACATAGCAAGTTTCATGCCAGCTGGGGTAACATGCCTGTCTCCAACAAGCATAAAACAATGTAAAAGAATTTTTTTAATTATGCACTATCAAGCCTCCTGCTTGGCATTTACACTGTAATTGGTTTTTAAATTTTCATTTACATGTGTTTATTGTGTGTGAGCACATGTGTGACATGGCAAGAAGAGGAGGTCGGGGACACCTGCCGGAGTCGGCTGCCTCCTCTCAGAGGTCCCAGGCTGGGCACAGCAGCCCCTTTACCTGCCGAGTCTGGCTGGCCTCACGGCGTTCTCACTCTTCCTCTCTGAGGAACAAAGGAAGCCCGTCACTATGGAACAGTGGCTGAGACCCTAGAAAAACAGGAACCCAGGCCTGCACTGGGCTGGTAGGATACTAAATATGGACACATTCTAACATGGTCAGCAGCATCAGCGATTGGGACTTCCACATAAAAGCCTCTGACACAACATTTACCAAATACACAGGCGGACAAAGATGGAACGCGTTTAACTTCCCGGAAGATGAACGAGATACTGAAGGAAGCTGCAGCTACCTAGAGAAACACTGTTTTAAATTCTTGGACAATGTCATGTATATGTGTGGAACATTTTGGTCACTACCCCTCCCTGCTCCTCCCACTCCTGAGACCCCTTCTTCCTGAGAAGTCCACTCCTAGCTCCGTAGCTTTTGCTTTGTTTTGCTTGTTTGTGATTCACCGAGTTTAACTAGGGTGACTGCTTAGACACGGGCAGGGAGTTATTCCCTGGAACACGGGCAGTTTACCAGGGGCTACATCACTGAAGAAAAATGACTCCCCCTCCTTCAGCAACCATTAACTGCCAGCGGTCCCTGAGCTAGAGGTGGGGTCCTCATGAGTCCCTCCCCACCCTGTGACAGAATGTTGATGGCCTCATCTGGTTTAGATCTTAGAAAAACACATTTTAAAGACAAAGTTCCACTCTGTAGACCAGGCTGGCCTTGAACACACAAGGCCTCTGCCTCAAGAGTGCTGGAACTAAAGGTGTGCACTACCATGTCTGGCTAGAAAAACACTTTTATTTCCATATTTACTTTTCATCCTCAGGATAAATAGGCTGGCAGAGACCCCCGGTTACTTAGCAGCTATTCCAATTTGATGACTCTGACCTTCAGAGACACTGCTGTATTAGGCTGTATTTAACAAAGACTTCCTAAAAGTGACCCAAGGTCCCTGCCTGAAAGCAACAAAGAGAAAGTCTATGCGACAGATTTATGTATGACAGACACCTTAGCCACTGCAGCCATCTTCTCTGACACAGAAGTTGAGCTATGAGCTCTTCAGACACAAACAGAGAGACAAAGGACCCTACCCAGACATGGTGGATGGCAGTCCTCACATGGAATGAGTTCTGTTAAAACCCAGCAGCCTTGAATGCAGACCATCCTCAGTTACCCCCTATATAGTAGCAACTGTAGGGTTTCATGGGGGGAAGTTCTGGAGGTACGAGCCTTTGATCCTAGCCCTCAATTGGGAAGCTGAATAGCACCCTGAGTTTGGGCCAGCCTGGGCGACACAGTAATATCCTGAAGAAGCAAAGAAAACACCTCAACAAAAGCAAAACTGTCCTTAACTATGCCACGCATATCTATGACTATGAAAAAGAATCATCTTGGCTCTTCTTTCCACAAACCATACAAGGAAGGTCACAAGCACTCCTGTGTGTATGCAAACATACAGGTAAAAACTGATTAATACACATACATTGTCACACTGGCCTCCCCAAAGGTTTGGCTAAATACATCCCCACCAACAAATCAAGCTGCCTATTCATTTCCAGCTCCTGATGCAATGATGCACTTATTTTAATGTGTGTGTGTGTGTGTGTATGTGTGTGTGCGTGTGTGTGAGAGAGACAGTGTGTTTGAGTCTGAATTATTTATTTATTTATTTATTTATTTTCAAGACAGCGTTTCTCTGTAGCTTTGGAACCTGTCCTGGAACCAGCTCTTGTAGACCAGGCTGGCCTCAAACTCACAGAGATCCACTTGCCTCTGCCTGCTGAGTGCTGGAATTAAAGGTGTGCGCCACCACCGCCCTGTGGGTCTGAACCTCTTAAAATAAGAAAAAGTCTTCCTTTATTCTTCAGGCCCTTTACTATTGTTCTACTGACCCAGGGTTCTTCCCTTATTTCCTACGATAGCCTCACTGCTGGGTCTGGTGGCCATGCCTGTGATCCCTGTGCTAGGCAGGCAAAGACAAGAGAACTGCCCACTGCAGTTTCAGGCCAGACTTTATCTCAGAAAGACCTGGGCTGACTCAGGTGGAAGGGGTTTGCCTCATATGTATGAGGCCCTAGGTTCAATCCCTATTGATGCAAAAAAAACCCACAAAAAAACAAAAAAAAAAAAAAGAAAGAAAGGAAAAAAAGAAAAAGGCTGATATATCTATCTATCCATCCATCCATCTATCCCTGTATGTACCTTTTTCCCCATGTGCTACAACCTCCCCACATCTTTTCTTTAATTTTCTTCATTAAAATTCGTGTGTGTGTGCACGCATGTATGTATTTTTTTTTTGAGACAGAATCTTACTATGTAGCCCTGGCTGGTCTGAAATTTGCTATTTAGACCAGGCTGGCGTCAAACTCAAGAGTCACGTACCTCTACCTCCCTGAGCGCTAGGTTTAAAGTCGTGAGCCACTGTGCCCTTAAGAAGTCTTTTCTTTAAACATTTATTTGTGTGTGGTGGACATGTGTGCTGTCACACGTTTGTGGAGGTCAGAGGACAACTTGTGGGGATACGTTCTCTCCTACTGCGTGGGTCACAGGGCACGATCATCAGTACAGGCTGCAAACATCTTTACCCACTGGGCCATCTCACCAGCCAAAAATCTTACCCATGGCACTGACTTTGTTTACTTATTCATGTTTCCAGGCAGGGTTTTACTATGTAGCTCTGGCCGTACACTTACAGCAGTCCTCCTGCTTCTGGCTCCTACGTGCTTAGACGACAGGCACGATCAGCAGCGTGTGGGCTGACAATTTAGCAAAACGTGTTACTTATAACCAAGAGCAATTAAAGGAACTAATTTGGGGGTCTGGGGGTGGTACTGAGGCCACTTAGCTCATCCCCAGGGTCTGAACTAATCTTTTTTTTTCTTTTCTTCTCCCCCCCCCACTCCCCACCTCCTGACAGAATTTCTCTGTGTATCACTGGCTGCCCTGGAACTCGCTCTGTAGACAGAGGCCTCAAACTCAGAGATCTGCCTGTCTCTGCCTCCCAAGTTCTGGGATTAAAGGTATTTGCCACCACAGCCCAGCTAAACATTTTTTTAAATTTCATTTTTATTCTTGTATTTGAGTCCCCCTCCGTGTACACTGTGTGCATGCAAAGCCAGTAGAGACCAGTAGATTGCATGAGACGTCAGGAATTAGGATTACAGAACGTTATGAGCCACCTCGTGTGGGTGCTGCAAACAATTGTGTAAGAGTAGGAAGTGTGGGGTGGAGAAATGGCTCAGAGGTTAAGAGCACTGGCGGCTCTTCCAGAGGACCTGAGTTCAATTCCCAGTAACCACATGGTGGCTCACAACCATCTATAATGAGATCTGGTGCCCTCTTCTGGTGTGCAGCAAACATGCAGGCTGAACACTATATATACAAAAAAAATAAATCTTTAAAAAAAATTCAGCCGGGCGGTGGTGGCGCACGCCTTTAATCCCAGCACTCGGGAGGCAGAGGCAGGCGGATCTCTGTGAGTTCGAGACCAGCCTGGTCTACAAGAGCTAGTTCCAGGACAGGCTCCAAAACCCACAGAGAAACCCTGTCTCAAAAAAAAAAAAAACCAAAAAATAAATAAATAAATAAAATAAAAAAATTCAATTCAAACTTGGACAGGAAGGACCTGGATCAACTAACACTGGACATGCAGGTAGGGATAGAACAGAGGTCAGGGCTTCTCCAGGACAATCTCCTGTGTCTGCTCATCTTGGCTGTGAGTGGAGACAGCCCCACCCAGAAGAAAAATAAAATCATGCCTTGGTTTGTTGCCAGGACCTTAGGAGGCGGGGTAAACTTTGCCCTAGGAAAGGAATTTTGACAACACCCTGCCAAAAAATTAGGTGGAGAATGATTCAGGGTGGCATTCAGTGGCGTCAGCCTCCAGCTTTCACACGCGTGCAAATGTCCACACAAACGTGTACATACATCACATACACAAAGAAGAAAACACTCTGATGTCAACTGTAGTGATAGCTTTTCAACTACGGAAACAGTTGGAATCTTAGTGAAGGGCTGGGGAGATGGCTCAATGAAGAGCACCTGCTGCTCTTGCAGAGGACCTGTGCCTGGTTCAGAGCACCTGTATGGCGTGGTTCACTACCACCTGTGTGGAGTGGTTGACTACCACCTGTGTGGAGTGGTTGACTACCACCTGTGTGGAGTGGTTGACTACCACCTGTGTGAGTGGAGTGGTTGACTACCACCTGTGTGAGTGGAGTGGTTGACTACCACCTGTATGGCATGGTTCACTACCACCTGTGTGGAGTGGTTGACTACCACCTGTGTGAGTGGAGTGGTTGACTACCACCTGTATGGCGTGGTTCACTACCACCTGTGTGGAATGGTTCACTACCACATGTGTGGAGTGGTTGACTACCACCTGTGTGGAGTGGAGTGGTTGACTACCACCTGTGTGGAGTGGAGTGGTTGACTACCACCTGTGTGGAGTGGTTGACTACCACCTGTGTGAGTGGTTGACTACCACCTGTGTGGAATGGTTCACTACCACATGTGTGGAGTGGTTGACTACCACCTGTGTGGAGTGGAGTGGTTGACTACCACCTGTGTGGAGTGGAGTGGTTGACTACCACCTGTGTGGAGTGGAGTGGTTGACTACCACCTGTGTGGCGTGGTTCACTACCACCTGTGTGGCGTGGTTCACTACCACCTGTGTGGAGTGGAGTGGTTGACTACCACCTGTGTGGCGTGGTTGACTACCACCTGTGTGGCGTGGTTCACTACCACCTGTGTGGAATGGGTTGACTACCACCTGTGTGGAGTGGTTGACTACCACCTGTGTGGAGTGGTTGACTACCACCTGTGTGGAGTGGAGTGGTTGACTACCACCTGTGTGGAATGGTTGACTACCACCTGTGTGGCGTGGTTCACTACCACCTGTGTGGCGTGGTTCACTACCACCTGTGTGGAATGGTTGACTACCACCTGTGTGGCGTGGTTCACTACCACCTGCAACTCCAGGTCCAGGCTATCCGATCCAGTGCCCCGTTCTGACCACAGCAGGCACTTACAAGCATGTGGTTATCCACACACATAAACCCACAAACAATCTTAGAAGGAAAAAAGACACTGAATACACTCTGAAAGGGTGGACTGTAATGTATACAAATGGTATCGCAGTACGGCTGTTAAGACAAAAACCCAGCTTCACGCAGAAAATGTGGCTCTTTACCTCTCATGCTGACACACACCATGGCCAACACGGTGCATATGATAACTGCCAGGAGGACAAGCAGAACAATCAAGTAGGTGCTGAGCAAGGCTCCACCAGGACAGTCCAGCTTCTTCCTATGCACGAGATACAACGTCAGACTGGCGATCCATCTGCGGACAAAGGAGAAAGTGGGTTCATAAAACAAGAATATGAGGAAATAAAGGGAGTTAATAGTCTCCAATGCAAGGGTAAGGTTCAATGTGGAATGTAATTTCCATCCATAAAAAGTCCACCCAGAGCCGGACTGCTGGCACACATGTGGTTTTCTGCTCTTACTTTATATCTACTGCAATCCAGGAACTGGGCACGCCTGTAATCCCAGCACCCGAGAGGCAGTGGCAGGAGGATCATAAATCAGGCCTGAGCCTGAGTTCCAAGACCCTGCACAAGGAGCCTCCACTTAAAAAGCAAATAAGCAGGGCTGCAGCTCAGAGACAAAGAGCACCGGCTGTCTTTCCAGAGGTCCCGAGTTCAAAACCCAGCAACCACATAGTGGCTCACGACCATCTATAAAGAGATGTGGTGCCTCTTATGGCATGCAGGCATACAAGCAGGCACAACACTGTATGCATAAAAAATGAATAAATCTTTAAAAAACACACAAAGGCTGGGGATATAGCTCAGTTAGTAGGGCGTTTACCCGGTGTGCAGGAGCCCTCAGGTCAACCCAATGACATATACTAAGTGTGCACACCTGCAACCCCAGCACTGGGGAGGTGGAGGCAGGGGGATGAGAAGTTCAAGATCATTCCCCCCCCCCACAGTAGAGTTTGAGGCAAACAAGAGATATAGAAGACCCTATCACAAAGCAAAGCCTAGGCAAGCATACATAAGGGTTCTTCGGGAAAACACCTGAACACCTGCCATGACTTAGAACCATGTGAATTGGAAACCACACGCTGTGTTGACGAACTAGTCACAGGACGATTTGTACACGTATAGTAATGTGCAGTGTAGCCTACCACAGTCCAAAACCAAGCACACACAAAGGAAATTATGAAAATAACTCATAGATTCAAAAAGAGAAGCCCTGCGGGCTCCTGGGTACATTTTGTAATTCTGCAGTGAACAGTGATACTGCTCAGACCTCCAGCAGGCAAATTCACCCTAGGGGTACGTCAGCAGAGGACAGCACCACTTAGTAAGAATGTCCGCTTTTTAAAATTACATTTATTTACTCTTTGCTTGGGAAGGAGTGTCATGGCATGCCTGCAGAGGGAGGTCAGAGCACAACTCGAAGGAGTCAGTTTTCTTCTTCCACCTGGGGATACAACTCTGGTCACTGGGCTTGGCAGCAAGCACCTGTACCCATTGAGAGATCTTGCTGCCCAAGATTGTTCTAGTAAAGATTCAAACTCCAAGCCGGGTGGTGGTGGCCCATGCCTTTAATCCCAGCACCTAGGAGACAGAGGCAGATGGATCTCTGGGAGTTCGAGGCCAGCCTGGTCTACAGAGCAAGTTCCAGGACAGGCGCCAAAGCTACAGAGAAACCCTGTCCGTAGTCCCCCCCCCACCCCCCCACCCCCGCCTCCAAAGATTCAGATTTCAAAGCCCTAAGAGGCATCATTCCAGGTGATGGGGATTTAGCTCCGTTGTAACACACTTGCCTAGCAGGCATGAATGAGGCTGGGCTCAAGCATTAGAGGGGAAAAAATGAAGGATTGCTTTGGGTAGCTTTTCTTTTCTCAAGATAGGGTCTTGTGCAGCCCAGTCGCCCTCAATACGTATCCAAGGGTGAATTTGAACTCCTGATCCTCTTGCTGCCACCCCCTAGTCCTGGGATTACAGGTGTGCACCGCCACCACGAGTTTTGTGTGGTGCTGGGGATCCAGGCAAGGGCCTCATGCATGCGAGGTGAGCACTCTACCAAAATGAGTTACACCCCCCAGGTCCTAGATAACTTTTTCTGTCCGTCTTGCATACACCAAGGCTCTGTGTCTGGAAATAACGGCAAAACGATCTGAGAAAAACCCAGCCCTTAGAAGCTGAAAGTTCCTAGAAAGAGCTTCTGTGTTCCCATTCCTTTCCTCCTTGAGAATGCTTTTTCCTAAGAACGCTATTCCTCGTTGCCAGGCATGCCAGGAGCTGACTTCACGCACTAGTGCCGTTTCCCACTGAGCGTGGCTACGTTTTGCAAAACCAACCTATTATACTGGTTTCTGTGAATTGCTCTGAAATTGTAATTGCTCAAATGTTTGTTTTTGTAGAAACAGGTTACTTCGCTACCCGCCCAGCAAAAAACACGGGAGTGATGCAAAGTTCCAAAGCCGGGCTCCTGAAAGGAGAGACCTGGAGGCTACGGATTTTTGGATGCTCATGCTTCCCTCACGCTCCCAGTGCCAGGGTTCCGCGCCGCACCCTAGCGCTCGTGCCCCGCAGCGCTGCAGGACCGGGACACCTGTCAAATGCACAAAGCGACTGCCCTACGGTCTAGGTGCAGACAGACCGAGCTCGGCAGGCGCGGCTGCCGTTAAGCACCGAGGAGGGCGACTTGGATCGCCTTCTGCAGCCACAGCGCGCCCTCCCGCCCGCACGGCGACCTCACTTACGACAGCACACGCAGGAACAGCTCGAAAGTCCCGGGGAACACCAGGTCGTCGCTGGCCAGGGACCAGCGCCGGCCGAACAGCACCATACCCGGCATGGTGCACCTCCTACTGCGCCGCCCTGAGTCGCGCGCGCCCTTCTGACTCCGTGGGCGGCCAGGGCCTCAGGGCGCGCAGGCGCACGCTTAAGTAAAGGCTAGCGCATGCGCCCTCTGGCCCGAGGCCTGAGCACGCGCATTGATTAGCACGCCGCCGTCTTGGCTCGCTTCTCAGATCCGCTGGTCCGGAAGTTAGCTGCTGGCCATCGACTGCGGATCGGAGGGTGTGTGAGGTTTGTTCCGACGTGGTCATTTCTGTTTAACAGATAAAGATTCGAAAGACCTGGAAAGACTGCTCTCCTCACACTGCCGCTGCCGCTAATGGCGAAGCTGGGACTTAATGCTTGGGTCCCTGAATCTTCTAAGCGTGGGGCGACTTTACTGTCATTTGTGGTTCCTTAGGACTCAAGACTGAGTTCAAGTCTGACAGGCCACCCAGCGGTTGGCGAGATAAGGTCTGACTCCTTTTCGCAGCTCCACGGCTCTCCCTTCTCTCCTACACACCGTGGTGTAGCCACCTTCATCCCTGCTCCTGGCCAGTCTCGCTCGTTGCCGTTCTTCCCCACAGCCCCCCGGGTGACCTCGGTGACCGATCAGACGTAGTCTAGGTTATGCTTAAGACTTGCAAGGCTGCTCTTGGGCACAGAGTACATCTTAACTCTTCGCAGAGATCTTGCTCGCAGAGTCTTACATCAAAAGCTCGTAATTTGTGTCTGTATTCCCAGTCTTCCACCTGCTGTCATCTACCCTCACATCACGTCCGTTTTAGTTACCCAGTGTTTTTGTGTCGGTGGTGTGCATGTGCGTGTTTTTGTATGTGTTTGGGGTGCACCGTGTAGTAGATGCGTGTGCACGTGTGCTCATGCATGTGGCGGGCTGAGGTTGATATCAAGATTCATTCCCCCTCTCCAAATAAAGGCCAGATGGTGATGGCGCATGCCTTTAATCACAGCACTTGGAAGACAGAGGCAGGCGGGTCTCTTCTATGAGTTCGAGGCCAATCTGGTCTACAGAGCTAGTTCCAGGACAGCCGGGCTTACATAGAGAAACCCTGTCTCCAAAAACAAAAACAAAAGACTCATACCCAATAACTCTTCACTTTGTTCACTGAGGCAAGGTCTCTCAATCTAATACAGAGTTTGCTGATGTGTGTAGTCTTGCTAGCCAGCTTGCTGTGGGGATCTTCTGACTGCCCCTTCCTAGGTTGTAATTACAGGTGTACTTCCTTGCCCATCCTGCATTTTCTTGGGTTTCCAGGGATCTGAATTTTATTCCTCACACCAGTTCAGCAAGTCATCTCCTTAGCCCCTCACCCCCAGATTTTAACATTTTCAGTTTCCTCTTATGGAGATGGTACCTTACAGGTATTTTTCTTTTGCCCCCCCTACCCCACCCCACCCTGCCACACACACACACACACACACTTATTTTTTCTTTTTTTGGTTCTGGGGATTTGTTAGGCCAGCACTTTACCCCAGCTGCTCTGTCTCTGAATCTCTTCATCCAGGTCTCAGGTGTGGTGTCATTATTTCCCAGATGCCTCCCTGAGGCCCTTAGCTAACAGCACAGCACAGCGTGGGCCTTTTCCTAGCTCTTGTTTCCTTATTGTGTGCTGAATCTCTCCCTGGCCCAAGTGTGACTGCTGCCTGGCATGCTGATAAATTGAGACATGGTGTTCAGGCAGGAGGATTAATTTTAAGGTCAGCACTTCGAATTAATTGAGAAGATGGAGGATCTGTTAAAATGTCCATCCTAAGGCTGGGGATGTAAGTCAGTTGCTGAGTGCTTGCCTAGAGTGCACAAAGACTTGATTTCTACCCCAGCTGCTGTGTAAACCAGATGTGGTGGGACATGCCCGTGATCCCGGTTACTGGAGGTAGAGGCAAGAGGTCATTCTCAGCTACATAGTAAATTCAAGGCTAGCCTGGGCTACTTGAGACTCAGAAGTCTGAAAACAAAGTCCATCTGGGGAGAAAAAAATTTGGGAGTCCTTTATGTAGGCTGACAAGTGCTCTCAGGCTGGTGGGAAGATAATAGCGTGTTCAGAATCTGTGTTCCTATCCCTTTACTCCCTTGAGGATGCGTTTCCTGAGAATAAGACTCCTCATCGCTAGGCATGCCAGGACTGACTTCATGTACTGGTGCTGCTTCCCACTGGGCCCACATTTTGCAATAAAAGCTTATCTCACAGACTTCTCTCGAAACCCAGGCACTGTTGGCTACTGTCACAACGCTTTTCCGTTTTGCAAGGACAGGCGTTGTTTCCTCACGCTGCTCTTGTTACTGTAGTTTGCCCAAAGAGTTTCCTGACATGTTGTACAATGGAGGGACCAGAGGGGATAGCTGTCACCCTTTGCCGATAGACAAAATAAAGAACTCGTACTCCACCTGAATATTGTGGACATCAAGGGTAGGGTGAAGTTAAATAGAGAGTCACACAGATCTCTGTCCAGCTACTTTTTTTTTTGAAGCAGGGTTTCTCTGTGTAGTCCTGTTTGTCCTGGAACTCACTCTGTAGAGCAGGCTGGGTTCAAACTCGCAGAGACCCACCAGCCTCTGCCTCCCGAGTGCTGGGATTAAAGGTGTGCACCAACTGCTCCTGGCTGCCCATCTACTTTTTAAAAAATGGGTTTGTTTTTGTTTCTCATTATGTGTATGTGGAGTGGGAGTATGTGCATGTGTGCATATGTCTGCGGAGGCCAAAAGAGAAGAGGGCATATATATTATATGTACAAAGTTGGGCTTTCTTGGTCAACAGTCTGTAGTCTGTAACTCTCGTACCAACCCTCAGTGGCCCTTTTGCAATCTGCTTTCCTGGGGAACCTCTGATGGAAGGGCAGGAGGTCAGCATTTAGTGTCTCATCAAACAAAGTGGGTGAATTTTTAAATCTTTGGGTAACCTGGTCCATGTAAGTTGCCTGCTCTAGGGGCTGGAGAGATGGCTCAGTGGTTAAGAGCACTGACTGCTCTTCCAGAGGACCTGGGTTCAATTCCCAGCACCCACATGGCAGCTCACAACTGTCTGAAGATCCAGTTGCAGGGGATCACACCAGTGCACATAAAAAAAAAAAATCAAGTGAACTTTTTTTAAAAAAGTTGCCCGCTCTAACTGACCTGGGTCTGTCCATTTAAAAGCAAAGATGTGTTGACTCACCTCTGCCAGTGTGAGGCTGAAGAATACATCCTTCAGGTCCATGTGCACCTGTTTCCCTGGAAGAATCAGACTCATGAGAATCCGAGATCCCAGGTTTGTTCATAGGCAGGAAATGCAGGGTCACTGGCAGGGCACCGGGAGGCCTGTCCCTACAAACCAGGCAGTATGGACTGCAATTTCTCCTCTTGTTTCCAGGGTCACTCAGTACTGTTTAATATAGAGAAAGATAGCCGAACTGGTTAGTTGAGAAATTATAGGAGCTTGGTGTTGGGCTAGTCCTCGGGGGTTGATTTCTTCTGACAGGGGAAAAGACAACAGTTTGCCGGATATCTTTAAGTTCACCTGTGCCTCATCATCAGAGAAGGTGATAGTGGCTTTCAATCTATGCAAAAGGTTTCGTCCCCATAGGTTCTCTGTTGTTAGACCCCTTTGAGCTACCTCCAGCAACTGGGACCTGCTTACACCTTTACATTTTTCTAACTCGCTTTTAATATCTGGGTCCCACTGGGTAACAAAGGAAATATTTTTTGTTTTGTTTTTCAAGACAGGGTTTCTTTGTCTAACAGCTCTGACTGTCCTGGAACTCGCTCTGTAGACCAGGCTGGCCTCAAACTCACTGAGATCCACCTGCCTCTGCCTCCTGAGTGCTAGGATTAAAGGTGTGTGCCACCACGTCCAGCAAAAGGAAATCTTTTTAACAGCTGTCTTTAATCTTTCTAAAAAGTATCTGGTGAAATTGCTTAAAGTCTCTTTGGTCAGCATTGGACAGAAGGGGGAAAATCTTCCATCTAGGCTGTGTGGCTTTGCAGCAATGCTCAGGGGCAGTGGTTTGTTTGTTTGTTTGTTTTGTTTCATTTTTTTTGTTTTCTCAAAGAATAATGGGTTTTACAGGTCATTGGTTGAAAAAGAGACATAGATTATGAAAGAGAAAGGAGTAGAACTTTCTCTTTTCCTTCAGGCTCAGCCCAGAGGAACTTTTCCCTTCCCCAGGGCTGCTGAGAGCAGGCAGAGTAGAGGGATCTCACACCCTTCCTGTGTGCATTCCGCTTCGGTGGCCCGGGGCCCTGGGTGAGAAGCCAAACCCCTCCCTCCTCCCATGCAGGGCCCAACCCTGACTGAGCAGGAGCCAAGCAACCAAACAAGCAGGTGCTCCTGCTCCCTGAGTGGGGCAGGTGGAGGATTTTTTGTTGTTGTGGATTTGTTTGCGTTGGTTTTTTTATTTATATATTTTTTGGTTTCTCTGGGTGACCTGGCAGAGCTGAGACGATTTGAGTCCCCCACAGGATGAGGCACAGGTCTTAAGCCAGGAGGTCCTTACACCAGAGAAAGCCAGTGGTCAATACAGAGAAACAGAACTGACAGAAACACATAGAAGACCCACACATATACACTAGACAGCCGGGGTGGCCGCCACACATACACACGCCTGCACAGACAAGCGGATCTAGCGACACCTCATACGGATCCCAGACCCTGAATCAGCGCTTGCATCCAACCTCTCCTCCGGGTCCAGACAGAAGCCGCCTTAACTATGCTTGTTCCCAGAGGTGACAGACAAAGCAACTTCCTGATTTGTTTCCTTCTGGGGTGGAGGCCTCAGACCCTCCTGAGTCGTTAGGCAGGGATGGTCGAAGGGAGTCCTGGGGACCTGGAACGTCTGGGTCTTACACCCTCTAGGAGCCATTTGACTCTTCCTCACTCCAGGGGGCTCTGAGACTCGCCCCACCCCCACGTCTCGAGGTCTGGTCTCTGGGACCTCAGTGGGACCTCCAGAAATGTGGGGCACTCACCAGAGAAGGCTGCTCAGCCGTGGGTCTCAGCCAATAGAAAGTCTTTATCGGCTGGCCGGCAACTCCAATGGGTGTTTGGGATCCCGGCGTGGCACCGAGCAGCTCAGGGTGGGCTCTTTGGGAACCTGGTGTGGCGCCGAGCAACTCAGGGTGGGCTCTGAAGCACACAGACTATGTTCTGGGTTGACAGACTTCAGTTAACAAGAACAGTCAGCCAGAAGCAGAACTACGGAAGCTAAAACGCGAGGGGAGAAAACTTAGTTTCCCAGAACTGTGAACTTGGGTGACTGGGCCTTTGTTTATTTTGGCAGGTGCTGCTGTCTACGAGCTGAGTTTACAGCTGAATGGCACTTCCATCATGGAACTAGTGCTAAGCTCTAAGGGCCTGCTAAGGTCTGAGGCCATGTCTGTGGGTGATGACCTTGATTATACTATATGAGGTGGGGAGACCTGCCCAACTGTGGGCCCCACCATTGCCTAGGCAGGGGATGCTTCTTGACTGGATACAGTGTGACCAGCTGTGTCCTGCTGAGGTGACTTCCCTTCCACGATCAGTTTCCTGGTACTGGGAGCTAAAATAAATACATGTTTTCTCTTCTGTACTGCTTTGGTTTTGGTTTTGTTCCCGTTTTGGTTTCAGTTTTCAAGACAGGGTTTCTCTGTGTGTGTGACCCTGGCTGTACTGGAACTCACTCTATAGACCAGGCTGGCCTCAAACTCATAGAGATCTGCCTGCCTCTGTCTCCTGAGTACTGGGATTAAAGGTGTGTGCCACCACCTTCCGGGCTCAAGCCCCCTCCTTTCCCCCCTGCCTGTTGCCATGCACCCACCCCATCTGTATTCTCCATCAGGGAATTTGGGATTTTGTTGTTGTTTTGAGACAGGGTCTCACTGAAGACCTCCTGTCTCGGCTTCCTGGGATCCCATGTGTGTCACCATACCAGCCCTTGACTTTTTAAAAAATTTTATTTATTTAGGTTTTCTGAGACAGGATTTCTCTGTGTAACAGTCCTAGTGCTGGAACTAGCTCTTGTAGACCAGGCTGGCCTCGAACTCACAGAGATCTGCCTGCTTCTCCCTCCTGAGTGCTGGGATTAAAGGTCTGCACCATCACCACCCGGCAATTTTTTGTTTTTTTTTTTAATGGTAATGAAACCATTTCGTACAGAGACTGTGCCTGGCACTTAAAGACCTGGGGTGCAGATTTAGCAACAAAAACAACTGCTTGTTTGTTTGATCGTGGATTTTGGAAAAAGAGATCTTTGATAGCCTTCGCGGCTCCTTTCAGATTAGCCTCTGGCCTCGATACTTATTTGCAAATGTTTAGTAAGTTTTCTTCAGAAACCTTCTTGGCAGCTCACCACATCTGATATTACCTTGGAGAAACCGGTCCCTTTGTGCGCACGCACATGCACATTCTCACGCTCACTCCCTCTTGTACACATGGGTGCAGGTGCACTTGGCTGGGCATACACAATGGAAGCCAGAGGCTGACATCAGGAGTCTTCCCTCTCTGCCTCACTTTCTGAGACAGGGTCTCCCTCTGTCTTAGTCAGGGTTTCTATTGCTGTGAAGAGACACAGTGATCACAGCTTCTATAAAGAAAACATTTAATTGGGGCGGCTCGCTTACAGTTCCAGAGGCTCAGTCCATTATCATCATAGCATCATGCAGGCAGATGTGATGCTGAAGTAGCTGAGAGTCCTACATCTTGCAGGCAACAGGAAGTTGACTGATATACTGGGCAGTATCCTAAGCATAGGAAACCTCAAAGTCCCGCCCCCACAGTGACACACTTCCTCCAACAAAGCCACACCTCCTAATAACACCACTCTCTAGAAGACGATGGGTGCCAATTACATCCAGACCACCACACCCACCGAACCTGGAGCTCCCTGTTGTGGCTACACTTGCTGGATTGTGAGCCCTCAGAATCCATCTGTCTGTACCCCACCGTGCTGTGGTTGTAGGAACACCACCACACCAGACTTTGATGTGGGTTCTGGGGGTCCAAACTCAGATTCTCATGGCTTGTGCAGCAAACACTTCAAGTACTGAGTCATCTTACTAGAAAGGGATCTTTCATCTGTCATTTCCCCAGACTGACTGATTCCCTGACTCCACTTCTCTATGTAGGACTTGACTTTCTGTCATTTCCCCAGACTGATTGATTCCCTGACTCCACTTCTCTATGTAGGACTTGACTTTTTTTAAATTCAATTAAGACCCTAATATCTTTGCACCTACTGTTTTGTCGCTGTTGCCTGTGTTGGATTGGTATCTATGCATGTGCATTTTTGCTAGGTCATTATTCAGAAATTTGAATAGGATTTTTTTCTTTTTTTTTTCGAGACAGGGTTTCTCTGTGGTTTTGGAGCCTGTCCTGGAACTAGCTCTTGTAGACCAGGCTGGTCTCGAACTCACAGAGATCCGCCTGCCTTTGCCTCCCGAGTGCTGGGATTAAAGGCGTGCGCCACCACCGCCTGGCTAGGATTTTTCTTTTGTTTTTATTTCTTGTAATATGTTTTCATTAGAGATTTTTGTTTGTGACATTTATTTATTTAAACATATATTTATTTTATTTAGTTGGGTTTTCTTTTGCATTGTTTAAGAGGGAGGGGTCTTACTATGTTCCCTAGCTGGCCTGGAACTCATTATGTAGCCAGGCTAGCCTCCAATTTAGGGATCCACCTGTGTCTGCCTCATAGCGCTGTGTGGGCATGCCTGGCTTTAGCCTCAATTCTCAGGCTTTAAAGGAAATAATAAACCACTCCTTTAGCCCCGGTTTCCTTATTGCAGATGACTTACTACCACAGGCACTTACTGTGCAAACAAGTTCGGGATTTCTTTCTATTTCAGTGTACTGACGTTTACTGTGGTGTTTGCCTAGAATGAAACTAGAAGTCGTAGATGAAACTCAGGCAGAGATTCTGAGTGTCATATTTCATTATCACACACGTGTGTGTGTGTGTGTGTGCTGCAACTAGCTTTTCTCCCTCCCCCACTTCCTGTCCCTGCTTCCGTCCCTTTCTCTTCCTCTCCCGATTCAGGAGATAGAACCAGTGACCTTGTGTATGCTAGGCAAGTGATCCACCATTGAGCTACAATCTTAGCGTGCGTGCACGTGTGTGTGTGTGTGTGTGATCCAGAGGTCAACTTTGGATCTCTATCATTCTCTGCCTTCTTCCTTTTCTTCCTTTCATTTCTCTTTCTCTCTCTTTCTTTTTCTTCCTTCCTTCTTTCCTTCCTTTCCTTCCTTCCTTCCTTCCTTCCTTCCTTCCTTCCTTCCTTCCTTCCTTCCTTCCTTCCTTCCTGTCTGTCTGTCTTTCTGTCATTCTTTCTTTTTGAGACAGGGTTTCTCTGTGTAGTCCTGGCTGTCCTGGAACTTGCTCTGTAGACCAGGCTGGTCTGGACTCAGAAATACGCCTGCCTCCTGAATACTGAGACTAAAGGCATGTGCCACCCTACCTGGCCACCTTAATTTTTAAAACTAATACTTTGTGTACATGGGTCTTTGGTTGGCATACATGTGGGCTTTGTGCCCTCGGAGGCCAGAGGAAAGTGTTGGATCTCCTAGAACTGGAATTACAAACACTTGTGAGCTGCCATGAGGGCACTCCGGAAGATAAGCTAGTGTTCTTAACTGCTGACCCATATCTCCAGCGCTGCTTCCTACCACCTTAATTTTTGAAACATGGTCTCTCTCTGACTTAGAGTTCATTTCTTCAGCTAGGCTGGATTGCTAGCAAGCTCCCAGATGAATCTCTCTACCCCACAGTGTTAGAGTTACAAGCGCACACCCAACTTCCAGGGAGGTGCTGGGGATTCGAACTCGGGTCCGCATGCTGGCACAGCAAACAGTTTATTCCCCGAGCCATCTCCCCAGCCCCAGATTTACTTTTAAAGATAGGATCTCACTAGGTTTCCAAGATTAGCCTGGAATTTATTTACTCCTGCCTGAGTCTCTGGAGTAGCTAGGATGACAGTCCTGTACCACCATACCTGGCTTCACTTGGCTTTTAAATTGCAGAGATAAGAAATTGGATTTAGCTGGGCGGTGGTGGCACACGTCTTTAATCCCAGCACTCAGGAGGCTGAGGTAGGGGGATCTCGGTGAGTTCAAGACAAGTCTGTTCTTGAAAAACGCCCCCCCCCCCGACCAAAAGAAAGAAAAAAGAAATTGAAATTATAAATGAGGCTTTTAATACCAGCACTTGGGAGGCAGAGAAAGGCAGACTTCTATGAATTCCAGATCAGTTTGGTCTATATAGGGAGGTACAGGGCATCTAGGGATACACAGAGATCCTGTCTCAAAGCGAAAGGAAAAGGGGAGTGGATTATTCAGAAGGAACATGTACACAAAATTCCACACTACAGAGGTTAGCTCAGACAAGAGAGCAAGGGACCTTTCAGAGCTCAGGCTATCGGAAATTCCAAAAATGACCACTAGGGGGCAGGAAAACAGAACAAAATTCCACATGGAGGTCCCACTATTCAGGAAACCTGAATGATGGTTTGGGAAGGTCCCTAAAAGCCCATTTCTATACATCCATTCCTTTTCAAAGATTTATTTAATTGGCGATGGAGAGATGGCTTAGCAACTGAGAGGTTTTTAGTTCAATTCTCAGCACACACATCAGTTGGCTCACAACCCCCAGGAACTCCAGCTTCAAAGGCTATTTTATGCCTCTGGCTTCTGCAGAGACCCACATACACCCACACACCTATACTCAGGATTTTAAATATTTTATTATTGTCCGCTCATGTTACAGCATGGAAGTCAGAGGACAATTTGTGGAGTTGCTTCTCTCCTTCCACCTTTACATAGGTTGCAGGTATTGAACTCAAGCCACCAAATTTATGGAGCAAGTACCTCTGCCCATGGAGCCACCTCACGGTCTTATCCAGATGTTTCTAACAAGGATTCTGAACCTTCTAGCAAAACTGACAGTTGTCATCTGGGCCAGACAGACTCCTGGCAATGCCAATTCCCAGGAGCAGCTGTCCCTAAAGAATGAAGGGAAAGGAAGTCTGGCGGGTCATTTGTTGTTTACTTCTGTTGTTGTTTGGTTGAGGATTTTTAATTTTTTTTTTTAAGACAGGGTTTCTCAAGCCGGGCGGTGGTGGCGCACGCCTTTAATCCCAGCACTTGGGAGGCAGAGGCAGGCGGATCTTTGTGAGTTCGAGACCAGCCTGGTCTACAAGAGCTAGTTCCAGGACAGGCTCCAAAACCACAGAGAAACCCTGTCTCGACCAAAAAAAAAAAAAAAAAAAAAGACAAGGTTTCTCATCGGAGCAGTGGTGGCACATGCCTCAAAGGCAGGTGGATCTCTTTGAGTTCGAGGCCAGCCTGGCCTATAGAGCGAGTTACAGGACAGACTCCAAAAGCTACAGAGAAACCCTGTCTGTCCTGGAACTCGCTCTGTAGACCAGGCTGGCCTCGAACTCACAGAGATCCACCTGCCTCTGCCTCCTGAGTGCTGGGATTAAAGGCGTGCGCCACCACCACCCAGCCTGGCAGTTCATTTCTTAAGAATACCAAGCTCAGGGCTGGAGAGATGGCTCAGCAGTTCAGAGCACTGACTGCTCGTCCAGATCACCCAGGTTCAATTCCCAGCACCTACATGGTAGCTCACAACTGTCTGTAATTTCAATATCTGATACCCCAACACAGACATACATACAGGAAAAACACCAATGCAAATAAAAATAAACTATTTAAGAGAAAATATACAAAGCACAGCCAGGCAGTGGTGGCATATGCTGTTTGAAGCTAGCCTGGTCTACAGAGCAAGTTCCAGGATAGCCAGGGCTACAAAGAGAAGCCCTGTCTCAAAAAGAAAAATAACAAAACAAAGAATACCAAGTTCTGCATCAGAAGTGTTTTGGAGGTAGAGGACCATGCACACACCATGGCTTGTGTGGTAGGCTCCAGAGACCGAATCTAGGTCATCAGGTGTGGCTATAAGCACTTTGGTCCACCAAGCCCCATCTTACTGTCCCAGGGGATCACGTACACCTCTGAAAGCCTGCAGATAGAGTTTCTCTATTGAACTGAGCAGAATTGAGATTCATAGTAAATCCCAGCCTTGAGTTGCCAGAATCCATATGAGTCTGAGTCCAAAATCTTACATTTTTCTTATGTGGAATTCCAAAGAACATTATTTTAAATTAAAACCTGTCAAACCCCTCAACTTCTATATTGGGCTCTGCATGGTGGCACACGTCTTTAATCCTATGACTGAAAGGCAGAGGCAGGCAGAGCTGTGTGAGTTGTCAGCCTGGTCTACACAGTGAGACCTCTCAACAAAACCCCAACCCCATACACCTCAATGAGAACATATTAGCTGATAACCTTTATTCAGGAAGCAAAGTTAACTAGGAAACCATGCTTCAAAAATAAGCCACACAAGGCCAGGCCTCATGAGGCCACCGTCCAGTCATGCACTGATGCAGGCGCCAGTCTCAGCAAGACGTCCCCCTAGCAGACCGCCAACATGTGCTGGTCGCATGAGCAAGGTGCTGGCGACCTGAGGTTCAGATCCTTGCTCTGGGCAGTGTGCCCAACCCCAGCCAGTGCCTCATTTACATGTGAAATCCAGGTGTGAACTCCCCAACACCCTCCGCCCTGTGTGGGCAGACAGGTGACCTGATTCCCACTCATCCCCACAGAACTGTTGAAGATGAAAGCAGGTCCAAGAAGCTAAACAAGACTAAGATGCTGGCGGGGAGAGGATGCTGGTGTGTAAGGCAGAAACACAGGCACAGGAGCAAATTCAATGGACAGGAGGCAATCCTACAGTTCACTGCCGACTTAGGTGTAGAGACCCCACAGCAAATAAAACCACAAAGGGAAGTAGAAAAAGACAAGATCTCCTGAGTAAATTGGGAGCATGGGGACCTTGGGACAGGGTTGAAGAGGAGGGGGAAGCAGGGAGGGGAGCAGACAAAAATGTAGAGCTCAATAAAAAATCAATAAGAAAATAAATACACAACCCTCAGCCGAGCAGTGGTGACACACATCTTTAATCCCAGCACTAGGGAGGCAGAGGCAGGCAGATCTCTATGAGTTGGAGGCCAGGCTGGTCTACAAGAGCTAGCTCCAGGACAGGCTCCAAAGCTACAGAGAAACCCTGTCTCGAAAAACACAACAAAAAATCCCCCCAAAATACAACCCTTCCAGCTTTCTTCGTCCACAAGGCACTATAATTGTAGGAAGTAAAGCTATTCCATTCTTGCCATCAGCACATTATAATTATTCAATACTTCTGATATTTATGGTGTAGCAAATAAAATCACATTAAAGCCGGGTGGTGATGGCGCACGCCTTTAATCCCAGCACTCGGGAGGCAGAGGCAGGCAGATCTCTGTGAGTTCGAGGCTAGCCTGGTCTACAAGAGCTAGTTCCAGGACAGGAACCAAAAAAGCTACAGAGAAACCCTGTCCCGAAAATCCAAAAAAAAAAAAAAAAAATCACATTCAAGTAAGTAAAGAAAATGAACCAATAATGAAAAGCCCTACTTTTCCCATAAAACACAGGAAGATGTCCAGTTATTAGTTTTTATGTGTGTATGAGGACGTACACTTGCATCCATGTGCCCTTAGGGCCCAGAAAATGGTGTCAGATCCCCCAGAACTGGAGTTAGAGGTAGTTGTGAGCCACCATGTGGGAGCTGCAAATTGAACTCTGTAACAACGGCAAGTGCTTAACCACAGAGCCATCTCTCCAGCCCCTCGTAGAGCTGCGTGCAGCCCTGTAGAGCTTTGGCTGCATTGTAACACAATTTTTAGAAGCCTAATTCATAGAAAAGACTGCATGTTCTGTTTAATAAAATGTTTATTTAGGATGTTAACACAAGGTAGGTCATGCAAGAGCCCAGTTTAAAAAAACAAACCTAAAAAGTGTAAGGAATGACAATTGGTGTTGCCAATTAAAAAGATTGCCAATCATTTTATCACCAAAAGCACAAATGAAAATATTTGAATCTGACATGGTTGAAGTGATCCTTGGAATTTGTGACTGACAGCGACAGGTAGCCATTTGTGTCCTGTCCTCAGAGGAGCAGAGCGCTTGTCCAAATAGCCAATACCCTCCACTCTCCGTATTCAGAAGGCAGGAGTCTCAGAACCTCTGGGTGTGGTGGGCTCTCCACACCTTCTGGACAAACTCAAGCTGCCACGTCTCAGCAGGGATGAAGGGTGAGTGTTTGGTGAGCATCAGCCGACGCTGTTTCCACTGGGAACCTGATGAGTTGATAATGAAAAGTCTAGGCCTTGCCAGCCACTCTCGCGGACCTGAAGTGTAGTGTTTTGACATCTGGGGAAGGATTTTCAGGGCAATGAGGACTGATTTGAGCAGAAACACCAATGGAACACAGTGTTTCAGATTTCAAACACAACTCATCTTTTGGCAAAAAAATGAAATAAATAGCATGGAAGTTTGACAGATGTTTGAATAATCTACCAAGTGTTGAGTATAATTTCATTGTAGACACAAAGAAGCGACCATCTCAACGAATTTTCAAAAAATAAAAAAGGCTTGTACTTATTCTGTACAAAACTGTCACTTTTGGAACTGCCCCAATTCATCTACACATTGAATTTATTAACACAGCATTAAGTTTCTTTGTGTAAAAAACTCTTTGTACATAGTAATAAAAAAGCTAAGGCAGGATGCAGTGGACAGAGCCTCCTGGTCCCTTCCTCTGCATCCCTGCAGAGCCACAGGGAGCGGCTGCGACAGAAGGAGCCATCTCTGCTTCTCCGCACTGAGCATCCCGCGCCCTCGCTGTGGTGAGATCCTGTCCGAGCACCCTGAAGGACAGAGGCTGCTGGTGGTCTTTGGCACTTACGCTGGCAGACTGAGCTTCTTTCCCTTGAGTACTGGATTTGACAGAAAAGAACAGAAACAAGAGGTCACTGTATGAACAAGTTTAGTTCCCTTCTCCCTAGTCCTTGTCTCAACACATGCCGCACAAGTATAAGGAAATAACAGCAATAGAAAAAAACAGCCAGGCCAGGCGGTGGTGATGCACGCCTTTCATCCCAGCATCTGGGAGATAGAGAAAGGCGGATCTCTGAGTTCCAAGCCAGCCTGGTCTACAGAGTAAATTTTAGAACAGCCAAGGCTACACAGAGAAACCCTGTCTCAGGAGAGCTGGGCAAGCAAGTCCTTGACAGAATCTGCAGCTATGACTGAAGACAGACATGACATACCTTTTGTAATGTATAAGTAAAAGAAGTCGCAGTAGAGAATGGTCTGGACCACACCAGCCACCACAGCAATGAGATCAAAGAAACCCTCGAAGTAGAAACGCCAGATCCAGTTGACGAGGTACAGAGCACGGTAGAGGCCCAGGAAGAAGAGGTAGTGGGTGGTGATGGTCTCAGCCTCGCCGGTCTTGCTGATCATAAAGAGCTGTGGAAGGATGGCCACGGACTCCAGGTAGATGGAGAAGGTCCATAAGATCTGAAAGACAGGAGGCCAGCTTCAGCTGGGGGGAGCAACCAGCTACCACATAGGACACCATTTAAGAGGTTGGGTGAGCTTCCTAAGATGAGCTGGGTAAGGGAATTGTCATGTCTTACCTACCATGAATCCACATGAAAAGTGTTCCTGTGTGGGCTCATCTCACTTCAGATCCAGAGTCCCCAACCCACCCTGCTTTCTGTCACTGTTTCTCTTGATTCTCCACCAACTGCCCTTATTTTTCCACTACAGATGGCTCTGCCTGACAATTCTTCAACTTTGCAACAATACGAAAACAACATACACTCACTAGAAACCACACTTAATTTTTATGTCTGGGCTAGTGGGATGTACTACGATGCTGAGCAGCAGAGCTGCAGGTCCCAGCCAGTCACAGTGCACCTCCTGCACTGACAGGAAACCATAGTCTACAATGTGCTAGGTTGGCAAGGAAAATGTGGTACATTTATACAATGGAGTACTACACAGCAGAAAAAAAAATAATGACATCTTGAAATTTGCAGGCAAATTGGTGGAGCTAGAAAACATATTGAGTGAGGTAAGCCAGACACAGAAAGACAATTATCACATGTATCATAAACGGTTTTTAAACAAAGAAAACCAGCCTACAAATCACAATCCCAGAGAACCTAGACAACAATGAGGACCCTAAGAAAGATATACATGGTTCTAATCTACACGGGAAGCAGAAAAAAATAAGATCTCCTGAGTAAATTGGGAGCATGGGGACCATGGGGCAGGGTTGAAGGGGTGGGGAGAGGCAGGGAGGAGAACAGAGAAAAATGTAGAGCTCAATAAAAATCAATTAAAAAAAAAAAGATTTCTCTTTCTTTCTTTCTTTCTTTCTTTCTTTCTTTCTTTCTTTCTTTCTTTCTTTCTTTCTTTCTTCTTCTTTTTTGAGACAGGATTTCTCTGTGTAGCCCTGGCTGTCCTGGAACTCGGAACTCACTTTGTAGACCAGCTTGCCTTGAACTTGGAGATGCCTCTGCCTCCTGAGTGCTGGGATTAAAGGTGTGAACCACCACAGCCCAGCATGTTTTTTCAACTAGCAATGAGTCTGTCAATAAATGGTCACACCCCCGTCAGAAGTTAGGAAGCCCCTGCATTTTCAGTGTGTGTGCACATGTGCACTAGTGCTGGAGAACAGCTCAGGGGTCATTCCTTAGGTGCCATCCACCTCTTTTTAGGGATAGGGTCTTTCATTAGCCTTATAAGTAAACTGGAAGCCAGGCGGTGGTGACACACGCCTTTAGTGTAAGTGAGTTACAAGACAGGTTCCAAAGCTACAAAGAAACTCTGTCTCAAAACAAACAAACAACAACAACAAAGTAAGCTGGGCTGGCTCACAGTGAGCCCCAGCAATCTATTATCTCAACCTGCCCAACACTTGGGATTATATGCACCACTACACCTCCATTTTTCATATGGGTTCTGGAGTGCAAACTCGGGTGCTCAACACTCTACTAGCAGATATCTCTCCAGACCTTCTCATCCCCCCACTTTCTTTTATTGAGACAAGGTCTTATATAGCTCACACTGGCCTCAAACTATGTAGCCGAGGATGGCCTTGAGCTCCTGATCCTTTTGCCTCTGCTTCCCAAGTGGGGATGAGAGGCATGTACCACAACACCAGGCTTAGTTTGGGGAAACATCCAGCAATAAACCTCCGGCAGACACCCAAGTACCCAGGCGCTTTAATTCCAATATACCAATCTATTACAACAGTGTATGCTGTACCAGAAGTCTGTCAAACAGCAAAACTAAGGGAAGAAAACAGGAATAATTCATTTTCTGTTAACAGGAACCAGATGTGACCAGTAAAACCCTTAACCAACCTCAAGAGGAGAGAAGTCATGATTGACTAGAAATGAGAGGCCTCCCACAGGAACCACCAGAAACTCCACTCGGAAGGTATCGTGATTTCCATCATAGGTGGCCTTAAATTTCATGTAGATCAGGTACACCGTGGCATAGGAGCAGGCAATGTAGATGAGCTAGGCAAAGGAGAGACACCAGGTTAGGAGCACACTGCAACTGTTCCTAAACACTACCTACCGTACCACCACCTAGTCAGCTTCTCTCTCTCTCACACACACACTTCTGGCTGGTTTACACTCCTGAGTCACACACCCACCACAAGCAGGACGCAGGACACAGGACAGTTCTATCACCCAAATCTGACCCTGTTGCTCTTTGTAGGTAAGCCCCCTCCAGGCTCCAGTTTGCCTTTTCTAGAATGTCCCATGAGTGAAGTCAAACAACACATTGCTTTCTGCACCTGTCTTCTTCAGATGGCACACTGTGTCTGAGAGTCTGCCAAAGTTGCTACATACATTAGTAATTTTCCTTTTTAGAGATCAAAACCTTTTTATTTTTGAATGTGTACATATGCACCCACGGGGATCAGAAGAGGGCACCAGATCCCTTGAAGCTGGAACTACAGCCTACTGTAAACCTGATGTAAGCTGTCAAATGTGGGTCCTGGCACTTGAGCTCCAGGCCTCACAACCTTACCCAATGAGCAGCAAGCATTCTTACCCAATGTGCCGTAACCTCTGGCCTATTTCCTCTGTGCTGAGCAGAGGTCTAGTGTACAGGTGCATCAAGGTCTGCTCACTCACTCATTAGTTAAAGGGGAAGTGTCTGTCTCCAGTTGGAAGATGGGTTACAGCCTTTGTGAGAATTTAAGTTTCATTTCTCTTGCATTTATACATTGGAGCAGGTTGGCTGGATCAAATGTTAAGCATGTATTTTAAGAGTGTAGGAAACTTGAGAGAAACAGGCTTTGCATCTCATCTTACCTATGACACAGCAGCCTTAGAGGGAAAAGATTGCAAAGTTCACTGCAGTTCTGAACCAAGGACTTCTGTCTAACACTTCTTTGGCTAGCTTTTTTTGTAAAGATAAGATAAGCACTGTAATGCAGGTTAAAGTTTTGCCACAGTGGCTTTTGCTTAAACTGCACTCATTTGTTTAGGGCCAGAAGATGGCTTGGTGGGTAAAGGCACTTAGGGCGAAGCCTGAAGACTGGCGTGTAATCTCTGGGCCATATGTGCTGAAAGGAGACCAACTCCTTCAAGGGATCCTGACCCCACACTCGAGCACTGTCATGTCTGTACTGGGGAATATTAGTGTAAGGTCTGTGACTTTTGTTTACGCTGCATTTGTTTAACTCTGCGAAGCTGTGCTACTGGGCCGGTCTAAAACACCTGATGGTCCTAATAAAGAGCTGAACAGCCAATAGTGAAGCAGAAACAAGAATAGGCGGGGTTGGCAGGCAGGGAGTATAAATACGAGAAGCGAGACCAGGAGAGCAAGGAACAAACGAGAGAACAAGGAGAGTAGGACACCAGGGGCCAGCCACCCAGCCACCCAGCTACACAGCCACCCAGCCACCCAGCTACACAGCCACCCAGCTACACAGCCACCCAGCTACACAGCCACCCAGCCACCCAGCTACACAGCAAGCAGAGAAAGAAGCAAAGAAAGGCGTACAGAAATGGACAAAGACAGAAGTCCAGAGGCAAGGGGTAGACGGGATAATATAAGAAAAGTTGGCAAGAAACAAGCCAAGCTAAGGCCACGCATTTATAACTAAGAATAAGACTCTGTGTGTGATTTATTTGGGAGCTGGGTGGTGAGTCCCTCAAAAAGCCAAGAGTAAAACATCACATAACATGTGTGCACCCGTACATGTACACTTACATCATAACATGCGTGCATCCGTACATGTACACTTAAATCATAACATGTGTGCATCCGTACATGTACACTTACATCATAACATGTGTGCATCCGTACATGTACACTTACATCACACCATGTGTGCATCCGTACATGTACATTACAGATATACGCAAAATAAATGGACATATTAAAGTGTAAAATATTGTGTTACTTTAACAATAAATATCCATAAAAAAAATAAAGAAAGAAAGGAAAAAAACAATAAAAAAAAAACAATAAATATCCAGATTGTTGTTATGAAATTCAGTCTGGTATTGCAACAAAGCAAAGCCAAAAGTTAGCTTTGTTTGTTTAAGATTATTACTATTTAAGATTCTAGGTTTTTATTTTGTAAGTGTTTTGCCTGCATGTATATATGTACACCTGTCTAGTGCTCTCCACAGGCAGAAGGGATCAAAGTCCCTAGAACTGGAGTTACAGGCGTCAAGTCCTCTGCAAGGGCAAAAAGTGATCTAATTCACTGAGCTCACCTTTCCAGCCCTTACTATTATTTTTAAAAAGATTGTATTTTTAAATACTATGTGTCTGACTGTGTGTTTGTGCACTTGTGTGTGATGCCTGCAGACTGGAAGGGGCTGGATTCCCTGGAATGGAGTTACAGGCAACATGATCTGGGTGCTGAGAACTGAAGTAGCGTCCTCTGCAAGAGCAGCATGAGTCGGGATCTTACTCCCTTTTCGGGCCTTTGTAGACATACAAACATGCACATACATACACACATAAAGCAAAAATAAATTTTGGAGCTGAAGAGATGGCTCATCAATTAAGATGTTAAGTTCACACTGCTTTAAAAATTAGATTTAATTAATTATTAGTTATGTATGTACACTACATGTGTGCCTAGTGCCCATGAGGTCAGAAGAGGGCAATGGATCCTCTGGGTCTTAAGTTACATGTAGGTGCTGGGAATTGAACCCAAGTCCTCTGCAAGAGCAGCCAGTGCTCTTAACCAGCTGGAGCTGGAATCACAGGCTGCTGTGGATGCTGAGTACTGAACTCCTGTCCTCTGCAAGAGCAGCAAATGCTCTTAACTGCTGAGCTGTCTCCCCATCCCCCTGAAAGCCAGTTTGTAAAACAATTCTGCCTCTAAGACAGCAGTTTTGGGTACAGAGCAACAGAACTGTCCAAGGGCTTACAATTGAGTCCTGTGTTCTTTCATCTTCAAAAGGTCACCCAGCCCCAAGGAAAAGCCTAGTATTCTGAAATTATATCAATTTGTAAACTGCAGACACTCAGGCCTAAGAATCAAATGCAGATTTCAATCATGAAAAGAGATGTCTGGGATAGGACCACACTGTCTTGTTACTCCTTCTTCCTAGGAAATACAACCCAATTAGAAACCTAATTAGGAAAACACTGGGCAAATGACTTAAATGCGGAAATGAGGGTAATCACCAAACCCTTAACCCCACAATGACACTAAACAGTTCCCAGGCCTCATTATGCATTTATGTTTGTAAATCATCGGCATGTATTAAAACTGTTGGTTTTAACCTAGACATTTATTAATAAAGAAAGCACACATGTAGATGCACCCACACTGAGCCCCCTCTGGACCATACCTAGTCCAGGCTTACTGTAGCCGGGAGCTTCCCAGGGCCCTGCCTGTAACCCACAGCTGGGTTCTGGCTCCACAAGCAAGCAAGCAAGCAGGATTGTGCTGAGAGCTGGGACTCCGTAGAAGAGAGGGCTCTGACTCTCCCATCCGCAGTACCTGCAGTTTCATCTATCAGACAACAACCTAGTTATCCTGGATATATGCATTTATCCAGGTTTGTGTTCCTGTGTGTGTGTAAGAAAGAGATTGACCTTAGGTATTTGAGTTATTTTAATTTATGTGTATGTAAAGTATATACCTGACAGAAGAAACATCTGAACTACATCTGAAAGATGTAAGACCATCTGAAGCTACAGACTGTTGTAAGCCTCTTGATGTGGGTGCTATGAACCAAACTCAGTTTCTCTGTAGGAGCAGTATGTATTCTTAACTGCTGAGTCACCGTTCCACCGAAGGAGCTCTTGATACAAAGGGCTCAGCAGTCAGACTAGGCTGGCAGGACTGAGCCCTGGGGAATCCTCTCTCTACCACCCTGGAGCAGGGATTACAAGTGAGTGCCCCCACGCACAACTTATACAGGTGCTGAGGATCAAACTGACACTTCACGCTGACATGGAAGCATTGTACAGACTGAGCAACCTTCCTAGCCCAAGCTAGCCATTTTTAAGACAGTCAAATATTTCCTGGTTACTAGAGCCCTGAACAAAATGATTACAAGTAACTCAAACTTGCTCTTTTTTCCTTAATTTTTTCAACACTTATTTATTTGATATATGTGTTTGTGTATGCGTGTGGCAGTTAAGGGACAGCTTGCAGGAGTTGGTTCTCTTTTTCCACCACTCGAGTCCCCAGGATTGAACTCAAATTGTCAGGCTTGGTGGTAAGTCTCCTTACCCACTAAGCCACCTCACCAGCTCTCAAATTTGACTTTTAGCAAAGATCATAAACCCGAATACTGCATGCCCACTTTAACCTATATTTATTAAGATGCTTTCAAACACAAAGTGTTGGGTACGGAGAGGGTGCTGTAAAGTGCAGAATGTGAGGCCCCAGTCGATTCCCAACACTAGAAAAATCAAGAAATAAAGCAAAAGACATGAAAGCTGAAGGGGACAAGAGAGTGCAATGGGGTGACTATGACTGGAAGCTCAGACATCTCTAGAGACAGACACACAGACACATCAGCAAGGTGCATCAGTAGGTAAAAGCCCTTGCCAATTGAGGCTGACAACCTGGGTTGGAGGAAGGACAGAACTTATTCCCAAAAGTGCCCTCTGGTCACCATGCGGGTATCACAGCATGTGCTGCCTGCATTTACACATACACACATTGAAAATGAAAAATTTTAACAGAATAGCGTATCTATTCTTAGAGAATTTAAGTTAAAAAAAAAAGCGACTAGTTCCCCTAGGTGTGCACATGGGGGTAGGTGTGCTGGAGCTGATGTCATACCATACCTTCATAGATGTATTATAGAGGGAAATGAATGAAGTAAAAAGATCCAGGTAACGAGTTGTGAAGACCAGTGCGAACAGAAGCTGGCTTTTCCCAGAAATGCCTGAAGAAAAAAAAAGTGAGAGTTAGGATAGCCCTGGGGAAGAACTTTGGCTCCTGAGATCACCCTGGACAGCAAGTCCGCAGACAGGGAGAAGGCACTTGGGGTCAAAGGCCCAAGCCTGGGGACAACTGATAAAACCAGAGAAAATAAAGCTTTTCTTCCTTACAACACCCCGTTTTGGCTCTCCTTACTGGTCCTCCTATGGAGGACTTTCTTACAACATCACCAATACACCAAGATGTCTACCCTCCAAGGACTGAGCTCAAACAGCTCCGTATGACTCGCATATGCCTAACTCCTGAGATTGGCTGTGCTGGCACACGCCTGAGTTCCCAACACTCGGGAAGCTGGAGCAGGAAGACTGAGTTCCAGGCCTGCCTGAGCTGTACAGAGACCCTGTCTCGGTACAATACATAATAAAAACGGATACACCCTGCAGAGCAGGGCAGCCACAGCTCAGGTGGGGAAACCAGATCACATTATACAGGGGACCTTGCCCACACGTCTGTGTGAATTTCAAGATGCTGCAGACGGAGCAATCTATGACAATTGGAAGGTGACTGGGATCCGAAGCTGACCGCCTCAGCGGCAGTGCACAGTCCACCCATCACACAGCGCAGAGCATGAACCCAGAAGAGAGCTCTCTCCACTCCCACTCCTTTCTCTCCTGCGGAACATGGTTAAGTGCACTCTTTGACTTTCTCAGGTCATTTACAGCTTACAGAAACAACAAGCCTGGACGGAAGACCTTTCTCTTTAGGCGTGACAAGCTCCTTCACAAAGGAGTAGAAAGAAGGAAAGCTGACTGCTTCCATGCAAGGACCTAGGGCAGAGCTGGGCAGCCGATCTGCTTACTGCTTTCCTCAGAAAGGGGGGCTTCTTTCTACCAGAGATTACTGTTTCAGAGGGAAAATGTCGAAGCAGATGCTACACACTGGGGCAAGAAAGACAGGAGCCACAGACAGGTCCTATGGGATATTTGGTGAAGTCCTGAGAATTTTCCAGTTGTCTTTTCAATAAAACAGAACACAGACGGGCAGTCTGCCAAAAAAGGCTTTGTTCCAGTGGGGCTCTGGTGCCAGGTACATGCTTACCAATCAGCATCCCTGCACTCAAGTCAAGAGTGCTAGCTCATCACTGTCCTTTGAGACCCAACTGAACAGCTACCACCTCTGGAGACTCCCTTCCTTAGTGCTGCTGATTCATCCCCCGGGCACTTCATGCCAGCTGCTGCCCTGGCTTCTCCACGGACACTAGAAGACACTCTGTGGAGCTGGCTCATGCGTGTGAGAGGATCCCCAGAAGCCATGTGAAGCCAGGCTCAGCAGCAGGCACTTGCCATCACAATCCTTCTACTGAAAGATGGGCAGTGGAGATAGAGAACCCCCAGAGGGGCTCAAAGATGGTGGAAGGCAAGGACACCTGAGACGCCCTCAGGCCTCACACACACTGACTCAGCTTTGATGGTCTGGTTCCTGTGCCCTCCACAGCCTCCAATAGACACAGAAGTCTCTTGTGGAGGTTGTGCCTCATTCCCTTTAGTACTTCCTGTGCTGTGCACTAGACCTGACATGTAGTAGGGTCTAGAAAAACACATGTTCAAAAGAAAATGGAATTCATTTTGTCTTCATGTCATGGGCAGTCTCTGGATGAAACTTGCAGAGGATCTGAGTCCTACTGTGTCTCTAGGACAGGAAGCAGATAATGTGCCCTGGGCTCTGCCCTATCTTACTACAGGTGGGAGGGTGAGACACCCTGAGTGAGCACTGGGCAAAGGAGAAGCCAGGTGGTATGTGCGATGGTGTGGAATCCGCACAGGAACTACCATCTGGGAATCTCGGACGCTTAAAGGATGTGGCAACCATTCTCCCTGGTCTGGAGCTTGACTAGCAAGTAACAGCTTTTCTCTTTTTCACTTAAAGGTGACTCATCACAGAAGGAAGAAATCTCAAGCTAAAGATAGGAGGAGGTGGGCAAGAATCACCTGGGATTAGGATGGAATTGAATAGCTGCTACCTTATCTGTCTACTGATGGATCAGCAGAGCTGGGCGGTCTGCCTGCCTGCAGTCCTTAGAGTCAAACCCAGGGCCTCATGGTAGGCAAGACCCTCATTACTGAGTTACAATCTCAGGCAATACCAACTTGATCTTGGATCAAAAAGTTCCCAGGCTATGGGCTACAAGAGCTAGTTCCAGGACAGGCTCCAAAGCTACAGAGAAACCCTGAAAAACCAAAACCAAACCAAACCAAAATAAAAGTTCCCAGGTGAGCCGGGTGGTGGTGGCGCACGCCTTTCATCCCAGCACTTGGGAGGCAGAGGCAGGCGGATCTCTGTGAGTTCGAGACCAGCCTGGTCTACAAGAGCTAGTTCCAGGACAAGCTCCAAAACCACAGAGAAACCCTGTCTCGAAAACAAAAACAAAAACAAACAAAAAAAAAGTTCCCAGGTGAACACGTACAAAGCACTTAAGAGCACTCCAGACTGACGCCCTGATACCTAATGCATCTTCCAGTTACATTCAAGAGCAAAACCCTTTAAATTAGTATCACTCATTCTTGTCCTTCCCCACAGAGCTCAGCAAGGCTTATGAAAGCCCACATCTCCACAGTTGAGCCCACAGGACTTTAAATTACAGTGAAGTTCAAAGTTGGGTTTCTGACATTCCTACTGGTTTATCCAAAGGAAGGAGATTCTAGTAACAGCAGAGAGGCCACCAAGCACTGTTGGTCAGGCCACCCGGAGAGGTTGCAATCCTAAGAGTCTCTCAAAGGATCTGGACAGTCTAAATTTAAAAAACAAAACCCTTTTTCTTTTGGTGGACACAGCTGATCTTGAATTTGCTGTGGGTCAAAACTGGTCTTGACTTCCTTACCCTAGTCCCCACCCCCATCCCTCCAAGTGCTGGAATTACAAATGTGCACCTGCGCCCCCAGCTTGGACATTCTTTTAAAACTCATGACCTTTCTCTGGACTCCACAACTCAACACTTAAGAACAGTCTCACAGCCAGACATGGCAGAAGCAGCCTGCAATCCCAGCCTATCTGCTGTAATCAGGAAGATCAGAGTTCAAAGCTAGCCTGGGCTACATGGCAGGATCTTATGTTAGGCAGAGAATGTAGCTCACTGGTAGTGTCTAGCGTGTCCAAGGCTCTGGGTTAGATTCTCAGCAGGAAGGGAGGTTTTGGAACCAGAGGGTCTAGGTTCCAATTCAGTCAAGTTGCTGTGTAAGGCTGGACTTATTCTATGCCACCCTAATTCCACTATCTCTGCTTGTCAAACACAGATTACACTAATTTATTGAGAATGCTGAAACGGTGGAGGAAAGTGCTTTATAGTACACATGCTGTTGTGAACACTTGAGAAACAACAGCCAATATTTAAAAGTACATATCATTCTTAAACCTTTCCAAATGGGCTAAAATATACAGATGAGTAGAAGATCTTCTCTTTTATAGGATTTATCTTCATTAATTTAATTTAATTTAAGTCTTTGTGGGCGAAGTGCACATGAGTGTAGGTGCCTGCAATGGCCACAAGGGGGTATCAGACCCCAATCCAAGTCCTCTAGAAAACCAGGAAAAGCTCTCAATGACAGCCACCTCTCCAGTCCCAATCTTTTAAAGAGCACTCTCATCTCCTTTTAAGTGTATGAGCTATTTTAAGGTCCCTCCCTTTCTAAAAAAAAAAGTATTTAGTTTTATATGTATGAGTGTCTAGCCGCATGTATGTATGTGCACCACATGGGTGCTTGGTGCCTATGGAAGCCAGAAGCAGTCAGAGTCCCTGGAACTGGAATTACAGATCATTGTTAGCCCCATGTAGGCACCAGGGAGCCAATCCAAGTCCTCTGCAAGAGCAGCAGGGGGTCTTAACTGCTGAGCCATTGCACTAGCCCTTAAAGTCCCCTTTCCATTCATGTTTATATGTGTACCACATACATTTTTACCCTTTAAAGTAACCTTGTGTTTTACAACCCGCTGTTCGAAGTCATATCTTGGAATCATCTTTTCCTCCTAAGAATACACATGTCTGATTCCATCCTGTTTAATGTCTTCACAATGTTCAGTGTGGACATAAAAATATTTGAGACCACTGGACATTTGAATTATTTATAATTTTCCTTGTGGATTTATGTTTATATTTATAATTTTTATATTTTCTACTTATTTTTATTTTCTAGATTCTATTTATGTGTGTGGGGGTACTCAGTGAGGACAGAGAGGGCATTAGGTACCCTGGGGCCACCCATATGGCTGCTGAGAACTGAAGAGCAGCGAGTGCATCAACAAGCCATCTCTCCAACCTGTTTGTAGCTTTACCAGTGTAAATTCTACGCAAACATGTCTATTTACATCTGTTTTGTGGTTGGAGATGTGGCGCAGGGACAGTGCTTGGCTGGTAAGCACGAAAGCCCAGCACTCCATAAACTGGCATGACAGCACACACCTGTGAGGACAGCACTGCAGGGATGCAGGAAGGCATGCAACTCAACACTGTCCTTGGCTACAGAAGCACTCTTGGTCGGCAGTCTTGACACTCCAGCTGGGAAGCCACAGCAGGTGTCCACTTCACACTCACAGAAGTTACTGCCCTTATGGCTTGACACCCATGTCTGTACCTCTTCACACATGATTTACCGTCTCACCTGACCTGCACCTTTCTTTGTGCAATGCTAAGGCTCAAACCCAGGCCTCACACATGCTACACATGCTGAACAAGCATTCTCCCACTGCAGCATCTTTTTTATTCTCTCAAGATTTTTCACAGTCAAAGATGGCTTTGAACTTCTGGTCCTCCTGTGTCTACTTCCAGAATGCTGAGATTACAGCATGCACTGCCATGCTCAGTTTATACGATGCAGGGATGGAACCAAGGGTTCTGCCATTGCAGCCTTAGACTGGAAACTGCTGCCATCTGCTGCTGAGCTGTCTCACTGTTGTGTACACAGAGGGTGGTCAATCAATGCATGCCTTGATTACTAAGAGACTAGCCCTCAAAGGAACAGAGGAAACAGCTCCAAGAAGAAGCCAGGAATGTGATGCAAAAGCTTCAAATAAGCCGGGCGGTGGTGGCGCATGCCTTTAATCCCAGCACTCGGGAGGCAGAGGCAGGCGGATCTCTGTGAGTTCGAGACCAGCCTGGTCTACAGAGCTAGTTCCAGGACAGGTTCCAAAAACCACAGAGAAACCCTGTCTCGAAAAACCAAAAAAAAAAAAAAAAAAAAAAAAAAAAAAAAGCTTCAAATATTCAGTATCATGAACAACAAAAATAAGCACTCCTACTGGGGGATAGAGTCCTGTGGCAGGGTGCTTGACCAGCATGCACAGATCATGAAGTCCTAGGTTCAATCCGCAACACTAGCAAGACAAATAAATAAATAAAAGTATTAATTAATAAATTAATCATTCAGCTATGTGAAATACAGGGACAGTTGCTCCTGTCGAATCTGATAGGTTGAAAAGTTTGTAACTACACAATGGCTAGGAGAAAAGGAGCGAGCAAAGGAGGCAGGCTGGAGGTTACTCACCTCAGTGCTCAGCACTGACAGTGACTGTCAACTTAGAGGGAACGTCAGAAAGCACTTCACCTAAACACACAGCTTTGGGATGTGGATTTGGTTGAACTGGTAAAGAACTTGCTTGACTTCAGCGAGGCTCTGGGTTTAAACTCCAGCACCATAAATGAGTAAATACTATACCTTCTTCTTCTAAAGTACCCTAGATAAGGGCTTAGAACAACAACAAAAAAAAAAGTGACAATCTGAGAATTAACCAATAAGATGCCCAGCAATTCAGGCACACAAAATACTCTACATTTCATTTCCAGATGCAGCCACAGAATTTACACTCAAGCAAGATCAGCTTGCTGCCTCCAGCTATCAAACAGGTCCTCAGAGTGGCAGTGCACAGCTGCAATCCTAGTTCTAGGGAGGCTGAAGCAGGAGGATTTCAAGTTTGAAGCCACACTGAACACTCAAAAAACGGAATGTCCCGCTTCCTTGCCAGCCTGGCTTGTCCTCCCTTAGGGAGAATCCCTGTGGTTTGGGAGTGCTGGGGTGCTCAGCACTGTGTTCAAATCCTAACGTAAGTTCCCATTTTCAAGCTGAGAACCACCTGGACAGACATGGCTCAAGTTCCAGATATTTGAGAAACTCCGATCAAGTTCTTCCTTCTCAAAGTCACTAAACAACTATTATAACTTAAGATGAAAAACAAGCTAGGATAAGTCAGCATTTAATTCAGAATAAATGATCTTGGTGATTTTCATTTTTGAGAGGCCAGGATATTTTACATAGCATCATGAAGAGGACCCCTGAGTCCAAGAGTGATGATGGTTTCATAGAACACTTGGGAAACACCTGAACTAAGCTTACCCACTTACCTCCCATCTTGGCACTTAAACTGGAATACTCTAATCTCCCAGGAAAACAATGAATATTCAATAGCACCACCTTCCATTCCCTTGTTATTCAAGGTTCTCCTAAGAATTCTACTGGGGAGGGGACAGGACAGCTCAATGGTTAAGAGTACTTGCTGCTCTTGTAGAGGACCTGGGTTCAGTTTTCAGTAGCACCATGGTGGCTTATGACTGCCTGTAACTTCAATTCCAGAGGATCTGACGCCCTCTTCTGGTCTCAAGGGCTTTCTGTACACTTGTGATAAATACATAGGTACACATATATGCACATAAAAAATAATTTTTTTAAAAAAAACTCCATTTCTTGGGGCAGGAGAGATGGTTCAGCCACTAAGGGGATGTACTGCTCTTGCAAAGGACCTAAGTTCAGTTTTCAGTATCACATTAGACAGCTCAAAACTGTCTGTGACTCCATCTTCTGGCCTCCACAGGAACCAGCACTCACACAATTAAATAAATCTTTACTTGGCAGAAGAACCTAAGGAATGAAGAGTCTTAGAGATTTTGAAAGAAAGCTAAAGACTGAAAGTTGTGTCAGAGTCCAACAACAACAACGCCCGAAGCACTGGCATCAAAGGTGCAGACGAACTGCAGAGGACGAAGCAAGAGTTAATTTGAAATCCAAATTACGAATTACTGCTTATGTTTCAATCCTGGCTTCATCAAAACTGTGCTTCCCTCCCCACGACTGGTTCCCTTCTCCAGCATGGGTACCTGCCCACACGGTTATTTTAAGGGCTGTCTGAGATGAACCATAGAGAACACTAAGCTGACGACCAAATGCACACCCTATCACAACTGCGACCATTAATCTGCTGTCATCACAAATCACGCAATCGAGCCTCTCAGGTCACCTCCAAGCCAGACACGACGTTTCCAGGACTTTGTAACATCCACTTTGATTGATCAAAGGTCTTTTTTGGTTGTGCTCACTTCCTGGATCTCAACTACGTTCCAGGGAGAGAGATGAGACCTTCAGACAGCAGAGGCAAAGGGGTAGCGCTAACTTTAGATGAGTTAAATTTGTTAATAAACCAGATAGGTGGCGTCTCCATCACCCAGGTCCTCTAGAACTCCTATCTTCTGCTGTCTCTGAAAAAAATTAAATTTGAGTTTACAAAGCTATTTCACTGGGGGCAATGGCATTAAGTTTAAGGACAGTATTTTAAGAATGTATTTTGGGTTTGGGTGGACAGGTTGTTTTTGGAGACAGGGTCCATGCTATCTTTGAATTCCTGATCCTCAGGCTTCTTCTACCTCTCAAGTTCTGGGATTACAGGCAAGCACCATCATATTTACCAAAAAATTATCTAAAACTTAGAAGAGTCTTAAAATTTAATGGCATGCAGAAATCCACAGCTTTTGTGCAAAGTTCATTCTAGTGCCTCTCTGCAATACTCAATAAAATATGCATGACTTGGAGGGAGGGACAGGGCCAACTCACTGGTGACGTGGAGCCAGGAAACTAGATGAGAACACAGAGGAGACTTCAGTGGTACCCAGCGCTTGCAGCTTAAGAGAGCCAGTTACTAGATGGCCACACTCAAGAGAGAAAAAACCAGTTCGCTTCTCAAAGAAGCACGAAACTGTGCCAAATAACTCATCTTTTTTTCATCATTTTTTTTTTAAAATGATGGACGAGATCCTGAACCCCAAGACTTGAGTGCAGCCCTTTTAACCGTAAAAGGTCTGACCTGACACCGTCCTGCCTCCCTGAAGAGAACAGGATAAAGAGCAGGATGCCCTCTTCCTCCAGCCGGCCCCACCTCGCGGGTGGCCTGGCTGCCACGTCAGGCCCTGCTCGCCCGCCCCGCGGTTCTATCCATCCTCGAGCAAGTTTCCCACTGATTCCTGGGGACACAGCGGTGCCCCCCAAAAGCCCAAAGAGAGGGACACGCCTACTAGAACCCCACACACCCCGTCCTAAACTTTTCAGATCCAGCGGGACCCGGGGCGGAGGGGGGGGGCAGTTTAGCGCTCTGCACCCGGACGGATCAAGTTCGCGGGCGGACCAAACGCAGACCGGGGACCCAGGACTGCGGCGGACACCCCAACCCGTGTGCACACCCGGAGGGCTTTCAAGGCCCGCAGGGCCGGCCGAGGTGGGTGTGTCCTGCCATCGCGAGCCCCGCGCGAGCCTCGCAGCGACCGAGGGCTGAACGGGTCCTTCCGTGCGGTCCTGCCCCTCGCGCTTCGCCCCGGCGACCGCTCACCCGCACAGGAGCGCGTCTTCCAGATCTTCAGCAGGAGGATGACGATGGCCGCCAAGTGGGACAGGTCCCCAGTCAGCCGGAAGATGTTCATGGCGGCGGCGGTAGGCGCGGCGGCCCCGAGGCTCGGCAGCGACTCAGGACGCGGCGACAGCCCCTGAGAGAGGAAGCGGCGAAAGATGGCGGGAGCGGGCGCGACGTGGCCAGGGACGTGGCCGAACTGCCGTCGCGCGCGCGGGGCAGTCTGGGAGAGCGGGCGCCCGCTGGGGCCACGCCCCTGCCACGCCCCTTAAAGGCCCCGAGTCCGTGAGCTGCCGGACCCTACAACCCCGCGTGGGCTGCCGACTGAGGAGGACCCAGAGTGCTCCGCAATTTCCGTCTCCAGGGTTTCCGCCCAGCTGCCAACGATTTCCTTTTTTTAAGTTTTGAAATGACACTCCATTGTGAGGATCGACTGCTTTTTCTCCCCTATCCTACTAAGACAGCAGGGGTATCCCTCTTAGGGGCCTTGTGGGAGTAGTAAGCATTGTTAAAATCTCTGCAGTTAAGAACGCGTGCTTCTCTTATAGAGAACCCAAGTTCAATTCCCAGCACCCACACCGGGCAATTTACAACACCTGTAACACTAGCTCCAGGGGATTTGATGCTTTGGGCCTTTGAGGGCACCTGCACTCACGTGCACAAACCCACACACACCCACGCACACACACCTCTGAAATAATAAAAATAAATATTTAAAAGTACATTTATTTGTGGGTCACGTGGGGACATCCAATCCGATACAGTTCTCTCCTTCCAACATGAGGGTCTCCAAGAATGGATCAAGATGTCTCGATTGACGACAAGCTGCTTTAACCACTGAGCAATCCCACCACTGACGACAAGCTCCTCTAACCACTGTGCAATCCCACCACTTCTTTTCTTTCCTCTTCCTCAGCTTGGTTTTTGCTTTTTATATGTGCATTTGCTTGTGTGTGCACTCGGGTGTGCTGTGAGGCCTCCTAGCGCACTTTACGACGGATGGATTGAAGCAGAGCATCTCACTTGAACCCAGAACTTGCTGATTTGGCTAGTCTAGCTAGCCAGCTTGCTGAGGGGTCCCCTATCTCCACCGCTCAAGCTCTGCCACACCTGCCTGGCATTTATGTGGGTGCTGGAGACTGGGACTCGGTTTCTTACGAATTTTTGTCTTTGGCAATCTTTCTGGATTTACAGTGTTTCTTGTTTGCCATTTATAAAGAAGAAATTTGAAGAATTCAGTTAGGAGCCGGGCGGTGGTGGCGCATGCCTTTAATCCCAGCACTCGGGAGGCAGAGGCAGGCGGATCTCTGTGAGTTCGAGACCAGCCTGGTCTACAAGAGCTAGTTCCAGGACAGGCTCCAAAGCCACAGAGAAACCCTGTCTCGAAAAACCAAAAAAAAAAAAAAAAAATTCAGTTAGGGGGCTGGAGCGATAACCCAGTCAGTGACATGCTTAATATACACACATGAGGTCTGGAGGTAAGTCCCCAGCCCCAGCCCTGGATTGGTTATCTCCCCAGCCTTACTATCAGTGTTAACAACTGATTCTTGTAAGCTATTCCCAGTACTCCTGTTATTTCCCTGTAAACAAGCAAGGATGTTGGGGGCAGGGCAATTTGGGTCCTGAATAGGCAGTTCCTGGGCTTTCCTATGCAGCCCTGGCCACCTTGAAAGAAAGAACTGTCAGTCAAGCAGACTGGCTCCACTCGAGCCAGCACCAGAAATCCAGACAGCTTAAGAATGCTGCACAATGATGGTGTGTGTGTGTGTGTGTGTGTGTGTGTGTGTGTGTGTGTGTGTGAGAGAGAGAGAGAGAGAGAGAGAGAGAGAGAGAGAGAGAGAGAGAGAGAGAGGGAGAGAGAGAGAGAGAGGAGAGAGAGGAGGCAGGGGGAGCATGTGCCATGGCACACAAGTGAAGGGCTAAAGACAGTTTGCAATTTAGCTTGTCCTTTCCTTATGTGGGCTCTGGGGATTCAACTCAGGTGATTAAGCTTGGCTGCAAGCACCCTTCCTCCACTAAGCCGTCTTGCCGTCCCAGTGAGCCTCAGCAAGAATGGACCTTTTGTTATCAGTAGTTTATTTGAACTCTAGATGACCCTGCAACTGTTTCCACTGAGGCCTGATGGACTTCACTATCAAAACGACTACTGGTACAGCTAAAGAGGCTGTTGTGATTGGTGCAAATATTGGCCCTCACTTGCATGTCAGGTTTGCTGTGATTGGTGGCAATTTCCCTTCCCTGAGGAATTTTAAGCCCACTGTTGGGCTCACTTAGTGAGACATCATTCCAGGAATGATCTTTTCAATATTCTGTCTGATTTTAAAAAATGACTTATTTTTATTTTACTTGAATAAATATTTGCCTCCATGTACCCATGCAGTGCCCTCAGAGGCCAGAAGAGGGCGTTCTTCAGTAAAATGGATATGATTTATCAAAGTTTTGCCTTGGATACATAGTATCAAACTGGAGTATTCGTTCTTTCACTCTCTTTTCCCTTTCTTTTGTTTTATAGGTTTTTGGAGACAGGGTTTCTCTGTGTAAACCACCTTAGCTGTCCTGGAACTCACTCTGTAGACCAGGCTGGCCTCAAACTCACAGAGATCCACCTGCTTCTGCCACCTAAGTGCTGGGATTAAAGGCGTGCACCACCACTGCCCGGCTTCTTCTTCTTCTTCTTCTTCTTCTTCTTCTTCTTCTTCTTCTTCTTCTTCTTCTTCTTCTTCTTCTTCTTCTTCTTCTTCTTCTTCTTCTTCTTCCTCTTCTTCTTCCTCCTTCCTTCCTTTCTTTCTTTTTTGGTTTTTTTTTTTTTCGAGACAGAGTTTCTCTGTGTAGCTTTGGAAGCTGTCTTGGAACTCACTCTGTGGACCAGGCTGACCTCAACTCACAGAGAAATGCTTGCCTCTGCCCCTAAGTGCTGAGATTAAAGACAGGCGTGTGCCACCACTGCGTGGCCTTTTGTTCCTTTTGTTTTGTTTTTGTGTAAACTCCGGGTTGGCCTTGAACTCACAGAGATAAGCCTGCCTCTGCTTCCTAGGCACACTCGGCTTCTTCTTCTTTTGAACAAACATTTTTTTGAGACAGAGTGTCACGTCACCCAGGCTGACTTCAAAGTTAATAAGAAGCCAAAGATGACTTTGAATGTTGAGATAGCAGGCAATGCACTCTACACCTGACTTCTGTGGTCTGCGGATGGAACTCAGAGCTTCCTGAATGCTAGGTAAACAGTCGACCAATCAAATTGTATTGGCAGTCACTGGTGGTTTTCTTGAGCAATTTGGTCGCCCTTTTTTTCATGTTACTCTGGTTTGGTTGATCATGCAATTACTGATCACTTGCTGTTTAGAGAAGCTGGAAAGAGCTGCACCAACAGGAAGCTCTGTGTCAGGTAGAACACCTGGGAGCTGAACCCTGGGTGTGTGCAGATTTGCCAAGGGAGGGCAAGCAGTAGCCCAGTTCAAAGGTTGTGGTCACAGCAGATAAGGAGAACAGGTTCCTGAGGTTTCCTGCGTGGGCAAGTAGTGGGCTTAGGGAAGAGATAGCAGAGACACCAGTCCGTGTCGTGCCTAGGAGAGTGGAGGACATTGGTGACAGGGGGAGACAGTGGCCCAGGGAGGCCTGGCTCTGAGGGAGGGGAGAGGGGCAGAAAGAGCCAAGGAACAGTGTCCTCTGTCACTGATGGACTGAGAGGCCGGGGTGCCCAGGAAGACAAGTGCATGGTACAGGTGAAGAATTAGCTTTTAGGGCCCGCGAGATGGCTCAGCAGGTAAAGGTGCTTGCTCCTCAGCCTGACATCTTGTGAAGGGAGAAAACTGACTCTGGCAAACTGTCCTCCCACATGCGTACACGAACTCACATGGTCATGTGCACATGCATACACGAACTCACATGGTCATGTGCAATGCGTACATGAACTCACATGGTCATGTGCACATGCATACACGTATGCATACATACATAAAGATTTTTTGGTTTTGTTTTTTCTTTCTTTCTTTTTTTTCGAGACAGGGTTTCTCTGTGGCTTTGGAGCCTGTCCTGGAACTAGCTCTGTAGACCAGGCTGGCCTCGAACTCACAGAGATCCGCCTGCCTCTGCCTTCTGAGTGCTGGGATTAAAGGTGTGCGCCACCACCGCCCGGCTAGTCTCTTAAAGGGAGAAGAGGACAACAAGACGGCTCAGAGGGTGGAGATGCATACTACCAACCCTCATGAGCTGAGTTCAACTCTCTGGATCCATATGCTCAAAGAAGAGAACCAGTTGCCACAGTTGTCTTTTGACAGTCATCTCTCTCTTTTGTGGTATCTCTCTCTCTCTCTCTCTCTCTCTCTCTCTCTCTCTCTCTCTCTCACACACACACACACACACACACAAGTAAATGTAGTATGGCTTACTTTTTAAAAAATACCTCTGAATAGGAGGAGGTGAAGGCAGGATCAGAAGACATGCGATGGAGATGGGGAAGATGCATAGAAATGTATAGAAGTGTGTGTGCCTGTGTGTATGTCTGTGTGTGTATCTGTGTGTGTGTGTGTGTGTGTGTGTGTGTGTGTGTGTGTATAGGGCCTTGCCCTGCATGATAGAATCTGGTAGCTGTGAAGTGTCCCTGACCTAGAGACTTCTGAAGCTTCCTTGGTGCTAGGATCATTCATCACATCCTTGGTAACCACACCCCGCCCCCAGGCCAAACATCCCCTATCCTTTGGGAGTCCAGTTGTGCCTGCTTGCACAGATGATCCAGTCCAGCTGGCCGTGCTGACTGTTAACATTTCCTCATGGAAGGAGAGGGTGCAGACAGGCTGTAGACCCTCACCAGCGTCCCACTCCTCCTCCAAGCCAGTCTTGGGCAGTTTTTCCATAATTGCACAGTGGCCTGGATTGGGGGCGCAGGTCTCAGGAGGTGCTAGGATATATTCTGGGAAGGGGGCTCCATCTCTACGGAAGCCATCATTCATGCTGGGTAAAGACTTTCTAGTGTGGCCGCTTTGGGGTTCCCTACACTCCTGCTAGTATCTCCTCCCTATGCACTCTAAGTAAGCCCAATAAACTCAGTAGTTCTGCAGGGGAACTTGGGTGCAATCATCCTTTGGTTTGACATTGGGAACTTAGAAGGAGGGGTAGACATGGTATACCTCCCACTCAGGAGAGAATTCTCACAACCCCAGTTAATAAAGTCACGGTGATGGATTCAACTGTGCTCCCCTCAAATTCAGATGCTGAGGCCCAACCTCCACTACCAGAGGTGGTAAGTGTATTTGTAGACAAGGTCCTTAAAGAGGTCATTAAAGGCGGAGGCAGAAGGATTTCAAGTTAGAGACCAGACAGTGGTGCATTAAGAACATTTCTCAAAAAAAAAAAAACCTAGGTAAAATTAATAAAAAAAAAAAAACAGAGGAAATTAATGTTAAGTGAGGTTGTGTGGGTGGGTCCCAATTCAACAGGACTGGTGTCCTTATAGAAAGAGGGAACCAGGTGGTGGTCCACGCCTGTATTCCCAGCCCACAGGAGGCAGAGGAAGGAAGATTGCCTGATGCTTGGCCTATGTTACTACATAGAGAGTGTCTCAAAACGGGGAGGGGCTGGAGATGTAACACACTGGCAACAAGTTTGCCTAGAATCCCCCCAGAGGGGCCTGGGGGTCTGCCTCAGTGGCAGAGCACTGGTCCAGGGTGCACAGGGTTTGGGCTCCAGCTCCAGCAGGCAAAAAATCTAAAGGAAACAAAATCCCCAAGAGACACACCACGGATACATGTGTACCAAGAGAAATCATGTAAGACATTGAGACACAGTGTCTTTACAAGTCAGAGAAAAACCTGGCCTCTGGACACCTTGAATTTGGACTTCTAGCCTCCAAAACATACATATGTCTTTACAAGTCAGAGAGAAACCTGGCCTCTGGACACCTTGAATTTGGACTTCTAGCCTCCAAAACATACATATGAAATAGCTGTGTTCAATCCCTGGCCCCCACACAGTGGAAGGAGAGAGCCAACTACTGAGACGTGTCCTCGGACTTCCACACGCTGTGGCGGGCACCCCCTACACGGATTAGCTGTCTATGGTTTTTGTTTTGTCAGCCTGGCCCAGGCTGGAGTCGTCTGGGAAGAGGAGACACCAGTTGAGAAGTTGCTCTCACCAGATTGGCCTGTGGGCAAGTCTTTGGGAGCATTTTCTTGATTGGTGTAGGAGGGCCCAGGACACTGGGGAAAATGTGACCCCTGTACAGGTAGTCCTGGGATGCTGAGTGAGCCAGAGGGAGCAAGTCAGCAATCAGCCTTCCTCCATGGTTTCTGCTTCAGTTCCCACCTCCAGGCTCCCGCCCTACTTGAGTTCCTGCCTTGACTTCTCTCAATGACCATAATCAAATCATGTAAGCTCAATAAACCCCTTACTTCACAAGTTGCTTTTTTTTTTCAAGTTGCTTTTTGACCACGATCTGTATCATGGTGATAGAAAGTGAACTGGGATACCCTCCCCCAATAAACAGATAAAATTAAATAAAACATTTTAAAGAGAAAAGAAAATTTCATTTTCTGGGAGATGGTGGTGCAGGCCTTTAATCCCAGCACTCGGGAGGCAGAGGTAGGCAGATCTCAGTGAGTTCGAGACCAGCCTGGTCTACCAAGTGAGTTCCAGGACAGCCAGGCCTGTTACACAGAGAAACCCCGTCTGAAAAAGAAAAGAAAAGAAAAAGAATAAAATTTCCATTCAAGAGGACAAGCTTTGAATGCCCACAGACAACAGTTTTTGGATCCAGAAAGTTCCAGCAATTTCCATGAGTTTCAGACTTTTATTTGTAAAAAGGAGATCACAAAATCCACCTCGGAGGGCTGTGAAGAAACTGAAACAAAACGTGTAAACACATGAAGTGTCCTACTCAGTAAAGGTCACGGTGTCACCACTGGGAAAGCCGCGCAGGGCTAGGCTACATCACTGCTATTGTCAAGGAGCGAGTTAATTCCAGGAGCATAAGCATGGCACCCACATTTTATCATTTGAGGGAAGGGTTGGAGAGGAGACACGTACTGGTTCACACACGGCACTGTGCACTGGTTCTGGGGCAGAACCCCCATAAGATATAGGAAATTAAATTGTGAGGTCCTGACCCACGAGGTGTCTACACCCAGCATTGTATGTGGCACCTGTCAATAGTATTGGCAGCTATGTTCATGAGTAAAGAAAGCACGTTAGAAACACGGAAGGTCTGTCTATAGCCGGCCTTGGTCAAGAAATTAACCTTTTACCGTAGAAGGGGAACGTGGTGGCTTTGGAACTGCTAAGCCCAGATGTGTACTTCAGGCACGGCTGGATCCAGGGGCAAAGATGCACATAGCAACCTTCTCTTGTCCTTTGCTGATACGGAGGCACCCCACCCCCAGGTTCCCACCCTTTGTACACACACCGCTTCCAGAGAAACGGAAGCTTCCCTTTTCAAGCTGTCTGGACTTGAGTCTTGAACTGTCTCCGAGCCACACGGCCACTTACTTTCTGTACCTGCTCAGCTCGCTGGCCCCAGAATAAGGGAGCGATAATTCCAAAAAAATATAAGGGGCTTTTCTGACAGAAGGTTGCTAAGTAGGCCCAGCTCACAACTGCCCACTGGAGTGTCTGCAGGAGAGACTACTCACAGGTGACCTAGCAGTCACCTGGTGACAGTGTGGAGCAATGCTCAGCCCAGGCACGCTTGGGGTCATGTAGAATTTTTTATTTTGTTTTGCCAATGTTTAGAACATTTTAATAATTCGTGTGTGTGTGTGTGTACTAATGGGTTGTGTGTGCATGTAGAAGCCAGAGGACAAGTTTTGGGAGTCAGTTTTCTCCCTTCCACCAGGTGGGTCCCAGGGATCAAACTCAGGTCTCAGGCTTGGTAGCAAGTGCCTTTACCTACTGAGCCACCTTTCTGGCCTTGTTGTTTTGAGATATGGCCTCATATGTAGCCTAGCCTGGCCTCAAATTCATTATGTAGCCAATAACTACCCTGAAACTCCTGCCTCCACCTCTGAGGGTCAGGATCATGGATGTACATCACCACCCTGGCTGTCACTTATGACCTTAAGGAGGCTAGAACCTGCTTGGCCAAGGGGCCATGTAATAGATTTTAAAATGTCCCGATACTCCCCATATTCCTGAGTTCACAGTGTGGCCATCATAGCATCTGCCTGCCTGAGCTCAAGGTCAGCCTGGGCTACCCTGTCTCAAAATATAAATTAAAATAAACAGATGTTTTTTCTCCCACTCCAATCTGAATGGCCCTTGTCGCTAGTGCGCCAGTTCTGAGACAACCTCGAGAGGCTTGTGTGCACTGGTTTATTGATTGAGACGAGGTCTCCTGTCGCCCAGGCTGGCTCCAATGACCTTGAACTCCAATCCTCCTGCCTCCACCTCCTCAGTGCTGGGATTACAGGCATGCACCACTACAGCCCATTTATGCAGCGCCAGGAATCGAACCCAGGGCTTGAAGCACGCTAGGCAAGCACTCTACCAACTGGACTATATCCCCAGCCCTGAATTTCTGTGCTTTTGCTTATTTGTTCTCTTGGGCTCTTGCCTCACTTAGGAAAGGGATCCCAGTTTTGGGTAGAGGATGAGCCACCACCTGAGGCTGTCCTCGCTTTCTCCGCCACAGTTCCACGTGTGGGAGAAACCCCTGCACGACTGGCAAGGCCACATACCTGACTCGCACAGTTGCAGAGTGTGAGGATCCACGGAATCTGGCTTAGATCAGCCCGGCCCAAGTCACCCAAGCCTTGAGCACTAAGTGGTTGTCATTTCATAATGAGTTAAGGTTTTTCATCCCAACTACCTGGGGCCTAAGACAGAAGGAGCCCAGGTTCTAGGCCTGCTTGAATTATAATGGAAGAATTCAAGACCAGCCTGAGTAACTTAGTAAAACTCTGTCTCAAAGTTTAAAATTTGAAAGAGGGTGGGGATAGAGGTTAATGGTAGAACACTTGCCTAGAAACCACCAATAAGGGGCTGGGGCTTGGCCCAGCAACATAGTGCTTGCCCAGAACCCACTAGTGACCGTTCTGTTCTCCAGAATACACATGGTGAAATACACTGGCTTCCTCAGGTTACCCTCTGACCTCCACATGCCTCTGTAGTGGATGCACCCTAATAAATAAATAAATGGAGGTTAAATAATTCAGATAGAATCCCTTACTGAGGAAGGAACTGGGGGCATGGCTCGGCAGCAGGACGCCCGCCTAGCATGTCCAACACCTTGGGATAATGAAGAGGAAAGAAGGTTAAGGCCAGTTTGTTACACAGTACTGCTGTAACAAATTGATAACAGATACAAGGCAAGTTAAGGAAAAAAATCCTAGCTAGTGCTTGACTTGTCAAACCTCAGTCCAGTGGCTAGATCTTCAGGCAAGGGGCATGTGTTTCTAACTTCAGGAAAATGCTATGGAGCTCTGCCTGGGCTGGGAGATCTTGCCTGGTGGAGTCTATAATCTGTGGATCTCTGGAGATTGAACATTGGCACCTCATGCATTCTCAGTAAGCACGCTGCCACTAACTACAACTCTAGCCTCTTCTTCCTCCTGTCTAGTTTTTATTTCAAGGATAGAGTCTCAATAATTTACCCAAGCAGGCCTTTGAACTTTCTATCCCCCTGCTTCAGCCTTCTGAATAAACTGTGACTATTATTACTACTTTGTCTTCCCCTCCTTTAAAGACAGGGTTTCTCTGTGTAGCCCTGGCTATCTTGGAACTCGCTCTGTAGAGCACACTAGCCTCAAACTCACCTGCCTCTGTCTCCTGAGTGCTGGGACTAAAGTCGTGTACCACCACATCCGGCATAAGCTATGCTTTTAAATCCTAACTCCATCAGAGATTTTAAAATATATTATTCTTTATTTATTTGTGCATACCTGCAAAGATGTCAGAGGACAACTTGTTCCCTCTCTACCCCATCACATGCATACTGGGATCTGAACTCAGGTTGTCAGGTTTAGTGGCAAACACCTTTACCCACTGAGCCATCTCTCCTGGCCTACAACATGAACCAAAACTTGTAAATCCAGGTTTAGTTATTTAATTTTATGCGTATGGATGTTATACCTGCATGAATGTATTACATGCTTGGTGCCTGGGAAGGTCAGAAATTGACATCAGAAGATTAGTGCCCCCCCCCCAACAAAACAAAAATCCCTGGAGTTTGTGAGCCACCATGTGTTGGTGAGATTGGAAACTCCGTCCTCTGTAAAAGCAACTAGTGTTCTAAGCTGAGCCATCTTTCCAGCTCCCCAACAAGGACTGTTTCGAAAGGAAATTGTTTTATGAGTGTATGGGTGTTTGACCTGCATGTATGTCTATGCACCACATGTGTTCAGAGCCTGTGGAGGCCTGAAGAGGGAGTCAGATCGCCTGGAACTGGAGTCACATGGCTGTGAGCCTCCATGTGATTTGAATCTAGGTCCTCTGGAAGAAAAACCAGTGCTTGAACCACTGAGCCCCTCTCCAGCTGCCCAACAAGGGTTATTGACACCCTTTTCCAGGGACACAGGTACCAGGCACTGTGTACAAGTCTCGCTGCTAAGGAGACGTGTATGCTGACTAGCCAGGTTCCTCCTTGACACACACATCTTGGTTCAAATGTTTTTATGGGTTGGATGGGCATAAGAAAGGAACAAGGAGAGAACACACTTAGAGTCAAGGACTGTGGAAGGCTCTCAAGAACCAGATTGGGCTGGGGATCTGACTCCGTGGGTAGAGTGTTTGCCTAGCATATATGAAGCCCTGGCTCCCAGCCCCAGCGCTATAGAAAGATTCCGTGGTAGTGGTGCATGCCTGTAATCCCAGCACTGAGGAGGTGGAGGCAGGAGGATCAGCTCAAGGTCATCTTCTACACAGAGTCTGAGAGTAGCCTGGTCTGCATAGTCTTCTGTCCCAGAGAGAAGAAACCAAAGGTTCCAAGTCCTACCTATTGGGATTTTGATTTTAGTGGGAGAAAAAGTCTGAGGTGCAGGAGAGATGGTTCAGCAGTTAGGAACTCCCAGCTTACATGGACCGGTCTCGAACTTCTGCTACAGGTCACCGGATCCCCACTTCTGGCCTCGGAACACCAAATTCACGTGGACAAACCCACCTATGGACGTGTACATTCACATAGAATTAATTTCTTAAAATTTAAGATGCAGGGGGCTGGAGAAATGGCTCAGAGGTTAAGAGCACCGATTGCTCTTCCAGAGGTCCTGAGTTCAATTCCCAGCAACCACATGGTGGCTCACAGCCATCTATAATGAGATCTGGTGCCCTCTACTGGCATGCAAGCATACATGGAAGGAATGTTGTATACATAATAAATAAATAAATCTTAAAAAATTCAAGATACAAAAAATGAAATAAAAAAAACAGGCAAGAAAAAAATCCAAGATACAGATGAAGGCCTTTCATACTTCTGGAGAAAGTCAAGTGAGGAGCTGGGGTGGGTAGTTCATGTCTTACGGTCTCAGTAGGCAGGAGGCTGAGGCAGGGGACTGCCACAGATCTGAGGCTTGCATGGTCTACAGAGACTGTGTCTCAAAAAAAAAAGATACAAATTAAAATAAAAGTCAAACTGGGTTTTGTGGTACAGGCCTATAACCCCAGTAACTGGGAGTGAGAGGCAAAAGGGGTCAAAGTTTAAGGTCAGCTTGGCTATGAAACACCATCTCAAATAAATAAATAAATAAATAAATAAATAAGTAAATAAATAAATAAATAATAGCCAGGGGTGGAGGGGTAGCATGGTGATAGAACTTGGAAGCACAGGGCCTGGGGTTTGAATCCCAGCAATATAAAATAGATTTAATTTAAAAAAAATTTAAAAAACAGAAAGCAAAATGGCTCCTTGGGTAAAGGCATGTGCAGCCAAGCTCACAAGCTGCCCTCTGACATCCATGTGTGGCACACCCTTTAGCAAACACGCACAGAGTAACAGACCCAAAGAGAAACAGCAGCACGGAAGAGAGGCCTATGGCATCGTATTGTGGGAATCTGGGCCTAGAATACCAAAACCAAGGGATGGGAACTCTGTTCATTGTCCCATCCACGTGCAGGCTCCAGGCGACTCATCTCTCATCCCAGGTTTACACAGTGCAGCCTTGGGGATCCTGGATGGCCCAGATTGTGTCAGCTACCCCTGAGCCTGCCCTCCTCACTCAGCCTGTTCCGGGCAATGGCATCACTACCCAGGTGAGGAACTGTGGCTGACCATTGAACTGACGTCACTATCCCATCCAGCCATTGCCATGTCCCCTTTGCCCTAACCGTCAGGATTTCTGTTCTGCTCCCAACTGCTCCAGCTCACATCTGACCACCGCTAAATAGGATCTGGGCTGCTAAGACTGAAAGCTCGATTCTTAGGGCTACCAAGATGGCTCAGTGGGTAAGGGTGTTTGCTGCCCAGCCTGATGACCTGAGTTCAATATCCAGGACCCACATGGTGGAAGGAGAGAGCCGACTCATGCCATTGTCCTCTGACCCCCACCTGCTCTGTACACACCACTCCCACCCCGATTCCACACAGAATTAGAACCCATATCTCTGGGTTCTGGCTGGGCCAGGAGGTGCAGGCCTGCCTTCCACTTATTGGGGAGCCTAAGGTAGAAGACTTAAAAGTTCAAGGCCCACTTGGTCTACAGAGTGAGGTCAAAGTCAGACTGAGCAACTAAGACACTTCCCCAAAAGCAGAGCGAGGGCTGGGGTATAGCTCAGTGGCAGAGTACTTACCTAGCATGTTCCAGGCTCTTGGTTCATTCCCTTAGTAACATAATGCCAGCGCTGGGGAGGCCTAGGCAGGAGTATAGTGGTGAGCTGGGGGCCAACCTGAGCTACATAGTGAACTGCAAGGCCAGTCTGTTATATATATATATATATATATATATATATATATATATATATATAGAGAGAGAGAGAGAGAGAGAGAGAGAGAGAGAGAGAGAATAAGAACATGGAGCATGGTAGCACGTGCCTATGATCCCAACACTTGGGAGGTAGAGGCAGGAGGATCAAGGTTACCCTTGGCTGCACAGTGAGTTTGAGGCCAGCCTGAGCTACACGAGACCCTGTCTCTCAAAAATAAAATTAAATAAATTCACATAAAGAAGACAAAGCCTAGATCCAGTGGCCCTCCTCTCCCTCTTTCTCAATAGCCCCAGCCGAGACTTCTCTCTCCTGCTCCATGCTGCCACAGCCACCCCAGCCTCTACAACCCAGTCTCACAGTCTTCATCTCGCCTGCCCTCCTCCAGCGGCCGTGGAGGCAGTGATCTTATAGGCTTTCTTTCTGGTGCTGGCTTAGTGGGTTCATCCTGGAGTGTCGGCCTCTGGTCCAGAGCCCCCTCCAGCAGACTCACAGAGTAACTCTGTACATCCTAGCGGTGTGTTCCCACCAAGCCACAGGCAAGGGTTCCAGGCCAGCGGCCACTTTGCAATCCGCCCTCAGGTGGGACAGCTCCTGACACAAAGCAGCATTTTATTCACGTTATGGTGATGGGAAGCCAGGCAGGCTGTCTGGGAGACCAAGGAGGATGGGCAGAAGAGGGCTAGGCGGAGCTTAGCAGCTGAGGTAGCCGGAGATACGGGGCTGCGGCCCCCACCGCACCCAAGCCCTTCCTGCAGACAAGCTGCATGAGCAAGTACCCTGGACCCTGTGACGTCCCTAGGGGGTCGCAACCTCCACCTTCGGTCTCCGTGCTCAGACTGCAGAAGATGCTTGATGGCAGCTGTCACCAGGCCAGGGGTGAAACCATCCCGGAGCTGCGTGGGCCATCACCTGCCTGCAGGTCGCTGAGTGCTCTCTGGAGATGCGAGGGAGTGGTCAGTGGTCTCAGCATCAATGACACCCTTCCTGCCTCTTCCTGGCACCCAGATGGCTGGTGCTGAGCCTGTGGCCCCACCGCACCAGAGACAGGGTATATGCCATTTACGGACACCCTTTCCCAGGGGAACATGGGGAGGATGCTCTCCTGGCCCCATCTCCCTTCAGGGGCCCCTCCAACCTCCACCCTGACTCACCTCAAATTTGCTCATGAATTCTGAAAAGATGCCAAAGAAGGCCTCTGAGGTAGTGGCCTTGGAGTCCTCTCCGAAGAAGGCCAGTGCCTTCCCTAGCTCTTCCATGGCCTCCCGCTGCAGCCCGTCCAGAGCCCGCAGAGCCGGTTGTGCCGTTTCCAGAAAGGACTATGGGGGCCTTGGTTAAGGAAACAGCCGCTGGGTGCTCTACCCTCCTCGGCTGGAATGTGAACCCAGACAGCCCTGGCTGCCCCGCTCCCTCTCTGCTCTGATAGAATCTTCCTTCCTGCAGGCAGAGAACTGTGCCCCCTCCCACTCCCCACGCCACAGGTTTCAGGACACCAGTCAGTCCTTCATGCAGAATTAATTTACATTCTGTATATCCTCAGACATCCCCTCTCTCCACAGGGGGAGCCATGGTCTTGGAGACGTCTGCTTAGCAACTTCTTGACTCTTGTTTGTTCGTTTTTTTTGTCTTTTGTTTTATTTTTATTTTTATTTTTGGTTTTTCGAGACAGGGTTTCTCTGTGGCTTTGGAGCCTGTCCTGGAACTAGCTCTTGTAGACCAGGCTGGTCTCGAACTCACAGAGATCCGCCTACCTCTGCCTCCCGAGTGCTGGGATTAAAGGCGTGCGCCACCACCGCCGGGCTTGTTTGTTTTTGTTATTATTTGTTTGTTTTGTTTATAGACACGATCTCATTAGGTAGCCCAGGCTGGCCTTGAACTCCAGCTCTTCCTTCTCCTCCTTTTTTTTTTTTTTTTTAAATTCCGTATACAGCGTTTCTCTGTAGCTTTGGAGTCTGTCCTGAAACTAGCTCTTGCAGACCAGGCTGGTCTCGAACTCAGCAAAGATCCACCTGATTCTGTCTACTGAGTGCCGCCCTGCTAAACTCCAGCTCCTTCTACCTCAGCATCCTGAGTGCTGGGATTTCAGTGTGTTGAGCTCACTGCCCACTTCTCAGACCACTCCCTTGGGCTGATCCTGTCTACCTGATACTTGGTTTATGTGTTTGAGACAGGATCTCTTGTAATCCAGGCTGGCTGAGGATAACTTTGACTTCCTGATCCCCCTGCCTCTACCTCTGAGTACATGTGTACCGTACCACAGCAGCCCTTTTCTCTTTTTCCTTTCCCCCTTTCTTCCTTCCTCTTTGTTTTCTTTCTTTTTAAAATGCCTTGTTTTTCCTATAGCTTTTGTTAGTATTTAAAACAGTTCAAAAGCTCATTGTTTCTGTCCTCCTAGGGCAACCTGTTCCCTCTCTGGGCCTCCAGGATTTAAGATAGTATCTGGTGCACTGTAAGAAAGACTTAGTGGCCCTAATTCAAAGTGCACAGTTCCCTGGGAGAACAATATTGAATGCTCTGGATCCAGTCCCCCCAGTGCCTCTCTCGTCTTGCTTTTGGCTTACAGTGCCTGACTGGCCAAGCTTCTCCTTGTCTCTTGTGATTTCAATCCGGGCCCCACCATTCATGAGGACAGATAGTTGTCAACATATCAATGACTTTGGGAACTATGAGTGTGCCTGGTGATAGAGACCTGTCACCCTAGATCCTTGGGAGGATGAGGCCAGAGAATTGTAAGTTCAAGGCCTGCCTGGGCTATAGAGTGAGTCTGAGGCCAGCCTGGACAACTCAGAGAGACTCAGCTTCAAAAGTGTAATAGGGAGTGAACGGGGTATTATAGCTCAGTGCCTCCCTGTGTCCATTGGGTGTGGCTCACTGGTAGAGCACCTGCCTAGAATCCCCCAGTGAGGGGTTGGGGTGTGACTCAGTGGTAGAGCCCCTGCCTAGAATCCCACAGTGAGGGGCTGGGGTGTGGCTCAGTGGTAGAGCACCTGCCTAGAATCCCCCAGTGAGGGGCTGGGGTGTGACTTAGTGGTAGAGCCCCTGTCTAGAATCCCTCAGGGAGGGGATGAAGGCAGGGCTTGGCAGTAGCATACCTGTTGGGAATCCACCAGTGATGGCTGCCAGCCTGGCTCCCCAGTAAAACATATGCCTGAACACCTGAGGCTCTGAGTTCGATCCCCAGTGTCATAAATACACAAAAGAACACCATCTTCAGCTACTCGGCTTTGGCATAAGCACGTGGACTCTATATAATCCAGGATGGAACCCCTCCCAGAATCCCTGGGCACGCGCAGCTTCTGCCTGGAATTCCTACAAGGGTCTGCACTGAGCCCTAGAGCCACAGTCAGCTTTACCGGACCACCCCACAGTCCAGTCTGGTGCTGGAGTAGGCTGGTTGGAGGATACAGTCATGACGACAGCAAACCTGTCCTCACTGGAGGGGGACATGCTCTGGCAGGCCACCTGAATCTCACTGACAGTGCCATGGAGATCAGCCAGGTCACCAGTCAGGGCTCGTTGGTTCACTGCGTGTCAGGAAGGAACCAAGTCTTAGGGGGGCTGCATCCCCAGCTCAGGGAAGAATGCATCTGTCTCCCTTACCCATGAACACAACCTACCTTTGGCAGCCAGGGGCACAGTGGGCAGGTCCTGGGCAAAGCCCAGGAGTTCAGGAAAGTGCTGGCTTAGCGATTTGGCAAGGATGTGCAGAAAGGTAGATTTCCCATCCACTGTCTTGGTGGAGTTTAGCTGTAAGGGACGCCCGCCACAGATGCTCCTCAAAGTCCCACTCACCAGACGTCTGGTCACATGACACCAGACTTTTCTGTGTTCCTAAACTCCAACTCCCCTCCCAAGTCTAGGTCCTGGATCTGAACCGGAGAAGCCCCATTCCATGCTCCTGCTCTTTGCCTGAGTCACTTCTGAGCCTGTGTGCAGCCTGTTTCCCCTTCCCCAGCCAGGGGAAGAATTTATGGGCATAATGTTTTCTTCTCCCCTGTTGAATTTTCTTCTCCTCCATTGTAGGTTGTATGAATCAGGCTCTTATTTAGCCTAGGCTAGAAGTCAACTTCTGATCCTTGAGCCTCAACCTTCTAAACGCTGGGATTACAGGTGTATGCCACCACACTTAGCTCTACTGCCACAACTTGACATAGGTTTGACCTCCAAGCCTGGCAGCTGGAGCAAGTGACTGCCTGCTGGCCCTCACCTCTGTCAGGAAGTTGATCTTGAAGCCGGTGGTCTTGTTGGTCTTGGGCTGTCCATCGTTGAGATAGTTGCCCATGGCCAACACAAACTGTAAGAAGAACAAGGGTGATTGGGTCCATAGGCTCACCCCATCCCTCTCCCCATGTGTAGTTTTTGGTTTCCAGGCTGGGAGCCCCTGGAAGACAGAAGATCAGATTAAAAAAGCAGGCATGGGAAGCCATCTGACCTCCAGGATCTTGGCGAGTTTCCGGCTGTTTTTGAGCTCCAGGGATGCTTGTCGCAGGCACTCAAGGCTGCCTCGGATCTCCTCTGTCTTCTCCTGTAAGGTGGCCTGGAAGTGTAGACTGCGCAGGCGGGTCTTGTATTCGGGAACCGACAGCATCTACAGGAAAGTCAAGAGCCAGGATTTATCCATCCGCAGTCAGTAGTACCTACTGTCTATCCTGGGGAGGGAGTCCTCTGACTACTGAACTGGGTACTCCTTGGGAAAAATTATCACGACCCCTAGAGGATGTTCTCTCCCATTTGCCTTGACCGCGAGTGGGAACGGGTCATCAAAGGAGTTAAATTGAGACTCAGAGGCCAGGGACAATCTTCAAGGGACCTGGACAGAAGCTAACTCCCGATTGCGGAGAGGAGCCCAGGCGAAGGCGCCCTTAGCCATGTTGGGGGCGGGCAGTGGGGGGCGGTGACGACCAGGGGGACCTCTTAGCACCTGCAGGAAGAACTGGTCCGGCTCACTGAGGCGGCCTGGAGCCTCGCGGAAAGCCTGGTAGCGCTGCTCCTCGTCGGCGTCGGGAGCGAAGAGCAGCAACTGCGCCAGATGCGCAGGTTCCAGGCGCCTGGGCTCCATGCTCATGAGCACCTGCCTCAGCTCGCCAGGGGTCAGCTTCAGGTGCGCTAGAAGGATGGCTGAGAGCAGGACACCAGGATGAGCCGGGGCGGGGTCCAGGGAGAGGGCGGAGCTCAGAGTAGGGGTGGGGCCTCAGGGAATGGGTGGGCATGATGATTGGTCGTAACTACTGAGACTTAGAGGGATACGGGAGGAGGGGCCTGGGAGAGGTGTCTAGTGGAGAAGGGCGTGGCATAGACTTAGCCAGAGGGGGTCTTATAGACTGATAAGGGGCGGAGCCCCAAAGACGTAGCAGGAATATATGCGGGATCTGCGGACGGGGCGGGGAACTAGTAGATAATGTGATTAAAGGCGGGGCCAGAGCGAAGGAATCCATTGTGGTGAATGTGACCAATAGAGGGTTCCTAGGTGTGCACCTGAGTCCCAGGAAGGGGATCCTGTTACCCTGAGAGGAGGGTTATTTAGCAGGGTGACAGGTCCCAACGCCCACATCGGAATTTCGGTCACCCCACCCCTTTGCGGGTCTCAACTTCCGAGACCCAGAGGATGGGCCCCTTAGGCTTCTCACAGGTGTTGTAGGCCTTCTTGTGGGACAAGATCTCCACCACTTCTTTCTTCCTGAAGGGTTCGGGGCCAGGCACGGGCTCTGGAAGGGAAACTGGATAGTTTAATGGGGAGCAGGAGGCTAGGCTAGGGCTGATGTGGCAGGACCAAGGGAGAGATGTGGCCACAGCAAGCGGCAAGGACCCTTTTCCTGGCGTGCATCGCCATAACTACATCAGCGCCAGGCATCCAAACTCCCCTCATTCTTCAGCCTTTCAGCCTAAGGCCATTCAGCACGTGGCTTGTCTGACCCTAACAATGAAAACCCACCACTTTCTGAGCTTGTGTCGTGTACAAGAACTGACTGCCGATACTTAGAGTCACACTCCAACCACTACAAGGAGATACCTAGAAAGGACTAGGGGGGTGGGGAGACTGAGAAGGACGTTCATAGATGCCTGCTGCTCACGCTATCCTGGTTCTGTGACTTTCTGCCGACTACCTAGCCTCTCTGGGCTTCTTCACTAAAAACTGCAGGTGGCTGCAGGATCTAGCTTGCAGCACTGTTGAGGAATTCTAGCATGCAGAAGGGCCTGAAAGTTGGAAGACCCAATAGCAATACGTGCATGCTGTGGGGACTGGGAGCTAGAGAATGCCCAGAAGACAGCAGGCAGTGTGGCTGTTGACATGACCCAGGGCCATCAGGCCACTCACTGGAAGGTTTCTGGGTGCCGAAGTGGAGTTCCAGGTCCAGGTATTTCACCATATCACTCAGCTTATCATAGTCAGAGTCCGCCCCGAGCTGCAAGGGATCATGGGAAGGTCAAAGCAGGAAAAGCCCAGGCAGCTAGCCTGCCTTTGACCTCTGAAGTCCATCCTGGAATCTCCCAAAGAGACGTAGATGATCCCAAGACCTCCAAGACCCAGGAGGTTCAAGAGGAAGGCAGGAGTGAGAGGAGGCTGCAAGAAGTACTAATCAGGGGAGCTGGAGAGATGGCTCAGTGGTTAAGAGCATTGCCTGCTCTTCCAAAGGTCATGAGTTCAATTCCCGGCAACCACTGCCCTCTTCTGGTCTGCAGACACACAGAGACAGAATGTTGTATACATAATAAATAAATAAATAAATAAATAAATAATATTTTAAAAAAAGAAGTACTAATCAGAAGCTGGGCGTGGTGGTGCATGCCTTTAATCCCAGTACTCAGGAAGAAGAGGTATCTGTGAGTTTCGGGCTAGCCTGCTCTACACAATGACACCTTGTTTCAAAAGGGAAGGAAGGAAGGGAGGGAAGGAGAGAGGGAGGAAAAGAAACAAATTAGCTGGGTGGTGGTGGTGCACACCCTTAGTCCCAGCACTAGGGAGGCAGAGGCAAGTGGATTTCTGTGAATTTGAGGACAGCCTGGTTTACAAAGTGAGCTTTAGGACAGTCAGGGTTACATGGAGGGATCCTGTCTTGAATGCCCCCCCCTCATAAAAGAACAAAAGAAATGTTATAAGGAGGCCTGGAGAGATGGCACAGCAGCTAAGAATACTGGCTGCTCTTGCAGAGGACCCTAGTGTGGTTCCCAACACCCACATCAGGCAGTTCATAATTACTGGTCACTCCAGTGCCAGGGTACCTGATGCCCTCTTCTGGCCTCTGGCGGCACCTGCACTCATGTGCACATATCTGCACACATATATAATTTTTTTAAAGAAAGAAATACTACATAATCCAAATTATAAACCGATTGCTCTTCTGGTCAATAAGGCAGTCATGCTTGGTACTCTACCCATGAGGATGGGGCTGGGACAGGAGAGACGAGGCTGGTGACAACCAAGAGGGCTCAGGAGAGGCCTGAGGAGTTTGTCCTGTTTCAAAGGCTCCTTTTGCGTGTGTCTGGTCTATGTGTACATACTTGCCCATGTATGTGCCATGTATGTGGAGGCCACTGGCAGGCTTAGGTGTCTTTATCCTAGCCACCTTTTTTTTTTTTAAGACAGGGTTTCTCTTTGTGGCTCTCGCTGTCCTGGAGCTCGCTTTGTAGACCAGGCTGACCTAGAATTCACAGAAATATGCCTGCATCTGCCTCAAGAGTGCTGGGAGTAAAGGCGTGCACCACCACCTCCCAGCCACCTTTTTTTGTTTTGATTTGTTTTGTTTATTGAGACAGGGTTTCTCTATGTAACAGCCCTGGCTGTTTTGGAACTTGCTCTGTAGACGAGGGCAGCCTCATACTCAGAGATCTGACTGCCTCTACCTCCCAAATGCTGGGATTAAAGGCATGCACCACCACCACCCAACTCACCTTTTTAAAAACAACAACAACAACAACAACAACAAAACACACACACACAAAATGAGTACTGAGGAGTTGAACTCAGGTCCTCAAGCTTGAGGAGTAAGTGCCCTTACCTTCTAAAGTACGTCTTTAGTTCCACCTATCCTAATTTTTGAGGTCATCTTACCACTAAATCTAGAGCACTACCGATTGGCTAAATTAGTTGGCCAATGAGCTCCAGGGATCTATCCATCTCTACCCTCTTCAGCCCTGGAGATAGAGACATACACCACCATGTCCAGATTTTCACAGGGCACTGGGGTCTGAACCCAGGTCCTGATGCTTGGTGATAGGCACTACCCATTGAGCCATCTTCCAGCACTCTCCTACCCTCTTTTTGAGATAAAGACCTGCTATGTAGCCCAGAGAGGTCTCAAACTCATAATCGTCCTTCCTCAGCCTGCTGAGTGTTGGGATGACTGGTACATGCCACCACACCTGCCTGAGGGTTGGCAAGGAATGGGTTCATCTAAGGGTTGGCAGGGAATGTGTTCATCCCAGGGCTGCCTTAGGCAGGTATTAGGGCCACTGAAGCTGGGACAGGCCAGCGGCTGGACGCTGAACCAAAGGACTGAGACAGTTCATGTAGAAAGGCCATAAGGGGCTCGGACAGGGGCTGAGGATGAGGGCAGTTGCTGCGGGAAAGATCCTAAAGGAAGAGAGACAAGTAGATACATAGTTTCAGAAAGAGGTTGCTGGGTAAGAATGCCCCGCAGTGCGGATGGCCAGGTGTGTTCAGTCTTGGTGACTGGGGAATAACATTGGGGAGCACGTTTGTGGACACATCTCAGGCTTGTAGGAATGTGGTCTGCAGGAAACCAAGACGAGAAACTTCCCCTCCCACCACCACCGAACTGACTAGAAAGACAAGGGTGACCTTGAACTGACCCTCCTGCCTCCCCCCTCCCCCCCAAGTGTTGGGATTACAGGCAGGAGCCACTGTCACCAGCTTCCCGCGGCCACATTTGAAGGAGCAGTTGAGCTGTTGAGGTGTAGTGGTTCATTCCTCTAATCCCAGCACTTTGGTGGTGTTGAGGCAGAAGGATTGCCATGAGTAAAAAACTAGAAACTAAGAGAACTAGTTCAGCCTCAGGAGTGATGGGTTTTGCAGGAGGGTAGGGTAGTATTTCCAGAACTCCCCACTGCGCTTTTGGCTTGGGGACACATTTATCTTTGGGAAAGCTGTCGCTTCTCCTCTGCTCAGGATGAGAAGGACCAAGGAATAGTCTAGTTGGTGTTAGAAGAGGCCAGGAACTGGTGAGATGGCTCAGGTGCTTTCACGAGTTTGATGACCTAAGTTAAAGCCCTGGGATGTTGCCCTTTGACCTCCACACCATGCCCCCCCCACTCAATATAATTTAATAAATGTAATTTAAAAAACACTAAAGAAGAGGAACGGAAGAAGGAGGAGAAGGAGGCAGTGGGCTAGAAGATGGATCTTGCCGTCAAGTTACTATCCAGACCACTCACCCAACTGAGAGAGCCACTGGTTACCTACCTGACCCCAGATAGTGCCTTCTGAGTTCTCCACTTGTTCCCAGCGCAAGCGCTTGACGCTCATGTGGCTGGTCTCGCTTCGACGGTGACCCACGCCCCGGGATAGCATGGGGGGTGCGCAGGGCACGGGTGGGGGCAGGGGTGGTGGAGGTGGGGGTGGGACCGGGTGGCTGAGCTGGGTGAGGGGTTTGGTCAATGACTGAGGAGGACCTCGGGGACCTTCGGAGGAGCGGGAGCTGGGTTTGGGGTCGTGGAAAGGCAGGGGCGGTGGCGGTGGTGGGCTGAGTGGGGGCGGGGGGATGTGGTCGGAGATGGAGGAGTAGGTCAGAGAGCTTCCTTCCTCGCTGCTGCTGACACAGTCGCTAGCGCTGCTTCTCTCATTGGTCACAAAACTGCCCTGGTCATCGTGGAAACTCATCTGTCCCGGGGAGAGCAAGGCGAGCGGGAGGTCAGGCTGGAGCCCTGCAGACTGGCACAGTTTGCGGTAAAACCGCAAGCGGGTGGAGAGCAAGAGAAAACAGGGACCAGGAGAGGCAATCCGCTGCCTTAGGCTGAAGTTGTGCGTGGGACAGCTTGAGAATGGGCTAGCCTGAGACACAGTAAGTATATGGAGGTAGCCTTAGGGAAAGGATGAAATAGCCCAGGGGAAAGGTACAGAATCGATTGGTGGGTTTGGCTTGAGGCTGTGAGCTGGATAGCCTAGGTTGGGATGGAGTAACCTGAGACGACAAATATAGCCTTAGGCAATGGTGGAATAAGTATTGAACGGGGGATAGCTTGGGGTGGTTCCAGACGTGGAATGGGGTAGCAGACAGATTCCAGCACAGACTGAAGCAGGGGCGAAGCAGTCGGAGGTAGTCTGCGGTGACACAGGCCTCCTGTAGACTCTGGGGGACACTGTACCCGGTATAGACCTCCACCCCTCAACTCTTCACGCCCACTCGCACGCCCACCTCCTCATAGTCGTTCTCGGGTGTCAGGAAGTCATCCACAATGGTCACCCGGGGACCCAGCTGCTCGCTCAGAACATCCAGGAAGCGATCTGTGTCTCGGCTCCGCACGGGGCGCGAGAAGGCAAACAGCTTCCTGCGACTGGGTGGCCGGATGGGGTCTGGACTCGGCGGGCTGTCGGGGTGGATGGATCCAAGACCTGGCTGTGGGGAGGGCGCCCTGCTGCTGTCCAAGCTGGCGTAGGGGTGGGACTCCGAGCTGCTGGGGGAGGCCAGGCCCCCAGAGCACAGCGGATCATAGCAGGGGGATGGCAGGAGCCGATCGCTGGGCCATGAGACTCCAGACAGGGTCCTGGGCCCTTGATTGGTGGTGGAAGAAGAGGAAGTTTATCAGCCAGTACCCAGCATGGGGTAAAGAGTGGTCAGCTGTCTGTCCTAAGACATGCTTTCTATCTCTGGGCTATTGCCTCCCAGGCTCTTCCCTGAGAGAGTAACCAAAGACCACAGGAGGTGAAGTAGAGACTATGTCTTGGCTTCAGTTCATGCCATACCTCAGCTCACAAGGGAACATACCCCTCCCTGAAGGTCTCACCAAGACCCATGAAGGATCATCCCCATAGGTCTCAGGCAAGGGTCTTGAGGTACCACCCCTGCCCAGCAAGCCTCGGACACACAGGAGGATCTTAGGGAGTGGGAGGATCTGCCCTCCCGCCCCACCGCCATTTCTCAGTAGTGGAGACCAAGGCAAGTACTCTGTCAGTCAGTTATAGCTTCAGACCCCTTTATCCCCACTTAAAAAAATTATTCTTTTGTCCTGGCAATAGTGGCGCACACCTGTAAGCCCAGCACTCACGTGGCAGAGGCGGGCAGATCTCCGTGAATTCGAGGCCAGCCTGATCTATAAAGCAAATTCCAGGACAACCAGGGCTGTTACACAGAGAAACACTGTCTCCTATATATCTAAATTTATACAGAGTCTCACATAGCTCAGGCTGGCCTGGAACCCCCTACGTAGGTTGAAGATGACTCTTGCCTCCATTTCCTGAGGTCTCCACCACAGGTGTGCCCCCACACCCACTCTTGTGCGCTACTGGGAATGGACCCAGGACCTCATGTACGCCAAGCAAATACTCTGCCATTTTGAGGTGGGGTCTCGATAAGTTGTCCAGGCTAGCCCTGCACTCATTCTGTAGCCCAGACAGCTTTGAACTATGATCCTCCTGCCTCAGATCCCGAGTAGCTAAGATGACTGTGTTATAGGCATAGCTGGTCTTGCTTAGACTGCAGAGAAACTATCTTCCCAGCTCTGCTATTCATGCAGCAAGACATGCAGTTTACAGTGTGTTTGAGAGCCACACGCTAACTTGAGGACTCGCTTGGGGGAACACTCTGCTGTTCCGGGTCACCAGCCGGGTGAAGACCACAAAGGATAAATGAGGGACTGGGACAAGCCCACCTTGATGACCCATTGTACATGCACAGAGATCTCTGGGTTTCCCTAGGACCCAGCTGCACAGCCTCTAGGGGGTGTGTCTAGGAGCAGGAATGACGTATGGACAGCCAGCTGGAAGGACCCTCAGGACCAGAGGGTGGCTGAGGCCATACCTGCTGTGCCTACCAGGCTGGGGACTGGCGGAGACGCCCGGGATTTGGACACGGTTCCTATCTTCCCTTTGAAGCTGCTGTTCAGTCGCGACTCAAGCTCCGCGTAGACGGCGGACATCTAGTAGGCAACGGAGACGGGTCTGACCAACGGGACCACGCACGGACAGTTTGCCCTAGCTGCTCGGAAACTTTGATCAGGATTCCCTACATGCTGGCCACCAGGGCCCATGATCATCGATTACATCTGGAAGACAGAAAGGCCTCACCATTTTGGGGTTGGGGGTCTCCGGAAGGGATGTGCCGTCACCAGCCTGCCGCTCGCCTGGGATCAGAGGTAGAGGCATCTCAGGGCATTCACCAGGACCTGCCAGGAAGGTGCCATGGAGACCTCATTATCCTTCCTGAGCTCTGCAGCTCAGTCCAGACCTGCAGTCAGCGCTCAGCCTCGCTATTCCCCAGATTTCCAACTCCTTGTTGTAATCATTAACCCTGGTGGTCAGCTCGGTCGGAACTGGAATCAGCTGCGTCCCCCTTTGGGCGGGTCTCTGAAGGTACTGCCTGGAAGGGACCTTCCTGCAGCAGTGCAGATAGAAGGAAATCTGATGGGAAAGTTTGCCTGCCTTCCTTCCCTCCTTGCTGGTGAGTCTATCTGCTCTGCCGCTGCCGCTGTTGCTATCAGAAACCACATTTTTCAGGTTCCCAGTGTAGATGGAGCAGTAGCTCTGTGGAATCCTGTGGGCCTTCAGGCACTAAACTGGGACCTAGAACTGATGCCTCCAGCTCATGGACTGAGCAGCTAATGGATGCCCAGCCTCTTCAGCATGCAGAGGGCCATTGCTGGGCCACTCAGCTGTTACCATGGAAGCCAATCTAACACATCCTCTTTGTGATCTACGTTCATTGTGTGGGCTCTGTCCCTCTATAGAACCCTGACTAATACTCATCGTTCTGGTGACTCCGATGTACAGGAGAGGAAAGCAGCCCCTGTTTTTATCCATGGGGTGGGGCCTCACCACAGCTGAGGCTGGCCTCCAGGCCCTGGGAGCGCAGGCTACGACGGCACATGGAAGAAGCTCTCTGGGAACTCCGTGGTTGTGGCTCCGGCGTGGGCTCCGGTGTGGACTCTGGCTCCAGGTCCAGTGAGGATTCGGGTTCTGTGGTGGGACAGGCAAGGTTTGGCATGCCACCTTTGAACTGTCCGCCTCCGCAGCAAGGAAGGTGAGGGAAGAAGTGACCACCACCATATGTGACCACTGGACCCTGGGCCTTCCTGCCTTGTCCCAGGATAACGCTACAGCTTTTCTTAGGTCACGCTGAAGATGAAACCCAGTACCTTGTGCATGCTCGGAAAGAGTTCTACTACTGAGCCACACCCATCCCCTCACTGGGGGATTCTAGGCAGGTGCTCTATCACTGAGCCACACCCCAGCCTCTCACTGGGGGATTCTAGGCAGGGGCTCTACCACTGAGTCACACCCCAGCCCCTCACTGGGGGATTCTAGGCAGGTGCTCTACCACTGAGCCACATCCCAGCCCCTCACTGGGGGATTCTAGGCAGGTGCTCTACCACTGAGCCACACCCCAGCCCCTCACTGGGGGATTCTAGGCAGGTGCTCTACCACTGAGCCACACCCCAGCCCCTCACTGGGGGATTCTAGGCAGGTGCTCTGCCACTGAGCCACACCCCAGCCCCTCACTAGGGGATTCTAGGCAGGTGCTCTACCACTGAGCCATACCCCAGCCCCTCACTAGGGGATTCTAGGCAGAGGCTCTACCTCTGAAATACATGTATCTCTAGCTCTTTAAAGTAATGCTTAAGCAGAATCCCGAGACCAGAACACAGGTACCTAGAGTAAGAAAAGCAGCTGAAGGTGGATCTCTGTGAATTCGAGGCCAGCCTGGTCTACAAGAGCTAGTTCCAGGATAGGCACCAAAGAAAGCTACAGAGAAACCCTGTCTCGGAAAAACAAAAACAAAACAAAACAAAGAAAAGCAGCTGAAGGATGGAAAGCCTAGTGGAGGCTGATGCTGTTTCCAACAGGGCTCTGGGTCCATGCTTCTGGGTCCCAACACCCTGTGCTTATTCCAGGCGGCTTACCGACACCCAATAGAACTCATTAGGCAAACTGAAAATGTTCTGGACACATGCTGCCCTTCTGGGGACCCTGCGTTTCATACTAAAAGCCCTTAGCCTTCCTCAATCCTCCAAGCTGTAGGAAGTAGGTACCATGAAGGAGAAGCAATAGCAAATGTGGCTGCAGAGTGTCTGTAGCATGTAGCACAGGACACTATGCTCACCCAGCACTTATGTGGGTTCCCATACTTGCATAGCAAGTACTTGCATCACTAATTCTTCTCTTCAGCCCCAAGCGCAGGGGTTTTTAGGCACATGGGGGACATACTCTAACAGTGTAGGTATCAGTGGAACAGTGAATGAGGTTGTGCGTAGCTCAGCGGCCCCCTGCATGTGTGCTTGTGCACTGGAGACTACCAGCCAAGGTGATCTGACCACGAGGCCATAATCCAGGTGACATGTACTGTAAACGGTGAACAGGATGCATGAATTCAAAATTGTTTATATGTGTATATGTGTGTATGAATATTTGCATGTGTGTGTTTGTGTGCACATGTGGAGGGCAGAGGTGCTTCTATCACACTCCCCTTTATATATTGAGGCAGGGCTTCTCTCTTGAACCCCGAGTTCGTCATCCATTTTGTTAATCTAGATAGCCAATGTGCTTCAGGGGTCCCCTATCCCCCACCTACGGAGTGTTAGTATTATAGGTGGTCGGCCTCACCTAGCTGGCTGTAATATGGGTCCTGGGAATCTGAACTCTAGTCCTCCTACTTGCTCAATAAATTCTTTTACTACTGAGCCATCCCTAACCTCTTGTTTTGATTCCGAGACAAGGTCTCACTATGGGCTACTGTGGTAGTTTTAATGAAAAACGGTCCCCATAGGCTCATAGGGTGTGGCACTATTAGGAGGTGTGGCCTTGTTGGAGTAGGTGTGGCTTTGCTTGAGGAAGTGAGTCACTGGGGGTGGGCTTTAAGGTTTTAAATGCTCAGAAAAAGAAAAAAAAAAAGAGAAAAAAGGTTTTAAATGCTCAAGCCCAGCCTAGCATTACTCTCTTTTCCTGCGGCTTGCAGATCCAGATGTAGAACTTGCAGCTCCCTCTCCAGCACCACGTCTGTCTATGTGCCACCATGCTCCCTGCCATGACGATAATGGACTAAACTCTGAACTGTAAGCCAGTCCCAATTAAATGTTTCCTGTATAAGAGTTGCCATGGCCGGGCGGTGGTGGCGCACGCCTTTAATCCCAGCACTCGGGAGGCAGAGGCAGGCGTATCTCTGTGAGTTCGAGACCAGCCTGGTCTACAGAGCTAGTTCCAGGACAGGCTCCAAAGCCACAGAGAAACCCTATCTCGAAAAACCAAAAAAAAAAAAAAAAGAGTTGCCATGGTCATGGTGTCCCTTCACAGCAATAGGAACCCTAACTAGGACAGCTACATTGTGAGTCTCAGCTGACTCCAAACTTAGAATCTTCCTGCCTCAGCCTTCCCAAGTGCTGAAGTTACAGGCCTGAGCCACCATACCTGTCCAACAAAGACAGGGCTATACTTTAGTGGGAGAGCACTCGGTTAGCATGGGCAAGACCCTGGGTTCCATCCCCACTGATGTAACCTGGCTGAGGTGACATATGCCCCAAATCCCATCACATGGGAGATGGAGGTGGGAGGATTAGGAGTTCAAGGCCTGCCTGGGCTACACATGAGTTTGAGGTCAGCTTGACTGTGTGAGACTCAGAGAGGAGAGAGGAAGAGGAGGAAGCAAAGGAAAGGATGAAGAAATGAGCACTTTCCACTTATGCTGTGCTTGCCACATGAAGGATGAACTGCCCACGCACAATCCTCCCAGCCAAGCTCCAATGTTGAGTATGTATCTGCCAGACACTGGGCATGGTGGCATATTATGTGAAGGCCAGACCTCTGGGAGGCGGGGCAGCTGGCAGCCACCCCCAGGGACTGCTTGCCTGTCATGGCCGTGTAGCCCAGGAAGCATGCGATCTTCTCCTGACACAGCTCCTGCTCCTCGTAGGTCAGCAGCTGGTAGAGGAACTGCCAGAGGACCTGCTTAGCAGGTGTGTCCAGAACAGGGTACACATCCACGATGAGGGTGTCGATGTTCCTGCGGGGGGGCGGTGCAGAAGCAGGGAGCTCATCACTGGGGGTGTGGACGAGGTGGTGGTTTCAGACCCTGGAATTCAGCTCACGCCTCGACCCCCATCCTTGAAGGATAGAGCAGAGAGGACAGGAAAGCAGTCTCCAGAGGCAGTCGACTCTGATTCAAATCCCAGTTTGGGCTGGGAATGTTAGCTCATTGGTGGAGCGCTTACCTAACATACTCAAGGTTCTGGGTTCATTTCCCAGCACCACCATCAAAAAAAAGTAGGAGTCAAATCCCAGCTTTGCCATTTACCAACTAAGTGACCTTTCTCAAGCAACGTAACTTCTTTTCTTTTGCAAAATTGGAGCTAAAAATAATATCTAGTGGAGTGTGGAGATGGCTCCTCAGGTAAAGGTGTTTGCCGCCAAACTCACTGACTCCTGTGGGCACTGTGGCGTTCATGACCCCCATATTCAATAAGTAAGTAAGTAAATAAGTAAATAAAAAAATGCTTTTTAAAAGAAAGATTGGGGGATGAAGATGAAGGGGCATGTCACAGAAAGTTGTTGGTATTCCTTTTACATGTGATAAGGTTCCAACATTCACCATGGTGATGGCTACATATATTTGCAAGGATACCAAAACCACCAAACCACTGAACTGAACAATTTGATGAATGAACTGTGGCCAGAGAGATAGAAGGCTCAGTGATTAAGATCATATGTGCTGTGGGGCTGTGGTGGCGTACGCCTTGAATTCCAGCACTCTGGTGGCAGAGGTGGGCGGATCTCTGTGAGGTCAAGGCCAGCCTGGTCTACAGAGGGAGTTGCTAGACAGGCAAGGCTACAAAACCAAAATAAATAAATAAATAAATAAATAAATAAATAAATGAGCATTTGTGATGCTAATGCAGAGGACCCAAGTCCAGTTCCTGAGACCTACCTATCAGCTCACAAACGACGCCCTCTTTTGGCTTGTGTGGGTACTGCACACATGCGGTGCACTTACATGCGGGCAGAACAGCCATACGCATAATATTTAAAATTAAAAACATATAAATGACTGAATTATATAGCATGTGAATTATATTGCACACTATATGTTATTTAAAGGTTAGAATTATATGTACTTTAAACCAAATAAAAAAGAATGGATAGGAGGAAGGCTTGCTACAAGGCATGACAGACATAGCTATTGTAAAAAAAAAATTCCAGGGGGCTAAGTGCGAACTGGTGAGGTTTCTTGATTGGCGTCCCATTAACTGTTTCTGTCTGCCTCAATTCACAGAAACGTCTGTATTTGCCCAAGGTGTCAGAGTCCAGATTTAGCTGGGCAGAGTGGCAGTGATTTTTAGTTTCAGCACTGAGGAGGTCAAGACAGGGTGATCTCTGTGAGTTCTAGCCCAGCCAGCTGCTACAGAGCAAGACCGGGTCTCAAAAGTAAATAAAGGAATAAATTTAAAGGGTGGGGTTTGTTCTAGGGCACCTCAACTCCCTTGATACTAGCTATTGCCTTTTTAGAGCCTTCTCTCCCCAAGAAGGGTGAGGAGGCACAGGCAGGAGGACCAGGATTGCCAGTTTTAGATGGGACTTGGGTGGGGCCCAAACAGGTTAGGTCCCTACTGCTATGCCCAGGGCACCTGTGCTGGAAGAAGCTCTCAAGAGCCCGACAGATTCCATAGCGCTCGGGAGGAGTGAGGAGGTGGTCCAGCTGCTGACTGAAGGTCCTCCCTTGGACTCGGATACTGGAAGGCAGAATATCTGCCACCCACTGCAGCGAGGTGAGAGCCGATGACCGGGTCGGGGAATCCAAAGAATCTGAATCTGCGGGAGACCAAGGCATGGGGAGGTACGGGTGACCTGGAGTCACCAGGTTAGGTGCAGTTTCCCAGACCCCTGGGGTCAGCAGCCTTCTGAGCTGGGGCGTGCAATATATTGGAAAGGCCACCTTTGTAGAGAGCACTGAACAGCATTGAACGCCGTGCGTTTGGCTCTATAGCACCCCCTGGCGGCGCTCCTGGGAAGCGACCAACACAGTACTGGGAAATGTATGGCTTAATAGTCTCACCGCTAGCAAAAGGGACCGGTCCTTCCTCTACCACCAGCGTGGGCATTGCGCCACTGCCTTGCAACATGGACACCACCTTGTCGTGGGAACAGTTCCTGCAAAGGAGATGGCCCATGAGGGCCTGACAAGTGATGTCTGCCCATCATGTAGTGGTCACCCAGCAAATCACTGTTCATTCGGGACTAGCCAGAACCCTAACGTTCACATAAGTTAGGGTCTTGTGCAGTAGACGCCCCAGGCGTTCGACAGTTTGGTCTGCAGATGCCCTGGGCTTGGCATTCCTGGCCATAGAAGGAGCTATTTCCAAGACTCCCCTCCAGAGCAAGAAATAATTGGTCTTTTCCATTCTGTGTTCTCAACATGTAGCTGTAATATTTTCAGTTGGAAGGATGGATTCAAGTGGAACCCTCAGTACTGGGTGAGCATGGTATAATCCCAGCATTTGGGGAGCTGGGGCAAGAGGATTGGAAGAACTTGCATAATTTGAAGCAGTCTGAACTATATAGCAAGTCCAAGTTGCCTGGACAACTAAACAAGACCTTGTCTCAAAACAAAGAACTTAAAAAGGGGTGGCTTGGTAGCTCACACCTGCAGTCCAGCACTCATTGGAGGCAGGTGGATTTTCATGAATTCAAGACAAGTCCGGGCTATATAGCGAGTTCCAAACCAGCCTCAGACACAGAGTGAGGCACTGTCTAAAAAGAGAAAAATCTTAAATAAAGGGCTGAGGGTGTAGCTCTGTTTGCCTATCCCAGGGTCTTGTGTTCAGTTCCCAGTATGACAGGAAGACAATAGCCTCAGGGGACGGTGGGTAAGCACAGGAGACATAAGCCATAGGACATAAGTCATAAAGAGATTAGGGCCTCTGTTAGTGTCCCAAGAGGCCAAAAGTCTTGGGGATGGCTCATCCCCAAGATCACAAGACACCCCAGGGACGGCTCACCTCATGTCCAGTCCATTGAGGAAGAGGATCCGGTCACCTGACTTGAGGGACGCATTTTCAGCTGGGCTGCCTGGAGAAGAGCGAAGGTATAGTCAGCTGACCACCTCATAGTGAAACTGTATGGGACTCGCCTCTCTCTGCCCCACTGTGTGAGCCAAATAACCATTCTTCAATTTTGTGGGCGATAAGAGAGACTCGGGGCTGTCTAGATGGCTTAGGGAGCCAGAAAGTTCACGTGACTATCTGAGTTTGCTCCCTGAGACCCATGTGGTAGAGAGAACTGACTCCTACAAGTTGTCCTCTGACCTTCATCCACACACACTCCGGATGACAGATGTGTGCTCCCATCCCTCCTCCTCAAAATAAATAAGTGTAGTTTAAAAGAAGAGAAATGAGCTTTAGATATAACCGAGGGACAGAAAAGGACTCACCTGCAATCATGCATTTCACATGCAGACCAACCAATCCACAACCCTAAGCAAGCACCTCACACAGACCAACCAATAAGCATGCATTTCATGCCGACCAACCAATCCACAACCCACACCCTGAGCACCTCCTCTAGGGAGTGTGTCCCAGTAGGCCACTGTCCACCTGCCTTCAGCAGCTTGAGGCTAGGAACCAGGAAGCCAGAAGAGCAACAGCCTCTAAACCCAAGAGCCCATGGGCATTGTTCAAAATCACAATGATGATTAATACTGCCAGCTGGACAGAAGCTAGAATCACTTAGGGGCAGGCCTCCAGACACACCTGTGGGGTTATCTAAACTAAAGTTAGCCTCTGAGAAGGCGAGAGAATGTCTTCATCATGGTAACCCATGTGGGGAGACCCCTTTTAGCCATCAGCAGAGATGTTCCCCCGGGTGGGGAGGCTGGGCTGCCTAAAACAGAGAAGGCAAGCCAAGCACTAGCATTTACCAGTCCCTGCTGGTTTCCCCCTTTCATTTCCATGCGTGTGCATGGGGCATGCATGTGTGTGCAAGTGTTTTCGTGTGTGTAGGTGGATGTATATGTGTGGCTGGGTGTGCATGCATGTGTAGGTGTGTATGTAGAGGCCAGAGATGTCATCCTCCACTGATCTTCCACCTTGTTCACTGAGGCAGGGCTCTCAATCAAGCCCAGAGCTCATCCATGTGGCTGGCTGGCTAGCCAGCTTGCTCTGGGAGTCCCAGCAGGCTGCCATCCCACCCAGTATTTTGTATGGGTTCTGGAGATCCAAACTCCAGTTCTCATGTCTATTCAACAATCGCTCCTACGATTGGGCCAATTCCTCAGCCCTTACTCTCAGCTTCTCAACTTCTTCACTTTGGATGCAATATGGCTAGCAGGCATAGATAGCATCAACAGACACACACACACAGAGAGAGAGAGAGAGAGGGAGAGGGAGAGGGAGAGGGAGAGGGAGAGGGAGAGGGAGAGGGAGAGGGAGAGGGAGAGGGAGAGGGAGAGGGAGAGGGAGAGGGAGAGGGAGAGGGAGAGGGAGAGGGAGAGGGAGAGGGAGAGGGAGAGGGAGAGGGAGAGGGAGAGGGAGAGGGAGAGGGAGAGGGAGAGGGAGAGGGAGAGGGAGAGGGAGAGGGAGAGGGAGAGGGAGAGGGAGAGAGCGCACACACAGAAAGAGAGAGAGAGAGAGAGAGAGAGAGAGAGAGAGAGAGAGAGAGAGAGAGAGAGAGAGAGAGAGAGAGCGCGAGCGAGAGCGCTACCACGGGGTTTTTCACTTCATCCCTGATCTTAGACACTCTGGGCAACCTGTCTATCCCTCACCAGGCAGGACAGATTCAATCCAGACCGGTCCATGGCCGCGCAGAGTAAAGCCGAAACTCTTGTTGCCCTTGTAGACTCGAACAGTCCTAGGGGAAAGGATGGGATGGGGTTGGAAGTGAGTGACCTTCTCCGTCTCACCCTGGGGACATTAGACCAGAGCTCAGGAAGCGGATGTCTCACGTCCCTGTCCTTCCAGATGCCCACGGCACAAGTCTCCTACCCAAGCTAGCGCACGATCGGGAGGTGACTCTTATTACCTGCGCCCTACATACCTGCGAGGGCCCCCAGGGCCGGTGCGGCCGCCCAGCAGCGAGGCTGCCTTGCGCGGGGGCGGCTCATCAGGACGGCGCGGAGCGGCGCTGGCGCGCGTGGACACTAGGAGGCGCTCGGGTCGCTCCTCACTGCGGCTTCGGCGCAAACGCTGCGCGCCCTGCGCCCTCCGAGCGCGGCACAGCTTGCCCAGCAGACCCTGCGACACCACCTCGTCGAAGCGTGCCCGATGCTTCTTGGGGATGAAGATCCTGCAAAGCGAGGGCCGCAGTCAGGCGCGGCCCCTGGCCACATCCCAAAGGCGCCTCCTAGTGGATCACCTGTCCCTTCCCAGGGGTAACCAGAGAAATTTTCACTCTCCCCTTTGGTGAACAGACTTGCATTCCCAGCTGTCGGAGACCTGGTCACAGGACGGCTCAGCAGGTGGAAGCACGTGTTGTCAAGACTGAAGACCTGTGTTCGATTCCCTGGGACTCACGTGAGGGACTGAGAGAACTGACTATCCTAGATGACGTCAGGAGTGCGGTGTCACCCCACCTTGGGAAAGCCGCACAACCCTAACCTTTGTGGGGCCTTCTTTCTCCCAAAGCAGTCTATGGAATATTCCAGTTCCTGCCTGTCTCTTGGTTCTCTCCCTCTCTCTTCTCGTGCACTTGTATCTAGCAGGTCAAGCCCTGACTGACACTCTCCTTCTCTTCCCGGCTTATTTTCAGGTGACTGCTAGGGAAAACTACATCCGCTATCCGCGGCATGTCTGACTTCCTCCGAGAATCCTCACACCTGCCGTTCTCCTCCTTGCTTCTCTGCCCTCAACTGTGAAGGCAATTACCACCTCCAAGCTTTTGGCTCTGTCTGGGCTACTCTCCCGTCCCCACCCCACCCCCCTGCCGCCGCTTTAATCTTTTTAAAAGAATGTTTTTTATTATTTTTTAAGTGTGTGTGGGTGTTCCCAGTTCCCTGCATGTATTTAGTAAACCTTTGCCCATTTGTCCCTGCCAGATACTAGGGGCTCAACTGTGAAGGTCTGTGAAGACGTCATCCTGCAGGTGGCGGGAGAAGACAGCCTCCATGAAGCGTCCAGACCCTGGGATGAATCCTTGGTGCCTGTAATTCTAGGAGCTCTCCAAAGCCTGATTTTGTAGCTGGGCCGGGCGGGCCACAATGACCGGAAAGGATTTGGCCCTTGAGAAGGAAGGGCGGGTGCGTGTCTGTGAGTGATCCAATCCCATCCCCACACAACAGCTTCCGCTAACACCTTGGTGGACTTACTGATCCACTACAGAAGATTCCGAGTCAGACAGAAATCTGTAACTTTCCAGGGTGACACAGCTGGCCTCTGACACAGCTGGAATCAGGGCTCACCAACACTAGCAAGCGCTTGCGCTTGCGTCCTGGCTGTGCCCCAAGGCTCCCTTCCCTCTTCCTTGTACCAGGAGCCAATGCCAAGGACAAGATGGGGAGTCAGGAGAGAAGAGAGGAGGGGAGAGATGGACCGGCATGCAACTGAGGTAGTCCTCTCCTGAACTTGCTCTGTGGCTCTGCCAGCCTCAGTGAGGCAGGTTAAGAAGGCTCACTGGGCAGAATGAACTCCCTGGTAGGACAGAAGGCAAGTAGATTCTTCAGGAGGGCTCCTGCTAGCCCCGCCCCCAGGGAGTTCTGCTTCCGATTGGACACTCCAGGTGACCAGGAGGTCTCCTGAGCCTGACACTTCTATCTGCCTGCCACACAACCCTCTCCTTATCCTCCCGCCGCACGTCCTGACAAAGGACACAGACTCTCCACCTCATACCCTCGACCTCAGCCCCAAGTTCTGCAAGGAAACAGACCCAGCTTCTAATCTGGGCAGGAGTCAGATGCCCAGCTCAGTTCCGCATCCGACATCAAGTAGTTAAAGTCCTGCTTGCTAGGTGGGCACCAGGCTGAATCACAAACTAAGGAGGTGGAAGGGCTGGTGGCTAGTTCCCTGCTTGGCGTCCTGGAGCACGGGCCAGAGGCCAAGGCTGCCTGCTGAGCCAGACACCCTTCCTGGCTGGCATGAACGTTCCCTGCTTCTCCATCACTGTCTGCCCCAGCCACCCAAGTCCTGGCACTGTTGTAGGTTAATTAAAGCTGGCACAGACAGATGCAGTGGGGCCAAATTCATTATAGGGACAGATTATTGCCTTTTTGACTGTGGCAACCCAGCAATGGGCCTCCAAGGCTTTTATGCCCTTGCGATGCCAACAGGCCTTTCTGAGTACCCAGGGTTCTTCCTGGGAATCACAGTATAGAACCTTCCACTGGGTCAATTCTGCTACCAGAACCTCCCCTAGGGTCCTCTCTTTCCGGTGTGTATTCTATCCCGGCCAAGCTTTCTTCAGCTAGCACTTGATCTGAGAACAGGTGAGGACAGGGGTAGGGGCCTCAGAGGCTGCAATCTGCAGTTACCGACAGTGGAAAGGTCTCCGCCTTCCAAACTCAGAACTCGATGCGATGCGCTAGGTTCTCATCCAGAGCACGCGACAACCCCATTCTCGGTCCTCTGTCCTGACCCGTGAGTCAATGCAGGGAGGTTGTCTTTTTAATCCTAGCCTTTCACTTCACCCCAACTCCTCGGGTTTTGCGCGGGTCCTGGGTACCCAACATCTAAACCTCACCACCCACATAACAATCAGTTTATTCCTATTGTCCCCCGTTTCTGGACTCCGCCCAGTCTCGATGGGTTGCCCACCCAGGACAGGGAACCCCCCCGATGTCCCAGCCCCCTCTCCCAACCTCAAGTTGGGTGGATGCGGGTGCAGAGTTCCCAGAGGCGCATAACGCGATGGGGAAGCTACCTAAAGTGCCGAGAGAAGCCCTGGTCCTTCCCCATCTGGATCCACGAGGGCGGTGCGGCAGGTGCGCACCGGGTAGCGGGTGGCGGAGCCCGCGATGACAGAAAGGGCACCCGCGACTCCACGCGTCTTTGCCGGGCGAACGTGCATGGCCCCTCCCGGCCAGTCCCGCATGGTGGCCCGATGCCCGCCCCTTCTTGGTGGCTCCGCCCAGCTCCGCCTTTTCTCTCTCCGCCCTAGTACCCTTAACTAGCTGGTGCTCCCGAAGGAGTGGAGATCCCGGTGATTCCAGGCTGTTAAGCTCCTTCCTTTGGCTCTCTTCTCTGTCCCTCTTCAGAAGTCTTGCCTGGGACATCACTCGCCCAGCGAGTCCCCCTTACAGCGGTTGCAACACTCTGCCATGGCCAATACCTTTTAGAAGAGTCCCCTTTTGTAGTACCTGGGAAGGTAGAGGACTTAGAGGGAGTTGGCCACTGTTGGAAATGCCCTCCCTACGTACCCAAGGGAAGTTAGAGAGGAGGAGGAGACCTTGAATGCCGAGGCCAGGGCCAGAGAGTACACTCCAGAGCAGTGGGTGGTCATGATAGGGTTTATGGGTTCTTTGAGGTCTTGGTACGTCCAGGGAGGGGGACGATGTTGGGAGCTAACCCAGGAAAAGGTGTAGGATGGGATAAGAGGGTAGATTTTTCCCCCCGCCAGTACTGGACTCGAGCAAAGATTTCACACATGTAAAATCTAAGCATTACATCCCCAGGACTTTTTTCTTCTTATTTTAAGACAGAGTCTCACAAAGTTCCTCAGGCTGGTTTTGAACTCGCTTTAATCCAGACTGGCCTGGAATCCTTCCCTCTCCCTTTGCTTTCCCCTCCCCTCCCTTTCTCTCCCCTCCCTTCTCCTCCCTTTCCTTCTCTACCTTCTCCTCTCTCTCTCTCTCTCTCTCTCTCTCTCTCTCTCTCTCTCTCTCTCTCTATTCCCTCAGGACAGCGTCAAACTTGCTATGCAATTACGGATAACCTTGAACTTCTGACCCCCTGCCTTCATCCCCTGGGTACTGGGGTTACAAGCACTTACCATCAGGCCTGGTTTTGTTCCATCCAGGGAATCAAAATGAGGTCTTTGTATGTACTAGGTAAGTATACTGCCCGTTGAACCTCATTTCCAGCCTAGACTTTGAAGTTTTGATCCTCATGCCACAGCTTCTTGAGTAGATTGGATTGTAAGCCTGTTCTACTATGTTTTGCTGAGTGGTTAAATCTTTAAATACAGGAGTGGGCTGAGGATGTAACTCAGTGGTAGAGCCCCTGCCTAGAATCCCCCAGTGAGGGGCTAGGGTGTGGCTCAGTGGTAGAGCCCCTGCCTAGAATCCCCCAGTGAGGGACTGGGGTGTGACTTGGGGTAGAGCTAGAATCTACCAAGGGAGGGGCTAGCGCACAGCTCCACGGTAGAGGGCTTCCCTAGCAAGAACAAAGTCCTATGTTCAATCCCCAGTCCTGAAAAACAAAACAAAACTAGCAGCAGGGCATGCTGCTCCCTGACACCTCAGTCCCCTCCACCCATTCTTGGCCCCACCGCACAGTCATAAGCTCTCAGAGCTATTTCTCTTCAGTGGCAGCGGCAGCGGCAGCGGCAGCGGCAGCAGCACCACCTATGCCTCCTCATACCCTGTCTCCCTTGCCCTTCCCCATGCCTGACGAGTCTCATCCTGAGCACAGCTCCTGACAGCAGGCCCATGACTGTCCCATCATGACAGATGCATTCATGGCGTTACTTGCCAGCGTCATTGTCCCAGAACCAGTCACTCCTAAAGGCTATAAAATTGTCCACTGGGCCGACGACAGGGAAGATGAAGGCACCGGATGAATGGTTATGCTGCAGTCTGGACATGCTGTCTCAGGGCCAGGCCACTGCCGTCACAGAGAAATCCCCAGATAGGGTGGCAGTGGTGGGGGCATTTGGCCAGGTGACTCCAGACAGCAGGGTGTAGACACCAGGGAACAGGCTGTATGTGGACCGATCTACCACACCCACCTCCGCAAAAGAGCATTGCCATCTAGAACGATCATTCTCAACCCTCTACCCCTTGAGGACATTTGGCACTATCTCAAGACATTTTTTGGCTGTCACAAAATGACAGCTGGGAGAAGGATGTGCTGCTGGTGCTAGCAGTAGAGGCCAAGGCTTCCACATGGCCTGTGTGCATGGGGCAGCTCCCAGGCACAGAGAAACTGTGGAACCCCAAAGTCGCACTGTGGTGTGCATGTGTGCCTTATGCACGCTTGCATGAATGTGGGCGTATATGCAGAGTGTGCATGCACTTATGTGCTTTTGCACGTGGAGGGCCGAGGCTGATATTCAGCTCATCCTCCATCCCTCCTCCACCTTGCTCATTAAGGGAGGGTCTCTCAATCAAACCCAGAGCTTATCGATAAGGCTAGTTTTGCTATCCTGCTTGCTCTGGGGAATCCTCGGCTCTGCCTTCTGAGCTGAAATTACAGATGAACGGTTAACATGGGCTTTGGGGATCTGAACTCTGGTTCACATGCTCATGCCAAAAGCACCCAAGCCACTGAGCTGCTTTCCCTACCATAATGTATAAATCTTTTTATTTTTTCTTTTGAGACAGGGTGTCTGGCCGGTCTCAAACTCATAGAGATCTACCTGCTTCTGCCTCCCCAGCACTGAGATTAAAGGTGTGCGCTATCATAAATGGTTTTGTTTTAGTTTGTTTATTTGAGAAAGGGTCTCATTATGTAGCTCTGACTGGCCTGAAACTCATCAAGTAGACCAGGCTGTCCTCAAACTTACAGAGACCTGCCTGCACTCTGCTTGAGAGTGCTGGGATTAAAGATGTGCCATTATGGCAGGCTTTGTTTATTTTTTTTTAAGATTTATTTATTATGTATACAACATTCTGCCTCCATGTATGCCCACACGCCAGAGGAGGGTGCCAGATCTCATTACAGATGGTTGTGAGCCACCATGTGGTTGCTAGGAATTGAATTCAGGACCTCTGGAAGAGCAGCCAGTGCTCTTAACCACTGAGCCATCTCTCCAGCCCTGTGTTTGTTTATTTTTAAATGTTTGTGTGTGTGTGGTGCCTTTGCCTGAGTGTGCATGTGGAGGTCAGAGGCCAATACGAATGTCTTCCTCAACTCCTCTCTACCTTATTTTCCTTCAGACGGGCTCTCTCACTAAGCATGGAGTGGACTGATTAGGCCAGACAGGACGACCAGCGGACCCCAGGGATCCTGTCTCTGCCTCCCCAACACTGGGATCACAGGCTGCGCCACTACACCTGGCTTTTACATGGATGCTGAAGAGCCTTGTGTTTTTTACAGGAAGCACTTCACACATTAAGCTGTTTCTGTGGTTATAGCACATAAATATTTGTGTGTGTGTGGCACAGGGGATCACACCCAGGCCTAGGGCATACTAGGAAAGAACTCTACCACAGGACTATCTTCTGTTTTTGTTTTCTTTTCCTAGTGATGGGGTCTCTTTATGTAGCCCAGGCTGGCCCTGAATCCCATATGTAGACTCAAACTTGCAACCCTACCTCAGGCGCCTTGAGTACAAAGTTTTACTAAACGCATGTACCCCCATGTTTGGCTTCAAGGCATCATGGTGTCATTGACACAGGGGTCCCTCTCCACCTCCAGGCCTCCAGCTACCCTCCTCCCCTGCTTATACTCAGTGCAATTCACCTATAGGGCATCCTACCCAGAATCCTGCTGGAAGTACGTACGATAAACCCTATTTACCAGACAGTCTCTGGAGGTCAATTCACTTGTTCAGGGTTGCACCATCGGTGAAGGGAAATTCCAGATCACACCACCTCAGCCATGCCAGTGGCTTTATACTCTACCTGCCTCTTCCTCCCCTCCCCCAACAGATACATCCCCACAACTGCTCTTCCCGTTCCCTCCTGGACACATCACACTTTCCAAACTGCCTGTCCTGTCCTAATTAGAAAGTCATTTTACCACCTAATCAGACTGAGATTCCTTGGGGGACAGACCCAAATTAGGCTCCGAGTAGCAGCAAGAAGTGCTGTTGTAAGGGGACACGATGCCTTTGCAATCTGTGGCCACAAACCCGGACACATCCCAGGCCTTGACTGCCCTAAATGATGACCACTCGCCCTGTATTTATATCAAGTACTTAAAGTGTGATTAATGAGAGCCAGATAAACTGTATAACAATTGGGCAGTTTTTATGGTAGCCCAGGCTGGCCTGAAACTTGTTATGTAGCCTAGGATGACCTTGGACTTCTGTGCCTTCCACTTCTCCCCCTCTAACGTTGAGATGTAGGCCTACACAAAGATTCCCTGTTTTGTTTTGTTTCCATGTATAGTTTGAGTGTCCAAGAACTCACTCTGTAGAACAGGCTGACCTTGAACTCCTAGAGATCAGCCTATCTCTGCCTCCCAAGTGCTGAATGTTGGGATTAAAGGTGTGCACCACCACTGACCGGCCACCATCCCTGGTTTTATGCAGTGTTGGGAACTGAATCCTGGGCCTTGCTGTCTAACCCAGATTAGCCACAAACTTGCAGGGGTTTTTTTTTGCCTCAGCCTCCCAAGTGCTGGGGTTGTGTGGTCATCCAAATTTATGAAAAATGCATCCATATCAATAACCACATGTACTTAGTGGCTACTGTGGGAGAGGGCTCAGGGTCGTGGTCTTCTCTCCTCTGCTGGGGCCACTGCTGTCACCCCCAACTCTACCCCCCCCACCATAGGCCACTCTTCTGTGTTCTGAGTGGCTCCTAACCTCCTTGGAAAAATTATTTATTTATTATTTATTTATAGCCAGGGACTTGATAAGTTACCCAGTCTGGCTTTGAACTTGTGATCGGCCAGCTTTAATCTCCCAAGTAGCTGAGATTTCAGGTGTGGTTCTAAAGAAAACTCTCGCATATACACACATGCACACACATACCATCTGTCATCATCATCATCACCTACCATCCTTTGTCTATTCATCCTCCTGTTTAAGCCTTGGTTTTCTGTCATGTGGGCTTCCTGGGCCAGAACAGTGATTCCCCATTGTCCTTGTTCAATGGCAGGCTAGGGAGCCTCTGCTCTTGCCTTGAGGCTAGATGCTTGGTGTTGAACTCGTCTTGGTGACTGACTTTCGTGTCCCCAGGACTCACTTCGGGACCCCTCTGAGACCCAGCTTTCTAAGCTGGAGTGCTGACACCTGCTGAGTCCCTGCCCTGATTGCAGGAGTCTGGGTTAGCAATGCCTCTAAACTTGGGTCTCAGAATTAGCTAGGGAGGCTGGTATGCTTTCTTGTCCCTTCTGAGACTTCTCCAAAAGACTGCACTCAAATCTCCAACACCCAAGAGCTCATCACACAGTGGGGACGTTGGCAGCTGGCCAGCTCCAGGAGGGAGGAGGGAGGAAATGCAGAGTGGTTGGGAGGTAGTGGAGGTGGGGAGGCGTTGTCTGAAAGCCCCTCTGCCACGTTACCCTCCTTTCGAAGCCCAGCTGGGCGCCGCCCCCTCCTCCAACAACCTCCCCAATTTTCCTGTCGCACTTGACATCCGCTGGCATCACAGGGTTTCCATTCATCCTCCCAGTAGCGCCCCAGGGAAGCAGCGGGCAACCGGGGCATCCCGGAGTGTCCAGGGGTTCCCGCTTTTTCCAGGCTCTAAAGCTAGACCACCTCCTCCCTTCCTGATCTTCAGCTGACAGGGGCCTGTCGACCGCTTGGGGAGGAAAAGCAGCCAGCAGAGAGGCAGCCGCCGCTGCCGCTGTCCCAAGAGAGGTGGCGGAGACAGAAGCCCCGCAGCAGCAGCACCGAGATAAAACCAGGAAATCTGAGCAATTCTCCAGCTGAGTCTGACCTGGAGACAAACGCACCAAGTTCCCTGGGGACCGTCGCGTCCCCCAACAAGCTCAGCCCTCATAGAACTGGGCAGAACCGAGCTCTGCCTGTCACCTCCCCAGGAAGTCCTCAGCCCCCTGCATCAGCTCCGAGACAAATTCCGCCCTAGAAATAACTTTTTTTTCCTATTCAGAGCTTTTTCTTCTTCTCCCCAGCAAGAATCAGTCCCCTTACTCACCCCAGGCAGCTCATGGTGGCCTCTTTCGGTGGCCTCCAGTGCGTTTCGCTGCGGAGTCGAGATGCTGAGCCCCGACTGGTGGGGGCGGGGGGCTGGCCAGCTCAGTCCCTGACATTGGCCAGGCCCAGAGGGAGGGGCAGACCGCGGGGTGAATGGCAGCGAGGGGAGGGGGCAGACTGAGCCCGGGAAGGGGGAGGGGTCGGGGCAATCGCTGGCCACAGAGGCAAGAGCCCGGAGAGAAAGCCAGGCAGGACTCAGAGAGGCTGTCTGATTGCAGTCCTATGTAGATGAGGCCCTCAGTGAAGGAGACCAGGGATTGGAGATAGATCCTGGGCCACTCCAAACCAGAACCCACCAGGAATTTCCTCCAATAAACTTAGAGAGTGAGCAAAATGGGGAAGTGCGCAGCTAGCTGGGTTCACGATCCTGGGAACGCCACTGGTTTGCTCTGTGGTCCTCTCAGAACCTCCACTTGACTATATGTGCAGACTCAATTAGGTGACAGAGTGTCCTTCAAGGATCTAATGTGGTCCTGGGCACGTATCTGTCACCACCACCACGACCATCATCATCACCAAACTGATATCAAAGAGCCCTCTTGTAGGGGCTGGGGAAGACGGATCAGTGGGCGGGGTGCTTGCCCAGAAAAGCCCAAAGACCCAAGTTCCCACCTCAGCACCATGTGTGTGTGTGTGTGTGTGTGTGTGTGTGTGTGTGTGTGTGTGTGCACGTGTGTACGTGTGTGTGACAAACAGTGGCTCTGGGTAACTCCAGCACTGAGATGGGGGAGGGGAAGGCAGGTGGAAACCTGGGGCACTCTGCCTGCCCAGCTAGTATAGCTAAAGTGGAAAGTTCCAGGTTCAATGAGAAACCTTGTCTTAAAAATTAAGGTGGAGCCGGGCGGTGGTGGCGCAAGCCTTTAATCCCAGCACTCCAGAGGCAGAGGCAGGCGGATCTCTGTGAGTTCGAGACCAGCCTGGTTTACAAGAGCTAGTTCCAGGACAGGCTCCAAAAACACAGAGAAACCCTGTCTCGAAAAACCAAAAAAAAATTAAGGTGGAGTCAGACGGTGGTGGCTCACGCCTTTAATCCCAGCACTCTGGAGGCAGAGACAGGCAGATCTCTGTGAGTTTGAGACCAACCTGGTCTACAGAGAGAGTTCCAGGACAGGTTCCAAAACTACAGAGAAACCCTGTCTTGAAAAACTGAAAGAAGAAAAAAAAAAGGTGGCGATGACTGGGTGTGGTGTTGGAACAACTTCATCCCAGAGCTCAGGGGACAGAGGCAGGAAGATCTTTGTGAACTTTAGACTACCCTGGGTTATATAGCCATCCAAGTTCAGACCGTCCAGAGCAACCCTGCACACACACACACACACACACACACACACACACACACACACACACGGAGCCTGATGAGTGTGGTTCACACCTGTAAACACTTGGGCAGCTGGGGCAGGAGAGCCTTGAGTTCAAGGCCCCACCTGGGTGACAAAAGGAGACCTTATCTCAAAACAAAAAAGGGGAGGCATCAAGAGGCGACGGTGGTCATTGCCTGTAGGCCTGGGTCGGTGTCAGGACCCTCACAGAGTTGTTTCCTTCTAAGGTGCCACTGCTTGGTGACAGTACAGGGCTGGGAGTGTCTTGGTATTCCATGGGACATTCCTGCCATCATGGTTTGAGTGGAGTCAGAAAGCTGTGGCTTTATCTCAGGAGGAGATCCCTTCCAGGCCAGCATGAGCTGTGCTCACCGCCGAGACAGGCTCACCTTGGTCACCAGCTCGAGAACAGGGCCCCTGTCTCACTTGGACTGGAAAGACACCCTCCTTGAGTGAAACCCACTTGGTCTTCCCATCTTGACATCAACAGGAGTACCTGAGGTTGTCCAGAACTGGCCCCTGGGCCTCGCTGGGCAGCACCAGAGTGAGAGCCCACACCAGCTCATCCACCCGTTGCTCAGCAGCAAACTGCTTCAGGGCAGCAAACATCTGCTCCTTGGCTGTTGGCTGGTTCCCCAAGATGTCATCCACCTGCGAGGAGAAGATGCCAGGTAGAACCAGAGAGCCCTCCATCTACCTCCCCAGAACAGCGGCACAGGAAACACTTGGCCCATCGGACTGCACTTCTAACGTCTCGGTTGCCCTGAGACAGAGACTATGAATATCTTCACTTTGTATCTAAAGAGCTAAGGTCACAAAGGCTGACAGAGAAAGGACTTATAGAGAAGTGACTTATGGGAGGGTTGTTTGCTCAACTGACGTGAGTGGCAAGGTTATCGGATCGGGATTCGAACCCAGGAGCCGTCATTGTTTGCTTGTTTTTTTTTTTTAACATTTCTTTGCATATCTGTATCTGTGAAGGTCAGAGAACAGCTTGCAAAGTCAGTTCTCTCTCAACGTGTGGGTTCTAGGGACAGAACTCAGGTCATCAGGGCTTTGGGTGAATGCCTCTACCCGCTGAGCCATTTCACCAGCCCAGGAACAGCCATTCCAAGGAATCTAAGGATCAAAGGGCTTAATATAAGTGCTTAAACACGTGCCACGCGCTCACTAATTGCTAGTTACTATTATTATAATACTATGCTGCTGTTTCATTTTGCGGCACTGTTTGCTAAGGGTCCCTACAGAGACTATTCTGGTTCCACAAAAGCACTATAGAAAGCGTGCCCTGAATTTTAACTTTCTGAACTTTTTTGGGGTGTTCTTTCCCTTTGTGCACATAACTAACTAATACTAATAAAGGAACATCTATTCAGAAGGGTGTGGGGGCCATTGAAGCTGGGTGTGCAAACGCACACAGTGTTCCTGGAAAGTAGCTTGCTCATATACCTAAAGCTCTCTCTCTCTCTCTCTCTCTCTCTCTCTCTCTCTCTCTCTCTCTCACACACACACACACACACACACACATTAGGTTTTGTTTCTGTTTTGCAGTACTGAGGATGGATTCCATGGTTTCTTTTATGCTAGGCAAGTGCCACTAAGCCTCATTCCCCAGCTCTTTGTGCGTGGACATCATTGGGTGTCTCCCTCAGTGGCTCTCCACTCTCAGCCTTTTTTTTCCTCTTTTTCTTTTGAGATGTCCCACTCAGCTGTCCAGGCTGAGCTTGAATCTCACTGCAGCCAGGCAGGCCTGGAACCTGTCATTCTCCTGCCTCAGCTTTCTGAGTAGCCGAGAAAGCAGATCTGGGCCACCAGATTGAGCTAGTTTTCTTTAAATTTTTCCCACCCACCCCTCCCTTCTTTTCTTTTCCTCCCTCCCTTCCTTTCCTCCTCTTTCTTTTCTGGACAGATTCTTGCTATGTTGTCCAGTCTGGGCTCAAACTAGGTATCCTCCTGCCCCCACCTTTTAAGTGCCTTGGATCAGGCTAAAGCCCATTCTTTCATCCAATGACCTGATATCTATGAATTCATTCACACAAAGCAGGCTCATGCTGTCCTATGAGTAAAGTTAACCTTTCTGACAGTACATTTTTATTACAGTGTGTGTGTGTGTGTGTGTCTGTCTGTCTCTCTCTCTCTCTCTCTCTCTCTCTCTCTCTCTCTCTCTGTGTGTGTGTGTGTGTGTGTGTGTGCCACAATACATGTGTGGAGGTCAGAGGACAGTCTCTGGAGTCTGAAGGTTCTCTCCTTCGGTGGACTCCAGGGACTGAATTTAGGGGTCAGGCTTTCACAGCAAGTATGTCTTTTCCTGCTGAGCCATTTTGCTGGTCCTACTATTGAACCTTGGAACTGAAGTGATGTCTGACAGCTTTCTTAAAAAAGGGGGGCGGGCTAAAGAGACAGCTCTGTGGTTAAGAGCGTTTGCTGCTCTTTCAGAGGACCTGGGTTGGGTTCCTAGAACACACCTTGGACAGCTCCTAACCTCCTGTAACTCCAGTTCCAGGGGATCCAATGTCCTCTTCTGGCCATCATTGGTACTGCACAAACATGGTACAGGTACACTCAGCCATTCACGCATACACATAAAATAAATAAATCCTTTAACAATTTATTATTATTGTGTATGTGTGCGCACTCTTTGGCCCAAGTCTGGAGTTCGGGAGAAAACCTTGTGAGGTTGCTCCTCTCCTTCCACCTTTACATGGATCCTGGGGGGGAGGGGGGGATTCTGGCCACCAGCTTTGTGTGGCAATTGCATTTAAGTACTGAGCTATCTCTAAGGTCCCAGCTGCTTTCTAGGTGGTTCCACCAGTGAGTCGCAGCAGGCTTTCTGGAGCAGTGAGAGCAGAGGGTGAGTTGGCATTAGCAGGTGAAGTCGAGGGAATCTAAGCAGAGGTCACTCCTACCTAACACTTGGGCTCTCTGTACGTCACTATCTATATGCCCATCAGCGATGACGTCTGGCTCCTCACCTGACTTCAGCCCAGCTTCAAGCATGGGTCCTGGCACACAGCGGGCACTCCATGCGTATTTGTAGGGTGGAACAAAAGGGCAGCAGTCACACAGCATTTCCTAAAATCCTCTGCTCACCTCTGCTGTCTTCAAAGTGGTTAGGACCGTCTGTGACACCAGCCACCACCACCAACCCTAACCCCCTGCACCCCCGTGATGCTGCAAGGGCTGCAGGTTTGGAATCAAAGCCAGAAGCAACAGCCTCATTTCAAAAGAGTGTGTGGCTGGCTGCAAGGATGCTTTATGTAAGAAAGAGGAAAAAATAGCTCCCCCTCCTGGGGCCCGGGCCACAGAGCGGGTTTTGGTGTCACTTATTACCCAGATGTTCCCAACCTACATCGAAGCGTGCCACTCCATCACGGGACACTAATGGATTTTCTATTAAATATCAGCGACTTAAAGGAGCAAAAACTGGGCCAGGCCGAGCACTGGTGGGAACCCGGGCGGGGGAGCTGGTTACTATAAACTAGTGAGGTTCCACAGAGGCCATCTTTTATTGGCATCTACCTACTTTTGGGGAGTGCTTGGTAGGCCCCAATCAGAATCTACCACTTCACATGTCCCCAGGCTGAAAAACATTGCGTCAGAGCTTCCCCGATCACCAGACAGAATCCATCTTTACTAGGTATGTACCCTGGGCAAGTCTATATGCCCAATCTGCCTTACAGGGGCTCTAACTGCTGCTTTCCAACTCTGCAGGAATTAGATGGGACAAGTTTTCTGCTCGCTTGCTTCATCCCAGCAAATCATCTGGGACAGTAGCAGATGTGATTTGTTTTCTTTTTCTTCCTTCCCTCCCTCCCCTCCCTCCTCTTCCCTCCTCTCTCTCTCTCTGCATTTTAGACATCTCTGGGTTACCTCAAGCACTCTAAATAGATGGGGATGACCTTGAACTCTTCCCTTTTACATTTTAAAATCATATTTCAAAAGGTCCGGGATGGGGGGCAAATGTGTGCCTTATCATGCAGGTGGGGTTCAGAGAACAATCTACAGGAGTCTCTCCGGCATTCCTCCCAACTGCCCCTTTTAATTCTGAAGCTTCCTGTTGAGATGAGGTAATCTTACATGGTTATCAGCCATCCTGGAAAACCGGCTGAACTTCTGTAGAGAATCTGGTGAGCGTGGACAGTAGCTAGTTTAGTTTCTGAGACCCTCCAAATCCTAATGGTCACACCCCCCCCCGTGTCTACCCAAGACCGAGATCGAGGAGTTTCCCTTCTATGGAGGACAAGCTCAGGAGTTCAAATACCCTTGTCAAGAAGAAGAAGCTAAGTTTCCAGGCTTGGCATCCAGGTGAAGCGGGATATCTATGTTCCAGAGAATTCCCTGGTCACTCACAAGTTCACTCTTTGTTCTACTGGAGCCTGGCCAGATGAGGAACAGGAACATCTGCCTATCTATCTATCTATTTATCTATCTATCTATCTATCTATCTATCTCTATCTATCTATCTACTTAACTATGTATCTATCATCTATCTACCTATCTGTGTGTCTATCAATCAATCATCTGTTTATCACGAGTCTATCTACCTACCTGTTTCCTGTTTCTATCTACCTACAGCCCCGGGTACCATAGTATCCTATCCTATCTATCTATCTATCTATCTATCTATCTATCTATCTATCTATCTATCTATCTATCATTTATCTATCTGCCCGTTATCTACCTACTTACCAGTTTAGCTGTCATCTATCAAACACCTGTCTATTAATTTACATATTATCTGTTTATCATTAATCAATGATCCAATGAGCTATGAATCATGTTTTGGAGTCAGGGTCTCACTACGTAGCCCAGGCTGGCTAGGAACTCGCTTTGTAAATCTTCCTCAAGAATTTTGTTCACCCAGCACTCAGGAGGCAGAAGGCAAGCAGATCTCTGAGTTCACGGTCAGCCTGGTCTACAGAGAGTGTTCCAGGATAGCCTGGGCAAAACAGAAAAACCCTGCCTCCAAAAAAGCTAAAACAGACAGACAAACAAAAAGAAGTTTGCTCAGGTGGCAGCCAGGGCTGTGCCTAGCCCCTTCTTTCTCTGGGCACCCTACCTTGCAGCTGAACTCCTGGGCCTTGCGCCTGCGCTCTCTGTGCACAGCGTCTGGTTTGGGGCGGCCAGCCAAACGCAGCAGTTCGCGGCCCAGCGGGAGGCTGAAGTCGAATCGCTGGGTTAGCCAGGCTGCTGTCAAGGCTGTGGGGCCACCCTCGGGGCCGGGGAGTACACCGAGGCTGGGTGGCACTCGAGGGCAGCGCCGTGCCAAGAGCACGAGCTGCTCTCTGCTCAGACCACCCACAGCCAGTCCCTCCACCTCCAGGATCTGGTCCCCAGGTCGCAGTCCTCCAGCGTGCGCGCTGCTTCCTTCAGCCACTTCCATCACGAAGCAAGGCCCAGAGCCGCCCAGCTGGAAGCCGAAGTCCTCAGGCCAACCTTGGTTGGTGGCTGGCATTGCTGCTGCGGCTGTCCCGCTGGAAAGAAGAGAGAGGGAGAGAAGCCCCTATGGTTCTGTGAAGGCCTTCTTAGGCCTGAGTCCCTCTACTGGTTTGCTGGACACAGACAGGTGTCATATCCTGTCATATCCCACAGAGACGTCAGAGGGGCTGGAGACACGCATGTGGCTTTTAGGAAGAGGGCGGAGGACAAACGGGGTGCTGCTTTAGTGCTCCAGGGGATACCAAGGCTAAGTGGAGAGGGGTCTCTGAAGACGTCACCAATCTGCATTACCCTTAGCTCTAGACTGAATGGAGGAAAATTCTCCCTCTTTGCTATGAAAGACAAATGGTATTTATTTGAAGTCTTAACTTGAGTGTCTTGCTTTGGTTTGGGTTTTTGGTGCTGCAGGTTGACCACAGGGTCTACCTCTGCGCCATGCTCCCATTTCCTCACGGGGGGGGGGGTCTACCTCTGAGCCATGCCCCATCTCCTCACTGGGGGGTCTACCTCTGAGCCATGCCCCATCTCCTCACTGGGGGGTCTACCTCTGAGCCATGCCCCATCTCCTCACTGGGGGGGGTCTACCTCTGAGCCATGCCCCATCTCCTCACTGGGGGGGGTCTACCTCTGAGCCATGCCCTCATCTCCTCACTGGGGGGATCTGCATCTGAACCACACCCACATCCCTTCATGGGGGGTGGGGCACAGGCAAAGGCTCTGCCACTGGGCTTTATCTCCAGCCCTCTTACTTTTAATTTCCAGATAGGGTCTCATTAAGTTGCCCAGACTGGCCTAGAACTAACGAACTCTCTCGTCTAGGCTGGCCCCAGGCTTGTGATTCTCCTGCCTCAACCTTTCAAGTAGCTAAGACTGCATGCCTGCGCCACCAGGCCGTTTTCTTTATATTGTTGGTAAATGAGGTCACACCTTGTGCCGGGGTGACCATGAAGCACCCATTTTCCGAGGTTCCGTCTTCTCCTAACTCCTTTTCACCTGCCAACACCTTCTCTCTCAATCCCAGATGAACCATATGCCCTAGAAACCTTAGTGCTGGAGCGGGGAGAGGAGGTCCCAGTGCCCATGCCCAGCCCATGAGGAGGCTTTGTGACCCTCCAGAGCCAGGCTGGTGGTGGCATCCCGGCTATTAGGAAGGCTGAGGCATTTCAAAGTCAGCCTTCATAACTTAGTGAGACTTTGTCTCAAAACGAAAATATTCTCATCCATGGCAAATACATATAAACATTCATATATATATATATATATATATATATATATATATATATATATATATATATATTTGGTTTTTCGAGACAGGGTTTCTCTGTAGCTTTGAAGCCTTTCCTGGAACTGCTCTTGTAGACCAGGCTGGCCTCGAACTCACAGAGATCCACCTACCAATGCCTCCTGAGTGCTGGGATTAAAGGCATGCACCACCACTGCCCGGCCATAAAAATTTTAAAAAGTTTAAATTTTAAATAAGTGTCTTGCTAAGTTGCCCAGGTTTTGGTTTTGTTTTGCCTTTTTTTTTTAATTAAAAAAAAGATCTTACTTCTCTCCCAAATGTAGAGAAGGCTGGTTTTGGACTCACAGCGATTTTCCTGCCTCTACCTCTAGAGTCCTGGGTTTGCAGGTGTGAGGCACTACATTGGGCTCTGCCCAGGATGGACTTGAACTTGCCCTGTAGTTCTGCAGACCGCAAACTTTGGATCCTTGGTTGCTGCTGACTTGGGGGGTTTTCCTTTTGAGCCAAGACCCTTCTGTTACTCATTAGCAAGGGAAGGCATGATTGACGTGGGGTCTCTGGGACCCTAACCCTAGACGGGCTCAGAGGAGGAGCTATGTGTTCTCCAGAGATCCCTTATGAGGGCTGGAGAGGTGTCCTGAGAACACAAACATGAAAGAATTGTGTTTCTGACTGTCTGGGGACTAGAATTTCTTATAGGGCTTATGTGAGGTGACGTCTGTGCTGCTGTGCACTTGCTTGTGTGGATGTGGGGACTGTGTGTGGTGTGTATGCAGAGGCCAGAGGAAAATCTTGGGTGTCGCTCCTCATGCACCATCCACTTCTTTCCTTTCCTTTTCTTTGAGGCACAGTCTCTCTCTGGCTTGGTATTCTCCTGACAACATAGGCCAGACTGACTGGTCACCCACCTGTGTCTGTCTCCTCAGCTCTGAACTGCCTTGCTCTGAGTCTTTTTTTTTTAACTTCCTCCATGTGGCTTCTAGGGACTGAACTCAGTTTACTGACTGAGCCGTATCCTCAGCCATCTTTTTTTTTGGGGGGGTCCCACACCGGCATCTTTTTAATTTTTTAAGACAGGATCTCACTATGTAGCCCAGGCTAGCCTTGAACTCACAGAAACCCTTCTGACTTTAGCTCCCTGAGTCCTGGGATCTGTTGTTGTTGGTGGGGAATCTAAGGGCTCCCGATGCTAGATTAGAGAGACCCCTGAAAACTGGTTTTGATTTGATTTTCTTTCTTTCTTCCTTTTTTTCAAGATAGGGTTTCTTTGTAGTTTTGGAGGCTGTCCTGGAACTAGCTCTTGTAGACCAGGCTGGCCTCGAACTCACAGAGATGCACCTGCCTCTGCCTCCCGAATGCTTGGATTAAAGGCATGCGCCACCACCTCCCAGATGATTTTGATTTTCTTAATGTGTATATTTATACACATGGGTACATACTCAAAGAGTTCAAAAAAGAGTCTTGGGTTCCCCTGGAGTTGGAGTTGTGAGCAGTTGAAAGTTCGCTGATGTGGGTGCTGGGAATTTGGGTCTTCTGGAAGAACAGTGAGTAGTCTTAACCATTGAGCCATCTCTACAGTCCCTGGAAAGCTGTTTCCTTGCCACGGGATCTCAAGTAGTCAAGGCTGCTCTCAAAGTCACTGTGTACCTCAGACTCATCTTAACCTCTGCCTCTATCTCCTCTGCCAGAATTATAGACGTGCACCACCCTGACCCTGAGAGGGAATCCAGGCCTCCATGCGTGCTACGCAAACCTTCTACCAATTAAACTGCATTCCCGGTGTAGGAAGGCTGAGCTTTGAGGGCCCTGGACTCAGATGTCCTTCAGTCTTCAGTGGGGTCTGGGAGACCTCCCTCCAGCAGTCATCCCAGGGGCTCACTCTCCGAGGAAGCACCCTTCCCATGAAGCCAGGGGAGTCACTGCTTAGAACCTGGAGGAAGGGAAGGGAACCTAGCTTTCTAATAGCCTGATGAATTACAAGGATATGTCCTTTGGGTGACGGGAAGTGAGATGTCCTGTGTCACTTGTCGCAGTGGACACTGTGAGAATTCTTCACAATGGGCAAGACAGGAACTACTGTAGCCTGGGGTCGGCAGGGATGGTAGTGTCCATTTTGAGCCTACAGGCAAAGGACCCCTAGTCCTCCTCTGCGCATTGCTGGCTGTGGACGGTTGGGGACACTTTCTCCTGCGGTCCACTGGGAACAGGTAGGGTGGTGACATCACCTCATTTTAGAGGGCCTGAAGATGATCCATGTGTGACAGGAGAGTCTGAGTCCTGGGCTGGGGTGTCAACTCAGTTGACAGAGTGCCCACAGCATGCACGCGGCCCTGGGCTCCACCCCCAAGACCTAATTAATCAGGCATAGGGCTGCACAGCTGTGACCCTCCACTTGGAGGTGGAGGCAGGAGGACCAGAGGTTTAAGGCCAGCCTGAACTATGTAATGTCAGCCTGGGTTGCATGAGACCGCAATTCAGATCAAATAAATGGATGTATGTCTGCGGATGAAGCTGACGATAATCCTGCCTGACATACAGAAAGCCGTCGGTTCGGTCCCCAGCACCATGTGAGGCCCCGTGGCACAGGCATGTGATTCCTGGGTGAAAACAAGAGGACCAGAAGTTCAAGGTCATCCTTGGCTACATAACAAATCTGGGTTAGCCTGGGTTACATGAGACCCAGTGGGGGATGACAGAGGGTGGAACAAAGAGACAGAGGAACTCTTGCCTGAATCACTTCATAACTGATTTCAGCTCAGAATGTTAGAGCAGGAGGAGGCCCCAGCAACCATTTGTGTTCCCCACAACGGACAGAAGGAGAGGTTCTACACTTCCCCAGTCCTCACCCAAGGTTGGCCCTTGAGAGGTGGCAGAACCAGTCCTAATCCGAGGTCACCTGAGGGAGTTGGCAGAACCAGGCCCTTCCCCAAGCCTCTTTCCGTGGTGCTTCCTTCCACCACCCATCTCTGGTTCAATAGTGGGGGCCTGAGAAGCCAGGGGAGGTGGCACATGCCTATCACCCTGACACACGAGGCTGAGGAAGGAGGATCATGAGTTCAAGGCCTGCAGGTGAGCCTGTCTCAGAGAAACAAAGGGCTAACTGGGAACTGAATTTAGAGCTATGGCCCACAGTCTTCTTCCAAACACACTTATTCTGAGCAGCACACCAATGCTGGGCAGTCGGGCTACTTAACGAGCCCCTCACCCCTTTCCACCAACCCGGAGTCTGCCGCGATCCAGGAGGCTGCCCGAGAGACTGGCGAGATAGCTGGGCTGCTAAAGGCACTTGGTGCTAAGCCTGAGGACTGGAGTTCCATCTCGGGACCCACAGGGTGGAAGAGCACCTGCTCCCTCATGCTGTCTGCTGAGCTCCACACATGCGCACTGGCACGCGTGCAGTTCGCTGTGACCCCTCCCCCGCCCAGCAACACAAAGTAAATAAGCTGTCAGCAGGTGCCCAGGACTTCTGAACTGAGTCAGGCTTTCCGATGTGTCTCTATCCACTAAAAAAACTGACCAAACTGCTCTCTCCTTCTCATTCCCCTGCTACCGCACCCCCACCCACTCCCATCCATCCACCCCAGGATGCAGGATCCCGCACAGGCTGACTGGTTATCTCATGGCATGAGTTAAAGTCACGTCGGGGGTTCCCAACACAGATTACCGGGTACCATACCCATTCCCCGCTCCCCACATTTGCCTACTCACCTGCCACTCTGAGGACTGGGGCGGTCAGAGGTCAAGGACGAGCATTGGTAGAGCATCTAGGGACAGCTGCTTTCTGTCGGCTCTGAGTCGCTCAGGGGCCTTGGCATCGGTTACTGATGCATCTGAGGGACGGCTGGAGTTTCGAAGGCAAAGCGATCCTCTGAGTAACTCGAGAAGCTCCCGGTTACCAGGTAGACCAGCAGGATGGCGGGACAGCTTGGCCAGGACCCAGGCTGGAGGGAGGGGCAAGCAGCGGTCCTCAGGCAGACACAGAGACCTACTGGGGTCATCTAACCATGGCCCCGGAAGGTAGGTGGAGAGGATTCAAGTGGGTTGGTTTGTGTGGGTGTGGTTGTGGGAACACAGTCATGAGTTCAATGGGGCCAGGGATGGAAGAGGGAACTGGTAAGACCCAATGGGACATATGATCCAGTCTCCAGAGAAAATGTCATAGCAAGAGTCCCATGGGCTAGTGTTAATAGCAACAGAAAGGGAGACTCGATGCCGAGAAAACAAGAGGGCTGGGGATGCAGCTCAGCTGGTAGAATGCTCACCTAGAAGAAACAAACGACTTGGGACTGGTGATGCAATTCAACAGATGAAGGCTCCTGCCGTCAGACCTGATGATCCGAGTTCCATCTCCAGCCACGAAGTGAAGGAGAGAATCAGCTCATGCAAGTTGTCTTCCGACAGCCACTCGTGAACCTTGATATATGCAAACACACACACACAAACACACAATGTAAAAAAGGAAACCAGCTAGGATGTGTCTGCATTGGGGTGCTGACCAACAAACATGATTCTGGAAGTCAATGGAGAGCGCTCTAGAGTTAAAGGCAGAAAAAAAGCACACATAGCGTTGTGCTCCAGTTGTTGGAGATGTTTCCTCCTAGGGTATAGGTTAATATTCTGATATTACAATGCACACACCCACTGGGATTGAGCATGTTAGTCAGTGGACTGAACCCTCAACAACTGTGAGCCCAAATAAATCTTTCTTCCTGTGGTGGTTTGTGTTAATTGTCAACCTGACTGTTTAGAATCATGTGGGGGAAAGGTCTCTGGGGATGCCTGTGGGGATTATTCTCCTTGGGTTCATTGGGGTTTGAAGACTGGCCCACTGTGGGTGGTGCCATTCCCTAGTTGGTATGGCGAACTACGTAAGTGGAGAAAGGGAGCTGAACAGCGCACGTGCATTCACAGTTCTTTGCTTCCGGACTGTGAGTGTGACAGTGACCAGCTGCCTGAGCCTCCTGCTGCTTCCGCTTGCTCACCCTGGTGGCGGACTGGACCCTGAACAGTGAGCCAGAATAAACCTGTTCTCTCTCCTGTAAGCTGCTTTGGTAAGAATATTATATCAATGCAACCAGAAAAGAAATAAAGACACTTCTCTTAGGTTGTTTTTACCAGGAATTTTTGATGCAGCAATGAAAATAAAACAGCCTACCCATGGAGGAGGGAGAGGACATGGCCATAGATGTGCACTGACTTCCTTCTAGTGCTTGGTTCCCAACTTTCCTAATACTGTGACCCTTTAATACAGTTTCTCATGTATGTGTATGTAGGCATGTGTGCATTCGTGTGTGTGCAGGTACAGTTCTGTGCGAGAGAGAGACAGACAGACAGACAGACAGACAGAGAGAGAGAGACAGAGAGACAGAGAGAGAGACAGAGAGAAAGAGACACACAGAGAGAGACAGAGAGAGAGAGACAGAGAGAGGAGGACCAGAGGACAAGGACAATCATGGCTGTCATTCTCACAAATATCTTCTGTCTCCATTGAGGCAAGGTCTCATTAGCTTGGAGCTCACGGAGTAGGCTGACAGGCCAACAAGTCCCAGGGATCCTCCTGCCTCTACTTCCCCAGCCCTGGGTTTACAGGTGTGATTACAGGCATGGGCCACCACATCAGGCAGTGGGTGCTGAGGATGACACTCAGGTCCCCTTGCTTAAGAGGCTTCATGGATGGAGCTTTTTCCTCAGGCTTTATTTTTTGAAACATGGTCTTGCTGAGTATCTCAGGGTGGCCGCAAACCCATGATCCTTTTGTCTTGGCCTCCTCCGCTCTGGGATCACAGGTTTAGACTACAAAGCACAGGCAATACTTGAAAACTATACAGATCATCAAATATAAAGAAATCCCAAGATTTCTTTATAAGAAATGCCCCAGACTCAAGGATTCCAAAGATCTAGGTGTTTGGGGGGGCGGTGTCGGAATGGCAGCAGGGGTATCTGAGGAACACTGCCAGCTTTCCATCCTGTGACAAAATGCCTTAGAGAAACTATTTAAAACAAGGAAGACTGATTTTGGCTTGCCGTCGGAGAGGCTTCGGTCTGGCCCCACGGTTCACAGCTGGTGTTCACAGCCACAACATGGCAGAAGAGGCATGTGATGGAGGAGGATTGTGACCTGGAACTGTAAGTCAATAAATCTTTTCCTGGAACTGTAAGTCCAACTTGCTTAGGGTCAGAGTGTTTTATCACGGTCATGGAGAAGAAATTAGGCAAATCCTCTTCAGTAGATTAATCCATCAATTATCTCAGTCCCTCTGTACAACCATCACCTCTCAATAGTGCCAGTATCTGGGGAACAAACCTTCAAGCCATAAGCCTTTGGGGGCATTTTCTATCCAATCTTTACTGAACTCTGAATTGGCTAATAATTATAAGTCAATTTGGATTCACTGGTTGTGTCAAAATGTCCTATGATCACATAAGACAACAACAATGAGGGGAATAGGATGTGGGCTATAAAGGGACTTTCTTATGAGGCTAAAAATATTTAAAAACTAAGTTTGTTTTAGGGGCTGGAGTAACCGCTTAGCAGTTAAGGGTATATACTGCTCTTCCGGAAGACTGAGATTCATTTCCCAGCACCTAGGCTGGAAAACTCATGACTGCCCAGTTTCATGGGATTCAATAGTCCTCTTCTGGCACCCACAGGCACCTGCACTAGCGTGCATACACCCTCCCACACACACATATACATAATTAAAAAAATAAAACTATTATTATTTGGTTTTTTGACACAGGGTTTCTCTGTGTTACAGCTCTGACTGTCCTGGAACTTGATCTGTAGACCAGGCTGGCCTCAAATTCACAGAGATCCACCTGCCTCTGCCTCCAGAGTGCTGGGATTAAAGGTGTGTGCTGCCACCACCACCAGGCAAAAATAATTATTTTAAAATAATTATTGAATTTAAAAACAATTATTTTTAAAAAGTTTATTTTAAATATCCCTTTTTTTGCCAGGCATGGAGGCACAGGCCTGTTATTTCAGCACTTGAGAAGCCGAGGCAGGAGGATCACAAGGGAACTTAGGGAGATTGACGAGTCTCAAAATAAAAAGTACAAAGAGGGCTGGGGTGTGGCTCAGTGGTAGAGCCCCTGCCTAGAATCTCCCAGTGAGGGGCTGGGGTGTGGCTCAACCTTTAGAGTTTTTGTTTTGCATGGCCAAGACCCCAAGTTCAGTTCTCAACACACTGCAAAACATCCTCTGGGATGTGTGCGGAGATTAAGACAGGAAGTTACTTGTAATTTAGACCATCATGATGGAGCTATATGCCTTGTAGACTCACTGTACTTTAACATGCTATATTTTCACTGTCTCTGTCTCTGTCACACCACACACACACACACACACACACACACACACACACACACACGATCTGCACTCTTTCCCCTTCTACTCACTATACACCCTCTACTGTGGGGCTTCTACATGACCCCATATGAGCAGGATCCGAACGTCTGATCAGATTCTGTTGTAACAGAAGACACGGCAGAGCAGAGCATCAAATGCCTAATGGGCTGCTTAATTGCCGGGCTGCACAGCAATTAGACATGAACAGCAGCCGTCACAGGAAGGACTTGGCAAGCTTTTTTGTCTTCTCTATTAACAAGTCAAGCCAGGTGTGGTGATGCCAGTCTCTAGTTCCAGCACTTAGGAGGGGGGAGGCAGGAGGATCAGGAGTTCAAGGTCATCCCTGACTCCATCTTGGATTGAGACTGGACTGCTTAGAACCTTGTCTCAAAAAACAATGAAGTCAAGTGTGGTGGTGCACACCTTTAGTCCCAGCACTCAGGGGGAAGAGGCAGGTGGATCTCTGTGAGTTCCAGACCAGCCTGGTCTACAGAGCGAGTTTTAGACCAGGGCCACATAGTTAAAGTCACGTGTCAAAACAAATCAATGCACGCCTTTAATCCCTGCCCTTGGGAGGCAGAGGTAGGCTGTGTGTTCAAACCTGGCCTGGTCTACATGGCAAGTTCCTGAACAGCCAGAGCCACACAAAGGAATCCTGCCTCAAAACAATATGAGACAAAAGTTGGGATGCCATAAATATTTCACTCTTAAATGTAGCCCTTTCCATACCCTGCCATATTCCACTTGCATGTGATCAGGCTGCCACAGTGAAATACTCAAGCCAGATGGCTTAGAGAGTAAAAATTCATTTGTCACAATTATGGAGGCTAGAAGGTCATGATCCAGGAGTTAGAAAGAAAAATGTTAGTCCTCCTATGAGGTTCACACAGCTCCCCACAGATATAAACACACACACACACACACACACACACACACACACGATACAAACACACACGAGGCCAGAACAGAATGGAGTGTCCTCTATTGCTACCATCATCATCATCACCATGATCACCATCGTCTTCATCATCTTCTGTGACTCACTCTTTCAGCTAGATCCCCTGCCCACCACGCCCCACAGCTCTCTCGTCTCCACCTCCACCAGTGCTGGGGTCACAGGTATGTGCTGCCACATCCAGGTTTGTGGCAGGGGGTGTTGCTAGGGGACTTGATTCAGGTCTCCATGCTTGCACAGCAAATGCTCTATCCATTGAATCATCTCATCAGCTGTGACTATCTGCTTTATTTTTTTTTTCATTTTATTTTTACACAGGGTCTCACTGTGAATCTCTTGCTGTCCTGGAACTATGTAGCCCCAGCTGACTTTGAAATCACAGAGTATGTCTGCCTCTGCTTCCCAAGTTCTGGAATTAAAGATGTGCGCTGGTGTGGGAAGTCCTTCTGTATATGTGTTGCTTTTATTGGTTAACGAATAAAGCTGTTTCAGCCAATGGCTTAGCAGAATAGAGTTAGGTGGGAAAACTAAACTGAATGCTGGGAGAAAGAAGGCAGAGTCCAAGAGAAGCCATATAGCTGCTGCTGGAGACAGATGCATCGGAACCTTGCTGGTAGGCCATAAGCCTCGTGGTAAAACATAAAATAATGAAAATGGGTTAATTTAAGATGTAAGAGCTAACTAGCAATATGCTTAAGCTATTGGCCAAACAGTATTGCAAATAATATAGTTTCTGAGTGATTAATTCGTGGTCTGGGCAGCTGAGAACAAACAAGTGGCCTCCTACTACAGTGTACTACTATCCCAGCTTATTTATTTTTCATTTCTATGTATTATTTTTTTAAGACAGGGTTCTACCTGTAGTCCTGGGTGGCTTGGAACTTGCTGTATTGGCCAAGTTGGCCTTGAACTCAGATAGTTAGTATCTGCCTGAACTACCACGCCAGTCCCCAGTCGGTCTTGTTTTGTGCTTAGATAAGGACATTAATTCTATCATATCAAAGTCGCATTTATATTTAAATTAAGAATTACATTTATTTATTTAATGTGTGTCTTTGTGTATGGCTGCCAGTGAGCACTTGTGGAAGCCAGAGGACGATGTTGGGAGTCAGTTCCCCCCATCTCCCCATCTACCATGTGAACCTCAGGCACTGAGTTCAGGTTTTCCAGTTTGGTGGCAGCACCTTTACCCAGTGAGCCATTTGCCAACCCCAAGACCGCATCTTGATAACCCCAGCTGACCTTAATCACTTCCTCAGAGGTCCTATCTTCAAGCACAAAGGTTGGGATTTTAAGATATAAATTTGGGGCCAGGCAGTGGTGGAACATACCTTTAGTCCAGTACTCAGGAGGCAGAGGCAGGTGGATCTCTGAGTTTGGGCCAACCTGATTTACAGAGCAAGTTCCAGGACAGCCAGGGCTACACAGAGAAACCCTGTCTCGAACAGAACCAAAAGCACCAACCAAACAAAACTTTGGATAGGCCACATACCTTTCATTCATAGTATCATTTCTGAGAATTTACCTAGAGAAATGCAGACCGAACTCCACACAAAGCCTTAGAGATGCTCAGAGCAGTAAGTACTGTGCTACAGGTCTAGTGCTGTGGCAAACAGAAGTCCCTGAGAGAATTAACCTCTCATGTGACTTGTCCTGAAGACGCGTGAACAAACACCTTTTAACCCCAGATAACTGACAGCATACTGAAGAAAGGATTCTGCCAAGTCTGACCTGGTAAACCAGTCAGTTTGGGAGGGGGGGCACCTTCAGGAGGGTCTGGAAGAACTGGGGCTCAAAGGCAGCTATGTCAGCTAAAGCCCACAGAACCTGCATTCCCAGAGCCTCGTGTCCGATTATAAGCAGCTTCAGCTGAGAATCGGGTCCTCCCCACCCTGACATAGCTCACAAGACTCCAGTGATGGGCCTCGGAGTTGGTTTCCTGAACTTCAGGATCTTGGAACTTTCCCGAGCTTTGAGAAGTCTTTCTCAGCCTCCTCTCTCTACGAAGGGGCGCTTCCATTCAGAGGAAATAGCTGAGCATCGTGACTGAAGAGAGGGAGAACTGATTTGCGGGGAAGAGGACCACCTAGCAAACCTAGTAAAGAACGGTTCACGTCGTGGTGTCGATGAAGCAGGAAGCTGTGGGGAGGGAGGGGGGCAGGGCCTAAGATGTGTCCATCAAAGGGCGGATGAACCGGCTCATTGGGTGAAAGGTTTGACTTGCAAGCCTGAGGCTCCATTTTCAGAACCAGGTAAAAGAGTTCAGCACAGTAGTTGTCATCCCAGTGTTCGGTAGGTGGAGAAGGCAGAGCTTAGGCTTGCTGGCGGGTCAGCTAGACTATTAGGTGATTTCTGCGGACGGTCCCTACGGCTAAACTGGCGTGACAGTATACTTCCTTAACTGCAGAATGGTGAGGTAGAAACAAGCAAGTCAGAGGTGATCAAAGCCGGGTTTTGTTTTAAGTAGTGAATTCAAGGCCAGCCTGGGCTATGGGAGGCTTTGTCAAACAAAAGAAAACAGAAGGGGGGGGCAGGGAGAGGGCTCAAACGGTAAAGTGCTCGCCACACAGACAGGAGATCTTGAGCTCCATTCCCAGCACCCATGTGAAGAGCCAAGGTGAGGTGCACATTTGTTACCCCAGCTCTGAGGAGATGGAGGAAGATCTCAGGACTTCTCAGTGAGACTCTCGACAAGCAAGATAGATGTCTCCTGAGGATGGAGCTCAAAGTTGACTCTGGCCTCTACACACACACGTACTTGCATACATACCAGTACGTACCACACACACACAGTGCAGACACACACAAATAAAAATAACAAAACCCTTGAGTTCCTTAAGGACTGCATTCATAAATCTGTAGCCTACAGGGCTGAGGCGAGTAGTGGGTACTGAATCAGACCCATTTTCTTTTCTCTTTGAGATAAGATTTCTCTGTGTAGTCCTGGCTGTCCTGGGACTCGCTCTTTAGACCAGGCTGGCCTTGAACTCACAGAGATCTGCCTGCTTGCTTCCCAAGTTCTGGGATTAAAGGTATGCATCACTACAAGCTGGCCAGATCCAGTCTTTTAAAACATATTTATTTGGTGTGGGGGGGTGTATTACCCCATATAAGTGAAGGTCCGAGAACAGCTTGTAGGGATTGTTTCTCTCTACCACGAGCATGCCAGGGATCAAACCCAGGTCACTAGGCTTGGCAGCAAGGTGCGTTACTTATTAAGCCATCTTGCCGACCCCAGAGCCAATCTTTCAGCAGATAGTTTTTATAATCTCTTACTTGACTCAGATGTCACAATTATGAGAAACCCAGAACCATTAGTCCAGTTTAAAGAAGAGAAAATAGTGCCAGGGTGATCACAGACCGTGTTAAGGGTCACACGGGCCAGAGTGGCCAGGGCAGTATTTGTTCTTGACTCCAGAACTCATGATCTATCTAGAGTTTCTTGCTACTGGGGAAGATAACAAATAGAGAGAGAGAGACTGAGGAGCTGCTCGATGGATAAAGTGCTTGCTGCACATGAGCAGGAACTGAGTTCGGATGCTCGGCGCCCAGCATCCCTGAGTAAAGCCAAGTATGGCACTGTCTATCAGTAGCCTAAGGCCTGGGGAAATGTTGACTTAAAATCACAGTGGAGAGCTATTAACAACACCCAAAGTCGGCCTCTGGCATCCTCCTGTACCCGCACACCTACACACACACACACCTACACACACACACACACACTCACACACACACCTCATTCGACAAAATCAACCATGGGCTCTCTGCCCTGCCTTCTGACGTAGAGTTTTTAAGAGCTTTGTCATTTCTTCAGGGACAGGAGTGTCTTTTGTGCTAATGAAATGACTCTTGGTGGGCTTCTGGGTACCACAGGATGGGGGCTGGTTGCCAGGGTAACCAGACGTGATTAGAGGGTTGGACCGCTCAACTCTACCCCCATAATTAGTCACGTCACTGATGGAAGGACAGGCTTCCAAGGGTGACTAGGTTGGGGACAAGAACAAGGCTTTGTGCTTGGGAAGGAAATACTGTCTGCTCTAATTCCATGGGCACAGAAACTGCTATGCTCGGGATCTTCCCAAACCTTGTAATATGGATTTTCTGGGCAAACAAGTAAGTAAGTAAGTAAGTGAGGGAGGGAGCTTGCAACCAAGGCTGAGGACTTGAGTTTGATCCCGGGAGCCACACAGCAGAAGTGGAAGTAGAGCCAACTCCTGCGAGTTGTCTTCTGTCCTCCATATGGCACACCAGCGGAAATCCATACCCCACCCCACAAGAACAACTAAATAAGTGTGATTAAAACATTCTTAAAAATGTCTCTCCAGCTGGCTCTTCACTTGTTCCCTTTATTTTTTTCATATGTATTCTTTAAGTTTATTTATTTTGGTCTGTTTAGTTTAGTTTTGTTTTGTTTTTGGCTCAAGTTCTCACTACATAACCCAGGTTGGATTTGAACCCATAATCCTCATGCTCAAGGCTCCTGTGTGCTAAGATTACAGATGACCTATATCACCATGCCTAATACATACGTACATACATATTGGGGGGCATTGTTTGTCTTGCTTGAAATAGGAACTTACTATGTAGTTCTGCCTATTCTGGAACTCTCTTTGTGGACTAAGCTGGCCTCGAACTCAGAGATCTGCCTGCTTCTTCTTCCCAAATGCTAGGATTAAAGATATGAACTACCATGCCTGCCTATTTATTTGTTATTTGTGTATATGCTTACATATGTGTGTGTGGACCAAAGTTCAAACTGGGTGTTTTTTTCCTGTGAATATGCATATCTCTGAGTAGGTACATGAACATAATTGTTGGTGCCAGAGAAGACCAGTAGAGGGTGTTTGAGTCCCTTGGAGCTAAAGTCATAGGCAGTTGTGAGTCACCCTATGTAGCAGAACTCATGTCTTCTATACAATCAATATGCACTTTAACCATTGAGCTACCTTTTGGGCCCTTCTGTGGGTCCTCATAGTAGGCCAAACTGTCTGGCCAACAAATCCCAGGGGTCCTCCTGATTGTGCCTCTCAGTTCTGGGATTGCATACACTGTGGCATAGTTTCTGTTTATTTGATTGATTTTTGCCTGAGTCCTGGGATCAAACTCTGATCCTGGGGGCTGGTTTGATCATTGAGTAGCTAAAGGCTCTCACTGCCACAGATGATATGCTGGTTAGTTAGTTGTTTGTTTTTGTTGTTGTTTTGGGACATTTGCACACCATATGAAGGTATATTGCTATGTAAAGGTAAAAAGCTGAACAGCCAATAGCTAGGCAGGAGGTATAGGTGAATTTCCGGACAGAGAAAGAAAGAGGAGGAAGAATCTAAGTGCATGGGAGACACCAGGAAACACAGAGAGAAAACAGGAGATGCAGAATGGAAGAGAGGTAACACCACGTGATAGAACTTAGATTAATATAAATGGGTTAATTTAAGTTGTAAGAGCTAGCTAGGAACAAGCATAAGCTATTGGCTGAGCTTTTATAATTCATAAAATGTCTCTGTGACATTATTTGGGAGCTAGCTGGTGGGACAGAAAAAAAACTTGTTACAAGTTTGTGTTTTTGCTTTCAACTTGACACAAGCAAGCATCATCAGAAAAAGGGAACTGTAGTTGAGAAAATGTCTCCCTTAGAATGCCCTGTAGCCAAGTTCATAGGGCATTGTCTTGACTGATGATTGATGTGGGAGGGCCCAGTCTACTGTGCTTACTGCCACTGTGTGCAAGTGGTCCTGAGTGGTATTAGAAAGCAGGCTGAACAAGCCACAGGGAGCAAGCCAGTGAGCAGCACTCATCCATGGCCTCTTGTGGCGATTTGAAGGAGAATGGCCCCTACTGGCACTTACGTTTGAATTATTGGTTCCCAATTAGTAGAACTGTTTGGGAAGAATTAGGAAGTGTGACCTTATTGAAGGAAGAGTGTCATGGGGGGTGGGCTTTGCAATTTCAAAAGACTCTTAGCCACTCCCAGTTAGCTCTCTCTGCCTCCTGGTTGAGTCTCAAAGCATGAACTCTCAGCTGTGGCTCCAGCGCCACGCCTGCCTGCTGCCATGGTTTCCACCATGATGGTCACAGACGCTAACCCTCTGAAAATGTAAGCCTCAAATAAAACCTTTCTTCTATATTTTGCTTTGGTCATGGTGTCTTATCACAGCAATAGAAAAGCAACTAGCATGTCTCTGCCTCAGTTGCTGTCCTGCCTTGAGCTCCTGCCCTGACTTCCCTTCATGCTGGACTGCAGTTGTAAACTGAAGTAGGCCCTTTCTTCTCCAAGGAACTTTTGGTCATGGTGTTTATCACAGCAATAGAAAGCAAACTAAGAAATCCAATGACGAGTTGATCCCTGAAACCCACACGCTGGAAGGGATCAATTCCTTTAAGCTGTCCTTCGACTCTGTGGTATGTGTGTGCACAGGCATTATATCCAAATAAATAAATGTATTTTTTTTAATTTAAAAAAGTTCAGGTCCTCCAGTTTGTGTGGCAAGTTCATTTTAAGTTGACACACAACAATTGCACAAAATTATTGACATGTTTCGAGATAGGATCTCATAAACCCAAGGATGGTCTTGAACTTTTGATGTAACTGAGGATTACCTTGAACTTCTAATGTTGCTCCCTCCATTATACCTAGATCTGGGATTACAGGTGTGCTCCAACATAGCCAATTATGCGATGACTCCAGGGCTTCGTGTATGCTAACCACCATTCTACCCACTGAGTTATGTCCTCAGTCCCAAATTATAGGCACTTGTACCCTTTAAAACGTCTGTGTAAGCTAAGTGATGGTGGCGCACGCCTTTAATCTCAGCACTTGAGAGACAGAGGCAGACGGATCTCTCTGAGTTCCAGGCCAGCCTGGTCTATTGAGTAAGTTCCAGGACAGTCAGGGCTACATAGTGAAACTCTGTCTTAAAAAGAAAACCAAAATAAATACAAACCAAACAAATAAACAACCCCCCAAAATCTTCTGCATAAAACATTTACAATAATAAGCAAAGTGTGTCCTGAAGTTGTGTGACCTACGTAATGCATTACATACAGTTGAGTCCAGGAAGAGACTGGGTTAACGCTGAGCAGCATGGCCTGTACTATTTACTATTGCACAAGCCTGTGTTCTTACTAAGACAAAATATCTGAGATAAGCAATCAAAGGAGGAAGGGTTTATTTTGGCTCATGATTTCAGAAACTTCTATTGGTTCTCTCTCTCTTCCCTCTTACCCCTCCCCGCCCCCCACATCTCCAAGATCTCACTGTATATCCCTGGCTGATCTAAAGATCACTATACAGAGACCAGGCTGGCCTTGGACTCACAGAGCTCTGCCGCCTCTGCCTCCCAAGTGCTGGGATTAAAAATGCCAAGACAGTATTCTTACAAGAGGAAGACATTTGGGCAAAGATACACAGAAGGATGCCAAGATGAAGACACAGCAAGAAGTTAGCCATTAGTGAGTCCTAAAGTGGCCTTAGAAGAAACAAAACTGCTAATACAAACCAGGCTTGTGGCTTCTGGGGCTGTGAGAAAATGAACCTTGTTGGTGGAGCTGTAGCATAGTCGGTAAAACTCTTGCTTAGCATGCACAAAACTAGGGGTTTCATTCACAACAGTGTAAATTCAGCATGGTAGTCCATGTCCGTGATCCCAGCTCTCGACCTGAAGTTCAATGCCATCCTGGTTTACAGAAGACAGCAAGGCCAGCGTTATGTGAGACCCTTCTGAGAACAAAACCCAAGCAACCACTACTGCTGAAGCCACTCCATCCATGGCCTTTTGCTTGGTGGCCCTAGCAAAGCTTAAGGTGGGCTTAATTTATGGTGGGCTCCTATCTGCATACAGAAGGCTCTTCTGGATGTGAGGCCACAGGAAGAGGCTTTTGCCCAGCACAGTAAGTGTCAGACAGGAATGTATTAGGAAAACCCAGACGTTGGCTTGAAAGAAGCCAGTGTCTTGTTTCCCTGCCAAATCTATCCGACACATCCAGCCATCCTGAAGCCAGAAGCCAAGCTAGAAATTATATATTGCAATCACGCATTCCTGCCCAAAGGCTGTGTGTGCCTGCACTGTGCTTTTAAAATCTTGGCTTGACAGGCAGGATGTGTTGGGTTGTGTTACGCCTGTAGACCCAGAACTTAAGAGGTGGCGGCTGAAGGAATGGTAGTTCAAGGTCATTCTTGGCTATATGATGCGGTGAGATCGAGCCTGGTTTGGGTTACATGAGATCCTGAACAAAACAAAACTATTCCATAGGGGGAAGGTTGGCCAGCTCCATGAATGAGCTGAAGTTGATCTATGAATGATGTAATGATATTTGGAGGCTTGATGGTTGTTCTGGCTAGTTTATGTCAACCGGATACCAACTGGAGTTACCTGAAAGGAGGGAGGGAACCTTAATTGAGAAAAATGCCTCCATAATATCTAGCTGTAAGATATTCTTAATTAGTGGTTGTGAGAAAGGGCCCAGGCAATTGTGAGTGGTGTCATCCCTGGGCTGGTGGTCCTGGGTTCTATAGGAAAACAGGCTGAGCAAACTATGAGGAGCAAGCCAGTAAGGAGTTCCCCTCCATGGCCTCTGTATCAGCTCCTGCCTCCAGGTTCTTGTTCCCATTCCTGTCCTGGCTTCCTTCAGTGATAGATTACAATGTGAAAATGTTAGCCAAATACTCCCTCTCCTCCCCAACTTTCTTTTGGTCATGGTGTCTCATCATGGCAATAGAAACCCTAACAAGACAAGGGTCATTGCTGGGACATGGTAAAGCTTTTCCTATCTATGTGGGTAGTATATTAGTCAGTATTATTAACACTAGCTGCTGTAACAAATAGCCACCATTTTCAATGGCTTCATTTAAGCAGTGCGGGTGGTCTATTAGCATCATTAATTCTAAGTGCTGTAACAAACAGCCTCCAACTTCAGTGGCCTCATATAACCAAGTTTCAGTGCTGGGGACACCAAGGTTGACTTTGCTGAGCCCACTAGGATGCCTGGCTCACTTCTGTGCACTTCAGTTGGTCCCATTCCCTCTTACAGTCACTTCGAAATCACCTTCTGTTGTTTTCTATCTTTAGAAACTGTCTCATTGCTTATACGATGTGGGATTCCCCTCTGTATGCTGTAAATATGATTGGTTAATGAAGAAAGAACTGAGCTTATGGCAGGGTCTAGGTTGTACGCTGGGAGGAAGAGGGCAGAGTCAGAGAGAAGCCATGTAGCCCTAACAGAGATGGACACCAGAACTTTATCAGGTATGCCACAGCCACGTGGCAATACACAGGTTAATAGGAATGGGTTAAATTAATATGCAAGAGTTAGCCAATAAAAAGCTAGAGCTAATAGACCAAGCAGTGATTTAAATAATACAGTTTCTGTGTGATTATTTCGGGGCTAAGTGGCCGGGAACTAACTAGTGGCCTCCTCCAACACTTACATGTATGGCTTTCCCTACAGGTTACAAGGATTCTTTATTTTTTTAATATTTATTTATTTATTTATTTGTTGTGCATGCAATATTCTGTCTGTGTGTATGTCTGCAGGCCAGAAGAGGGCACCAGACCTCATTACAGATGGTTGTGAGCCACCATGTGGTTGCCGGGAATTGAACTCAGGACCTTTGGAAGAGCAGGCTATGCTCTTAACCATTGAGCCATCTCTCCAGCTCCGACAAGGATTCTTTAAATTGAGTATAGAGTACCTGGTAAACTAGTCTGCGGCCATCAGTGGAGCAAGGATGGTGGGGTACCTAACACCCCTCTCCATCCATGGAGTCTGTGGGAGGCTCTTTCTAGCCCTTCTCATTGGCCTTATCTACTGGCACTTCCTTGGGGAGATCAGAGTACACCTCCAGATGACTTCCTTGTGTGTGTGTGTGTGTGTGTGTGTGTGTGTGTGTGCACCTGAGTACACACGCACATGTGTATGTTATGTATATGAAGGTCAGAGTTGACATTGTCTTCTTTAATTCCTTTCTCCCTTATTTGTGTGTTTGTGGTCTTTGTTTGCATCCATGAACATACATACAGAGACCAGAGAAAGATGTCAAGTGACTGCAGGGTTACTCTTTTGCCTTATTCCATTAAGACAGAGTCTCCTGATAACTGAAGCACCCGATTTTGGTCTCTGCCCTTCCCTAGTGCTGGGGGTTCACAGGAATGCACAGCCACCATGCCTGTCTTTATGTGTGTGCTGGAGATTTGAGGTCATTCCTCATGCTCTTGGCTGCTGAGCTATCCCCTTGGCTTCATATCCCACTTTGTCCTGCTGACCCTGTGATCAGAGAGCATCTTTGCCTCCTCTCTCTCACTCCTCTGAAGGGATGACATCCATTCTCCGTGACCTTGCACTGCTGTGAAACGGCAGCTCTGTGGATAAAATTTCCTTCTCCTGACTTTGAATATACATTTTCTTGAATCTGCAGCAGGAGGCAGATGCCAGGAAGGAGCTTGTCAATAGATTTGCCTTTGAGACCAGAAAGGAGAGGACACACGCCACACATTCACACCTTGCCCCACAGCACCCCAAATTCTCACTGCTGCATCCTTGGGTCAATACTGAATTTGGGGGATTTTTTTTAACATATTCCTCCAGCCATTCTCAATATTATAACACATTATATATTCATGCATAGACTGCCTACCCAGGATTCATGCTTCTTCCTGCCACCCCAAACCTCCTTTCTGGGGTTCTCCCCTTTTCTAAGCAGCTATTGGGCTGAGAGAAAGTGTATTCCCTCCTGCCCACCCACCCACAAACTGTTTCAGCATGGGAGTAGGTTATACAACTCAAGCAAAGGGAGATTTCTTATTTTTTGCCCTTGTCCTTGGTCCAAGGGTGAACATTATACCCAGAGCTAGCAGGAATGTCTTTCCCTCTCTCCTCTCACTGTCTATGAACGTGGGAGCATGATGACTTAGGACTTAGAACCTGGATTTCAGCTCCAAGGACCTCTAACTATGGGATCAGACTCCCCCTTCTGGCTACTGTGAGCATCTGCACACATATGCACATACACATAAACATACACACATACACATAATGAAAATCAAAACTAAACATTTGAAAACAAAGCATCCTAGCACCTTGTTTTAGTTTTATTTCTGGTCCCATGATAGAATAGCCTGATCAAAAAGCAAGGGATATTTTAGCTTCTAATTCCAGGTTACAGAATAGCAGGTGAGTTAACACAGCTAGCCACAACCAGTCAAGAGCAGAAGGAAATTGTGTGTGTGTGTGTGTGTGTGCTTTGTACTCATTTAGCTTTCTCTACAATTACACAGTCCAGGACCCCAAACCCCAAATCAGGGAATGGTGCCACCCACAGTGGGCTCATCCTCTCACAGTAATTACAGACAGTCAAGGCAATCCCCCATAGATATATCCCCAGGCCAGCCTGAGCATAGACAAATCCTCACCGTCACTTTCTTCCCAGGCAATTCCACATTGTGTCAAGTTGACCATTACACGACTAACCTTCACACACCCCAAAGCTCTCACTCCACAACTTTCTTGCTGTGTTCTTCTGTTCTGACTCCATTTGTTAATGTGTAGGGTTGTGTTTATTACATCAGCTGCCAAAATGATATAGGGTTATTTCCCTGTTTAATACTCACAATAACTCATTGAAGTAAATTCCCTTATCCTTATTTTTGAGTCTGAAGAAACCAAAGAACAGAGAGGTTGGTAACTCGCCTGTAGCCACACAGGTGAAAGATATGGATGCCCCATCAGAAGCCCAGGAACCTGATTCCTGGGCATGAGTATCATCAGTGCCTTAACAGTGGTAACAACACTTAAAGAGATCGTCTCTCCCTCCTCAGCAACTGTCTACTAACTGTCTACTGCCTCTAGAATGTCAGGCAAGGGTTGGGCCATGGGAGCCCCATCCCTCTTCAAGACAGAACGTCAACAGGCCCAATTTTCTAAAGGTGGGGTTAAGGCAACATTTCACTGTGTAGACAAGGCATTCCTTACTCTCACAATCCTCCTGCCTCCACCTCCTCAGTGCTGGGATCACAGGCATGTTCCATCATGCCTGACTCTGCACACACTCTTTGCCCTTACTTGACTTCTCAATATTTTCATTCTGCATTTCTTGTTGGAATTACCTTTGTGTTGGTCCTCAGCAGAGCCCAGGGGGATCAAGATGCACTTGGTGTCCAAAGAGTTGTATTGGTTACTTTTCTCATTGCCTGGCAGTAGCAACCTAAGGAAGGAAGGGCTTGTTGCTTTTTGTTTTTATGTTGGTGAGCACACATGTACATATGTGTGTAGGCCAAAGGTTGGTGTCCAGTGTCTTCTATGATCACTCTCCACCTCATGTATGGGCAGGGTCTCCCACTGGTAGCCAGAACCTGCTGAATAAGCTAGCCAGCTTGTTAGGGGGTGGAGAAGAGCAGCACATGTACGCATTGCATGTGTTGAGGTTACAGGTGGGCTTCCATGGCCACCTGGAATTACATGGGTTCTGAGGATCCAAACTCAGGTCACCATGCTTGTGTAGCAAGCGCTTTACCTGCTGGGTCATCTCTCCAGACCCCAGGGTATCATTCTGACTCATGAATTTGGAAGGAGTAAGTGCTTTGGTTTAGAAAGTTATGGCGGAATGAATCTGAGATGGTTGACCACGTTGAATCTGCAGGCAGGATGGCAAGAGTAAATGCTGTGTTCAGCTCACTTTTGAAAAACCCCAGCCTGCAGCATGGACATGTGCTCAACTATGTTCATAGCAGCATTGTTTGTCATAGCCAGAACCTGGAAACAACCTAAATGCCCCTCAACCAAAGAATAGATAGGAAAATTTGGGACATTTACACAATGGAGTACTACACAGCAGAAAAAATGTCTTGAAATTTGCAGAAAAAATGGATGGATCTAGAAAACACCACATTGAGTGAGGTAATCCAGACACAGAAAGACAAATATCACATGTACTCACTCATAAGTGAATTTTAGACATAAAGCAAAGAAACCCAGCCTACAGGTCACAATCCCAGAGAACTTAGACAACAATGAGGACACTAAGAGAGACGTACATGGATCTACTCTACATAGGAAATAGAAAAAGACAAGATCTCCTGAGTAAACTGGGAGCATGGGTACCATGGGAAAGGGTTGAGGAGGAGGGGAGAGGCAGGGAGGGGAGCAGAGAAAAATGTATAGCTCAATAAAATCAATTTAAAAAAAGAAATTTTAAAATAAAAAAAGAAACAAAGGAAAGTGGAAATTCCAATGGGTGACTTGGACGCCCACAGGCTGTGATACAAACCAGCTAACGGCAACACACTGTGGCACCACCTACTGGCCAGAGTAATTTTTGTTCTGATATTTGTGTGTGTGTGTGCGCGCGCCCGCACGCGCACGGGCACATAGGTCAGAGACTAGTTTGTGGGAGCCAATCCTCTCCTACCATTATGTGGGTTCTGAGGAAGAAACTCAGGTTGTTAGGGCAGCCAGCAGCCTTACCCTCTGAGCCACCTGGCAGGCCCTGTTTGACTGTTTTCTTTAGTATAGCTTTCAATCAGGTATAACTCAGCTTCTCCCAATTCATCCAGCGCTGCTGATATCATGACAAACCAAAACAAGCCAGCAAAGCACTTCTGCCACATCCCTCCCCTCACCCATCTGCTTTTCCATGGAAAAATTCCCTATGATTAATACATGTTTCCTGCATGAACAGCAATGGAATCTCTATGTCTGTCTGTGTGTGTGTGTGTGTGTGTGTGTGTGTGTGTGTGTGTGTGTGAGCATGTGTGTAGGGGCCAGATGTCAACCTCTGGTGTCGTTCCTCAGGAGACACCCACTTTGTCTTTATGTTTTAAAATTCTTTGACCATGTGATGGCGGTTCACGCCTTTAATCCCAGCACATGGGAGGCAGAGGCAGAGACAGGTGGATCTCTCTGAGTTCGAGGCCAGTCTGGTCAGCAAAGTGAGTTCCTGGATAGGTTCCAAAGCTACACAGAGAAACCCTGTCTCAAAATAACCAAAAACATCCTTTAGGTGTATATGTGTTGTCCATGCATGTGTGTGATGGGGTGCCGTCACCCATGTGTATGCAGAGATTAGAGGAGGCTCCCCACATCATTCTCCACCGCTTTCCAAGTATTTCTCTAAAGCAGCTTTTCTTGTTGAAACTGGAGCCCTTGTTTTTTCCTCTAGGCTGACAACCAACAAGTCCCAGTGATCTTCCTGTCTCCAACACCTCAGTGCTGGGGTTGAAACTCCACAGGGAACCACCTCTGCCTTGGTACAGGAATACTGGAAGATAAACTCTGGTCCTCAAGGTTGCAGATCAAGCTCTTAACCCTTGACCCATCATGCCAGTCCCCACTCTTTTTTTTCTTTTTAAAGACGTTTTTCACTGGGACATGGAGCTCACCCACCAGCCCAGACATGCTGGTCAGCCAGCCCCGTGGATCTTCCTGGTTCTGGCCTGCCAGCACTGGGATTACAGGAGCATAACACCATGTCCAGCTCCCATCCATCCCCCAGAAACAAGGTCTCTCTATGTAGCCCGGGCTGTCCTGGAACTCACTAAGTAAACCAGGCTGGCCTTGAACTCACAGAGATCCACCTGCTTCTGTGTTCTAAGTGCTGGGATTAAAGGCTTGTGCCATTTTGCTGGCTATGTTTGATTTTTTTTAAGGGGCTGTGTGTATTGTGGCAGGTAATTTGCCATCTGAGCTGTGTCCCTCAGCCCAGCTAGGAAGTCTGTATCCCATTTCCATATCACCTCTGACATTCCTCCCAGGGAAAAGCGATCATGGTGTAAAAGGTGGCCGATCCTGTCAACTGATCTCATGACAGGTTAAAAAAAAAACCCAACTTGATATCACAGGTCCAGTTTCAGGGGTTGACAGGAAGGTCTAAGAATAATTCTAGGAAGAAGCCTTCATTCCACACATCAAAGGCAAGTCAGTACTTTCTTTTTTTTTTGTTTACAGACTTAATTAATTTTTATTTTCCTTGTATAAAAACCCTTATATGGTGGCCACAGCTGGAGCCTGGGTCCTCTGAACAGAGACTCTGGTGTGGGTTTTCACAAGATGGTCAGTGAATTCCTGATAAGGAGACTTGGTGAACACAGTCTCTTTCCAGAGGTCAGGGGTCAGGTAGCTGTAGGTCTTAGAGATGGCATCAAAGGTGGCCTTGGCAAAGTTGCCCAGGGTGGCAGTGCAGCCCCTGGCTGATGTGTAGCAGTCATCAATGCCAGCCATCATCAGTAGCTTCTTGGTCACAGAAGACAGGGTTCTGTTAGAGACAGGGTTCTGTTATATGTAAGCTGGGTTTCCTTTGACTCCTCAACCTCCTGACTGCTGGGGTTACAGGACAGCATCTATGTAGTCCATGGTAGTCTCAAACTCATGATTCTCTTTTTCAGCCTCATGAACCTTTTTCCTCTGTGCCCCCACCCTGGAGTCAACTTCAGCAGTTTCTTTTGCTTGACTGCTATGCTCCCTTGATCTAGAACAGCATCTGGCACTATTAGCCAATATGTGTTTGTTGAATGAATACATATACATAATGCAAAATGAGTTTTTGCCAGGCCTATATTCCCAGCACTCATGAAGAAGACCCAATAGGGCTGTGTGGAGTATACCATGAGAGTTGTCTCCCTATCAAAAGAGAGAGAGAACGAGAGCGAGAGAGAGAGAGAGAGAGGGAAAGAGAGAGAGAGAGAGAGAGAGAGAGAGAGAGAGAGAGAGAGAGAGAGAGAGAGGAGTTTGCAGAACATATACTAAAGAATTGGAATTCCGACTGGGCAATGGTGGTGCATGCCTTTAATCCCAGCACTCGGGAGGCAGAGGCAGGCGGACCTCTGCGAGTTCAAGGCCAGCCTGGTCTACAAGAGCTAGCTCCAGGACAGGCTCCAAAGCTACAGAGTAAACTCTGTCTCAAAAAAACAAAAACAAACTAACAAAAAAGGTAATTCCACTGTGAAATGATTTGGAAGAGATGGCAACCAAAGAATATTGTTTTGGATAATTTGATTCATTTCCATTCCCTTCCCTTCTTTCTGTGTTTAATGAAAGGCAATGAAGCACAAGAAAAAGGGATGATAGACCTGAGATTCAAAGTTAGTCTGAACTGAGAAAACCAGAAAGGGATGGGGATAAAACTCTGAACTCATGTGGGTGAAAAGACAAACATTCGAAATATTTAATTACCAGCTAAGGGTTAACTGTCAGGCTGGAGCCCGCTGGAGACCTTGATGAAATCTAGCCTATTCTGGGTGTGAGATGGTCTCTGCGTGCAACCATTCTTCCAGGTCTCACCACGCCTGCCTGTTCTGTGTTTGCAAGTTTGCAAAAGCCTCGGATACAATATATTTAGAAAGGTATGATTTTTTTCTAAAAGGAAAAAGAAATCAAGAAGCTGGGGTAGACAGCAAAGCAAACAGGAAGAATGAGCTTTGAGGTCGGTGGCTAGAGATCAGACATTCTTCCTCAAAGAGAACCTGTTTTTCAGAGGTGTCGAGAATAGCTCTTAGAGGATCTGCAGGCGTCCAGAGCAGAGCCACATCCACGAGGACCTGCTCAGTGCTATGTTTGGAAGCTGCCCTTCTCACCCTAAGCCTGTCTAACATCAAAACAGCCTGTTCATCCTCAGGGATTCCAGCCAAACACTGGCCACTGCGCCCCAGGAAGGATGCTCAGAGCTGCACATGGAGACAGCAGGAGCGAGGGACTTGCACACAGCAGAATCTGAACTCACATGGGGACATATTGTGATTTCTGCAGTGGAAGATGCTGGGACTGGACCAGATCCCAATAATGTGGCTGACTGAGTAAAGAGCCCACTGGTAAGACACAGATCCTCCACTAGGGTACCTGCCGGTTGTCGGCTCCACTACCAAGCTTCTCCCAGGACACAGAAAGACCCAGGCTGTTTGGCACAGCCCAGCAGTTCTCCTGCACCAGATCCAAGACAGTATTTATTTATTTATTTTTCTGGCAAAGGTGCTAGAAAATTCCAGTTCCTGTGTTGAGTGTGGTTGGTTGTGTATGCCTGTCACCCCAACAAAAGAAAGGCTGAGACAAGGAGGTGCAAAAGCTCAAGGCCATCTTGGTACAGTGTGGTGGGACCTTAGCTTTGTTTGCTCATTTGTTTTGTTTTAGGCAAGGTCTAGCTATGTATTCATGGCTGGTCTGGGATTCATTATGTAGACTAGATTGGCCTTAGATGTAGAGATTCACCTGCCTCTGCCTCCTGAGTGCCAGGATTAAAGGCGTGCACCACTATGGCTGGCAAAGACCTTAGGTTTTTGTTTTTTCGAGACAGGGTTTCTCTGAAGCTTTGGGGTCTGTCCTGGAACTCGCTCTATAGACCAGGCTGGCCTCTAATTCACAGAGATTCACCTTGCCTCTGCCTCCACAGTGCTGGGATTAAAGGCTTACGTCACCACCGCCCGGCGTGGAAACCTTAGTTTTAAATAGAAAAAATTTTAAAGAAAAAGAAAATAGCTTTTCTACGCCTGTTCATACAAGAAATCCGAATTAAACTCAGCGGGTAACAACAAAAAACCCACCCACAAGAATCAGATAAAAGCCAAAGAAGTAGGGCTTTGTGAACTGAAGGAGTCGGTAGGGGGCGAATGAGAGTAGTCTGTGGAATGACCAAGACTCATTGCATACGCGTAGGAAAATGTCAAGTAATATAAAGGTGGGAAGGAAGAGAGGAAGGGATCGGAGAGGAAGAGGGAGGGAGACAGACGTTAAAACAGAAGGGGAAGGGGAGGAGAAATAAAATCAATGAAGCTAGGCGAGAAAAAAACAAAAACAAAACCCAGAATGTACCACCGGCACCAGAGTCTAAGCCTCTAAATTCCCAGCCTCGGGCAGCTATTTCCGTCGGAAGTTATCCTTGTCGCGGGCACTGATGACGCCATGGACGCGCCGGAAAACCCGGGAGTGCTCGGATGGCGCCAGCTGGGAGTGGCTGACAGTTGGCTGGGTTTGGGGTAAGGCAGCTTCGGAAGGCTCAGTCTGCACCCCGTGTTTAAACCTCCTGGCTATGTGTGGGATCACAGTCCTCCGAGCCCCCTGCACCCGCTTCTTGTGCTCCCCTCCCAGTCGGCTGTCCTCCTGGTCCTCATTCGAGGCTCCGGACGCAGCTACGATCTCCCAACTTGCTACAGAGCTTCCCTTATCTCCTCTGAGCCTGATGCATCCCGGATCTGGTCACAGGATGGCCTCCATTCATCACTACCCCTCCCCGGTCCCACCACAGCGTGAGCTCAAGTTTGCAAAGGTCTTGAATATAATGTATTCGGAAAGCATCCAGCAAGGGAAAACTATCCGGGACCTCACGGAGGCAATCTCGGCGCCTCAGAGAGACCCATAGTGATAGTGACAGCTATAGGGACGGTAGATCCAAAACAACTGGACTTTAACTTTTCGTCCCAGTTCAGCAGCGGCACAGTAGACTCTACTTCCAAACGCTTTTCGCAGTGCATACCCCCACCACCACCACACACACACACACTGATACTTAATATTGTGTAAGCGTTGCATTTGGTTGTCTCCGCAGCTTGTTCTGGAACAACCATGTCGCCGTCTTTCCGCCTTCCAGACGCACTGCGCTATCCACGCAGAGGTGCTATCTGAATTCTCCGTGGATATGGCCGAGAGGAATGAATGCTGGAGGTGCCGCCGGAACAGTGTCTGACCGAGAGAAATATGTAGGCGGGAGATCTTCTGTTGCCTTGTGAGAATGGCCTGTTTTGTTCCCTCTTTTGTTAATCGTTTCTGGTTTGATTATCAGAGTTGGAATGTTGACCCAGAATCCTGCCTGGTAAAGCCAATGCCACCATTTCCAGTTTCTAACACAGGTCTTTGTATTCTGGTTCTTGTGGTGATCCGTGACATTGTGGCCACTGACCTGATTAATAGCACATGATGCCTGATTCTGGGTGTGGGACCCTCATTACTTTTAGGAATTGCTCATTCTGGTGAGGTCCGCAGGTTCTTGCGGGGAAGGGGAACTTTATCAGTGCCTATGTGAATACTTAAGGAAGTAAAAGATTTTGTTCTGGGTGCATCTCTGGAATCCCAATAATCTGAAAGCTGATACAAGCAGAATTCTGAGTTCCAAGATAGCCGGAGGTGCATAGTGAGACCCTGTCTCAAAAAAGCGAAAACAAAACAAAAACAAATGAGGGGTTGGGAGGTGGCTCTTGATAATGCCTTGTAATCTTGAGGACTCAAACTTGATGACCAGACCTTATGTTAAAGCAAAAAGTTGAGAGGCTGGGAGATAGTTCAGTGGGCAAGAGTGCTTACTTGGTAAGCATCAAGTCCTGACATCTTCCTCATGTCTGCAGACACACACCTGCAAGTACCCACTCCAAACAACAGATACCAAAGTAAATAAATAGTAAAATAAAATCTACCTTCTCATCTTATTTAAAAAAGAAAGAAAGAAAATAGAATGTGGTGGGCAGCAGAGGTCTGTAATCCCAGCCCAGGGGAGGAGGTGTCAATGGGGTCCTGTTGGACCTGCTGGCCAGCCAGTCCTGCTGAGTCTGAGAGCTACGGGTTCTGAGAGGGCGCATACCTCAAATAAATATGGGTAAGGGCTGAGTGGTAGCTTGATCATAGATTGCTTGCCCAGCACACATGAAGCCCTAGGTTCTTGTCCTACTGACTTGACGTTGCCTTGTCCAATGCTTTGGGATAGAGCGCTAGCTTAGAGAGCGAAGTACTTGTCTTGCAGTTCTAAGGTCAGAGTTCAAATCCCCAGGACTATGTCAACCTGATGTAGTAGTATGTATCTATGTAATTCCAGTTTTCTCACTGTGCGCACAGCGGGAGGGTCACCAGAAACACACAGGCCAGCTGGCCTGACGTACCCCACAGAGAACAGACAGCAAGGTGGGGGAGGAGGACCAACACCAGAGTTGTATTCTGACAGCCATGTCCATGCTGTGGCATGATCCATCCACACTTAGACAAACGCACATACACACATGTTCAAATATTAAAATCTGGGTATGGTCATGCATGCCTTCATCCCAGCCTTTAGCACACAGAAGCAGGTGAATCCCTGCTGAGGCCAGACTGATCTGCATAGTGAGACCCAGTCTCAAACAATAACAAAAAGAAAACTAAGCCCCAGGACTAGTGAGATGTTTCCGTGGGTAAGGGCACCTGCTGCCAAGCCTCATGAACCGGAGTTTAATTCCCAGGACTCACATGGTGGATGGAGAGAAATAACGCCTGAAAGTTGTTCTTTGCACACACACAGACTAATAAATAAATAAATAAATAAATACAATGCAATTTAAAATAAAATGGAGCATAATTGAGGGAGATATGTCAACCTCTGGCTTGAGCACACATAAATATGTCTATGTTCATCTGTAGACACACGTGCACACACAAACAAGTACACACACAGCCTACAGACAAACTAATAAAAGGGATTTGTTGCCCTGAAGGCAGACCCCAGTGTTCATCCTGAGGCTGGGCCAATCAGGGTGTGGATCTCGAGCACAGTCGTAAACCCAGGGCTTGGGATACTTGCCGGGATAACTCCCGCAGCTGCAGTCACTAATGCTGTCTTTCCCTGCAGCCTCCAGCATGGACTTCCTGGTCCTCTTCTTGTTCTACCTGGCCTTCCTATTGATTGGCGTTGTCATGATCTGCATCTTCACAAAGAGCCAGCGTTTGAAAGGCCTGGTCCTGGAAGGAGCACAGGTAGCAATCCTTGGATACCACTGAAGTTTGATACTAGACTGTAGGCATAGTCGGAAATGCTCACTGGGCCAGGTCTTGGGAGTCTTCCCTTCAATCCCAGCTGTTGGGAAGCTGATGCAGGAGGACTGGGAATTCAAGGCCAGTTGGGGCTACACAGAAAGATCCCGTGTCCAAACGAACAAAAAGTCATCTTGCTATTTTGCTTTGAGAGGGGTCTAATTTTCAAGGTTGACTGGGAGGAGGGGGACATATAAGCAGAACGCAGAGAATCCGAATGCCCACTGTCATTTGACGTCATACCATCCGCCTTCCTTCGGGGACAAAAGCTAAATGGGGGCGAGTGGCCATGAGGAGAGCTTGACTTGGGAGGACTCTGGGGATCTGGAGGCGGACTTTGAACACGGAGTGGAACCCAGAGTAAGGAAACTGCAGCTTTCACACCAGCTTCTGCCCATTCCCTTTTCTTCAAAGACTCTGACACATACATTCTTTGCAGTCAAAGAAATGGAGAAGTTGTCTACACCTAAATCTCCACACTTAGGAAACTGAGGCAGGAGGATCATACATTCCAGGCTAGCTTAGGTGACATGATGAGACTGTTTCAAAAATAGAGGGGGAGCTGAGGAGATGGCTGAGTGCTGGCCATGCAGCCGTAACGACTGGAGTTCAGATCTCCAGAATGCACAATAGTGCTGGCTGGGGCCATGGCCAGCCTGTAATTTCAGTACTTGGAGGCAATAACAGGAGAGCCGCAGGGCAAACTGGCTGGCTAGACCAGCCAGATAGGTGAGCTTGGAGAGACCCTGTGCCAGTATGTAAGTGGAGAGCAACCAAGGAAGATACCTGACACCAACCTCTGACCACATACATGTGCACATGTGTAGACAGAAACACACTGCACACGCGTGCACCATAACAACGTGAGCAAGTTGGCTGAAAGAAAAGGTATAGAAATAAGCCCTCTTTATTCTCTTGGACTGCTTTTTCACCATATGAAGGAACAGTGGCTAGAATCACCATCATTGGTAGTTGCCTGTGGAAAATCTCACTTGTGCAGGAGTGAGGGGAATGAGAAGTGAGGCTGACCCTTCTGTGATTTCAGGTGTGCTCCTGCGTAATCCCACAATGCCTTCAGAGGGCCGGGCGGAGGCTTCTTCATCAGCTCTTCCACACACGGTATTTGTGACTCAGGGTTTAAATATGGCCATATTCAGTCTGGGTGACTGAGTGCTGCCATTCCATAGCTTCTGGGAGTGTCTTGTGGTTTTCAGCATAGAAAGGGAAGGATCCTGGAAGTTTCCAGAGTGCTGGGTTTGGGACCTCTCCTGACAGATCATTTACCATTTGTCTCTGAGCTTTGAAGGTGCCTAATTTTATTTTATTTTTGGTTTTTCAAGACAGGGTTTCTCTGTGGCTTTGGAGCCTGTCCTGGAACTAGCTCTTGTAGACCAGGCTGGTCTCGAACTCACAGAGATCCACCTGCCTCTGCCTCCCGAGTGCTGGGATTAAAGGCATGCGCCACCACTGCCTGGCAGGGTTCCACTTATATAAGTGCGTCTGGCTATTTTTTTTTAAAGTTAAACTTTCTTTTCTTTTTGTTTCTTTAGGGTTTTTTAATACTTATTTATTAAGTAGTCTGCCTGCATATGTCCCTGCAGGCCAGAAGAGGGCAGTATATTTCACTACAGATGGTTGTGAGCCACCATGTGGTTGTTGGGAATTGAACTGAGGACCTTTGGAAGTGAAGCCAGTTCTCTTAACCTCTGAGCCATCTCTCCAGCCCCTTGATTTTATTTTTTCATTTATTGACTGATTATAGTGCTGGGGATTGAGCTGAGGATACTGTGCGTGTCTCTCAGGCTTTCTTCCTCAACCACTGAACCATATCCCAGACCAGCATGGCCACTTGGTTTTGTTTCTGTTGAGACAGGGTCTCATCCTGTAGCCCAGGCTGGCTTGGCACTGACTCCATAGACCAGACAGACTCCTGGTGGTCCTTAGCCTCAGCCTCCCTGGTGCTGAGATAGCAGTCCCGAGTCACTGTGCCTACTGCCATCACGCCTGCTTTCAAGTAAAGATGCTTAAAAATGTCTGTAAAATGTATGCAAGATGTGTTTCTGGTTTTCATTAACAAATATTTCTGTGTGTGTGTGCCAGAGTGTGTGTGCATCACATGGGTGGAGGAGCTGGTGGAGACCAGAAGACAGCACTGGATCCCCTGGAACTGGAGTGACGGATGGTGGGGAGCCATTGTGTGGGTGCTGGGAACTGCACTCGGTCCTCTGCAGGAGCAGGGAATGTTCTCAATCACAGACCCATCTTCTCAGCCCCAATTACTACTGCTGCTGCTACTATTATTCAAGACAGGGTCTCACTATGTAGCTCTGGCTAGCGTGGAACTTTTTATGTAGAACTCATAGAGATCTGCTTGCCTTTGCCTCCTGAGTGGTGGAGTTAAAGATTTGCACCTCCATGTCTAGCTTTTATTTTGGTTATGAGACAGAGCTTTACTGTGTATCCCTGGCTAGCCCAGTACTTGCTGTGTAGCCTAGGCTGGCCTCAAACTCAAGGCGAACCTGGCTCATCCCCGAGGTGCTGGGATGACAGGCATGTGTGCCACAGTGGGCCCTTATAGGAAGCGGCTGGCCTAGGTCATGCTCCTTGGGCTCATGTGATGTCGTCTGGGAGTGGCCTGTGCATAAGTCACCTGTGCTTCCTTCCAGCAACCCCACCTTCATTGTCCTGCACCTGCTCCTGCAAGGGCTGGTCTATGCTGAGTACACCTTGGAAATATTTGGCTACTGCCAGGAGCTGGAGTTCTATCTGCCTTACCTTCTCCTGCCCTATCTGCTGCTGGGCGTGAACCTGCTGTTCTTCACCCTGACCTCTTCAGCCAATCCGGGTAAGTGAGCTGTCAGGCTGGTCACAGCTCAGGCCTCGTGTTGCTGTGTCACTGGTGACGCTGTCCCTAGAAGAGGGCAAAAGACACCCCCCCCCCCGATGTTTACGCCACCTTTCAGTTTTGAGTGTTTCTTATTTTATTTTTGGTCTTTGACCCACGGGCTATTTAACTAGTGTGCAGTCTTCCAATATACATTGTTTATTCTGAGACAGGGATTTGCTCTGCGTCTCAGACTGACCTTGAACTTCTACTTCTTCGACTATACGTTGTAGTTTCTAAAATTTTCATTTAATTGCATATGTCTACTTGGTCAGTATGATACAGCTTCCTTTTTTATTTTATTTTTTAAATTAATTAATTTGGTTTTTCAAGACAGGGTTTCTCTATGTAACAGCCCTGGCTGTCCTGGAACTTTGTAAATCAGTCTGGCTTTGAAGTCACAGAGACCCACCTGCCTCTGCCTCCTGAGTGCTGGGATTAAAGGTGTGAGCCACCACCACTGCCTGGCAGGGTTCCACTTCTGTAAGTGCATTCGAGAAGAATTGGGAATGACTGTTTAAAAAGTGCTTTCCAGGGATGAGGCTAGCGTCCCAACACTGATTGTGGTGATGGTCACATGACCCTGGTGCCCTGTTGACCATGGAACTGAGTACGCTTAAATTGGCTCTCATCTATAATCTGAGCACTTGGGAGGCTGGAGCAGGAGGATTGTGTCAAGTTCAAACTGACTCAAGAAGCCGTATAAAGGACTGAGATGGCTCAGTGGGTAAAGGCACTTGTGGAACAAGCCTGGCAACGAATTTGATCCCTAGGACCTACGTCCTGTGGGAGGAGACCTGGCTCCATACCACTGTTCTCTGGCCTTCATGTGTGCTGTCGCCTACACCTCCACACACATTAGTCACTCAAACACATACTACTACATAAATAAAACAAAGAAGTGAATTGTGTTCCTGAGTTATTCTCAACAAGCCAGTTACTCAACGTGAATTAGGGGCTGACGGTTGCTGTGTTGGTGAGGCGCTTGCTATCCAAACATAAGGACCCCAGTTCTGGGTGCAGTGGTTCTGACCTGGACTGCAGGGCTGGCAGGCAGAGGCAGAAGGAACCCTGGAGCTCGGTGGCCAGCCAGCCTCCGAGTGAGTGAGAATTGGCTGACTGATATGTAGGAAGCAACACTGGAAGTTGGCCTCCAGCTTCCACACACGTGTGCATCTGCATCCATGAACACCACAGAACATAAAGTGAATTTCTTAAAATAGTAAGCATTGTGGTTTTAGCTGCATTGTGCTGGTTTGGGTATTGTAGGCTTGGTCGACTATATTGCTTAAAACTGACATCCCTTCCCTTCTCAGGCACCATCAATAAAACAAACGAATCATTGCTTCTGCAAGTCTATGAGTTCGACGACGTGATGTTTCCAGAGAACTCACGGTGCTCCACTTGTGACTTACGGAAACCAGCCCGGTCCAAGCACTGCAGTAAGTGTGGGCAGCTCTTGGGGCTCTGTCCCCCCGCCCCCCAGCACAACCCGCCAGCCCACAAGGGAATGCTGCAGAGAAAGCACACACCAAGCTCCATGTGGGCATTCTCCCAAGTTTCCAACAGCCAAAGCCAGGACGAAAGCGTGCTCCTTCACACAGCCACACTGACCGGGCGATTGGTGGAACAGTGGACTGAATGGGGTGGAGGTTGTGGAACGCACACCCCAAAGTCACATCTGTCCAAATAAGTTCTAGACTCACTCTTGTGCCATAAGTCAGAACCCACTAACTTTGTTAATGTCAAGAAACTCTTTCTGATTTTTCTTGTCCCTACTTGGTGCTCAGTGACTCTAGTCACCAAACACCGCAGTTCTTTCTTAAATATGTGTGTGCACGCACGCGCACATGCCCATGGTCCAGTATATGCGGCAGATGTGTGGCCTGTGCGTGTGGGGCTAGAGGTTGGTGCCTGGGGTCTTCTTCATCGTATATATTGACGGTTGGTCTTTTACTTGAATCCACCCACTGATTCGTTCAAGCAGTCTAGGTAGCTAGCTAGCTCAGGGAATCCTGTGACCTTCTGCCTGGGAAGCCGCGAACTTGCCTGGCATCTGTGTGTGGTAGGGATCCGAACCCGTGTCACGCATGCCTAGCAAGCACTCACACCTGAGCCATCTCCCAGCACCATAAGCTGCCGCCCTAAAAGCCTGGTGACAACGGCCGCCGTGCTCCCAGGCCGCCCGTGGTCAGTCTGTAAAGCGCAGTCAGTGTGCCTGCTCTTACTGTCTCCTCAAGGACACAGCTAGCTGTGCCGCCTCCTTTCTTTGCAGGGGTGTGTGACAGGTGCGTGCACCGTTTTGATCATCACTGCGTCTGGGTGAACAACTGCATCGGAGCCTGGAACACCAGGTACTTCCTCATCTACCTCTTGACACTGACGGCATCGGCTGCCACCATAGCCATTCTGAGTGCTGCCTTTCTGGTCCGACTAGTGGCAGTGTCGGATCTGTACCAGGACACTTACATTGATGACCTTGGGCATGTCCAGTCTGTAGACACGGTCTTTCTTATTCAGGTAATTCTGCATCAGGTCCAGGAGGGGGCGAACGGGACATAAAGCTACTCTTTTTAAAAAATAACATTATTTTTATTAATTCTTTGAGGATTTCCTATATGTATTCTGTCCCTCCCAACTTTGTGTCCTTTTTTTTCTTTTCTTAAACCCATGAGGTCTCATAATGGTGGGGTCATTCACTGGATCATAGTCAACCTCCTAGGAGCCAGACTCTTAAAGGAAACTGACCGCCTCTCCCCCAGAATCCATAAACCATCTCCGGCTGCCCAGTTAGGGGTGGGGGCTATACTGGAATGTTGCCTGGCTTGATTCTGTGCAGACAGTGACACTTGCCATGAGATCATGATCCTATCTTGTCCAGAAGACACTTGACTCTGATCCTCCCTGCCCTCTGGCTCTTACACTCTTTGTGACCTCCATTCCGTGACGGTCCCTGGGCCTTGGGTGTGTGTGTGTGTAAGAGAGGAGAGAGAGAGAAAGGGAAATAAATGTTCTGTCCTGTTTATGGCTGAGTCTCTCCAGACACTTATTCTCAGCACTTTGACCACTGTCTGCACTAGCCACTGTCCACTGTGCAAAGAATGAGGTCTGAGGTCTGCACTAACCTGTGGGTAGAGAAATATGAACTCAGATGTGGGTATATGTGTGCGTGCACACGTGTGCACATGCATGCTCATGAGACAGACACAGAGATATAGAGAGGAGAGAAAAAAGAGGGTTTTGAACCCAGGGCCTTGCGAATGCTAGAGCATTGCTGTACCTCTGAGCTGTATGTACCGCCTGGTATGTAAGATTTGACGTATGGGCTGAACTGAGGCGGTGGCTCTGCGCCATCGCATAGGGTCATGGCTGGTGCTCGCGGTGTCATAGTCTGTTTGCTAACACGCGTGTCTTTCTACCCCCAGTATCTGTTCCTGGCTTTCCCACGGATCATCTTCCTGCTGGGCTTTGTCATGGTACTAAGCTTGCTCCTGGCCGGCTACCTGTGCTTCCTTCTGTACCTGGCTGTCACTAACCAGACCACGAATGAGTGGTGTAGAGGGGACTGGGCCTGGTGCCAGCACTGCCCTCTGGTGGCCCGGTCCACATCAGCCGAGACTCACGTCTACCAGAACATGCACTCCCACGGGTTCTGGAGCAATCTTCACGAGATCTTTCTACCTGCCATCCCCTGTTATGAGAAGAAGAAGAACTAGCCTGGGAAGTGGTCTTTCGAATACAGCGCACATCTGTCTGTACAGATGGCTATTTTCTAAGCTTCGTTTGTGTTGGTTTCTGCTGTGAGAGTGTGAATGGACTTTTGATGGGGAGGCAAAGAATGGAAGCGGGGCTTGCTGAGCTCCACAAACCTTTCCCGGCCCCATGGCAGACTCCCTGCCTGCTGATTTCCTGCTAGAACCAATAGCTTCCGAGGGTCAAGAGATGGCTTCTCCAAGGCTGTGGGTGACAAGGAGACTGTTGTTCCTCTCACATGAACAAGAACCATACAACCTTATTCCTTGATGCATAGCAGGGTCTTGGCAGCTCCACATCTCAGGTCTGTGCCCAGCTACCCTCTATCCCTAGTGTGTTCTCCCCCAGGAGGCCTACCTTCGGCAACCATGGGGCTCTTATTCATTGTTCTGTGAGTGGGCCACACTCAAGACGTTTCTGCTCTGTTCAAAAATTTCCAATTTTCACCGCCACCTAGTTCAGCGTGAAGTGTAGATGATTGCCCATAAATTATATAAAAATCCTGGGGTGAGAGTGGGGGGTGTTGTGGGATGGGAGGGGTTTTAGGAGCAGGAAGCCTGTGGGCTGCACGGTGTATTAAGATTCCCATAGTCCTCTTGGGCTAGGCCAGAGCATAGCAGTCCAGAGGGGCCCGGACTCAGGAGAGAATTTGGAAACACCGGCTCTGGGAACAGAAGGTGGAAGCAGGGTGTTTGGGAGGGAGGGGTGCTTACCAGCATCATCGGGCCTGGTAGCCCCCGGGGTTAAGGATATGCCCTTGGGTGGTGGGAAGCCGCAGAAGGCTTTCACACCTGGTGGAGGATCAGTTTCCCAAGACAGAGGGGCGGGGCGGGGCGGAGCGGGGCCTTGTGCCCTCGTGCTAGTCCGTGCGGGCCTCACCGCCAGGGGGCGTCCTCGAGAGCTCGCGGCTGCGGCCTGAGCTTGGCCCCTGCGGGCCGCCGTCGCCGCCTCGGCATTCCGCCGCCGGTTCGGCCGAGCGGCGTCGGCTCCCGCGTCTCTGGGCGCTGCTGTCGGACTCAGGGCGCCCGCTGACCCGCGGCGACGGCGACGACGACGATGGCCCCCTGAGCGGGTCGGCGCTAGGTAGCGGCGGGCGGGCGGGAGCCGCGGCCCGGCCCGCGTCGGAGCCCAGGCTAATCGCGCCTCTTTGTCTCCGGGCGGAAGTGGGACGCGCGGCGGGGACGCGGCGGCCGCACCATGAGCGACATCCGCCACTCGCTGCTGCGGCGCGATGCGCTGAGCGCCGCCAAGGAGGTGCTGTACCACCTGGACATCTACTTCAGCAGCCAGCTGCAGAGCGCGCCGCTGCCTATCGTGGACAAGGGCCCCGTGGAGCTGCTGGAAGAGTTCGTGTTCCAGGTGCCCAAGGAGCGCGGCGCGCAGCCCAAGGTGCCCATCCCGTCCGTGCCTTCGCTCGGTGACAAGCGCTCGCCCCGAGGTCTCACAGCCTCCTCCGGTCCCCCGTTCTTGCAGTCCAGCGGCGTGGCTCAGCCGCGTGCCTGTTTTGCAGGCGTGTGACAGTCGTCCACCAATGATCCAGGAGGAGACTTTGGGGATTGGCTACTTAACATCACTGGAGTCTCAAACCTGGGTCCTCTGGGATGTTGCATAATTAGATGCACGACTTTTTCTTGTGCAAGGGGTTAAGTAAGCCCCCAGGGCTTAGGGTTCAGAAAGGTGAAAACATACTCGGGAGGGGTGGGGGGTTACAGTTTTGGTTTTCTGGGTTTTGTTTTATTTGAGACATTGCCTCTCTATGTACTGTGTAGCTCAGGCCAGCCTACAACTCAAGATCCTCTAGCCTCAGCCTCTTGAGTGCTGGGATTTCAGGCATTCTCCTCAATCCTTTACTTTGGGAGGTAAGGGGCGGGCGCAGGCCCCTTCTCTCACAGCTTCTCTCCCGGATTTGTTTTTTTTTTTTTTTTTTTACAGAGACTGAATTCGCTCCAGGAGCTCCAGCTTCTTGAAATCATGTGCAGTTATTTCCAGGAGCAAAGCAAGGACTCGGTGCGGCAGATCATTTTCTCCTCCCTTTTCAGCCCCCAAGGGAACAAAGCCGACGACAGCCGAATGAGCTTGTTGGGAAAGCTAGTCTCCATGGCCGTGGCTGTGTGTAGGATCCCCGTGTTGGAATGTGCGGCCTCCTGGCTCCAGGTACTGTTCTCCAAGTGCTCTTGCTTCCCGGAGTCTCCATAAACTGTAGAGTTCTTTTACACATGTGTGATGTCCTCAATCACCGCTGCCTGCGTGCTATACCCAGTCCCGTTTTATAGAGCATAAGGTTAGTTAGTTAGTTAGTTAGTTAGTTAGTTAGTTAGTTTGAGACAAGGACTCAGTATGGAGTCCTGTGCCTGGCTCTGGAATTGTAGCCTTCTTATGCATCCAGTAGTAAGTGGTTATGATTTGTTTTGTTTTTGAAACAGGGTCTGATTTGAAATGTAGACCAGCTGGCCTCAAACACAGAGACCCACCTGTCCCTGCCTCTACCTCCCGAGTGCTGGAGATTAAAGGGGTGCGCCACCACCACCCAGCTTATTGAAAGTTTTTATCCTTACGCGTGTATGAGATGCATGTGGTTCTGTGAGGGTCAGTTCACACCTTTCACCTTTTCTAGTTTGTATTGTTGAAGACAGGGTTTCTTTGCGTAGTCCTGGCTATCCCGGAACTCCTTCTGTAGACCAGGCTGGCCGGGAACTCTGCCTCCCCAGTGCCAGGATTAAAGGCATGCGCCACCGCACCTGGCTTCCTTTCACCTTTAAATTTTTTAAAATTATTATTTATTAATTTAAAAATAATTGTTGTGTGTAGGTGTTTTGCTTGTATATATGTCTGTGCACTACCTGTGTGCTTGGCGCTGAAACCAGGGAAGCAGGAAGAGTTGCTTCAGACCCCAGGAACTAGAATTACAGATGTTTGTGAGCCACCATGTGGGTGCTGGGAATCAAAACTGGGTTCTCGAGGAGAGCAGCCAATGCTCTTATAACCACTGAGCTGTCTCTTCAGCCCCACTCCCTTTACCCTTATTTGGGTTCCAGCCCAGGTTGACCTTGAACTCACAGAGTGCCGAGGTGCTGAGATTAAAGGCATTTGCTACTACCTCCCAGCCCAAATTAGTTTTTTTATTAGGAAAAATGGCCTCATCTTCAGAATAAATGAAAAATCTGTTTCCTAGGCAAAATGATAAGAACGGTGTGCAAAGGGATAGCGGAATGGCTTAGTGGTTAGGAGCACAGTCTCTTTTTACTGAGGACCCACATTTAGTTCCTAGCACCCAAGCCAGGCAGCTTGCAACTGCTTAGCCCTCCAGCTCAGGATAGTAGCCCCTCTCCTCTGGCCTCCCTCAGTGCCTGTACTCACTTGCGCACACTCACAGAAGCCGCTATACACACCGCTAAAAATAAAATCTAGCACTTGGGCCGGGCGATGGTGGCTCACGCCTTTAATCCCAGCACTCAGGAGGTAGAGGCAGGTGGATCTCTGTGAGTTCAAGGCCAGCCTGGTCTACAAGAGCTAGTTCCAGGACAGGAACTAAAAAAAGCTACGGAGAAACCCTGTCTCGAAAATCAAAAAAAAAAAAATCTTACACTTGGGAGGCAGAGGCAGACAGATCTCTGTGAGTTCGAGGCCAGCCTGGTCTACAAAGCTAGTTCCAGGACAGCCAGCACTACACAGAGAAATCCTGTCTTGAAAAACCAATCAAAAAAGAAAAAAAATCTTAAAAGACGAGGCTAGTCAAAACTCTGGATCCTTTTGCCTTAGGCTTCCTAGCACTGATCTTACAGCATGGATTACCGTGCCCAGCTAGTACATTTCATCACCTGACAGTTCACAGACTTCCCAACCTCAAAGTGGTAATAATGGCTAGCTTTGATTTGTGGTGTCTGGCCTCAGCAGCCATCTTACCAAAGTCAGCGGGTGAGAGGTGGGCTGGTTCCACAGATCCCCCCTCCCCGCCCCCAGTGCCTCTATCCACTCGGGCAGGTTTACTGTTTATATACAGCTGTTGCCTGCTAGCTCAGATTCCTTAGTGATGTGTACTGTCGGCTTCTTTCCAGCGAACGCCAGTGGTCTACTGTGTGAGACTTGCCAGGGCCCTCGTGGATGACTACTGCTGTTTGGTGCCAGGCTCGGTTCAGACTCTGAAGCAGATCTTCAGCGCCAGTCCCCGTTTCTGCTGCCAGTTCATAACGTCCGTGACTGCGCTCTACGACCTGTCGTCAGGTAAGCGTCAAGTCGTTCCTGTCAAAGCACCTCCTAGGGAACGTCAGCTTTGTGCATTTATCTTTGAGCTGCGTCGGGGTAGAGCCCAAGGTTCTGTGCATGCTAGGCAAGCGTTCTGCCATAAAACTACATCCCATGTGCCAGCGACTACATTGGCTTTTGTTTTGGTTTTGTTATTATTGTGTGTATGTGTGTGCGTGTACAATGCATGTGTTTGCCACATGTGTGTAGTGCCCACAGAGACCAGCAGAGGATGTCAGGTCTCTTGGAGCTGGGTTACAGATCGTCCCTGAATGGGGAACTGAACTCAGGCCCCGAGAGAGTGGTGAGTGCCCTTAACAACTCACCAGCCCCTTGCACTGACTTTTTTTAACTGTGAAGTGTACATCCTGACTGTGGGCTTAAGCCTGAAGGTTGGCATCCAGACCTTTTCCATTGGTTTAGTTCTTCCCAGTTGCTTGGGTCTGAGTAGTGGGAATGAGCATAAAAAGCCCAAGCCGGGGGCTGAGATAGCTCCTTTTCCATAGACATGACCTTCCCCCAAGATTCATTTGACTATTTGCATGTGTGTGTGAGTAGGTACAGGTAAGAGTGGGTACCCAAGAGGGCCAGAAGAGGGGTCAGGTTCCTTGAAGCTAAAGTCACAGGTAGCGTGAGCTGCCCTGTGTAGGAACTGGGAGCCAAACTCATGTCCTCTGGGAGAACAGCAAGTGCTCTTTTTATTGTATTATTTACATTTTTATTTTTTAAGACCAAAGGTTTCTCTGTGTATCCCTGGCTGTCCTAGAACCCACTCTGGCCTAGAACTCAGAGATCCATCTGCCTCTGAGTTCTGACTGAGTTCTGTGACTAAAGGCATGTACCACCATCGCCTGGCCTTATTTTATGACTTTTTAAAGATTGTCCTCCTTCTCTTCCTCCCATCTTCCTCCTCTCTTCCTCTTTTTCTTCTGTGTGCGGATGTGTTTTGCCTGCATGTGTGTCTGCGTCACGTGCTTGCCTGTTGCCCGTGGAGGCCAGAAGAGGGTGCTGAATGCCCAGGACTATAGTGAGCAGCCCAGGTCTCCTGGAAGGGTAGCCAGTACTCTTAACTGTTGAGCCATTTCTCTAACCTTGGGGTTAAACCTTTAGGATTTTTTAATATTACATTTATTTATTTTGCCTGTTTATGTGTGGGCATTTGCATACCACTGCGTGTGTGTGTGGAGGTCAGAGGGCAACTCCTTTCCCCATTTGGGTCCTGTGTGTGGAACTCAGGTTGTCAGAACTGGCACCGAGCACCTTTGCCCACAGAGCCGTCACCCCAGTAGGTAAACTGTTTTAGCTGCAGTTCTTCCTCAGTGGCTCTCAGTAGATTCCCATGCTAGCCAGGAGAGCGTTTGGCTTAACCAGGAAAAGCCCATTGTCCCTTGTCCCTGTCAGGTAGCAGTCGACTGACTGGTTAAATGGGGGCAGAGGGCTCAGGCTTCCCCAGCCAGGCTTTGCTGCCTATGTTCTCTGTCATGGACAGATTTCCAGGAACAGGGTCGACAGGACAGGCGGGGCTATCCTCCTTAAGTCCTTCCTCACCTGTGTCTTCCCTGGCCCCGCAGTCCTGTGTGGCTCAGGCTCATTGTTTTCCCATGATGCAAAGGTATGTGTGGCTTTCTGTGTAGAGTGAAGCTCTGGGACTGCTTTTGTGGTCAGGGTTCAGTTTTTCCTCCTGCCTCCTGCCTTCTGCCCTGGGGGTTGACAGTGGTGTCGTGTCCGGATCTGATAGCTAAGCCAGCAGTTTGAGTGCCTTCGGGAATATTACCTACTTCCTGTTCGTCAGCTGCCTTTATTATATGTGTGTCTCCATTTACTTCTTACCCATTGTTGCTTTCTGGGGGAAGGGGGTTTGTTTTTTTATAGACAAAGTTTCTCTGTAGCTTTGGGGCCTGTCCCGACATTCGCTCTGTAGACCAGGCTGGCTCAAACTCACAGAGATCCGCCTGTCTCTGCCTCCCGAGTGCTGGGATTAAAGGTGTGTGCCACAACCACCCAGCTGCACTTGTTGCTTTTACAGAGAACCCCGGTTGAGTTGCATGCATGTAGTGCACATACACACATGCAAGCAAAACACTGATGTGCATAAGATAAAATAGGTAAACCTAACCTTTGTTACTCTCTACAACATTCACTTGGAAATAGAATGCAGATGCATTCCCTTCTAGCGCCATGCTCTTTCCTCAAGCGGTCTGCCTCTGAGGTTGAAGCAGAGCCCTGCTGCCAAGGTAGAGCTTCCTTGGTCACTCTTGTCAAAGTTCCTAAGAGCAGTCACTAGCCAGCACTTGCACTTGGGCCTTTGACTTTCCAGTGGGAGAGATGTCACCAGACATTGCAGTTCCTTGCAGTCTGTCCGTCACCTTAGACCAACAGGATGGACGTGGGCCTTGACGTTGAGAGTGGGTAATCGCACTGGGGAGCCACTGTTGTGCTGTGTGTCCCAGACAGGATGTTTTCACATAAGCCGCAGTGACCAGCCCTGGCCCCAGCCATGAAGACAGCTATCAAAATGGTGTGCAGTGCTGCCTTTGGGGGCTGCCAAAGACAGCATTCCGGGGGAGTCAGTACCTCCACTGCAGTGCTGCCTTTGGGGGCTGCTGAAGACAGCATTCTCGGGGAGTCGGTACCTCCACGCCAGCAAAAGGAGAAAATCCCCCCACCACACAGTTCCACTTCTTGCGGGGCAGAGTTAAGAGCCTGGGCCTCCTTTGTGGGGATGGAGAATTCAGTCACTAAGCACACATGGCACGTGCACACAGGCAGGGCACAGATTCCCCCTTTACCTGTGCACATGCTGCCGTCAGGCCACTGCAGGCGTCTCCACCGAGGCCTGGGCATACGCTGGAAATGGAGATGGCATTACTCACATTTCCTTGGGAAATCGAGGGACAGAAGCAGGATTGCCATAGAAGGTTGTAGACCAGAGCTGCTGCCTTACTGCTGGAGGGACACATTTGACACAGAGTGGGAACAGTCTCAGAGAGGACTGTCTTCCAGAGGAAGAGAGGCTGGAAACCTTATTGCAATAGAGGGAGCACGTGCTTTGCTTTCCAAGTTCTTCTCTGATATGCTTGAGCCTAGCTCAGGAAGGGACTTAGTTGTGCTTTGCTTTCCCAGAGCTGAGACTACTTCATCCCGGAGCTGAATGCGAATTGAGAAGTGTAGCATGGTGGTGTAAAAGCCAGGCTGCCAGGGTCAGATACAGGCCCACCGTGTGCTGACAATGAATCCCAAGAAAGGACTCAACAGTATCTTGCCTCTGTTTCCGGGGAACATCTGGGGTGCTGTGTGGATTAAGTGGGTCTGTCTGTCTAAAGGATCAGGACCAGACCTGACAGTCAGTGCCAACTTCTGTTGTCCTTAGTGCTGTTCAGGAGTCAGGCTGGTTGGGGCTGAGACGGCCATTGGTGGCTGACAGTTGACTGGTGAGACTCTAAGCGACTCTCTGAAGGCCACTGCAGCTGTCACTGTGCTATGGGGGAGACACTGGATATAGGGTAGAAACCTTCACCCAGAGATGGGTGAAGTATGCTGGTAGTTCTGAGCTGGGAACTGGTGGGTCGCGTGACTCAGTGCATAGAAGCATGTGCCACCCAGCTGACAACTTGAGTTCAGTCCCTGGGACCCACATACAGTGCCAAAGAGAAGGAACTCATGCAGGTTGTCCTTTGACCTCCACATATGCCCCATGGCACCCCCATAAACAAACAAATAAATAATAAATACAAGTCGGGGTGAGTGATGTGGCTCAAGGGAATTAACTTACTGGGGTGTTTTGGGGTTTGGTTTTTTTGTTTTCTTTTGCGAGGGGCCTTGACCTTGGCCATAGGTCCTGGACACTGGGGACAGGACATTAAGCCATGGAGCAGGTATAGGAAAGGAGATGGGAGATGGGTGAACTTGAACACCAGACAGGAAGACCGTGAAATTGCATCCGTCGTCACCCACTGTCCACTCCGCTCCTGCCTCCAAGGCCTCTCCCAACTGAATGTCTCTTTGCAGATGACCTCATCCCACCTTTGGACTTGCTTGAAATGATTGTCAGCTGGATCTTCGAGGACCCAAGGCTGATTCTCATCACGTTTTTAAATACTCCCATTGCCACCAACCTGCCCGTAGGATTCTTAGAGCTCACGCCCCTCATCGGACTGATCCGCTGGTGCGTGAAGGCCCCTCTGGCTTACAAGAGGAAGAAGCCTCGCCTCTCCAATGGCCACTTGGGTCACAAGGTCGCCAAGGACTCGGGCACGGGCACGGACAGAGACTCGCACCTGCTGTACTCAAAGCTCCATCTAAGTGTGCTGCAAGTCCTGATGACGCTCCAGCTGCACCTGACCGAGAAGAACCTGTACGGACGCCTGGGACTCATCCTGTTTGACCACATGGTCCCGCTTGTGGAGGAGATCAACAGACTGGCAGATGAACTGAACCCCCTCAATGCCTCCCAGGAGATCGAGCTTGCACTGGACCGCTTGGCCCAGGCATTGCAGGTGGCCATGGCATCGGGGGCCTTGCTCTGCACTAGAGGTAATTGCTGACCCCACGGCCCCCTGGTGTAGGCAGAAAGGACAGGGGGTCCTAGACAGGCACCTCCTTTGCTGCTTTTAGGACTTGCTCCCTATCCTGGTGACCACAAGGGAGGTTGGTGGAAAGTCCTGGAATACCCCCAGAGTCCCCTGCATTGGGGTGCTAATGCGCTCTCTGTAGGACATTTAGATACTGCCTGACTCTTTGGGCACAGGGCCACTAGAGTATACAGAACTTTTCCCTGGGGGACTAAGTTTTTGGGGTCTGTGTGTGAGGGAGAGCCGGGGGTAGGGGAGAAAGCTTGCTTTGTAGCCTAGGCTAGCCTGAAACTCATGCAGTTTTTCTGCCTCTGCCCTTGAGTGCTAGGATTATGGGAGTGAGCCACCATGCCTGGATGTGTTCCCTGTCTGGTTCCCTCCTTTGGTGGGAGGGCGGGCAGTTCTAGAGACTGAGCTAGGACCTCCTGCGTGCTAAGTGAGCACCCTGCCACTGAGCTGCGGCGCCAGCCCTGTTGCTGTTTGCTGTCTGATGGACTGTTGCTTGTGTCCTCAGCTGAGGGTTGCCAGTGATGAGCTCCCCCCACTTACCCTGGGCATTTGATAACCAGAGCCCTGACTTCTGACTTTCCCTGAAACTCAACAGATTGTCCTCAGGGCTACCCCTTCCTAAGTGGTTCCTTCCATTTGTGTTTTATGTTTTGTTTTATACTTCAATGTACATTGTTATTTTGCCTGCATGCATATCTGTGTTAGGTGTCAGATCTGGGAATTACAGACAGTTGTGAGCTGCCACGTGGCTGCTGGGAATCGATCCCAGGTCCTCTAGAAGAGCAGTCAGTGCTCTTAACCACTTAGGCATCTCTCCAGCCCCTTGAGGTTTGTTTTTGAATTGAAAACTACCATACAGCTTTTAAGGAGCCTGAAAACTTGCCACAACAGTCCCTGCTGCTGTCTGTCCAGTATTCTTGTTAAGAACCTCAGCACTCAGTCTCCCCGGATCTAACCTCATGTCTCCTTGGTTTCAGATGACCTGAGAACCTTGTGCTCCCGGCTGCCCCATAACAAGTAGGTATCCTAGTCTCTAAGTGGGTTGGCACTGCTGGGGCCGAGTGGGGGATGCTGGAAGGCAAAGCAGGACAGAGCTGCTTCCCTGGGGAAGCCTGGCGGCAGGGGGCGGAGCTGGGCTGCAGGGGGCAGAGTTCCCACTGATGAGCTTTCTATAGGGAAAAGCAGGCTCAGTGGCCCTCTTGCTGGAGTTTGGGAGACGGCAGCGTCCTCCCAGTGTCACTCAGAGCAGCTAGATGGTAATTTCCTGTCAGAGCAGGGCTTGGTCACAGTGTCCCTTTCAGAACCCGGCGGTTCACTTCTGTGACTGTCCTTAGACGGGAGGCCAGAATTAGTATGTACTGAGGATGGCGTGCTGTCGCTCTCGGGGGACCCCAAGTTACATCTGTTTGCGAGGGACAGGGCCCAGAACTAGGTGTGCTGGTGGCTTCTGAGAGATTTACGGTGGCATTTGGGCAGTCTCTGTATATGCCTCTGAGTCTCAGTTCCCTCTAGGGTGGTGAGGTGAGACTGAAAATCTCTCCTCTGCCCCGTGGGTCCCTCCATAGTCGCGGTCATCATAGGGAACAGTCTGGCTCCGCGACAATTGAGTTTCATTTGTGTTACTATAAGTTCTGATGTCTTGGTTTGTGTTGACTTTCCACCCAGACCGGAAACTTGTGGAAATGCTAAATCTCAATAAGGGTTTGCCAGTTTGGCCTCTGTAGTGTTCTCTGGGCTTAATACGTTTTTTGGTTTGTTTGCTTGCTTGCTTGAGACAGGGTCTGGCCATGGAGCCCTGACTGTCCTTGAATTTACCTGGCTTTTAAATGTTTTTATTGAGCTTCTCATCCAGAGGTTTTTTTTGGGGGGGGGGGGGGTGTTGTTTTGTTTTGTTTGAGACAGGATTTCTATGCATAACCCTACCTGTTTTAGAATTCACCCTGTAGACTAGGCTGGCCTTGAATTCAGAGATTAGCCTGTTCGGATTAAAGGCCAGAGTTACTGCAACAAAAAGATGCTGTGATGTAAATGAAGGCTTAGAGGGCTGAAGAGGTAGCTCAGTGGTTCAGCTGTAACTCCAGTTCCAGAAGACCTAATGCCCTCTTCTGGCCTCTGTGGGTACTGCGTGCCTGGGGTACACAGACATACACGCAGGCTAAACATCCATACATGGAAAATAAAAGTAAATCTGTGTGGTTGTTTCTTGTTTTTTGAAAAGGCCTTAGAGGAGCTTTGGCCCTTTAGCTGCGCCAGCACTCCTCATGCCCACAGTACTGGCCGAGGGCTCCTGTGGGCTCTGGGTCTACAGGAGGGTCTGTGACAGTCCTACCTTTCCTTTAGGTAGGAGGGTCCACCTGGGGGCAGGCTGTCACCGCATAAAGCCGTGTCATATAGACAGCACACAGGGAGGTGCAGCGTGGCGGAATTAGGGGCTGAGGGTGTGAGAGGATCACTTGGAAGTCTGGGCACATGGCCAGGCTGAGATTCAGTGACTCTGGACAGGAGTGAGCAGAGACTTAAGCTGGAAGTGCCTGCGTCCTCAGTGTGGTTGGAGAGCCCGGGCTGCTTGACAAACTGACTTCAAGCTGGATGGATGTGCTGGGCTTTAAAGCAGGGAGGTTCTGATCATGCTCGTTACTGGAAAGGAGCCAGGGTCTCAGACCAGCCCTGAACTCAGGGTGGAGAATTCTAGGAGGTGGAGGATGGAGAAAGGGAAGGAAGAAGGGTACTGGAAAGGTTCACAGTAGACCTCAGGGTCCTGGAGGGGCCTTGGTATCATAGGCCCTGGGGCTCAGGAGTACCAGGGGCTGAGACGCATCGGACTCTGGATCTCAGCAGTGCCCACAGTCCAGTACTGAGACTGCGTCAGTTCTGACAATTGTCGCCATTGTGCTCTTGTTTGAGCTGGCCGCGGTAACTTTGCTGTTACGTGAATGTGTCTTTCACCTCCACTCAGCTCCTCCGGGCTGTGGAGCTGAGTACAGAGTGTTGAGAAGAAGCCAAAGTTTACCTAATTCCAAAGAAAACTTGTCAATACTTAGAACTGTTCTATTATATGTACTTCATTTTACTTTTGTGCTCTGAGATCCATTTGTAGTATAGTCTGGGGAATAAGAGGAAAACTTCTCGGTTTCCTGGAACTAAATCAAGGCTAACTAACAGAGAAGAGTGGGAGGAGCCCGTGCTGCCTTTAGACAAGCTAAACAACAGTGTACAAAAATAAATATTACTTATTTAGTAAAAGTAATACCTTACATTAAAAAAAAAAGAAAAGAAAAAGAAAAGCCACTCTCTGGGGCTTATATAGAGAGTGCAGTCAAGACTCAACCTGAATTCATATTTTCCTGGTGGTGTGTTGCTGCCTTCAGATAGCACCGTGAATGGGCATTGGCCCAGGCTGGCATGGAAGCTGTCTGAACTAGGGTGACCATTGCTATGATGAAACACCGTGGCCAAGCAATGGGGGAGGATGGGCTTTATTGGGCTTACACTTCCACATCACTGTTCATCAGTGAAGGGAGTCAGGACAGGAACCTGGAGGCAGGCGCTGCTGCAGAGGGCATGATGGGGTGGCTTGTTCCTCGTGGCTTGTTCAGCCTGCTTCCTTATAGAAAGCCTAGCTAGGGCCGATACCACCTACAACGGACAGCCGGATATTACGGAGGCATTTCCTCAACTGAGGCTCCCTCCTTTCTGATAACTCTAACTTGACATAAAACTAGCCAGCCCAGAGACTACTTCCATGAACCTCAAGTTCTGAGGGCTGAGGGGTATGGCTGTCCCATAGCCCATGGTTCTGTGTAGAGCACCTCCACCCATCCTTGGTGGGGTTCTAGCTTTATCCCCATGGGTCCTTCCCTCTCAGTCTCGGCCTAGATCCTGCTCACCCCTCCACTTCCTTCCCCTTCTTAGTCTCCTGTGCCCCAAGTTCAGCTGCAGGAGCCCCAGACGCACGAGGTGTGTGAGGGACAGACAGCTTCTGGAGTGCTATCAGGCTTATACTATTGGGAGAACAAGCTGGATGCCCAGGTGGTAACACTGGGCTTGGGGCCTTGGACCTAATCTCTCTCCTTGTGTTTGCAGCCTGCTCCAGCTGGTGATCTCAGGCCCAGTGCAACAGTCGCCGCACACCGCTCTTCCCCCTGGGTTCTACCCGCACATCCACACACCCCCGCTCGCCTATGGCGCTGTGCCAGCCCACCCAGCTGCCCACCCAGCCCTGCCTACACACCCAGGGCACACCTTCATCTCAGGCGTGACGTTTCCATTCAGGCCCATCCGCTAGGCTGCCCTTCTAAGCCGCCAAGCGGCTGTGTGCCTTGCACCTGGGCCAAGGAATTCCGCCTTCGGAGAGAGGGATGCTGGCCCCAGGGACAAGAACCCTTGGGAGGCAGCAGGTGGTCTCTCCAGCTGGTAGAACCATCTTGGTACTGATGTCCCAAGTTGTTGGTGCCTAGGTGCCTCCTGCCTGGTCATGTTAAATATCCAGATTGGATGGATGAAAGGGAGTGCACTCAGCCCTCCGCAGAGAGCGCTGCGGGTGTTAAATATGCCAGTCTTGAGTGACGGTGGCACTCGTGCACTCTCAGCCCGCCACCAGGGAACGCTGGCGGGTAAGCCGCCCCTCGGGTCCATTTGCCCTGCCTCAGGAATGTGCCGTGTCTCTGCAACCAGCGCACGGTTTCCGCAGCTCCGTGAGCTCAGAGTGCGGAGGGAGAGACCCATGCTTGTGCGCAGCACTGGGCACTGCTCAGGGACACCTGTTGGGATTCCCCATCACCTTGGAAAGGATCTTCTGTGTTTTATTTGGGGGATATCTCTAAATTTTCCTTTCATGTGTTCAAAATAAATTTTTCTAAACAGTCTTATAGGCATTATGGAGTCTCCTTTCGTGGAGCTGCCCACATACAGGATGGGGCTTTCCATCACAACCCAGAAAATCCCTCACACATGTGTCCACAGCGTGACCTGATCGTCAGTTCCTCACTGATGCTCCCTTCCTGGGTGACTCTCCAACAGTGGAGGTGGCTGGTCCCATGAGAGGGAGAGTTGTCTAGGGAAGTGACGGGGCTCGTGCCAGGTGGGAGAAGGGAAGGAGGGATGGGCAGATGAGGGAGCAGTGGGAACTGCCTGGTCCCGTGGATGTGCAAATGCTTCTGGAAAGAATCCAGCAGCAAGGAGAGGGAGAGGTAAAAAATCCGGGGACAGGGCACTAGGAGATAGCTCAGTGGGTGAGAGAGTTTGTGGGGCAAGCATGAGGACCTGAGTTCGAATCTTTAGCACCCATGTAAAAAACCAGCCATGGATACTCTTGTGCCTGTAACCCTAGGGTTGGACTGGGGCAGAGATGAGAGAAAGCTGGTCCTGGCTGGCTGCTGGCCTTGCTCCAGGTTCGGTGAGATACCCTGTCTCGAGGGAATAAGCTGAAGTGTGATAAACGGAGAGCACCCAACATCTTCCTCTGGCCTCTTTAAATGAGCATGTGGATGACACACACATACATGCACACACACGCACACATACATAACGCGCGCACACACACAACCGATTCAGGGAGGAGAGAAACATTGGAGACTGAGGTCTCTGGAAGAGGCTCCCATCCAGTTAGGGCAGTGGAAGAAGGCACGCCCATTCTTTACCCATATGTCCACTTGTCTGCTCAGTTTTCCTTAGATGCTTCCTGGCAGCCTGTCTCTACTTTCACCGCTGGAAAGTTCTATGGTGCCTCAAGTTACCTAACTACCAGAGGTCCTTATGACGCCAAATTTTCCTGCTTTCCAAGTCTGGGTCCTTACTGTTGCACCCGTGGCTCAGTGATCTGCTGGGAGACAGGAAGACAAGCGGGGCTGTGAGCGCACAGAGGGTTCTTGGACCCCACCAGGGACATCTATACTTCGTCTCATTGGCAGCTCTGGTTTGCCAGACCTTTGAGTTTTTCAGCCGTTGGTGGTTTTGTTTTTTGTTTTTTTCCTTCTCCTTCTTCTACACTGTGTCGCATGTAGTCCAGGCTGGCCTCAGATGTGCCCAGTAGCCAAGGATAACCTAGGACTCCTCATCTTCCTACTGAGTTCTGGAATGACAGGCATGTACCACCATGTGGGTTTTAGGCACTACTGGAGGTGAAACCCAGGGCTTTGTGAGCACCAGGGCGAGCACTCTGCTAACTGAGCCACATCCCCAGCCTCTTCTCAAGAGAACTTGGGCAATGCTTCTTATGTGAATTTTCCAGATGGAAGAAGCCTGTGGCCTTCATTAAAACTGGGAGAGGGCAGCAATTCCACTGAAATCAGGAACAAGACAAGGTTGTCCACTCTCTCCATATCTATTCAATATAATTCTTGAGGTCCTAGCTAGAGCAATAAGACACCAAAGGGAGATCAAGGGGATACAAATTGGAAAAGAAGAAGTCAAACTCTCACTGTTTTCTGATAATATGATAGTTTACGTAAGTGATCCCAAAAATTCTACCAAGGAACTTCTACAACTCAAACACTTTCAGCAATGTAGCAGGATCCAAGATTAACTCAAAAAAAAATCAGTAGCCCTCCTGTACAAAGATGATAAAAGGGTTGGGGAAAAAAAATCAGAGAATCAAAACCCTTCACAATAGCCACAAATAGCATAAATTATCTCAGAGTAACTCTAACCAAACAAGTGGAATACTTGTATGACAAGAACTTTAAATCTTTGAAGAAAGAAATTGAAGAAGACACCAGAAAATAGAAAGATATCCCATGCTCTTGGGTAGGCAGAATTAACATAGTAAAAATGGCAATCTTACCCAAAACAATCTACAGATTCAACACAATGCCCATCAAAATCCCAGCAAAATTCTTCAAAGACCTCAAAAGAACGGCACTCAACTTCATTTGGAAAAGCAAAAAAAACCAGGATAGCCAAAACAATCCTGTACAATAAAAGAACTTCTGGAGGCATCACAATCCCTGACTTCAAACTCTACTACAGAGCTACGGTACTGAAAACAGCCTGGTATTGGCATAAGAACAGACAGGAGGACCAGTGGAACCGAATAGAAGACCCTGATATCAATCCATACATCTTCAAACACCTGATCTTTGATAAAGAAGCAAAAAATGTCAAATGGAAAAAAAGAAAGCATATTTAACAAGTGGTGCTGGCATAACTGGATATCAACATGTAGAAGAATGAAAATAGATCCATATCTATCACCATGCAAAAAACTCAAGTTCAAATGGATCAAAGGCATAAAGCCAGCCACACTGAACCTTATAGAAGAGAAAATGAGAAGTACACTTGAACGCATTGGCACAGGGAACCACTTCCTAAATATAACACCAGCAGCACAGACACTGAGAGAAACAATTAATAAATGGGACCTCTTGAAACTGAAAAGCTTCTGTAGAGCAAAGGACATGGTCAACAAGACAAAACGACAGCCCACAGAATGGAAAAAGATCTTCACTGACTCCACACCAGACAGAGGCCTGATCTCCAAAACATACAAAGAACTCAAGAAATTGGACACCAAAAGATCACATAATCCAATAAAAAAAAATGGAGTACAGACCTAAACAGAGAACTCTCAACAGAGGAATCTAAAATGGCTGAAAGACACTTAAGGAAATGCTCAACATCCTTAGTCATCAGAGAAATGCAAATCAAAACAACTCTGAGATTCCATCTTAAACCTGTAAGAATGGCCAAGATCAAAAACAGTGATGACAACTTATGCTGGAGAGGTTGTGGGGAAAAGGGAACACTTCTGCATTGCTGGTGGGAATGCAAGCTGGTACAGCCCCTTTGGATGTCAGTGTGGCGATTTCTCAGAAAATTAGGAAACAACCTTCCTCAAGACCCAATAATACCACTTTTGGGTATCTATCCAAAGGCTGCTCAATTGTGCCACAAGGACATGTGCTCAACTATTTCATAGCAGCTTTGTTTGTCATAGCCAGAACCTGGAAACAACCTAAATGCTCCTCGACCAAAGAATGGATAAGGAAAATGTAGTACATTTACACAATGGAGTACTACACAGCAGAAAAAAATAATGACAGCTTGAATTTTGCAGGAAAATGGATGGAGCTAGAAAATATTATTTTGAGTGAGGTAACCCAGACACAGAAAGACAATTATCACATGTACTCACTCATAGGTGGTTTTAAACAAAGCAAAGCCAGCCTACAAACCACAATCCCAGAGAACTTAGACAACAATACAGACACTAAGAGAGACTTACACAGATCTAATCTACATGGGAAGTAGAAAGTAGAAAAAGACAAGATCTCCTGAGTAAATTGGGAGCATGGGGGACCTTGGGGGAGGGTTGAAGGGGGGAGCAGAGAAAAATGTAGAGCTCAATAAATATCAATAAAAATTTATTAAAAAACTGGGGGAGGGGATATGCAGATGGTTAGCTCAAACCTCCTGGGGGAGGAAATACTCCCAACCCCACCCCATTCCCGCCCCCAGGCAGGAAACAACTAGTTAAGGTAACTAGCAAACAGGGAGAAGCCCCTGGGGAAGCCGTGGCTCAGAACGATGGACGAAGAGCCTGGAGAAGGACGGAAGCTGGAGGAGGGAGGGCCTGGGGCTACTGGAGGGAGAAGAACCCAAAGCGACAAGGCTCGGTTCCCCAGCTCCCGAAGATGGCCCTTCTGGAGCTGGCACAGTTGCCACCTGTCTATCCTAACCAACTCAAGGTTCCAGGTGTGGGCCGGGTTGGCAGTTCTGGACCTGCTGAAATCAGGAGGGGTCTTCCCCACTAACTGGTTAATTAAGTGCAAATTAGACCAAATTTGTACCCCTGTCAGGGGAGGGGTGCCCTGAAGCCACGCCAACGCTTCAGAGGACATTGGGGGTGTCGGCTAGGAACCCCTTTCCTCTTCCATTCATGCAGCCTCAGTGACAGTCACCAACCGTGGCGCACGGACACGCGCACCGCACTGGGCGATGCGTTGCAGCAGCGTGCGCTGCGCGCCCAGCACAGGCGAGCTCCAGGACGCAAGCAGGGCCAAGCATCCTGTCCCCATCCCCACCCACCCACATCTCCCCGGGGGGCCCTGGTGAGTGACCGGGCCGGCAAGGGTTAAGCTCACAGAGCTGGCGGCGCGGGCTAGAGCGGCGGCCACCGTGGCGAAGGCGAAGGCAGCGGCCACGGTGGTAGTGGCGGGGACCGGGGCGAGGGGGCGCGGCAGGCAGCAGGGGCGGGGGACAGGATGCGGATGCCGGGGGGACTTCCTGTGTCGGCCCCCCAGCGCCCCCGCCCCAACCCGGCCGTTTCCCGCACGGACGCACATCACCGGAGGGCGGGCGAGCGACCTGGGACCTGGCTGGTCCGCGGCGCCCGACCCCCGCCCCTGGGCACCTGTGGCCCGTGATTGCTTAGGACCCTTGTCACCCGGTTCCCACTGAGGCAACCTAGGGCTCCAGCTTGGGCCCTGCTGCACGCCATGGTCACCCGGACCAACCTTGATCCCAGTTCGGAATTTGGAGCCCTGTCTTCCTTCCCCGTTCCTACGTGAGAGTCTCCACCAACTTCTGCCTGGCAACTCCACTCTGCACCTTGTCTTGGCCCAGGGGGACCTCAGCAGCTCTGACAGCGAAGACCCCCGTGGAGTGCCTGCCAAGGGTTCCCCGGTGGGCGGTCAGAACCTCCCTGGATCATTCTAGATGGAGGCACCTCCGGAAGGAGCTGGCTGAAGAGCCATGGCCTTCACCTTATAGCCACTGGTGACCACACCTCCCCTAGCGCAGAGGCTGCAGCAGGTGAGGCCTGGCAACCTTGCTGGGCACAGGGGCGTTTCTCTACCCAGGGCTTCTAAACCAGAGGGAGATGGAGTCTGCTGGCATGGGGGGTGGGGTGGGGGTGGGGACACCTGAATGTGGAGACCACTTCTTCAGAGTGGACTCAGGACAGGAGCACAGGCCTGCAGAAGGCCCCAGCCGTGATGACAGTGCCCTGGACTCCTACCTTCCCAGGGACCTGGGATGACACCTGATATTATGTGGCCTTTTAAGCCTGGGGGATGGTCATATTTTGGAAGGGGCCAAAGGACCGTGCCATGGGTCCCCTCAGGCGTGCCTCAAGCGTCCCAGCCTTGGGAGAGGCTGTTTCCCTCAGTTACATTTCCCAGGGAGGCAGGAAGGAAGCTGAGGTGGATCACTGTGTATATCCAGCAAATAACAGCTCTGGCTCTTCTGTGTAGGAATGGGCCATCACCATCTCCCTCCTGAACAGCTTCCTTTCTTGCTCTCAGCACAGCCTGTTCCCAAGGACGTTGGTGAGACCGCCAGGATGGAACTGGGCCCCACAACAGAGACCTTTGTGTTGGAGCTGCGATGTCTTGAGGATGGCGTCCAGGGCCTGACACCCTCTCAGGTGAGGGTCGAGGGGTGGAGACAATGGGGACCATAGCAAGGATTCTGTAGTTGAGTTGCAAGCTGGTACAGCCCAGGCCACAGCAGAGGAAGCCCTGTGTTGCCAACAGTGCACTCACTCATACCTGCTAACCTCACTACCCTGGAACTGTTGAGGTGTCTGTCAGGCCAAGGTCTTGCAGGAGACAGATTCGGTAACCTCAGTCCTGACCCCCACACCTGGGCTGGCTTTAACCTGCTTTTCCCAGGTGGCCTCCACTGTCTCCCATGGAGCTGGAGGGATTTTCCATCTCTGATGCCTCAGACCTTGGGTGCATGGCTCCTTGTCTGTAGTGACTTCGACCCTAGGTCCCATTTCCTCAACATCTGTCCCATCCCTTTCCTTCCCCGAGCCACACAGGTACCCCTGGTGTTGTGGGACTTCCCAGGGTTGTCCCTGAGCCCCACACAGGGGGAGCCTTCAAGGGTGGATGAGAGTTAGTGTTCACGTTCTGTGGTGAGTGACGGGGGGGGCAGCTTTAAGGGAGTTAAGAAAGAACCAGGGAGGGTTTGATGATGGTGACATATAACTGGAATCCCAGAACCTGGGGGCTCAGGCAAGAGGTTCACAGTTTGACAGCCTGGGCTGTGCAATGAGTTCCAGACTAGGACTATACAATGAGACATTATTGTGGAGAGACAGAAACGGGGTGGAGAGAATGAACAAGAGAGACTGTCAGGAAATTTGGGAGAATAAAATGATAAAATGGGAATATATGAATTGAACAAAGACTCTTTCCGATTGTGAATTTAACTCCAGCAGGCATACACTTCAAGTGACATCTAACTACATGGCCAATAAAATGCTTCTGTGGAAACTGCTGCCCAGGAATGCAGAGGGACCACGTGACCAAGCTAGCCCTGTGGAGATTCACCCAGAGGTGAGGTCTGTCCCTGCAGACGGAGTTGAACTCACTGTGGTGACAGGTTCCCATGGCCGTCTTCATCCGCCACCTAACATCCCAGCTGTTCTGTAGAAGTCTGTCTGAAACATACACCCAAGGTACTGGGGAGGAAAAAAAGCGGGAAAAGCTTCAGGATTAGAGTTCAAATCCCCAGAAACCAGCATTCTGCAATCCCAGCATTCCTATGGTAAAATGGGAGGTGGAGGCAGGAGAATCCCTTGGAGTCTCCAGGCCCAGTTAGCCTGGCTGGCCTGTGAGATGGCAGACGAGAGACCCTGCCTCAAAGTGGAGGGTGAGGTCCAACACCCAAAGTTGTTCTGTGACCTCCACTGGTGTGTTGTGGCACATATATTCCCATAAGCACAAACATGAACATACATGCACATACACACAAGACACAGGTTTTTTAAAAAAAAACTCAACAAAAATGGTTGGAAAGAATTTTTTCCCTAAAAGATAATTACTACACAACTTTTTTGGTATGTGTGTATGTGGTGTGTATGTATGCATATATGTGTTTGGGAACTCATGTGTGTGATTGATATGTGCACATCTGGAGGCCCCAGATTGATGTCATGAATCATCCTTGATTGTTCTTCCACCTTAGTCAATGGGCAGGGTCTCTCCATCAGACCAAAAACTTGCCCATACGGCTACTCATGCCAGCCAGCTTCCTCCAGGGATCCCCTCTTTCCACCCTCTGAGGCTGGAGTTACAGGTGGGCTGCTGTGCCTGGTTTTTCAGTCCGATTCTGAACCACGAACTCCCTACCTGACCCCAGAATTCCTTCTGCGCTTTCTAGAAATGACTTGCTGTATCTTTACAGAAATGCTCACTATTCATAGACAAGGCAAATTTCACTTATTTAAAGTGTGACCATCACTGGACCATGGTGGCACACGCCTTTAATCCCAGCACTTAGGAGGCAAAGGCAGATCTTTGAGTTCAAGGCCAGCCTGGTCTACAGAGCTAGTTCCAGGACAGCCAAGGCTACACAAAGAAACCCTGTCTCAAAAAAACAAAATAGCAAATGAATGAATGAACGAACAAATGAATGAATAAAGTGTGACCATAAATGGAGTCAGAATTCACCACTGCAAAATCTGGTTTCTCTTGCTTAGGAAGGAAGTCAGCACTAGAGACCTCTTTGGGAATGGTGCCAGGAGCCCAAAGCTCTGTTGGTATCAATGCATGAGGCTTGCATGAGGGAGGCTCAGAGGGAGTCTGAATGAGGTGACCCGTGAAACTCTGGAAATGTCTGTCCTATCATCATTGCCACTCAATCCCTCATTTTTGCGTCCCTGCTAAGAGCCCCTTAGTGGACCCTGAATCCATTCTTTTGGGGGTTTGTGGTCCAGGTTAGCTGTCCATCGATCCTGGCTTCCTGCCATTTCCACTATAGATGGCAGTGGTGGGAGTGAGAGCCAGGAGGAGGAAGAGGCTCAGGAGATGAGCAGCAGCCCACAGCCGCCAGCACTCAAAGCCCCAGTAGGGGCCAGTAACAGCATTGGGGCTCTGCAGCTGGGACAACCGGACTTGCATCTGCAGCAGTTAGAGCAGCAGCAAGAGCTGGAACAACAGCTGCAGCACAAGCAGTGACAAGAGCAGCCTCTTGCTGCTCAGCTGTTAGGACCTTAACCAGAATTGCTGCAGCAGCAGGATGGGCAGCAGTAGCTGTCTCAGTTGCAGCAAAAGCTACAGGAAAACCTCCAGTCCGAGCAGCATCAGGAACCAAAACCACAACTGCAGCTGGCGCAGCATCCAGGACTTGGACAGGAGCAACAAGAGCAACAGCTGTTGCAGCAGCAGCAGCAGTGGATGATTATGAAGCCCCAAGGCCAAAAGCAACAGCTGTTACTACAGCAGCAAGAACGGCTGCAGCAGCAGCAAGTACAAGAACAACTTGTGCAGCAGCATGTGCAACAGCCACAGCTATTGCAGCAGCAAGTAGAAGAACAGGCTTTGCTGCAGCAGCAGCCTTTACAGCAGCCAATGCAAGAGCAACGACAGTCACAGCAGCAGCTTCTCCAACAGCAGCAACTACTGCAACAACATGAACAATTGCTGCTGCAGCAGTTGCAAGAACAAGCATTGCAACAGCAATTACAAGGACAACAGCTGTTGCAGCAGCATCAACAGGAGCAGTTACAGCAGCAGCTGCTGCTCCAACAACAGGAACTGTTGCAACAGCAGGGACAATTGCAACCGCAGCAGTTGCAGCAGCAGATACTGTTGCTGCAGCCACAGGGACATATAGAGCAGCTGTTGCTGCAGCAGCAGGCACAGTTGCAGCAACAACTGTTGCAGCAGCAGCAGCAGCAGGTCCAGATACAGCACCAGCTATTGCTGCAGCAAGAACAGTTGCAGCAGCAACAGTTGTTGCAACAGCAGCAGCTGCAGCCTCCTCCAGAGCCAGAGGACGAAGAAGATGCGGAACTGGAGCTTATGCCATTGGGCATAAGGTCAGAGCAGGAGCTGGAGCAGCGGCGGCAGGAGTTAGAGAGGCTGCAAGAACAACAACAGCTGAAGCTAAAACTGCAAGAGCAACTGCATCTGCTGGAGCAGCACCTGAAGCAACAGCAGCAGCTGGAGCAGCTGCAGCAGCTGGAGCAACAGGAGGTACACTTGGAGCTAGCCCCGGTGGAACTGAGCGCCCAGCATCAGGAGCTGCAGCTGCAGCTGACCTCTGTGCAGCCAGAGCTGCAGCTGGAGCTGGTTCCCACTCCGGGAGGTGGCATAGCATCAGCTCCAGTCTCCTACGTGGTGGCCCCTCCAGGCTATGTGGTGCTGCAAGAGCTCATGGTACTGCCCACTGTGGCTACATCCACTATGGTGACCATCGCGGGACCCACAGGGAGTGAGGCTCGGACGCCCACAAAACAGCGCAAGAAGCGGCGAGGCAGGGACAGGCCAACCATCTGCGGGGAGTGTGGCAAGGGTTTCAGCCGCAGCACGGACTTGGTGCGACACCAGGCCACGCACACTGGGGAGAGGCCGCATCTCTGCAGCGAGTGCGGCAAGAGCTTCTCGCAACACTCTAACCTGGTGATCCACCAGCGCATCCACACCGGCGAGAAGCCCTACGCCTGCACCTACTGCTCCAAGCGCTTCAGCGAGAGCTCGGCGCTTGTGCAGCATCAGCGCACCCATACCGGCGAGCGGCCCTACGTCTGCGCCGACTGCGGCAAGTGCTTCAGCGTCTCCTCCAACCTGCTGCGCCACCGCCGCACCCACTCGGGTGAGCGGCTCCACGCGTGCGAGGACTGCGGCGAGCGCTTCCGGCACAAGGTGCAGATCCGCAAGCACGAGCGACTGCAGCACGGGTTAGGCCGCCCCAGAGGTCTGGGCCTGCAGCGCTCCTCCAGGCAAGCGCCCTCAAGAGTCTCCACAAGGGCCAAAAAGGCTTCTGCATCTGGGAAGCCCTGAGTGGTGTGAGAGCCACTCACACCTTGACCCTAGGTCATGATCTTAACCCTAGTTTGAGGTCTCTCTGGGTATCTTGAGTTATCCTTAGGAAAGAAAGACGTCCATCTTTTCCCAGACCTACCCCCACAATGCACAAGTCCACTGATTCAGTCTTCCTTCCCTCTAAACCTGCACAAGAGAACAACTCCATGTGGGTGAGAGAGACTACTAAGACTACTACTTCCCCCACCCGCTCCCCCCACTGCCTTCCTTGGAAAACTGGACTGAGAACTCACGTGAAATGCGCAGCGTGTGTGGGAGCTGGGGACCGAATGGATCACTCTGCATACTTAAGGAGGAACTGAAAAGGGGGCAGATGGTGTAGCTCAGCCGGCAGAGTGCTTGCCTAGCACAAGGATGGGTTTCCTCTTAAGCATCACAGAAACATAGAAACATGTGTGTTGGCACATGTAATACCAGCACTTGGGAGGTAGAGGCCGGAGGATCAGATGTTCAAGGTAATCTTCAGCCACATAGTGAGTTGGATAGCCTGGGTTACCTGAGACTCTGCCTCAAAAAAAGAAAAAGGAAGAAAAAAAGAAAGAAAAAAAGAGGGGGAAAAAGGAAACTGGCTTGCACAATGCAATGAACTTGGTCCAGGCAATAGATTGTCGTAAGTTACATAAACCTTGAAAATACTTGTTGGAATGAAAGGCCGAAGGGTGAACGTAGTTCTGGTGCAAATTCCTATGTTCATAGACACAGGGTCACAGTGGCCATGGGGGCAATGTGCAAATAAAAGTCAGGAAGTTCTGCTCTGCGTGGAAGGTCAAACCTTCTTTCCTCAGGAGCCCAGACTACGGGCATTAGAAGCAGGTTCTGGGCCTCCATTGCGAAGCTCCCAAGTCATCTGTACCTCCTTACTGTTCCCCTGGGTGGTCAGAGGAGACTTTACCTCCTGGCTGATATGTGAGAAGAATGTTGGGGATAAGGACTGGAGGTGTCAGAAAGGCTGTAAACCATGTTTACCAAATCGTATAAGGCAGTGACCGTCTGGGGAGGTGTGCCAGGTGGAGGGGCCCTCCCTGACTCCCCAGGCGACTTCCTACCCCACTTGACCTGCTGGCCCACTGTGGCATCTCGGTCCTTGCCATTTCTCTGCCCTCCCTGCTCCTCCTTTATTAACACAACCAGGCAGATTTTATACCTGTGTTGACAAGTAAGAAACAGAACATGGAAAATAAAGGGAAGAATCTCGTCTGTCCTGCTTGTGATTTGAACTTTTCATTTTACATCTTGCCTGTAACTTTTCTTGTTCGTCTAAAACAGTCTTGTGTAGCTCAGGCTGGTCTCAGTCAATTCCCTCTATTAGCAGAGGATGACATACACTTATAATCCCAGCATTTGGGAAGCAGATGCAGGAGGACGGTGAGTTCAAGGCTAACCTGGGCTACATAGCAAGCTCTTGTCTCATAAAAGAAAAGGAGGGAGGAAGCCAGCGAGACTTTGTAGTTCATGCCTGTAATTCCAGCACTTGGGAAGCTGAAGGGGGATCGATCCAGAGTTGGAGGCTAGCGTGGGCTACATAGTGGCACTTTATATTAAAAAGAAAAGGACAATCAGAATAGTGTAGCTAGAGGAAGACAGCCATAAAAACAAATACAATGCTGTTTCTAAAGTACTGTTCCATTACAGCAAGATCCCTAGGCTTGCTAAACGTGGTGGATGCAGCAAGGTGGGAGTTTCCGGTTCGGTCCCAGCTTTTAATTTCTCCACATCCTACAGTTAGAGCACACACAATGCAGTGTCTTCAGCGAAAGGCTCTACTGTCTAGTTTTGGTATACAACCAACAACAGCCACCAACAACAGCCGCCACAGCCTTTATGGCTTGAGGGACCTCAGGGGTTTCCCTGGCCACAGGAAGGCAGCCCACCCCTGGTTGCCAGATCTGCGAAACACTCGGAGGTTAGCATCCCGTCATCCATAGAACCAAACCTTTTTCAGAGGATGCAGGCCAAGGTCGCATCCTGAACCACCGTCCCATAACAAAGACAACCTTGTTGAGGCACTCCGGAAGTTACTGACGTCTGTTCTCAGCAAGTGACAGGTGACCCTAGGGATTAACAACCAAGAAGTATGGAGTCAAACATCCGCGAGGTCTGATACGGCACGGCACGGCACGGCACGGCACGGCACGGCACGGCACGGCACGGCACGGCACGGCACGGCACGGCACGGCACGGCACGGCACGGCCATTCCATCCATTTGGATCAGTCGCTCCCTCCACAGATCAAGGTCGGTACAGTGCGTGGATGATAGCTAACCTAATTAGCTACCTGTGATCGTTAGAGGGTCTCTCTGAGCCTGCACATTACCATATCCTGGAGGTCTTCCGCGGGGCCTTCCCACATTTCTCCGAAGGGGAATGTGACCCTGCTCTCCCCTGCTGCACTCATTGGCTCCCTCTGTCAGCTTGGGTTACCACTGTAGCGGTAGCCTTCCCATTCACCATACCTGGCTCTGGCTCTTGGGGGACTTCTTCTTCTTCTTTTTTCTTTCTTTCTTTCTTTCTTTCTTTCTTTCTTTCTTTCTTTCTTTCTTTCTTTCTTTCTTTTTTTTATTTTTCGAGACAGAGTTTCTCTGTGGTTTTGGTTCCTGTCCTGGAACTAGCTCTTGTAGACCAGGCTGGCCTCGAACTCACAGAGATCCGCCTGCCTCTGCCTCTGCCTCCCGAGTGCTGGGATTAAAGGCGTGCGCCACCACCGCCAGGCTCTTGGGGGACTTCTTGACTGGGAAACCAGCTCCACCCCTACCATAACCTTTTGCTGGCGAGAAATGTGCCCTCCTTAGTCTGGGTGGCATATTTCCCAGCACAGGCTTGACCGTCTTCGCGTGTGCTGCGCTGTCAGCAATATCTTCTAGAAACTGTATATCGGGCTCTACAGCCTTCCGGAAGCTCCTCAGCACACAGTCTGGCTTCCTATCAGTTTTCTCCTTGGGAACTCCAGATGGACACAAATCTTTTTTTTTAAATTGATTTTATTGAGCTATACATTTTTCTTTGCTCCCCTCTCTTCCTCTCCCCTTCCCTTCTACCCTCTCCCATAGACCCCCATGCTCCCAATTTACTCAGGAGATCTTGTCTTTTTCTACTTCCCATGTAGATTGGATCTGTGTAAGTCTCTCTTAGGGTCCTCATTGTTGTCTAGGTTCTCTGAGATTGTGAATTGTAAGCTGGTTTTCTTTGTTTATGTCTAAAAGCCACTTATGAGTGAGTACATATGATAATTGTCTTTCTGTGTCTGGGTTACCTCACTCAATATGATGTTTTCTAGATCCATCCATTTGCCTGCAAATTTCAAGATGTCATTTTTTTCTGCTGTGTAGTACTCCATTGTATAAATGTACTACATTTTCCTTACCCATTCTTTGGTTGAGGGGTATTTAGGTTGTTTCCAGGTTCTGGCTATGACAAACAATGCTGTTATGAACATAGTTGAGCACATGTACTTGTGGTACCATTGAGTATCCTTTGGGTATATATCCAAAAGTTGTATTTCTGAGTCTTGAGGAAGGTTATTTCCTAATTTTCTGAGAAATCGCCACACTGACATCCACAGGAGCTGTACCAGTTTGCACTCCCACCAGCAATGGAGAAGTGTTCCCCTTTCCCCACAACCTCTCCAGCATAAGTTGTCATCAGACTTTTTCTCTCAGCCATTCCTACAGGTGTAAAATGAAATCTCAGAGTTGTTTTGATTTGCATTTCTCTGAAGGCTAAGGATGTTGAACATTTCCTTAAGTGTCTTTCAGCCATTTTAGATTCCTCTGTTGAGAGTTCTCTGTTTAGGTCTGTACTCCATTTTTTATTGAATTATTTGTTCTTTTGATGACCAATTTCTTGAGTTCTTTTATATTTTGGAGATAAATCCTCTGTCTGATGTGGAGTTGGTGAAGATCTTTTACCATTCTGTAGGCTGTCATTTTGTCTTGTTGACTGTGTCCTTTGCTTTAGAGAAGCCTTTCAGTTTCAGGAGGTCTCATTTGTTAATTGTTTCTCTCAGTGTCTGTGCTGCTGGAGTTATATTTAGGAAGTGGTCTTCTGTGCTGATGTATTCAAGTGTACTCTTCTATGAGGTTCAGTGTGGTTATCTTTCTGTTGAGGTCTTTGATCCATTTGGACTTGAGTTTTTTGCATGGCGATAGATATGGATCTATTTTCATTCTTCTACATGTTGATATCCAGTTACGCCAGCACCATTTGTTAAATATGCTTTCTTTTTTCCATTTTATATTTTTTGTTTCTTTGTCAAAAATCAGGTGTTCATAGGTGTGTGGATTAATATCTGGGTTATTCCATTTTTTTGTATCTGTTGAGGTTTGTTTTGTTACCAATCACGTGGTCATTTTTGAGACGGTTCCATGAGGTTCTGAGAAGAAGGTATATTCTTTTATGTTTGACTGGAATATTCTATAGGTGTCTATTAAGTCCATTTGAGTCATAACATCTGTTTGTTCCCTTATTTCTGTTAATTTTTTGTCTGACTGACCTGTCCAGTGGTGAGAGTGGAGTGTTGAAGTCTCCCACTATTAGTGTGTGGGGTTTGATGTATGGTTTAAGCTTTAGTAGTGTCTCTTTGACATATGAGGGTGCCCTTGTATTTGGGGCATAGATGTTCAGTATTGAGATTTCTTCTTGATAAATTTTTCCTGTGACTAATATGATATATCCTTCTTTGTCTCTTTTGATTGATTTTAGTTTGAAGTCTATTTTATTAGATATTAGGATAGCTATGCTAGCTTGTTTCTTAGGTCCATTTGATTGAAAAAATTTTCCCAACCCTTTACTCTGAGGCAATGTCTGTCATTGAGGTTGAGGTGTATTTCTTGTATGCAGCAGAGGGATGGATTTTGTTTTCTTATCCAATCTGTCAGCCTGTCGACACAAATCTTGCCACATCTGTCTTTAAGTAGCCCAGACAGACATCTTCCTCCACGTTACCACTTTACTAAGTCCCGTAGGTTGCTCCTGCTTTACAAACTCTCTTCTAGTCTGAGTCACTGAGGTCTGCCAAAGCCTTTCCTACTTAATAAACATCTTGCTCATACCGGCAGACTCAGCAAAGGCACTAAAGCTCCACACTAGCTTCAAGGTACCAGCTGGGTCAGCCTTTTCCTTAACTCCTCTGGGGTTCAAACACAGTTCCCTCAATAGCATCTGCACCTCCTGGTCTTCCAACCCCTGATATTTATGGGGACCTCAGATGGAAATAACTGAGTGTCCCTAATGTCCCTGAGGGACTGACTTTCCTCGTACTGTCTCAGGTTATGCAGCCTTTCCTTATGGAGGGATGGGTTCAATTTTCTTGCTTCGGCAGCAGGCATACTGATCCCGTTCACCCCCTTGTCCCACAGCTTCGGAAGCCAGGTGGCGACAGGCTCCTTCATTGCTTGTTTAAAAGTCTTCCCCGAGCCGGGCGATGGTGGCGCACGCCTTTAATCCCAGCACTCAGGAGGCAGAGGCAGGCGGATCTCTGTGAGTTAGAGACCTGCCTGGTCTACAGAGCTAGTTCCAGGACAGGCTCCAAAGCCACAGAGAAACCCTGTCTCGAAAAAAAAAAAAAACCAAAAACAAACAAACAAAAAGTCTTCCCCGGTTCCAGCAGCTCAGAGTGCTGATTATTCCCTGATTACCACCCTGGACATTGGTAATGCCCCAATCCACATGATGGGTGATAGATCCCCATTTTCTATTAAAGCTTGGGCCTGAGAGGCATCTTCTGTTTCTTTTGTGATGTTCTCCTCCTCCTCACTCTCTGGATCTTCCCTGGATTCTACGTTCTTGATTCTCTTTTTCTTCTCCCCTCCCCCCCCAGCCTTAAGAAGGGATAAGTCAACACCTCCATGTCCCTGTCTCCTTTATCTAATCTACCCGCAAGATCAGAGGCTAACGTGAAGGATTCCGCCGCATTTCCCTCTCTCGCTGCAGTTAACTCCTTTACAGAGCTAAGCTCCGGCTTGGCAGCTGTTCCAGATGTGTTTCTAGCTGCACAGCAGTGGCCAGGCACCCTCTGCCATTGTTGCCCATAATCCCGACTCCTGTGCACTAATCTCAAAGACTGAAAACTTTCCTCTAAACCGGTAACTCTGGTCAGGGAATCTCCATATTCACACGGTGGACCCCACTCATCAAGTGGGCATGCCACCCCGTGCCACACAAAGACTGCCATGCTGGGGTTTCTCCCACGACACTCCTCTTCCTGATGGCTCAGCCTTAGTTGCATGTCTCAGTTCCCATAGCAAGAACCACGCAACCGCTGTCATGAACAGAGGTACACGAATACACACCGGACCGGAAAGGACAACTCTAGTGGGATTTCCTGGGCAGATGCTGCCCCCTCAGGCTGCTTAGCAACCGCCTCAGTTGCATGGCTTGCTACCCGTAGCCAGAACCACACATGCACTCCTACCCAAGTCATCTTCTGCAGTCCCTATCCAGGCGCCAATTATGTTGGGCGACAAAACCTTTCCTGGGGAGACACAACACACGTCTACTCGGACTGATACGGACACCACCGAAGTCCGACTGGGGGAACCTGTGAGTTTTATTGGAGCTAGTTACAGGCTTATGGGTGAGGGGTTATTTACAGGAGAAGAAATGACTCACAGATAGCTGCAGGAGAGCGCGCTGCACAGCCCGCAGGCAGCTTATCAGTTTGGAGAGTGTCCTTTCCCAATCCCTTGGTCTAGCCAGGCGATGGTGGCGCACGCCTTTAATCCCAGCACTCGGGAGGCAGAGGCAGGCAGATCTTTGGGAGTTCGAGACCAGCCTGGTCTACAGAGCTAGTTCCAGGATAGGCTCCAAGGCCACAGAGAAACCCTGTCTCCAAAAACCAAAAAAAAAAAAAAAAAAAAAAAACCCAACCAATCCCTTGGTCTAAACCCGTATCTTCCAGGCATCTGGTGACAAATGTCCACACCAGCTCAGATTCCAGGGTTGGCACAGGGCAGCAAGAAGCCTGGCACAGGGGAGTGCTGACACATGTCCTCAGAATGGACAGACAACTGTTGCCCATTTGTTTAACCTGTTTGTTAGATCTATTTGGTTTTTGTGTATGTGTGTTGTTTGCATGTGTGTCTGTCCACCATGAGTATGCGTGGTGCCTGTGGAAGTCAGAAGAGAGCATCGGATCACCAGGAACCGGATGGTTTGAGCTGCCATATGGGTGCTGGGAACCATATCCGACTCCTCTGCAAATGCAGCAAATGTTTTTAACCACTGAGCCATCTCTCCAGCCGCTGCAATGCCAATTGAAAAAAGCAATTACAGTGCTTGTGGCGAGGATGTAGCTCAGTTGGCGGAGGACTTACCTAACATGTAAGGAGCCTGGGCTTTGATCCCCAACACCTCATAAACTGGGTACAGCGGCACATGCTTGGGATTCCGGCACTCAGGAAGTGGGGGCAGTTATGACAGTCCTAGTTACAGTGGATTTTCTCTCTCTGGGTCTCTGTCTCTTTCACACACACACACACACACACACACACACACACGTTAGAGCTGGGGAAATGGTTCATTGGGTAAAAATATTTGTTACACAAGCATTAGGATCTGAGTGCGAATCACTGGAACCCACATAAAAAGCCGAGTATGGCCGTGCATGTACCTGTAACACCAGAGCCATAAGGAGTGGAGACAGGAGGATTACTGGGGCTTGATGGCTACCAACTTAGCTCCAGATTCAGGGAAAGCTCCTGTCTCAAGGGACTAAGCCAGAGTGCTAAAGTAGAACAGACAACATCCTATTGTGGCTTCGGAGCATGCGTACACACTGTGTGTCCATAACACACACACACAAACACCCCCCCAAAACACAGAATGTTAAAGTGCGAAATTCACATTTAACTCAGGCAGCAGAGATCTGGGGACAGAACCAGCTTAACTAGGAACACTACATGGACTATACTGTCAAGGAGCTGGGGGAGGGACAGGTGTCAAGAGACAGAATGGAAGATTCTGGTTAAGCAGACCGGCGACAGTACTTGTGGAGGCAGGTCAGGGTGACAAGCTAGCAATCACTTTGGGGTGGTGGGAGAGTTTCACCAGATACTGAAGATGGAGCTTCCGGATAAACTGACTGGACAAGATTTCTGCTACAACTGGATAAAGATGGCACAGAGGTACAGAGACCCCTTGGACATTTTTCTGTCTTCAGGCAAGATCCCCCACCATGGCCTGTTCCTTTCTGCTTCTTTGCAGAGGCATGGAATTGGTCCAATCCTCTCTGGTGGGCTCTCAGACACATTCTTCATACCCAGCAAGGGCTGTTGACCCAGGCCTGTACGCTTGCGTGGCAAGCCCTTACCAGGGAGCCATCTCCCCAGCCCCATATCTGTTTCTCTTGCTTCTGTTCTCTTGGGGTGCACAGGCCTGGGCAAGTCTAGTCCACGGGCAGGCTGCCAATTCCCTCTCTCTGCTAGCTCGTATGCATCTGGTGGCAGCTGGACCAGTCCATGATATGGGCGGGCTCAACCGTCTTTCCTCTTCCTCAGAAACCCATCACTGACTTTTGTCTCCCATAGAGTGAGACATGCTCCTGTCCCCTTCCTTGGGTTCTAGTCTGGCAGGTGATAGGCAAACCTTGGGCATATCTACATTCATCTCATGCCAAAAGTGACAATGGACAAGTAGGTGGAAGCATACCCGGAATCCCAGCAGTGGGAGGAGGCTCTCAAAATCAAGGCTAGCCAAGGCTACATAGTAAGACTATCTGCTCTGGCAGGAAGATCTCAAGGTCGAGGCTAGCCTGGGCTACAAAGTGAGATTATCTGTTCTGGCAGGAGGCTCTCGAGGTCAAGGCTAGCCTGGGCTACCGTAGTGAGATTATTTGCCTTGGCAGGGGCTCTTGAGGTCAAGGTTAGCCTGGGCTGCATAGTGAGACTATCTGCTCTGGCAGGAGGATCTCGAGGTCGAGGCTAGCCTGGGCTACTTTTCCTGATGCAGTGGTAAGTCACTCTCACCAATGCATCTTAGAAGGGGAGGGTTTATTCTGGTTGACAGGTTACCGTCCATCGCCAAGGGAAGAAGCTCAAGGCAGGAACCGAAGTAGGAACCGCGGAGGGATACTGCTTACTGGCTTGCTCAGCTACCTTTCCTACACAGTTCAGGCCCATCTGCCTAGGGGTGGCACCACCCATGGTGGGCTGAGCCTTCCCACACCAAGTGGCAATCAAGAAAATGCAGAGACATGCCCACAGGCGAACCCGATGGAGGCAATCCCTCAACTGAGAGCTCTTCTTCCAAGTACCTCAACTTGACGAACACCATGACTAGCCGTCACGCCACGTCAAGAGTCATTCAAATAAACAAAACAAAAAAAGTGGTATCAGCGTGTGCCCACACACTCCCCTGACAGTCTGAGGTAGCACCAGAGTCTGTGCCAGGCTGTTCGAACTTCCAGTCTCCAAACTGTGAGCTAAATACACCTGTTTTCTTTATTCCCTTCTCCAAAATAGTGACCTCAAGTTCCACTCTAATTCCAACCATCCATTATAGGGAATACTGATGTCTTATCTGTTTTGTTTTGATTTTGAAGGAGCTAGGGATGAAATCTGAGGCCTTGGGCAAGCTGGGTAAGCACTTTATCACTGGTTCACATTAGTGGTTGCTAGGCAGGTGCTCTACCACTGAACTACATCCCAGCCCCTCACTGGGGGATTCTAGGCTGGTGCTCTACCACTGAGCCACACCCCAGCCCCTCACTGGGGGATTCTAGGCTGGTGCTCTACCACTGAGCCACACCCCAGCCCCTCACTGGGGGATTCTAGGCAGGTGCTCTAACACTGAGTCACACCCCAGCCCCTCAGTGGGGGATTCTACGCAGGGGCTCTACCACTGAGCCACACCCCAGCTCCTCACTGGGGGATTCTAGGTAATCCGCCGGCCACTGAGCCACAACTCCAGGCCCTCACTGGGGGACTCTAGGCAGGTTCAGTACTGGTAAGCTACCTCCCAGCTTTTTTTTTTTTTTTTTTTTTTTTTTTTTGCTTTTTCGAGACAGGGTTTCTCTGCAGCTTTGGAGCCTGTCCTGGAACTAGCTCTGTAGACCAGGCTGGTCTCGAACTCACAGAGATCCGCCTGCCTCTGCCTCCCGAGTGCTGGGATTAAAGGCATGCGCCACCATCGCCCGGCTCCTCCCAGCTTTTAATATGTTTGGAGCTAGGTCTTCCTAGTCGCTCAGGCTGGCCTTGAACTCCCTCTGTAGCTTTGAACTCATGATCCTCCAGAGTAGCTGGGGCTTCAGGATTGCACTGCCATGTTGGACTACATGATTTTTATAATCATGGCCCCCATTTTAAGATCTGTTTCCCCCTTTGTGTCCTGCCCACTTGACAACAGGGTTTAAGAACATGGGGTTTGAGGCACATGGCACATGGCGGGGGTATACACACCCATCACCTGCAAGGAGGAAGGCGATTTGCTAGGTAATCAGTCTGTGTAAGAAACCAGGGCGTGTAAGAGTGTCATCATGGAGATAGCTCACGTGCACACATGGGGACACACATCCCAGGGAAACGAGAGACAAGGACCTTCCTTCTTCCTGTACCTGCATGTGTATAGGCAAACGGGGGAGAGGCAGCCAGAGAGCCAGCCAGGCCCTTACTCCGTAGCATCTGGGCTACATGGTCTATCAAGAAAACCACAAACATTTCACAAGGTCTTCTCAATGTAAATGACAGGAGGCTGAAGACGAGGGAGGGGGCAGAGGCTAGACCTGGTGAGGCTAGACCTGGTACCTGGGACACTCAGCTCCATCCAGACTTAGGTGGCCAGCAGGTTCAGGGTCCAGGGACTTCAGAACATAGGTGCCCTGTGTGGGGCAGCAGAGCACTGCCCAAAATAGCCATGGATATAGCATGGAATTGTCAAGGCTCCACATGTCTAAGGCCATTGCAAGTCCACTACCCATTATTCATGCCAGGCCTGGGGATGATGGGTCAGAACACTAATCAAGTGTGGCCTCAAACTACAACCTTTTGTTCATTTGACTGCTATAGCCCACAGGAACCCCTCATGGCTCGAACAGGCTGACGCCCTGTTTGCCACACCTTTGTCGGCACCCTGCACACACAAGCGAGGCCAGAAGGCAGTGTGGGGGAGCTGTGGGTCATCAAAGAGGGATCAATCTCCTGGTCACACCCTTGCCCATGTCAGGGTCAGACACGCGCCGCTGCCTGGATATCCTCAAGGGGTCACCACCCTTCTCCACACCGTGAGCTCCACGAAGAGACCTGTGACCAGGGGACAGGTCCGGACACGTCCTGACACGCACCGCCGAGGACCTAGAAGGAAAGGATGCTCGCTGGGGCTTGACGTCGTGGACATCTCCAAGGGTGGGCAGGGGCCTCTTGCAGCAGAGAGGCGCAGGGAGTCCACGGATGCTCACCATGAGTAGCCACGAGCATCCTCCACGCACATGGAGGGTCGTCGCGGCAGTCTCACTATCTGCACTCAGAACTCCGTGGTGATGCCCCATGACCGGAAGTGCCCCCCCGTGGGCGCGGACAAGGCGGGGCCGGCGGGCGGCACTTCCGGTACCCACGCGCCGCCGCCTCCTTCGCCGTCGCGCAGCTCGCGGCCGTCACTTTGTGTAGTGCGGGGGGGTCCCCGGTGGTCACAGCCCCCGCCCCCGAGTCCGTGTCTCGCTCCGGCTTGGCCGGGCCTCGTGCGCGCGCGCGGTGAGTGGGGCGCGCGGACGCGGCAGGTGCGCGCGGGCGGGACGCGCGCGCTGGGGGCGGTGGCAGCGGCGAGCCTAGCCGTCCTGGATGCCCGGGCGCTGGAGGCCTCGAGTGGTCATGGGGCGATCGCGGGGCTCCCGGGCCTGTCTTTGGATGGGTCGGAGCTGCAGCTGCACGAGCTGGATCTTCCAGGCCCCTAGGTACCCCCGTACCGGCCTGGGCCTCCGCGTCACGTCACGGATGGCTTGACTCGCCCCCCACCCCGAGGGGGCATACACTCCAGCGTGGGAGGGGGCGGACCGGAGACTACTTGCGCTGCACCTTTGGAAGGTGCCAGCACCGCCTCCTCCAGTTCAGGGGCGGGAGCTGGGCGGGGGCCGCCTCCACTCCCCGGAGAGACACCTTCCAAGGAGGGCTGTCACCACTCCTACCCGGGCGTGAGACGAATCCTAGGTAACCCCCTATAGGGAAGTAGAGGAGGGAAGCACTCTGTATTGGCGTCCTAAAGCCGGCTTTGTGACATTTGGGGGCCACGGTCCAGTCTGCTTCGTCTGCAGATAGAGACTGACTGGGTGCCTATCTGCTAAGTCTGTTGCCCCCGAGGTGGGTGGGGCAACTCATCCCGCGGGTTGTTGGATTTGAGGGTGCCTCATGTGGACACAGGAGGGAAAGAGGAGGTGCAGGTACCAGCGAGGGTCAGCTCACCTACTCAGCTTCAGTGGGTGGCATTAGCACTTTGTTTTGGTTCAGTAGCTACTGGCCAGTCTTGCGGGGAGGCTAGCTCGTCTGGTTGAGGAGCTTGATCTGGGGATCTTGGATGGCCTCCAGGAGTAACCCTGGAGAGTCAGGGCTCCGGAAACCCGGCAGAAGGTGAGGATTGTAGAGAACAGGGAAAGACAACCTGGACAAAAAAGTCCTGAAGGGCTTTGAAGTCCTTTGAAGTGGGGGGCACTGAGCTGCCATGAAGGTAACTGGATACAAGTGTGCATGCATGTGCACAAACACACACAGACATGCGCCTTCGCGTGGGTTCCCCTGGATTTGGAACTTTTCTGGAGCTCCTGACTTTTCAAACTTTACCACTTGTGTTTGCAAACCCTCTTCTTATGGACACGGCTCCGTCCCTTTTTGTGTCTGCTAAGTCCACTAAGGCTCTGAGTCCACTAAGGCTCTGGGAAAGAGGGGTTGGAGTGATGCAGGGTTTTTGCATGACAAAGCCTTGAACTTGTCTCTTGCTTTCTGGTCTTGGATGGGAGGTCAAGGAGAGGTGAGGAGAAAAGCTCTCTGGGGACTGATTGGCTGGGGGTGTGTGGGGGTAGGAATATCCGGGGAGGTGGGGAGCCCCCTGGGCCCGAGTTCTAGGCATATGAACTGACCTACCCCTGGTCAGACTGGTTTTCCGAACTTTTGTTAGGAATAGGCCTAGGTCAGAGTGCCTGAAGCGTCAGGCTTTTCTTGACTTCTGCCCTTTCTTCCTGTGAACTGCTAACCTTAGAGGATTCTTCGGGGGGGGGGGGGGGAGGCAGCTTATTTGGGAGGGTTTGAGACAGGGTTTCTCTGTGTAGCCCTGGCTGCCCTAGAACTCTAGACCAGGCTGGCCTCGAACTCACAGAGATCCGGCTGCCTCTACCTCCCTAGTGCTGAGATTAAAAGCATGCACCACCACCACCCAGCAACCTTGGAGGCTTTTAATAGTTTCTTTCTCCTTGCCCTGACCTGAAAAGCAGTTTAAGAGAGGAAGCTTTTGCTAGGCTCACAGTTTAAAGGCACAAACCATTGCTTGAGGTAGCTGGTCACATTGTATCCACAGTCAGGAAGCATACGGGAAAAATGCTGGTACTCAGCTCCCTTGCTTCTTTTATTCAGTCCACGACCCCAGCTCAGGGGATGGTATCATTCAGAGAGGATCTTCCCACTGTGATCAACCTGACCTAGAAACTCCCCCACAGATACCCCAGAGGCTTCTCATCTGTGATTCCAGATCCTGTCAAGTGCATAACAGTAACCGTCAGTGGGCTAGTGCACGAATTTGATATTACCCACTGTCCTCTTTGGAGGCAGAGACTCACCACTGCTTCTGGGGTGGATTTTAGTTTGATGTATCCTTCCCTCAGTCTGTGGTTGACCTGCTGTGGAGTGTGACAGCTGAGCCCTGCCTCTGATTTAAAAAACAAAACAAACCGATATGTGGGTCATTGACTATGATCTTCGGGCCCTGTCTTCAGTAAGGTCTGGCGTGACTGCTGTGGGTCTGGCATGGGGACCCAGGGGGAAGAAAATGGGGACTCTATATCATCTTTAGTAAAGAGAACGTGGATGCTGCCTGGGAAGAGAGATAGCCACGATGGGCTGCCTCCTCCTCCTCCTCTTTGTGAATAGTGTCCGTACAGTTTTATGTGAGCGTCTGTGCACGCACATGCATATACACAGTGTGAGTGCAGGTGACAGAGGTCGGCCTCAGGTCTCTGCTTTAGGCGCTGTCCACCATATTTGAGGCAATGTCTCCCTGAACCTGGGGCTTCCCAATTCCCATTGCCTGGCCAGCACTGCCAGGCGTGGGTTTACAGATAGACAGCGCTGTGCTTGGCATTTCCCCCCTCTTTTCCCCTCCAGCTGCTGGAGGATTGAACTCAGGTCCTCACGCTTGTGTGGCCAAGCACTCTGACTAACTGAATTTCCTCCACAGCCCCAGCTTTCTTTTCCTGGGTCCTTACAGACAATAGTCTGGCTTGCGGAAGTCTGCTGTTGCTGCCCAAGGTGGTGACCAGTTGGGAGTTAGTTCTGAGGGTGTCTGGGTTCAGCTTGATTTACAGCCTTAGGCTTGAGTAAGCAAAGGCCTTCTCTAGGTCTGAGGTGGGTGGTGGTTGGGAATTCTCTCCCTGAGTGTTCTCAGTGCCCCTGGGTGCTGGCCAGGACGGCTCAAGGCGTGTGTGTTCTTACCCTTCAGGCATCTTCCAACCCGAAAGAGCCCTGGAGGGCTCTGGTGGTCCTCTTAGGTCTAGTTTTGTGTCTTCAGTCTTTGATGCAGTGCTGGGGGAACAGACAGTCACAGCAGAGGGGACTTCTGGATGTCATGAGTCCCAGCCCTTGGACTGGGGCGATTGGCACGGGCAGGGATGCTCAGAGAGTTCTAGCTGCTAATGTACGGGATTCTTTTTATTTTGTTTTGACTTTTCGACTGCTCATTTCTGTTTGCTTTCTTAGTGTATGGAGTGTGTCCCTGTTTATGTGTGTGCAGGTGTGCATGAATGCATGTGGAGGCCAGAAGTCAATGCTAGGTGTCCTCAGTTGCTGTGTTGGCCGCACTGGCTGGCCAGCGAGTGTCTCTGTCTTCATAGTGCTGGCATTATAGGCGTGTACCATCAGGCCCACCTTTGACATTCACGGGAGCGCACTCAGGTTTTCGTGCAAAGCAGGTGTTACCTCCCAAAGTATAGATTTTAATTAAATTTTTTTATGTGTATAAGTGTTTTGCCTCCTTGTATGCATTGTGTACTACTTGTATGTCTGGTGCCTACAGAGGGCAGAAAGGGCATAGGATCCCCTGGAATTGGAGTTACAGATGATTGTGAGCTACCATGTGGATTCTGGGAATTGAACTTATGCCCTCTGGAAGAGCAGCCAGTGCTTCTAACTGCTGAGCCATCTTGCAACCTCCAGAGCATAGGTTTGGAAGCAAATGTCTGAACAGAAAGGGGATGGGGTATAGGTGAGCCTGGTCGGAGCCAGCCGCTCAGGTGTGCCCTGGGCATCTTTACCAGCATCCCGAGGCAGTGCTGTCCACTGAGGTGGCTCCAGTGTCTGGTGTGGCCTGGCATTTCTGGATCTTTTTGGAACTCAGCATTCTGGGGTGGCCTGCCCTACTTTTGAAGATGGTCCCATTCAGGTCTGAGATACTAACAGGGCAGGTATGGAGTGTCATGATGGTGAAAGATCATAGGAATGAATTCTTGAAAACCACAGTGGACCTACTGCTACTCAACAGCTAACAGTACTCGCTGCCAAGCCCGATGATCTAGTCTGATCCCTGAGACCCAGTGGGGAGGAAGGAGAGAAACTGACTCCTGCAAGCTGTCCTCCACCCTCCACACGTTTGACATGACATGCACCCCCACTCCACAAATAAATAAAATATAATTAAGAGAAACATAACTGCCCAGCGTTTGAGATTCACTGGACTGGTTCTCTGTAGACATGGACTGGATTAGTGGCTGTAGGACCCTTGGGGCTGTCCCCTTAGGCCCATGGCTCTAGGCGTCAGGCCAGGTGAAGCTGGACTGAGTCAGTGACATCACTGGGGTAGTAGGACCCTGTGAGTCTCCAAGGTGATGACATTTCAGCCATTCTTATTCTCTTCTCCTTGAACTTGAAGGAGTGTCACCTTGTACGTCACCTGTGCTGACCTAGTGATGAGCGGGACTCTACCTCCCCAACTGGCTGAGATTTTCACAACACCCTGGAGTCAGGTAAAGATAGGCAGCAGAATGACCCCTGCTCATGGCCCTGTCTCTCGTTTGACTCCCAGGAAGGGGCCTGAGAGTTTGCTGACTGCTGGGCACTCTCTCCTTTCCCCTGACAAGACGAAGCAAGACACTCTTCCATCCTGCACCCCACCTGCCTCCCGCAGCTGCACAGGTGCCTGTGGTCTGACAGCGCCTCGGCCTGACCTGGCTCATGTGTGCTGAGGGCTGGGTAAGCTGCTCGTTCTTGCTTTCTATGTGGGACAGGCTGCCCCTTGTAAGTTACGCTCTCCCGTCCGTACACATGGATCCCTGGGGCTCTGCTGACTGCGCTCCATGCTTCTCCTCCTTGAGGATAGATGGGTTGCGGTAATGGGTGACTTACCCAAGAACAGGTTGCAGCTCACACAAGAGACATGGCTGCTTGTGAGGGAACAGAAGCCATGTTGCAGAGGATTGTGGGGAGGAGCCCTTTGGGTGGGCTTTCTGGATAAATCACGTGCCAGTGGCACAGCCTGAGATAACAGACAGACCATGGTCCTCCCTCAGCCCTGGCCGCCTCCCCTGCAAAGTGTCTCTGTGTTTCAGGCCACACAGAGGCTCTCTCCTAGGGCTGATGGCCGCCCTTCACACTACTCCAGACTCCCGAGCGACCCAGCTGGAGCCTGCAGAAGATGGGTCAAAATGCGATGCTGACCCTGACGAGGATGGGGATGAGGAGGAGAAGGGGAGAGAGGAGGCACAGGGGGAGGAAAAAGCAGAAGAGGTAGTAGTGGAAGAGGAGGAAGTGGCCACACAGCTCCAGGAGGTGGAGGTGGAAGCTAACTCAGAGGACGCTGCTGGTGCCGACAGTGTGGAGGAGGGGCTGGCAAAGGAGCAGAGGCTGAGCTTGGGGACCCAGCAGCAGCTAAGCAACGGTGGTGATGTCAAGTCGCCAGTCCGTCAAGGGAAAGGTAGGAACAAGGATCCCACCGCTGCTGGGGGAAGGAAGAGGCTGGCGTCATGAGGGTGGGACTGGACCTGGGCCTAAAGTATGGGAGTAGCCGGGAGTACCACCCTGGTTGCCTGCGAGGCGCCACCGGCCCTAAACAATCTTCCTCTCAGCCCTGCAGGCCTCCCAGGTCTCACCTGCTATTCAGGATGAAGATCCAGAGGAAGAGGAGGATGATGAGCATTTCCTGACTCAGGTGAACTGCATATACACTGGTCGGCCATGATCTTGTGGCTCTTGAGTGAGGACAAGGCTTTCGTTTCCAGGACCCGGGTTTATACAGTTGTGTTCTCCCAGGTCCCTGGCCTTTCCCAAGCCATTATGTTGTTCTGAGTACTCTGGCTACCTCCCCCACTCAACTGTACTAGGCGTGGCTGTCCCCAGCCCACTCCCAAGTCAGGTTGGAGTCTTCTAGAGTGACTGTCCCCTCCTGGGGTCTGTTTTCCTGCTACTGATGTCAGACATCAGTACCCACACTCAGTTTAGTTGGTACCACCCGTCCATCACTAACCTGTCGATATAGCCAAGGTATTTGCCAGGGCTAGTCTGTGTGACATAGGAGGGGCCATGGTAAGAGGGGCCTGCCCTCTGAGTTTGATGGGTAGGAAATGGGTCCCTGTCACAGGGTGAGAGGCCTGAGAGACTGTTGTCCCATCAATAATGGGGTGCTGGGCCATGTCCCCACTATGTTTTCTTATCTCATGGGGGTGTTGGAGGGAGAGTGTTCCCTCATCCTCTCTGGGGCTCTATGTGCTTCAGGGGCTGGTGACTTTTGAAGATGTGGCTATGTACTTCACTTTGGAGGAGTGGGAGAGGCTGGATGTGGACCAGAGAGACCTCTACCGGGAAGTAATGCAGGAGAACTATGGGATCCTGGTCTCCTTGGGTAAGGAAGGACCCTGAGGCAGTCTGCGGTGAGATCTGTGGGGGCCCAGCTGTCGAAGAGCGCACTTCTTGGTTTTGGAGCAGTCAGCCCATTCTGGCCTCTGGGTTCGGAGGTCCAAACCAGGTGGAGACATGCTATGAAGCTGGTGGTCCACTCTGGCCTCTTAGCTGCACAGCCCCAGAAGCCTTTAGGTGGGAGGAGAAAGTGTGGGTATCCTACTAGTGTGGGTGTGGAAAGCAGGGCTTCCAGGGATGGATCGTAGGATCTCTCAGAGCAGAGGTTGTGGGAAGGGCTGGTCCTCGGAGGGTAAAAGAGCAAAAGATTTGGGTGTGGACAGGGATAGCCTGGACTCCATTGGGACAGCGACCATCTTTCCCTCTCCTGGGTAGGATACCCAATTCCCAAGCCGGATCTGATCTTCCACCTCGAACAAGGAGATGAACCTTGGGTCCCAGACAGCCCCCATCCCGAGGAGGGAGACATTGTCACTGGTGTCTACACAGGTAAGTGAGAGTCTTGAGGGGATTCTGCTGGCAGGATTGCTCAGGCTGTGTCAGACTTGAGCCTTTACCAAGGCAAGCCCTCTGCCTCCCTGATGCTGCCGGTGCTCATGGGTGTGGGTGGCTGTGAGGAGACAGGAGGCCACTGTGTGATGGCCCCTGCTATCACCTCGAGTCCTCAGCTTCACTGAGGTCTAAGGGCCAGTTTGTCCTTAGAGAAAGAATCTTAGGTGGTTTTGTTGTTGTTCTCACCTTGGAACCTGTGAAGTCTTTCAGTTTTGTTTTTCTATAAGTGAGGGGAGTTGGCAAGCTGGCACGGACACCTGCCAGACTGTTGGTGTGGCTTTCCACGTGGAGACTCACCAATTTTCTGACTGCCCCACCCATTTGGCCATTTCTTCATATGGTGCCCCTCAGTCCCTCCACTTCCTCCATAGCCGTCCAGCTTGTTTTTAGAGACAGGGTGTCACTGCTGTCTGAAGCTCCCGGATCAAGTGAGCTTGCTGGCCAGTGAGCTACGGGGATCTGCCCATCTCTGCCCTTCCAGTGAGTGTGCGGCCACTTTGGTTTGGTTTCTGTATGTGTAAGTTGGGGATTTAACTCAGATGTTCAGATTCTGATCTGGGTGAGCAGTTTCAAGCTTCCGGGAGAGTTCTGAGGTGATGTGGATAGAAGGCATTGACATGTGGACTTCTCCGGGTGCCTCACACTGGCTCAGGCTCTGCCCATTCAACTCTGAGCCCCACTTTATTCATATGGAGAACAGAGTGTGAACGAAATCCACAGATTCCGGCCTGAGCATGCTGGATTCCTGAATGTGCCGTGGGGTCTGTGAGTGATGGAGGCCCTTGCCTGGGGGTGTCCCTCTTGAGGCTGGGGTGTTGTTAGCCCAGGGTGGGACATTGAACTAATTTGCATTTATCATAGATGTATATTAAAATGAGAAGAGGAAAACCTTACTCTGGTAACATGCCTGTGCGCCCTCAGTAGCTCAGTGAGGGGCAGCGAGGACTCTTTAGCCTTTCCCACGAGGCCCAGAAGTAGGTAGAATTGCTTGAGGACCAAGTGGGAGGTGTGATCCATTCATAGACACATTCAGAGAAACCGCCTAGAGAGAGCAGGGCACAGGCCAACAGTAGCCACCCTCGAGTGTAGGTTCAAGATGCGCCGTCGTGTGCCATTCTCTCAAAGGGTCCTTTTTAGTGCAGGTGACACCAGATGACAGGTGACATGTGGCTGTGCACCTGGATGGGGCTTGAATGCTCCTTGAGAGGACTGGTTAACTGGGCCAGTGGCTCTGTGCCTTCTGTGACAAGCCATGGTGTTGAGGCTGTAGGCCTGAGATGTCTCTCAGCCTGGCCCCATCTGCAGACAGTCAGTACAGGACCCATGAACATCTTTTAAAACGTTTTATCTTAAGCCCAGTGCTCTGGAAGCAAAGGCAGGTGAATGTGAGTTTGATGCTAGGCAGGGCTACATAGGGAGACCCTGTCTCAAGCATAACAAAACCCTTTATGTGTGAGGTCAAAGGTCAGTCCTCAGCATCTGCCTTGTCCGAGAGAGGGTGCCTTTATTTCCCAACACTACATAGGTCCCACTTGTGACCTGGGAGCTTTGCGGGGAGGGGGGGTCTCCTGTCCCTCATGGGATGCCTGGGTTAGACTCGTGCTACAGTGTCTGGCTTTCCACTGGCTCTAGGGATTTGAACTCAGGTTGTCATACTTGCAAACACGTTACTCACTGAGCTATCCCCAGGTCATGTCTTTGATGTGTCACATGACTGCCCACAGGGGATGCAGATGGTGGGATCTGGGAGAGGCACTGGCACAGGCAGCTCTCAGGTCTTCTGAGGACAGCCAGCGGTTGAGTGTCTGCCTCCCTTCTCACCCTGCCTGGCCTTTCATTCGTCTCTGTCCAGCAGTGCCACCTGGGCCCTGAGAGCGGCTGAGTCTGGCAGGACAGATTCTAACTGTACCAAGACTGGCCATCTGGACTTCTAAATCAGCCTTGTTAGACAAGGCTCTAATTTGCCCTCCTCTGCCCCTTGTGAGCTCAGCTGGACACGATGTGTGGACTCCCAGGCACATTCTTCACTCAGGTGTTGCCATCTTCTGTGTGATGCTGAGTCCCACTTACCCTCTTGCACTTTGTATCCTAGCAACCCTGGCCACCACCTTCTAATCTTCACTTCAGCAGTGTCCGAACCAGCTCACCCTCCTGACCCAGCTTCCATCCCATATGGTCCTAGAGAGACCCCTGCCCCTGGCTTAACCCTGTTTCCTGCCTCCAGTCTGCACCCAAGCAGAGAATCCAGCTGGAGAAGGCATGCCCTGAGGGCAACTGCTCTGGCTCCCAGTGTCTGTGATTGCCTGGCCCTTGGCTCTGGGACAGATCCTCCCCTAGCAATTGTCCTTTCAGCAGCCTCCAGAGGCTATGCTGCCCAGAGCAGTACCCGGTCCTGTGGGGCCATCCCCACTCCCTCTGCTGAGGCCTCTACCCCTTTTCCTTTCTTGGTATGTGTATGCAGGCGTGCGTGGAGGCCGGAGGTCAACACAGGAGCGGTCCCCTTGTTGAGGCTTTGGTTTCGCACTGGTATCTGGGACTTGATGGTTAGGCTGGCTGGCCAGCGAGCCCCAGGAGTCCACCCAAGCATGCACTACTGCACCAGGCTTTTCACGTGGGTGCTGGGAAGTGAACTCAGATGACTGTACTTATGTGGCAAGTGTCTACCCAGCCCTGTTTCTGAAAGGAAAGGATAGGAAGAAACACACCACTGAGGACTGAACCAGCTTACACATTGATGTTTAACAGATGGTGATGTAGTTTAAGAGGCAGTCAGACTCCAATAACCAGCAAGTGAGCACAGCCAGGGGGTCTGGAGCCCCAGATGTGATCCTTCCTAAGGAAGACTGATCTCAAAGTGCACACTGCCAACCTGCGGACAGCTGGGATCCATCTGGGCAGACACAGCAAGTACCAGTTATCTAGTAGCATAGATGAGCACAGGCAAGGGAGAGTGGCAAGGGGAAAGGGCTCTAAGCCAGGAGCAGGGCATGGACACCCCCAGCAGGCAGAGTCTGACGCACAGCTGTGAACAACTAGGAACCGTAGAGGGTCTCTTGGAGTTTCACTTAGCTATGCCCTGGAGGAGACCTGGATGGTAGAGTCCTCTGGTCCTAGCCAGGCAGGCACAAGGCTCTAAGCCCTATCATTTTTAGGTCACTGGGCTTAGTGCAGGTAGAAGGGAAGAAGTAAGGGAATGTCTGGCAGAGAGGCTGGCTTCTTAGCATCTGGGACAAAGGGGCTGACAGGTATCCAAGTCCTGGAGGCTCTGATGGGGTGAGGGAATGCTTACTCCTCCCAAATCCCTGTGACAACGGCAGACCTTGGGTCCTCTTAATACTTGGGCCTTGGTGCTGAATCCGTACATTACTCATGAGGACATCAAGGCCAAAGCTTTGGTCTCTTAGAGGCCACTCACCAGCAACAAGGGGCAGCCCAGAGCCCATCCTAGGAGAAAGGCCGCCTGCTTCTAGACCTGTCAGCGTGGCTAGCACTTGGCACAGAGGGCAGACGCCAGTGTAGAAGCTGGCTCCCTTCCCAGGCTGCAGTTCAGACACCTTCCTGGCAACCCTCAGTGAGGCTGCCCATATCCATAGACTTGGGCATCCTTTTGGTATGCCTCCTCCCTTGGGGACTCTGCCTGAGCTCATCTTCAGTTTCTGGGTCTAGGTGGAGATTTGGGGGGAGCATGAAGACAGGTACAGGTATTACTCGGGGACCTCAGACCTGGTTGTCAATGGAAAGAAAATGGCACCTTGATTGGGGACCCCTGTGCCTGCCATGCCTTGTCAGGATCCCTGGTTTTCTGTAACTGCTGACAGGCTGCCTCTAAGACAGCCAGCTTCCCCCTCCATCCCCACTCCCCAGCCTTAGCCTTGGAGGGGATGGTCCTGTGCAGGGTCCCTGGAGTAAAAGAGCTGGGTCAAGGGCCTAGCTTGGCCTGTGCAGTTCTGGGGGGATCCAGCAGATAGGGGACTTAAGCCATGGGAGATCCCCTGGGGTGGATCGCAGTGGAACGAGCTAGTTTTGAGCTTATAAATCCCCAGCGTTATCCTTCAAAGGGACAAATCTGTAAGACTCACACTGACAGCCACCATGAGAGAGAGTGATGTTTGCAGAAATGGGGGAAGCTGTGACAGCCCGCAATCCCGAGGGTTTCAGCTTCCTGCCCTGGCCCTCTCATCTTTCCCGAAACCTTCACCAGAGTCTGGGTGTCTCTAGCTCAGGACGTGGGCTGTAAAGATGTCCTTGTGGCAATGCTGTGTGACTTGTCTAGACAGTAGACTCTGAGCCCTGCCTCTTCCTGGAGGCCTAATCACCCTCACTCGTGGTCGGATCTCTGGGCAAACATTAGGTACAAGGAGCCCCCATCCCTACTTTACTCCCCAGTGGTCTGGGTGTGACCCTCAGGGCCACCTGTTTGACTGCTGCCCTCCCCACTTCCTTCTAGCTGTGTAGAACATACCACACCCTCTGGGTTTGAGTGTCAAGTCTCACAGCAGGCCTCTGGATCCTCACCTGAGGCTGACAGACTTCGGCTTTGGGTAAAGGCTGTTCCTCGAGATGGCACACTGCATGGCTATACCTGTAAACTTTGAGCAAACACCTTGAATCCAGGAATGAGGAACTAAAGCTGGTCTCCTTTAGGGTTCTCCCCCAGAAGCTCAGCAGCTTCCTGAGGTCTCACATGGGATGGAGCCAGCTGACTTCTCCAGGGCTAGGGGTGGGGCTTCACCCTGCATCACCGGTGGCCTCCCTCACATCACTGAGCAGCGGCCATGCCAGCTCCAGAGGCAGTAGTGAGATCCCCAGGCCTTTTTCACCTAGTGGACTCCTCACGACAGCAGCTGTCCCTGCTGTTCCCAGACTCTGAAGCTCCTGGAGAGCCACGGGCTGGCCCAGAGATCCAGGGGGTCGTATCCGTCCCCTACCATCAGCTTCCCCCTGATTTCCTTGGGCTGTAGTTAAAAACTACACAAGCCTCTCACCAGAGCCCTGGGGATGTCTTTGTCAGCCAGCTTCTCTCTGCCCCGGGGCTGCTCCTGCCACCCCAGGTTTGGAAAGTTCTGGCTGAACAAAGAAGGGCAGCCAGCCAGCAAGCAACGGGGCCTCTGTCACTTCTTGTCCCTCTGGTGGCCACGTTGGCAGCTAGAGGTAAACTCAGCTTAAGAAACTTTCCATCTAAAACGTCTAAATTATATATTACTAGAATAGTGGGCGATTTAGTGTTACAGACTAAGCAAAAATAAAGTGCCCATTTTCTTGTTCTTTCATATGAACAGCCTGTGTATTCACATCTGTAGTTAGGCCCTCACCATTTTCTCTGCTTCATGGATGTGGCACTATGCTGTCTTCCCCGGTGAATGATACTAGTATGCAGAACTAGGGCTGATGGAGGGCGAGACTTGACATGTGAAGCCAGCCCTGGTTTTTGAGACTTCCTGGCCCAGTCCCTGGCTTTTGTGGTCCAGAACTTTGTCCTCAGAATCAAGTGGATGGGAGCTGAGGTGGGAATGATGAACAGGTGCTCTAACACCTGGACACTGTGGTGCAGGCGCTGTCCCTGGTCTCCTGGGTGTATCGTGGTGGCTCTGTCTACGGGCTCACTTCCTGAACAGGGCAGCCCTACAGACTTGATTCTAGAGCCCACACCAGCCCAGGAGGGCAGAAGAATGAGCCAGGGGTGTATCTCAGTGGAGGGGCCCGTGGCAGAAAGTTCCAGGGGTGCTCACAGTACACACAATCTCAGGTGGCCTGGGGTTTCTCAAATGCAGAGCTCAGAAAGTGAAGCCTGCCTGGGGTGACCCCACAGCAGGGGGAGGAACTCAAGACCCCAAATACACAGCTCCCAGGGCCTCATTAAGAGTGAGAGCCCAGAGGCTCTTCCCCAGCTAGCAGTTCCTGATTCTGCTGTCTAGAGTGGAAGAGAACCCCTGGCCACTGGTAAAGGCAAGGAGAGGGGACTTACTGAGGAGTAAGTTCCACAGAGGCGGGTCCTCCTGGCAGAGGACATGGCTGGATGTGCCATGCTGGGTGTCTGGGGACTGCAGTGCCCAGGTTTCACTCTGCACAAGTTTATCTGCTGATAAACCACCCACTTTGCAGGCTCCCGTCCTCCACAGAGTGACAAGCCCTAGAGAGACCCTGGCTCTCCTGGCCAGGTGTGCATGTTAGGCCTCCTCACTGGGGGAGGGGAGGCCAGCGGCTTTCCTGCCTTGGAGTTGGCCAGTACTGGCTATCGCATGCACCACCTCTGACTTGACTGAAGCAGCTCTGTTTTGTTTGTTCCAGTTTTCTTGCCAAGCTCCTGTGCCCTCACCCTCTTGTCTCTTCACCTTCAGGAGCCTGGTTCTGGAACGATGACATAGAGGACCATGAGGAGGAAGACGATGAGGACTTCCTTGCTGAAATGGCAGAGGAGGAGAACGAGCCACCAGGGCTGTGGTCTGCTGCCTATGGTGTGGGGGACGTGCCTGGGACTTGGGGTCCCGACGATTCAGATTCCGTTCAGACTCCAGATGGTTGGGGACCCAGCCCAGGCAGCCTCGGTATCCTGGCTGAGGAGGTTGAAGCTAAACATTTCCTGTCTGGCCGGGAGCCTGGGGAGAATTTTCTGGCGCCCTGGACATTTCCCGCAGCAGCTGTCCCCATCGGATGTCCGGAGACCACTTGCGACGTGTGCGGTAAAGTGTTCCTCCACCGTTCGCGCCTGGCCAAGCACCAGCGTTACCATGCGGCGGTTAAGCCCTTCGGCTGCGAGGAGTGTGGCAAGGGCTTTGTGTACCGTTCGCACCTGGCCATCCACCAGCGCACTCATACCGGCGAGAAGCCCTTCCCGTGCCCGGACTGTGGCAAGCGCTTCGTCTACAAGTCGCACCTGGTCACGCACCGGCGCATCCACACGGGCGAGCGGCCCTACCGCTGCGCCTTCTGCGGCGCGGGCTTCGGGCGGCGCTCCTACTTGGTAACCCACCAACGTACGCACACGGGCGAGAGGCCCTACCCGTGCTTACAGTGCGGCCGTAGCTTCAGCCAGAGCTCAGCGCTAGCTCGCCACCAGGCTGTGCACACCGCCGATCGTCCTCACTGCTGCCCGGACTGCGGCCAGGCCTTCCGCCTGCGCGCTGACTTCCAGCGGCACCGGCGCGGCGGCTGCACGGAACCCAGCAGTGGCGAAGGTGCGGGGATGGCTCCCCACGAGATGGAGATGGCAATAGCAGCTGTAGCCACAGCGGAGCCGGAAGAACTGGAGGCCAGGCCCGAGGAGACCAAAGAGCCTGGGACTGATGTGGCAGACGGAGACACAGAGGCTGAAGCCAGAGAGGACGAGGAGGTGGTAGCTGCGGCGGCAGAGGCGACGGTCCCCGACAGCGAGAAGGGCCCTGAGCCAGACAGGCCGTTCCGTGAGATGGGCAACGGCCTGAGTGGGGGCGAAGGGCCTTCCTCGCACCCGCTCGGCTTCCATTTTCCCATGCACCCCAAGTCTTGGCTGCATCCCGACAGCTTCCCCATACTGGGGTTCCCCGAGTTCTCCAAACGGCTGCAGGTCGACGGGCATCATCTCTCCGGCTCCCTGGGCCCCCCGCTGTCCCTGGAGGGCGCGGGGCTGGCTTGTGACCCGTTCCGTAGCGCGGGCCCCGGAGTCGGGACGGATGGTGGCTTGCGAGCGTTCGCGCCCACCGTGGGGTCGCTGCTGGCGGAGCCCGCGCCCGCCGCGATGGCAGAGGAGGAGAGCCCGTGGATCTGCTCCGACTGCGGCAAGACGTTCGGGCGGCGCGCGGCGCTAGCCAAGCACCAGCGCTACCATGCGGGCGAGCGGCCGCACCGCTGCGCCGACTGCGGCAAAAGCTTCGTGTACGGCTCGCACCTGGCGCGCCACCGGCGCACGCACACGGGCGAGCGGCCATTCCCGTGCCCGGAGTGCGGCGCTCGCTTCGCACGCGGCTCGCACCTGGCGGCGCACGTGCGCGGGCACACGGGCGAGAAGCCGTTCGTGTGCGGCGTGTGCGGGGCGGGCTTCAGCCGGCGCGCGCATCTCACCGCGCACGGGCGCGCGCACACGGGCGAGCGGCCCTACGCGTGCGGCGAGTGCGGCCGACGCTTCGGGCAGAGCGCGGCGCTGACCCGGCACCAGTGGGCGCACGCCGAGGAGAAGCCGCACCGCTGCCCTGACTGCGGCAAGGGCTTCGGCCACAGCTCGGACTTCAAGCGGCACCGACGCACGCACACGGGCGAGAAGCCGTTCCGGTGCGCCGACTGCGGCCGCGGCTTCGCGCAGCGCTCCAACCTCGCCAAGCACCGACGCGGCCACACGGGCGAGCGGCCCTTTCCCTGCCCCGAGTGTGGCAAGCGTTTCTCCCAGCGATCGGTGCTAGTGACGCATCAGCGCACGCACACGGGGGAGCGGCCGTACGCGTGTGCCAACTGCGGCCGGCGCTTCTCACAGAGCTCGCATCTGCTCACGCACATGAAGACGCACCGCGGGCAGGCGGGCGCACAGATGCAGAACACAGCCGCCAAGGCCCAGGCACCTGCCAAGACGACGACGCCCCCGCCGCCACCGGGCTCTGGCACCGGGTCAGGAACGCTGCTCGAGTTCGCCGGCGGAACTAGCTTCGGCTCCGATCCTGCCGCGTTCGCTGGGCCCTCGGGTGCCTTTGAGGAGAGCGTCTTGTGAGGCTGGTTGAAGCTCGCGGAGCCCTCCTGTTCTCGAGGCGGGCTGAGGATTCCCAATCTTGGGTGCTCTTGGGCCCTAACGCCCCGAGCTTCAGATCTCGCTTGGGTGCGCACAGGCTGCCACCCTGGTCAAGAGCGCCCCATCCCTGGATCTGTGCTGCAGAGTTAGTGGGCAAAGCCAATTCGTTCATCACGGATTCAGATTCAGGTGGCCCGTAGGGCCAGTGGCTTAGGAGTTTGTCACTAGGCTTTCTGAGGAGTGATGAGGAAGCCCTATCATTGGGAGAGGGTGAGAGAGGTCATCCAGCTGCATCCGGGTTTCTTGGAGGGTTTGGCTTCTTCTCAGTCTCCCTAGGAGTTTCAGGGACCGTCTTCCGGTCACTCGGGTGTGTTCAGTAAGTTTTAAGAACATGGTTCATGGCAGGCAGGAGCCTCACTAGGTTTTGGGGGGATGGAGATGTGAACAGGGGAAGCTTTTGTTCTATCGACTGGATATTTGTTTCCATCTTTTGTATGGCCTGAAAACTGGGGAGGTGTTGAAAAAGCAAGATACCAAATGCGTAATCAGGTTGCGGACGTTGGCTAGGTCCCCAAGGAGTTGGAAGCCTTATTTGAGAATCCTTACTCCAACCCCATCGAGCACTGGCTACAAGGTGCGTTTTGGTAGTGGAATCCCCTCCAAGCTTGTTGGTGCTCTATAGAGTGGCTACAAGCGGCACACATGGGCATCTTTGGAGTGCCTGGTGTGGGCTCGTACAGACCTGGTCTCCAGACGAGTTCCCTAGCAGCGCCCTCCGCCGGAGCAGGTAGCTGCGGAGCCCTGTGCTCAGCCTTTCACAGCACTGGGGTGGGTTCTGGAAACTTACCCTCAGCTTATAATAAGGGCCCTTTATCCTCTGCAAGACTCTTAACTCTGCTGTAATCACCGTACACTAGAAGCAGGTAGCGTTCCTGCCGTGGGTGGCTCCATGGCTTACAGAGTGATTGGTGGTTTGCACAGTGGTTGTCCACCTAAGGTATCATGTGGACCTGAGCTCACAACTTACTATGCAAGGCTCTTGCACAGTGGATAGCTAACTCTCCAGCCTGGACTGCTGGCATCTAAGATGTAGCACACACAAGCCCCTCCCACCCTCCATGAATTCTGGGCCAGTGTGACTGGGGGCTAAAGAAGAGAGATTTCCACCCAACTGTGTTCCCTTTTAGACCTAGATCCTTTGTTGTAGTGTAGACACGCCCTTGGGGCCCAAGAGCTAATGTGCAGGCTGCTAGGTGCTGGGTGGGTAGTCCATGGGTGGGAGGAGCTGGGGTGGTGAGGGTCAGAAGGTAGCCTGGCCAGGTGAGGTGAAGTGGGAAGGCATGGGTCCTGATTGCTCAGCAGTGGTCTCTCTGTCCCATTCTTTATGCTCTTCCCATGTCTTCTGGGACATGAACTTCAGAAAAAGCCAGGGCAGGGTGCGCTGGCGGGGCACCAAAACCATTCCTCTTATTCCCCAGCGGTTTCCACTCTGCCCCTCTGCTGTGGGCAGGAGGACCTAGCTTTAATAAAGATGAAGAAACAAGCTTTGGGACTGGACTCTGCTTTTGCCCCACCTTGGTTCCATCGTGTCCATCTCTTTTTTGACTTGTTTTCCCCTTCTAGAAGCACCTGGCACATCATGGATTAGGCCTGTGTCAACACCTCCTTCCTGGGATACCTCACACTGCCACACATGGGACATGACGGGGATTCATTCGGCTAACCCAACTTTAAAGAGAGGGCCTGATCTTTCTCAGAGTGCAGCCCCATGCTTTGGCCTTTCCTCAGGGGTTCCAGTGCTGTGGGGTTTATCTACTCCAAAGCCACAAAGGCATGGCCATCCCCAGGAGTTCCCAGACAACTCCCTTTAACCTGGCTTTTTCTTATTCGGTCTCTGTGATAGGATCTTTTCCCAATGGGTTTGAGAATATGCAGATGTGATTTGAGGCTTCAGAATAAAGGAAACCAGTATCTCCATTAAAACAAGCAGTTGGGCAGGGGATGCAGCCCAGTGGGTACAGTGCTTGCCCAGCATTCAGCTTTTCATCCCCAGAACCCCACAAACCAGGCATGGCAGAGCATGCCTGTCATGTCAGCATTTGGGGAGACTACCTCAAACAAACGAACAAAAAATACCCCGGATTTTAGGAGGTAGATGTAAGGATGGAGAAGACGTAAGGATGGATGACCACTCAGATCTTAGCCTACTGAGAAAGGCCAAGCAATTCTTTGATAAAGCTTACCATTGATGTGCAGCTGGAGTTCTTTTGTTGTGGGGGAAGGAATCCCCAATCCAACAACTGCCTCAAAGTCTTTATTACCTGTGAAATGTGACCAACCAAAGATGACAGCTGGAGGATCATCATGGCTGGGCATTCTCTCCTCTGCCTACCTGTTTTTATCTTTCTCACGTCCCTGTTTTCTCAGCCTTTTTTTTTTACTTTATCTCTATTTTACCTATTTAGACTCTGCTCTCGCTCTCTTTCCTCCCCCCTCTTAATTTTCTGTTTATGTAATAAAGTGGTTTTAGATTTTTAGTTATATCAAAGTTTTATCTTCCTTGTTCATTATTTCTCTCCAGATTTTAAGTTCTATATGAATTGTGAAACCTCCAACAGTATGAAACTATCAAGTTTATCTTCATGTCCCTAACAAGACTCATCCCATCCAATACCTGGGCTCCTGTTCATACGCACATGTCTATATGGAAACAGTTCAGGACAAAAACATACTTTAGATACCGTTCAGCAGCTTGCTTTTTTCCCCACCTCAAAGCGTACCGAGTACAGTTGTGCATGGTGACACATAATGCCTGTATCCTAACACCTAGGAGGCAGTGGAGGAAGATCTCAGGTTCTAAGTTCCAGAGTGCGTTGTAGTCTAAACAACAGGAGGTCAAAGAGATGGCTCAGCAGTTAAGAGCACTGGCTGCTCTTCCAAAGGACCTGGGTCCCATTCCAGCACCCACATGGCAGCTTACAACTGTCTGCAGCTCCTGGCTCTGCAGACACAGGGAACGTATGTGGCACACTGAGCACCCCCCCCCCCCACACACACAAAAGCGACAGACAACTTATGCTGAATTTGCTTCATCCACATTCCTTTCTACTTTCCCCATCCCACACGTTTTTCATTTCATCTGTTACAATTAGAACATGTGTCTCTTGGTTTTTTCTTTTGTTTTTAATTTGTGTGGCTAGATAGACAGCTCGGTAGTTAAGAGCACTGGTCACTCTTCCAGAGGAACCAGATTCGGTTCCCAGCACCCGTATGACTCACGGTCAGGTGTAACTCTGGTTTTAGAAGATCTGACCCCTCTTCTGACCTCTGAGGGCTCCTGTGTACATTATTCAAACATAAAAATTTAGAAATTTTGTATGTATATGAAAATGTGTGCAGGCATGTGCGTGCAGGCTTGAGGCTGATGGTAGGTAGCTCCAGTTACTTTCCACCTATTTTTTTTGAGACAGGGTCTTTCACTAAAGCTCTCCAATTTGCTGGCAGGCTAGTGAACCCCAGATGTCCTCCTGTCTCCCCAGCTTGGGGAACAAAAAGATTCATGTTTGCATGGCAAACACTTCATCAACTGAGCTGTTTCTCCAGAACCTTGACTGTTTCTCTAAAAGGTTGTATAGAAGGGAAAGGCTTTGCTAGACTCCAATTCAGGTGCTCTCCAGTGCCCGTCTGTTACTCTTTCCTAAACTGCTTCAGCTGCTCTGTAACCCTTGCATCTAGGCCATCTCCAGCTTCAGGTGGCAGCAACAAGCCCGTTGGCTGTGCAAGCCTATCATTTCCACAAAGTATCATAAACTTTAATCCAATGGGGGGAGGAGGGAAGCGCCGCTGGAGATATGCTCACCTGCTAACACTGCTATTGCAGAGAACCCAGGTTCAATTCCCAGCAGTCAGGTGGTGGCTAACAATCATGTGTAACTCTAGTCCCAGGAGACCCCAAAATCTTCAGACTCACACGGGCTTCTGCCCACATAGTGTGCACACATACACTCAGGTGTGCACACACGTAACATAAATGGATTTTAAAAATCCAATGGATGGATTTTGCTTTTTCCATTTTCACGTGAGCGTGTGTGTTTTTAAGTTTGTAGTAACACATTTGGGGTGGTGCACACAGGTAAGCCAGAATCGATGTCTGGAATGGTCTCTTTGACATCACTCAGGCAGGCTCTCTCCCACTGTTCTGGCTAGCCAGCCTGCTCTGTGGATCTTGTCTCTGCCTGCTGAGGCTGGAATTCCAGGTGGGCCACCACGTGCTCTTGCATTTAAATGGGTTTTGAGGACCTGCACTCTGTTCTACTTGCAGAGCAAGTGCCTTAGCCACTGAGATCTCTCTCCCGTCCAATTTGTTTTACCACCCTTTGAGGTCTGAAGAGGGGTCAGATCCCCTGAAACCAGAGTTACAGATGGTTGTGAGCCATAGCTATCCGTGTGGTAAATTTCCTTGTACATTTAAAGCAGAAGCACTCTATAAAGCTTGCCATCATTTGGGGAGGACAGTCATGTGACTTCCTGGCTAGAGCTGGACTGCAGCTAGGTGAAGAGATGACAGGAATGAAGAAGGGTACATACCATGCACACACAATGGTCCTGGTGGTAGCACATCTTCACTGTTTCTTTACATGAGTATTGTGGGTTGAGGAGATGGCTCAGTCAGTGACGTGCCTCTTGTACAAGCAGGAAGACCTGGGTTCTGATCTTTGAAATCCGTGCACAATGATATATGCCTGTAACCCAAGTTATGGGGGTTGGGAGTAGACAGGTGGATCCCTGAAACTCACTGGCCAGCCAATTTAGGTCCAGTGAGACCTGACTCAGAAAATGATGGAGAAACACCGAGCATCCACCTTGGGCACACACCACCAGACACACACAAATGTACATTGTGTCATCAAGTTATGAACTAATTGTGGGAAATTCGTGTGTGGATGTGGCTGTTTATTCCAGGCTGGCCTGGGCCTCTTAATTGTCCTGCCTCCAATCTTCCAAGTGCTGGGATTACAGGCATACAGCACCATGCTTGCTGTAGCTACCATTTCAACAAATATACTACCAACTTTTTGTCCCAATACCGAACTAAACCACCCACCAGACTTTAAATTTTTGTTACGAGGTATACTCAGTATTATACAAGGACATGGGGAGTGGGGAGAGATGGGCTACCAGGATAATTCTCTGTAAGTGAACAAAACTAGATCCTTACCTCACATCACACATTGCCAGATGTAAGCAATGGTCCATGTGCAGGTTAAACTACCCCAAACAAATGCTAATGTATTAGAAAACGGGAGCAGACCTGATGACTGTCTCCAAAAATTAATTCCACAAGTCAAGCTGGTTCTGGTGGCTCACATCTGGACTTCCACACTTGGGATAGTAAGGCAGGATTACCACGAGTTCAAGGCCTGCCAGGGCTACAGTGCAACACTTGTCTCTCAAAACAAGGCCTCAGTTGGCAACATGCCTGCCTCATCATCATGAGGCTGAGTTATTCCCAGAACCCATGTGAAAAAAAATCAGCTATGGCTGTGGCTGTTGGTTGCATGCCTGCTGCGCACATGTATTAAAGTAAGATATGGTTGTGCCTGGCTGTTGGTTACGGGCCTGCTGTGCACACGTATTAAAGTCAGCTATGGCTGTGGCTGGCTGTTGGTTACATGCCTGCTGTGCACACGTATTAAAGTCAGCTATGGCTGTGGCTGGCTGTTGGTTACGTGCCTGCTGTGCACACGTATTAGTCAGCCATGGCTGTGATTGGCTGTTGGTTACATGCCTGCTGTGCACACGTATTAAAGTCAGCTATGGCTGTGGCTGGCTGTTGGTTACATGCCTGCTGTGCACACGTATTAAAGTCAGCTATGGCTGTGGCTGGCTGTTGGTTACATGCCTGCTGTGCACACGTATTAAAGTCAGCTATGGCTGTGGCTGGCTGTTGGTTACATGCCTGCTGTGCACACATATAAAAGTCAGATATGGCTGTGGTTGTTGGTTACATGCCTGCTGTGCACACGTATGACTCAAGTTCTATCTCCAGAATCCATGTACAATGGGACCATGGGCACCTGTAACCTCAGCAATGAGGAGCTGGAGACAGGTGGCTCCTGAGACATTCTGGGCCAGCCTAGTTTACTAGGTGAACTCCAGGCCAGTTGTCCACTTGCGCACACACAAACACATAGGAAAACAATCTTACAGGCCAATGACAGGGCAGCTCAAGGAAGCATATACGTTTGTTTCAAATTCATTTTCAATGTTCAGATTATTTACATACAAATTTACAGATAATAAATCTCTCTATTAACACATCAAAATAAATGATTTAGCTAGAGTCCACTTCCGAATTGCATAACTCCTACAAAGTGTAATGCTACACCAGGTAGACTGTCTTGTTACTAGTAGAATGTTCCTAAGTCAACTGGCTTAGAAACAAATAATCTCTTAGAAAAAGACACAGTCCAGACATGGAGCGGCTCCAGTCAAGCTGGTTTAGTGCCTCTGAGACATCAGGTCCCCGTTTATTCTACTTCTGTATGGCTATGACTGTTAGACTGTGGCCACTGCTGGGAGTCACCACATCCAGACAAGGCGATGCTCACTAAGGTTCGGCTTCTTTGAGGAAATCCTTTCAGGAGACAATCTCTGACAACCCCACTAACTCTTTAGACTTGGGTCCTAGGCTACAGACAAGGATTATCTCTACCAAAGACACTTACCAGGAGTTATAGCCCATATTCCCAGGAGGGCAAAGAGCCAGGAGGGAGTGACAGACGGCAGGGATGATGTCTGGCACACCCTGATTTGTGTGTTCTCACCTCCTAGCGATGGCAGAGTGGAGAACGTCCCCCACACTAGCACAGACAGCTGCACAGCCCTGTGCTCTAGGACCTCACATCTACATAAGAAGGAAGTGAGCAAACGCAGAGAGGAAGGAGAACATTCTTAGGTCGTGGTTGTACAGAGTAGTGAGTGCTGAAGCTACTTCTTACCCTTGAAGACTCTGGCTTAATTTAAAATGATCTACTCAGAGCTTCCTATTTTATAGATACATTTCTGTCATCTTTGCTATAGTTAAAAACAACAAAAAATTGGCTTATTACAGATATAATCCTGTAACAATGATCAAATGCATTTTAAAACACAAGCAACAAGGAAAAAGCATAGTTCATAACTTTCAGATCCTACTCCAGTGAAATGCATATTCAAAAGTAACATGATGGCGAACTTGGTTAGAATAGGCTACCTTACCATACGTTACAAACTAAGGACACACTCTTCCAAGCTTGATTAAAACAGAACAAACATGATTTCTGTGATGGTTACTAAAATAAGAACAAGAAACCCCAAGTCCTGTGTTCCTAGGGAATTATTTGCCAGTTTAATGCAGCAAACTTTGCTAACTCAACTGGCATTTATATCCTGTAGTTACAGAGTGTACTTATTTCCAGCAGATTATCTTAAGTCTTACAAAACATCCTTAGTGCCAGAGTTTCCAAAGGAGTGTACGTCTCACAGTTAAGTGAGTCAACTCCCTGACAGCAGTTTGATTCTTACTCCTGGATAGGCTGCTATGTGCTCTTGTCACAACTGTGGTTTCTGCCCTGTGAATTTCCGGATGGATCTACTTCACATGGCCATGTCCTGCTCACTTGTGTGGGCTCTCAAAGTATCCTTTGGTATGTGTAAGTGTGGTTCTAGGACCACCTGGACACCAAAGTCTGCAGTTTATTAAGTCCCTATGTAAAATGCTGTATTTGTGTACAGCCTACATAATCTTCCTATGTATTTTAACTCATCTCTAGATGATCTATAATGTTTAATATCATACAAATGCAATATCAAAGTTGTCATATTGTACAAGAAAAAAGTCTGTATATATTCAGTACAGATAAAACCTTTTCCCTAAGTAGTTCTGGTCAGTTGAACCCTTGGATATGAAAGCTATGGGTGCTGAGGAACAAATGTACACAGGACTCCACTTGCTCACTGAGGTGGTCATCTGAGCCCGCTGTAGGGGAGCCTCCCACACAGCTACATGGCACTCCCTCTTCGGTGAACCCTCTGATGGCTATTGAACGCTGACTTGTGGTAGAACTTCTTCCCACACTCGGCGCACTCGTAGGGCTTCTCTCCCGAGTGTGTTCTGTAGTGCACGGTGAGGTAGGACATCCTAGAGAAGGCTTTCCCGCACTCGCTGCATTCAAAGGGCTTCTCCCCCGAGTGGATACGGTGATGGATGGTGAGGTACGACATTTGCGAGAAGCACTTCCCACACTCGTAACACTCGTAGGCTTTTTCCCCTGTGTGTGTCCGCTGGTGCCTGTTCAGGGCGGAGTTCTGGCAGAAGGTCTTCCCGCACTCGCTGCACTCGTAGGGCTTCTCCCCTGAGTGGATGCGGTGGTGGATGGTGAGGTAGGACATCTGCGAGAAGAACTTCCCACATATGTAGCACTCGTAGGGCTTCTCCCCTCTGTGGATTCTCCGGTGCCGGCACAGGGCCGAGTTCTGGTAGAAGGTCTTCCCGCACTCGCTGCACTCGTAAGGCTTCACTCCCGAGTGAGTTCGGTGGTGCACAGTGAGGTAGGACAGCTGTGAGAACAGCTTCCCGCACTCGTTGCACTCGTAAGGCTTCTCGCCGGTGTGCACCCTCTGGTGTCGCATGAGGGCGGAGTTCAGGTAGAAGGTCTTCCCACACTCGGCACACTCGTAGGGCTTCTCCCCCGAGTGGGTCCTGTAGTGCACGGTCAGGTAGGACAGCCTGGAGAAGAACTTCCCGCACTCGTTGCACTCGTAGGGCTTCTCCCCGGTGTGCGTCCTCATGTGGGTGGTGAGTGTGGACTTGCGGCAGAAGCACTTCCCACACTCGCTGCACTTGTACAGCTTCACCCCGCTGTGGATCTTCTGGTGGTCGTTAAGGGCTGACTTCTGAGAGAAAGTCTTTCCACAGTCGGGACAGATGTAGGGCCTCTCGCCTGAGTGTGTCCTCTGGTGCTGCGTGAGGTGCGTCTTCTGGCAGAAGGACTTCCCACAGTAGCTGCATTCATAGGGCTTCTCTCCTGAGTGAGTTCTCTGGTGCTGGATGAGGTGTAACTTCTGGTAGAAGTTTTTCCCGCACTCGTTACATTCGTAGGGCTTCTCCCCTGTGTGTGTCCTCTGATGCACGGTGAGGGTTCCCTTCTGGCAGAAGGACTTCCCACACTGGTTACACTTAAATGGTTTCTCTCCCGTGTGAGTTCTCTGGTGGATGATGAATTTGGACTTTTTACAGAAGGACTTCCCGCATTCCCGGCACTCGTAGGGCTTCATTTCCATGTGAGAACCCTGGTGGACACTGAGCTCTGACATCTGGAGGAAAGCCATTTCAGACTCACTCCAGTCATAGGGCTTCTCTTCCACAGGATCAACGAAAACAGTGTTCTTTGGGAAGGATTTCTGGCACTCAACATATTCAAAGGGCTTCTCCAAAGTACGAAGTTTTTGGTAAAAATTTTTTTCACTTAGAGTGTAATCGTCTTCATTCTGACTAAATCCGTAAGAATCATCTCCTGGATGTGTTTTCTCGGGCTTAGTGTGGAGCAGCGATTTCCCACATCCAGCACAGACATTGGGCTTCATCTTTGCGTAGCTCCCATCACTGCTGATGAAGGCGGAGATACACGTCAAGCTCTCCGCACAGGAGCTGCATTTAGGGATGACTTTCCCTGAAGGAACAAGTGTTGTTTCTACAGCAGCAGCTTCACCGGCAGCATCGCCTGTCTTTCCGACCACGCTTCCGTAGCTGAGCACAGCTGCCCTCGAGAGCTTCTTTCCATCTTCCGGGGCTTTCTCCATCAGGTCATTCGCCTGCCAGATTTCATCTGAAGAAAGACAAATTGCACGCAAGTTTGTACATCTTCCTACATAAGACATGGTCTGACAACTGATACACAGCCCCTCATTGTGAGTTTAGCTTCACAATCCTGTTAGTACCCACACTGCTGAATCGTTTGGAGTAACAGACAGATCTCCACTGGCGGGAAGGAAAGGAAACTGACGACACTGAGCACCTTTGACCTGGGTCACTTTCTAACATTTTGTCCACGGATCCAGAGCACTGACTGGTGGAAAGGGCGGGGGTGCTGGATGAAAGGACTTGGAGCAAAGGAGAGCACACAGGACAGTTAGGAGCGCCACTGCACAAGACACACGGAAACAGGACGGTGTGGTGGCCGAAAAGCACTTTCTCCACATCACTCACACTGGGAGAGGCTAGAATCTGAGGCGTTGCTGACCACGCTGACACACCTGTGCCTCGTTCTCCACCTTGTATCCTTCCATATTATCTCGTCTGCATTCCACACAACAGTGTCACATAAATTTTACACCTAAATTGCTGGTGTCTAGAACCTGAGACCCAGGCTCTCCCTCTAAGCTTCACTTGGAAGGCGAGTTCTGGAACATCTATGTGAGACAAGGAGTACCAAAAGGCACAGAAAAAGATGTCATCCCGCCGGGCGGTGGTGGTGCACGCCTTTAATCCCAGCACTCGGGAGGCAGAGGATCTCTGTGAGTTCGAGGCCAGCCTGGTCTAGAAGAGCTAGTTCCAGGACAGGAACCAAAAAGAGTTACAGAGAAACCCTGTCTCGAAAAAAAAAAAAAGATGTTATCCCCTAAAAGGCTTGAATTTTTTAAAAAAAGGATTCTATCAAGGCTGTGGTTTAAGACTGAACTCACTTTGACCATGAAATGTACTACTGTTCCTAGCTGGACAGTTCCTAACTGTGCTGTATGAACTGATACGGTCACCCAGGGAGAGCTACTTAACAGCTTCTACAGCCACCATCTCCACCTATCAGCAGGAAGTGATGGGCTTTACCTACCCGGTTGTTGTGGGATTACAGGACTCGAAATGCTCATGACAGCAAGAGGCACAGAATACATACTGAAGGTTTCCTGAGCATTTATTTTTCCCGCTTTCAATCTGCCAGCTCTGTGTTGGTTTGAACGAGACGTTCCCTGTAAGTCTTGAGCATTTAAATACTTGGTCCCTAGTTGGTGACTGTTTGGAAGGAAGTATCAGTAAGAGAAGCTTTTGGGTTTCAAAAGACTCCTGGTACTTGGAGTTTTCTCTCTCTGCTTCCTGTCTGTAGACTGAGACGTGAGCTCTCAGCCGCTGCTCCCGCCTCTTGTTGCCACACCCTGCTGTGACAGCGATGGACTATTATCCTTCTGGAACCATCAGCCCCACATAAACGCCCTCTTCTCTGTTCCCTTGGTCATGTTGTGCTGTGGAATAATCTTTTCGTCCATTGTGAAGATGTGTCTTTGCCAAGGTGACTTCTGAATGGTTAAATAAAAGGCTAAATGGCCAATAGCTAGGCAGGCAGAGATTAGTTGAGAGTTGTGAACAAAAAGAAAGCTTGGGGATAAAGAAGGATAGAGTTGCCAGTCAGACCCAGAGGAAGCAGGAAATGAACATGCCACGCTGAAAAAAAGTACCACCATGTGTTAGACTGCAGATAAGAATTATGGGTTAATTTAAGTTCTAAGAGCTAGTTAGTAACAAACCCAAGTTCTCAGTCAAGTATTTATAATTAATAATAGTCTGTATGTGGTTATTTGGAAGCCTGTGGTCCCTAGGAAAAACCCCATCTGCAATGGCATTTAATGACAGCAACTGAAAAGCGCTGACACAGCCGTTTGCACACAACCTGCCGCGGTCTAATTCTGAATGTGAGTTCCACTTTGTGTGCAAATGTAAGAGTCAGGGCCCTCAGCTCTTCCAATGGGAATTTTTGTTTCCACTTATCTTAGAAATTATGGGATAGACCTACTTCACTCGATGTCATGCATACCAAATCTCAAATTATTAATCTTATTCTTCTTACCGCCTCCCAGAATCCACCAGTGCCAAAAACCAACACATCACCACCTGGACTCAAAAATGACTCAAAGCCAGGCAGGATAGGTCATAACTGAAAACATTCTGTCCCAGGAAAAGCAGGCTATTAACTAAGAAAGAGTCATGTGGAACAATGAAGTTAGGATTTGTTCTGGAGATCAATACTATATACATCATCACGTCCTATCAAGTTGGCTGAGACAGATCACAGTGCCCACGGCCTTATGCTAGGATTCCTGGGATAGCCAGCAAATTCTTGGCACACAGGCACCTACAAGTCTCCATCCCTAAGCTTTCCTGCTGGACGTCCTGCCTACTTTTACTGCAGAGAGAAGGGTGGAACTGGAGTAATGATAAGAGCTGGGAAGGAAAACATGTCCAGGGGAGGAAACAGCCCATCCTAGCGAAACGTAAAGCGCAGAGATGAAAACCCCACGATGAGAAGATGCTAGGATCATGGAGCAAATGCGGTTAGTGAGGGTTTCAGGAAACTCTTGCAGGCCGTTCAGAGCCGTTAGTGCTATGCCTCTGGAGACAGGTTCACTTTGTAGAGGGTCAACTGGGTACCTACGGTGAAGAGTCTTCCCAAGCCAATCAGGAGTAACAGCAGTCCAGACACATTTCATGCTTACATTAAAACGGCATAAAAGGTAAACAAGACATTTCCTAAGGGAACAACATGCAGCCACTCTGGAGACCTGCACCACCCAATGAGTAGATATTCTCAGAGACTCTATGAGGGCCATGGTAAGAAACGAGAAGTGAGCAATAAATCAATTAAGGAGATAGGAAAAGTGCTCGGCAGCCATAAGCTGGAAGAGTTCATGATCAATTTCACAAACAGCAAGAATGAGAGAAACACACGCTGTAAGCAGAGAAGGGACGGCAGGTGCCATGCAGCTGCAACACCGGTATGAGTCTGCAGAGAAACAAGCAGGAGAAGAAAACCTCAGACTTGACAGTGGAGAAGCCCTCTGAAGAATCATGAAGCCAGGGCACAGGTGCAAAAATACCCTTCCTAGATACTTCAGAAGGTGGAAAGAGAAATTAATCACATGTTGTTTATGTACACAATACAATAGGACATCATTCAAGGGCTGGGGAAGAGAGCAAGTATAAAGCTAAGAGAAAAACAAGTGTTTTGGAAGCAAGAAAGAGACCAGGTCTGCAGGAGCTAAACATCATCAGGCTGGATTTCCAGAGAACAAGACCTGGCCACAGAGGCAGGGACAGGCCAGGGTCAAATGGTTTAAGACAGGGATTTTATAAACCAACCTCAAAGAAAATAAAGAGGTGGGTGTTGTGGATTATTATTTTAGATGTGTTACATTTACTTATGCTGTGGAATATTTGTTTAATGATGCAAAGATATGTTGCATTTTTTTTAACTCTGTGAAGCTGTGTTACTTTGCCTCCAAACATCCAATTGGTCTAATAAAGAGCTGAGTAGTCAACAGCTAGGCAGAAGAGAGAAACAGGCAGGGCTGCCAGGCAAAGAACAAACAGAAGGAGAAGAGGGAGGAGTGAGAAAAGGAGGACAGAGGACGACGGGGGCCAGTCAGCCACGAAATAAGAAAAGAAAAGAAAAGAAAAGAAAAGGAAAGGAAAGGAAAGGAAAGGAAAGGAAAGGAAAGGAAAGGAATATAGAACAGAGAAAGGGCCGGGTGGTGGTGGCGCACGCCTTTAATCCCAGCACTTGGGAGGCAGAGGCAGGAGGATCTCTGTGAGTTCGAGACCAGCCTGGTCTACAAGAGCTAGTTCCAGGGCAGGATCCAAAACTACAGTAACACTCTGTCTTGAAAAACCAAAAAGGAAGGAAGGAAGGAAGGAAGGAAGGAAGGAAGGAAGGAAGGAGGGAGGGAGGGAGGGAGGGAGGGAGGGAGGGAGGGAGAGAGGGAGGGAAGGAAGGTAAAAGGCCAGAGGCAAACAGGATAGCTTAAGTTAAGAAAAACTGGCTAGCAACAAGACAAGCTGAGCCGGGCATTCCTAAGGAAGACTATGTCTCTGTATATTTATTTGGGACTGGGTGGCAGGCCCCTAAGAGCAAAGAGTAAAACACACCAGCTACAAGTGGGAGGTGAAATGGTTCATTGGGTAAAGAAGCTTGCTAAACAAAACTAGCAACCTAAGTTAAACCTGACTCTCACGTGAACACAGAAGGAAAGAACCACTCCACAAAAGTTCTCCAGTGACCTCAGATGCATGTTGTGTTGTAGGAGCTGCGGGCTGCGTTCCTGCCGCCCCAGCTCCTGGTCACCTGGCTAGCTTATGCCCCGAAATAACAACACACAAACTGTATTCTTTTAAACACTGCTTGGCCCATTAACTCTAGCCCTTACAGGCTAATTCTCATATCCCGATCAACCCATCTCTAATAATCTGTGTAGCATCAGTCTTACCGGGAAAGATTCAGCATGTCTGACCTAGCAGCTTGCTTCATCGCTTCTGCCTCAGAGAGCAGAGCTATCGAGTCTGAGCTCACTTCCTCTTCCTCCCAGCATTCTGTTCTGTTTACTCCACCTACCTAATTTTCTGTCCTATGAAGGCCAAGGCAGTTTCTTTAACCAATGACCTTCCTCCATCACTGTTGAACCTGTACACTCACACTCCCAATGATGACAGAAAATAGAATTAAAGGGGCTGGAGAGATGGATTATCAGTTAAGAACACTGGTTGCTCTTCCAGAGGACCTGCGTTAGATTCCTAGTACCCAGACAGCTATTCACAGCCATGTAACTCCAGATGAGGGCATCCAACCCCTCTTCTGTCCTCCACAGGCACTGCATGCACATGGCACACAGATACATACACAGGCAAAACATACACATAAGATAAAAATGAAGGCTTAAAACAAAAGAGCCCATGATGGCTAATACCGTCAATCACCCAGAAGTCCACTTCTAGGCACCCTGTGTGTCATCCTGACAGATTCCTTGGTGAGAAAGAAACACCCATCACCTAGAGTACCAGTCCCTGGGCCAGGATTCTGGCCTGAATAAAAATGAGAAAGGGAGCTGTGCACCAGCAAGCATCACCCCCTGCTTCCTGACTGCGGACGCAGTGCGGGCACAGCATGAGCCGCTGCCTCCTCCATGTTGCTGTGACTGCCAGGCTGTGACGGGCTGCGTACCTGGAGCTGTGAGCCCCTTTTGTGAGGTTTTATCACAGCCACAGGGAAGTGACCAATACAGCTACTAGCTCATGGTAGGAGAGAATGAAGAGAAAAGCAGAGGGTAACAGCCTAAGAGCTGAAGGCTGATTACTGACAATACACTTATGAACACCTAAGGAAACTATGATAATAGGTGACTCTTCTGTGTAGCCCTGGCTGGCCTTGAACTCAGCCTGCCTCTGCCTCCCGAGTGCTGGATTAAAGGCGAGCGCCCTTCACAGGCATCTAGGAACCTTTGATTCTGGAGAGTGGTAGCCAGGGGGAGATTCCCCATATGTTCATGGGGAAGAAACCTTTAGGAGCGACTAACTACCTTCAGTAATTTCTAAAGCGTGGGATGATCAGAATGTTCCTGGGAGAAACACTCCAGTTACCACCTCCTCTCTGCCTCTCTGCCTCCACTAACACACCTGGATAGCTCTGAGGTGAGAATGCTCCTTCTACTATCCATGGCTCTTCTCCTTGTTCCAACTTGATGATAACATCCGGTTTGATAATGTGACACCCTGTTAATGAGAAATGAAACACAACTTGAGCCTGCCGGCCTGGCTTCACCATTTCCACCGTGCAGGGAACTGCCGCTGTATAGGCGGGAGAGCACAAGCCCTCGTGCCTTATCGTTACAGAAGGGCCAATCAGAGCGAACCGCTCACAATCATCCCACAGAGCTCAGAATTAAAGCCACCAACTCTTTCATGACCTTAAAGGCAATCCCACATTTGAGCAGCTGAGAAGGAAGCGGTGCTCACCCACGGAGACGAGGTTGCTGTAGGTCTCCAGCATCACGTCCCTGTATGTCATCTTCTCCTCAGAGCCCAGCCGCTGCCACTCCTCCTGGGTGAAGGCCACAGCCACGTCCCTGAAGGACAGTGGGCCCTGCAACAACATGCTCAGAATGCGATCACAAGAAACAGGCATCTGAAGACAAGCTCTTCCCAAGCTCGCTGCTGCTGTCAACCATGAACACTGCACATTTTACTTTATTTTTTTTAAATATTTATTTATTATGTGTACAATATTCTGTCTGCATGTATGTCTGCAGGCCAGAAGAGGGCACCAGACTTCATTACAGATGGTTGTGAGCCACCATCTGGCTCATGTGGTTGCCGGGAATTGAACTCAGGACCTTTGGAAGAGCAGGCAATGCTCTTAACCACTGAGCCATCTCTCCAGCCCCTGCATTTTACTTTATATCACAGACTGTGAAAGGAAAGCCTGCCTATCAGGCGAGAGAAACGGCTCAGCGGTTAAAGCACTTGCAGTGTGAGTGAGTACCAGATTAGGGTTCCAGAAACCCAGGTAAATGCCAGGCAGGCATGACAGTAGTTCTAATCTTGGGAGACAAGATAGGGGCTCTCCAGAGGAAGCTGGCCAGCAAGACTAGCCATATTGGAGAGCCTTGGGTTTGACTAAGATCTTCCTTCAGTGAGTACAGGGAAGGGCGAACGATGGCTCCCAGCACCACCCTGGGTCTCCACATGCACTCACACAAGCAAAACTGTGCAAGACACAAATACACGTAATACACACATAGAAAACAGAAAATACGCAACTGCCTTGGGACTCATTTATACACATTAAGAAAGCACTGGGCTTGAACCACAAGCCAGGAATAATGCTAGCTGTTGGGGACACAAAAACTGTCAGAAACAGTTCCCACCACTGAAGAGCTCAGACCCAAGGGGCACCCACACAATCCTAGGTGCACCCTACTCTTTGGGACACTCTCCATCTGGTCTCCAGTACATGAATGATACTGGTATCCCCCCCCCTTACTTCCCTGACTCTTCCTTGTGTCCTCTGTTGGCGCTTCTCTCCCTCGGGTTTCCAGATCACTGACCGCTTTGATGGAGGACCTGCATGGATTCACAGCAGTTAAACTGCCCTCCATGTGCAAACCCTTCCCAATCAGCACCAGTTCAGGTCTCTCTCCTGCACTCTAGACACGGATGCCCCAGATTCTTCACCACAGCACTGTCCATTGCACAGCCTCTCAATCAAGCCCAGAACTTAGGAACATGGTAGTCTTCCTGGGAGCCACTTGTCGCTTTCTTTCAAGGCTGCCATTACAGGCAGGCACATCCTCCTGGCATTTTTATGGGTTTCTGGAAATCTGAACTCCAGTCCACAATCTGGGACAAGTGTTTAACCACACAGCTATGTCCTCAGCTCCTCAAACTTCCATTTAGTGTTTAAACTGTTTCATTCATGAACACACAGCCATGCGACTGTTTCCCACCACAGCACTGTCTGAACACACCAGCACCACCCGAACACACCAGCCATGCAACTGCTTCCCGCCACAGCATCACCCGAACACACTAGCAGTGTAACTGCTTCCTGCCACACAACATCACCCAAACACACCAGCAGTGCAACTGCTTCCCGCCACAGCATCACCCGAACACACCACCAGTGCAACTGCTTCCCGCCACAGCATCACCCGAACACACCAGCAGTGCAACTGCTTCCCGCCACAGCATCACCCGAACACACCAGCAGTGCAACTGCTTCCTGCCACAGCATCACCCGAACACACCACCAGTGCAACTGCTTCCTGCCACTGCATCACCCGAACACACCAGCAGTGCAACTGCTTCCCGCCACAGCATCACCCGAACACACCACCAGTGCAACTGCTTCCTGCCACAGCATCACCCGAACACACCAGCCGTGCAACTGCTTCCCGCCAAAGCATCACCCGAACACACCACCAGTGCAACTGCTTCCCGCCACAGCATCACCTGAACACACCAGCAGTGCAACTGCTTCCCGCCACAGCATCACCTGAACACACCAGCAGTGCAGCTGCTTCCCGCCACAGCATCACCCGAACACACCAGCAGTGTAACTGCTTCCCGCCACAGCATCACCCGAACACACCAGCAGTGTAACTGCTTCCCGCCACAGCATCACCCGAACACACCAGCAGTGTAACTGCTTCCCGCCACAGCATCACCCGAACACACCAGCCGTGCAACTGCTTCCCGCCACAGCATCACCCGAACACACCAGCAGTGCAGCTGCTTCCCGCCACAGCATCACCCGAACACACCAGCAGTGCAGCTGCTTCCCGCCACAGCACCACCCGAACACACCAGCCGTGCAACTGCTTCCTGCCACACAACATCACCCAAACACACCAGCAGTGCAACTGCTTCCCGTCACAGCATCACCCGAACACACCAGCAGTGTAACTGCTTCCTGCCACACAACATCACCCAAACACACCAGCAGTGCAACTGCTTCCCGCCACAGCATCACCTGAACACACCAGCCGTGCAACTGCTTCCTGCCACAGCATCACCCGAACACACCAGCAGTGCAACTGCTTCCCGCCACAGCATCACCTGAACACACCAGCAGTGCAACTGCTTCCTGCCACTGCATCACCCGAACACACCAGCAGTGCAACTGCTTCCCGCCACAGCATCACCTGAACACACCAGCAGTGTAACTGCTTCCTGCCACACAACATCAACCAAACACAACAGCAGTGCAGCTGCTTCCCGCCATAGCATCACCCAAACACACCAGCATCACCCGAACACACCAGCATCACCCGAACACACCAGCATCACCCGAACACACCAGCATCACCCGAACACACCAGCATCACCCGAACACATCAGCATCACCCGAACACACCAGCATCACCCGAACACACCAGCATCACCCGAACACATCAGCATCACCGGAACACACCAGCATCACCCGAACACATCAGCACCACCCGAACACACCAGCAGTGAGTGCAACTGCTTCCCGCCACAGCATCACCCGAACACACCAGCATCACCCGAACACACCAGCATCACCCGAACACACCAGCATCACCCGAACACACCAGCATCACCCGAACACATCAGCATCACTGGAACACACCAGCATCACCCGAACACATCAGCACCACCCGAACACACCAGCAGTGAGTGCAACTGCTTCCCGCCACAGCATCACCCGAACACACCAGCATCACCCGAACACATCAGCATCACCCGAACACACCAGCATCACCCGAACACATCAGCATCACCGGAACACACCAGCATCACCCGAACACATCAGCACCACCCGAACACACCAGCAGTGAGTGCAACTGCTTCCCGCCACAGCATCACCCGAACACACCAGCAGTGCAACTGCTTCCTGCCACAGCATCACCGCCACCCGTGAACATCAGTGGGTATCATGGACCCTATGAGAAACACTTAGCACAGTGAAGTAGATTCCATTGGTATCTAACCTATTGCTGGTTATCGAATATATATTATTATAAACATGCTTCAAGCCAGTGACCTGTAAGCCGGTTTTTAACAGAGGAAGAAAGATGTGAAACCAATGCTCTGGGAAATGAAAGGAAACAACAGAGCATCTTACGAATAAAAACACAAGGGCCAGCAAGATGGCTCAGCAGGTGAAGGTGCTCGCCACCAAATCTAGCAACTTGAGTTCAATCCCTGTGACCTGACTCCTGAAGGTTGTCCTTTGACCTCCACACACCCAACGTGGCATGTACACACCCACAAAGTAATTTAAAAAAAAACCCAAACAACAACAAAAATACCATCAACCCAAACAGTAAGATAACACAAGAGCAGAGACGTAAGGCTCCGTAAGTGTGAGCAGACAGAATCTGTCTCAGAGCAGCAGAGCTCTGAGAACGGCTATTCTATTCTCACATCCGTGGATATTCCCATCCTGTGTGTTTCCATCTGAGACTCCCCCACGGAGGGAACTAGGTGAGCTCCTGGGAAGGAATATTCCGTTCTTTGGAGAATGCCAGTGTCTAGGCGAGCACACTGGCATCGGCGAGAGAATAAATGACTCCAATAAATACATAACTCCCGCCAAAGGGAAGGAGGGCTACGTGAGGGCTGAAAAAGTCCAAGGGGTCTGTCCCTTAACTTCTTGGGACACTAAAAGTCATCACCAGGCCCAGGGATGGTAGTATACGCCTTTAACTCTTGGTGGAAGAGGGAGGATCAAGAGCTCAGGGGCAGCCTGATCTACACATCAAGACCCCTTTTCAAACCAACCGATGCCGCAAAAACAAAGAAATGGAAATAAAACAAAGAAAAACTACTCAGACCGTAAAAGAAAACTGACTGAGGTGACAGAAAACGGGACAGTTTTGAATGGACCGCAGCCTTTGAACTGGACAACGGGACAAGGAAAGGACAGAACAGAAGGCAAAATGGTGGGCTGACGTGGATGCAACAGTCTGTTGGGTGTTGTAGACACACGGTCCACAGAGGTGGTCCAACACAGCCACTGGCTAACACCAGAAGAGCGAGGTCAGAGCAGGGTTAGGAAGTGCCACATGAAGGCAGAAGAAATCCTAACTCCAGGACGAGGGCAGCAAGACAGAAACTGACAGAAGACTAGAGACAGGATGTGTCAACAGTGTGTGTGTGTGTGTGTGTGTGTATGTTAGGATACTGTACAGAGCAGAAAGACCTGCACACAGTGCACACAGGTAAGCACTGGAGAAGCCAGGAAAGTTCAACAGCTGAGGTGCGCAGCTGCTCTTCCTGGAATGCTAGGATATCGTTTTACTACCTGCTGATCCTTTGCTGTCTTAATAGACAGGCTGTGCCCTTAACTCCCAGAATTTGTTTTTGCTTATTTAAGACATTTTCCCCTATATCTTGAACATTGTTTTTAGACCACAAACCCCACTCTTACGAGTGACGTTACTTGTGGTTTACAACAGCCTAAGAGACTTCTAGGTCATCTTAGGGCCAGGTCAATCCTGACACCCACTGGCACTATGTTTACATTGGTCAAACTCCCTGGACTCTAAGTCAAGGTTACTATCTCTGGGCCAACTGTAGCCCTGCTTGTGAAAGAATCCAGATGTACTTTGTAAAGAATCTCAATGTAAACATGTCTTGAGTTGTTGTGCACTTGGGGCTGAGTTCATTGTTATCTGAATACTTTTTTCCAAAATTGTGCTGTGTTTAAGTATGGCTAAAGTTAAATGATCTGGGCCAGACACTATAAGTCCTGGTCCAGCACCGGTTACAATAAAATCGGGCTGAGCTGAGGTTCATTCTTGTCTCTTTGTGAACCATTTTTTTCCCTGCCTGCTATCAAGTCTGCAGGGGAACCACCACAGAATACCATTGGAGAGCTGGGCTGTAGATCAGTTCAAGGGTACAATCCATCACAGAGAACAACCCAGCCAGCAGGAGCGGAAAGCAGCTAGCCACATCGAATCCATGACCGGGAAACAGAAGGAAGGCATGCCTGCTAGTGCGCAAGTCATTCACTCCATCTTACATGCCCAGGATGCCCAGGGGATGGTGTTGCCCACAATCAAACGGGTTTCTCCACATCAATGAATATAACCAAGACACCCCCCCACACACACAGGCACCCACACACACACACACAGGCACCCACACACACACAGGCACCCCCCCACACACGGGCACCCCCCCACACACACGGACACCCCCCCACACACACGGGCACCCCCCCACACACACGGACACCCCCCCCCACACACGGACACCCCCCCACACACACGGACACCCCCCCACACACACGGGCACCCCCACACACACACATGGGCACCCCCCCACACACACAGGCACCCCCCCCACACACACAGGCACCCACACACACACAGGCACCCCCCCCCACACGGGCACCCCTACACACACACGGACACCCCCCACACACACGGGCACCCCCACACACACACGGGCACCCCCCACACACACAGGCACCCCCACACACACACAGGCACCCCCGCCACAGGCACCCCCCCCACAGGCACCCCCCACACACACACACAGAGGCACCCCCCCCCACACACACAGAGGCACTCCCAGAGGCCCATCTCCCATGTCTCTGAATCTGGTCAAGGTGACAACCATACCATCATAAGGACTCTTCAAGGGCCGTGCTACCTGGAGCTATGAGCACAACAAAAACCGCTTACTACTGCTCAGTATGGTTTTGTCTGACTCTTTTATCTATTTTCCCTTTTAAAGCCTGAACTGTTCTTCGCCTCTCCGAGTGCATAGACCAAATGAGACCATAGAGAGGTGAAGAGAAAAAAACTCACCAAGGATGTCGTCATCTTCCACTGCCGAAGGAAAAGTCTGGAGAAGTACTCGGATTGGGTCTGGGGAAGGAGAAACAAAGCCATTATTAGTGGTATGACAAGGGGGAAATCTATAGAGAAACCTACTAGAATATTCCAAGAAGGAAACCTTATGGGTGATGGTCTCGTGGGCTTTCAGAAGGAACTGGAGAGCTTTAACTATGCATGGGGAATGGATGGACGGGACTGTCAAGGTGAACTAACACGAAATGCTGTTTAAATAATTTACATTGTTTAATTGGGATACAAAAGAATACTCACAGGCTGCTCTGAAAACAACACAGTTAACCTGGTGGTGACAATATTTGTATAAAATTAGGTTATCTTGTGACTGCATCTTTAATACTGCAGAAGGAATGTCAGCCTGGGACTGAGCACTCCTACTGAAAACACCTCAGTGTGACCTCGGTTAAGTCACCACCATGGCAGACAGTCTCCCCACAAACTTTCTCAGAACTAAACCCTATGATGTTGCAGGGACAGACTCGGGGGAGCCAAGCAGACAGTGCACGGGTACCGATGGGTGCCTAGTGACACCGTGAGAATCTGAAGCGGTGAGAGGAAGGGGAGTTGAGTGAGGCAGGAGTGTGGACAGCGCCTCTGCAGCTCAGGCCGCTACCCCCTGCTATGCCCGCACGCCTCGTCCTCTGACAACGCTGCGCCCTGCCTTCAGCCTGACCACTGCGACCATCCCGGATCCCTAACACTGTGGAAGGAGGGAGCAGGGGCTTCGCGCAGGCGCTCATAGCTCAGCCCCCCACCCCCCGCAAGTAAGATCCAGCCTCTCCCCCCCCCCCCCGCCCCCAAGGCCCCGATCTGAATCCTCAGGCCTCACCTAGGAGGCCGCAGCGGGCCCGGGTCTTGACACCTCTGTCAGCCCGGCCCTCGGCCTCCCCGGCCTGCACAGCCGTGCCCGCCCGCTGCGGACCCAGACGCTCCGGCCTCGGACCCGCGTGCTACACTCCAACTCGCGCAAGGCAAAGCTGCGGGAGCGAGGGCAGAAACACAGACCGTAGGAAGCCAGGGCGGAGCAGCGGTCGTGCGCACGCGCAAGCTCGCACACAGGCCGAGGTGCGCACGCGCAGCCGCGTTCCCGAAGTGGGGGTCCCCGTGGTCTTCCTCTCCCCCCCCTGCGTAGAGTGTAGACTCCCAGAAGTCTAGGCGCCCCTGTTTCTAGGGATCGTCGCACAAGTCTCTTCCTCATCTCACCAAGCTGGGAGCAACAGTAATTCGGGCCCCGCGGTCACTGTCCTGTTGGTCCCCACTCCCTTTGAATCTCCAGAAATGGCCCGAGGGGTTATGTCTTCGAGGCACCACGCCCTCTCCTGGCCAAGGGCTTTTATATAAAAGGCGGATTCTGACAGATAACTGTGTGTCCTGCTCTGTTAACCGAAGTGCTAGAAGTTTCCATAAAGCACCAACTACAAGAAATGACCAGCAGTTCTTTCCAAAGAAGAGAGAGAAGACAAAAATAGTGATTTTTCTGGATCACACAACGAATGCATAAAAGTTCTAAAAGCAACCAGTGCGGACACACAGAAAGTCCTATTACAGATGCCTAGATGTTTGAAGTCAGCCGACAATAAATAACAATGTTCAAACATACCATATGGTCAATGATTTCCCCAGTTCCACCCGCGCTCCCTAACGCAACAGGGTTCTTGTCCTATTTCCAAAGCTGATGGAGACTGAACAAAAGCTGCCAATGCAAAAATTCTCTACACAGTTGCAGAAAAGAAGTTTCACCATGAACGAAGCGCCCCAGTCAACCTGCGGTGTCGATCGCAGGTGGAGCACTGCCCCGCGAAGAGTAGGCAGGAGGCAGAAGCACCACGAATCTAACCCGCTGCAGGGTGCCTGTGGTCTCAGGAGGAAGGGTGACTCTCTCTCCTCGGCTCCACAAGACTGGCTGCCTCTCCACCCAGGTCCGTTCTGACATCACCTGGTCACTGAAGTGCCCATCTAAGCTGGCCTTATCTCACGAAGCTAAAGCTCCCACATCCCTGTGACAAGCAGGTAGTTACATCTCTGAACAGGGGCCTGGACTACACTCCCCAGGTGACAGGGAGATAGGAGCATTGCATAGAGGGGACTCGGGTCTTTCCGAAAAGGAATTTCTTCCTTGCAATGAGGATATTTCAAGCCTATATATTTTTGTATTAAGAAAAGATTTCGATGTGTACAGACAGAACAAGGGTCACCAGCCATCAGGCTGAGGTCCTTCTACTCTGCTCAGTAGCAAGGAGAAGCTCACCCAGTGCCGGCATCCCACACTCTTGGGTGCCCACGGTCTACTGGCTGGACCAGCAGGCCTACAGGCTTTCAGCTACAAGTTCTGACCTTGAGGTCTACTGTGTCCAGCTTTATAAACTAGAGACTTAATGTCCCGGTGGTCCTGGTCCTGGCACGTGGCAGCTGTTGTCATATATGGCCTCCAATAGCAGCAACAGGTAGCAGCTGTGCCTGCTGGTGCTACTGATCCTCAATGGACTTAGGTGTTATGTTACGGTTATTGAGTTCAAGGTGTCCCCTTAGCCTTAACGCTTGACAGCTCCCTGTTCCACTGCCAGCTCCTGAGAGCTCACTGTCTGTCTGTGGCTCTCCATTGCCTTCTGTCCTGTTCAGCCTCAGCTCCCCTCATGATGCTCATTTTGCTGTTTCTACTCCCGTCCTCCCTTGGAGTCCGTGCTCTTTCTCTTAAGGCCGTTCTCCAATTGTCTCATGATCATATTCTCAGTTCAGCCCACTGAGCTGATGAGAAGGATCACAAGTAAGCAAAGAGCCCTGGAGAGAAGCCCTTTATGGAGCCTGCTGTGGCGCCACGAGTTTCAGAGGCCACCTCAGTTCGCCGAGGCTTGTGATCACAAAAGGATTCCTTTAGAAAGCTGGGTAGGATGGCGGTGCACTGGAGAGGATGAACAAAAGGAGTATGAGTTTGAGGCCAGCTTGGGCAGCACAGTGAAATCCTGGAGGGAGAGCAGGAGGGAAGAACAGGCAGAAAAAGGGAGGGAGAGAGGGGAGAAGACAGAAGCTGTCTGGGACAGTGGTGCCCAGGGAAGTGGAGACTCCTTTCAACAGCAACCATCGTGAATCTGTGCAGCTTCCTCAAGGGGGCTGGGGCACGCTCAAAGGAGCTGAGCTTCTGAGCAGCTGTTCTGGCTGCCCCCCCCCAGGGCGGTCCACCAAACTGAGTGGCTAATAGTCTTCTGCTTGACACACCCAGGCAGAGACTAGCAGCTATCAATTAGGGGAGCAAATACTGAGCTTGTTTGAAGGAAAAATAAACATTAATATGGGCTATTGTTAACACTGACAATTATTCAATACTATTTAATAGTGTTCCATACTCTGCTAAATACTCTTGAAGAGCTGGGCATTCTATTGACTCCAACTGTATTTCGAAGCTGTGTGTCTGTGTCCGTGTGTGTCTGTATTTGTGCCTGTGTGTTTAGGTATGTGTTTTTATGAGTATGTGCGTGCTCCAAGGTCTTCATATTGAACTTGGAGCTCACCAGTTTGCCGACGGAAGTTGGCCAGTGAACTCTCTGAATCTGCCAGTCTCTGCCTCTCTGCACTGGGTACATACTGCACCCAGCTCTCACACAGGGACCGGAGATCCAGACTCGGGGCTTCAGGCTTGTGCAGCAATCACTTCGCTTGTAGACTAAGCCATTTCTCCAGCTCCCTGTTCCTCAAGTTATTAATTTCCCCACAGAAATGATAAAAACAGGAAGAGGGTCTGGAGAGATGGGTCAGCTGGTAAAAATGCTTGCCTAGCGAGCCCGACAACCTTGCTCTGAGCCACAGAACCTATGTAGATGGGAACGGAGAGAACCAACTCCACAAAGATGTTTTTTGAGCCACAGCAGCACACTGTGGCTTTTGCACGCTGTGGTCGTCACTCGCCTGCATCCACACACGGACTTCACAGGCACACAAATGGAATTTTAATAGGTAAATCATTTGAAGATGTACTCACAAGACTATGTAAATAAGCGCTATCTGATACGCCAAGGAAGGTAGAAAGATGTGCGTGTGTGTGTGTGTGTGTGTGTGTGTGTGTGTGTGTTAGTGGGGTTGAACTAGTTCTTTGCACATGCTAGGCAAGCCCTTGACCACTACGCTACATCTAGCCCTTTTTTGTTTTCTTTCTGTTTTGAGGTGACTCACTCAGTAAGTTACCTGAGCTGGCTTGTGCCCACTCTGGAGTCCAGGCAGGCCTTGAGCCTGCAGTCCCAAGCGTCTGCCATGACAGTCTGACAGTCTACACAAGCAGATCCAACTTCCTAAGGAATTTTCACAACAGTTGACCCGGAGCAGGGTGGAGAGGTGGCTCAGCAGTTAAGAGCGTGCACTGCTCTCCTTGAAGACCTGCGTGGGGCTCCCAGCTCTACTGTCTGTCAGATTGCCTCGCTGGACCTCAGCTCAGGGTATCTGAATGCCTGTGTGTCCTTAAAGGTACACACACACACACACACACACACACACACACCAACACACACACAGGAGCCACATAAAATTTTATCTTCAAAAAATTCCCCGGGAGGGTCAGCTAGATGCCATGTAAGCCTGAAAACTTGACGTCAGTCCCAGAACACACAGTGGAAGGATAGAACTAACTCCCAAAAGTTGCCTTCTGATCTCCCAAGTGTGCCATGACATACTCACATAAAAAACAGCAGTCGTGAAACAAGGTAAAAAATAAAACTACTGTGGACATCAATATAAACAAACACATCTGAGAGCCACATGGTCTTAAAGACAGGGAAAGCACAAATCTCATATACTCCAGCAGATTCGCTCAGTTGGTGCCTCTGTGTGCTACAAGGCCACTAAAGAAATCGTATTGTATTTATTTAGACTTCCTGTCCACCTAGAGACTCATGGCTCTAGGCTACAGGTAATGTTCGCTCTCAACCCTTCCAGTTCAGCACCTGGCAGCCACCACTACCCACTCAGGTGGAATAAAGGTGAATCTTGTGTGTGTGTGTGTGTGTGTGTGTGTGTGTGTGTGTGTGTGTGTGCTGTGTTGTTTTGGGAACAGGGTTTCTCTGTGTAGCCCTGGCTATCCTGTAACTTGCTCTGTAGACCAGGCTAGCCTCAAAACTCAGAAATCTGCCTGTCTCTGCCTCGGAAGTGCCAGAATTAAGAGCGTACACCACGAAAAACCAGCTAAAATATTAAGTGCCCTTTTTATCATTAACAAGTGGAGAACGCTCCTCACGGTGGATCTGAATTGTCAACTTGATTGGATCTAGAGACACCTAAAATACTGCCTTAGTTTCTTTTCATGTCGCTTTGATAAAATACCCAACAAAAGCTACTTAAGAGAGAAAGGGCTTCTTTTGGCTCACAGTTCAAAATGGTCCATCATGGCAGAGAAGCCAAACAGACAGGAGCTTGAAGCAGCCCGTCCTATCGCATCTACAGTCAGGAAGCAGAGAGGGCTGAGGAATCACTATGTTCAACTGTGCTTTCTCCTTTCGTACAGTCTGTGATCTTAGCCCAGGGAAAGGGTGTCTGCGGAGCGGGACTCCCTACCTCGCAAACCTAGTCGGGATAACTTTGCACAGGCTTGCCCGGAGGCCATTCCAACCTAGATAGTCCCTCATAGGTGTGCCTGTCTGATGGAGTTTCCTGAGAGGTTTTCTGAGCAAGACACACCTGAAATGGACAGCACCATCTCATGGGCATGGGGTCTTAGACTGAATAAAAAAGAAAAGGAGATGGGGCTGGAGAGATGGCCTGCTCTTCCAAAGGTCCTGAGTTCAATTCCCAGCAACCACATGGTGGCTCACAACCATCTGAAATGAGATCTGGTGCCCTCTTCTGGCCTGCAGGCAGACACACAGACAGAACATTGTATACATAATAAATACATAAATATTTTTAAAAAAAAAGAAAAGAAAAGGAGAACACAAACTAAGCAACAGCCTCTCTCTCTCCCTCCTCCCTTCCTTCCTCTCCTCTCTCTCTTTCTCCCTCCCTCTCTCTGTCCCTTCCTTCTTCTTTCTTCTCTCTCCCTCCTTCTCTCCCTCCTCCCTCCTTCTCTCTCTCTCCCCCTCCCTCTTTCTCCCTACCTCCTTCTCTCTTCCCCCCTCTCTCTTTCTCTCTCTCTCCTTCTTTCTCACCTTCCCTCCCTCCCCTTCTTTCTCCCCCCCCCACTTCCGGACTTGAGCAGCCTTCTCAGGCTCCTGCCACCACACCTGTCATGATGGACTGTAGCCTCTCCAACCGTGAGCTCAAATCCCCATTTCCAGCCTGAAGCTGCTTTTGTCAAATGTTTTGTCCCTGCAGTGTTAAAGCCTAGGTTCCTAACTAATGGCATTGTTTGGGGAGGTCCTGGAAACGTAAGGTATAGGGCTTAAATGGAGGAAGCAGCTTCAGTGGTGGCAGGGAGGATTTATTGGGGCTATCTGGTCCCTTTCTGTCTCCCTGTTTACATTTCCTGTCTACCGTGCAAGCAGGAACAATCCTACCACTACGATGTTCTGCCTCACAGTGATCCCAGAACCACAGAGCCAAGGGACCCCTGAAATGATGAAGTCAAATAAAATGTCCATCTTTCAGGTGCCTGTTTTAAGAACAAAAGCAATTCATAGAGAGAACGCGTGCCAGGAAAATGGAAGCACGGTTGTAATAAAACTGACCTTATGGTTTCTAAACCTTCAGAGCTGACTTGAATGAAGAATTTGCAGATGTGTTTAGTTGCACAGTAGATAAGTTTTAGGATGTTGTAAACCTGACTTGGTGAGAGATCCCGGCATGAGCTCAAGAGGTAAGAAAGAATCCCAGTAGAAACTCAGACAGCATAGACTGTACCCAGAGGTTTCACGCGAGAGTTGGAAATTGTGTGAGAGGCCATTTGTATTACATTCTGCCAAGGAATATTCTGTCAGGTAAATCCTTTGCCTGTGCCTTTGTTTCTCTTGTTTGTTTGGTTTGGTTTGGTTTTTGCATCTCTCAGAGGTCCTCGCTCTGTGTCTTTGATTTTGGAACTCACTATACAGACCAGGCTGGCCTCCAGCTTGCAGAGGATCCTTCTGCTCTGCCATTTGAGTGCTTGGATGATAGACATGAGCTACCATGCCCAGCTGCTCTGAGACTTCGCAGCTACAGTGTTATAGTTGTCACCTTGACTGAGTCTAGAATTATCTTACATTAATTGATGTCAGGAAACCCATCTTCATAGTGGGCAGGTACATTCCCTAGACAGGGCACACTGGGCTGTAACAGATGGAGAAAAGGAGCTGAACAGCCTTGTGTATCCGCCACTCTCTGCCTCCTGACTGTGGATGCAGTGTGACCAGCCACTTACTTCAACCTCCTGCTGCTGGACTTCCCTGCCACGACGAACTGTACCCTTGAACTGAAAGCCACAGTCAGTCCTTTCTCCCTTAAGTTGCTTTCTTCGAGGCATTTTTATTATAGCAACAGACAAAAAGACCAAGATAAAAATATACTAACTAATGCTGTAGAGGAAGTTTTGAGACAGTGTAGCATGCAGGATACGGCATGGTTATTTCGGGCTGCTTTTAGTCAGGCTTAAAAGTAAGAATTAGTATCAAAAGCAGAGCAGAGGGGGCTGGAGAGATGGCTCAGTGGTTAACAGCACTGGCTGCTCTTCCAGAGGTGTTGAGTTCCATTCCCAGCAACCACACAGGGGCTCACAACCATGTGTAATGATCTGGCGCCCTCTTCTGGCTTGCGGGCATACATCGAGGCAGAATGTTGTATACATAAGAAATAAATAATAGCCGGGCGGTGGTGGCGCACGCCTTTAATCCCAGCACTTGGGAGGCAGAGGCAGGCGGATCTCTGTGAGTTTGAGACCAGCCTGGTCTACAAGAGCTAGTTCCAGGACAGGCTCCAAAACCACAGAGAAACCCTGTCTCAAAAAACCAAAAAGAAAGAAAGAAAAAGAAAGAAAGACAGAATAAAAAAAGCAGAGCAGAAAGACTTGGGGAAAGTCTGTGCTTTCGTCAAAAAAGCATGTATGAAGTTGAGAGCAAAGCAGAGGAATTTCTGAAAAGGCAGCAGTGTGAGTGGGGACATCCTGCCCAGCGCTCGCTGCTGTTCAGCAGCTCCTACATTAGAATTCTCAGCAGTGGAGCCAAAGTGACAACGTCATGACCGTGCTCACACCCCCACCTGTCACTGGAGTGTGCTTCCACATCAGCCAGAGGATGGGACTGTGATTGGACAGCTTGTGAGACAGGGTGGCATCAGCTGGGTCCCTGGCTACTAGCTGCACTGTACATTGGTTGCACTCGGTCCAGGACTGGGTGTCCTTGGTACCGTCGTTCTTTTTAGTCCTCTGTCCTGTGCCCTGCAGTAGGCTGCCCTCTTGGATACATAATTGGTTAGCTTCAACTGTCAATTTGACACCATCTGGAATAATTTGAAAAGAGAGTTCCAGAGAGTGGATTGTCTGTGGGAGATCACCTTAACTGAGTTAATTGATGTGAGAAGAACCAGCCCACTGTGGGTGGTGCCCAAGTAGACAAGTGAGCGTATGCGCATTGGTCTCTCTGCAGATGTGATGTGACTAGCTGTTGGACACTGCCTTGACTTCTCCGCAGTGACTGACTGTAACCTAAACTTACTTTTCTTCACTTAGTTGCTCTTCATCAGGATATTTAATCACAGGCACGAAAATATAAGCAGGGAAGACACTGAACGTCAACGCTTCTGTTAAGGGATGCTACCGTTCCACCCAGGATTGTCCTTTCCTCCAGAGTCTGGGAGTGAGCCTCAGGGTTGGCCTCTCTCTCTCAGGGGTCTGAATCCAGAGACTGTCACTTCATATACTTTCCCCTCTTTGCAAACTTGATTCGCTGAAAGAGTTGATCTTGAATCCTGTGACTCAAACTGCATTGGGAGCCCAGGTAGCAGAAACTCATCGTTAGCAGCTCTCCTCTGCCCCCGCAGGTCTCACTAGATTTTAGGGGTCATAGCAATAGGAGATTGCTTCAAGGGTTAAAGACCATAGTCACCAGAGGACACAATGGGAAGATGAGAGGGGTGGGCCCAGCAAGGTTGTGGAAATGCTAAGGGTAGAAGCCCAGGTTCAACATTACTCTGAGGTCTTCCTCTTCATAGGGACACTCCATCTATGGGTACCACTCACTGGCCAGAAGCACTGGATCAAAGGTGCTGTCAGGTAAGCACCTTTGGCCTGACACCATCCTGCATGTCAGATCTCCATCACAAGTCCCCCACAGACTCTACCTTGCCGTGTTCATCGATAGTGGCTGTGCTTTCTGTAGAATCCCCATTGCATTCTTCAACTATGGATTTGCAAACCTGCATATCCATCCTCGGAACAGGTAGACACATCAATCCATCAGTTATGCATGTTGTCCTTCAAACCGGTTGCCAGGTTGGAAGGCTGATGACCTCACAGGCTTCCGCCCCTCCTGATTGGAAGGGCCTAACTCTGTGGAGCTAGGCAGCTCGGTGGTTAAACTCACTTTTCTCCTCCACACTGAACTTCTCCAGAGACGACAGAAGGGAGAGTTAGGAGTGGATTCAGCCAGAGCCCAGGAGGATGGTGGGGGAGACAAGAGTCTAGGGTTTGTAGAAGAAAAGGAGGCATCTCAGAGGATCATGGCTGCTGGTGACCCATCCTTGACACAGGAGGAGCAGTGTCCCCAGCTTAGCACCACGGTGTCATCACCAGTGGTGGACGGAGATATCCCAGGACTGTCAGGTGAGGTTACCAGGGTGAGAAGAGTTGTGAGCAGGTGGCCATTAGGAGAAGGGGCGTAGGAGAAAGAAAGGAGGGGCCCTGGATGCCAGAGACTGGAGAAGGGGGGACAGGCAATGGGACGTGAATGTCACGTGAACAGGAAATCGACAGAGCAAGGAAGAGGAATGAAGAATTATAAAAAGGAATTTCTCTCAGGAGGCAGAAGAGGCAGACATCTAAGTTGGAGCTAGCCTGATCTACAGAACAAGATTCCAGGATTGACAGAGAGAAACCCTGACTCAAAAATCAAATGTAAGGCCAGACAGTGGTGGTGCATGCCTGATTGAATCCCAGCACTCAGGAGGCAGAAGCAGGCAGATCTCTGTGAGTTCAAGGCCAGACTGGTCTACAGAGTGAGTTCCAGAACAGGCTCCAAGGTTATAGAAAAACTCTGTCTCAAAAAACAAAACAAAACAAAACCAAAAAGAATTTAATTATTAATTAATTAAAAATTAAAATGTTTCCTTTTTTTACCAAGTGCAGAAAGAGTGTATAATGGGGAAGAGACTGAGTTTCAAATGGGCGTGCACAGAGTGAAGGGGAAGCTGAGATGTTTCCGGGAATAGGAAAGGGCAGCACCCCCAGCATGTGCATTGCAAAGAGAACAGACACGGAGGATGGTTTGGAGATGGAAAGAGTGTAGGTCCACGGCAGGATGCAGACGGGGCCCTAATCCTCAGAACAAGTAGACACATCAAGCTGTCAGTTACACATGTTTTATTTCAAACTGGTTGCCAGATTGGAAGGCTGATGACATCACAGGCGCCTGCCCCTCCTGATTGGAGGAGAAGCACTCCATGGTGGTGGGCAGCTCGGTGGACAACAGCATCTTCTTGGAGCTTTCCTCCACACCTCACCTCTCCCTCGATGGGGGAAGGGACGTCATGTGTGGATTCAGTGAAAGTTCAGGAGGAGGGCGGGATAGACCAAAGTCTGGGATTTGTGGAAGGGAGGAAACAGGTTGGGAGAATCGTGACCACTGGCCAACTGTCATTGTGTTCTGAGCGACAGAGTCCTCAGCTTGGCATCACCAGGCCCTCACCTGGGGTGCTGACGCATAGGGAAATCTCAGGACCAGAAGGTGAGGGGACTGGGTGAGGAGAGATGTGAGAAGGTGATGGCAAGGAGGAAGGGTGCAGGAGGGAGGCCCAGGAGGCAGGATTGGGGGCAGGAGAACAGGGAGTCAGACACAGATGTCACATGGACTGAAAACCCACAATACAAGGAAGGGGTTAGGCACCAAGAGTCAGAGACAGGACAGAGAAGAGGGGACATAAGAAGAGACTTCCTTTATATGAGGACAATTTGTCTCTGATGAGGAAGAGTCTTGAGGAAGGGGGAGAGGGGATGGGGACAAGATGAGAGGCAGGTGGCCATCAGACCAGAGGGAATCGGCATGACGGTTTGGGGAAAGGCAGTAGCTGAAGAGGTCTGGGGTGTTTGGAGTATCAAGGGGCAGGGCTGAGATTCACACACGCTGGGGTGTGGTTTCTTCACTTAGAACCAAGGGCGGAGGCCAACTCCCAGCCTCTGTCCACCAGCCCAAAGAGGAAGAGGAACTTGTCATCGGATTCTGAGGATGACCTGGCAGAGCTGCTGGACCCTGAGCCTGAGCCGGTGTGGTCCGTGGAGACACTGTGTGGGCTCAGGATGACGCTGAGGAGGAGGCGCGCATCTATGGTGAGGCCTGAACACCACAAGGTCTTCACCAGGCTGCTGGGTAGGTGACACCTGCATGGCTCCCTCCTTAGGCGGAGGAGGAAGCTTCTAGTCAACCTCCTTCCCCGTGGGAAAGCTGCCCTCCCGGTCCAGAGCAGTCAGCCTGGGAGGCTCAAGCTCACTTGAGTCTCAGGGACGCATAGGTGTCAGGGGCTTAGGCTAGAGTTGACATGTGTCCCCACGGGGATGAGAGAAGCCAGAATCCACCACCCCAGCTATTATTTAGCTCCAACTTTGCTGAGCTGGGGGTGTCTTTGCCCACACAAGCTCAGCACATCCATGTTCATAACCTCCTGAGACATCAGATGGGAACAGCAGCTGTTGAGACATCTTGATCCTTGGCTGAGGATAGAGCTCCATGGTGGAGTCTTGTCCAGCATACAGAAGACCTCGGACTGATCCCCGAACAACACATACATAAAAGACATCTAAGCATGTGTGCATGGCACTGTATTCTAAGCCTCTCTCAGCATCTCCTCGCAGGAGGTCCAGGTGGGACTTCCGGCACATGTGCCCACTCCATCCTTTGCTCCTGTGTCTATTCATGGGTTCTGACCTGAGCCATCCCCCAGGGAGGCAGCTCTCCTGACTCTCCCCCAGGGAGATGGTTCTCCTGGCTCTCCCCCAGGGAGGCAGCTCTCCTGGCTCTTCCCAAGTTCTTCCCTTTCACACCATGACACATGTGCTTCCTTCACAGAGGATCCTGTGGTGAAAAAATTCCTGGCCTGGGACAAGACGCTGAGAGTGTCTGATAAGGTGCGCCAAGCTGGGCTCCAGATCCTGTCCTGTCTGGGGAGGGGCCTCCCTGACCACCGTCCTCTGTCCCTCCCCAGAGCCACCAGAAGCCACATAGTCCTGACCCTCCTTATCCTGCCAGTGCCTCTTCAGGGCCTGGCAGTGTCTTACAGAGTGGACAGGAGACCCTTGCCTCACTGGGGTCTGAGCCCCATGGTCACCATCTTACCCTGGGCACTGCTTCTTCTCTCCCACAGCCCTCTGGGACCCTGTGTTCCCACCGGGCAAAGACCTCCTTGTCCCAGTTGTCCTAAGTCCTCCCTCAGAACTGACCCAGAGCCAGCCATGCTGGAACAACAAGGGCCTCCTGCCTCTGACCTGGCCTTCCTGAAGGCCCCTTTCACCCTCCCTTCCCCACTCCAGCAGGCACCCAAACCTGGGGCTCCTCTCTGAGCCTCACAGCCCCTCAGCCCCCTTCCCCTGTGCCTATGGTCCTCCTCTCCAGGGTGTGACAGCTCCTCTCCTGTCTGCTCTCTCCTTCAGTACCTCCTGTCTATGGTCATAGCTTATTTCAGCCGCGCCGGGCTCTTCTCCTGGCAGTATAGGCCAATCCACTTCTTCCTGGCTCTGTGAGTATTTTGCCCCCTCCTGTTGGTCATTGTTCCTTCCCCTGCATGTGGGGATCACAAAAAGTGGGTGTCTGGCATGTCCTTTTAGCAAAATGTCCTTAAACTTGTTTTGTGTGTGTGTGTGTTTTTTTCAAACTAATACCAGCTTGAAATTTAACAAGGGCCAGAGGCGTGACTCAGTTTGTAATGCACTTGCCATACAAGCACAAAGACTTGTTCAGATATTCAGAACGCACAGGAAATGCTGGGCCAGGTGCTTGCAATTTCGGTGCTAGCAGTCAGGTAAAGGAAGATCACTTGGGGTTCAGAGCAGCCTCCTAACCTAACTGGTGTGACTGAGGTCTCAGTGAGGGACCCTGTCCCATGAAACAAGGTAGGTAGCTCCTAGGAAGAACTCAGGGTTGTGTTGGAACTAAATTTAAGTGCTCAATTGTGCACCCCCCTCCACACACACATGGACACACACATACACACACACACACACACACGTGCCCTCACACACTCAAGGACACATCGAATAAAACCAGGAAGCGTAGAGCTCTTTGTAGAGTTTCAGTTCTTTCCGCAAGCATTCAGGTGCATCTGTGTCCCCTTCTTCACTCCCCCTCAGTGGCTTCTTTCCATGGTGGTTCTCGGGGGTGGCACATAAATAGTTAAAATTAGCCAGCCCATACCTGCAGGCTGGCATTACCAAAGTGAGCTCAGCCTTCTTTCTACCCAGCCACCACCCGGTACTCCCTTCCTTCCTATCTCCTTCCCAGGCAGTACCCTCTATTCTAATCATCTCGGGGTGCCTGGAGACAATCACCTTCCTTCAAATTACTTCATCCTCTGAAATCTAACAGGACAAGGCAGAGCCTCCCTCTAGCCGAAATCCTTCAGGAAGCTGAGATAGGATGATCCCTTGAGCCAAGTTCTTGAGGGCACCATAGCTTCATAGCAGGGCACCTCAAATCAACCTGATCATGAATGAAGCCTTTTATCTGCGCTGTTTGATCTGCCAGCTTTTGCCTCCAGCAAAAGTGTGCTAAAATTCTATCAAGATGAAATTGTGGGTTTTGAGAGATGACTCATCAGAGAGCTATAAGATTGAATTTCTGTTCTCAACATTCAAATCAGGCCACTCACAACACTGCAGGGGTCCAGCGCTCGCTATAGGCACCTGCACACATTGTACATACTCATACATACCCATATCCATACCTAAAAATGAAAAGTATATTTAAGGGACTGTAGACACAGCTCAGCAGTTAAGAAAGTACACTGGACTCCTGTTCAAGGGGTATCTGATGCCCTCTTCTGGCCTCTGAGGCCATTTACATGCATGTGCACACCCACCCACATGCGTGTGCACACACCCACACTCACATGCACCCCCCACATGCACGTGTACACACCCACATGCGTGTGCACACACCCACACTCACATGCACCCACCCACATGCACGTGTACACACCCACATGCACGTGCACACGCACCCACGTGTGCATGCACACATACACACACAAATACTAGAAAACATGTAAGAGGTGGGTTGTAGCCTCTGGCGTCCTCTCCTCTTTCCCAGTTCCCTCACAGGGGACACGTGTTGAAAGCAGGATCTGGTCAAACACAGCCATTCTCCAGACACCTCGATTCTGTTTTATTCCAGAGGTGTTTCTGTTATAAATCCAGCCACGCACAGCATCAGCGTATGTCCGCCTGTCTATCACTTCCATCCATTCATTCACGCATCCAGCAATTCATCCAGCACATTCTGGACAGTGCCCTCTTCATGCCAAAATATGAGGGGATGCTGAGAGAGAGAGAGACCTCAGAAATGCTAGTTGACATTAAGGAGAGAAGGAAGGGAGAGGGTGGTGGAATCGGCTCACGGTGAGAGCTGCAGAGACAGCATCAGGTTCTGACAGTGGCGTATCCTCATCTGCTCAGCTGATGTGATCCTGTGCTGAGGTGGCTCCCGGGTCCTCTTCTGGGTCCTTCTGAGCCTTTCAACAACACCCTGATTCCTTCCCCAGGTACCTGGCCAATGACATGGAGGAGGACAACCAGGCCCCTAAACAAGATATTTTTTACTTCCTCTACGGGAAGAGCTATGCCCAGCGCCCCATGTTCCACAAACTGCGGTTCCAGTTCATTCGGTCCATGGGCTGGAGGATCTGGGTGTCCCGGGAGGAGTGTGAAGAGGTGGGTGGGTGTGGGGCACGTGGGGCGCAGAGGGATGGGCTGGACAGACAGAGAGCAGTGCGGTTAAATGTGGGAGGTGGGGTTTTGGGGAGTGAGAAACCTTGAGGATAAACAGGGCATGTAAGGATGTTGGGGGAGGGGCAGACTGGCATTGCTCAAGGATCTTATTCTCTCTACAGATCCAGGCTTACGACCCAGAGCTGTGGGTGTGGGCACGAGATCGCACCAACCTCACCTAGAAACCTAGAACTGTAGAGGCCTGAGGTCATCGGCCTAAGGAAGGTATGTTGATGTTCTCTGAGGTGCGGAGTCCCGTCTGTGGTCTGATAAGGAAAGCCACTAAATCCCTGCCTAACCCACCCTCATCCCACACTCGACTCCATCTTTGAAACAACCCATTTGCACAACTTTATCAGTTCCATCACTGCACGCACACGCACACACATGCACGCACACACAATGCACACATGCGCGCGCACATGCACACACAGGCACACACACATGTACACATATGCGTGCACTCACACACACGTGTGCACACACACACTTTTTTAAGAAAAGAATCTAATGTTAAAGCCAGAGCTGCCCCATGATAGAGCCTCCATGTGTCAGCCTCAGCATCTGACCCTGAGCATCACAGAACAGACTGACAAATGAAAGAAAGGTTCGAGATAAATTCCCATTTGTCAAATGTTCTGACCTCTAGTTGGGATTAATGTGGACAAAACTCTGGTTCATGTCTGAAGAACTGCATGTATGAAGTCTGGCATGGCTCCCTCTTCCCCCAGATCCCTGTGCCCGAGGGAGACACTCTGTGCCAACATTAAGAACCTCAGGGAGAAAGGAGAGAGGATGCCTTCCCCAGGAACTAGAAGAACCCAGACTCTTCTAGAAGGATGGAATGGAATCACCACACTGTGCTGCTGGGAGAGGGAACACGTGTAGAGGCTCTGGTGGGGAAGCCAGACATCAGGATTCCTCCAGGGCCCACTCCACTCAGCGGCACTGTCTAAATGTCATCCGGATGTCCCCAGTCCCATCTCCCCAAGGCAGCAGCCCTGTGGTTCCTTATAATTGGTCTCCACAGGCTCGGGCCATTTGAAAGAGGATCCTCAGGGCTCAGACAAGGAGGGAAATATCTTCAAAGAACAGTATTTGATCTATATAATTGTAATAACTTTCACACGTCACAAATTTTATTGTATTATTAGTACACATAGCAAGTTTTTTGTATTATCAATAAATAAACGTTATTGTGTTATTCTATGCTGACTACAAAATAATTAGCATATTAGTTTTATGTTTTGAGAACACGCTGCTCCTATGTCTTATCATAGCTCTTATAATGTTTATACACACATGACTATTTTGACTCAATGGAGAGTTTTTAACCTTTAAAAACCTGTTACACTTAGGTGTGTATCTGTCTTCTATGTGGGTAGCAGAACCCTAGGTCTTTGTGAATACAAGTTTTCACTTATTTCATATTTATTCTCTTTGTTGAATGTCAACATTTAGCTTTGATACTTTGACATGCTTGGACATGTTTTTATATTACTTTAAAAAGGGTGTGTGTTTGAAAGAGCATCCATGTCACAAGGCCCTTCCCCAGGATCTCTCTATCTCTTTCTCTCTCTTTCTGTGTGAGTGTTATGAAGTCATGGATGTCTTCATGTTCGCCTGTGTGTAAATCTGTGTATATGTGAGGGCGTATATGGGGGGGTACAGTTGATTTCTAATGTCTTCCTTGATGGCATACTACCTTATTCATTACGGCACATTCTCTCTTGAACCCAGAGCTCCCAATACACCGAGTCTCTCCAGCTTGTTCTAATGACACACATTGGCCCCCATCTGTTTTCCAAGAGCCAGAATTACAGGAGAGATGCTGTGCCCACCCGACATTTACATGGAGTGGGGATCTGAACTCTGGTCTTCAAGCTTGCGGCTTGCACAGCAAATGCTTTAACGACTGAGCCACCTTCCATCCTGGCTACTACGATTTCTCAGATGCCTTTCTCCTGTAGACCATCTGTCTGCGGTGACTGTGTGTCACATCACTGAAATTAGTGAAGAAAAAGGAAAAGGACTGAAATTCCCTATAAGGGTGGAACAACACACATGCTAGCAAACGAAGAAAGATCTTGTGTGCACAACTGTGTATGTGTTGTTTGCTTATGTTTGTGTAGATTGTACACACGCCTGTGGGTGCAGGTACATACATGTGCATGTGTGTTGTTTGCTTATGATTATGTAGACTGTATAATGCCTGTGGGTGCAGGTACACGCATGTGCATGTGTGTTGTTTGCTTATATTTATGCAGACTGTACACACACCTGTGGGTGCAGGTACACGCATGTGCATGTGTGTTGTTTGCCTATGATTATGTAGACTGTACACACGCCTGTGGGTGCAGGTACACACATGTGCAAGTAGAGGGCAGAAGTTGGCATCAGATCTTTTCCTCAATCTTTCTACACATTATTCTTTAAAGGTATATTTATCCTTGTTTTATGTGTGTGAGTGTTTTGCCTGCACAAAAGTCTGAGCGCCATGGGTGGGCAGTGTCCAGAGAACTCAGAATTATACATTGGATCCCCTGGAGCTGGAGTTACAGATGGTGTGGGCTGCCGTGTGGGTGCTGGGAACCAAGTCCAAGTCCTCTGCAGGATCAGGAAGTGCTCTTAACTCCCGAGCCATCTCTCCATCTTTTTTTAAGACAGGGTTTTGTATTGAAGCTCGAGCTTATTAATTCAGCTAGACCAGCTGGAAACCAAATATTCAAACCTATGAGCCTATGGCGGTCATTCTCCTTCAAACACTGCAGGTTGCATGGTTAAAGACAAGTATAAGGACTTCAGTTCAGACGGCAGACTCATATTGTGAGACCAGAGCTCACAGGCCTGGAATCATTGGTGCTGAGTAACAGAGAAAGCTTGCCTTGAGAGATGCTGGAGGTTACCCTCTGACCTGATGCTGGAGGTTACCCTCTGACCTGATGCTGGAGGTTACCCTCTGACCTGATGCTGGAGGTTACCCTCTGACCTGATGCTGGAGGTTACCCTCTGACCTGATGCTGGAGGTTACCCTCTGACCTGATGCTGGAGGTTACCCTCTGACCTCCGCGCTTGCCATCACATGCGTGTGCCTGACGTTATACACACTAATTTGCGCACACACTCACATACATGTGTATCACATGCACAGATATTTAAAAATCAACTTGATTAAAGAATAAGAATTATCTATACCAAAAATCATTCATTTTATTTTGATAATGTCTGAGAAATTTGTATGATCGTTGTAATTAAATGTTAAGCTGGTACAACCTAGAATCGCATGGGAAGAGTCTCTATGAGGGATTGTCTACATTGGCCTGTGAGCATGTCTGTGGGGGATTGTCTTAATTAAATTAATTGTTGTGGGAAGACCCAGCTCATTTTGAGCTGCAGCGCTCCCTAGGCAAGGCATTCTGAACTATACGTTGCTATGGAACAATCTTTTTGTACACTATGAATATGTAATGCCCTCCTTGGCTAATAAAGAGCCGATGGCCTATAGCCAGGCAGGATTTTGAGGGAGCAAGGACGCGGGGAGGAGGGAGAGGATTCACAGGCATCTCAGAAGTGGCAAGGAGATTCAGAGAAAACAGGAGATGAACACGACCTACTGAGGTAAGGTACTGAGTCACATGATGGAAATTTAATAGAAATGTGGGTTAATTAAAGTTATAAGTGCTGGTTAGTAATAAGCCTAAGCTATTGATCCAGCATTTATAATTCATAATGAGTCTCTGTATGAGTATTTGGGAGCTGGCTGGTGGGTCAGAGCGGACGGGTGGTCCTGAGGAAAAACTCTACCTGCATTATATGAAAATACAGCTGAGCAGAAGCAAGCAGCTGAGCATGCGTGCATAAACGCCTTTCTGCTGCTGACTGGATGTGGGCTGATGCCATCTGAAGTTCCTGCTGCTTGGACTTCCTTGCTACCGGTGACTGTCACTTGGAATTATACCCTTTCTCACATAAGTGGCTCTTTTTTTTGCCACAGTGGTTTGTCTGCAATAGAAAACTGGGGAAGCCATGTAGCTGGCATTCTGATTGTGATGAACAGATCTTCCTGGGACTTTTCCCACGCAATCCAACCCAAACCCATGCTCTAGGTCACCTTTAATCTGCCATTTCCGATTTTGGATTAGAATTGTGTTTTCCTAGGTATCCTAAAATCAGAATTCTGTAGCACTAAATCTATAGTTTGTGGTCCACTTAAATGCTCTGTTCAGATTTTTATTTTTTTATTTCAAAATAATTACAGATTGCAAGAAAATTGCCAAGACAGTAACATAAGCTTCAGGTACCATTCACTTCACCCAAATCCTTTAATTATGATACCTTACTAAAAAATATTAGTGTGCATGCACGAGTGTGTGTGTGTGCGCGTGTGTGTGTATGTGTGTATATATGTGTGTGTGCGTGTGTGTGTATGTGTGTGCGAGTGTGTGTATATGTGTGTATGTGTGTATGCATGTGTATGTATGTGTGTGTACTTGTGTGTGTGTGTGTATGTGTGTGTGTGTACGTGTGTGTGTGTGTGTGTGTACGTGTGTGTGTGTATGCAGAGCCCAGAGGTCAAGGTCAGGTGTCTGCTATAGATTTCTACTTTAATTTTTGAGGCAGGGTTTCTCCCTGAGTCTGAAGCTGCTTTGATTAGATCGGCTGGTCAGTGAGCTCCTGGGACCTCTGTCCCTCCACGCTGGGGTCACAGACACAATGGCCGCGCCTGAATTTATGAGGGGTCAGGAATTTGAACTCGGGTCCACTTGCTTTTGTGGCAAGCGCTGCTATCCATTAAACCATCCCTTCTCAGACCCAAATATGAGTGACCATGGCCCAGAAACATGGATTCCAGTTTCTCCAGATAATATATTCCAGTGTGTATCTGTCATCAGTAGAAGGACAAATCACGGCTTCACACTGTTGCCTTCAGGGAACCTGAGTTAGGTAAAGCTGGGTCCTTGGCTTTGTGCAGAAAACGATTTCAGACTGAGTCTCTGTGAAGCAGAGTTGGAGGGTTTTTGTTTGATTTTTGTTTTGTTTTAAACAACAACTTTAGGGGCTAGAGAAACTGCTCGGAGGTTAAGAGCACTAGCTGCTCTTACAGAGGACCACACAGTGGCTCACAGTCATCTATAACTGCAGGTCTAGGGGATCCGATGCCCTCTTCTGGCCTCCATGGACACCTGGCACACATGTGGTGTGCAGAGCTACGTGTAGCTGAAACACTTATGCGCATACAATAAAACAAATCTAAAATAAAAACAACTTGAATTTTTATTTATTCTGAGTGTATGTGCATGAGTGTGTGTGTGTGTGTGTGTGTGTGTGTGTGTGTGTGTGTGTGTGTGTGTGCGCACGCGCATGTACGCCCGTGTATGTTTTATTGGGAGCTGAAGCCAGGGCATCCCACATGCCAAACAAATCCTTTATCATTGAGCTAAACATCCAGCCTTGAGAAGGTTAATCTTGACTGACAATGTGATTCTATTTTATTGATTACATTATGTGTATGAGTGTGTTTGTGTGGGAGAACATGTACGTGACTGCAGGTATCCTTGGGATCCAGAAGGGGACATCAGATCCTCTTGGCCTGGAGTTATAGACAGTTGTGGGATGCCATGTCAGTGCTAGGGACTGAATTTAGGTCCTCTGCAAGAGCAGTCAGTGCACTTAGCCTTGGTCATCTCTGTAGCCTGCACTTTCTGTTGTAAGGGAGGTAGGGCTTTCCCCAGGATCCCATGGATTTTTTTTTTTACTTTTCTTTTTTTTAATATTAAAAACATACTTTGAGTTTTTTGTTTTGTTTTTGCACTCCTGAATTTCCTCCCTCGGTTGCTTCTTCTTATGTCTGGGTTCAAGTGACAATCTCTTGCTGAACAGTGGTGGTGCATGTCTTTAATCCTAGCACTCAGAAGGTAGAGACAGGCAGATCTCTGTGAGTTCAAGACCAGCCTGGTCTATAAGAGTTCAAGAACAGGCTCTAAAGCTACAGAGAAACCCTTCACAAAAAAACCTACAGATAAACCCTGTCAAAAAATAAAAAGTTACAGTACCTTGTAGAACATCTTTTTTAAAAAAAATATTGTTAGCCGGGCGGTGGTGGTGCACGCCTTTAATCCCAGCACTTGGGAGGCAGAGGCAGGTGGATCTCCGTGAGTTCGAGACCAGCCTGGTCTACAAGAGCTAGTTCCAGGACAGGCTCCAAAGCTACAGAGAAACCCTGTCTCGAAAAACCAAAAAAAAATATTGTTGCCAGGTGGTGGTGGCACATGCTTTTAATCTCAGCACTTGGGAGGCAGAGGCAGGCGGATCTCTGTGAGTTCAAGGCCAGCCTGGTCTACAACAGCTAATTCCATGACAGGCTCCAAAGCTACAGAGAAACCTTGTCTAGAAAAAAAATAAAAAAATATTGTGTATATGTGTGTATGCACCTGTGTATGTGACACTTGCTTGTGTACTGCATTTACATGTATGTACATATGTATGGTATTCACACGTGTGCCTGTGTATGAATGTAACTGTGCACTCGTGTGTGGGTGTGCTTGCAACTGTGCACCAAGGAGGATGTCAAGTACTGTCCCTTGACACCTGCCTTATTCCTGTGAGACTGGATCCCCCAAAGAACCCACAGTTTTCTCCTGTTTCCACACATCACCCCCACCCCTGCACTGGGGTTTGGGGTCATGCACAACCACACTCAACATCCATCTTTCTTCGGGGTGGTGGTGTTAAACGCATGTCTCAGTGCTGCTGTTTTAGCAGAAGCTCTGCTTACGGAGCCATCTCCCCAGCCTTCTTCAATGCTTTTCCCCATAAAACAGTCTAATTCAGGGCAGAGGGGCCAGAAGTTCAAGGTTGTTCTCAGGTACATAGCCCATCTGAGGCCATCTTAGAATATCTGAGGACCCATCTCAGATAGATAGATAGATAGATAGATAGATAGATAGATAGATAGATAGATAGATAGATAGATAGATGATGGATGGATGGATAGATAGATAGATAGATAGATAGATAGATAGATAGATAGAGGGGGTAAATAAATTGGTCAGATGAGCAGAATTCTGCTAAACAGCATTGAGCAGCAAACAATTCAGACTGACAGGATTAGAAGGCTTGCGAACGGGAGATGGTTCATCCTTACTGTAGTTCCTTACAGAAAATGCTGTGTGGTTTCTTAAAAGAAACAAACAAAAACATGATATGGAAAGGCTCACTGGGTAAGGGCACTTGCCACCAAGCCTGACAACCTGAGTTTGATCCCCAGGACTCACATGATGGGAGGAGGAAACCAACTCCTGGTAACCCTGAAAACTATCCTCTGACCTTCACATGAGTACAGGGGCATATGCATGCATCACACACAAGTGCAGAGGCATATGCATGCATCACACACACACAGAGTGCAGGGGCATATGCATGCATCACACACACACACGAGTACAGGGGCATATGCATGCATCACACACAAGTGCAGAGGCATATGCATGCATCACACACAGAGTGCAGGGGCATATGCATGCATCACACACAAGTGCAGAGGCATATGCATGCATCACACACACAAGTGCAGAGGTGCATGCATGCATTATAAACACACACACACGAGTGCTGAGGCATATGCATGCATCATATACACACTGTGTATATGTATACATATGTGCAAAAATTAAAATACAATGCCTGAGAAGATGCTATTAGAACAAATAAATAAGGGGCTGGAGAGGTAGTTCATCAGCTAAGAGTAATGGCTGCTCTTCCAGAGGACCCGGGTTCATTTCCCAGGATACACTTGGTGACTCACAACCGTCTGTAACTCTGGTTCCAGGGCATCCAATGTCCTGTCCTGGACTATGTGGGCACTGTGTGTATGCAATGCACAGACATCTATGCAGGCAAAACAGACATACACATAAAAGAAAAAGGGAAAGTGAATAAATAAATAACTCAGACTCTATAAAAAGATGAGAGACTAGGCTGCTGACAAAAGAATATTTATTAAAATATGTGCTTTTTCAAAATACACATCATCTTTAGATCAAAGGAAGTTAAATAAGTTACCACTTGCTCACAGCTCAATAATAAAGAGCAAATTTCAAACAAGAATTTATACATACATGAAACAAGTATCTATAAGTAGAATCTAAAAACCCATAAGGTATAGAGATGCACACCTTTAATTCCAGCGCTGGGGAGGCAGAGGCAGGAGATCTCTGTGAGTCTGAAGCCAACCTGGTCCATGAAGCAAGTTCAAGGCCAGGCAGGGATACATAGTGAAGCTCTGTCTCAAAACAAAACAAAATGAATATATAAAAACCAAATCTTCTCTAGGAGTGAGACTATTTACACATATGAAAGTTATAACACCCATCACAAAACTGGGAGAACTGTACAATATCAAATCCAAAATATATCAAAGCTATTCAAAATAAATAATTCTATGATGAACATCTGCAGATTCCAATAAAATATGAAATATATTAAAGTTTTTTATTACAAATATATGGCTCAAATGCTTGAGGCGCAGCGCCTCAAGATGATCCTCCTTGCCCTGAATCAGCAGGACCTGCTCGTCGATCCAGCCCAGGAAAAAAGTCTCGGCCACCGTGGCGGTGACCTTCTTGTTCCAGAAGTGTTGCATGTTCTCCGCTTTGAAATCGGCGAAGATCTCGTAGCCGATGTGGTGTCGGGCGAGCTGCCGGGGTTGGGTCCGGGCCGGGGGTGAAGGCTGAACGGCTATAGTTTGAAGATATTTCCCTTCTCGTCTGAGCCCGGAGGAGCCTCCTTCAAATGGCCCGAGCCTGTGGAGACCAATTATAAGGAACCACAGGGCTGCTGCCTTGGGGAGATGGGACTGGGGACATCCGGATGACATTTAGACGGTGCCGCTGAGTGGAGAGGGCCCTGGAGGAATCCTGATGTCTGGCTTCCCCACCAGAGCCCCTACATGTGTTCCCTCTCCCAGCAGCACAGTGTGGTGATTCCATTCCATCCTTCTAGAAGAGTCTGGGTTCTTCTAGTTCCTGTGGAAGGCATCCTCTCTCCTTTCCCCAGCAGTTCTTAATGTTGGCACGAAGTGTCTCCCTCAGGCACAGGGATCTGGGGGAAGAGGGAGCCACGCCAGACTTCATAGATGCAGTTCTTCATGTCCACGTTAATCCTAACTAGAGGAGAGAACATTTGAAATGGGAACTTATCTCGAACCTTTCTTTCATTTGTCTGTTTGTTCTGTGGTGCCCAGGGTTAGACCCCAAGGCTCCTGTTTGATGGGTGAGTGCTCTGTCACAGAGCTACCCCAGCTTGCAACCCTTCATTCTTGGTAGTTGTCATTGTTTGGGAGAGCTTTTTAAAGTGTGTGCATTGGTGGTGGTGGTGGTGGTGGGTTGTCCATGTGAGTGCAATGCCAGAGAAGGCCAGAAGAGGGCATCAGATTCCTGGTCACAACCCACTATTGTGCCATTGTGTCGTCTGCAAGAACAGCAGGTGCTCTCTCCAGATGAGCTGTCTCTGAGCCCTGCTGCTGTTTTGGGGCGGGCATTCCTATGGCTGGCCTGGAGTGCACTACTCAGATCAGGTAGGTCTTGAACAGTTAGTGAGCCTCCTGCATCTGCCTCCCGGGTGCTGAGTTGACTCTTGGTTTTAACCCCTAAACCAGAAGCATCATTTTCAAGTGTGATCTCCAGACTAGCTGACTGGAGGTTCCCAGGGTCATCCAGCCGCCTACTGTGGGCCCAGGACTCTACATGACAGCAAGGGCCAGAGGAGCATCTGTCGTGGTGTGGAGTAGATTCTCGGAGTATGGCTCTGGAAATCCACAGTCTGCTTCTCTTCACTCATTTACTTTAAATTTTTATCGCCATTTATTTATGGGGCAGGTGTGTGCCACAGCGTGACTGTGGAGGTCAGAGGACAATAGGTGGGAGTTGGTTCTTTCCTTCTGCCATATGGGTCCCAGGGATAGAACTTACACGGCAGCAAGTGCCTTTACCTGCTGAGCTATCCTCTGGCCATTGAGTCACGTGTGTGTGTGTGTGTGTGTGTGTGTGTGTGTGTGTGTGTGTGCGCGCGCGCGCGCGCGCGCATGCACAAGAGAGAGAGAGAGAGAGAGAGAGGTCCTTGGGTACCATTCATTCACTTTTTCACTTTTTTTAAAGATTTGCTCATTTTTTATTTTATGTGCATGGGTGTTTCACCTGCACACATGTCTGTACACCCTGGGCATGTACTGCTCTTAGATGTCCCAATATGGGGACATTGGATCCTCTGAATTTGGAATTATAAATGGTTGTGAGGCACCTTGTGGGTTCTGGGAACCAAACTTGGGTCCCCTGAAAGAGGGAAAATGCCAAGCCACCTCCTCAGCCCCCAACTGATTTTTGGCGACTGTCTCTCATTGTCTTAGCTCTCAACAATTCCTCAGGCTGGTCATCCAGCCAGGCCAGGGATCTTCCCGTCTGCTCCCCAGTACTGGGGTTACAGGCACATGCCACAGTGCCAGGCTGTATTTGACATGGGCTCTGGGCATCAGGGTCTCCCTCACGCGTGCAGGGCAGGCGCTTTGCTGACTCATCTGAATCTCTCCGCCTCGGCCTTTGAAGGTCAGACACCCTCACGCCCTCGGCCTCTGAAGGTCAGACACCCTCACGCCCTCGGCCTCTGAAGGTCAGACACCCTCATGCTCCAGTCCCTTGCTACATCCTGGTCAACTCTTGGATAAACATCCTGACGCCATAGACAGAGCCACATGGCCACGCCTTGCCCATTGTGATGCTCTGAAGCCATGGGACAAAATAAACCTCTTCTGTTCCTTCCACGAAGTATGACCGGGGTGTCCCCAAAGTAACTAACAAAGGCGGCCCTGAAAACTTAACCACAAACTTGAGTGCAAAGGTGTAACTGGTGGCCGGGGCAATGTCTCAGCGGATGAACTTGCGACACCAGTATGGGGATGGAGTTTGGAACCCCAGGTCCCACAGAAAAGCCAAGCATGCCTGGCAGCCAGCGGCAACCCTGACACACAGTAGGTACAGACAAGGGTCTCTGGGGAACACCGGCTAAGGAGATTACTGCCAGTGGTGAGCTCTGGGTTCAACAAGACTCTACTTCAATAAATAAAGAGGACAGCCACGGAGGAAGACACAACATTAACAGCTGGCCCCCACCACAGATGTGCACCACACACACACACACATACACACACCACACACACACACATACACACACCACACATACACACATATGCACACATACACACATGCACACATACACACACCACACATATGCACACCACACATATGCACACCACACATACACACACATACGCACACCACACATATGCACACCACACATACACACACATACGCACACCACACACACACACATGCGCACACCACACACACACACATACACACACACATACGCACACCACACACACACACATACGCACACCACACACACACACACATACGCACACCGCACACATACACACATACGCACATACGCACACACACATACGCACACCACACATACACACATACGCACACCACACACACACACATACGCACACCACACATACACACATACGCACACCACACATACACACATACGCACATACGCACACCGCACATACACACATACGCACACCACACACACACACATACGCACACCACACATACACACATACGCACACCACACATACACACATACGCACACCACACATACACACATACACACACCACACACACACACATACACACACCACACACACACATACGCACACCACACACACACACATACACACACCACACACACACACATACGCACACCACACATACACACATACACACACCGCACATACACACATACACACACACATACGCACATACACACATACGCACACCACACACACACATACGCACACCACACACACACACATACGCACACCACACACACACACACATACGCACACCGCACACATACACACATACACACACCACACACACACATACGCACACCACACATACACACATACGCACACCACACACACACACATACGCACACCACACACACACACATACGCACACCACACACACACACATACACACATACGCACACCACACACACACACATACGCACACCACACATACACACATACGCACACCACACACACACACATACGCACACCACACACACACACATACGCACACCACACACACACATACGCACACCACACATACACACATACGCACACCACACACACATACGCACACCACACACACACACATACGCACACCACACACACACACATACGCACACCACACATACACACATACGCACACCACACATACACACATACTCACACCACACATACACACATATGCACACCACACACACACACACATACGCACACCACACACACACACATACGCACACCACACATACACACACTCAGAAAACATGACAAACAAGGGCAAAGTATGGAGGTGCGGAACTGTAGAGCTGCAGAACACACGTGGTGAACAGAAATCCACATTTCCTCAAACACATTTGGACGTAGTTGCTTGAAGTACAAGCATTTCTACCCATTTTTTCAAGTCTTTGGGGGAAAACGGTCAATTCCAAGGTCAGCCGACTGGCCTCCGGGTTCATAGCCTCCCCAAGATCGTGCCTCCTGCTTGTCAGTCTCTGTGTATGCAGTGATGGGGTGAGGCCCGCTGTGTGTGTGACTGGGTTTTCTCACAGTATGGAGGTAAGTGTGGGATGCAGTGTGTCAAGTGTGTGTGCGGGTTCTGTACCTTTCCTAACTAGACCATAGACAGATGGGCACACTTCAAAACACACCAAAGACAGGCCTGGTAGTGGTGGCACTTGCCTTCAATCCTAGCACTCAAAAGAAAGAGGCAGGTGGATCTCTGTGAGTTCAAGGTCAGTCTGGTCTACAGAATGAGTTCTAGGACAGCTCCTTTCTACACAGAGAAACCCTGGCTTGAAAAACCAAACCAAACCAAAACAAACCAAAACAAAACACAAAGACACCAAGAACATACCTATGTCAGGTCAATGACTCAGGTCTCCACGGTCCTAGAGTTCTAAGATAAATTGGCGCGATCTCGTACCCACACCCAGAGCTCTGGATTGTAAGCCTGGATCTGGAAGAAAAACAACAACGAAACCAAACAGTTCTGTGAGAAGTTCCAGATGCTGGCTCTAGTGGAAGACTTTGCATCCTCACACCAACACTCCAGATACTGGCTCTCATGGGAGACTCTGCCCTCAGACCTACACTCCAGATACTGGCTCTCGAATCCACATCCTCGGGCCCACCTTCCAGCTCTCCCATTCCCCAATCCCACCTCCCACATTTAACCGCACTGCTCTCTGTCTGTCCAGCCCATCCCTCTGCGCCCCACGTGCCCCACACCCACCCACCTCTTCACACTCCTCCCGGGACACCCAGATCCTCCAGCCCATGGACCGAATGAACTGGAACCGCAGTTTGTGGAACATGGGGCGCTGGGCATAGCTCTTCCCGTAGAGGAAGTAAAAAATATCTTGTTTAGGGGCCTGGTTGTCCTCCTCCATGTCATTGGCCAGGTACCTGGGGAGGAATCAGTGTTGTAGGGCTCTTTACCAAGGCGGATCCAGAAGCGGGGCTGAGGGAGCATTTCATCACTGGACGGCATCAGCCCTGCCCAGCGTGAAGGGAGAGCCAGTCCACTGCGGACAGGAGCCTGCCACATGGAGCAGAAGACTCAATCAAGCATCTACAGAGCCCAATGCTGTCCTTGGCGTTCTCGACACAAGATGGCCTCAGGATTCCCGTCTCCATCCTTTCCCTCTTCCCCCAGCTTGTGTCCAATGGCTGACACAATCTACGTTTCTGAGTTCTCTACTTCAATTGCCTCATGGTATAGACAACGCACTTTGTAGGACTTGTTGGATGAACTGGAGAGCAAATGCATGAATGAATGAAAGCGATAGTCAAGGCATGATCTAACACTGATAACTCCATTGACTGGGTAGTATAACCTAACAACCCCCAACATAAACAGAATTAAGGTGTCCCAAGAATGACAGAATTTTGATAAGCCCCCCTTCAACAGGTGCACTGTAGGAGGACTCGGGAAAAAGAGGGGGCAACATCAGAGACTACAACCCTAAATATCCTGCCATGGTGGGGTTCTATTGCAACACTCCTGGAGGCAAAACCAGAAGATTAAGGAAAGCAGCCAAGAGGTCTTTCGTCCACTTTTTGTTTGATTTGAAATGTCCTCCTATATTGCCCAAGTTGGCCCCGAATGCCTGAGCTCAAGAGATCCTTCCACCCGAATCTCTGGAGCTGCAGGAGGCTCCTCATCACACTGATTGGTCTCAGTGTTTCAGAGTTTGGACCGATTTTAGGGGGTGAAGTGTCTCCAGGCACACAACTGTGAGACACGCACACAGAAAACACAAGGTCAAAATGAGGACAGGGAATTGGGAAGGGTCCAGCCAGGAAGAGAGGGGGTATGAGGGTGATGGGGGAGCCAAGTTGGAGAGCATCTGGACAGAGGTCGGAGTTCACACTGGGCACTCCAGCCTCAGGAGGAGAGTGATTTCTGGTGCAGCTTTCTGGAAGCCTGGGAGGGAGTTGCCTGCGTTTTCTTACAAAACAAACCCACTAGACTGGGACAGGCTGGCAAGGGAAAGCAGCAGGGGGCGTCTTACTCGGGACTGGAGCTGTACCAGGAGGCCTGAGATGGACCATGGGATCCAGGGGAGAAGATGGGATGGTGTGTGGTGCTCAGAACAGAGGGAGACAGTCAGTAAAGGAAGCACAGCACCTCAGCCCTTGGGGACACCTCTATTCCATCTTCCTCTCCCCCCAGGAGGGCTCTGTGTGTTAGAGTCATGCCCTCTCTTCTGTGCACACGGGCATGAGCGAGCAGCCCTCTGAGAGGCCATCTTGAATCTCTAGCTGTCAAGTACCCAGAGTTTTCAGTTCTCCAAGTGAGGCTCTCTGCTGGTAGGCACACATCTCTAGGGCTGCCCAGAGAAATACTGTCTCAAACACCAAACCAAAACAAATGGGAAAAAGGAGGAGGAGGAGAAAGGAAAGCAAGAAGGAGGAGGAGGAGAAGAAACAGAAACAGCAGCAACCACTTACAAATCACCTGCCCTCTTTGGGCTCCATATCCCAGATCTTTCCCTGTTTCCTCTTGCTTTGTTGCACTATTTATTTTATTACTGTATCTGTGCATGGGTGTTTTCCCTGCATGGATGCTTGTGTACCATGTCCATGCCCAGTGACCAAGGAGGCAAGAAGAAGGTTTCACAGCTCTTGGAACTACAGTTATAGACAGCTGTGAGCCGTCAGGTGAACCCTGGGAATCAAATCCAAGTCTTTAAATTCTAAGCCACCTCTCCAACCTCTTATTCACTTTTTTAGTGTGCATGAGTGTACATACGTATATGTGTATGTGTGGTGTGCATGTGTGTGAGCATATATATGCATGTGTGTGTATGCATGCTGCATGTATTCATGTGGGTATGTAGGTGCATGTTTGTGCATGTGTACCTGTGTGGAAGCCAGAAGAGAACATCGGGTATTGATCCTCGGGAACCATCCACCTTGTTTTTATCTAGAGCCTCTCTCTGGGACACAAGTCTTGCCAATAAGTCTAGGCTGGCTGGGGAGTGAGACCCCAGGATCCTGGCTTTTCATTTGGATTCTGGAGATCTGAACTCAGGTCCTTATGAATGTATGGCAAATGCTTTACCGACTGAGCCATCTCTCCAGTCCCTTGCTCAGTTTTAAAAATAAACATTAGCTTCCCAGCCCCCACATGGCAGCTCACAACTGTCTGTGAATCTAGTTCCACGGGATCCAACACCCTCACACATATATGAAGGCAAAAATACCAATGCATATACAATAAATAAATAAATACATTAGCTTGTTTTCCCTCACAAAGCCACAAAACCAGGCATAGGAGGGATGAAAAGTCAGAGACCCACTTCTCCTGACCCACATCCAGGGCAGGGAACAGTGACCAACAGGAGGAGGCAAAATACTCACAGAGCCAGGAAGAAGTGGATTGGCCTATACTGCCAGGAGAAGAGCCCGGCGCGGCTGAAATAAGCTATGACCATAGACAGGAGGTACTGAAGGAGAGAACAGACAGGAGAGGAGCCGTCACACCCTGGAGAGGAGGACCATAGGCACAGGGGAAGGGGGCTGAGGGGCTGTGAGGCTCAGAGAGGAGCCCCAGGTTTGGGTGCCTGCTGGAGTGGGGAAGGGAGGGTGAAAGGGGCCTTCAGGAAGGCCAGGTCAGAGGCAGGAGGCCCTTGTTGCTCCAGCATGGCTGGCTCTGGGTCAGTTCTGAGGGAGGACTTAGGACAACTAGGACAAGGAGGTCTTTGCCCGGTGGGAACAGAGGGTCCCAGAGGGCTGTGGGAGAGAAGAAGCAGTTCCCAGGGTAAGATGGTGACCATGGGGCTCAGACCCCAGTGAGGCAAGGGTCTCCTGTCCACTCTGTAAGACACTGCCAGGCCCTGAAGAGAGGCACTGGCAGGATAAGGAGGGTCAGGACTATGTGACGTCTGGTGGCTCTGGGGAGGGACAGAGGACGGTGGTCAGGGAGGCCCCTCCCCAGGCAGGACAGGATCTGGAGCCCAGCTTGGCGCACCTTATCAGACACTCTCAGCGTCTTGTCCCAGGCCAGGAATTTTTTCACCACAGGATCCTCTGTGAAGGAAGCGCATGTGTCATGGTGTGAAAGGGAAGAGCTTGGGAAGAGCCAGGAGAGCTGCCTCCCTGGGGGAGAGCCAGGAGAACCATCTCCCTGGAAGAGAGTCAGGAGAGCTGCCTCCCTGGGGGATGGTTCAGGTCAGAACCCATGAATAGACACAGGAGCAAAGGATGGAGCAGGCACATGTGCCAGAAGTCCCACCTTGACCTCCTGCGAGGAGATGCTGAGAGAGGCTTAGAATACAGTGCCATGCATACATGCTTAGATGTCTTTTATGTATGTGTTGTTCGGGGATCAGTCCGAGGTCTTCTGTATGCTGGACAAGACTCCACCACGGAGCTCCATCCTCAGCCAAGGATCAAGATGTCTCAACAGCTGCTGTTCCCATCTGATGTCTCAGGAGGTTATGAACATGGATGTGCTGAGCTTGTGTGGGCAAAGACACCCCCAGCTCAGCAAAGTCGGAGCTAAATAATAGCTGGGGTGGTGGATTCTGGCTTCTCTCATCCCCGTGGGGACACATGTCAACTCTAGCCTAAGCCCCTGACACCTATGCGTCCCTGAGACTTAAGTGAGCTTGAGCCTCCCAGGCTGACTGCTCTGGACCGGGAGGGCAGCTTTCCCACAGGGAAGGAGGTTGACTAGAAGCTTCCTCCTTCACCTAAGGAGGGAGCCATGCAGGTGTCACCTACCCAGCAGCCTGGTGAAGACCTTGTGGTGTTCAGGCCTCACCATAGATGCGCGCCTCCTCCTCAGCGTCATCCTGAGCCCACACAGTGTCTCCACGGACCACACCGGCTCAGGCTCAGGGTCCAGCAGCTCTGCCAGGTCATCCTCAGAATCCGATGACAAGTTCCTCTTCCTCTTTGGGCTGGTGGACAGAGGCTGGGAGTTGGCCTCCGCCCTTGGTTCTAAGTGAAGAAACCACACCCCAGCGTGTGTGAATCTCAGCCCTGCCCCTTGATACTCCAAACACCCCAGACCTCTTCAGCTACTGCCTTTCCCCAAACCGTCGTGCCGATTCCCTCTGGTCTGATGGCCACATGCCTCTCATCTTGTCCCCATCCCCTCTCCCCCTTCCTCAAGACTCTTCCTCATCAGAGACAAATTGTCCTCATATAAAGGAAGTCTCTTCTTATGTCCCCTCTTCTCTGTCCTGTCTCTGACTCTTGGTGCCTAACCCCTTCCTTGTATTGTGGGTTTTCAGTCCATGTGACATCTGTGTCTGACTCCCTGTTCTCCTGCCCCCAATCCTGCCCCCTGGGCCTCCCTCATGCGCCCTTCCTCCTTGCCATCACCTTCTCACATCTCTCCTCACCCAGTCCCCTCACCTGCTGGTCCTGAGATTTCCCTGTGCGTCAGCACCCCAGGTGAGGGCCTGGTGATGCCAAGCTGAGGACTCTGTCGCTCAGAACACAATGACAGTTGGCCAGCGGTCACGATTCTCCCAACCTGTTTCCTCCCTTCCACAAATCCCAGACTTTGGTCTATCCCGCCCTCCTCCTGGACTCTCGCGGGATCCAGGCCTGATGCTCCATCCCTAGTCTGAGGAGATCTCAAGAGTGGAGCTCTGAGAAGACACTATCGTCATTTGGGTTGCCTAATTCCACGGAGTGTGTCCTTCATATGAGAGTGCAGGAGCCCGTTACGTTGTCAGCTTTTCAACCTGAAAACCAGCTTGAAAGAAAGCTTTGCAATTTGTGGATTAATAAGTCCACTTTCTCTCACAATCTAGGGTTGACAGGTCTCCTGCCACTGACCTAGACTCCTTCCATGAAGAAAACCATCTTCCACGTCTGAGTTCTGCTTTCCCCTTTGTGTACTGGGTGAGGGATGCCTCGGTCATCAAGAGTGATTGGTGTGCAACCAAAAGAACCTGAGTTCAAATCTCAGCAACCACACAAGCCAGACACAGTGACCCAGGTGGTGTGGTGTGGTGTGTGTGTACACGCGCGTGTGGGGTGCAGGAGGGAACAGCAGAGTACCTGGTTTTCGGCTGCTAGCCTAGCTAAGATATGAGAAATAAGGCACAGAGTGATAAAGTATACCCAGTGGCCCCCTGCCTCTTGCACACTCAAAGATATGCATAGGTGTGAATACACACACACGTGAAGAGAGGAAGACATGCAATGTTGACTTGTGGCTTCCCCAGAAATACAGATATTTGTGTTAAGCTTCTTGATTCTAATCGCTGGAGTTATCATTCTCATTCCCCCACGTGCATGACAAACGGTCAGATCCGGCAATGGGTTCCTTTGCCAATCGAGCCATCTCACCAACCCTCCACCTTGTGTTTTTGAGACAGAGTTTCCTACTGAACCTGGAGCCTGATGACTCATCTAGACCCGCTGGTCAGCAGATGCAGGAGAGTCTCCTGACTCCACCTCCCCAGCTCAGATTACAGGCCCAGGCCACCTTACCTTCTGTCTTTCTGTTTTGTTTTGTTTTTCTGGACAGGGTTTCTCTGTGTAGCCTTGGCTATCCTAGAACTCACTTTGTAGACCAGGCCGGCCTCAGACTCACAGAGATTCATCTGCCTCTCCCTCCCACATGCTGGGATTAAAGGAGTCTGCCACCACCGCCCACTTCTTTTTTTTTCTACATGGGTTCTGGGGATTTGAACTCAGATCCACAGGCTTGCATGACAAGCACTTTGCTCATCTTCCTAGCCCCTGGGAGAACACAGGAGCAGCCACCTCCTGGAAGTCACATAGAGAAGTTCCAATCATGTGCAGGAGGGGTCCCAACAGTGGATGGGCTGAGGAGCCAAGAGAGATGGAGGAAGCCCAGTACTTACGATGGAAAAAAGCGAATTTAGATGGCATGGCACGCAGAGGCAAGCTCCAGGACCCAACCATCCGTGTGGTTACCTGCAACAGGATAACAATTTAGTTTGTGGCCTTGCTGCTGTTCTAGAACCAGAGCACAGGGGAAGCTGGTGGAGGAGAGGCCAGGGGTATTATGGTGACATTCCATTCTGGCCTGTGACTGCAGGACCGAGTCCCCACAGTCCTACCCTAAGCAAGTCACTCAAACAAGATTCAGAATCCAATTGACCATGATGACACACACCTGCAATCCTGGGATGCTGAGGCAGGAGGGTTGTTGCAAGTTCCAGGCCAGCCTGGGCTAGAGAATGAGACCTGTTTCAAAAACAAAGAAATCATATGGTGGGGGGACAGGCTTCTTCATTGGTAAAGTCTTTACTGCCCAAATATAAGAACCTGGTTCAATCTTTAGAACCCACGTTAAAAAAAGGATAAGTCAGGTATAGCATTTGCCTGTAATCCCTTGCTGGGGAGATAGAGGCAGGAAGATCCCTAGGGTTCACTGGCTGGCCAGTCTAGCAGAATCAGCAAGTTCCAAATTCATTGAGAGACACTTTATTAAAAGATAAGGTGGAGAGTAATTGAGGAAGATATATGACCTCTGTTCTACACACACGCGCACACACACACACACACACACACACACACGGGGGTGGGGAGTCAGTAATGAATTGATGGGTAGTCAAATGAACATGTCTTTGTTAGTTTGTTTATTTTTATGTGTATGGGTGTTGTGTGTGGGTTTTTTATGTGTACGGGTGTTTTGTCTGAACACCAGAAGAGGTCATTCAGATCCTATAGGAGTACAGTTATAGATGGTTGTGAGCCACAGTGTGGTTGCTGGGAACTGAACCCAGGACCTCTGGAAGAGCAGGCAGTACTCTAAACCACTGAGTCTCCTTTCCAGCACCCAGTGGGCATGTTCTTTAAAAGCAGGATGCCAATGAAAATCACCGTGAGATACCACTTGACACCACGAGAATGACGGTGATAAATAAGTTGGAGAACAACAAGCGTTGGCAAGAATGCGCTGAGCAGTCTACATCGCTGGCAGGACTGCAAAATGGTGCCATCAATGTGAAAAATGAGTTGGTGGCTCCTTACGACGTCAAACAAAGGATTACCAGATGATGTTTCAGTTCCACTCCGGGATGCTACCCGGTCGATCTCTACATAGGTACTCGTGCAGGAACTTGAACACGGGTGTTCACTGTGACTTGGTTCATCATAGGCAAAAAGGAGCAACCCTCCCAGCGTCTATCAGCAGGTCAGCAAGTATCTGTCGGCAAATTTGTACGTAAACACAATGCGATCTATCCACACAGTTAGGGAACCTTAGGATAAGACAAAGGGCTGGGGAGATGGCTCAGTAGGTAAAGCCATTTGCAGTGACAGCTAGATGACCTGAATTACAGCCCCAGAGCCAAGGTCAAAAACAAAACAAACAAGCAGAGGTGGTAGCTTGTCTGGAATCCCAGCACTCCAATAGCAAGATGGGGGAGAGCAGAGGAGCCTGCCAGAAGTTTACAGACCTAGAATCTGCCCTCAGGAAGCTTGCTGGTCAGCTAGCCCAGAGTACCTAGCACAAGAACAACACAAGATCTGCCTCGGAACAAGTGGAGCAAGAGCGCCAGTTCCCCAAAGTTCTTTTCTTGACCATACACGCATCATGGCACATGCATGCTCATACACAAGCGAAAAAAATTAAAGATGAGTGAAATGTTAGTGCATACACATAATATCTACCAGCAGGTGCACACATCCATACCACGTATCTCCCCTTGCTGCCTCTCTACTCGAAGTGCACCCTCTTGGCTTGCTTCATGACCACTCAGTTGGTCCTTAAAAATCCCATTTTATGGTCAGAACATCGGTTCTTGTGAATGGGAGATGCTGTGTGAGACAACTAATTACTCTCTGGGTTCCTCCTTTAATTGAGGTGACTGAAAGCCAGAAGATTGCCCAGTCACAGTGATAACTGACAGCTGGAGCTGAAGGCTGGATCTCCTGATGGGCCACTGCATCCCCCACGATGGAGCATCCTTCCTAGATGGCTTCCTCCCTTCACTCCCTCCAGGGTAAGAGCACACATTGGAATCCTTCATTCCAAGATGCAGTTTCTTCCCCCTTCTTCCCTCTAGTCTGTGATTCCATCTTGGTTAACAACTCGCTCATTCCAATTTCTGACCGCAATGTGAAAGTCTGCCTGTACTGAATTTCTGGGATGGGCGATCTATGGAATGTTCTGTTTGCTCAGGGAACCCGAGGATGGGGTCCAGTGTCTGTCCCCCCAAATAGAGGATGGTGGCAGGTGTTGCATCTGGAGAGGTTGACGCTTATGCATGACCTAGAATTAAGGATCTTTACTATCAAACAAGGGAGCTTGTTTGTAAGTTTATCTAACTTGCACAACATCACACATGTTCCGGAATTTGCCTGTCCAATTTTCCATTAGAAAATGTTCTATTAGTTTATAAAAGCTTGTTACTGACCTTGTCTTTTAGAGCACATACCTTTGTTAGTATTTATTTTACTTCGCAACTTTCCTATAAAGTATTTTTGCATTGGTATGGAATATTTGTGTAAGTGTATTTATAATCCATGTTCTCTGGCAACAGTGCATTACTTTCTGTCCTTGTAAAACATATTTTGTATACGGATATTTTGCCTTCATGGTTGTCTGTGCAACATGAGCATGCAGTGCCCATAGAAGTCAGAAGAGGGCACCAGATCCCCTAGGACTGCGTTATAGCCGGTTGGGCACCACTAGGTGCGTGCTGGTAATCCAGTCTGGGTCCTCTAGGATAGCAGTCGGTGCTCTGCTGCTGAGTCATCTCTCCAGCCCCAAGAGTACATATTTACATCAAGATATATCATGACTACTAGTCCCTCAACATTATTACTTCTGGTTCCATATTTTAGCATCTTCTTTGATGTTATTAACTTGTGTTACATGGTTTGGAAAAAAGATTGAACTGGGCAATGTAGCTCAGTGGTGGAGCACCTGCCTAGAATCCCCCAGTGAGGGGCTGGGGTGTGGCTCAGTGGTAGAGCACCTGCCTAGAATCCGCCAGTGAGGGGCTGGGGTGTGGCTCAGTGGTAGAGCACCTGCCTAGAATCCCCCAGTGAGGGGCTGGGGTGTGGCTCAGTGGTAGAGCACCTGCCTAGAATCCCCCAATAAGGGGCTGGGGTGTGGCCTAGCAGTATTGCACTTGCCTAACATACAGGAAGGTTTGGGTTCTATGCTCAGCAATGAAGTATAAATAAAAGATTAAATTTTGTTTTTTGCCATATGGTAAAAAGTTTTCCACCCCTCCCATTTTAAAGAGTGCTTTCTTGAGGAAATTTACAGTAGAGATACATATTGTCTCTTCTATACACATCTGATTTTAAAATTATTATTATATAAGCTTTCTGACCTCGTTTCAAGTGAGAACTTCCTTTTCTGAAAGACCCAAGAGTCTCTTCTTATCAAGGTAAACCTCAATGAAAAAATGTATCTCTATCTCCCTGTCACCTGGGGAATTTAATCAAGCTATGAGTCTGTCTTGAACCCAATAACCGTAACACTCTATTGAGAGCCACAACACCTAAGTCCATTGAGGATCAGTAGCACCAGCAGGCACAGCTGCTACCTGTTGCTGCTATTGGAGGCCATATATGACAACAGCTGCCACGTGCCAGGACCAGGGCCACTGGGACATTAAGTCTCTAGTTTATAAAGCTGGACACAGTAGACCTCAAGGTCAGAACTTGTAGCTGAAAGCCTGTAGGCCTGCTGGTCCAGCCAGTAGCCCATGGGCACACCTGGGATGCCGGCACTGGGTGAGTTTCTCCTTGCTACTGAGCAGAGTAGAAGAACCTCAGCCTGCTGACTGGTGACCCTTGTTCTGTCTGTACACATCGAAATCTTTTCTTAATACAAAAATATATAGGCTTGAAATATCCTCATTGCAAGGAAGGAATTCCTTTTCGGAAAGACCCGAGTCCCCTCTGTGCAATGCTCCTATCTCCCTGTCACCTGGGGAGTGTAGCCGGGCCCCTCATTCAGAGATGTAACTACCTGCTTGTCGCAGGGATGTGGGAGCTTTTGCTTCATGAGACAAGTACCGGCTCAGATGAGCCCCTCAGATACCAGGTGACAGCAGAAGGGACTTGAGAGAAGAGGGAGCCAACCTGGCAGTGGAGTCCTTCCAAGGCACCCTGCAGCATCTGATGCTTCTGTCTCTGGCTGGTTCCTCAATAGTTTACCTAAAATTGGCACTTCGAGGTGGCTTGCTGCTGCTTCTATGATAAAATTCTTTTACTTTCTGCATCAGAGAACTTTCTGAGTTGGCAGATTTTTGTTATCAATTTTGACACCAACGTCTTTATGACGGATTATGCCAAGAACCCTGCTGCATTATTTCAGCAAGAAATTGATGAATTGTTCATCATATTGTACTATTTGTAGGGTAAAAGGCCCACCCTGGCCCTGACACCAGAGCCAGTGAAAGAAATGCTTTAGCCTCAAACCCAGAACCAAAGTAATGCACCCTGACTCTGAAACCAGTGCCAAAGAAACACACTTTGTCCCTGGAATAGAACCAGTCAGTGAAAGAACTATGCCCTGGCCCCAAAACTGGAGCCAAAGAGCTTTAAAAAGCTAGTGAAAGAAACACAGCTTGGCTCTGAAATTCGCCATTTCTGCCCCTGACGAACTGAACTAACTAATCACTGAGCAGGAAAAACTAACCAATCCCTCTTCTTCCCGGGAAAATGCTGCCCCTAAGAAGCCCTACATAAGCCCAGTGCCTGGTCAGGTTCAGACTGCTCTTCTTCCACCCTGGCAAGGCAGCCAATCTCCTGGATTCTTCCCTCCCAATGAATCTCTTAAAGGAGGTTTGGGTGAAGACCTTTCCCCAAAGCAGAGATGGGGGAGAGCGGGACTCTTAACACTTTGGCTCTAACAACTTCAGTGGGGAAGCCCTCTCCTGCTGGAGCAGAGCTGCTACTTTGGGGAAACCTTCCCTAGAGCAGGGCTGCTCTGCTTACTGTGCTCTGTGCTGTTCCCTGACTCCCGACTACCAGAGCACTCTTCCACCTGAGCTGTAACACTCAATATTCCTGGCTCCTGATCGCCAGGACCCCTTTCCTTCTGAGCTGTGACACTTTCACCATTTTTGAGAACTTGTCATCATTGCCTGATCCCAGATACCGCATTACTGTTTTGCTCTTTCCACGTGTTCTTTTCTGGTTCTGTTTGTAGCGTTTTATGCATTAGTCGTGCGATCTAGAAAACCACCAGTTGTGTTTTCTCTTCCTTCTCTGTACAGCATTGCTGGGTATTTCTTGTGCCTAGTATTTCAAGAAAGTTTGGTTAATTGAGAATGACACACAGCTTCCTTTTCCTTACGTCAGAATCTTCTTCCTTCTATTTTAAGAGTCCCTGGCCTGGAAAAGATTTGAGTCTTAAACCCGCAGGCCGTTTCTCCTGCCTCAAAGGGAGTGAGGACAAACACGAAGGTGAGAGCAGGCCTGGGGGCGGCCATTGCTCTCAGAGCGCCATCTTCAAGCGGTTGGGAGGAGGTATATTCTTGCGCGACGGTCCCCAGATGCAAAGACTTCTGGGAGATAGAGTTTCTGCTCTACTCCTAGTGAGAAAGGAGAGCCCTGGAACTCGGGCTTCCGGTAAGATGCTGCCCATGCGCGCGTCTCAACCTATGCGCGTGCTCGTGCATGCGCACGGCCTCTGCGCCGCCCTGATTTCCTGCAGGTCCTGGGTCGAAGCTCCCTTCCCTCCTGCAGCTTTTGCTTTCGCTAACTTGAAGTCGCAGATCCTGTGAGGGCCGAGGCCGGAGTTTTCCGGTCTGCAGCCGGAGGGCCCAGCGGGAGCGCGGCGCGGAGGCCGAGGACAGGAGCGGCGGGACTGTCAGCTCGGTGAGGCCCGTGGGCGCGAGAGGGAGGCTGGGCCTGGCCGGTCGCGCGCCGAGGTCCTACCGATCTGCATCAACCTGGGCTCCCCGCTGTCCTGTGCGGAGCCCAGGAGGGACGCAACCAATGGTCGGGCTGACAGCGGAGCAGCTGCACGGCTTTGGGGTGCATGGACGGTCCGAGGACAAGGTGTGCAGGCACTGGGTCAGCGGTTCCAAATTCCCACGGTGTCACTCAGCGCCCATCAGCACCAGTGCTCCGTCTGCTGGTTCCTACCTTTGTAGCACTTTGTCTAGCCTTGTAGCATCATAACGGTCTAGTGCAGGAAGTCTGCTTTTGCTTCTCGTGGAGGAATCAGTGCGATGGTGTGTGACTTAACCAAGGTCGTGCAAGGGTTTGGGGATAAGCGTGCCATTGTTTTCCAGTTTCTCTCGTATTCCTTTTTAAAATGGGCAGCAGTAACCGAGTTTAGTTGGATAGTTTGAAAAGAAACCACGCTTTATTACTGTTTATACGACGTCTGCCCATCTGGACCACTTTAACTTTTTACGTTTTTGTTTTTGAAACGTGATCTCCCTGTGTTACCCAGGTTGTTCTGGCACTCGGTGATCCTCCTGTCTCAGCCTCCAGAGAACTGGGAGTACATGTATGTCACCTCATGGAACATTAATTCCAAGTGTACAGAGCTCAAAATTCTTCATTCACATGACATAGTTTCGCCAATTTGAACAGAAAATAGAAATAGGAAACAGGAAAAATGAAAAATAACCTTTTTGCACCTTTACATCTAATGCCCAGGGTCTGAAAAAAGAAGCAGTTTTGAGTTCATTGTGTAGCCCAGCTGGGTGGTGATGGCACAAACCTTTAGTTCCAGGACTTGGGAGGCAGAGGCAAGCGGGTCTCTGAGTTCGAGGCCACCCTGGTCTACAGATTGAGTTCCAGGACAGCCAGGGCTACACAGAGAAACCCTGCCTTAAAAAAAGAAAGTGTAGCCCATCCAACTGCTCACTGTTTGGGTTACTGGTTCCTCCTGTCACCCATGTTACCTCTTCAGAATGTTTGTAGATTGTGACTTCATTTGGCTGTTCCCAGGCAGGAGATGTGTCCCTGTGTAGACCAGTTAACACCCGATTTCCTTTTCCTCCCCTAGGTCTGCCATCAGCAGCGTCTGCGCTTTCCCAAGAGCAGCAGAAAATGAGCCGATCAAGGGTGAGTTTTTCCGTGTGTAAAGAGCCTTTTCTCCTTTGTAATGTACTTGGGAGACTGACAAAGGACTCTTCTTTAAAATGGGGTGGAGGTGGAAGACTATAAAGGCGATTACAATATAAAATATAGCCTGAGTGGCAGGATTGCCAGGGCCTGTTGTGTGGGCAGTGTCATAATTTTAGGCTAATGGAGTTACTTGACACTGTGAGAGAAAGAAGGATCGCGTCCTTTCCATCACCTGCCTGCAAGTACTGTTGGGAGACGCCACTTTTGGTTGCTTATGGGTAGCAAAATTTTCCTAGGACTTGGCAAGTTTTCTTTATTCAGGTTGGTGTGATCATTAATGACATTCGTAATAACAACCTTGGAGTCCTGTGTAAGCAGAGGCGCCGCTGCCCATGAACTTGTTGCAGGACGTTTTTCCAGGGACCATATGTGGCGGGCCAGTGTGATCCATTTCCATCTTTCCTTTCTAGTTGTAGTAGTTTGAAGAAACTCTTTTAATAATGGTTCTTTTAAAATGCCTCTTATGGTTTTAGAGTTTTTTTTTCTGCCTCCTCCTCCCAGAAATGGGATGGTTTATTTGTTGTTTCACAGTTTTGGGATTTGTTGCCATTGTCTTTACCTTTAAAGTAGTTGAAAAAATCACTTGCTTTCCATGTGAGATTGGTTCTTTGCTCAGAAAGATTAGTCAGAGTGCGTCCGTTCATTTTTGTTGTTGTTGTTTTGAGCCAGGGCCTCACGTAGCTCAGGCTGGCCTCATGTAGCTCAGGCTGGCCTCCTGAGTGCTATTGTAGCCTGAGAATGACCTTGATCCTGGTGAACTCCTGATCCTCCTGCCTCCACATCTAAGGGCTGGGATCACAGGTGTGCACCACCTTGTCCTTTACTTTTCTAGCTGCATGTTGAAAATTACCTTGACAAAAGCCACTTAAGGAAGAAAGGTTTTATTTGGGTTCACGGTTCTGGAATACAGTCCGTCTGGCGGAGAGGGGCCGATATTAATGTCTTGTCTGAAGTCAGGGAGGAAAAGGGACAGCATGCTGCTGCACACCTCCCTTTGTGTCGGCAGGCCAGCATCCCAGCCGGGCACGGTGACATCCACAGCGGTAGGGTCTTCCAGCGCCACTGTGTAATCAAGACAGTCCCCAAAGGCCCGTCTCCCAGGTGACCTATCCCATTGACAGCACTGACATCAAAACTGTTGTACAAGGCATTTGTGAGTTTCCTTCTAGAAACCTCTGTGATGTTCCTGTCTCCGCTGTTGTGAGCTTAGCGGTTGTGCAGTGATGGCTGTTGTCACCGTCCGCAAAGGTCTTAGGGAAGGCTGAGTGGTAGCTCACTCTTCGTACCATTTTCTCCTCATTTGTTCACTGAATACTGTTGTGAACGTGAACTCGCCATTTTGGCTGCATAGCTCCTGTGGGAAGACAGATTAGAACTGCCGGGTGGGCGTCTGAGCAGCGTGCTTCATGCTTTGAAATGTTTCAAGTGTCTCAGCATGTTGATGGTGAGCAACCTTGATAGTCAGATCTTGAGTTTGGAGACCAGATAATTCCTTTAAGGTATCTTTTGAGTTCTTGGGAAACACTTCTTAAATATTTGACAGCATTTGTTTTTTATTCAACATTTTATTTTGAAGTAATTTCAGATTCATAGAAAAGTTGCAAAGAGGGGCTAGAGAGATGGCTTAGTGATTCAGCCAGATGGCTGGCTGCTCTCCCAGAGGTCCTGAGTTCAATGTCCATCAACCCCATGGTGGCCCACAAGCATCTATAATGAGATCTGGCTCCCTCTTCTGGCCTACAGGCACCCATGCATGCAGAACACCATATACATAATAATTTTTTTTTAAAACAAAAGAAAGGTTGCAAAGAAACAGAAGAATGATACAAAGAAATCTTGCATTCCTTTTGCTCTAAGGTACCAATTCTTTAAAAAAAAAAACAACTTTTTAAAATATTTTGTATGTGCCTACATGTGTGTGATGGGGCAATATGTAGCACTTCCATAATGTCTCCACATGGATTCTGGGGATGGACCCCAGATCATCAGGCTGTGTGGCGAGTGCTTTACCCACTGAGTGTCTCACTAGCCTACCCTGCCAGCGTTACTCAAGAGAGCAGAACGGCTGCTAAAATAATCGACAGTGTGCACTCTACAGCACTGAATGTAATCAAATCCAGTTCACAGCGACAGTGATTGCTGAATCTAGAGAACAAACAAGCGCTTGAGGATTTTGTTTGGCCTTTTTTTAGGGGATCCAACTGGGAGAGTCTCATCCATAGAATTACAGAGTCATACATAGAATCAGGGTCTTATATAGAGAGTTATAGAATCATATATAAAACCATGGTATTATACATAGACTCTCATGCATGGAATCCTAGACTCTCATACATCATAGAGTTGTATCAGGTCTTTTCTTTTGAGCCACAAGCCAGCTCCCAAATCACGACACAGAGACTTAATATCTGTTGTAAATGCTCAGCCTCATCTTAGCTCTTATTTGAATCTGTTTCTCTCTGTCTACGATTTGCCTCAGGGCTTTTTACCTTTCTTTCTGTACGTCCTGCCCTGTGTTTGCTGGCTGGCAGCTGCCTGACTGGCCCCTCATGTCTCCCTCTTCCCCTCCCTCATTCTCTCCTCCTCTCTTCTTAGTGGGGCTAGATTTCTCTTCCTACATATTCTCTCTGCCTGCCTGTCTTGCTATCCCTCCTCTGCCTAGCTGTTGGCTGTTCAGCTGTTGATTAACCAATCAGGTACCTTAGGCAGGCAAGGCAAAACAGCAACGCATCTTTTCATAATTAAACAAATGCAACATAAACAAATGTATCACATCCTTAACATCATTAAACAAGTGCAGCAGGAACAAACGTAACACACCTTCACACAGTTAAATATTCCACAACATAAACAAACGTAACACACCTTCACACAGTTAAATATTCCACAACATAGACAAATGTAACACACCTTCACACAGTTAAATATTCCACAACATAAACGTAACACACCTTCACACAGTTAAATATTCCACAACATAGACAAATGTAACACACCTTCACACAGTTAAATATTCCACAACATAAACAAATGTAACACACCTTCACACAGTTAAATATTCCACAACATAGACAAATGTAACACACCTTCACACAGTTAAATATTCCACAACATAAACGTAACACACCTTCACACAGTTAAATATTCCACAACATAAACAAACGTAACACACCTTCACACAGTTAAATATTCCACAACATAGACAAATGTAACACACCTTCACACAGTTAAATATTCCACAACATAAACGTAACACACCTTCACACAGTTAAATATTCCACAACATAAACGTAACACACCTTCACACAGTTAAATATTCCACAACATAGACAAATGTAACACACCTTCACACAGTTAAATATTCCACAACATAAACAAATGTAACACACCTTCACACAGTTAAATATTCCACAACATAGACAAATGTAACACACCTTCACACAGTTAAATATTCCACAACATAGACAAATGTAACACACCTTCACACAGTTAAATATTCCACAACATTGAGTCTCAATACAAAAATTGTAGACAGACTTAACAATCCCAGGCATTGGCGTGGTACAGTTCCTGACAGAACTGTGGAGAAAGAGACAGAGGCGCAGCTTCCACGCCCCCTCCCAGTCATGGGACAGAGCAGAACACTGCACATTTGGGGGCACGTGCGCATTGGGGAGTACAGCCTGCTGCGGTCACCTGTCAGTGCTGAGAGCGGAAGTCCTCAGTTATACATTCGGAGTCATTTTTAGAAGGTTACAAAGAAAATCCCTTTATTTTTTCCTATTTGGCTTCACTTGTTTTTACGTTTAGATTACTGATTCAGTGGGTGTTCATTCTGTACTGGCAAAGGCTTGGGGGTGGCTTTATCCTTGTTCAGTTATCTCCTGCTCTTACAGTCTTGCGTCACCACAGTGGAATACCAGAGCCAGCAGACTGTCAGGGAAAACTGTCATTTGCTCAGTTTTGGAGCCGGTAAGCAGCATTCCCACATGGCCTCTGCGTCAGTTCTCACCTTTGGATTCCTGCCCTGAGGTGCTGCCTTGGTTGTTCTTTTTTTTTTTTTTTTTTTTTTTTTTTTTGGTTTTTCGAGACAGGGTTTCTCTGTGGCTTTGGAGCCTGTCCTGGAACTAGCTCTGTAGACCAGGCTGGTCTCGAACTCACAGAGATCCACCTGCCTCTGCCTCCCGAGTGCTGGGATTAAAGGCGTGTGCCACCACCGCCCTGCCTTGGTTGTTCTTGACGATGGTCTATGACCCTGAAGCCAAATGAACCCATTCACCTTCAAGTGGCTTTTGCTCAGTGTTGGCCACAGCTGCAGAGGTGCAAACGAGACATTTCCTATTTTACTTCTTTTTATTCGTAGCCAGTAACAAACTCTTTAAATCTTTGGTTCTGGGTATTGAACTTGGGGCCTCTGCTACGCTAAGCTCACACTCCACCTACTTACATCTGAGCCCTGGAGTCTCCATTTGTAATCTGGTAATTCCCACTAGTACTGGAGCTGAACCCAGGGCCACACTGTGCTAGGCAAGTACTCTTATCACTGAGTTAGGTCTCTACACGTGCCTGTATGCACACACGCGTACACACACACTTGTTGAAACAGAAGCCTGCCCAATAATCTCAGGTGGCCCTTGAACTCACGATTTTCCTGCCTCAGCTTCCCAGGTGCCGGGATTACAGGTGTGTGTCATCTTGCCCAGTTTATTCTTCTTGTTTTGTGGAATGGAATCTTACTATGTAGCCCAGCCTGGCCTTGAACTAAGGACCTCCTGTCTCCCTCTCCCAAGTGCAGGGATTACAGATGCACATACCACTCCTGGCTGTGTGTGTTCCTTTTATATCCTTTTACTTTACAGTTATTTTATAGGGGTGGTTTCACTATCAGTTCTCTGAATTGTCACATCATCCGCAAAGAGGAATAGATTTTCCTGGTCCCGATTGCCCCTCTGAGGTAACAGTGAGCATTGGGGCGGCACAGGGTTTTCTTCTTAGCTGGGTACAGTAGTGCACAACACTGTGCTTTAGAAACCAAGTCAACCATTTAGACTCCCACGTTCGTCATTTCTAACACCTGTTTAGCCATACACTCTGATTTTATGGAAGTAATATCATAATTCATTAGAAAACGAAAATAGGAGTCGGGCCAGCAAGATGGCCCAGCAGATAGAAGTGCTCGCCACAAAGCCTGGGAACATGAGTTTCTCTTCAGACCTATGTGAAGCTGGAAAAGAACATATTCACAAAGCTGTGCCCTGGGGACATGAGTTTCTCTTCAGACCCATGTGAAGCTGGAAAAGAACATATTCACAAAGCTGTGCCCTAGCCTCACCTGCGCCATGGCTTACGTGTGCATACATGCGCATACACAGTACTTTTTAAATATAAGTCAATAGATAAAATTTAGTTTCTCTGTGCTGAAGAGAAGGCTCAGTGGTTAAGAGCCCTAGCTGCTCTTCCAGAGGATCTGGGTTCAAAGTCTGGCCTCTGTGAGTACCATGCATGCATATGGTGTGCAGACATGTGTACCAGCAAAACACCCATACATGTGAAGAAATGAAGTTCTTTTTCGTGTGTGAATTTAGTTTTATTAGTGTTGAGCTGTTCATCTTGATGCCCATCCTTTTGTTTATGTAGTTTCCTTAGCTGATGGTTCTTTGGTTTTGTTTTGTTTTGTTTTACCAGATAGGGTTTCCTTATGTACCCTCAACTTTCCTGGAACTAGTCCTGTAGACCAGGCTGTCCTCAAACTCACAGAGATCCACCTGCCTCTGCCTCCCAAGTACTGGGATTAAAGGTGTGTGCCACCACTGCCCAGCTATCTGATTATTCTTAATATTCTGATTAAATTTTGGGAGAATTTTTCTTATTTGAGGTACTGGAAGTTGAGTCTAGATTCTCCATTCTAGGCAAGGAAAGAGAATTTTTTCCCCCCGAGTCAGGGTTTCTCCGTAGCTTAGGAGCCTATCCTGGAGCTAGCTCTTGTAGACCAGGCTGGCCTCGAACTCACAGAGATCCTTCTGCCTCTGCCTCCCGAGTGCTGGGATTAAAGATGGCGCCACCACTGCCAGGTAGAAAGGGAAATTATTAGCAGCCAATGCAGATGGACTCCAGTGCCTCCTGCTTGGCTCACCTCTTTACGGGGTAATGGCTGCAGAGTCTGGAAGTGAGTAGAGAGGGTACTAATGGCTTAGTCACCTTTTCTGCTACTGTGACGTGGCTCGAGCAATGGCTCAGCAGTTAACACTGGTTGCTCTCCCGGAGGTTCCAGGGTTGATTCCAGCACCCCATGGTGGCTCACCACCATGTGTATCCCCAGTTACAGGCAATCCAATAAATACCCTCTTCTGGCCACAGACAATATGCATATGTGTACTTATACATACGTACGTACTACATACATACAGGGGAAGCAGTCATACATATGAAATAATGATATCTTTAAAAATTGCTCTGGTGGAAACAGTTTAAGATAGCTCACAGTTCCCGTCACAGTCCATCCAGCAGGGACGTCAGCAGCAGGCGCATGAGGCACCATCAGAAGGCAGGAAACCATGATTGCTATGCTCAGCTCACTTTCGTCTATTTGTACAGTCCAAGATCTAAGCCAGGGAGTGAAGCCACGCATGGTGGGCAAGCCTTCCTGCCTCAGCTAACCTAATCAAGATGATCCCCATGGGAATGACGAGAGCCTGTCTCTGCAGTGATTCAGGGTCTCAAGGTGATCCCTATGGTTAACCATCACACCTAATTGAAAGGGCCTTGGGCCATTTTGTAGTGGTGGCATGTTCACAGAGGAGATTAATTTGCTCAAATTAATCCACACTGAAACGGTTTTCTGAAAGTTTTCATTTAGGGAAACCAAATGCCTGTCCACTGTGGCTAGTCGGGTGTATGTCCTGTTTGATCTGATGCAGTTTCGGATTGGATCTGTATTCCTGATAATCCCATACAGATAGAGTATCATTTATCTCACATAGAACAGTGCATGTGTGGTTATATGATAATGGAGGGCTGAAATCTTGTGTCCTCTGCTGTCTCTGGCAGCACTGCCAAAGCCACCGGCTTCGAATCCGATTCAGCAGTCACTCGACTGCCCTGTCCCTGCAGCCATTCCACACTGCTGTCCAGGGAGTTCTGAGGCAGCCAGCTCCTCCGTGGTCCCCATGCTGGGACTCTATGAGGGCTCTGCTGGAGAGTGCAGACCAGTGGCCCCTACGTAAAGTTGCATAACACATGGCTCTGGCTTCTCTGTACCTGAAAGGTATCGTGGAGACATCCCTGTGGTTAGGACCCGGATTCCAGTGCTCTTAGAAGAATGGAATGTGTTTTCTGTTTCTTTTAAAGATATGTCTAAGTATGTATTGTTCTTTGTTAATATGTGTGTGAGAGAGAGTTTACGTGTAATGTGTGCATGTAGGAGCCCACAGGCCAGAAGAAGGTGCCAACTCTCTAGAACTGGTATTAACAGGCAGTTGTAAGCTGTCAGACGCGGCGCTGGGAACTGAACTCCAGTCCTCTGCAAGAGCAGTAGCGCTCTTAACTACTGAGCCATCTCTCTAGCCCTGGACTTGGGTTTTTGAATCAGGAAGATAATTGTGTTTGGTTGGTTTACTCCTAATCTAAAACTGGCTCTCCCTGTCAAAAGCTGTCGTAGGAAAGCGCCTGCTTGGTGTCTCCACCTGCTTTCCGTCCAGCCCTTCTGTGCTGGTGCTGCTCAGTCTGTCCTCTTACCCCTTCCCTGTGTATCTCACTCTAGTAAGATTCTCTTTTGTCATTATCAATGTTGTGTATTACTGCAAGAAAGAAATGTTTGCAGTGAAACTTGAAATAACCTCCAGTGTGTGAGTAGCCCACGCAGTTGGCTATCAGATAAAGTATGTAGAAGTCAAACAGCTGAAACACGGGGCTGGCGGGACGACTCCGTGAGTGCAGGTCCAGAGTGCGCGTGTACAGGGAAAGAAGAGCCTGACAGTTTTCCTCTCCCCCCATATTTGCTGCTGCGCACATGCTGAAAGCTTTTGTTTGTTTATTTTTTGAGGCAGGGTTTTATTGCACAGCCCTGGCTGTCCTGGAACTCGCTCTGCGGACCAGGCTGGCCTCCAGCTCACAGAAATCGGCTGCCTCTGCCTCCAGTGTGTGCCGCCACTAACCCAGTTGTTTCCCACGTTTTCTGGCCTCTCCAGTTTACACAGTCCAGTTGCAAATGGGAACTGAACTGTCGTGGTGGCTCAGCTTCTTCTCACTGGCTGTAATAAACTGCCCTGAGAGAGGCAGCCTAAGGGAGAAGGGCCTGTGTGGCTCAGGATTCCAGGTTGTGGTCCATGATCCTGGGAAAATCAAGGCAGCAGAAATGTTAAGCAGCTGCGCTTATTACATCAGCAGTCGAGAGCGAAGAGCACGGGATTAATGCCTGCTGCTAGCATTCAGCTGGCTTTGTCCACTCTTATAGAATGTAGGATCTCTGCCCCAAGGAATGAGGCCACCCATCTTCCTACTTCAGGTCTTCCTACTGCAGCTAGCGTAATACAGACACACCCTCATGGGCCAGCCTAATTAGACAGGTGGTTCTAGATCATGTCGGGTTGATAGTTAACTGCTACATTCGAGTTTTGCTTTTGCTTTTGTTTCCTGAGACAACGTGTTACGATATAGTTTGTTTCCCTTCCAGGCTCTGTGGCACTGAGGTGTGGAATGTTGGTGGCTCACTGCACCAGTTGGTTAGGAAAGCTTGTTCTCTCTGGCCTTTTCTATATCCCCTAATTCTGATCACAGTGCCATTGCAGGGCCCACTGTCCTTCGGGGACGTGGCTGTGGCCTTCACCCAAGAGGAGTGGCAGCGGCTGGGCTCTGAGGAGAAGACGACGTACAGGGACGTGATGCTGGAGACCTACAGCAACCTCGTCTCCGTGGGTGAGCACCCGTTGCTTTCTAGATGCTGTGAGTTCAGTGATTGTCTCCAGTGTAAAGGAACCAGGGCTCCTTAGTCCTTCTGGGTAGACATGAAGTCTGTCTTTTCTGCTCCATTGAAAGAGTCTACTTTTTGCCCCCTTGTGGCTCTGGATATTGAACCCAGCTCCTATATGTTAAGCAAGTCCTCTGCCTCTTAGCTGCATCCCTGTACAGAAAATGGTAAGAAATGAGAGGGGTGTGGTGTAACTTGTGGCGCATCTTCCTGTGTCGGAGTGATTTCTGCGGCCCGGTAGTCCCATCCCTTCTCCTTTTCTTGTTAACAGGGTATGATGTCACCAAGCCAAATGTGATTATTAAGTTGGAGCAGGGAGAAGAACCGTGGATGCTGGAAGGCGACTGCCATGTGCAGAGTCATGTGGGTGAGTGACAGGAGGGTGAAATGTTACAAGGTAATCTCTCCAGTTGATACTGTAGGGGGAGCTTTTGAAACTTGGTGCTTTGTACCAGGCAAAATCGAGAAACATGGGGGTTTATTTGTATTCAGATTTTAAAAAAAAATGACTTGAAATGTAAAGCTGGACGTAGTGAACATTTTCTTTGTGTCACAAGCTGTTTAAGCCCTGGTTGTGGAACTCTCTTTACGTGGGAGGAAAATGGAACTTTCAGAACGTTTTGTCTTATGTACCAGATAGAAAGATGAAGACTTCACTAGACATGGTGGCTCAGGTCTTTAGTCTCATAACTCGAGCGAAAACAAAAGCAAGGATTCCAGAAGTGCCTAAGGATGAATTGCCACAGTGTAAATGCAGAAGTGTCTGGGATGGCAGTCCTCTGGTGTGGTGATGTGTTGCCACTTGATATAAAGGGCCATTAGAACATTTCTTTTTCGTATATGCCCAGTAACTATTTTCCCCTGCTCCCCTTTGCCGCGAGTCCCCCCACTTCTATCTAAGTCTATCACCCTTTCGGGAACTGGGCTTTCTGCTCGTCATTCTTAGGTCATTTTCATTTTCTTCTCTCAAAGTTGATTTGTAAAGTACAGTGCTTGTTTTCAATATAAATTTACTGTCTTCCCACTTCTTATCCCCACACACATACACAGATATATATTACATGTTATAAATCAAAACAGACCTATACACTCATGATAATTTTACTCATAGATTGCCCACAGATATGACATTTAGGTACCGCTCCTTCTGTAGCCTGTAAATTCATATTGACAACCTTTGTTCAATCTTACTTCTTTTCAGAAATCAGTAAAGTTGATGACACCATAGAGAAAATCCAAGAAAGCGAAGGCAAACGTATGAGGCGAGCTGAGGGTCTCAGCAGCCGAAGAGCAGAGAAGGGGGATCGCCTGGAACTGCGCCTCGTTTCTTCAAGCACAGGGGCTCCCTGTTGTGTGTCTTGTGGGCAGACCCTGGAACCCATGGCAGCGCTGATTAGTAGTGATGGACGGTATGCATCGGAGAAGCCCGACAAGTGTGCTGACTGTGGGACAGCATGCAGAGAGAAAGCGGGCGACTCTAATCAAAATGGAGATACTTCTGCTCAACATGATGAAAGCATTCTGCAAAAAATCACCATTGTGGAGAAGCCCTTTGATTATGAGTGCATGGAAGCCTTAGACAGCGAAGCTGTTTTCATGGCTCATGAGAGAGCTTACATGGGGGAGAAACCCTATGAATGGGATGATGATTCTGGACCAGACTTCATCCAGATGTCAGATTTCAGTGCATATCAGAGATCACAACTGGAAATGAAGCCCTTTGAATGTACACAGTGTGGGAAGTCCTTCTGTAAAAAGTCCAAATTCATCATACATCAGAGAGCTCACACGGGAGAGAAACCGTATGCGTGTAATGTGTGTGGAAAGTCCTTCAGTCAGAAGGGGACCCTCACTGTCCATCGGAGGTCACACTTAGAGGAGAAACCCTATAAGTGTACTGAATGCGGGAAAACCTTCTGTCAGAAGTTACATCTCACACAGCATCTGAGAACCCACTCAGGAGAGAAGCCCTATGAGTGCAGTGAATGTGGGAAGACCTTCTGCCAAAAGACGCACCTCACTCTCCACCAGAGGAACCATTCCGGGGAGAGGCCCTATCCGTGCAACGAGTGTGGGAAATCCTTCTCCCGGAAGTCTGCCCTCAATGACCATCAGAGAACACACACCGGAGAGAAGCTATATAAGTGTAACGAGTGTGGGAAATCCTACTACCGAAAGTCCACTCTCATTACACACCAGCGAACGCACACGGGGGAGAAGCCGTACCAGTGTAGCGAGTGCGGGAAGTTCTTCTCCCGGGTGTCGTACCTCACCATCCATTACAGGAGCCATTTAGAAGAGAAGCCGTACGAGTGTGCGGAGTGCGGGAAGACCTTCAATCTGAACTCAGCCTTCATTCGCCATCGGAAGGTGCATTCGGAGGACAGAGTCCTTGAGTGTAGTGAATGCGGGAAGTTCTCCCAACTGCAGTGTCTCCCTGATCGCACGAATGACTTAGGACAGAAACACTATGAATGCAGTGAGTGTGGGAAGACCGTCCTTGAAAGCTCCGCCTTCAGTGGGCCCCAGTCCATTCCAGAAGCGGAGAAGACGTACGACTGTAATATCTGTGGGAAGTCGTTCTCTGATTTGTCGTGCTACACTGTACATTACAGAGGTCATTCCGAAGAGAAGCCCTTCGGGTGCAGTGAGTGTGGGAAAACCTTCTCTCATAATTCGTCCCTCTTTAGACATCAGAGAGTGCACACGGGTGAAAAGCCGTATGAATGTTGTGAGTGCGGGAAGTTCTTCTCGCAGAAGTCCTACCTCACCATCCACCACCGCATCCACTCAGGGGAGAAGCCCTACGAGTGCAGCAAGTGTGGGAAGGTCTTCTCCCGGATGTCCAATCTCACCGTGCACTACAGAAGCCACTCGGGAGAGAAGCCCTACGAGTGTAACGAGTGTGGGAAGGTCTTCTCTCAGAAGTCCTACCTCACTGTCCATTACCGGACTCATTCGGGAGAGAAGCCTTATGAATGTGATGAATGTGGGAAGAAGTTCCACCACAGATCAGCCTTCAATAGCCATCAGAGAATTCATAAAAGGGGGATATAAGTGCACTCAATGTGGAAAAATCTCTGACATCTCAATTTAAAACAGACATTTGGTTATAATGAACATTGGAAGTTTAATGGGGAGTCAAGTATGGATTTTCCCCCTAATTTTTATATTTGTGGTGCTGGGATTGAATACAGGGCCTTTTGCATGCTATAGATGCTCTAAATCGAGCTGCACCCCAATGATTCATGAGTAGAGCATCCATGCTCCATGTGAGAAGCCCTAAAACAAAGTCCATCTTAACCTAAATTTTCAGAAAAGAATCTGTAGAAATTCAGCAAGAAACAAACCATGACCATATCACTAATGGGACACTAGATAATATTTACAGGAGTGAAACTTTCAAAGTATTTAATATTTATTTCTGATTTAAATTGTATTTACAAATCAGGGAATTTTGCTAAGAAACATCAGTAAGGTGATGTAACACACTTTGGAAACTTATTAAAAGCCATATTTGTGATATAAAAACAGGTGTTTATAGAAAATATGCAAGAAGTTATCTGTTCTGAATAAACTTATAAAAAGGAAGTTATAAAGTTGGGAGTTGATCCTAAGGCTGACCAAATATGTAACATCTCTGATGTTTTAGAAACGCAAATTAATAGTAATTCTATGCAATCTTTCGCAACCATGGCTGTGAATAATTTTGAAAACATGATATTGAGCATTAGAATGGCAAGTGTTACAATGGGATTTATTGGTGAAATTGTTATATAATGGGAAAGCACATAATTTTTTTGTGAATGCTTACCAGTATACTGGTTTTGTTAAAAATTTTCAACTGGAATTGAGCAATTTTTTAAAAATACTATTTTGATAAACTTTGCTGTCTCAGTGTTGTATTGCTATGAAGAGACACCATGATCATAGCAAATCTTTTAATTTTTTATTAATTAAATATTTATCTTACATCCCAACCCTCCCTTCTCTTCCTCCTCTTCACCCTTCCAATCCAGGATCATGGCAGTTCTTACAAAGCAAAACATTTAATTGGGGCTGCTCACAGTTCAGAGGTTCAGTCCACTGTTGTCATGGTGGAAAGCATGGTGGCATGCAAGCAGACAAGGTGCTGGAGTAGTAGCTCAGAGTTCTAATCCATCTGCAGCAGGCAGCCGGAACAGAGAGACGTGGCCTGGCTTGAGCATTTGCAACCCCATGCCCACCCCCAGTAACACACTCCCTCCAGCAGGGCTGCACCCATCCCAACAAGGTCACACCAAGTGACAGGATTCAGATGAGCCTATGGGGCCGTTCCTATTCAAAGCACCACATAGGCAAACATAATTTGGAGTTGCTCATGACAGTTTCACTAAAAAGAGTGTTACATAATATAGATATGGTATCATTTTTATTTATCGTTCGCTATTCTCGGGGTTTTAGAATGAAACATGCTTCTGGTAGACATTTTCTGGTTGATGCTTTTCGGCATTATTCCCTGCTAAAAGAATTTGCCTACCATTTCTCCATGTGAGAATTGAGAGCAAGCAGTTTAAATCAATAATCATGATACTCTTCTGATTGCTTGTTCAATAACCTCTCGCTGCCCTCAGTAGATCTGGCCCAAGACCTCTAGTCAATACCTGCAGCAAGATAGCCCCAAGCCGTGCATACTGTGGTTCTGCAGTACTTTGGTATGATCACCAAGATACCTGCTTAGTGATGGGCAGGTAGTGACTACAGTGTGGAATCACTGGACAGGAGGGTGATTGACATTCCAGTGAGATTTCTTCAACACTCCATGAAATGATGTGCAATTTAAACCTTAGGGATTGAGGGCTAGGAATATAGTTCAGTAGAAAGGCACTTGCCTAGTGTGCAGGAGACTCTCTCTTTGATTCTCAATACTGCCCACCCCCAAAATATTTCAAGTTGCTTCCACTTAGTGTATTTGCGCTGTGACTGACAGCCCACCCCACAGATCCTTAAGACTACAGAAAGTCAGACTTGCTGTTAAGAGGAGATGCGACTATAACTTGATTATATGACCCGAATCCAGACAAACCAAGTGGAGATGCTTGTTCTGCAGATGGTGATCAGACCCGCCCTACCCCAAGAAGAGAGATGGTTGGATATTCCCAAAGCTAACAGACACATGAAGAAAAGGCAAGTGAAAAAAATATTTATCATCGTAGCAAACTAGGGAGAAGAACCTCCTTAACTGGAGAAAGGGTGACTTCAGCTATGGCAAGACCATTCAGAAGAGGGCCATATTGGCAGTTTCTCCCCAGGTAAAATAGGGCACCAATGATCTGATGCAGCATCGCACAGGACACGGCCAGAGGAAACGACGGAAAAAACAAGAAAGGAATAAATCAGTAAAGGAGTAGGACTTCTATCTGGCATAACCTTGCCCAAAGCACATTCCGGGGGATATTCCGATATATGAGTTATAAATAATAAGAAAATTAAACAAGATTCTTGGCATCAAGGTCATTTTATAACACTAGGATTTTTTTTAAAGATTTATTTATTTATTATGTACACAGTGTTCAGCCTCCATGTATGCCTGAAGGCCAAAAGAGGGCGCCAGGTCTCATTACAGATGGTTGTGAGCCACCATGTGGGTTGCTGGGAATTGAACTCAGGACCTTCAGAAGAGCAGTCAGTGCTCTTAACCACTGAGCCATCTCTCCAGCCCACTAGGATTTTTTTTAAGCATTGACTATTTTGAGAGTGATACCCTTTACAAAAACCTTCAAATGTATAAGGAAAAAATATATTTCAAGAATTTTGTCTAAACACAAAAATTTTATCTAGAAAAAATAGGTTGCCACAGGGTAGGAAACCTTGTGATTTCCAGGAGACGCAAGCTCAAAGGGATATCAGTTTCCCCAAAGTTAGCCCACAAGTAGTGGAATCTCAAATTTTAGTTATCTGTTGGAAATGAACGAGCTGAATCTGAAGTGTACAGAAACAATAATTACAGAAGCTAACTTGTAAAACTGCTGCGTGTGGAGGCTGGAGAGATGGTTCAGCAGTCACAAGTGTGCTGCTCCTACAGAGGACCTGGGCTTGGTCCAGCACCCACATGGGGCGGCTTACAACAACCGGTAACTCCCAACTCCAGGGGGTGCAGCACCCTCTTCTCACCTCTATGGGCTCATGCAGTCATGTGCACGCACACACAATACACATAATTTAAAAATATTTTTTCATGTTGTCTGTGCTGACTTAAGCCTGCAATCCCAGCACTCAGGATACAGTAGCAGGCAAAAGTACCATGACTTCAAGACTTGGGTGACAAGATGTGTACAGAGGGAGACCCTGAATCAAAACAGAATAAAACCCCCTCTATTCGTCAACACTAAGACCTGTTAGAAAGTCACAGAAGTTATGGCATAGAAGCAGGTTGCCCATGAGAACAGAATAGAATATTCTACAGGTCCCCGAAATGTGGGTTACCTGACTCAACAGGTGACACCAAAGTAAAGTAGAGGGAGAAGATGTCGCTTCCATTTGATGCTGTGTCAGCTGCACTATCTAGTATAACAAAAACCAGGAAAACCAAATTAAGACGGTTTGGTGACCACTCCTACTGTTTCCAGCACTCAAGGGTAGAGGCAAGTGGAGGTCATCTTGATCCACACAGCAAGTCCCAGGCCAGCCAGGACTACATGATGAGAACTTGTCTCAGAATTATTAGATTTTATGTGTTTGGTGTAGGCAACGTTCCAAGCAAGATCAAAAAGGCATTAAAGCACAAAAGTTTATTTTGGGTTATACTAAAATTTGGACATCCACAACCACCTGTAGCTCCAGGTCCAGAGCCAACACCTCTGGTCTTCGCGCTCACTGGCACATACACATAGATACAGTTTAGAGTGAGCAGGAGGGGCTGGATGTAAGCGGCGTAATAACCAGGCTAGCTTAATATGAAACAGCAAATTTTAATGAAGGGATAGCTTACAACACCAGGGATCCAGCGATGAGCAGGAGATACAAAAAAGAGCGGCGGGACTCACACCTGCCAGATTTATACGTAAACATCAGCCTGAGGCGAACATGCCCCCCCCCATGGGCTGGGCTATCCCTATATCTCCCCCTTTTGTCTAAATAAGACAGAACTAAACCAAATACAACTATATACAATATTGAGCAAGAAACATATAACAAAAGTTTTGCTAAACATTCTATCTCAAGGAGTCTAAATAATGTAGAGAGTAACTACAATTATATAATCTTCAACTCCGTCAAAGATCTGAGAAGGGAATTAATATTACTTAACAAATGAGAGATATCCAAAATGTGCAACAAATGACAGAGACAACTGACTACCTGGGCAATCACCCAAAGTCTCGTTTGCAATGTTGAGTCAACCAACTTTGGCTAAGGCCTAACATAACTGACATACCATTATTAAAGGCAAGGAACTTTCTTAGAACTATCCTACCCTGTCTTGGCAAGATAAGACAATCCTGTTTCATCCACTTATGGATATTCTGTATCTTTGTCAGTAGTTAGGTATGTGCTTTTCTTAACCCAAAGGCCAGTTTTGCCAAGAAGACAAGCTCCCAATGGAGTGTCTTTGGTGCTCAACGTTCTCTCGGGAGTAGAGTGGTGTCGCCAGAGGTGATTGTGTCTCGTTGGCACAGAATTCTAGGTTAGATTAAAGGCCATTTTCTACAGCTCTTCGAAGAGGCTGAAGATTATACTATCTATACTAAATATAATCTCTATGTATCTAAAAGACCTGATTAATTCTCAATACCTATCTAACTTGAAGACTAAGAGAATAAACAACTGTGCAATATATGAAGACAATGATCTTCAACTGTAAACAATGTCATTACATATCAACTGTAAACAATGTTATTATATAAATAATATCAGAGGTAGAAATGTACATTGTAATATGGTAAATGTATCAATACAATATAGACAAAGTTATAAGCATACTCTTATACAAAAATAGAGGTAGGAACACTCACATTCAATATTCAATATATCAATATACAAGAAACAGTACCAATACAATTTTCTAAAAACAGTAATTCAGAAATACCAATCATCCCATCAAACCAGTTAATCCCCCCTTTTTTTGAAAATACCCTTAATTCCATAAAATATCTCCCCATCCCCTCAACCCTAAACCAACCACTAAATGATGTCCCTAACCCTGAGGGCAAACTCTGTTGGGAGAGGGGACGTCATCCTCTAAGATTGCTTCTAGCTGACATGGGGGCGACGTTCTTCTTAGGGGCTCCTGTGAAAGCAAATGATGGTAAAATTCCCAAATTAACCTTTGACCTAAGAAAATTGTAACTAGTCTCTGAGCGTTTTGAGAAGGTCCAGCCAGAGTGTTGTCAAAAATGTGCACCATTCGAAGTTGTCTCGTGCAGTTGGTACCAAAAAACAGGTCTAATTTTAGCACTTAAAAAAATATGACGTCATAATAACCAGATTGAGTTGATGTTGTGGGGCCCCATCTTCATCCTGGAAACTTCAAAGATTATTGTAGGAAAATTTGTTGCTTGTTATGGGAAATTTAAACATTAACAACAAGGACATATACTGACATATAAAGAAAGACACAGATATGAGGAAAGGCAAAGAAAGTTTATCAAGTACATAATTATTCTTATTCTGTCCCATTTCATGGCTCCTGACCTGAGACAGAAACTCTGAAATATCTCTTATCAATAGGCTTGGAATTGAAGAGGGACTGAGCCATAGTCCAACTCCAAAACCAGCTCTACATATTTATAAAGAAATGTTTAATAAGACATATAAAAAATTAATACTTACAGAACATGTATAGTTTTATTGTTGATCCTTAGTGGGTCGTAACTAGTTTCCATCCGTCAGTAATTAAATATTCAGGGTCCCTTAAATTCTTTGAAGATGAGTATTTTCCTGTGGAGATAAGAAAAGAACCCTGCCCCCAACCTATCTGTATTTCTTACCATCAGTACGCTCGCCATCCTTGTGAATGAATTGTTATTTATCTTTTCCAAGTGGCTTCTCTTCTTCAAATCGAATCTTTATTAATTTTGACAGTATCCACAATTTTTCCTCACCTGTGGAGACAAAAGCAAAACCCCTTCCCCAACGCAGCACATCTCCTGGCTTCCATTGTGAGGTCAGCACATCCTTGAAATAAACTGGTTGATTTATTCTGCAAAGTGGAACACATCCATCTGCCAGATTTTATTCATTTGAATGCCCTTTGGATTAGCCCCTGCAGGCAGTGGCGTTTGGTTATAGAAAGAGCAAGTAGGGCATTTCTTTACAATCTCCTTAGCTTGTTGCCATGTAATAGAAAACTCTTTCTTCAAACCTTTGCTATTAACATGATGTTTTTTTTTGAAATTCAGAGGCTGTAGCACACTACCAATCAATAATTGATCAATTTCTGCATTACCTTCTGCTGGAGGACCTGGCAGACCCGTATGGGATCGGATGTGTGTTATATACATAGGGCAAAGCCTGTTCCTGATCATATCTTGTACCTGGATAAACAATGAGGTTAGTTCTGTATCATCAGGTATAAATTTAGCAGTTTCAATATGTAAAATAACTCTTTCTGCATATTGTGAATCAGTAACTATATTAATAGGTTCTTTAAAATCCCTTAGCACCATAAGAATGGCATATAATTCTGCCTTCTGGACAGAATCATAAGGACTTTGTTCCACCTTACCCAAGTCTTCTGATTTGTAACCTGCCTTCCCTGATTTATTGGCATCAGCATAAAATGTACGGGCTCCAGTTATTGGAGCATCACGGACAATTTGAGGAAGGATCCAAGAAGTTCTCTTTATGAAGTTAAGCCGCTTGCTTTTTGGATAATTGTTATTAATGTCTCCCAAAAAATTAGCACAAGCTCTTTGCCATGGTTCATTATCTTCCCATAATTTCTTTAGTTCATCAGCAGTGAAAGGCGCTATAATTTCTGCTGGGTCTATGCCTGCTAGTTGACAAAGTTTCAACTTGCCTTTTATAATTAACTCAGAGACTTTTTCCACATAAGTTTTCAGTTTCTTACTTGGTTTATGTGGTAAAAAGATCCATTCCAAGATAATATCATCTCTCTGCATTAAAATTCCTGTAGGAGAAATTTTTGATGGTAGTATGACAAGAATACAATCAAGCTCTGGATTCACCCTGTCCACATGTGCCTGTTGTAATTTTTCCTCAATCATTGTCAGTTCCTTTTCTGCTTCAGCTGTTAATTCTCTGGGACTATTCAAATCTTTATCACCATCCAAGGTTTTGTTCAAATTAATTATTAAATCAGGTGTTATCCCAATAGCTGATCGTAGACTGGAAATGTCTCCTAACAGTCTTTGAAAGTCATTAAGAGTCCACAGGCGATCTCTCCTAATTTGTGCCTTTTGTGTCTTAATTTTTAGCAAACCTATTTTATAACCTAAATAATTAACAGAATTTCCCCTCTGAATCTTTTCAGGAGCAATCGGCAATCCCCATTTAGGTAAAAGTACCTTTATTTCTTCAAACAGTCTTTCCAAGATATCCATGTTTGAATTGGATAACAAAATGTCATCCATGTAATGATATACTATAGATTTGGGAAATTTCTTATGTATTATTTGCAATGGTTGATTCACAAAATATTGGCACATGGAGGGGCTATATAACATGCCCTGGGGGAGGACGGCCCAGTGGTACCTCCTCGAAGGTTGAGAATTGTTATAAGTAGGCACCGTGAAGGCAAATTTTTCTCTATCTTCTTTTTGTAAAGGTATAGTGAAAAAACAATCCTTTAAATCAATAACTATGAGAAGCCATCCTTTTGGTAATAAAGAGGGCAAAGGAATTCCAGATTGCAGAGGGCCCATAGGTTGAATAACCTTGTTGATAGCCCTGAGATCTGTCACCATTCTCCATTTACCTGATTTTTCCTTAACCACAAACACAGGAGAATTCCAAGGGCTGGTAGATTCTTCTATATGTCCAGCATCCAATTGCTCTTGTACCAGCTGTTCTAAAACCTGTAACTTTTCCTCAGCTAAAGGCCATTGCTTTGTCCATATTGGTTTCCCAGTCAACCATTTTAGAGGCAGGCTGTTGGTATCTCTGAAGGGATATCAATTGTTTTGTGTTCTTGTACAGCCCGAATGGCCGGTTTTCTCCGTTTGTAATATCTTTTAATATTATTCTCAGAAATATAGGCTCTAGAAGTAGCAGGAATGTTAATTTGGGTATTCCATTGTTGTAATAGGTCATGACCCCATGAATTCACTGCAATATTGGCTACATATGGCCTTCATTTTCCTATTTGTCCCTCTGGCCCTATGCATTCAACCCATCTCGTGCTCTGCCTTACTCGAGTTAGGGTTTCAATTCCCAGGAGCTGAACATTTACATTCTGAAGAGGCCAATACGGATGCCAAGATTCTGGGGTAATGATACTTACATTCATACCTGTGTCCAGCAGGCCAGTAATAAAAATGGCATTTACACACACTCTTAGCTGTGGTCTTTGATCACTTATAGAAGTTTGCCAAAACACACGGAACTCTTCCTTCTGATCATTATTGCTTGTAACAGTAGGCATGGGGCTTCCTAACTGTCCTGATGAGGCACGTTCTCTGCAGTAACTGGAAATGACTGAACCATGTTTGCCATGGTGGCCTGTGAGGCCCCCCTCTCATGTTTCCCATCTGTAACAGGTTGTCTTGTCTATCTCTTGTAGACCTGCATTCATTCGTCCAGTGTCTGCCTTTCCCACATCTCCTACATAAACCTGAAGGCTGAGTCCTATTTCTGTTATTTCTAGAAGATGCATTATTATTATTTCTGAAAATCCGTTGTCTACAATTCCTTTTCATATGACCCATTTTGCCACAATTAAAACATTTGGTATTCTGGTGTCTCCTTTTACCATTGGAAATTGCTTCTTCTACCCATGCTTCAGTGCCATAGTCAAATGTATCAACATTCAGTGTATGCAAGACCCATTCTTCCAAGGGCACTGATCTGAGCTTTAAAGGCCTCAAGATCCTTTTGCATTCCACATTTGCATTTTCATAAGCCAAAGACTCAATCATTATATGTTTTGCTTCTGGGTCAGATATCCCTATTTGTACAGCCTTAGTTAGTCTTTGTAAAAAGTCACTAAGTGACTCTTAGTTGACCCTGCTTAACTCTGACAAATGATTCCATTCTCTGTCCTGGGTCTTGCACCCTGTCCCAAGCCCTTAAGGCTGCTGTAGTACATATGGAGAGTGTGTTTTCATCAAAATTAGCTTGTTCCTGAGGGTCGGAAAAGAGCCCTTCACCTAGAATTTGATCTAGGGAAATCTCAATTCCCTTCACTCTTTCCTGCTGTTCTAAAAGTCTAGCCTCTTGCCTGAATAAGCATCTCCAGTTTAATTGCGGTCCACTCTCAAGGACCACAGAGGCTAACTGAAGCCAGTCAAAAGGCGTGGCCTTGTTTATTGTGGCCCAAGATTTTAGCATCTCTTTAACAAAGGAGGTGTGCACACCAAAAGTCATAACAGCCTGTTTAATTTCTTTGAGATCATTCATACGGACAGGCTCCCATATATCTTCCTTGAAGCCCCTAGGGTTTCTGGAACCAATCACTTACTCTGTTGTTATTACTGGAAAGGCAGGTAGAGCTGTAGGTAGAGCTTTGTGGGAATTATCTCAGAGAGATTTACCCACAGATGGAGTTAAAATTTGCCTTTCTACCCTTTGCTCCTCTTCATCAGAATTTAGAAATTCCTCAATCTTTTCAATTCAATTCACCATTGCCTCTGCAATGTCTGAATCTCCTGTCCAGAATTATGTTCCAAAGCCTTCATTGAGGATTCTAAAGTATGAAGTTTGTCTATTAGAGATAACATCTCATCTTTGGACAGAATTTTCATGGCATAAACCGTGCCTTCTTGAATTGATAATCTTTCTGCCAATCTGTCACAAGCTTTAGACAAAATCCGATTGTCACATTCAGCAGTTTTGATTCTCTCAGTCAATGTTTCAGTTCCTACAGAAAGGGACTGAAGCTTACGATCCAAATCAGCTGTTCCCTCTTCCATAGTAATGAATTTCTCCTTAATATCAGCAGTTAACGTTTCAGTTCCTACAGAAAGGGACTGAAGATTACGATCCAAATCAGCTGTTCCCTCTTCCATAGTAATGAATTTCTCCTTAACATCAGCCTGTACCTTTTCTAAATTTTGCTCAGTTGATTGAGTCATCAATTAAAGACTGATGATCTGTTCTCTTCCTGGAGAACTTCAAACTGATTCTTGAGAAGATTGTTGTCATTCTCAATTGTTTTTAAGCGTTCAACCTCTGCCTTAAGAATCCTGAATTCGTCTTGTAAAGACTTTATCATATTTCTATTATCAAACCATATAGTACCAAGGAAAACTACGAATCCCAGAAAGATCCATAGATGTGGGGTGACAGACACCTCTTGTAAAATCTCCCACATGGTACAATCAAAAAGGCTGTTAAAGTCTTGAATGGTAACGTTTTCAGACATTTTCAATCAAATCAGTATTTATTTTTATTTATAAAAGAAAATTTTTACCTATAATGACCGTTTCCTGCCAGTGGTGGCGAAATGCACCTGAGTCCATGTGGCCGAAGTCAGAGCCAGTCTGAAAAGTCTACTCAAAATCCAAAACTGAAAGTTAACTGTAAGCAGCGGGGGGGGGGGGGGGGGGGGGGGGGGGGGGGGGCAGAAACAGGGCAGAGCCAAGGCCGGAGCAGAGTGGAGTGGCGTTGTGTACCAATCACGCTGTTTACTGCTAGGTGCCCTGGGGGGGGGAGGCGGGAGTGGGGGAGGCTGAATACAGAGGTGCTTGCACCACTTGCTAGATCCTAGCAATTCTGGCGGGAAGGGCAGGGCCACACAGACTTGTGCAGGCTGAGTCAGCTATCCGCCCAGCCAAGCCTGTGCTCTGTTTAGTATGGTGGGCAGGGCTTAGTGGCCCTTCAGGAGTCCCTTTTGCCAACTTTCTAGCAAGCGCCAGGAAAAATCAAGTCGCTGTAGATGTTCAGTGACTCAGAAGCTAGGTTATTTCCTAATTTTCTTTTTTTTTTTTTTTTTTTTTTTTTTTTTTTTTTTTTTTTTTTTTGGTTTTTCGAGACAGGGTTTCTCTGTGGCTTTGGAGCCTGTCCTGGAACTAGCTCTGTAGACCAGGCTGGTCTCGAACTCACAGAGATCCGCCTGCCTCTGCCTCCCGAGTGCTGGGATTAAAGGCGTGCGCCACCATCGCCCGGCCCTATTTCCTAATTTTCTGAGAAATTGTCACACTGACATCCAAAGGGGCTGTACCAGCTTGCATTCCCACCAACAATGCAGAAGTGTTCTTTTTACCCCACATCCTCTCCAGCATAAGTTGTCATCAGTGTTTTTTATCTTGGCCATTCTTATAGGTGTAAGATGGAATCTCCTAGTTGTTTTGATTTGCATTTCTCTGATGGCTAAGGATGTTGAGCATTTCCTTAAGTGTCTTTAAACCATTTTGGATTTCTCTGTTGAGAGTTCTCTTTTTAGGTCTGTACTCCACTTTTTATTGGATTATTTGTTCTTTTGATGACCAATTTCTTCAGTTCTTTGTATATTTTGGAGATCAGACCTCTGATGTGGGGCTGGTGAAGATCTTTTCCCATTCTGTAGGCTGGCGTTTTGTTGACCATGTCCTTTGCTTTACAGAAAGTTTTCAGTTTTAGGAGGTCCCACTTATTAATTGTTGCTCAGTGTCTTGCTGTTGGGGTTATATTTAGGAAGTGGTCTCCTGTGCCAATGTGTTCAAGCACACTTCCCATTTTCTCTTCTGTGAGATTCAGTGTGGCTGGCTTTATGTTGATCCATTTGGACTTGAGTTTTGTGAATGATGATAGATATGAGTCTGCATGTTTATTCTTCTACATGTTGATATCCAGTTAAGCCAGCACTATTTATTAAATATGCTTTCTTTTTCCATTTTATATTTTTAGCTTCTTTGTCAAAAATCAGGTGTTCGAAGGTGTGTGGGTTGATATCTGGGTCTTTGATTTGGTTCCATTGGTCCTCCTGTCTGTTTTTATGCCAATACCAAACTTTTGTCAGTACTGTAGCTCTGTAGTAGAGTTTGAAGTCAGGGATTGTGATGCCTCCAGAAGTTCCTTTATTGTAAATGATAGTTTTGGCTATCCTGGGTTTTTTGCTTTTCCATATGAAGTTGAGTATTATTCTTTTGAGGTCTTGTGAAGACTTTTGCTGGGATTTTGATGGGCATTGCATTGAATCTGTAGATTGCTTTTGGTAATATTGCCATTTTTACTATGTTCATTCTACCTAAACAAGAGCATGGGAGAGCTTTTCATTTTCTGGTGTCTTCAATTTCTTTCTTCAAAGATTTAAAGTTTTTTGTCATACAAGTCTTCCACTTGATGGTTAGAGTTACTCTGAGATATTTTATGATATTTGTGGCTCAGGCCTACTCCCTCAGAGGTGCCAGACTCTTGCCCAGACCCACAGAGGTCCTGGCTGTGGTCTACTCCCTCGAAGATTCCAGATTTAGGCCCAGACCTGCAGTGGTCTCTGGCTCTGGCCCACTCACTCAGCAGTTGCTCCCCTGTACCTGCTCCTGTGGAGTTCGCTGTCTCCTGTCAGCTCAAGCCCAAGTCACTGGCTTAGTCCTACCTCTGCAAATGTCCCTGGTCTGGATCCGATCCTGCTCCCTTGGAGTTCACCGTCCCAGGCCAGCTCTGGTCCAGGTCACTGGCTCAGTCCTGCTTCTGTGGAGTTCACTGCCTCAGACCTGCTCTAAGAATAAATCTTTTTTTAAGTGATTTGGAAGACAAAGTTTCCTGAACAGAAAGGTTGACCATTCTTGCAGTTCATACAGGAAGGGAAAGGCATTGGTAAACTTTTCCAGTAAAGAGCCAGTTGGTTAACCCTGTAGCATTAGTCCCTTCCCAGCTGCCTGGCTTTCCTCTTATAATAGACAGACAACCCCATAGAGTATACAGACAAGTGTGCATGGCTATTTCCTACCGAGCCGTTATTTACAAGGGAGGCAGTCAAAATCTGGCCTTGGAACTCCTGATTTTCTGGTACTTTATCTAGAATATATAAAGAACACCTCCTCATCAACAAGAGGAGAACATAAACAAAAGACATGGCCATCCACATCACTAAAGGAAACTAAAGTCTACGTAGCAATGCGTATGTGAAAAGATGTTTTAGCTTATTAATAATCAAGGGAATGTAGGTTTAAAACCCAGCCACCAAGGACTGTGAGGTGGTTGTATAATTCCCATGACCTGAACCTGTGGTGGAAGGAAGAAAACCAGCTCCTGAAAGGTTCCATCTGAACCGCAAACACTGGCATGTGCATGCCCAGGCTCACACATCATACACGGTCATTTTTAAAATCTGCTCACTGAAGCAGTTAAAATGGAAGCGCATCAGGTATTTGTAAGTATGTATCCAACAGGAACATTTTAAAAAGATACTCATTTTTAATCTGTGTGTGTGTGTGTGCTTGTGTGTGAGTGTGTGCGTGCAACATGTGTGCTGGCTCCTTTAGAGGCCAGAAGGTGACATTGAAACCCCTGGAACAGGAATTCCAGGCAGTCGTGAGGCTCCACACATGAGTGCTGAGCCAAACTCCATTCCTCTTCCCTTACTGTATGAACTGCAAGAACAGTTGTCAATTGCCTCACCGTCCCTCCCGCCCTATAACAGGAACTTGTGCCTAAGGGGACAACTGATCACACACTTTGGAAAACTGACTCTTTCAGTCGAGCGTATACATACCCTTTTACTCAAACCACGCAGAAACACACACAGACACGGCGCATACACAGAGTCACACATGATTGCACTAGAGATGTATATAAGGTGAAACTTTAAAAAAAAAAATCCCAGAACTCTCAAGGCTCACGTATGTAGTAGAAGAGGTGTGTTTCCACTGTGGAATCCTGTTGGACAGTGTGAAGGGAGGATGTTGAAGCCCAGCCACACAGTGTGATTCTGGGTGAAGGATGAACACAGGCGAAACGTCTGTGCGGTCGGTCAATCAGTACACCATTTAGTTTTAGCTGAGGCTTGCAGAGGCTACTTATCTGATTTCTGCCATTGCCCATTTTTAATTTGGTGCTAAACACTCTGGTGTGTTCTGCACTGTATTTCTGTGCATGTGTGTGACCCTTTGATAGAGGATTTTAAAATCCACCACTGGCTAGCACCTGCTAACATGTCCCTCGCCCTATTTCTCTGATGTCTAACAATACACTATATATCTAGTCCTTGTAACTCTGCTCAGAGCTCCTTCTTATGGTCACATCAGCTTTGGGGGCACCTACTATGACTTCTTTCACCACAACCTTGAAGCTTACCGTTATGGTATGTTTTGAGTAAAATATTTGAAAAGGTCGAAGAGCCCCCACATTTTTACATAATACAAATGTGTTGGTACTTTTTTTTTTGAGATGGGGTCTAATTATGTAGCTCTAGCTGTTCTGGAATCCATTATGAAGACAAGGCCGACCTCAAACTCACAGAGATTCACCTGCCTCTGCTTTCCAGAGGCTGAGTTTGAAGGTGTTTGCCACCATAATGTTCATATTTATTATTACATTTATTTTGTGTGTATGTGTCTGGATGTGAATCACTTCTCATATTTCCCAACTTTGAGAACTTTCTATTTCTAAATTTAAGATTTAAATTCCTTTGGGGTGAATATAAAGTGCTTAATTTGATGAAGGATCATACTTAAGAAATGTTCAGAAGGCCCGAAACATGGTTCAGCCAGTAAAGATCCCAGCTGCCCAACCTGACAACCTGGGACTCCTCATATGGCGGAAGGAAAAAAACCAACTTCTGCAAGCTGTCTTCTGACCTCCACACTCATGCCATGACACATGCATGTCCCCCATACATATAGGTACAAAATAAGTTAAAACATATCTTAGCCGTTCTCAGGCAACCAGTGTTCCCCCACACCTGCCTGTGATCCCAGCGTTGAGCTGGATGGAGACCGGAGAATGGCCGGGGCTTGCTGACTTGCTGGTTCAGGCAGAGACCCTGCCCAAAGGAAAAGGTGGAGCGCGATAAAGAAAGGTATTTGAATCCGTCCACTGGTCACTTAGGAACACATAGCAGACGGACAGACGGAAAAAGGACGGACTCCATATATGCAAAAGGAAAAGAGCATGGAAAGGAGCAAGGGACCATGGGCCACTAGAGTTCTGGCAATTGTGCTGGTGGGACCTGTTCTGCAAAGGACTAACGAGAAGAGCCAAGCCCGTATCCAGGATGGTGTTCAACAAAAACCTGAGCAGCTCTGCCGAGATATATTTCTCAGCGGGAGGATGTGACCAGCCAGTGGAGAAAGACTTTAAGGAGTGGATGTGGCTAAGTCTTTAGGGATAGGCATTGTATAAGGGAACAAACAGTTCTGGGTGGGTGTGCAAGGCTTGGGCTAAAAGGTGTGGCTGGAGTGGGTGGCTCAGTTCTGACTTAAGGGGCGTGGCTCTGGGTGAGGGGTGTGGCCAGGACTTGTGAGCTGGCTCGAGGAGACCAGTAGTTCCAGAGACACGCTGGATCACAACTGTCTGCATCTGACAGTTCTTGGAGAGCTGAAGACCGTTGATCAGGTTGAGGGCTGACACAGGGCACCTCGGAAGTGAGAAGGCGGGCCTTCCAGGACCACAGATGGGTGGGCTTGACGTGCAGAAGAGGGAGGGACTAGAGGACGGCTGGGCAGGGAGGGCCTCTGACTGATAACCCATTCCTTTGCAGCGCCCTGTCCGGGCATCATGTGGCCACCACTGGTGTTGCTGTTCCTGCTACTTCCTGCGGCCCATGGCGCCCCTCACCCGGCTATCGATCTCCAGGAAAGCTTTCCAAGCGTACTCGAAGGTTTCCAACGCCCTGTAGAGGGTTGGTGGGTGTGGGGAGAGAGGAATTTGGGGGCCTGCAGAGAGGTAAAGAGGCAGGCATAGGCAGAGACCCACACAGCGACAGAATAACGACAAGGATGCAGAGAATCGGGTGGGCTGTAGTAAGGAAGTCAGTTCGATGGGCGTGGTCTAGTCCTGGATGCCCAACCCTTTGAACTCCCCAGGAGACCCGCTATGCAAAGAGGACAGCTGATCTTCACTCTCCCGGACTTTAGCGCCTCCCTAGGCATGGCCACAGCATAGGGACCCTGGCTGGGGAACTGTCCCCCTTCCTTGAAAGCATCACCAAGCTAAACTTGTCGCTCTTCATCAGAAATCCCCACTGAAGGAGAAAGAGGCTTGTGGAGGGAAGACAACCCGTTTACTGGCCCTCGCTGTCCGCCTGGCTCGTGAGGGGCCCGCTGTGTGGTCCAGAAGCTGGGGAGGAGAACCTGTAGCCTCATGAGGGCCTACCAGTCGCAGGATTGGGGGCTCCCCACTCCTGTTCCCAAGGCCCACTTCTTGTCCTCTCCAGGGCGCTTCAGCTGCTGGAGGGGCTGGGGGTGGACAGCAGTATCCCAGTGGGGACAGATGCGGACCTCACCAGACCCACATGCGGACCTCACCAGACCCACATGCAGCATCATTTAAAAATAAAAGTTATTTCCTCAAGCTAATAGTGCTCTGCTTTGGAGATCCTGGCCAAAAAGTTGAAATTTCTCCGGCCCCAGACCCTGACGGTTCACCAGGCCCACCTGTGAATTTGGTCTATGATTATCTCTGGTCACTGCAGCTGGTGATTGGCCCTACCTTCCCCACAGTGGGAGGCTCAGCTTTTCTCAGGACCTAGAAAGGGGACGCTGAGTTAGATAAGGTAGGAATTTCTTGCATTTGGGGGTTTTGAGATAGGACCTTGTAATGTACCCCAGGTTGGCCTGGACCTCTCCTTCCTCCTGTCTCAGCCTCGTGTTGAGATTGCAGGTGTTCACCTTTCACCTCCATGACAAAATCACAGATGGCCTCACAAAGTGACACTATGGCTGAGTTTCTGCTCACAGTCCTCCTTCTTAAAAAAAAAAAATTACAGCCAGGCGGTGGTGGCGCACGCCTTTAATCCCAGCACTCGGGAGGCAGAGGCAGGTGGATCTCTGTGAGTTCGAGACCAGCCTGGTCTACAAGAGCCAGTTCCAGGACAGGCTCCAAAACCACAGAGAAACCCTGTCTCGAAAAACCAAAAAAAAAAAATTACAGTGTGTGTATGTGTGTGTGTGTGTGTAAAGCAATAAACCTACAATCTCCTGCATGGTAGGCAGGTGCTCTACCACTGAGCCACACCCCAGCCCCTCACTGGGGGATCCTAGGCAGGGGCTCTACCACTGATCCCCACCCCAACCCCTCGCTGGGGGATTCTAGGCAGGGGCTCTACCACTGATCCCTATCTCTAGCCCCACATGGGGGGATTCTAGGCGGGCACTCTGCCATTAAACTGTTACCTGAACCCTCTTTTTAATTCTTATTTCGAGATGGCCTCACTGAGTTGTTCAGTCTTACCATAAATGTGTCATCCTCCTGCCTCAAGCCTCTCGAGTAGCTGAGATTACAAGCCTATACCACAAGGCCCAGCTCTTATGAGATACCTGATAGAGAATATGAAGAGTGGACTGGACTCCATGGGACAAGCTATCACTGATATCATCCAGCCTGTAAATCGGGCTCCTCATTCCAGCAGCAGATGGTCCATGAGGCTTTAGGGGTACTGAGCTAGCTACTGTCTATGGCCTGAGTTCACCTCTCTGTGAGCTCCTGGGCCCAGATTCTGTCTGGAGCTAAGAGGTCTCATATAGACAGGTGGATAAGGTGGTGATGGCTTGGGGACAAACCCACAGAAAATCCTGGGTGGGCCAGTGAAGTCTCAACAACAGTCATGGTATGGGCTATTCATGTGGAAACCAGTCCCTCCATAGGACACTCCCAACAGCTCCCGAACTTATATCTGTGAAGTCTGTGCTTGGCGGAGTAGGGGAGTCTTTGAAGCCACCTAAGAGGTTCTATAAGAGCTCATCTTCAGGAACTGTCTCCAAGACCTACATCCAGCAGGAGCTTGGCAGAAGAAGAGGACCCACAAAGACAGATGCCAGACACCAGCCTCAGAACAAGCTGTAGGCAGGTTGTCTTCCTTTCATTTCTACTCATTATGATAAAACTCCTTGAAAAATAGCAACTCAGAGAAGAAAGGTTTTGGTTTATTTCATAGTTCCAGGTCACAGTCCATCACAGTAGGGAAGCCGCTGTGGCAGAAGTTAGTCATATCACCACTGTAATTAGGAACAGAAAGCAGTGAATGCAAACATGCATGCAGGCACAGGCTCAGTTCACTCTCTCCACTCTTCCTGTATTTCCTGCATAGGGAATGGTGCCACCCACAGTGGGCAGGTCTTTACACCTCAGTGAACATAGTTCAGACAATACCCCACAACCTAACCTAGATAATCCTTCATTGAGACTGCCACATTTTAAAAAATTACATGTGTTGAGGGAGAGAGGGCCTGCTTTTGGTCCCAGCCGCCCCACTAGCTTACACCCGAAATAATCACACAGAAACTGTTTTCATTTAAACACTGCCTGGCCCATTATCTCTAGCCTCTTATTGGCTAACTCTCACATCTTGATTTAACCCATTTCTGTTGATCTGTGTTCACCACGAGGTCGTGGCTTACCGGGAAAGATTTAGCATGTCTGACCTGGCGTTTCCATGGCGGCTCTCTCTCTGCTTTCTTCCTCCCAGAATTCAGTTCTGTCTTCTCTGCCTACCTAAGTTCTGCCCTATCAGGCCAAGCAGTTTTTTTTTACTGATTAACCAATGAGGCCGGGCGATGGTGGCGCACGCCTTTAATCCCAGCACTCGGGAGGCAGAGGCAGGCGGATCTCTGTGAGTTCGAGACCAACCTGGTCTACAGAGCTAGTTCCAGGACAGGCTCCAAAGCCACAGAGAAACCCTGTCTCGAAAAACCAAAAAAAAAAAAAAACCAATGAAAGCAATGCATAAACAGAAGTACCTCCTACACCATATGTGTACAAGTATTTTGCCTATATGATGTGTGTCATGTGTGTAGTGCCTGGAAAGGACAAATGGGGGTGCTAGATTCCCCTGGGACTGGGGTTACAGGTGGTCGTAAGTCACCATATTATTCCTGGAGACTGAATCAAGGTTCTCTGCAAGACCAACAAGTACTCTTAACTTCTGAGCCATCTCTCCAGACCCTGAGCCTCTTCTGGTGTGATTCTAGGTAGATATCAAGTTAGCAATTAAAACTAACCATCACTCGGGTATTTTCAGAGATGAGGCCATCACCAAGCACACACTTGTGACTGCTCTGTAAATTCCATTTCACACTATCCATGATTCCTGTGCTCTTGAGATGGACTGCCCCCCCCCAATTATCAATATTGACACCTACTCCCAATACAGTGGTGTCAAGAGGAGGAGACTTTGAGATTTGATCAGGTCATGAGGGTGGGGCCATCAGGAATAAGATCACTGTCTTTGTAAGAAGTTCAGGGCTGGAGAGATAGCTGAGCAGGTTAAGGGGCTTGCACCCAAACCTGCAACCTGAGATCAATCCCTGGTATGCACTAGAAGGCTAGAACTAACTTGTGAAAGTTGTCCTCTGAGCTCTGCAGGCATGAATATGCATGCACGTGTACAGAAACCCATACTCATAGATATAAATAGTATACACATGTACACACAAAATAAAGCAATAATTGAGCAAATATTTAAAATAACAGCTGTAGAAAAAACCCTCACCCAAATTTTGTAATATAAAGAGACAAGCGTCTTTCTTCTCTTCTTCCCCCTAGGATAAGTTGCATTAGAGAGAAGCCAGATCCTCTGGAGGGATAGATAGGACTAGGAGCCCAGTGGAAGAGCTGGGACACTACACCACCTGCACATGCCAGAAGACTGACTGGAGTGCACAGATCAGAAGTGACTCAAAGAGGAACTGATTCCCTCTAGAGGAGTCTATCACTATGAGATGCTGCAGTAAAGTGCATAGGTTTGGAAGGACAGTTTGGAGGAGGCTTTGTCTCTGTGGGATGCTGTAGTGAAGTGCATAGGTTTGGATGGACCATCTCAAGGATGCTTTGTCACTATGAGATGCTGTGGTAAAGTGCATAGGTTTAGATGGACCGTCTCGAGGAGGCTCTGTCACTGTGGGATGCTGTAGGGAAGAATGTAGGTTTGGCAGGATATAAACATTTCTTCCTAAGAGCTGGGAGTGTGAGGTCAGAGCACAGCACAGTCAGCTTCTGGTGAAAGCTTCCACAGTGCAGATCATGTATTGTATGTGCCTGAACATGAGTGCATGTGTGCAGGTGCCTGGAAGTAGAAGAGGAAGCATCGGACTACCCGGAGCTTAAGTTAGAGGTGATAGTTAGCAACCCAATGTGGATGCTGGGAACTGAACTTAGGTCCTCTGGAAGAGTAGCAAGCACTCTTAAATACTGAGCCAGAAAACTGCTTTTATGAGACCATTAATACCATCCATGAGAGTCCCACCCTCCTCACCTAATCACATCTCCAAGACTCCACTCTGCCGCACAGGAGCTGGGAGATATCTCCGTGGCTTAGTCTTGCCGCAATAATGTGAGGAGCTGAGTCCAAATACCCAGAGCCCATATGTGTACCGTATTACATCTGTAATCTTAGTGCGGGGGCGGGCGGGAAGGGAGTGATGTGAGGAGTCAGGAGACTACCGGAAGTTTACTGTCTAGCTAGCCTGGTGTTTGCTGCAGAAAACAAAAGAGCCTCTACTTCAAACGAGGTAGACTCAAACGAAGTGGAAGGTGGGGGGGGGTCAACACTGGAGGTTTTCCTCTGTCCTCCACAGAAGCGCCATCGGCATGCTTTTACCAACACGCACGCACGCACCTGCTCCGAGCTGAGACTGCATTTCCCTCTCTGTGATTGGAAAAAGAAAGACTGATTTCCACAGAAGGATTCCCGAAGTCTTGAGCTGTCATGTTTGGCTCAGACAAGTGGAGTCTAAGATTGTAAAGAAAGATCATTCCAGGTCTCTCACTCCCTGAGGCTTCTATGAAAGGGTCCTGGAGGAGACACCCCGAGGAAAGTCCCTCCAGTTTCCAGGAGACTGGGATAGAGCGCTGCCCTCTAGTGGCCATTCACAGCGGCATTTCGTTGTCCCCAGCGCTCCCTCCTCTCGATGGCCACTGGAGCAGACAGACTCCCTAAAATAGAGGATCTGAAGGTTAAGGCCGAGTGTGTGAAAGGTAGACTCTGACACACAAGGAACCTATGGAAAACATTGAAAAACTTATTGTTCCTAAAAAAAAATTAGGAAATTCTGTCTAGTCGTTGCCCAGAAGGTAAATAAGGGGAGACAAAGCCAAGGTCGAAGAAGAAGGCAGTAAAATCATGCCAGTCACTAACAGATTCTTCGCTATCCTCTACGCAGTCTTTTCACTCGACTTCCATCCCCTTGGCCCTACAGAGAGACCCTGCCTGAACTTCCTGAGGTCCCATTTGTCGACCATCAGCCTTAGTTCCCCAGTGATCTGAGTCTTTTTTTTTTTTTTTGAGCCTGTCCTGGAACTAGCTCTTGTAGACCAGGCTGGTCTCGAACTCACAGAGATCTGCCTGCCTCTGCCTCCCAAGTGCTGGGATTAAAGGCGTGCGCCACCACTGCCCGGCTGAGTCTTTTTTGTTGCTGTTGTTATTGTTTGTTTTTGTTGAGGTATATATTTTTCTCCGCTTTCCTCTCTTCCTCTTCCCTCCACTTCTACCGTCTCCCATGGTCCCCAGGCTCCCAATTTACTCAGGAGACCTTGTCTTTTTCTACGTCCCATGTAGATTAGATTCATGTATGTCTCTCTTAGAGTCATCTTTGTTGTCTAGGTTCTCTGGGATTGTGAACCGTAGGCTGGTTTTTATTTGCTTTATGTCTAAAAGCCACTTATGAGTGAGTGCATATGATATTTGTCTTTCTGTGTCTGGGTTACCTCACTCAATATGATGTTTTCTAGATCCATCCATTTGCCTGCAAATTTCAAGATGTCATGGTCTTTTTCTGCTGTGTAGTACTTCATTGTGTAAATGTACCACATTTTCCTTATCCATTCTTCAGTCGATGGGCATTTACGTTGTTTCTAGTTTCTGGCTATGACAAAGTTGTCAGCAATCGCCACCAGAACAGGTCTAACTCCAAGCCAGGGACTTCTGCAGCAGGAGATCCAGACCAAGACTTACAGAAACCGATCAAAGCCAGCAGCCTAGGTCAAAGTAGAGACAGCAAACTCCAAGGGAGCAGACCAAAGCACAGGAGCACTGAGCTACCCCCAGGAACAAGAATAACCAACGGGGTAACTAGAACTGTGACACGAGGAACAACCATCTGAGCTTTGAATTCACTGGCACCTAGAAGATTATTCAACAGAATCTCAGACAGCCCCAACCACACCTATTAGAGGAAAAGATGAGTAGAAAAGATAAGATCACATGCTACACCACAAAAAGCAACACAACACCAGTAAAACCTAAAGACCTTACAAAAGTAAGACATGAACAACGAAATATGGATGAACCAGAAGAAAATGATCTAAAAATAACCTCAAGAGAATGTTTGAAATTCTTTTTTTTAAAGATTTATTTATTTATTATGCATACAACATTCCTTCCATGTGTGCCTGCAGGCCAGAAGAGGGCACCAGATCTCATTATAGATGGCTGTGAGCCACCATGTGGTTGCTGGGAATTGAACTCAGGACCTCTGGAAGAGCAGCCAGTGCTCTTAACCACTGAGCCATCTCTCCAGCCCCCATGTTTGAAACTCTTAAAGATGAAATGAGAAATTACCTTAAAGAAATGGAGGAAAAAACAAACAAAAAATTGGAAGATATCAGCAAATCACTTAAAGAAAACCAAGAAAAAGAACTCAAACATATAAAAGAAACCATTCAGGACTTGAAAACTGAGATAGAAAAAAATAAAGAAAATATAAGACAAGAGAATTATAGAAACAGAAATCATGAGGAAAAGAGCAGGAACCACAAACGCAAGTATGAACAACAGAATACAAGAAATAGAAGAGAGAATCTCAAGCGCTGAAGATAAAACAGAGGAAATAGACTCATCAGTTAAAGAAAACACTAAATCTAACAAAAGCTTAACCCAAAATATCCATGAAATATAAGACAACATAAAAAAGCCAAATCTTAGGATAATAGGTATAAAAGAAGGAGAAGTTCAACTCAAAGGCACAGAAAATTTATTTAACAAAGTCATAGAAGAAAGCTTTCCCTACCTAAAGAAAGATATGCCTATGAAGATACAAGAAGCTTACAGAACACCAAACAAACTGGATCAAAAAAAAAAGTCCTCTAGCCACATAATAATCAAAACACTAAACATACAGAGTAAAGAAAGAATATTAAGAGCTGCAAAGGAAAAAGGCCAGTAACATATAAAGGCAGACCTATCAGAATTACACTTGACTTCTCAGTGGAGACAATGAAAGCCAGAAGGTAATAGTCAAGCATTATGCAGACATTAAGAGACCACGGATGCCAGCACAGATTACTACCCCCAGCAAAACTGTCAATCACCATAAAATGAGAAAACAAGATATTCCGTGACAAATCTAGATTTCACCAATACCTAGCCACAAATCCAGCCCTACACAAAATACTAGAAGGAAAACTCCAAACCAAGGAAGATGGCTACACCAACAAAACACAGACAATTGATCATCTCATTACAGAAAATCCCGAAGAAGGAAAAAAATACACAAATTAACATCACCAACGATGAAAGCTAAATTAACAGGAGATAGCAACCACTGGTCATTAATATCCACTAATGTAAATGGACTCAACTCACCCATAAAAAGGCACAGGTTAACAGATTGGGTACAAAAACAGAATCCATCCCTCTTAAGCATAAAAGAAATTCATCTCAACCTCAAAGACAGACATCATCTCAGAGTAAAAGGTTCGTAAAAAACATACCAATCAAATAGAACTAAGAAACAATCAGGTGTAGCTATCCTAATATCGAACAAAATAGACTTTAAGCTAAAATCAGTCAAAAGAGACAAAGAAGGACATTTCATATTACTCACAGGAAAAATCCATCAAGAGGAAATTTCAATACTGAACATCTATGCCCCAAATACAAGGGCATCCTCCTTGTCAAAGAAACACTTCTAAAGCTTAAATCATATATTAAACCTCACACACTAATAGTGGGAGACTTCAACACTCCCCTCTCACCACTGGACAGGTCAATCAAAAAAATGAACAGAGAAATAAGAGAACTAACAGATGTTATGACTCAAATGGACTTAACAGACATCTATAGAATATTCCACCCACACAGAAAAGAATGTACCTTCTTCTCAGCACCTCATGGAACCTTCTCAAAAATTGACCACATACTCAGTAAAAAAACAAACCTCAACAAATACAAAAAAAATTAGAATAACCCAATGTACCCTTATCAGATCACCATGGTATAAAACTAGAAGTCAACAGCAACACTAATCCTAGAAAACCCACAAACACATGGAAATTAAACAATGCTCACCTGAATCATCAATGGTTAAAGGAAGAAATAAAGGGTGAAATTAAAGACTTCCTAAAATTCAATAAAAATGACCACACAACATACCCAAATTTATGGGACACAATGAAAGTAGTATTAAGAGACAAGTTCATAGCACTAAATGCCTACTTAAAGAAGCTGGGAAAATCCCATACTAATAAATTAACAGAACATTTGAAAACTTCAGAACAAAAAGAAGCAAACTCACATAAGAGAACTAGACGGCAGGAAATAATCAAATTGAGAGTTGAAATCAACAAAATAGAAACAAAGAAAATACAAAAAAAATCAATGCAACAAAGAGTTCTTTGAGAAAATCAACAAAATAGACAAACCTTTATCCAAACTAACCAAAAGGCTGAGAGAGAATATCCAAATTAACAAAATCAGAAACGAAAAGGGGGACATAATAACAGACATGGAGGAAATACAGAGGATCATCAGGTCATATTTTGAAAATCTGTACTCCACAAAATTGGAAAACTTAAAGGAAATTGACAACTTTCTGGATAAATATCATTTACCAAAATTAAATCAAGACCAGATAAGCAAATTAAACAGACCTATAACTGCTGAAGAAATAGAAACAGTCATCAAAAGTCTCCCAACCAAAAAAAGGCCAGGTTTCAGCTCAGAATTCTACAAAACTTCCAAAGAGGAACTAATACCAATACTCCTCAAATTATTCCATACAAGAGAAAGAGAGAGAACATTGCCAACCTTCTTTTTAATGAGGCTACAATTACCCTGATACCCAAAACCACAGAAAGACAATACTAAGAAAGAGAAATCTAAAACATAAAACTGTGTCTCAAAAAACAAACTGGGGAGGGGTAGCTGGAGAAATGGTTCAGTGGGTAAAAGCACTGGCTGCTCTTCTGGGGTTCAATTCCAGCGCCCACATGGTGGCTCACAACTATCTGTAACTCCAGTTCCAGGGGATCCAATGCTTTCTTCTCCTCCATGTGCACTGCACACACATGGTGCACATAACACAAGCAGGCAAATCTTTTAAAAAATTATTTCACTCTTTGTTAAATTCTCATTTTGTTTATGCATTCCTTTTCCAATACTGAGTCATCCTTTTGGGTGTCTTTAAGACAATTATTTAAATTGAAAATATTTCATTATTCTCTGTGAACTGCTGTATGGGTTGGGAATCAAGCTGAAGTCGTCTGGAAGAGCACCAAGTGTTCATAAATACTGAGCCATCTATCCAGGTCATTATCTAAAATCTCTTTTCCGGTAATACAGAAATCTCTTACTTAGGACCAGTTCCTGGAGATCTGTTGTGTTTATTTACCGGTGTCCTATTGCCTTTGGTGTGTGTGTGTGTGTGTGTGTGTGTGTGTGTGTGTGTATGCATGCACTCGTGCGCTCCTTGAAGACTTGTGCAAGGATCCACTCTTCTCTGAGTTGTGACAGTTGGGGATAGGAATCTTCAATCATTTTCTCTCCCCCCTCTTTAAAAAAACAAAACAAAGCAAAAAAAAAAAAAACAAAAAACAAAAAAAAAAAACCAGTCTCTCCCTGAAGCTGGGGCCCTCTGATTGGACAAGCTAGCCAGCAACCCCCAGGGATCTTCCTATCTCTGCCTCCCCGGTGCTGGTGCTGGTGCTACAAGTGTGTGTGACTGTGCCCAGCTATTTAGATGGGTTCTAGGGCGTCAGGACTCAGACCCTCAATGCTTATGCAGCAAGCATCCCTCCAACCCTCTGTGGCTTCTTTTTTTTTTAATGATGTATTTAACTTTATTTTATGTGTGAAGGTGTCAGATCTCGTGGAACTGCATTTTCAGACAGTTGTGAGCTGCCATGTGGGTGCTGGGAATTGAACCCGGGTCCTCTGGAAGAGCAGTCAGTGCTCTTAACCGCTGGGCCATCTCTCCAACCCCCTCTGTGGCTTCTTATCTGAACTCAGGCTTTCCCACAGTATTCCAGCTCATGGATAGATGTCGAACAGTTTACTGTGAAGTTGCTGCCATGTTATTGGCATCGCTCTTAGTCAGTGTCTCCTAAACCATGCCACTCTTGGGCGCTTCTGGGTCCAAACTTTTGGTAAATTTTATGAAAATTTGAACAGAGCGGCGGTGAACTTTCGTTTCTTTCTCCAGGGAGCTTCTCTTAAAGTGCTCTGGGCCACTCCTTCCTCTGAGGTCAAGTTTGTCCCAAATCTCAATGTTGTCATCACCGCAGGGAGATAGCCTTCTTGTCTCCTTGGACCAGAAGTTTCAGGCTCTCCCAAGATACTGAAGCTCTGATTTCCCACGTTGCTCTCCTTCCCGTCCCTCCAGCCCCATCGTTCTGAGACCCCCCACATTCCTCAGACAGCACAGTTGCGGCGAGAGGTGCTAACAAGACTCTGGGGTTTTAGCTCAAGCTAGACCCTTAAGTGGGCCCTGGGAAACCCATTAAGCATCTCTTTCAAAGATCTCTCCATTTTGAAAGAGGTTGGACTATCAGGGGAGTCAGAAGACGGAAGCTCGATAGGGCCAGTCTGCTTCTGTTTCTACAAAAGCCTTCCATGATCGATGTTGGTGTCTTATCACTCTGGTTTGCATTACTTTCCATTATATGTGTGTTTGTATTCGATGTGAACTTTGAAGAGTGGGTGCATTTCCAGGTGGGAAAATGACATTCGGATGTTAGGGGCGCGTGGGCAAGACCAGAGACACTGATGGTCAGGACATATGCACGTTATTGGGGAACTTGCTAATGACTGAGGTAGAACATGGAAGGGAGAGAACTTTAGAAGTAGCAGTGCTAAGTATCTCTTGTGATAGGTGGAGCTTAGAGATCTAGGCAGGACCCAAGTCACCTTCCTGATGCGAATCTGTGGTCCTTAGTGGGACCTCTCGTTATTGCCAGAGTCGGTAGGTGGGCTGTGGGCTGGCCAAGCAGGAGGCTAAGAGGTTTGCAATTCCAGGCCTTGTCTCCATACTCTGGTCATTCTGCTCCAGGCATGGCAGGGAAGGCACCATAGAGGATAGAGCGTGACTGCCAGGTTTTGATGTGCAAAGTTTCCAATAGAATTCCCCAATGGAGAGTCATGTTTCCTGAATTCCAGGGTAATCTCTCTATTCTCTCTCCCTCTCCCTCTTCCCCATCTCTCTTCTTTCTCACCTTTCCCTCCCAAACTCTCTCTAACCTCTTTCTTTCATTTTCCCTCTTCATTTCTCTCTGCCTCCCTGTTCTCCCATCCTGCTCGGCCCTTCCCCTCTTCCCTTCTCTGTTTCTTTCTCCTCTTTTCTCTTGATTTTTTCTTGATATCTTTAATCTTTCCCTCTCAAATCTGTCTCCTCCATCTTATCTTTTCCTCTTAAATTTCTCTCCTCATTTTCAATTCATCTCCTCTCTCCCAGTCTCCCCTCACCTCCCCCCTCTCGCTGTCTCTCTCTCTCTCTCTCTCTCTCTCTCTCTCTCTCTCTCTCTCTCTCTCTCTCTCTCTCTCACACACACACACACACACACACACACACACACACATTTTTCCTCCCAGCCCCTCTGTCTGTCTGTCTGTCTATCATCTATCATCTGTCTGTCTGTCTATATCTCTCAATCTCTCCCCCTTCATCCCCCATCTCTCTCCTCTGATCTTTTCCTATAAATCTCTCTGTGTCTCCCATCTGTACTCCTGCAGCCCAGAGCCCTCTGAGGCACCTGAGTTGGGCTGCTCCATCAATGGCATCCATCTCTAGTCCTCGTTTGCCTGGCTTGCTTTGTGTGCAGCCTGACATGGCACCTCCAGTTATGAGTCTCTTCAGACCTTCATCTCTTCGTCTCTCTGTGAACCTCAAAGTCTTCAGCTTTCTTTCATTCTCTGCTCATCTTCTCGGATGGAGAGACACAGGCACACGAGAGAGATACAAAGTGCAGCAAGCCCCCCTGCATAAGAGCAGATTTTGATATCAGCATCTGGAAAAAACCCTAGTGCAGGGAGAAGCTGTGTTGCTACCTTTTGATAAGTCACCCTCTCTGGTCTCAGCTTCCCTGCCTGTGAATCAATAATAATGCCTATTATGTAATTGCCTGCAGCATCACAAGCTGTGGCTATGTGGGAAGTGATAGTGTGTGTGTATAGCGCTCAGAGCACCATCCGTGCCTGTGACGGGTCAATAGCAGAAGCCATATCAATGTAGGAAGTGATAGCATGCGTGGATAGCGCTCAGAGCATCATCCATGCCTGTGACGGGTCAATAGCGGAAGCCATATCAATGTAGGAAGTGATAGCATGCGTGGATAGCGCTCAGAGCACCATCCATGCCTGTGACGGGTCAATTGTTGTAGCCATATCAATGTATGAAGTGATAGTGTGCATGGATAGAGGTAGCCACATCAACTGTGGTAGTATTCACTGTTCTCGCTCTGGTTTCCTGTCTGGCCAGTGTTTAGAGGGGATGAAGAGACATGGCCACTGAAGAGTGAGGTGGAAGTGATGTCGAGAGCCAGGAAACCATGGGACTGTGGGGATAGGAATGGGGTTGAGATGAAGGCTAGTCTCTCTCTCGCTCTCGCTCTATGTGTGTGTGTGTGTGTGTGTGTGTGTGTGTATGAAACCACACACATGACACAGTGTGCAAGTGGTGGTCAGAGGACAAAAGGTCAGCCCTCACCTTCCACCTTATTTTGAAGTAGGGTCTCCATTGCCCACCACTGCATACACCAGGCTATCTGACCTGCCAGCTCCTGTAAGTTCTCCTGTACCCAACTCCATCTCCCCACAGGAGCCCTGCAATTACGTATGCATGCTACGCATCTGACTTTTATATAGGATCTAGGGAATTGAACCCGGGTCCTCAGGCACACACAGCAAGTGATTTACCCATCTCCCTTATCCAGAGTTAGGGTATTAAATGCATCAGAGTTTTGGTGTGGGGGCAACAGGCGAATCGAATCTGAGTATGTTGCAAGTCTCTGCCCACCTTCTTTCTCTTTTCCACTACTTGCTCCATCTCCCCAGATAAGTATTTGCATCTAAAGTAGGATGTGGTAGTCAGGGAGCCAAGAGAAAGTCAAGCACATCTTAATGGGTTAGTCGCGTATGTTCTTTTCCCACCCGTTTATTTATGAGACAGGATTTCACCATGCAGCCCTAGCTGGTCTGGAACTTGATATATAGATGAAGTTGACTACAGACTCACAGAAATCTGCCTGCCTCTATCTCCAAAATGCTGGGATTAAAGGTGTGTTTCTCCATGCCCAGCTTTTCTTTTAATTTTTATTACATTTATTTGTTTATTTAGTGTGTGTGTGCGTGCGTGCGCATGCATGCGTGCCCGTGTGCACAAATACAAAAAGCACATGTTGCCGTCGGAGATCAGCTTCTGGGAGTCAGCTGTCTTTCTACAAGTGGGTCTCAGGGATTGAACTCAGGTCGACAGACTTGATGGTAAGCACTTTTACCCTGTTTTTTTTTTTTAATTCATTGGTATTTTCTAAACACAGGGACTCTTCTACCGGATGCGCCACAAGCATCATTTAAAACAATCACTGACACCACCCTGTGGGCCAAGGGTCCTGCTGATGTTTAAGACGAGAATCTCCCTGCGATCACTGATGGCTGACACCATCTCAATGGAATGTAGGTGAGTCCCAAAGCCCCATGAGACCCCTCGGGCGAGGACCCTGACACCTAGGGAGAGAACAGCACATAAGAGGACTGAGGGCTTGGCTCAGCTGGGGGAGTGCTTGTCTCGTGTACACAGAAACAAGGCATGGCAGCACATGCCTGCTGGGTCAGCTCTCAGAGAGGAAGAGGAGGGACGAGTTCAGAGTCATCTTCAATTATGTAGTGAATTCTAGGCCAACCTAGGCTACATGAGACCCCGTCTCAATAACAACACCACCACATCAAAAACCAAAGCTCTGACTCTAGTTCCAGAGTTGACTGTTACCCAAGGCTAGCCCAGGGCAGAATGCAGTGTGCACCAGCACAAGTGTAGACACCTACACACACTGAGACAAGTAGGAAGAGCCTTTGTTTTTAACGTTTATTATTCATTCGTGTGTGTGTGTGCACATGTGCACACTTGAGCACATGCTTGTCTGAGCTCACATATGTGCCATAGCACACGTGAAGGTCAGAGGACAACTTGCAAGGAGTTTTCCCCTCCCACCATGTGCGTCCTAGAGATTGAACTTGGGTCATCAGCCTTGGCAGCAAGTGGCTTTGCCTACAGAATCATCTCACAGGCCCGAAAGAGCCCTTGGGATAAGTACATTGCTCAGAAATACTTCTAAGATCTGTCCAAAAATGCCATCCAAGTTATGCTTAGATTAACACCCACTGCCAACGGACTTCTCTCTAAATCAAGACAATGTCTTCCCTCTTTTTTTTTCTTTTCTGGGGTACAGAAAATTGACTCATGTTAGGCAAGTGTCCCACCACTGAACAACAGTCCAAGTCTTCTGCTGATAAAATTATTCCCTTTAAAATGTCTTTCTAAGGACAGACTCTGGCTTACATAGTTACATAGTTACCTGTAGTTGGCCAGGTATTTGCTTTGTAGACCGAACAGGTCTGAACGCCCCAGAGATCTGCTTGCCTTTGCCTTGTCAGTCTTTGAATTAAAGAAGCATCGCACACCTTCAGAAAACTTCCATTTATTCCTCCTCGTGTGCAAGGTCAATAGGCAACTTGAGGACATCACTTCTCTCCTCCCTCTGTGTGGGTCCTAGGGATCAAACTTGGGTTGTTGGTCTTGGCAGCAGGCCCCATTACCCACTGAGCCACCTTGCTGTCTTCGCCGATGCTTTCGAGACAGGGCTTCATTATTGAGCCCAAACTGGCCTTGAACTCACAGTCCTCCTGCTTTAACCTTTCCAGTGCTGGCTTTTGCCACCGTGTCTTAATGTTTTTAGGATTTTTTGAGAAGCCTAAACCATCTTTAAAAAGAATAAGAGGAAGCTGGTTGAGTGCAGGCATTTAGTCCCAACACTCGGGAGGCAAAGACAGGTGGATTGCTGTAAATTTGAGGCCAACCTGGTCTACAGAGTGACTTCCAGAACAGTTTGTGCTACACACAGAAACCCTGTCTCAAAAATAATTAGAATAGAAGAATAGAATAGAATAGAATAGAATAGAATAGAATAGAATAGGATGAGGTCTGAAAAGAAAATTTGGTGGGTAAAATTTGTGCCACGAAAGAATGAGGACCCAAGTTCAGATCCCCAGCATTCCTGTAAAGCCAGGTGTGGCAGTGTGTGTCTGCAGCCCCAGGGCTGGGGAGGTGGACACGGGCTCACTGGCTGACCTGTCGTGGCCAAATCAGTGAGCGCTAGGTTCGGTGAGGTGGAGGGGTTGGAGAGATGGCTTAGTAGTGAAGAGCACTGACTGCGCCCAAGGGGGACAACCTCAGTTGCCAGCACACACATTCGGTGATCCACAGTTGCCTGTGACTCCAGCTTCAGGGGATCCAGCAGCCTCTTCCGGCCTCCTCACGCAGCCACACACAGGTGCACAGATTCACACGGAGACACAGAAACACAGAACTAATAAAATCTTTGTAAAAGAAGGGGGTTGTTGAGGAAGATCTCCAGGGTGACATACACACTCACACAGGCAAGTGCATGCACTCACACACACATAGTTTTTTAAAGACAATTTACAGCCAGGTGGTGGGTCTCTGAGTTCAAGGCCAGCCTGGTCTACAGAGCAAGTTCCAGGACAGGCAGAGAAACGCTGTCTCAAAAAGACTGAAAAAAAATAGAAGATGGTTTATTTTGGAAATAAAAACATAACCACAAACTTGATTTTTTTAAACAGTGCCATAAAATAGCAGACACAGAAGGGACAGAAAGACCCGACTCTCATTTTACAGTGGGTCCTGGACAGCATCTTGCAGTGAGAACCGGAAGGCTGACCTCAGGGTTCTCTGTGCAGCTGAGCTCTACGACACAACCGGTCCATCAGGAGCCTCCAGGGAGGAGAGGGGACATTGACTAATGACAGAAGACAGCCCCAGTGATGGTGGGACTTCACCTCAGCCTACTCCCTCGGGCTCATGGCGTTGAAGGTAGGTGGGTGAGCGCCTCTGAGGAAGCAGGAACTGGACCCGGCCAGCTGAGCTTCTCGAGGGAGATGAGCTTGAGTTGGCTGTGTGTGTGTGTGTGTGTGTGTGTGGTATATGCATGTTTGAGTGTACACAGGTACACCTGTGTGCATGCATGTGGACAACAGAGGTCGCCTCAACTGTGGTTCCTCAGCTGCCATCCACCTTGGGCTTTGTTTTGTTTGTTTGTTTGTGACAGGGTCTTTTGCTTGCCACGAACCCACCAACTAGGCTACGCTACCTGTCCAGTGCGCCTTAAGAATCCTATGTCTACCTCCCCAGGGCTGGGGCTACAGGTGTGTGTCACCACACCTGACTTAAAAAAAATGGGACCTGGGATTGAACTCAGGTCCTTGGGCTTACAGAATGATACTTTCCCATTTCTTCGGCCCATCTCTGAAGCCCCAGAACCTGAGTTTGTTTCCAAGGGGGGCTACAGACATGACTCTGTGGCAGAATGTTTGTTTGGCCTCTAAATATATTTCAGGCTCCTCAAAATATTAAACATATCTGGATGCAGTAGCATATATCTATACTCCCAATATTCAGGGGGCTGCAGCAGGAGGATTCAGAGCAATGGTTCTCAACCTTCCAAATGTTGCGACCCTTTAATACAGTTCCTCACGTTGTGATGACACCAACCACAAAATCATTTTTGTTGCTACTTCTAGTAATTCTGCTACTGTTATGAATTATAATGTAAATATCTGATTGTAAGATATCAGATATGTGACCCCTGTTAAAGTGTCATTTGACCCCCAAAGGGGTCACAACCCGTAGGTTGAGAATTACTGATTTAGAGACTCTACAGTGAGACCCTGTCTCAAAATTACCATCTCGTAGGGATGTCATCCAATGGTAGAACACTTGTCTAGGATTCAGAAAAGGTCCTGCGTTCTATCTGAAGCACAACAACAAAAAATGATGGTGGGTGGTGATGATGGTGATGATGAAGATGATAATGGAGATATGAAGGAAGATGTAAACGCATTGAGGGTAAGAAGAGGAAGCAGATAAGATGCATGTCACAGTTGACATGACCTTTGGCAACCGAGTGTGGAAATGGGTCAATTCTAGTAGTTTGGGGAGATGTTGAACAGGAAAGTGATTAGTTGCACATCCCAGCTAAAGCTGAAGGCCACATTGATGGGTGATGGGAAGTGCTAGGAACACGTTTAAGAAGAATCCAAAAAAAAGAAGAAGAATCCAGAAGAATCTGGAGCAATTACTGTAGGGAACAGTGAGGCCAGGGGCACTCTGAGGTCCAGGGCTGGAAACCCAAGCTGGGAAAATAACTAAGTGTGTGTGTGTGTGTGTGTGTGTGTGCGCGCGCGCGCGCGCACGCAATATAAACGTGTAAAGATTAAGGCTCAAATAACTGGTCACTCGACTTTCAGTAATTGAGCAAACCACACAGACATAGTTCAGACTGTCTGTCCCAGAAGGCTGAAGTTAGTGGTGTTGCTATGGCAACTGTAGCTTCAGAGAGTGGTGTCCAGAGAGCCTAGGGACAGATATGCAAGTACAGCAGACTTGGAGGTTGAATAGAACTTTTCCAGACAGTCTAGAGGTGTGTGTTGTTGTTGTTGTTGTTTTTATTTGTTTGTTTTGATGTTTTTAGGGTTTTTTTTTTGAGACAGGGTTTTATTTTGTTTTGTTTTTTGTTTGTTTGTTTTTTTGGTTGAGACAGGGTTTCTCTGTAGCTTTCAAGCCTATCCTGGAACTAGTCCTTGTAGACCAGGCTGGCTTCGAACACACGGAGATCCGCCTGTCTCTGCCTCCCGGGTGCTGGGATTAAAGGCATGTGCCACCACTACCTAGCTATTTTGTTTTGTTTTATTGGCAGTGCTGGGGATGGCATTCAGGGCCTCATGCCTTCTAGACAAGTGCTCTACCACAGAACCAGGCTCCCAGCCTATCACTAGGGGATTCTAGGCAGGTGCTCTACCACTGAGTCACACCCCAGCCCCTCGCTGGGGGATTCTAGGCAGGGGCTCTACCACTGAGACACACCCCAGCTCCTCACTGAGGGATTCTTGGCAGGGGCTCTACCACTGAGTCACACCCCAGCCCCTCGCTGGGGGATTCTAAGCAGGTACTCTACCACTGAGCCACACCCCAGCCCCTCGCTGGGGGATTCTAGGCAGGTGCTCTACCACTGAGCCACAATCCCCAGCCCCAGGGGATTCCAGATAAGTTCTATACTGCAGAACTATACGCTCAGCCAGAAAAATTCCAGATAGACACTACGAGGTCTCCAGGAAAATCCAGGAAGAAAACAGCAGGTGAAAAGATAGGGAGCGTGTGGGAATGTATACCTTCCAGCGTGGGTTATGGTGCTGAGAGGAGACTGATGAGCCATGAAGGATGAGGAGAGCTGAGGGAAGTGAACTCATCCTGAAAGCAAAGATGAGGTAATGAAGCAAGGACCTGACTTCTGCTCTGATAAAAACTCACTCTAGCTGGTGGTGAAGTCCTTAGAAGGACAACCAGTCTGGTGGTGCACACCTGTAAACCTAGCACTTGGGAGGCTGAGGCAGGAGGATCATGACATACAGAGACCTCATCTCAAAATAAAAAACAAAATAAAATAAATTGTGAAGTTGGGGAGATAACTCGGTCAGCAAAGTGCTTGTTTGCAAGTCTGAAGGCCTGAGTTCAAGTCTCAGAACCCACATTAAAGAGCTAGGCATAATGGCACAAGCCTACAGTGTCCAGGATGGGGGAGCTTACTGGCCAGGCAGTTTAACAGAATTTCCAAGCCCCGGGTTTAATGAGGGACCCTGACTGGAAAAATAAGATGAAGAGGGATTAAGGAAGCATGGAGTGAAGGGGAGGGCTCAGTCCTAAGACAGGTAGTGGCTTGGGGCCATTTATTGCTCATAAAGACCCTTGCAGTTACCAGGCGTCCTCAAGCCCCGTTGCCAGCACCAACACTGGGCAGCTCACAGTAGCCTGTAGCTCCATCTCCAGGGGATCCCGTGTCCTGTTCTGACTCCCATGGGGTATTCAAACGTAGATAGTAAAATAAAACGAACCATCACAGAGCGGGCTCTGGAGAGCTGATGCAGAGTCCTTGGGTCTGGGCGAAGATAAAGGCACCCGGATCTTGGGAGGAAGATGTCCACCTTGATACTCCCCTCTGGTTTGTCCTCCACCAGGCCCCAACACGAGCCACTGGTCTGAGCCCAACTGGACTGCACCGCAGGAATTTGTCATCCTAGGCTTCTCGGGGTGGCCCCCGGGCCTCCGCCTGCTGCTCTTCTCTCTCCTCTTGCCGCTCTACTTGGCCACCCTGGCTGGGAATCTGCTCATTCTGGGCCTGGCCCTGGCAGAACCCACTCTGCACACACCCATGTACTTCTTCTTAGGTTCTCTGTCTGCAGTTGAGGTGGCCTACACCCTGGTACTCACCCCACGGATGCTGGCTGGGTTTCTCCTGCCTCCCGGTGGCCAGGCGGTGGCGCCTTCTACCTGCGCGGCCCAAATGGGTCTCTTCGTGGCTCTGGGTGGCTCTGAGTGCCTGCTGCTGGCAGCCATGGCCTTGGACCGCTACCTGGCTATCTGCCGCCCTCTCTACTACCCTCAGCTCATGACCACTGGGCTCTGCTGGGCCCTTCTAGCTTCCTGTTGTGTGGGTGGCTCTGTCCTAGCCTTAGGTCTCACCACTGTTATATTCCAGCTGCCTTTCTGCCACGGCGGCCTTGTCAATCATGTCTTCTGTGACCTCCCAGCTGTGTTGGTTCTGGCCTGTGGGAACCGGAACCTTCAGGAACACGCGTTACTGGCAGCCTGCATGCTTCTGCTGGTGCTGCCCCTAATCCTTATCTTAATGTCCTACACCAGGGTACTGGTGGTCATCCTGGGGGTGGGGGATGGTGCTGGCCGCCGCAAGGCCTTCAACACTGTGGCGTCCCATCTCACGGTGGCTGTGCTCCACTATGGCTGTGCCACAGCCATGTATGCCAGACCCCTGAGTAGCCGCTCCCTGGAGGAAGATAAGCTCGTGTCCCTCATTTACATAAACCTCACACCGCTCTTGTACCCAGCCATCTATACACTGCGAAATCGGGACATGCAGGGCGCCCTCCAACGGGTAGTCAGCCAGAGGACGATGGGGGCGGTCCAGCAAGCTGATCCGGCCTAACTGTGGATGCCAGGTGTTACTGGAGGTGCTGATGGGAATCATGCCTCGCCACAGCCATCACCCATAACCTCCCCATCATCTGCCAGATGTAAACGTGGCGGTAGCATCAGAAGACCTCCAAACTGAACTTCAGACTAGCAACGCTTCTGCTCACGTTCAGAATGACATAGCTCTTTGTAGTGGGGATGCGTGTTCAGCAGCACCTCAAGTCTCCACTCACCGAATGCTGGTGGTACCTGCTGGCCAAGATGTGGCAACCAAAAAAAAAAATGTTATCGGAAACCAGGTGTGGAGACTCACACCTGTAATTCTAGCCCTCAGCAGGCTGAGGCAGGAGGATCAAAAACCCGAGGCCAGGATGTGCGTACACAGGAAGACCTTGTTTGAAAAACAAAACTCCAATGAAGTTGGGGGTGGTGGCTCACCCCTATATTCCTAGCATTTGGCAGGTGAAATCAGGGGTTCAAGGTCATCCTCATGGTTAAATGGAACGCTGGAGGCCCGCTTGGACTTCATGAATCCCTGTCTTAAAAAATATAGAAAGGACCGTGTGTGGAGGCCCACACCTTCAATCCCAACATTCGGAAGACAGAGAGGCAGGTGGATCTCTGTGAGTTCGAGGCCAGCCTGGTCCACATAGCAAATTCCAGCCAGGGATATATGGGAAAAAAATGTTCGAGAACATACAGAAAGGAGGAAAAAAAGAGAAAAGAAAGAAAATTAATAAAATTAAATCTTAAAAATGTCGTTAGACCAAAGACCTCCAAGGGGCAAAACCAACGCTGCTGTTGCTCTAAGCCCTAGCCAAACAGCAGCTCCTAGACAGATGCAGAAGCTTTCAGAAGCATCCGTCACACTATGAAAAGTAGAGACAGTAGATGCAGGCCAGAGAGAGGGCTCGCTGGTTAAAGCTGCTTGCTGAGTGAGCCTAACAACCTGAGTCCGAGCCTCTTGCCCCACGTAAAGATGGGTGGAGATGACTAATCCCTCAGTGGTGTCTGACCTCCACACGCCCACCAGGCGTGACACCCCCATCATGCTCACATATGCACAACAATAATAAGAGAGTTTTAAGTATCTGCAAATGTAGACCTACTATAAATAGCCTATAGCGTATGTATGGAATACCCAGGAGTACTCCTTGTGGCCTACTACACAGCAATGAGAAGGAGCAAACTGCTGTCGTCAGAAACACACAAAGATGTCAACACAAACACAGCCCAAAGTCGTCAGAAACACACAAAGACGTCAGCACAGACAAAGCCCAAAGTCTAGTAAGCCAGCCACAGAGCACACACCATGGACTCCCACGTAGATGACGATCCATTGAAAATGGCTGGTGTCCAGAGACTGGTGGGACACGAGGGTCGACAAGGGGCATATCAGGAATATTGTCTGGGTGCTAGAATTACTATTTTTCTTGGTTTGAACCAGCAAGATGGCTCAGCAGCTAAAGGTGCCTGTTCAATGGCTGGGTCGCACATGGTGGAAGGAGAGAGCCAGTTTCTAAAAGTTGATCTCTGATCTCTACACAGGGTCCCCAAACCCCAATAAATAAATATAATTTTAAAAGCTCTATCGAGATCTATCAAGACTCGTGCACACTGAAAATGTGTGCCTCTCATTGTAGTAAACAAGCTGAGCTGATTCCGGTTATCTGGGCAGAGCGATCCTTCACAGCACCACTGCTTGCACTGTTGGGTGCCCGGTACCCTCTCTGCTTCATCCTGTGCAGATCCTTGTGTCACTCGAGACCAGCCCATCATCACCCTCTGGGTGGTGATGAAGCCCCACTGCCCTTCCTCTATAACCAGGTCATCTAGAATCAGCCTGAGGGCTGGGGAGCTGGTTCAGTTAGTAAAGTGCTGGCCGTGTAAGCATGAGGACCTGAAGGAATGGAGACTCCCAAGAACTCAGTCGTCAGCAGCTCCAGGCTCAGTGAGGGGGCCCCGTCTCAGACACTAAAGTGGAGAGGCCAGTGAGAGGACAGGGGAATAAGAGTGTTTGCCACACAGCTGAGTTTGATTTCCCAGAGCCCCTGAAACCTATAAAAGGAAAGCAAACTCCACAAAGGTGTGCTCTGACTTCCACATGTGTGAAATAGTATGTATACACACACACACACACACATACACAAACACGGGCACTGATAATAATAAAAATTAAATTTAAAACAGTATTTATCTGTGTATAGGTGTGTGATTGTGCGTGCAATTGCCTACAGAAGCCAGAAGAGGGTGCTGTGTTGCAGTCCCTGGCGCTTTAGTTATAAGCCACTGTAAGCCGCCTCATGTGCATGCTGGGAACTGAACTTGAGCTCTCTGCAAGAGCAGTATGTACTCTTTTTTATTTTTATTTCTTTATTCATTCACTTATATTTTATGTTTATGGGTGTTTTGACTACATATATGTCTAGGAAGACAAGCATGTAGTGCCTGCGGAGTCCAGAAGAGGGCATCAGATCCCCAGGAACTGGAGTTACAGATAGTTGTGAGCTGCCAGATACATGCTAGGAATCGAACCTGGTCCTCTGGAATAGTAGCCAGTGCTCTTGAGGACTGAGCCATCTCTCCAGTCATTAAAAACAACTTTTAAAGGAGGCAATCTACTGAAGAACATACCCTACTGGTTGACACACATGCATGCAAGGGTAAGCATGCACACACACAAACAAAACAAAATAATGATCAAATGTAAAATAGGCTTGAAAGGTGGTTGCTTTTTGTTGTATTGTTTGTTTTTTGAGACAGGACCTTTCTTTGGAGCCCAGGCTGGCCTTGAACTTACAGTCTTCCCCCTCAGCCTCTTGTTTGCTGGGACTACAGGCATGCAATACTACATCTGGCAGATACATAATTGACTGACTGATTGATAAAGGTATTAGGGATAAAACCAAGGGCTTTCTGAGTGTCTGGCAAGTGCCCTATCGCAGGGTTACATTCTCAGTTCTTAGATTTTGCGAGGGGATTTGTGTGTCTTTTGTTTTGATAGTGTCTCATCAAGTTGGTCAGACAGGCCTTGAACTCATTCTGTAGACTAGACTGGCCTTGCATTTGCAATCTGTCTGCCCCAGCTTCCCAAGTGGCTCTGGGATGAAAGGCCTGCCCCATCAGCCTGGGTAAGGCTTTTGTTTGAGAGTCCTGGCTGTCCTGGAACTTGTTGTGTAGACCAAGCTGGCCTCCGTTCACAGAAAGTCTCCTGCCTCTGCTTTTCAAGTATTGTAATTAAAGGCACATATGCCACCATCCCATCTATCTATCTATTTTGGCTTTTGAAACAGAGTCTCACTAAGTAGCCTGGCTGGTCTGGAATTTGCTATGTAAAATGGGCAGGCTACCCTTGAACTCACAGAGATTTGCCTGCTTCTCCCTGCCAAGTGCTTAGATTAAAGGAGAAGCCAGTGAATGTTGTTTTAGTTTTGTTTTTCCCCAAGACAGGGTTTCTCGGTGTAGCCCTAGCTGTCCTGCAACTCACTCTGTAGACCAGGCTGGCCTCTGTCTGCCTCTGCCTCCTGAGTGCTGGGGTTAGAGGTGTGCGCCACCACTGCCTGGCTGTGGATGTTTTAATCACTCATCATTTCCAACTGCTTATGGTAGTCATCACTTAACAGATGGCCCACCAAGCTCACAGGGACTGAGTCCCAAACTTGCACATATAAGATATCATTCTCATCTATTTCAAGACAAAGTCTTGCTCCATAGCCAAAACTGGTCTCTAACTTGTGACCCTCTTGCCTCGGTCTCCTAATTTGCTGGGATGATAGTCTTGCAGAGCTATGCCTGTCTATCTTAGTGACAAAATTCATTCTTGTAGTTTGAAGTGTAATCCACAGCTAACAATATAAACTTTGTAATTAAGGATATCCTGTAAAAAAAAAATATGGGTGGGTAAGATGGCCTAGCATGTACGAAACAGTGCTTGTCTTCCCGGCTGACCATCTGAGTTCAGTTCCTCAGAGACGCCGGTAGAAGGAGAGAACTGACTCCACAAATGGCCCTCTGGTCTGTGTTCACGGGCTGTGGCTCACATGCACCTGCACGCTTGCACGAATACGCCCACAAAAGTAAATAGCAAATACAACTTCGAATATGTATGGCTCAGGGCTGGAGAGGTGGCTCAGAGGTTAAGAGTGCTTGCTGCTTTTTCTGAGAAACCCAGTTAGGTAGCCTGCACCCACAGGACAGCTAGCTGACTGCCAGTAACTCCAGTTCTAGGGAAACTGATGCCCTCTTCTGGCCTCTGTGGGTAACTGCACTCACCTGCTTATAGTCTTCCTCCGTTCTGTTGACTGGAAGGTGCTTTGCTTAGTTCTGCAGGGTGACAGGACGCCCCTGGGCTGTGTGGATGGTGTCACTGGAGTTGTTGCTGAGAATGCATGGGTCGTCACCCCCAGCTTGGCTGTGCTCACCGAAAGCCACCCCTGTCATGTCTATCTGCCTCCAGATCTCTGTTGTGCACTCAGGGGTGTGTCCCGGCTTAATGCCCACACTGGGTACATTCCCACTGTGTCACCGCAGAAGTCAGAGTCTCAGACTTGGAAGAGAGAAATAAGTTCCCGCGTCCGTGGCACTCCTGTTTCCTCTGGGCCAGGTAGGCACCGTGCAGAAACCCATTCTCTGCTGCAGCCCTCTCTGTGTGGCTCACGTGACTGGGGCTGCTGTCTGGCTGAGAGAAGGTTTCTAATTGTAGAGGTTTTTTTTTTTATTTTGTCACACTCACAGAGCACTTTGTTGGGTTTTTTTTTCCTCATCTTGCATCTTGAATGACCTATCCCAGCTATGTGTCTTGATGTCTCTGTTGTCCTGTACACTTGGGTATCCACTTGTCCGACTTCTAGGGAAAAACAAAACAAAATGAAAAAAAAACACAGAAAAGTTTTCATTTTTCCAGGTTTATGTCATAGAGCCACTTCAAAAAATGTTCAGAAGAGCCGGGCGGTGGTGGCGCACGCCTTTAATCCCAGCACTCGGGAGGCAGAGGCAGGCCTCTGTGATCTCTGTGAGTTCAAGGCCAGCCTGGTCTACAAGAGCTAGTGCCAGGGCAGGCTCCAAAGCTACAGAGAAACCCTGTCTCGAAAAACTAAAAAAAAGTTCAGAAGGAAGATGAGGTTTGTTTTTCAAATCTAACAGCTCAGACTGCAAAATAATAGTTCTTTTTTAATGTAGTATTTTTGGATCTTCATTCCCTGGGCTCTGCTCGCACAGATCCTCATCTCTGTGACTTCCTTGAAAACCACTTCCTGGATGAGGAGGTGAAGGTCATTAAGAAGACGGGCAACCACTTGACCAACCTCCGCAGGTTGGCTGCTGGGCCGCAGGCGTCTCTGGGTGAGTACCTCTTTGAGCGGCTCACTCTCAAGCATGACTAGGAGACCTCTCCCGCCTCTGCTCTGCACCAGCCCGCCTCAGGGCCTTCACCGGAACCTCTCAAGAAGCCACTAGGCAGCTTTGTAAGGCCCTGGAGCCCCTCTCAAGTCTTGGACCAAGTAAAAATAAAGCCTTTTGAAACAGAAAAAAAAAGGGAAAGAAAGAAAAGAAAAGAAAAGAAAAGAAAAGAAAAGAAAAGACAAAGTGAATTGCTTAAAATTAAGCCAGGCATGTTAGGGTAGGCAGGGAGTCCGGGAATCAGGAGAGGAAGGTTTTTCCATGTGCCCACCTATTGGCAAGCAACCAGAGACATCCTCACCCATTGTCAGCGTGCGCAGCCAATGATAAACCAGTGTTGGCTTTTCATTAAGTAACGGGGAAATCCCCGAAGCAGCTTCCCGCCAACCGCAAAGTGATAAGATAAACCAACGGCAGGAAGACGTGGTTAGAGACTTTCTTCCGGGCCCCCAGGAGCAGAGCAAGTGAATCAGAACCTGTGGCGAGCTGTTTCCTCAAATCTAAAACACGCACTCGAGGTTTGGTTGTGCTTGGTGCAGAACTGAAAGTTGATCCTAGGGTCCTGCGATCCCCACCATTAAGTAACAGCAGCCCCCAGTCTCCTTATGATTTGTTTCCTCGCTGTTTTGGTTAGGCTGCAGTGGCAATGAGCTGTTGGGATCCACCTGTCTCTATCACCCAATGCTGAAATCCCAGACATGTGCAGCCATGCACGCTCTTTCTGTGTGTGCTGGGGATTCAAACTCATGTCCTCATGTTTGCAAAGCAAGTGCTTTTATCTGCTGAGCCACCCTCTCCCACAGCCCCTTAGCCTGCCTCCTAAAAGCCAGACATGGCAGATACATATCGACAGGGCACTGGTGACCTCTGCGGCTCTTGGATATATCCCATTCTGATCAGTCATTCTCTTCAGAGTTGTACTGACTTTTTGTATGTGTGGGTGTGGGGCAGGGCATGTGTTTATGGGTGTGCACGTGCCCATGAGGGTACAAAGGCTTGCGTTTGGGCATGTTGCCCTCAGAGGTGGGCAGCAGGTTTCTTCCTCAATCATCTGCACCTCAGTTTTCAGAAGGGTTTCCCTAAACCCGGCCAGAACTCATCGCTTTGCCTAGATTGGCAGGACAGTGAGCTTCAGGGGTCCTCTAGGCCTCCGCAGCACTTGGAGTGCAGGTGCACACCCCAGGTCTTGCTGTGCAGTGATGCACAGCTTTAATCCCAGCACTCAGGATTTCCATGAGTTCAAGGCCAGCCTGGTCTACAGAGTAGTTCTAGGGCAACCCTAGCTACACAGTGAGACCTCATTTCGACAAAATAAAACAAATTTTAAAATATTTATGAAAATCTTCTGCTCAGGGCTTGGGGGATGGCTCAGTGGGTCAAAATAATTTGCTATATGAGCCTGACTGAGCTCAGTCCCCAGAGCCCATGTAAAGGTGGAAGGAGAGAAGTGACTCCCAGAGGTGTCTTCTCACACTGGCACTGTGATATGTGCATTCTCTCTCTCTCTCTTGCACGCACGCGTGCTCGTGCACACACACACAGTGTGTGCTCCTGATTTGGACCTTGAGATTTCTGTCCGGTGTTCCAGTGTGGGCCTCTGTCTCTGTCTCCTTTCATCGCCTGATGAAGGTTAATATTCAGTAGGATGCCTATATGTTTTTCTTTGGGTTCTCCTTCTTATTTAGCTTCTGAATTTATTCTTTTTTTGGGGGGGGAGGTTTCGAGACAGGGTTTCTCTGTGGTTTTGGAGCCTGTCCTGGAACTAGCTCTTGTAGACCAGGCTGGTCTCGAACTCACAGAGATCCGCCTGCCTCTGCCTCCCGAGTGCTGGGATTAAAGGCGTGCGCCACCACCGCCCGGCCTGAATTTATTCTTTTTTTCTTTTTTCTCTTTTTTTGGTTTTTTCGAGACAGGGTTTCTCTGTGGCTTTGGAGCCTGTCCTGGAACTAGCTCTTGTAGACCAGGCTGGTCTCGAACTCACAGAGATCCGCCTGCCTCTGCCTCCCGAGTGCTGGGATTAAAGGCGTGCGCCACCACCGCCCGGCCTGAATTTATTCTTAATGCTAGCAGAAGAACGGCAGCCTTAGAGCCAATGAAGAATGCTGTATGGAATGCGGGAAGGGAAGTGAGCTAAGGAGAGGGTTTTGGTGTTGGTTTTTTGTTGTTTGATTGGTTGATTTTTGGAGACACTGTTTCTCTGTGTAGCTCTGGCTGTTCCAGAACTCACTCTGTAGACCAGGCTGGCCTCGAACTCACAGAGATCTGCCTCCTGAGTCCTGGGATTAAAGGCTTGCGCCACCACTGCCTAAGGTGAGGCTTTAAGGCAGACATCAGAAAGGCGTGTATCTTAGTTCTTATTGCTGCTAAGAGACACCATAATCACAGCAACTATTATAAAGAAAGGGTGGCTCAATTGCGGTTTCAGAAGTTTAGTCCATCATGGTGGGGATCATGGCAGCGTGCAGGCAGATATGCAGCTGGAGGTAGGAATCATGGCTGCGTGCAGGCAGATGCGCTGCTGGAAGTGGAGATTGTGGCTGGCATGTAGGCAGATGTGTGGCTGGAGTTGAAAGTGCTACATCGTGTAAGTAACAGGAAGTCAACTGGCAATCACACTGAGGGAAGTTTGAACCTAAGAGACCTCAAAGCCCACCCCCACAGTGACACACTTTCTCCAACAAGGCCACACCTCCTAATAGTACCGCGCCTTTTCTTTCAAAGCACCACAGTCTGTATTACAACTATCAGCCGAATCCACAGTTGGACCGAAAAACTGTTTTACTTCCTCAGTTGTTTCTTATTTTCATGCTGTACAGAAATAAAAAGTGTTTCATCCCGTAGCAATAGTGAGTTTTACAGAAGCAAGGCAGCTGTTACCCTCACAGCCCATTATTCTTATCTCACCTGCAGGCGCCTGGATCTCCCAGCATTCTGAACAAAAGGTCGACAGCCCTTACGGGATGTCTGGCTCCAGATTCAGTTTCTTCGGTCCTCACAGGGGACCTGTGTAAACTATCACGCAGGTCGGAAGACTCTGCTGACTGCGATAGAGCAGTTTATTCCTGAGCAGGCAAAAACATAGTGTCATCAGGTTAGGGCTGGCTGTCACATCCTCATGTAGCTAAATTAGGTTTTTATTTACTGTAAAACTTAAGTTTCTGTTTCTCAGTATTGGGCGGTGCCCCACCCTTGTGAACACAGAATGGTCTGTAACAAATGTTTCAGAAAGATTTCTTTAACTTCCTGGTCTTGCTTCTGTAACCACACTTGCCTATAAAATCCCTCACCTTATGGTTTTGCCCTATAAAAGAGGCTCGGGAAGCTGGTTCAGGGCTGTTCGTGGGAGACAGCCACAGATTTGGCTCTCAGATGTGCACAATAAAGCTTACTTTGATTTGGCCATAATTTGAGGTCAATGGTCTTTCTCCTCATGTCTGTTGGATTAACGTGACCCTCTCCCACGTGCTTTCCACCCCAGTCTACCTGATGAGATGCTCACCTTGTTCAGCTATAGATCTCACATCCACTTTCCTACTCGGTTTTCACCCCCTCAGTTCATCTTCATCAGCTCTACCTGCTATGGGTCCATCCTGATCGAAACTCAAATATACAGATGCCACTCTCCTGAAGAGCTGTGTCACTGGCTGGAGCATAGACAGCCACACCCCTTCTTCCAGCCCACCAGCCTCCATCACTCCTATGACCATATCTGACAGGCTGACTCCAACAGGCTCCTTATTTCCCACCTTTTTCCTTTCCAAATACTCCCCCTCTAGCCTGGAGTACCCTCCCCCTTCACTTGCAAGGATGCTGCTTTGAAGTCTGACCTTCAGCTTCCCCTTGTCAAGTGGGGTATCCATTCATCCAGTATGCAGAATGATTAGGGGTGCCTTTGCATTGTGGGTTACCCTTGTAAGTGTTTAATTCAACAAGACTCCAGATAAGAATGAGAACTGAGGGCTGGAGAGATGGCTCAGTGGTTAAGAGCACTGCCTGCTCTTCCAAAGGTCCTGAGTTCAATTCCCAGCAACCACATGGTGGCTCACAACCATCTGAAATAAGATCTGGTGCCCTCTTCTGGCCTTCAGGCATACAGGCAGAAAGAATATTGTATACATAATAAGTAAATAAATATTAAAAAAAAGCCGGGCGATGGTGGCGCACGCCTTTAATCCCAGCACTCGGGAGGCAGAGGCAGGCGGATCTCTGTGAGTTCGAGACCAGCCTGGTCTACCGAGCTAGCTCCAGGACAGGCTCCAAAGCCACAAAGAAACCCTGTCTCAAAAAAACAACAAAAAAAAATAAGTAAATAAATATTAAAAAAAAAAAAGAATGAGAACTGAGTTTTTGCTTCCCCTCTCATCTGATCTTGACTCTCAACAAATGTTTTTCTTTTTCTTCTTTTTAAATATTTATTATGTATACATTATTCTGTTTGTTTGTATGCCTGCAGGCCAGAAGAGGGCACCAGACCTCATTATAGATGGTTGTGAGCCACCATGTGGTTGCTGGGAATTGAACTCAGGACCTTTGGAAGAGCAGGCAGTGCTCTTAACCACTGAGCCATCTCTCCAGCCCTGTTTTTCTTTTTCTATATTTGTCATTTTAAATGTGTGTGTGTGTGTGTGTGTACTGGGATGCCAGCATCCATGGAAACCAGAAGAAGACGCAGATCCCCTAGAGCTGGAGTTACTCAAATGTTGGTGATGGGAATTCAACTTTTTTTTTTAATTTTTTAAATTTTTTTAAATATTTTATTTATTTATTATGCATACAATATTCTGTCTGTGTGTATGTCTGCAGGCCAGAAAAGGGCACCAGACCTCATTACAGATGGTTTTGAGTCACCATGTGGTCGCCGGGAATTGAACTCAGGACATTTGGAAGAGCAGGCAATGCTCTTAACCACTGAGCCATCTCTCCAACCCCCGGGAATTCAACTTTGATCCTCTATAAGAGCCCATGAATCTTTCTTTCTATTTTGTTAATAATTTATTTATTTTTATTTTATGTGCATTGGTGTTTTGCCTGCATGCATGCCTGTGTGAGGATTCTGGATGCCCTGGAACAGGAGTTAAAAAGAGTTGTGAGCTGCCATGTAGGTGCTGGGAATTGAACCAGGGTCCTCTGGAAAAACAGCCAGTGCTTTTAACCACTGAACCATCTCTCCAGGACTCTCTCTTTTTTCTTTCTTTCTTTCTTTCCTTTTCTTTCTTTTAGTTGGGGGGGGGGGCATTTTATTTTGTATGTTGTTTGTTTTGGTGTTGTTTTGTTTCGTTTTGTTGAGACAGGGTTTCTCTATGTAGCCCTGGCTGTCCTGGAACTTATTCTGTAGACCAGGCTGGCCTCGAACTTGGAGGTTTACCTCCCGCCTGGGATTAAGACATGCACCACAACCACCAGACTCCACAAATGTTTCTTAAATGAGTTCAGACTCCCTGAAATAAAAAACACTTTTCAAAAACCTTCCTTGGATTTGCTCACTGTTCTGAATTTAACGCTGGCTGTAAGATGGGGTCAGCAGTAGCCAGGGAAGACTATGAAAGAAGGGAAAATATTCTCTAAAATAGTGGGGTGCACTGCCTTGCTTGGCAGCTCCTCCTTCCTCTAGGAACCCAAACACAGGAGTGGACAGAAGTGGCGTTCAGGTACCTGGATGGACAGTAAGCTACAAGTGAAGGGATGAAAGGAAATGCTCTCAGGAAAGAAGGGGTGATATCCGGGCAGCTTTCTGGGGTCCGTAGTGTCATGGCATCTGGCAGACTCTGGTGGACCAGGGCTCTGAGTAGGCAGAGCTGAAGAAGAGATGGTCAGTGAGATGATAGGCTGGACATACGGACACTAGAAGGACCTCTACACCGGGACCATGCACAGCACAGCCCGCTCTACAGAAACCATGCTCAGCACTGCCAGAGAGCAAAGCTATGCCTCTGGGAGCAGCTGGGACAGCAGCTGCCACCGTACTGCTTGGAAGTGTGTACTGTCCAGAATTACACACATCCGCGTCCGACCCCTGAAAACAAGCAGAAAGACCCCACACCTGAGGGTGAATAGAATACAACTCCCGAAGGTCACCGCGGCAAACTGGAGAGAGGCGCTTCCGGTCATCAATGACGCATTTCCGTCTACAGCCTGACAGGACCCGGTGATGTGACCCAGTTCCCGAATCCCATTAGCTACGTGGCCTGGCCGGAAGACGCTTTCGTGGCACTCCTGGTCCTGGAAGTTGTGAGGCACTACATCCTCTAAGCGTACCAATTGTATCCTTCTAGGATACCACGTGGATTTGCCCCGCGCGATCATGCAGAATTAATTATCAAAAGATCAACACTTGGGGGCAGTAGAGATGGCTCAAAGGTCCAGAGCAGTAGCTCTCAACCTTCCCAGTGCTGCGACCCTTTACTTCCGCATGTTGTAAATGAAAATGTTATTTTCATTTCTACTTCATAACTTCAATCTTGCCATTGTTACGACTCGTAATGTAAATACCTGGGTTTTTTTTGTTGTTGTTGTTGTTGTTTTTTTCCAGATAGTCTTAGGCGACCCCTGTGAAAAGGTTCTCATCCTGGGGTCCCGACCCACAGGTTGAGAACCACAGGTCTAAAGCACTTAATGATTTGCAGAGAGTTTGGGTTTGATTGCCATTAAAAACTTCAGTTCTGGCGGGTGGTGGCGCACCCCTTTAATTCCAGCACATGCGAGGCAGAGGCAGGTGGATCTCTGTGAGTTCGAAGTCAGCCTGGTCTGCAGAGTGAGTGCCAGGACAGGCTCCAAAGCTGTACAGAGAAACCCTGTGTGGTTGGGGGATGGGGGCGAACTTCAGTTCCAAGAGATCCTATAATCTCCACGCACTGGGTAACACGTGGTACACACATACATACACTCATAGCCACTAAAATTTATTTTTTTCTCCAGGACATCCAGGCTTACAAAGGATGACCATGAAGAAGGAGGTGGGGAAGAAGGAAGTGCAGGGGAAGAGAGATGGGTAGGTGGACCGATGTAGACTGAACGTAGTTCCAGGTCAACTTTGTAAGAAATAAGTTAGCTGAGGAAAATGAAGACCCTATTTCAAAAATATAAAAAATAAACTTTTAAATGAAAAATTAATTAAAATGAAGAAAATGAGTCATAAGCTTTAAAAAGAAATATTCAGAACTCACAGGAAAATGACAACCATGAACACTTGGATGACAAAAGGCAGTGGGATCAAAGGGATCAAATATGAAGACATGTCCATTGTTGGATGGGTTTAATTTCCTGGGGACATCCATCTTCTCTGGGTGAATCAATAAACCAGACATGAACTCAATAAAACCACTATTTATTTCCCCCATATTTAAGTTAGAGACAAGTTGAGTATCATTTTGAGACAAAAAAATTAAGGCAAGCCAGGCAATTCTTGAAAGACAGCGGGTGGCCATATATTGAGCCATATTTTAAGCTTTTGTCATTAAATCAAGACACCATCATTTGCAGACACCACAGGGAAGCAGGAAAAATGGAATCTAGAAATAGAACCCAGCACAGATGCAAAGCCAGCATGCAATACAGATAGCATCTCGAGCCAGGAAGCAGGATAAAAGCCGCCCATGTGTGATGGTGGGGTAGCCAGCTAGACTGATGGAAACAAAACGCAATCCCGTCTTCACTCCCTCCAGCTGATACATCTGAAATGAACCAAAGATTGAAATGGAGGGTGGGGATGAGACCAGAGCCTGGAGAAACGGATCGGCAGTTAAGAGCACTTGCTGGTCTTGCAGAGTGCCCAAATTTTGTTCCACACCTATAGCAAGTGGCTCGGAACTGCCTGTAACTCCAGTTTGAGGGGATCCAGCACCCAATTCTGGCCTCCTCAGAGACTTGCACTCACATGCATGTACCCACACACAGGCACATACACTTAATTCAAATTTTTATTTATTTTATTTTTATTTTTTTTTGTTTTTCGAAACAGGGTTTCTCTGTGGTTTTGGAGCCTGTGCTGGAACTAGCTCTTGTAGACCAGGCTGGTCTTGAACTCACAGAGATCCGCCTGCCTCTGCCTCCCGAGTGCTGGGATTAAAGGCGTGCGCCACCACCGCCCAGCTTTAATTCAAATTTTTAATAGATTCTTATTTCGGTTTTTCAAGACAGGGTTTCTCTGTGTAACAGTCCTGCCTGTCCTGGGACTTATTTTGTAGACCAGGCTGGCCTCCAACTCACAGAGATCCACCTGCCTCTGCCTTCCGAGTGCTGGGATTAAATGCGTGCACCACCACTGCCCAGCTAAAATATTTTTAGAAATGAAACCATACCAAGAGAAAAACAAGCAGGTGGTGGTGCACGTCTTTAATCCCAGTACCTGGGAGGTAGAAGTAGGCGAATCTCTGAGTTTGAGGCCAGCCTGGTCTACCGCATGAGTTCCAGGACAGCCAGAGCTACACACAGAGAAATCTTTCCAGAGAAAAGGGAAAGGAAGAAAAAATAAACCATACACAGAGAAAACCACAAATATGTAGAAATTCTCCCACAATCTGTAACAGAGAAAGGTTTTCTATTGCTGTTTTATTTGTGATCTGGTCTCACATATCCAAGGCTGACCTTGAGTACTTCTGTGTAGTTGAGGATGACTTTGAATGCTTGGTCCTCCTTCCTCTGCCTTTCTGGTGCTGGATTGCAAGTGTGTATTACCATTCTTGGTTTATGCAGTGTTGAGGATCAAACCCAGGGCTTCGTACATGCGGAGCAAGCACTCTACCAACAGAGCCACATCTTCAGACCAGGGAAGTTTCCTAACAATAAGATTCAACTATATGAACGTAAAAAATAAAGCATTTACATTGCAGAAAATAATATGCCCAGAGTTAACAAATTACTTACAAGGGTGGGGGGAGGCTATGCTGTATCCTGCATCATAGATGAAGAGTAATTCTGTCTATCAGATAGTTCTTAAAATGAGAGGAAGATGGCAAAACCCTTGTCATTAAAAATTAGCACTTGGGTGAAGGAGACAGCTCATTTACTAAGGTGCTTGCTGCCAGCCCTCAGGATCTGAGGTCTGCTCTGGTTCCTATGTGTGGAAGGAGAGATCCAGCTTCCCCAAGTTGTCTTCTGGCCATCCCATGCTCACACGATTATGCACATATGCTCACATGAACATGCGCATATATAACATATACATGGCCTCAAAATAAATAAGAAAGTGAAATCGGTGGCAAAGCCATTCCTGACAGAAAAGGTGAGGATGTCAGCAATTGCCCTAGCAACAGAACATGCTGTGCATTTGAATCATCTCATCCCCATAGCAACGCAGAATCATAGTCCTTTGGAGTCCGGTAGCAATGGCGCCTGTTTAGTGTCCAACCTCTTCGATGGAAACAAAAACAGAAACAAACCAAGGACCCTCTGCACCACCTAGGTGGCTTTCAAAACCTGCGTCGTCCATAGGAAATATAGTGGAATGATGGTACAAAAGGGATGAGTCTAGGAATAACCGCTTTACCACTTTGCCTCTCTCTCTCTCTCTCTCTCTCTCTCTCTCTCTCTCTCTCTCTCTGTCTGTCTCTGTCTCTCTCTCCCTGTCTGTCTCTATATCTGTGTGTGTGTGTGCTGTATGTATATATGTGTGTGCACCTGTGTCAGCCAGAGGTTAACTTCTACTGTCTTCCTCCACTGTTCCCCACCTTACGTTTTGAGGCAGGGTCTTTCCCTGAACCTGGAGCTCATTGTTTTGTCTAGAGTGTCTGGGAGCCCCTTATCTCTACACTGACCAGGACTGGGGAATACAGGCACACACATCTATGCCTGGCTCTTAACGGGTGCTAGGAACTGAACTCATGCTTGCACAGTAAATGCTTTGTCCACTGAACCACTTTCCCAGCCCCCACTTTGCCAATTCTCCAACAAATTTAAATATGTAACCTGATTAGTAGAAACGAAGGGGAAACTGTCGGAGAGCTGGCTCAGAGGTTGGAGCACCACCTGCAGTGCCCGAGGTCCTGAGTTCGATTCCTGCCTGGGTACGTAAGTGTCTGTGTGTGTGAACGTGTCTGCCTGTCTCTCTGTGTGTGTTGTGTGAATGTATCTGTGTGTGAATGTAGATATGCATGCATAACTAATCGGGGGAAAAAAAGTTTAGAGACGAAGGAGATAAAACACATTTTTTTTTTACCCCGAGTGATGGAGGAAAAGCAAGCTTGACAGGGATGAATGTGGAAATGTTAGTATTGGAGACCACGGAGCAAGGACTCCTCATTCACTTCTCCTTCACACAAATGAGGTCACATGCTCCTCAGCTATGGGGGCTGCCTGGCAAGGTAATGCCCGTCCTTTTCATCAGCTCTAAGTATGTATTATAATAGGAAAATATTCTCTCTGCAATCACAACACTAATGTGTGGCCTGGAAGTGGGTTGCTTGTTTCTTTGTGTTTCCTTACTTATTTTGAAACAGGGTCTCACTATGTAGCCTGGGCTAGCCTGGAACTTGCTATATAGACCAGGCTGGTTTGGACCATGATCCAGCAGGACTTCTCATCTGGGGACTGGCTAGGTAAAATTCATGGAAATCACCACCTTGTCCCAACAGAACACCCTGGAAACTTAGTGACTCAGCTAAGACTCATCAGAGCCCTCAGGCCACACTGATGGCCTCAAACCAGGAGAGACACACACAGGAAGTTGCCAAGCAGGACTTACCTGAGCAGAACCCTTTCTGGGAATTGGCCACAGGCAGGAACTCCATTTTCTTTTCTTCTTTTTGTTTTTTTTTTGTTTTTGTTTGTTTTTCGAGACAGGGTTTCTCTGTGGTTTTGGAGCCTGTCCTGGAACTAGCTCTGCAGACCAGGCTGGTCTTGAACTCACAGAAATCGCCTGCCTCTGCCTCCCGAGTGCTGGGATTAAAGGCGTGCGCCCATTTTCAATGGTGAAAATGGCTGGTGTGAGCGCTACTCCGGCTAACCCGGCTGTTGGGCTCAGGACTATCTTTGCGCGGTGGAATCTCTGGGTGCTGGAACCAGGTCCAAGGGTGGTGAGATGCCTTAGAGGGGCCAGGGGGAAGAGCCCTCCTGTCTTTGCAGTGGAAAGGAAGTTAACTGACCAGAGCACCTGTTCTTGAAGCACCCGGCTCTTAGGAGGGCTAGCTGAAGGGGCCTCATCTGCTGGGCTTTAATCTGGACCCTCATAAACCTGGAGAATGGGGGAGCGCAAACCTGTTGTCGTACACCCCCCTGTCCCACCCCCTTTATTCCCAAACTATCCCCCTCCTCTGTTTATCAACTTGGTGGGATGTGGAATCTGATCAGAGACAGGCCTCTGGGAGGGGCGATATGGTATTTGGAAGAAGAAGTAACTGAGAGGGGAAGCCCCTCCTCCTGAGTGGATGGAAGCTTTCAGTGCGACCAAGGTATGAGGAGGTCAGAAGTTTGCTCACTTGCCTTCACTTGCTGCTGGTGAGTGCATCCACCCCACTCTGGCTGCTGCCACCACCATTGTCCCTAGCTGACACTGGGACACAACTTTTGTTTTCCAATAAGGGTCAACAGCTCTCTGGAATCCTCTAGGCCATCAGTGCCAATCAGGACTGTGGGGGCAGCTAGCCTGGTGGACTGAGCGGCTACTGCGTTCCCTGCCTCTCAGCACTCAGAAGGCAGTTGTTGGACTAGCCAGCCTGAATCAAATAAACCCATCTAACAACTTTGGGTCGCTACATTCATTCACGACATTCATTCTCTATGTTCTGTCCCTCTGGAAAACCCTGACTAATTCACTGACATAAGCAGGTGAAAAGTAAGAGACTCCTTGTCAGTGTCATCAGTGTCCAAGGCTCAGAACACAGGCCTTAAACTGAAATCCTCTGAAGCTTTGAACAGGGGATAGAGAGAAGAAAGAAGGCCCCCTGCCCCCTCCCCCTACTTTCAGCTACCCCTCCCTCCTTTTCTCCCTTCCTCCCTCCCTCCCTCCCTCCCTCCCTCCCTCCCTCCCTCCCTCTCTCCCTCCCTCTTTCCCTCCCTCTCTCCCTCCCTCCATAGCCTGCAGTGGGTAAGAAAATCAGCTACCCAGCTCAGTGTGGTGGCATGGGCCATTAACTGCAGCAGCAGCAGGGCTTGGGAGGCAGAGGCAGGTGCATCTCTGTCGGTTTGAGGCCAGCCTGGTCTACATAATGAAAGAGGCTAGCCAAGGATACATGGTAAGACCCTGCCTCAAACAAAATATAAAATAGCCAGCAATCATGGGGACCTTGGGGGAGAGTTGAAGGAGGAAGGAGGGAGGCAGGGAGGGGAGCAGAGAAAAATGTAGAGCTCAATAAATATCAAGGAAAAAAAAGAAAAGAAGGAAAAAAATAGCCAGCAATCTCTGGCAGTCTCAGCCCACCTTGGGAGGGAAGTCCATGTGAATGATGCCTAGCAATGAGAAAGGCAACTGATACAATGTGTTTGTAGTTGTAGCTGATGTCTGGGTCTTCCCCTCTCACCAAGGGCTAAAGAAGCCCAACCGTGACTTAACTTCCAAGACAGGTTACAATCAGTATGGTATGGCTGTAGACTGGGTGTGTTGGTTTAAAGGAGAATGAATGGCCCCAGAAGACTCATATGTTGAATACTTGGTCCCTAGTTGGAAGAATTGCTTGGGAAGGAGTAGGAGGCATGGTCTTGTTAGAGGAGGTGTGCTTTGAGGTATCAAAAGACTCCCACCATGTTGCGGGAGGTCCTCCCGCTCCTCCAACCTATAGCTGCTGAGATACCAGCCCATTGGGGCGTGGTCTCTCTCCCTTTAAAAAAGCGGCCACTTCCCTCTTCTCTCTCTCTTCACTTCCTGCTCTGCCAGCGACTAGACTCCTTTCCTGGTTGCCTAGAGGGCTGTTGCCTGGGACAGTGATCTGTAAGTTTTTTCCCCTTTAAATAAATACCACCCTATTAATCATAATCCCAAACTGGTATGGCATTGTTTGTGACTGACGCCTTCACCACCATTTCCGGTATGTTCTCCACTTCTTGCCTGTAGTTCAAGATATGAGATCTTAACTGCTGTTCCAGCTGACTGTTGCCAAGTTTTTCTCCATATCACAGGCCCAAGCCCTATGAAAGCATACACTCAATTAAACTATCCTTTTTATAAGTTCGAGTGGTGGTGCATGCCTTTAATCCCAGCATGTGGGAGGCGGAGCAGGAGGAAATCAAAGGTGTTTAGGGAGCTCTGACCAGGAACAAAACAAAAATACTTATTTCGTACTGTAAGACATGATCACAGTCGCTTCATTGAAATATTGACAGATTTCACAAGATATCAGCAAGTCACATCTGTTGCCACCCCGCCATCTTAGTTAGCTGTAGGGCCCCGGTCTGCCCCTGCTCCTGGGGTTCATCTTGAGGACAGTTTCTGGTCAGTCAACTAAAACATTCTGTTTGTTCCTGTGCTCCCTCTGCCCCGCCTGGTGATTAGCTGTAGGGCATTGTTTACTCCATCTTGGGTGTGGTAATTTCCCACCTGCCTGGGGGGAAATTCCTTGTGCAGCAGCTAGATGTGCAAGGATTTCTCCAAGGTTGAATAAACGGCCTTTGGTGCCGGGCGATGGTGGCGCACGCCTTTGATCCCAGCACTCGGGAGGCAGAGGCAGGCGGATCTCTGTGAGTTCGAGACCAGCCTGGTCTACAGAGTTAGTTCCAGGACAGGCTCCAAAGCCACAGAGAAACCCTGTCTCGAAAAACCAAAAAAAAATAAAAAATAAAAAAAAATAAAAATAAACGGCCTTTGGCTGAACTCCTTTCCACTGACCCAGGTCTCTTGTGTGTTCTTTCAATCTCCAGTGGCACACGAACTGTCCCGAGAGGGTAACACAGAATTGGGTGTTACAGTTAGCAGCAACATGTCCCAGTCATGGGAAGCAGTCAGGCTCACAGGGTGGATGGAAAGCTTACACTCTCATCCTCTTCAGAAGGCACAGACATTATCACTGGAAGCAAATACAGCTGTTTTACTAGAAGTCATGGTGTCCATTATTCAGTGATAAGAAAAACAAATCTCTAAAGTACACTCTTGAATTAGCATAGCTTTTCATAGTTATTTTTTCCTCTAGAACCAGGTGCCTTGGAGAAGGAAATCCATTCCTCCCACAACTCAGATGATTACTGCAGAAATCCTTTCCTCCAGAAACCCTTGGGCTTTGTGACTACTTCCTGACCTCGTTTTGCTTCACCCTGATGAAGAGCAACCCAGCTGGGAAAGGGTTCATTGTAGCTCCCATCTCCAGGTTACAGTTCATCAGAGCAGCAAAGTCAAGGTGGCCGAAACTTATACACAGTCATGGACTGGAGAGATGGCTAAGTGGTTAAGAGCACTGACTGCCTTCCTGAGGACCTGAATTCCATTCCTAGGACCCATATTAAGTGGCCCACAATGGCCTGTCACTCCAGTTCCAGCGGATCCAATGCTCTCTTCTGGATTTGCCAAGTACACGTACTCGTGTGTAGTCACATGTAGGCACATAAATTTTTGAAAAGTTATGTCACATCTAGTCAAGAGCAGGGAGAAGCAGATGCGTACATGCACAGTGCTTGATTTCTTTCTTATTTTGAATGCATATGCATGTCTCTGTATGTGTAATGCATGCCATATGTGTGGTGGTGTCTTTGCAAGCCAGAAGGAGCTAGAGTTATAGGTAGTTGTGGGTTGCTAGATATGGGTGCTGGGAATAGAACTTGGGTCCTCTATAATAAGAGCATTGAGCTGGGCGGTGCTGGCGCACACCTTTAATGCCAGCACTCAGGAGGCAGAAGCAGGCAGATCTCTGTGAGTTTGAGATCAGCCTGGTCTACAAAGTGAGTTTCAGCAAGGGCTACACAGAGAAACCCTGTCTCAGAGAGAGAGAGAGAGAGAGAGAGAGAAAGAGAGAGAGAGATCTGTCCAGTCCTTCCCTCTGTCCAGTCCTTCCCTCCCTCCCTCTTTCTTTCTTTCTTTCTTTCTTTCTTTCTTTCTTTCTTTCTTTCTTTCTTTTTTTCTTTCTTTCTTTCTAGACAGGGTTTCTTTGTGTACCCCTGGATGTCCTTTAGATCTGTTTGGGTTCAAACATCCTCTCTTCCCCTCAGGTTCAAACTCTGCCTCCTGAGTACTGAGATTAAAGGCATGTACCACCACTGCCTGGCCCTTTTCCTTTTTTTTTGTTTTTTGTTTTTTGTTTTTTCGAGACAGGGTTTCTCTGTGGTTTTGGAGCCTGTCCTGGAACTAGCTCTTGTAGACCAGGCTGGTCTCGAACTCACAGAGATCCGCCTGCTTCTGCCTCCCAAGTGCTGGGATTAAAGGCGTGCGCCACCACCGCCCGGCCCTTTTCCTTTTTTTAATACAGTCTAGGACCTAAACTCATGTAATGATACTGCCCATCATATCAATTCTGCAATCAAGACATGCCCACAGACCAACCTGATCTAGATAATTCCTCATTAAGATTCATACATGTATATAATGAATCTTTTACATTCCTTACCTTATTACCCCTTCAACCCTCCCTCTTTCTCCCTTTGAAACCTTTTTCTTCCCAATAAATCTCATTTTTACCTTCATGTCATTTTAAAAAATGTGTGACCCACTGGGTTTAATTAGGGTATTTTGTATGGCCATAGATAGGAGGTTATTTACAGGAGCATCTTTAACTTACCAGTGGCCACACCGCTGACAAAAATCACGCCCTTTCCCTGGCTACCATTAACTGAGATACAGCCTCTCAGGGAAGCCAAGAGCTTCTGGAATTTATTAGTTTGGCTAGGCTGGCTGGGCAGTGTGTTTCAGAGACCTGCTGGTCTGAATCTTGCTGGTGCTGCCGGTGTCATTGCTCAGACTTTACTGGGTGCCGAGGAACTGAACTCGGGTCCTCACACTTGCAAAGTCGATACTTTACAGGCTGCACCAACTCCCACCCCCTGAGCTCAGTCCTGGTAGCATGATAGTTTCGTGAGTTTGCAAATTTGTTAAAACTGATAGAAAGTATGCTTAATCTGGGTGTTGTGTTCTGTATATAAATTATACATCAATAACATCAATTTTCTTTTTTCATAATAATGGACCAGAATGACAGAAAATTACTGCTTTTGAAAGCAGATCCAGTTGGGTCTAGTTTTCTGTGACAAGACACACAGGGCATCCATCTACATTAAGCTGATGACAATGGACATAGCTCTTGGGAGCAGACGGATGGGACACACGTCAGGAGTAGCGGCAGCCTTGCATTACTGAGACTAGTCTTATAGGTCGAATGAACATTAACGAAGTACAACCAGAGAAAGGCAATTAGGGAGTCCGTGGAGCTGGGGGTACGGATCGATCGATGGGTGGAAATGTAGTCAAGCCTCTATCTCAGCACCACAGTGTGTCAAGGAGAACAGCCCCAGAAGGGGTCAACAGCTAGCACAAGGGCACAATTCTGGAGAGCGAACCCATCAGGCCCCGCGTCTTTTGCTGTTGTTTGGATCCGTGTGTTAAAGATTTGATCCTCAGGGTGGTACTACTCGGGTGTAGTATTAATTATTAATATGACACAGCAACTTAAGAGAAGAACAGCTTTAAAGATTTACTTTTATTTACGTGTGTGTGTGTTTGTGAATATCCACATGTTCGTGCAGATGCCCATGGAGACCACAAGAGAGTGTCAGATCCCCCAAGAACAGGAGGTACAGTTGAGTCATCTGACATCAGTCCTGGGAACTAAACCCCGGTCCTCTGCAAGAGCAGTACACACTCTTAGCTGCTGAGCCATCGCCCCAGGAAGAGTCTACTCACAGGTTGAGGGTACAGTCCGGGATGGGGGCAGGGGAGCTGGAGTGTGAGGTCACTTTGCGCCCACAGTCAGTGAGCAAAGAAATAAACACAGGTGCTCTACTGGCGGTCTGCTACGTGTGCAGTCTGCATGGCTCCCCCCACACATGTTAGCAGAGGCTAGCCTAATCCAGAAGACACCTCCTAGGCACGCCCAGAGACTTGTCTCCCAGGTGATTAGAGACTACCAGGTTGCCAATAAACATAAACATCAAAGAGGTGGAGGAGCCTTTAGGAGGTGGAGCCTATTCAGAGGTCTGTAGGTCATTGAGGGCAGGCCCTGAAGGAGGTTGTTGTAGGGACTCACCCCTTCCCCCCCCCCCTTTCTTTTTTGGCCGGGAGGTAAGCAATTTGCTCCATCACGTGCTCCCCACTATTGTCATTTGGATCACCAATCAGAGGGTATGATTGGCCTGATGTTGGGCTGGAACCTGGACAACTGAAAGTCTCTTTGTAAAGGGATTCTCTCCGGTGTTTTGTCCTAGAATAAAAAACTGAATAACATTCCTTTGGGGGTCTTATTTGTTTGTTTTGTTTTGTGGGTTTTGTTTGTTTGATCTGTTGATTGATTGGATTTTTTTTTTCCAGACAGTTTCACTCTGTAGCCGTCACTGGCCTAGAGCTCCCTGTGAACCAAGCTAGTCTTTTAGCATGTGGTACTCCTCTTAATGCCTGTTCCCGAGGGCTGAATTTAAAGAGAATTTAAAGAGAATGTTAAATCTCTTCCTAGATTGAAATGATCACTCTTTTGCAGGGAAGCTCCTCAAACAGGTAGGGAAACAACTCAAGAGAGCTTCAGGACCCCCCCCCCCCCCCCCACTGATCAGATCCACTAGGTCCCCCCACCTTGCCAGAGTAGGCACTAAAAGCTGAAGTCACCCTCAGAAGAGCAGAGCCGAGCTGCAGGGAAGACTCAGATGAGCAAAGCTCCCATAAAGACTTGAGACCAGACCAGCTTCCTGGAAGAAGCCACAACCAAATAAGCTCCCTGGAAGAGGTTTTAAACCAGCTGTGGCCCCTGGAGGGGACAAGCTCCACCCTGTTGAGCTGCCCGCAGGCTGGGTAGTGTGTCCTAGATCCCCAGCTTTTTTTGAGTTGGAAAAAGCAGAAACCAGTGGCGCTCCCTGTAAGAGTTCTAAATCACCCGAGATGCCCAAAAGGGACACACTCCAGCCTGTTGAGATGCCTGCAGGATGTGCAGGGTGTCCAGGTCCCCAGCTTTTGTGAGCTGTCACTCATGCTGGGGTGAACTTTGGTGATGCAGCTGTCTTTTAATCCTTTCTGCTCTGTAAATAACTTCTCACCCATATCCCTGGAAGGAACACCAGTACAGCTGACGGGTTCAGTAAGTTGGACTTGGGTGGAATCTGCATGGGTTCCCTGTCGGGGTGAGTAGATTTCTGTGTTGCATTTCTCTAGGAAAAGTTTTATCACACAACGTAGGTGCCACCGCACTTGGCTTAACCATCTTTGCTTCATTCCCCCACGTTATTCCCAAACCTTACCCCAAGTCGTGGAGGTATATACCTATAATTCTAGGAATTCTAGCACTTGGGAGGAAATTGGCGGCCAGCCTGAGCCACATAGCTGGACCCTGTAACAATAACAATAATGCAGGAACGGAATCCTAGATGCAGGGCCATAGGCTGTGTCATCCCCGCTCCTTGTGCCTCTGCTCTCTGGCCTTCTTTTCTGGTCTGGTCTGCCTTTGCACCCTAAGCAAAGTTCACGTCCTTAAACACACTCCTTGGTTCTGTGTGTTACTGGTATTTGGAAATGGAGATTTTGAGATTAGATGAGGTTGTGAGGATGGGGCTCTCACAATGGCGTCAGTGGCTTTATAAACAGGAAGAGACTCCCAAGCTAGCACAGTAAGTCTTTTTGTTTGTTTGTTTGTTTGTTTGGTTTGGTTTTTCGAGACCGGGTTTCTTCGTGGCTTTGGAGCCTGTCCTTGAATTAGCTCTTGTGGACCAGGCTGGCCTTGAACTCACAGAGATCCGCCCTCCTCTGCCTCCCTCTTTTTGACAATGCAATGCTTTTTACTATTTTTATGCTTCAGTATGGAGTTTCTCTCCTGATCCACAGTGCCTTCTGGCCTTTGGACTTCCCAGCAAGACCACAAGTTCAAAGTCAGACTAAGCTCTGTAGTGAGTTCAAGGCCAGCCTAAATAATCTAGTAAGCTCTTACCTCAAAAATTTTTTTAATATTTATTTATTATGTACACAGTGTTCAGCCTCCATGCCTGCAGGCCAGAAGAGGGCACCAGATCTCATTACAGATGGTTCTGAGCCACCATGTGGTTGCTGGGAATTGAACTCAGGACCTCCGGTAGAGCAGTCAGTGCTCTTAACCTCTGAGCCATCTCTCCAGCCCCTTACCTCAAAATTTAAATAAAAGTAAAAGAGAGGGAAGGAAATGTAATTCAGCATTTGGCAGCTTACCTAGCATGTACATGTATGAGATCTGGGGTTCAATCTCAGCAACACACACATACATACACACACATGTATCCACTAATAAAACCCAAAACACAACTATAGAAATGGCTCAAAGGTTGAGAGTGCTTGCGACTTTACCAGAGGACCATAGTTCCAGAATGCATAAGTCATGACTCAGAATAGCTCTAGGGGATCTGACGGCCTTTTCTAGACTCTGAAGTCATCTGCCCTTTACATCAAGCACACACGCACGCAACAAGTGTGCGTTCAAATTTAAAAACAAATTAAAACATACCCAAACCAAACAAAACACACAGTAACTTAAGTTTTTTGATTTTTTTTTCATGGAGAAACAGGTTTTTTATTTATTTATTTTTTTTGGTGGTTTTTTTTTTTTTTTCGAGACAGGGTTTCTCTGTGATTTTGGAGCCTGTCCTGAAACTAGCTCTTGTAGACCAGGCTGGTCTCGAACTCACAGAGATCTGCCTGCTTCTGCCTCCCGAGTGCTGGGATTAAAGGCGTGCGCCACCACCGCCCGGCCCTGGAACTCTTTATAGACCAGGCTGTCCTCGAACTTGCAGAGATCCTCCTGCCTCTGCCTCCCGAGTGCTGGGATTAAAGACATGAGTTACCACTCTGCTGTGAAATAAAATTTAATTATTTTTGTCTATTTTTAAAAATTTAATGTGTATGGGTGTTTTGTCTGAATGTTTATCTGTGTGCCACTTGTGTGCCCGCTGCCCACAGAGGCCAGGAGAGATCGTCAGATCTTCTGAAACTGAAGTTACAGACTGTTTGGAGCTGCAAGGCAGGTGCTAGAATTTAAATCCGGGCTAGGGGTCTTAACCATTGAACCAGCTCTCCAGCCTTTATTTAACAAACGTTGAATAGGGGCTGGAGAGATGGCTCAGAGGCTAAGAGCATTGCCTGCTCTTCCAAAGGTTCTGAGTTCAATTCCCAGCAACCACATTCACAACTAACTGTAATGAGGTCTGGTGCCCTCTTCTGGCCTTCAGGCATACACAGAGAGAATATTGTATACATAATAAATAAATAGCCGGGTGGTGGTGGCGCATGCCTTTAATCCCAGCACTCAGGAGGCAGAGCAGGTGGATCTCTGTTAGTTCGAGACCAGCCTGGTCTACAAGAGTTAGTTTCAGGACAGGCTCCAAAACCACAGAGAAACCCTGTCTCGAAAAACCAAAAATAAATAAATATTTAAAAAAAAACAAACGTTGAATAGAATGTATGAATGTTTTATTCTTGACCAGATACCCTTGGGGGAGGGTCATTTTACCGACCCACCAGGTACAAAGAAAAACCTCAAGAGGGGACAGATAAGAGGTCAATCAGTTGATTCCATGATCAGCTGCCTATACCTCCCCGACCCCCAGCTTTAAGAGGAGACAATGACCCTGGGGTTCAACAGTTCTTTGTCCTCCTGCCGCAAGGGGGAGTCAAGGCTCTGCCGCTGTGGAGCCCAGATGAAGGCCCGCTAGGCAGCCATCTCTATGGTCTGGCTCTCCAGGCCCCTCCTCTCCGGCCCTCCGCGTGCCTCTATGGTTCTTCCTGTCATTAGTCGGGAGGGGGCGCTGCGCGCAGGCGCGAGGTAGACGCCGTGGCGCGGCCGGAAGGAACGCAGTAGCGGCCTCGGCGGCAACGGCGGCGGCAGCTAGGGCAGCGCCGAAGCTCTTCGAGCGGCTGCTTCAGGTGACTTGAGACTGAACTCCGGGCGCCGATCCGCGCTCGCGGACCTGGGCTAGCTGCGCGGCAGGTACGTGACGGACCCGCGCGCGTGGGCTCCTCGGGCCGCGGGTCGAGTGAGGCGAGTGGCCTCCCGCCAGGGCGCCACTGGGGTGGGGGCGGGGGCCGAGGGGGGGACGCGCTCTGGAGTCCCGGGGGTCCGGGGGGCTCCGCACAGGGGGTGTCGGGAGGGGAGCGGCGGAGACGGCCGCGGGCCAGCCGGTTCTCCTCCCGCCACTTGAGGAAGTTTCTCTGGCCGGCCTGCTGCCCCAGGGGCGACGAGCCGCTGAGAGAAACGGTTCTCTGGCGGCTCTGGCTTTGGTGGCCGCGCTTCCCACCGCGGCCTGGAGGAGCGGAAGAGGCGACGGACTGTTGACTTTGAACTCCAGCCCGGGATAGTTCGGGCCCCTCGGAGTCTTGAGTTGACAAGCCTGTCATCCCAGCCAGCGCTCCGGAGTAAGGGGACATACAGCTCGTGCAAACGGAGCCCTGGTGCTCCCGTGGCGCGTGGCACGCTGGGTGAGCGCGAGACCCACGCTCGAGTGGACGAGGCGGCCCCTTGTGGCTCATCCCGTGATTCCCAAACTCCCTGCCTGTTCAAAGGGTGCAGTGACCCTGGGACCCTCTCCTGCGTTGTCGTTTCTCAGTTGGGGTTTGCTCGCTTTCTTTTGAGAGTCTCACTGCTAGCCGAGGCTGACCTGGAACCTGAGAAGTAGATGAGGTTGGCCCCTGCAACTCGTAGGAATTCATGTACCTCTGCCTTGGGAGTGACTGGGCTAAAGGTCTAGGCCTAGGAAAGCTGCGACTGCTTGCTATTTTAGCATATGAAGAGAAAGGGCTTGTGCCTGCCCTTCTTAGGAGGAAGGGAACAACAATATTTTGTTTTCAAAACAGGGTTTCTCTCTGTGTTGCCAGGCTGGCCTTGAACTCAGAACCTTTTCTTTATGACTTCATCCCACAGTTTAGTTTATCCGAACTAAGAAATAACCAAGCTTTGCATTCTGTTTGAATCCAAATTGACAGTGCCTAGGGTATAGAAAAGGTGGTGAACTTCAGGAAGTGGCTGAGGATCTTGAGTTTACAAATTCTTGAGCCTATTGCATTAGGGACTTGAGACTTTTAAATTTTATTTATATTTATATTTATTTATTTATTTTTGAGACAGGGTTTTTCTGTAGCTTTGGAGCCTGTCCTGGAACTGGCTCTTGTAGACCAGGCTGGCCTCAGAACTCACAGAGATCCGCCCTACTCTGTGAGTGCTGGGATTAAAGGTGTGTACGCCACCACCCAGCAGGGCATTTGAGATTTTTATCAAAAGAGGACAAGAATGGCTAATAAGATCTTGAAGAGAAATCTAATAAAATTGCGACTCATGGAGATTGAAAGTTTATGAAGTCAGCCAGGCCATATTTAGTGCTTGCCTTTAATCCCAGCATTTGGGAGGCAGAGGCAGGGGGTTAAAAAATGGTTTGTGAAACCTGGTGAGACTGTTTACTAACTATAGTATGAAGTACTACTTTTATGATTACTGTATTCTAGGCTTTGCCATATTCCAGACATAATGAATTCTTATATTGCCATCACTTTTGTCAAAACAGTGTTTCTCTGTGTAGTCCTGGCTGTCCTGTAATTCACTCTGTAGATAAGACTGGCCTCAAACTCACAGAGATCTGCCTGCCTCTGCCTCCTGAGTGCTGGACTTAAAGGCGTGTGCCCCCACACTGGGCTCAAAACCTTTAATTTTTAAAAACATTTATTCAGCATGTATATGGGCACGTAATTTCACTTTATGGTAAGAGTACAGTTTTTGGAAATGAGTTCTCTTCCACCATTTGGGATTCAGGCAACCAACTTAGGCTTTCAGGTTTAGCAGCAAGTACCCTTAACCTGTTGTGCTGACTCAACAGCCTTATCTGTACAAAACTGATGCTAAGTGTGATGTACGTACAACTCTTAAGCATTTTTCTTATTCTTAGCCCTATCAATTGAGGTAAGTGCTCCAGTATCACGCTTGCTCGCTCGCTCGCTCGCTCTCTCTCTCTCTCTCTCTCTCTCTCTCTCTCTCTTTCTCTCTCTTTCGTGTGTGTGTGTGTGTGTGTGTGTATGAAGGGAGGTGCTGAAAAATGAAACAAATGTAGTAAGGTTCAGAGCTAAGTCTGAAACTCATTTGGTTGCACAGTTCTTGCCTCTAATTGATTACTCTGCTATACCTTGTTAATGCTATTCAAAATGTGGTTTTAAACCAGCTTCTTGGTGCCTGGCTGTGTTCTTGTCCCCAGGCTTTGGAAGTATTGAGTAAGACATGGTCTTGCGCATTTGGAATTTAAGTTCCAGGAGAAGAGGTTAACATTAAGTATAGTTTCTTAAATCGTTGAAGTTACTCTGTAGTAGTTGAGAAATTGAGGGATGTTTTTTGAATAAACGGGTCAGGGACACTTACAGGTTAGTCAGGAAAGGTTTTTCTCTGAGGGAGTAGAGAATTGAGGGATGAACATAGGTAACTTGGCCAAAGAGGCAGTCTCACAAAGGGAATTCAGCCTGAGAAAGTAAGTTTGGTAAGATCAAGGAACCAAGTCATTGTTGCTAAAGAATGGGGAAAAAACTATCAGGTGACACTACTTGGATCAGCAAATGCTTGATGAAACCTGTTTTATATACTGTGGTAAGGACTTGGGTTCTGTCATAGTGACACTTGTAATTTAAAAAGCAGCCAGGTGTGAAGGTGCATGCTTTTAATCCCAGCAGAGGCTGGTGTGGTCGACATAGCATGTTGCAGGTCAACCAGTCTGGAAAACAAAACAAAAACAACCCCCAGTGCTAAATAGGTCAAAGTGTGGAGCCTAGAAGGCAGAACTTAAACTAAAAGCAAGATGCAATGCGTTGTAAGCTCCTAGATGATTTTCAAGGACTAGGGCTGTATGGGACTTAGCACCTGCCAGGTCCTGGGTTCAGTTCCTTGTACGGTGCCCCATCACCAGAAACATAATTGAAAATGTGAGTGACTGTGTTTACTTACCTGCTCCCATTTCAGAATCAATTTTCTAGCAGTTGAGAAAAATCTTAACGTTTTATGTTAACTTTTTCTAAAACAGTTTCTTGTCATGCAGGCAGTCTGATCTCAAACTCACTATGTAACTCAGGATGATCTTGAACTAGTACTATCTATCCATTCTGCCTTTTCTGAGTGCTGGAATCAAAGGTCTTCACCAACATTCAGGATTATGTGGTACTCATTGAACTCGGCTTCCTGGCTACCAGGCAGACCTGTCCTTGTATTAAAATCGTCAGCTAACGCTGAGGCTTGAAAGAATGACTCCGCTATTAAAGAGCAGTTGCTGTTCTTGCAGAGGCTCTGGGTTTGGTTTCCAGCATCCATGTGGTGGCTCATAAACACCTGTAACTCCAGCTTCAGTATCTCCTTTTGGCCTCTGTAGGTACTGGATACACGCATAATGCACATACATATATTCAGACAAGCATTTGTGTGCACAATTAAAATAAAACTATTTAAAAATGTTTAGCTAACCAACCTGAGGATTGTGAATTTAATTTTTGGTGTGAGTTTTAGTGTAAAAAAACGCTGATAATAGGACTTTTAGATTTTTTATTATCTGCACACTTACATTTGTAAACATGGATATTATTATACTTTACGTATTTTATTTTGTCTATATATTAAAATTAACATACTAAATTTTCTTATTCTGAACTCATCTTCTTGTTTGTTTGGTTTTTTTTTTTTAAGGATTTATTTATTATGTATTCAGTGTTCTGCCTGCATGTATCCCTGCAGGCCAGAAGAGATGGCTGTGAACACATGTGGTTGCTGGGAATTGAATTCAGGACCTTTGGAAGAGCAGGCAAAGCTCTTAACCACTGAGCCTTTTCTCCAGCCCCCCCCCCTTTTTTTTTGAGTTTTTCAAGACAGGGTTTCTCTGTAGCTTTGGAGCCTGTCCTGGCACTAGCTCTTGTAGAACAGGCTGGCCTCGAACTCTCAGAGATCCCCTGCCTCTGCCTCCCGAGTGCTGGGATTAAAGGCGTGCGCCACCACCCCCCAGCTCTTGTTTGTTCTTAATAGTCCTGCCATTCTCCACCTGATCTCACCATCTAGGTCAATTTAGACTCCTTTCTTTTTCTTGCCTCATAGCCAGTTATATTCAAAATTCCACCTAAATCTAATTCTGTATTCAGTATCTGTGTCCCCTCCCCTTATATACTATTATCTCTAATTCAGGCTTCTTAGGCTCTTGTTTACTGGGTTTCCTGCACAAAATGTCCCTGCGTTGCCCATTGCAGCAAAGCTGATCTTCCTAATATGAAGCTCTCATTGTTCTGTTTCCCACTGGCTGGAAAACATAATTTGAACTTCAGTTCGGCATCCTATCAACACCACAGACTACCTCCAAACGTACTGGCAATATAATCATTTAATCTTTTGATAGGAGTAAAAGAGAGAGGGAGAAGGAGCGTGTGTGTGTGTGTGTGTGTGTGTGTGTGTGTGTGTGTGTGTGTGTTTTGAGAGGAGAGGAGAGGAGAGAGTGTATGTTTGAGAGGAGAGGAGCGAGTGTGTGTTTCTTGAGTCTGGGTCTTGATATGTAGACCAGGCTGAAGTTCCCAGCTTTTTTATGGTCTGGAGATAGAAGAGGACTCACCTGGTGCATGTTGTCAGCTAAGATGCTAAGATGGCCATTTTTTTTTTTTTTTACTCACAAGCCTTGTCAGAGATCAGAGACTGCTAGAAGAAGTCTTGGGTTTTGTTGTCTGTAGTGCCAGAGGATTCTCCAGCTGACCATGCAGACTTAGCCTTCCAGAGCTGTGTGCTCTTAAAGGCTAAGATGGATTATGGCACAGCACTTGGTGGTGTTTAAAGTGGCTGGCCTTGCTAAATGGTTCCTGTCTACCTCTCCTGCTTAGGATAATTTCTGTGTGTATGTGTGCACATGTACATTGTGTGCTTGGATGTGCAGGTGTGTGTGTGTGTGTGTGTAGACCAGAAATCAACTTCCTTAGGAGCTGTCCAACTTGTTCTTGTACTGGCCAGGAACAAGTCAAATGGGCTATACTGTCTAGCTAGTGGGCCCTGCAGATCTACCTCCCCAGCACTGGAATTACAAGTTTGGGCCACCATACCTGGACTTCTGTTTTTTGTTGGTTTTTTTTTTTTTTTTGTTTTTTTCGAGACAGGGTTTCTCTGTAGCTTTGGAGCCTGTCCTGGAACTCCCTTTGTAGACCAGGCTGGCCTCGAACTCACAGAGATCCACCTGCCTCTGCCTCCCGAGTGCTGGGATTACAGGACCACCGCCCAGGCATACCTGGACTTCTGTTTTGATACTGAGGATCACAACTGTGTTCTCGTGCTTTCATGGTAAACATTTTACTAGCTGTTTGTCTCTCCAGTCTCAAGTGATTTATTTATTGCATGACTATCACATAGAACGTACTTGACTTTCTTTTACCCTTCCAAGTTTCCTTTATTTGGGGGGAGGGGTTCAATTTTTTTTGTTTTATTGATATTTATTGAGCTCTACATTTTTCTCTGCTCCTCTCACTGCCTCTCCCCTCTTCCCTTCAATCCTCCCCCCATGCTCCCAATTTACTCAGGAGATCTTGTCTTTTTCTACTTTCTACTTCCCATGTAGATTAGATCTGTGTAAGTCTCTCTTAGTGTCCGCATTGTTGTCTAAGTTCTCTGGGATTGTGGTTTGTAGGCTGGTTTTCTTTGCTTTATGTTTAAAAACAACCTATGAGTGAGTACATGTGATAATTGTCTTTCTGTGTCTGGGTTACCTCACTCAAAATAATTTTTTCTAGCTCCATCCATTTTCCTGCAAAATTCAAGCTGACGTATTTTTTTCTGCTGTGTAGTACTCCATTGTGTAAATGTACCACATTTTCCTTATCCATTCTTCGATTGAGGGGCATTTAGGTTGTTTCCAGGTTCTGGCTATGACAAACAAAGCTGCTATGAACATAGTTGAGCACATGTCCTAGTGGCACAATTGAGCATCCTTTGGATATATACCCAAAAGTGGTATTGCTGGGTCTTGAGGAAGGTTGTTTCCTAATTTTCTGAGAAATCACCACACTGACATCCAAAGGGGCTGTACCAGCTTGCATTCCCACCAGCAATGCAGAAGTGTTCCCTTTTCCCAACAACCTCTCCAACATAAGTTGTCATCAGTGTTTTTGATCTTGGCCATTCTTACAGGTGTAAGATGGAATCTCAGAGTTGTTTTGATTTGCATTTCTCTATGGCTAAGGATGTTGAACATTTCCTTAAGTGTCTTTCAGTCATTTTAGATTCCTCTGTTGAGAGTTCTCTGTTTAGGTCTGTACTCCATTTTTTTGTTGGATTATATGATCTTTTGGTGTCCAGTTTCTTGAGTTCTTTGTATATTTTGGAGATCAGACCTCTGTCTGATGTGGGGCTGGTGAAGATCTTTTCCCATTCTGTAGGCTGTCATTTTGTCTTGTTGATCGTGTCCTTTGCTTTACAGAAGGTTTTCAGTTTCAGGAGGTTCCATTTTTTTTTTTTAGTATTTATTTATTATTATGTCTGTGTGTATGACTGCAGGCCAGAAGAGGGCACCAGACCTTATTACAGATGGTTGTGAGCCACCATGTGGTTGCTGGGAATTGAACTCAGGACCTTTGGAAGATCAGGCAATGCTCTTAACCTCTGAACCATCTCTCCAGCCCAGGAGGTTCCATTTATTGTTTCTCGCAGTGTCTGCTGCTGGGGTTCTATTTAGGACATAGTTCCCTGTGCCAATGCGTTCAAGTTTATTTCCCACTTTCTCTTCTATAAGGTTCAGTGTGACTGGCTTTATATTGAGGTCTTTGATCCATTTGGACTTGTGTTTTGTGCATGGTCATAGATATGGGTCTATTTTCATTCTTCTACATGTTGATATCCAGTTTTGCCAGCAACACTTGTTAAATATGCTTTCTTTTTTCCATTTGATATTTTTTGTTTCTTTATCAAAGATCAGGTGTTTGAAGATGTGTGGATTGATATCCGGGTCTTCTATTCGGTTTCATTGGTCCTTTTTTTTTTCTTAATGTATATGTACTGAGCATTGGTAGTGCACACCTTTAATCCCAGCACTCAGGAGGCAGGGGCAGATGGATCTTTGAGTTCAAGGCTAATCTTGTCTTTCAAGTTTCAGGAGAGGCTCCAAAGCTACACAGAGAAACCCTGTCTAAAAAAGGGGGGGGGAGTAAAAATTGTATGTATGTGGCGGCAGTGTTTTACTAGCATGTGTATCTGTGCACTGTTTGCATGCAGTGCCTACAGAAGCCAGGAAGAGGATATTGGATCCCAGGGAACTACAATTATAGGAGGCTCTTAGCCACTACTTTGAGATCTGGGAATTAAACCTCTCTGGTCCTGGAAGATCATTCAGGGCCCTTTTGCACTTACCCATATTGCTCTAAATTCTTTAAAACAATATTTTCCATGAGGGATTTTCTTTGTATATCTTCCTCATACATCATAAAATCTTTGTGCCATGTAGCAACACACTAAATATTTGCTGAATTCTTTATTGTTTGATTTTTTTGGGGGTTGGAGGCATGGTTTTTCTGTGTAGCTCTGGCTGTCCTGGAACTCGCTCTGTAGACCAGGCTGACCTCAAACTCAAAGATCCAACTGCCTCCTAGATTGTTGGGGTTACCTCATGTACCACTACCATCCACCTTATGTTCTTAAGTTTATATTGTGGGCCAGTGAGATGGCTCTATTCTGACATTGAACTCCCAGAGATCTGCCTACCTCTGCCTCCCAAGTGCTGATTAAGGCCATGCACTACTATGCTCTGCTGCCCTTCCATATTCATTTCTTAGAATTTATCTGTTGTTGAACTTGGTCCCCTAGACCTATGATTTCCCAGAGTCTTAATAAATATTTGTTTCCCTTAAATTACCATTTCCCTATATAGAATTGTTTAGAAATTTTTGCTCAGTTGGGCGGTGGTGGCACACACCTTTAATCCCAGCTCTTGGGAGGCAGAGGCAGGTGGAGCTCTGTGAGTTCAAGACCAGCCTGGTCTACAGAGTGAGTTCCAGGACTGCTCCAAAACTACAGAAAAACCCTGTCTCGAAAAATCAAAACAAAACAAAAACAAAATAAAATCAAATAAAAATCTTACTAAATTTCAACCAGGCAGTGGTGGTGCACACCTTTAATCACAGCTCTTGGGAGACAGAGGCAGGTGGATCTCTGTGAGTTTGAGGCTAGCCTGGTCTACAAGAACTAATTCCAGGACAGGCTCTAAACTACAGTAAAACCCTGTCTGGAAAAATAAAAAAAAAAAAAAATTTTTCCCCCTACATGTCTTTTTCTTGTTAAGTGCTGTGTAATGAAAAGTTCCTCAGGCTTTCATTCTACAATGTGGCCTGATCAGACTTGCATTCTGTTTTGTTTGGCAATGTAACATTGTTTCCTTAAAAAGGGCTGATTCTTTTTTTTTTTTTTTTTTTTTTTTTTTTTTTTTTTTTGCTTTTTCGAGACATCGTTTCTCCCTGGTTTTGGAGCCTGTCCTGGAGCTAGCTCTTGTAGACCAGGCTGGTCTCGAACTCACAGAGATCCGCCTGCCTCTGCCTCCCGAGTGCTGGGATTAAAGGCGTGCGCCATCACCGCCCGGCAAAGGGCCTATTCTTGTCCCTAAAGAGTTTTCTCCAGTAGCCAGTACTTGTTAGTGTCTAGAGTTGGCAATTCATTGAAGGCTGAAAAATGATGGTTATCTTTTTGTTGTTGGTTTTTTTTTGTTGTTGTTGTTTGTTGTTGTTTTTGGAGACTGCCCTGGAACTGGCTCCGTAGACCAGGCTGGCCTCGAACTCACAGAGATCCACCTACCTCTGCCTCCTGAGTGCTGGGATTAAAGGTGTGCGCCACCACCGCCCAGCTAATGATGGTTATCTTTTTATTAAGTTTTTATTTGTAGCCAGGCGGTGGTGCCACACACCTTTACTCTCAACACTCAGGAGGCAGAGGCAAGTGGATCTCTGAGTTTGAGGCCAGCCTAGTCTATAGAGTGAGTTCTAGTACTGGCTTCATAGCTACTGAACAACCCTGTCTTGAAAAGACAAAAATTTTTGATTTGTTTTAGTTAGAATACTTTTATAAAGAAGCCACTTATTTGATCACTCAGTTTATGTAGGAAAAGTAAGGGAATGTCAAATTATTTGTCCTTATTTAACAATTTATTGATTAATTTTGTATGTTTATTTCTTTGTAGTTTTGTTTTTTTCCTAGACAGGGTCTCTCTATGTAGTTCTGGTCATCCTAGAATTCACTATGTAGAACAAACAGGCTGGCCTCGAACTCACAGAGGTCTTCCTTCCTCTGCCTCACAAGTGCTGGAATTAAAGACATACACCATTACATTCTGATGTGGTTTTTTGTTTGTTTGTTTGCTTGCTTGTTTTGAGACATGGTTTCTCTGTAGCTTTGAAACTCATCCTGGAACTCACTAGGTCTAGCCAGTCTAGCCTTGAACCTGTCTGCCTCCTGAGGGCTGGGGTTAAAAGTTTGTTGCCACCACTGCCCAGCACTCACTGATGTGTTGTTGTCGTTGTTTGGCCGGGTTTTTTGTTTGTTTGTTTGTTTGTTTATTTTTCCCCCCTAGACAGGGTTTCTCTGGGTGTAGCTCTCATTGCCCTGGAACTAGCTCTCTAGACCAGGCTGGTCTCAAACTCAGGAATCTACGTGCTTCTGCCTCCTGAGTGCTGGAATTATAGATGTGTGCCACCACTGCCCTTTCTTTAGAAAGGGTCTAATGAGCCTAAGTTAGGGCTCAAACTCATTCTGTAGTTGAGGAGAACCTTGAATCTAATCTCTTGACCTCCCAAATGCTGGAATCTCCACATTCAGCTTTCGTTTGCTAGATAATTCATCTATTGCTTGTCATCATCTGAATATGACCTTTAACAAATTACGGAAGCTAAGGAGATAGCTCAGTTGGTAGAGTGCTGGCTGTGAAAGCATGAGAACTTAAGTATGATTACCAACAGCCCTGTAAAAAGTGTTAATCTTAGTGATGGGGAACTGGAGACAGGGGAATCCTTGGGACTTGTTGGCTAATTAGCCTAGCCGTATTGGTTGGTGAGTCCCATTTTTCAGTGAGAGAATTTGTCATAAAACCCAAAATTGAAAAGTGCCTGAGGAGCCGGGCAGTGATGGCACAAGTCTTTAATTTCAGCACTCGGGAGGCAGAGACAGGTGGATCTCCATGAGTTCAAGACCAGCCTGCTCTACCAAGTGTAGCTCCAAAGCTACAGAGATACCCTGACTTGGCAGGGGGGAAGGGGGGGAAGTGCCCGAAGAATGATACTCAAGGTTTACCTCTGGCATCCACACACATGCGGGCACACACCACACAAAATTATAAACTCTCATTTATACACACTGAAGAATTCCATGTCAGATAAATTCATATCTTTATTGAAAGTCAAGATTTTTTGTTTTAGGGCAGTGGGAACTTCTCCAGACTTGTTTTCTAGTTTTGCCAGAACCCAGTCTTGACACATAGTCTTTGTTAACTCCTTTGATACTGAATGACAAGATGCTCCAGGCTCATTTTGTATGTCTCCAGCCCAAACCTGTAGTTGGTAATTGTCCAAATTTACTTTTGGTAAAAAAAAAAATTTAAAAATTAGAGAAAGCCCTATTTTGTGTGGTTTTCTTCATTGCCTTCAAAAAATTGTTTCATATATTTAGTCTTAACAGTACTTTTATATAAAAAGGTTTCAAAGTTGATCTATACGTGCTGAGTTATGGCCAAAATGAAAGACTCTAGAGGTCAGTAATAGTGTCAGTGGTCTCAGGGTTGATTGTGAGCATTGTCAACATTAACGCAGAGAAGGTGATTAGAAATGCCTTACTTTAGTTTGTCATTATGTTGTTACTATCTCAGACAAGATCAAGGATCATAATTCAGATATCTGGTAAATACCACTCCCTTAGTATATCACCCTTAAAATTGTATAAGATTTCTCTTTTTTTGATTTTTTTTTTTTTTGAGACAAGAGTTTCTCTGTAGCTTTGGAGCCTGTCCTGGAACTAGCTCTTGTAGACCAGGCTGGTCTAAAACTCACAGAGATCCTGCCTTTGCCTCCCAAGTGCTGCAATTAAAGGCATGCGCCACCCACCACCTGGCAAGATTTTAATTTCAATTTTAGAAAAAGGTTTTAAGTTTGAGTGGTAATGGAGTGCCTATCTAAAATTTAGACTAGATTTCATCATCCATTTACTATGCTGTAGATGGTGTTTTGGGTTTTTTTTTTTTTTGTTTCTTTTTTTCGGGACAGGGTTTCTCTGTGGCTTTGGCGCTTGTCCACTGTCCACCTGCCTCTGCCTCCCCAGTGCTGGGATTAAAGGCGTGCGCCACCACCACCTGGCTGATTCTTTTAACTCTTTATGTGTTACATTGGCTGGCATTTGCAATAAAAATTGATTTTATTACTGTTCTGGAGGCTTGAAGTCTTGGAAATAAGATTGCCAGTCTGGTTCTCATGAGGACTTTTCTTTAGGATCACAGACAGCTGCCGTCTCCTCAGTGGTAATTGAGTAAAAACCTAAGCTCTTTGGTTCTGTTGCTTCTGAGGGTGCCAAATCATAATTGGGCTTCACCCCTTAGCCTTCTGTTATATTATCTTACAAAAGACCTGCCTGCAGCTCCTGTCATAGTGAAGGATTTGAGTCAATTCAGGGAGCAGGGAGATAGTTATTCTAGATTCCGATTTCTCTTAATGAAGGGTTTTGTTTTGTTTTTGTTTTTTAGGGTGGGATTAAGTAGCTCTTTGAATAACTTTTGAGTGGTAAACCCTGCATATCTAAAAATAACTTAGTCCTTATTCAGAACTGTTTTAGCTGATTGATTCTAGTTTCATATTTATGTTTTATAACCCTTTGTAAGTAGTTTTCATTATCTGAAAAATTATTCCTTCTAAAGAGCCAATGTTTTATCTCTACAGTTTTTTGCCGTTTTGAGGCAGTATGTATGTAGCTTTGGAATCTGTTCTGGAACTTGCTCTGTATACCTGGCTGGCCTCAAACTCACGGAGATCCACCTGTCTCTGCTTCCCGAGTTCTGGGATTAAAGGTGTGGGCCACCACCACCAGATTTATCTCTACAGTTTTTAATGGTTTTAATCTTTGTCTTTAGGATACATTTAGGCATACTTTTATTTGCATGCTAAATAGTTGTACTTTCATGACAGAAAAGTCATTAAGAAGTATCTGAGTTGAAGGCCAGCCTGGTCTATAAAGTGAGTTCCAAGAGAGCCAAAAAAAAAATCACAAAAGAAAAAAAAATAAATGAATAATTAATTTACCCAGGTATGGTGGTACATGATTTTAGTGGGAGGCAGAGGCAGGCAGATCTCTGTAAATTTGAGACCAGTCTGGTCTAAATAGTGAAATCCAAATCATCACCCAGGGCTACACAGTGACACCATGTGTCAAAATAACAAACAGGGGTCTGAGGTTGGCATCCTTAGCAGGGGTGGGACTGGGAATTGCAAATGGCTCTGCTGCCAGGGGTAGAACTGCTCCAGAGGCTTTACTGGTCCTTGTTACATTGTTCCTGACAACTCTCAGCAAGCACACTATCAGGTCAGACAGTTTACAGTTTCACTGCTTGAAGAAAAGCCTGAGAGAATTCAGCAGATTATTAAAAAGAGCCTTTGAATGATGGAGGAAGGTCATTGGTTAAATAAAAAGAAACTGCTTGGTCCTCTTTGTTTAGAAGATAGGTGGGAGGAGTAAACAGAACAGAACGCTGGGAGGAAGAGGAAGTGAGCTCAGACTCCACAGCTCTCCTCTCGGGAGCAGATGCCTCAGAGAGACACCATGCCTCTCTCCTGGGCAGACACACACGATGAAGCAAGCCGCCAGGTTAGACATGCTGAATCTTTCCCGGTAAGACCGGTGCTCACAGATTATTAGAGATGGGTTGATTGGGCTGTGAGAATTAGCCTGTAAGGGCTAGAGCTAAAGGGCCAAGCAGTGTTTAAATGAATACAGTTTGTGTGTTGTTATTTTGGGCATAAGCTAGCCAGGTGGCTGGGGTGTTGGGGACGCAGCCCCATCGCCCTTATTACTACAAATGGCGCCCACGTGGACAACTGCTTCCACATAAAGCCTGAGACAGCTTGGGAAGTAATTCTAGAACAAAATGACAGCTTTGTGCATGGTTTCTTGGTAGCAGCACTCTCTCAGGTCTACTATGCTTGCTAGAGGCAAGCAAGTGCTCTCATCTAAGAGAAGCTTCCTGATTCAGCTTTAGCTGCAAAACCCTGCAGCTCATTAAGAGGTCCTGCCACGAAACACTTAAACGTTGTTGACGAAAAGCTGAACACATGCTTTTCGGTTTTCAGCCGTAGCAGGAAAAAAACTGCGCCATTTAAAAATGCCTGCTTTCTGGACTGTCCTGCCAGGGCAAACTCTGACTCTTTTACGCAGGCGGTTTGTGCGGTTTGCAAGCACAGGCTGCTGAAGCTCGCTTGCTGGCAGGGACCTTGAAATGCCATAGAGTTGTGGCAGTAAACATGGCTACAGCCAGTACCTCAGCCATGAGGCTGGAAAGCTAAGGAATGGACTGGATCTAGCTGACAAAGCCACGGCTTTAGTCCTACTGAGATTGCTTGGTAAATTAAAGACTCATGTGGTCAGAAAAAGAGAGAGAGATACAGTAAAAAGAGAGATTCAAAGACAAAGAAAATTTTTAAATGATTTACAGTGTGTTAAAAATATATGCAGACTAAAAGTTGAAGTTCTTAAAGTAAAAAACAAAACAAAAAAAGCAAGAGAGTTGTTGTGTGTGGTAGTACACACCTTTAATTTCAACACTTGGAAGGCAGAGGGAAATTGACCTCTGTGACTTCAAGGTGTGATAGTACACGCCTTTAATCCCAGTGCCTAGAAGGCAGAGACAAACAGATCTCTGTGAGTTCAAGGTGTAGTAGCGCACACCTTTAATCCCACTGCTTGGGGGGCAGAGACAGGCAGATTCTGAGAGTTCGAGGACAGCTTGGTCCACAGAGTTATTCCAGGTCAAAGATATACAGAGAATATAAAATAGAAGTAAAAAGAAACGAAATAGAGGTTAAAACAAAGCTGTACAAAGATGGAAAATAAACAGAGAATTTTGATACTGTATGCTATTATGCTCTCTTTGAATTATTTGAATGCTGAGGAAAGAGCAACAGCTGCTAAAAGATATTTATTTATAATTGCTCCTGAACTAATCCAACATAGATATTTTGATGCCTTGACTTTGAAATTTGGATCTAAGGACATGATGCTTTGGAAAGGAGTTTCTTATTTTGTTTTCACAGAGGATGAGACCCTGTTCATTTCTTCTATTTTGATTTGGTATGATAGACCACGACCTCCCGAAAGGTTCCTGTGAACGCCCTCAAAAAATTACTTCACTCAACTGCCAACTGAGATAAACCTGGCACACAGGTTACACCCTAAATGATCTGATTAACAGCGCCCCATTCAGCAGGAAGCAGTTTGGAGAGAAAAAACTGTGCCATGTTCCCAAATATAGTTTATAAATGTTCTTTTACATTTAAAGGGGGATATGATAGAGATATGAATAATTTATATTAGTATAGATTTTGCTTTATTGATAGAGATTTAAGGTCAATTTTGTTATATGTATATGCATATTTCTGCTATTGATTAAGATACTATGATTGTGTAGTTCATTTAAAAATGTAATGTATAATTAGAAATATAGATTGTTAATAGATAATCATAATAGTCAAGTTTGTAGTCATGTTAGTTAATATTTTCTAGATGTGAGTAGATATATTTTAGATAGGCATTCTTCATATTTTTCAAAGATTATAGAATATGGCATTTTAAATGTTTTAATAACTTAGGACTTTTCATGACAATGAGACACTCTGCTCCTGGCAGCACCAATCTACTTCAAGAGGAAGATGGGCATCGAAGAGGATTCTTATGGAGTTTGATAGCCATTTGGGCAAGAAACTGCTCTTGCCTGGACTATTGCATAAACTGGACACATAGAACCCACAGAGAGAGGACTACTGAACTTGCCTAAGGTGAGATGATCTTTCGGGGTTCCTGATTCATGAAAGAGTCTGCGAGACATTCTGCAGGACACAACAGATAGTGACTGAACTGGCTTTGAATTTTCCTGCTTTATGGAAATGTCTGCTGGATACCATGGGCCTGAAGGCTGAAGATGGATGCCCCAACGGTACAGAGGAACTTTGGGTGACTGTCCAGGCAGCGAGATGTCTCTGTCATTTCTAGAGTTTAAAAGTTGCTTTTTTCTTGTTTGCTTAGGTAGTATTGTATCTTTCTGGAGTCTTTGATGGAGTTAAGAGTAGTTAGTTATAGTTATAGTTTTTCTTAGTTATGATAAAGATTATTGTAACTTTTACTTGATAACTGTTTCGTTATATGTAATTTTGCTATGTTAAAGTTAAAGCCTTTTTTTGTTTAAACCGAAAAAGGGGAAATGATGGAGGAAGGTCATTGGTTAAATACAAAGAAACTGCTTGGTCCTCATTGGTTAGAAGATAGGTGGGAGGAGTAAACAGAACAGAACGCTGGGAGGAAGAGGAAGTGAGCTCAGACTCCACAGCTCTCCTCTCGGGAGCAGACGCCTCAGAGAGACGCCATGCTCCCCGCTCCAGGGAAGATGAACGCTATGAAGCTCCGACCCCGGATGGACTTAGGCTAGAATCTTCCTGGTAAGACCCGGTGCTACACAGATGATAAGAAATGGGCTAGTCCAGGTGCGAGAGTTAGCCTAGAAGAGGCTAGATAGAAATGAGCCAAGCAGTGATTGAATGTATACAGTTTGTGTGTTGTTATTTTGGGCATAAGCTAGCCGAGCAGGCGGCTGGGGTGTTGGGGACGCAGCCCCGCCGCCCTTATTACTACAATTGAAGATGTTGACTGAATCATGAATAAATATTAAAAGAAAGAAAAAATAGAGCTGAAGAGATGGCTCAGAGATTAAGAGCACTGACTGCTCTGCTCTTGCAGAGGACCCAGGTTCAGTTCCCATTTTCACATGATAGCTCACAACTGTCTGTAACTCCCATTCCTGGGAATCTGGCACATTCACACAGACATACGTGCACATAAAATAAAAATAAATTTTTTTTTTTCGAGACAGGGTTTCTCTGTGGTTTTGGAGCCTGTCCTGGAACTAGCTCTTGTAGACCAGGCTGGTCTCGAACTCACAGAGATCTGCCTGCTTCTGCCTCCCAAGTGCTGGGATTAAAGCCATGCGCCACCACCACCCGGCTAAAAATAAATTAAAAAAATAAAAAACAAAACTCTGAGAATCTACAGCCCATAACCAGACATTCCTTTAGACATTTAAAGTTCAGAAGCCTGTCTTTGGAAACTAAGCAGGAGCAGCAGCAGTTATAAAATGTCCTTCGACCTCATTAGCCACAAGCCAGATATCATAGGGGAAGATACTAGCTCAGGTGGACATGTTAGCATCCATTATATTGATATCATAGGAGAAGATACTAGCTCAGGTGGACACGTTAGCATCCATTATATTGGTTCTTCGATCCAGGAATGGTGGGATTTGAGGTGAATATGATGTTTTACCTATCTCTCGTTCCTTCCCTCCCAATCCTGTTCTTTTACTGTGAAGACAATTCATTTATTCTGGACATCCTTGTCCCATTTTGAGTCACAGCAAATGTCATCTCGGGTGACTTTTTTTTTTAAATATTTATTTGTTATGTATACAATATTCTGTCTGTGTGTATGTCTGCAGGCCAGAAGAGGGCACTAGACCTCATTACAGATGGTTGTGAGCCACTATGTGGTTGCCAGGAATTGAACTCAGGACCTTTGGAAGAGCAGGCAATGCTTTTAACCACTGAGCCATCTCTCCAGCCCCTCGGGTGACTTACTTTTTTTTTTTTTTTCGAGACAGGGTTTCTTTGCAGCTTTGGAGCCTGTCCTAGCTATTGTAGACCAGGCTGGTCTCGAACTCACAGAGAACGGGTGACTTCTTACACAGAGGAAAGTGGGCTTCAGAATCAGGCAGCTATGGATCTGAATCCCAGAGCATACAGTTTCTCTTGAGTGCTACTTGCAACTCAGTTTCCTCCCAGGGGAGGACTGAATGAAAAGGAAAAGTGCTAACACAGTCATTGTACATAGGGACCTTAAAAGGAATCTAGTGCCCTGGTCTCTCTCCCAGCTCTAGATTTGCTCTTCCATACTCTGCATCATCTTCTCTTAAGAACTCATCTGTGATCTTGTCCTGTCCCAGCTCAGACCTCCACCTGCCTTATCTATACCATCACATGCCCTGCACTCTGCCAAATTGCTGCCCCTCCTGACCCTTTCACTCCATGCCCAGAGAAGGAAGTCCCGGTCCTTTGTGGTTTTAAAATATGTAATAATACGGGATGGAATACTCCCTGAGTATACTGAGCCAATATGTCCTTGCAGTTATGTGAGTCAAAGTGGCATCTGCCTCTGCCAAACTGATAATGAAGTAAATGTATCAATTTGTGACAACTCAGAAAAAAAATCTTACCTTTTAAAATATTACTTTACATAATTGATTCTCAACTTTTCTAAAGCTGTAACCCTTTAATACAGTTCCTCATGTTGTGGTGACCCCAACCATAAAATTATTTTGGGGGGCTGGAAGAGAGGATGGCTTAGCAGTTAAGAGCACCATTGCTCATACAGAGTTCCTGAGTTCAATTACCAGCAACCACATGGTGGCTCACAACCACCTGTAGTAAGATCTGGTGCCCTCTTCTGGCCTGCAGGCATACATGCAAACAGAACACTGCATACATAATAAATAAATCTTTTTAAAAATTATTATTGTTGCTACTTCATAAGTGTATTTTGCTAGTTATGAATCATAATGTAAATCTCTGTGTTTCCCACTAGTCTTAGTTGACCCCTGTGAAAGTCTTTTGACCCCTAACCCCCAAGGGTTTGTGCTGAGAACTGCTGCTTCACATAATTTCTTATTTTCTTCTTCTGAATTCTCTGGCACTTCTGTGATAGAACTTTTGTCTTCTATGACTAAGCTCTCAACATTTTTTAGTATAATCTATATTTAAATGACATGAACAGATAACTGAGGATATAATATGACCCATTCCCAGTTTGTTCCATCTCAACAGGTGCATGTAATAGACTCATGTAATAGATAACCTCATCGAGCTCTAGAACACTTTTTCCCCTCAAAAAGTTGCTCCATAGTCTTTGAGGTCATCTTTCCTTTCACAAAGCAGTTCTTGATTTTCTGTCATTATAAATTAGTTTTTTCCAGCTGGGCAGACCTGTAATCCCAATGTTTCATAAATGAGGTTGAAGAATTGTATGAATTCAAGGCCTACCTGGGTTACAGAGTGAGGCCCTGTGTGAAAAAGGAAGAAAAACTACATGGTGGTGAATGCCTTTAATCCCAGCACCCTGGAGGCAGAGACAGGAGGATCTCTCAAGACCAGTCAGGGCTACACAGTGAAACCCTGCCTCAAAAATTTTTTTTAAAAAGCCAAAAAGGTATTTATTTATGTAAATGTAACTCATATATTTATATGAACTTTCACACTTGCAGGTCTTTTTTGTTAGTTTGTTTTTTAAGACAGGGTTTATCTGGCCTGGACGGCCTGGATCTCACTCTGTAGACCTGCCTGTCCTCAAACTCAGAGATCTACCTGCCTCTGCCTTCTGAGTGCCAGGATTAGAGGTGTGCACCTCCCCTCCAAGATCACACTTGTAGATTCTTTATTGCAATGAAATATTAGGCTTGTGGAGGGTATAGTTCAGTGGTAGATTGGTTGCCTAGCATATGCAAGGCCTTGAAGTTCCCCAGCAATTCAGTTTGTCAGTCATTAATTTTAAATTCGGTTTTTTATGTGTCATCATTAGCTTTTATTGAAATACTTAGGAAGTAAGTTTAAATCCTGTGAAAGTACCATAACACTGGGTTTAATGGTACATGCCTTTAATCCCAGCCTGGTCTTCACAGCAAGATCCAGGTATGCCAGGGCAACAAAGAAAAACCCTGTCTCTAGAAAAAGGAAAGTACTGTATGAAAAAAAATATTTTTCTCTTGGGACTGAAGATTGAACCTAGGCCCTTATTGTTTCTAAGCAAGAGCTCTGCCCCTGAGCTCGTCCCCAAATCTCTTTAATGGCATGTAAACTATATTCCCTTGTTGTATTTCTTTGATTCAGCATTCTGTTTCTGAGATTCATCCATGTTGCATATATTGTGTTGATTCCTTGTTTAAACAATATTCTTACTAATTTGAGAGTTTCATGCAGTGTATTTTGAATATGTTAACTCCCCCTAATATTAATTCCTTCTTTTGCTAAGCAGCCTGTATTTCATAAGTATCTACCAATTTAACTGTTTTTCTATTGATGGAGACCTGGGCTACTTTCAGTTATTGTCTGTAATGAAAGCAGTTATGTACATTTTTTTACATTTTATTTTACATGTGCACACATACACCTATGGAAGTCAGAACAGTTTGTAGGGGTTGATTCCCTTCTTCCATCATGTGAGTGGGTTCCAGGAACTAAATCATATTCCCAGAGGCACCCTTTCCCACTGCCCACTTTACTATCTAGCCTCTGAACATTGTTTATTTTAGATTGTTACTGATTTTTTTTTAATTTTGTGTGTATGCATGATTGTTTGACACTTGCACGCATGTGCCTGAGAAGGACAAAAGAATGTGGCATTGCTTGAAACAAGAGTTAGAGACAGTTGTGAGTTGACCAGCGTGGGTTCTGGGTTCCAAGTGTAGTCCTCTGAAATAGACATCACATACCAGGCCTGCATGTGGGGTCAGAGTACAACTTCTAGGGTCAGTTTTTTCATTCTATCCTGTTGGTCACAGGAATCAGCTCAGGTAGTCAAGCTTCACAGCAAGCATCTTTCCCACTGAGCCTTCTTGCTGACTACCTGGACATTCTTAAATGGGTTTTTCCTGCAAATATTTGGGAGGGGTAAATTCCTTGAAGCAAAATAATATGTTTACATTGATAAAGATACATATTTAGCTTTTTTTCCTTAATAACATATTTAGCTTTTAAAAGCTTCCAATTTCAGAGTTATTCCATTGTATTTTTTAACTATTGCTATGAGCTATATGGCGATATTTTTTGGGAATTTTTAGTATCCTGTTTTTTGTTTGTTTCAGAGTCAGGGTCTTTCTCTGTGTGTCTCAGGCTGGACTCCATGGTCATCCTGCCTCAGTCTCCCCAGTCAGAGGATTTTAGGTCTATACTGCCATTGTTTGTTTCTTTGGTTGGTTGGTTTTCAGTTTTTTCTGTCCTGGAACTTGATGTGTAAACTAAGCTGGACTTGAACTGAGATCTACCTGCCTCTGCTTCCCGAGTGCTTGGATTACAGGCATACACCGCAACTTCCCATCTTATTCTGATGTTTTTGTTTTGTTTTGCTTTTTGAAACAGGGTCTCTTTGTGTAACAGCCCTGGCTATCCTGGAACTCATCCTGCAGACTAGGCTAGCCTCAAGCTTACTGTATTTCTCTGTGTATTCATGGCTGTTCCAGAACTCACTTTGTAGACCAGGGTGACCTCAAATTCATCCCTCTATTCTGCCTCCTGAGTGCTGGGATTAAAGATATGCACCACCATCGCCCAACTATACTGCTGTTGTTAATGTTATTTTCTCTTCTTTTACAGACCCTGTGGAATAGATGATTGCCATGTTTGGGTACTAACAATCACATTATTTATATTGGAATTTGAAAATGGCAGAAGGAAACAACAAAGAAGAGGTCATTCACTTGAACAACTTTCACTGCCACCAGGGAGAGGGTAAATTGCTTGTCCTTTCGCCCTTTACTCAGTGCTTTTTCTTTACTGCAATGGTTGTATCTTTGAAATGATCCTGTTTTGTACCATATATAAACCAGGGAGACGGCAGAGGCAGGCAGATCCCTGTGAGTTCGAGGCCAGCTTGGTCTACAGAGCTAGTTCCAGGACAGGCTCCAAAGCTACAGAGAAACCCTGTCTCGAAAAACCAGGGGGACTCCACTGCTAGACCTAGAACACCAGGCTTAAAATGTCAAAGTAGAATTATGCAGATTTACACTGTATTGATTTGCCTCTGGAGGTTTTTGAGGAAATGGAGATCATACAGGAGCACTCCGGGCCTGTCAAATTTAAAATACCAGACAGTGCTAGGCATTCTTGTTCTTAGATACTTAATTTCTTTTTTTTCTAGCTTTAAGATTCTGACTTAGCCTCATTGAGAATGTTAGGACATAGTTCTTTGTTTTATATATAGTCCTTAAAATTTTGACAAATTCATTGATTTGCAAAGAGCAAAAGAGTACCAGCATTTGCATAACATTGCTAAATGTGTGGAAAATTTCCTGTCAAATCTGTTTTTTTTTTTTGTTTTTTTTTTTTTTTTTTTTTGTTTTTCGAGACAGGGTTTCTCTGTGGCTTTGGAGCCTGTGTCCTGGAACTAGCTCTGTAGACCAGGCTGGTCTCGAACTCACAGAGATCCGCCTGCCTCTGCCTCCCAAGTGCTGGGATTAAAGGCGTGCGCCACCATCGCCCGGCTCCTGTCAAATCTGAATGTACATTTATTAATACTTGGTCCAAAAGAGAAAAATCATGTTGATGAATAAAGAAAATTCTTAATATATTCATTTCTTTTGAGTACAAATTCCATGATGAGACTAAGCTAGCTTTGTTTTTTCTCCTGATGACATTTTAATTGTGACAACAATTTTTTTCCTGGTATGAAATAAATCATGTATTTTGCCTTCAGCAATTTGAAGTGTAGGAAATTATAACACGTGAATAAATTTAGAGGACACAGAATCATTCAAACTGCACAAATTATAGGTACAAAAGAAATACTGAGTTTAAGAGTTTGTTGATAATGTATTATGACTTGGTAGTGATTGTAATAGCCATAACTTGTTATTCAGAAAGTTTGAAATCTTAGCTATAATTTGTACCCACACTCATTTCTGACTTCTGCACATGCATATTGAATTAATGTTAGAATTTTTTAATTAGGCTGTAAATGCAGTTGAATAGTGTTTTTCAAAAACAATTACTAGACGGGGTGTGGTGACACGTTCTTTTAATCCTAGCACACAGGAGGCAGAGGCAGGTGAATCTCTGTCAGTTTGAGACCTGTCTAGTCTATATAGTTCTGTAATAGCCAAAGGTACACAGTGAGAGTTTGTCTCAAGAAAACTAGACACACAGACAATTACTTCCTTATGGAAAATTACTGACTTTGGAAATGGTTTTTTTATTGTTGTTGTTTTTGTTTTGTTTTGTTTTTTTGCTCAACAAATATAAACATGCTTTACCCATTATAAGGATATTTGTAAGGTGTGTAGAGTTGATTAGTAGTTTTATTGTGCCAATCTCTTAAGCTTTTTTGTTTGTTTTGTTTTGTTTTGTTTTTTTCTCTGTAGCCTTGGAGCCTGTCCTGGAACTAGCTCTGGCCTCAAACTAACAGAGATCCACCTGCCTCCCAAGTGCTGGGATTAAAGGCATGTACCACCACCACCTGACAAGTTTTTTCTTCTTAAGAGTTCTGAAAAACAAACTTGCAATCTCACAATTGTGAGCAGACCATTTCTGTCACCTTATGAAGATTCCTATGTGTTCTTTGCAGGCGTGCCCCACTCCATCTTGCCTTGAGGAGGGCACTAATTTACTTTGTGTCACTACTCGGTTTCCTTTTCATGGAACCGCAGTACACAGTTTTTTGGGGGAGAGGGGCTTGGCTAGAATTTTTCTGCCCACATATTAGAATGAAGACAAATAAATTACAAGTTGTTGTTTTTATTTTTTTTATTTTTATTTATTTATTTTTTTAAATATGGAATGCTTCACGAATTTGCGTGTCATCCTTGCGCAGGGGCCATGCTAATTTTCTCTGTATCGTTCCAATTTTAGTATATGTGCTGCCGAAGCGAGCACAAGTTGTTGTTTTTAAAATATATTTGTTTATGTATTTGGATGTTTTGTCTTCATGTATATCTGCACCCCAGAAAAGGGCATTCAATTCTATTATAGACAGTTGTGAGCCTGTAAATGCTGGGAACTGAACTCAGGACCTTTGGAAGGGTTGCCAGTGATCTTAAGCACTGAGCGATCTCTTTAGGCCCACAAGTTCTTATTAGAAAATCCTTATATATGTGGAAGATAAGAATAGACTTCAGGCCAGGCAGTGGTGGCACATGCCTTTAATCTCAGCATTTGGGAGGCAGAGGCAGGCAGATCTCTTGAGTTCAAGGCTAGCCTGGTCTACAGAGCAAATTTTAGGACAGCTAGGGATACACAGAGAAACCCTGTCTCAGAAAAAAAAGAAAGGAAGAAAAAGAATAGATTTCAAACTAACCTATCACAATGGAAATTCATGTTTTGAAAAAAATTTAAGGCCTAAAACTGCATGTATTATATATCAAGTAAAACTGGGAAATTAAGAATCATAGTTAGGGATCAGTAAATGGTAGGTCCAAATAATCAGTACAGCCTTGTAGACCATGTGTCTCTGTTGTATCAACTTATCAATACAGTGTGTTTCCTAAGATTGAACATATGCTTCCCCTTGTGACTCAGCATTTCCATTCCTAGAATGTTCCCAACTGAGATGAGCACATAAAAGCTTGTACATAACAGCAGTATCCAGAATAGCCCATGTTAGCACCAACTCAGACGTCCATCAGGGAAGAATGAGTAGTTTATGAAGTCCTCTTTTGAGGATAGAAGGCAGTGATGGGAAGAGGAACAAGGAGGTTGCTAATGGGCTAGAAATAGTTCGTGATTTTTTCATGGTTGTACGGTCGTTTTGTGGCAATTCATGGAGATAAATCCTTGATTGGTAGTGTCTGATTGCTTAGTGAGCTCTGTTCTAGCCTGAACTACAGTGTAAGACCCTGTCTAAAAGGGAAAAAAAAATGTAAAAACAGATCAGGACTAGCAGTATAGCTAGCTCAGTGATAGTGCTCTTGCCTAGCATGCATGAAGCCTTGGGAGATGGGTAGCTGTTGAGCAGAACCTTTCTTTGGCTCCCCCTCTCTGTCCCCCAGAACCTACATAAAGACAGACACGATAGTGTTTGTCTACAGTACTGGTGTTTCTGCAGCAGGATGGAAGGTGGAAACAGAAGAATGTCTAGAAGCTTGCAGGCCAGCTAGTCTGGTTACATAGCAGCGCACAAAAGACCTTCTCAGACAAAGTAGAAAGTAAGGACTAAATATCTGATGTTGTCCTCTGATGGGAATACATATGCCCTAGTGTCACTCTCACAAAGGAACTCATGTGCGCTCACATACACCACAAAAATTTATTTAAAAAAAAAAAAGGCATGGCACTCTTGTGCCCAGAATCTGGACGACCACCCTCCCACCCCCCCAAACCACCAAGAGACCAGATCTGATGCAAAGCAGAGTCTTTTTATTTCTGAGTTAACGCGGGTCCTCCATTGGTCCGACATGGTGGAGTAAGTAAAAGGGGCCCTGAACTGCAGTGGGTCAGGGCGCATTTTGGGGGTAGAACAAGATGGGCCATCTGGGGGTCTTCTAGTTGCACAGTAACAGTCTCAGGATTGGCACACCTCCTTGCTGGGGGAACCTGTCCGAGCTGATAACTGTAGCTGCAGAAAGGTTGCTATAGCTGGAGGCCATGGGGGTCACTGCATTCTGTCATTATTAGTAAAGCCCATCCAGAGAAAAACTTCTGATCCTCCCAGTAGTTAGGGCAAGGTCGGGGGCTCAGCACATTCTGCTGAGTCAGGGGCCTATTGCTAGGTCTTTTTTGTAGCCTGTCCTGGCTGCTAAAGGTGTGTGTGGGGAGGGAGAAGTGGGGGGGAAGGTCTGGGCCCTTCAGTCATAGCAATATATATCTGTGATCCTAGTGCTGGGTAATCGTAGACAGAAGTGTGACTGAATCAGACAGTTCCAGGTTTAGTGAGTGACTCTGTCTAGAAAATAAGGTGGAGAGTAATTGAGGATGACACTTGATATTCCTCCTCTAGCCTTCACACACAAGTGCTTGTTGGCCCCCACATTCAAATAAATAAGAAACTTTTTTCTTTAAGCAAAAAGGCAAACATAGATAATATCCCCAATGGGGAAAACAGCCTCCACAGCTGGATCCACACCCACCCACAGATTAGAGCAAGCAACAACTATTTTTTACCTGCAGAGCTGGGTTTGTTTTTTTTTTTTTTTTTTTTTTCTCTGTGGCTTTGGAGCCTGTCCTGGAACTAGCTCTTGTAGACCAGGCTGGTCTCGAACTCACAGAGATCCACCTGCCTCTGCCTCCCGAGTGCTGGGATTAAAGGCGTGCGCCACCACCGCCCGGCGTTTTTTTTTAGTTTTTCGAGACAGGGTTTCTCTGTGGTTTTTTGGAGCCTGTCCTGGAACTAGCTCTTGTAGACCAGGCTGGCCTCGAACTCACAGAGATCTGCCTGCCTCTGCCTCCCAAGCAGAGCTGCGTTTTTGGATTTAACTATGGTTTATTTAAAAGAAGAGTAGGCAAGTTAAATTGCCCAGTGTCACAGATGTATCCTTGGTAGGTGATTGCTTGGTAGATGCTAAGTGTTTGGTTGAAATGGAAGTTCTGCTTAAATAGCTTATTATAAAGTAAGCTGATTTTTAAATCTTAAATAAATATATTACTATTTTTGAGTGCTAATTTTTTTGAGATGTAGCTGTTTAAATTAAACCGGTCTTTTATTTCTTCAAGGAGTAAACATGGGGACTCTCTAAAGAAACTGGCAGTTCTATGTCAGTGTCATAATTAGAAAAGTTTTATGTGGGAAAAAAAGAAATTTGTGGTTGGCCTAATTCAGGAAAGTTGTTTTTTGAGGCAAAGTCTCACTCCCTCAGGCTGACTTTCCTAACTTTCTGTGCTGTGACTGCTAGAATCTGAACACGTACCAATGCGCCCAACTAAAGAGCAGATTAAATGCCTGTGTTCCTAGGATTTGGAAGGCTGAGGTGGAGGATTGCCAAGAATTTGAGGCTAGTCTGGTCTGCATAGTACGAAGCTAGCCAGGCTTTACATAAGATCCTGTCATAAAACAAAACCAAAAAAACTTCAGATTTCTCTCATTTAACAAAAGAAAAATTTGATACATTTTGAGCATTTTATCTGTCATCTCTTAGTGTTATTGGCAAAAATTAACAAGGAAACAGTTCTTACTGCTTGAATCTGTGTGCACTTGAGTTGGTAAGTTAACTGTTAGTAGCTTTGAACTTGGCTTGACTTGGACCAACAGTGAATATAGGGACTGAATGTGCTTATACTGGCCTCACAGTGACCATGTTTTTTGCTTCCATGTAGAATGGATGAGTGTCAGAGATGGGCCCATCACCATATCTGACTCCTCTGATGAGGAAGGGATTCCCATGCTTGTTACTCCTGCTACTGAGCAACATGAAGATGATGACCTGGATGATGATGTCATACTGACAGAAGTGAGTGTTTTATGAACTTGAAATTGACTTCATTAGAAGAGTTTTTCTTTCTTTATGGTTTTGAATATATAGAAACAGTTAAATTAAAGCTTTTTCTTTTTACTTCTCCTGCAGCTTTTCCAGTTTCCTTTTCTTTCTTTTGTTTTTTTGGTGGTGCTTGCATTTGTTTTCTCATGCATGGATTTCTGCTTTGGTGTTTATTCTCTTGTGCTTTTATCATGTTGACACACTTCGTTTATTGCGTGGTTTCTTTACTACTTATTTTTTCATTGTGTGTTTACCTTTTTATAGTTGGTTTTGTTTTTTTTTTTTTTTTTTTGAGACAGAATTTTTCTGTTTAGCAACTCTGGATGTTCTGGAACTCACTCTGTAGACCAGGCTGGCCTCAAACTCAGAGAGATCCATTTTTCTCTGTGTCTGAGGGCTGGGATTAAAGGTGTGTGTCACCACAACCCAGCTGCATCTTTATCCTCTTATTACATCACATTACAGCTTAATGACTGCAGGCCTATTATGCATGCTTTTAGTTTGCACAAGTGCTTTTAGTGTAAATTAAGAATTATACAGATATGTCCACAATTTGATTTCAGAACATTAACATTTAGAATATTTCAGAACAGATGACGGTCATTTAAATTGTACTTTTTGACTCCCATGAATCATATATAGTTCTGTTGTAAATATTCATGTAAAGGTTTGTGTGTGACTGTATATTTTTATTTCTATTTGTATATGCCAAGAAGTAGAGTTGCTGAATCACTCAGAAATTGTTAAGTTCTGCCAACAGCTATGCCATTTTACATTCCTACTAGTTTTACCTTTTTTTTTGGTATTTCGAGAGATGGTTTCTTTGTAGCTTTGGAGCCTGTCCTAGAACTAGCTCTTGTAGACCAGGCTGGCTTTGAAATCACAAAGATTCGCCTGCCTTTGCCTTCGGAGTGCTGGGATTAAAGGCCTGCGCCACCACCGCCTGGCTACTGATTTTTTTGTGTGTTTTGATAATACTGATTTTGTGGTTTGATTTACACTTACCAGTGACCAGTGATTTGAGCATTTTGTGTGTGTGTTGTATGCATAGGCATGCATAGACAAGTGGGCATACATATGCATATGGAGACTTTAGGGATTACTGTCTTCTTTGTTGTTTTCTACCTAATGTTTTTGATTTTGTCTCTCAGTGAACCCAGAACTCACCATTTTGGCTAGACTGGGTAGCCAGGAGGTCATTGCAATCTGCCTGTCTCTTCCTCCTTGACATTGGTATCACACACATGGCGCTGGGCATTAAACTCGGGTCCTTGTGCTTGTGTCAGATACTTCACCTGCATAAGCCATCTCCCCATCACCTAGAAGGTGTAGCAGGTGGATCTCTATGGGTTAGAGACCAGCTGTGAGTACATAGTGAGATCCTCCCTACCTTAAAGAAAAGATAGTATTTTTTCTCAGGGGATGCTTCTAGTTTTGTTTCTTTCCTCTCCTTTCACTGTAAGTTCAGAAGCAGGCATAGATATAGGAAAGAAATCGAATTTTTATTATTAAAATTTCATTTTTTTCTTAGAAACATAAACCTCAGACATCCCGACCCAATCTCATCAAACCAGCTGCCCAGTGGCAAGATCTGAACAGATTGGGAGAAGAAAGGCCTAGAAAGTCTAGAGAAAACTGTGAAGCAGATCCCCACAGCTATTTTTCCTTTTGTAATGACTCACTGTTTGATTCTGGGGCACAGGATGATTCTGAGGATGAATACGGTCAATTTCTGGATCTTGGGAGCAGCAAAAAAGGAGAAATCAAACCTGGACCGAGCAATAAGCAGACAGCAAACAACATTGTCAACCCCAAATTGGAGCAGAAAGTCATTATAGTGGGAGAAAATGGCATTCTTTTCCCAAAAAGTGAGCCTTTGAAAGCTCAGAACCAATCATCTGAAGACTCAGAGACAGATCTCTTATCAAATCCTGAAGAGTCAACTGCCTCAGTAGATGACCAAGTAATCGAAGAAGCGTACTGGCTGGACCATCCATACTTCCAGGCTCTGAATCCACAGCCTCAGGAGAGAACAAATCAGGTTGTGCCCCAAGAGCGACATTCGGAAGCAGAAATGGGCCCAATGTTCTTCCGCCATGATTTCCCAGAGCCAGCTTTTCCAAGGCCAGAACCTCAGCAGGAGGGGATTCCAGGCCCTGCTTCTCCTCAGCCAGCCCATCCTCTAGGAGAACTTGAAGACCAGCAGTTAGCAATTGATGAAGACCCTGGACCAGCTTTCCCCCTTCCAGGATCTCAGCAGGCTAATTTGGAAAACATGTGGGGACAAGAAGCTGCTGAAGGAGATCAGGAACTTATTACACTATTAGTTAAAGAAACAGTAAGTTTAATTTTTTTAAATTATGATTTAAATAATACTGTACTAGTAATCCTCTTTACTGTTCTCTTGTTTTCTGTCATTGCAGTAAACAAAGATATGCTTTGTGTAAACTTTATTTTCCTAAGAAGTATATATCTAGAAAGGATGCAGATACTTCTAAAACCTGCAGCCCAGACTATACACTCTACCTTCAAGAAGTGCTCTTGTATATCAAGGTGTCTGGTGCTGGCATTCCTGTAAACTCCTATTTAATGGATTTCCTAGATCTAGGCCATCTAGTACAGCAGCACTAGCTAGCCCCTGTGGGTATTTACATTTAAGTCTCTGGCAACTGAGTGAAGTAACAAATTGTACTTCCAGTGCATCAGTCATTTTAATAGCCACAATTCTGGAGGATACCTGTAGTAAAGAGCAAAGCAGGTATTTGTTTTCTGGGGTCAGAAAACCATTTTCTGCTTGTTGCTTTTCCTGGGTTTCTTAATCCTGATTTGCCATGTCTTTTTGACATTGTGAGGTGTGTCCTTGAAGGCAGGCAGGGGATTGTGCCTTCCTCATACTCAGTAGTTATTGGAAGAATGAAGACTGGAGCTATAAAGTGAGACAGGGTAGATGACCTCTAAGTCCACATCTGTGCTCTCTAACTTGGGAACTAAGGGCTGCTTTTAAGCCAGGCACAGAACTGCTTTACAGCTGTTCTCTGGTCTTTAGGCATTCTATATACTTTTTGCCGTACAGTTTTATTGCCTTCCAGAACCATTATAAGGAACAAAATATAAGTACTGTTTACTACTTTGTAGGAAGCAAGATTTCCAGATGTAGCAAATGGATATGTTAAAGAGATAATTCATTTGAAGAATTACTATGATTTGAATGTGTAAGTATTCTACCATGCTTTCTCTCTCTTTCTGGTGGTAAAATACAGGCAATGTTTTTTCCATTTTTAACCATACACTTGGATGTCATTAAACACATTTCTCATTATTATGTAGACCTTTCAAATGTTGATCTCCAGAAATCGTATCATCTCAAACTGAGACGCTATTCATTGAACACTTCCTCATCCCCTCTCCTAGCCCCCAAGATCACCATTATTTCAGTCTCAGGAAATTAGATTATTCTAGGCATCTCTTAACTCTGAAATCATAAGGCATTTGTCCTTTTCTGAAACTGGGGGGAAAAAAGGCCCTGGATCAGACTTGGAAGAGATGCTTGCAGCTAGTTTCCATGTCTCTTTAATGATCCTCTGATTTATTTTTTGAAACAGCGTCTTACTATGTAGCCCTGGATGGGCTACTCAACCTTCCTCTGCTTCCTGAGTGCTGAGATTAACAGTGTATGCAGCTACACCCAGCTTGTCAATGCCCCTTACATATGATACCTCTTTTAGGTAACTCCATTGGCACCTGGATAAAATGGGGGAACATCTGTCATACTGTTCGGGGATACACTACTGACATTGGGCAAGAAAGAAACTGGGTGAGAGTTTTTAAGAGAAGGGATTGTCCTACAAATATGCCCAAGCAAGGAGAGGAGAACACAAAGAAAATTCTGATTCCCTATTAGCTGACACTTTCTTTTGCTACTGAGCCCTATTCACTACTGTTGTACCTTCCTCTGTCCAGCCTTCTGATTTGGCTTGGTTACTGGATGAAGAGCCTGGATAGTTGACTTTGCTTGAGTTTTTACATTTATGTGTCATTGTGAATTAGCTTGTACTACCTCATCTTATCTTGAAGTACTCCAACAGTGATGTGGAGAATTAATATTCTTCAGTGAATAGAGAAAGCCTCATAAGTTTGGTATATAGAGGATCTGTCTAAGAAGACATGGTCTGCTCATCAGTCTTATAGTTAGCTAATAAGCTGAGCCTGACTCACATAGTCAGTCTTGCATTACCAAGTCTTATAAAGAGAATTGATGTCTCAGGGTTCATTTATTTGCGCAACAACTAAATCTCATAGCAAATGTGTTTGTGAGTGTGAATACACACTTTCTTGTAGTTGGATTTTTCTTTTTGTGACCTCCAGCTCACAAATAAGGACATGGAGACTTAGTAGTCATAAAAGTTTGGCCTACCTTAGACTTGTTCCTATCTAGTTCTTATAACTTAAATTAACCAATATTTTTAAATCTATGTTCTTCCATAAAGCATCTCCATACTGCCTATCCTGCTTCCTTTGTGTCTGGCTGGTGATACCACCTTTCTTCTTCCCAGAGTTCTCTCTGTCTAAAAGTCCCACCTAGCTATTGGCCATTTAGCTTTTTATTTCAGTAATGATAACAATGTCTTCACACAGTGTACAAATATTCCACAACATTTACTCCTGTTGATATGCTTATTGTTTTCTTTTTTGTTTGTTTTTCAAGACAGGGCTTCCCTGTGTAGTTCCTAACTGTCCTGCAACGCAACTTGCTGTATAGACCAGGCTAGCCTCAAACTCATAGAGATCCACCTGCTTCTGTCTCCCAAGTGCTGGGATTAAAGGCATCACCACCGCCCAGCGCTCATAGTTCTTTTATTAGCTACTTTCCTTCTATATTCTCTTGTTCCATGCAGTTTAAGCGTTACTCATTTCAGTGACTTCCTATCATAGAGAAAGCTCTGAGGAGTCTGCATTTGTCAGTGTGTTCATTGTTTTTGTTCTGTTCCAGCTAGAGTCCTGCTATGCAGCCTCAGCTGGCTATGACTTTAGAGTCTTCTGCTCCAGCCTTCCTGAATCCTGGGCTTTTACATGTGTACCACCACATCGAGCAAAGTGAAACCAGAAACCTGATGTGGCTGTCTTACTTGTTTAGTTTTTCTGGGGTACAGCATCTTAATTCTTTTTCTTTCCTTTCCTTTTAAACTGAAGCAGTATCATATTTGAGACCCTCCTGTCTCAACCCTCTGAGTATAAGGATTACAGGAGTGTGCCAACACTGGTACATCTTAAATTCTTTTTTTTAATTAATTTATTTATTATGTATATAGTGTTCTGTCTGCATGCCAGAAGAGGGAACCAGATCGAATTACAAATGGTTGTGAGCCACCATGTGGGTGCTGGGAATTGAACTCAGGATTTCTGGAAGAGCAGCCAGTGCTCTTAACCTCTGAGCCATCTCTCCAGCCCACATCTTAAATTCTTGATAACTCTAACTAGAGACTTTAAAAAAAAATATTTCATACAACTCTGGGCAAGCATGGGATTTAGAAAGTTCTAGGAGTAATGAAAGTAACATTATGTGGGGATTTTTGCAGACTTTGTAATTTTCTTCTGGAAAACCCAGATTATCCAAAGAGAGAAGACCGAATTATTATCCACCCCAGCAGCAGCCTGCTCGCCAGCCAGGATGATGTGAAGGCAAGTGTCCGTAGTTTGTTTTTTGTTTTTGTTTTTTAAATATTTATTTATTTATTATGTGTACAATGTTCTGTCTGTGTATGTCTGCAGGCCAGAAGAGGGCACCAGACCCCATTATAGATGGCTGTGAGCCACCATGTGGTTGCAGGGAATTGAACTCAGGACCTTTGGAAGAGCATGCAATACTCTTAATCACTGAGCCATCTCTCCAGCCCCGTAGTTTGTTTTTTTAATCTTACTATCTTTTTATTTTTTTATTTTTTAAGACAGGATTTAGGATTTCTCTGCATAGCTCTGGCTGTCCTGGAACTCACTCTGTAGACCAGGCTGGCCTGAGCTCACAGAGATCGCCTGCCCCTGCCTCTTGAGTACTGGGATTAAAGGCATGCTCCATGACATCCTAGCTAGTTTGTTTTTCTTAATATTTTGCAGTTGTATAAAAATTGAAATACTTCACATGAATTGTTGGTATACTTACCACTAGTACTATAAAAATTTTATTAGCCACTCTTAATATCTCTGTCTTCGATCTCCACTTATTAGAATACTACAAAAGCATTACTACACTTCCCTGCGAATACTTAAGCTTGCAGATAGCTGTCCTTACAACATTTGTGTTCGACCTAATGAGCCACATCCCATGTCAGGATGTCAGAAGTTTCAAAACTTTTATTCTTAGCCAAAAATTGGTCTAAGATAATGTTGAGAATATATATATGTGTGTATATGAATAGACATACATATATGTGTGTATATATGTAATATATAAAATTAAAATAAGCAACCTGGAATAGAAGGAGGGAAGGTGTATAATGTCTGCAGGGACATTATTGAACTCCCATGCTCAAGTTTCTACGACCAAGGAGACAGTTCATTTTATACATATATATTTTTTGAGGGGGTATGTTTTAGTTTTTTTTTTTTCCCCCTGAGAGAGATGAGTCCTTTTTTTTTTTTAAGTGGGGGGTTCGAGGCAGGGTTTCTCTGTAGCTTTGGAGCCTGTCCTGGAACCAGCTCTTGTAGACCAGGCTGGCCTCAAACTCAGAGATCCGCCTGCCTTTGCCTCCCAAGTGCTGGGATTAAAGGTGTGTGCCACCACCGTCCGACAGAGAGATGAGTTCTTAATGTGTTGCCTCAGCTGGTCTTGGATTTATCAATCCCCTGCCTCAGCCTTCTGAGTGCCAGAATTACAGATATGTACCACCATGTCCAAGATTATCCACCACTTCTTCATTTTGTTTCAGTTTGGTCACCTCCTTATAGAGTAATTTTGAGAATAAACAAGATTCTTTCCTGTAATACATACTTTTTAAAATATTTATTTCTTTGTTTTTTGGTTTGAATTTTTGAGACAAGATTTCACTGTGTAGCTGTCCTAGAACTAGCTCTGTAGACCAGGCTGGCCTGGAATTCAGAGATGTATCTGCTTCTGTATCCCAAGTGGGATTGAAAACTTATTTGTTATTTTTTGCGGGGTGGAAAATGGGTGTGTATAAATGTATACCATGGTGCGCATGAAGTTATCCATGGGGACTAGAAGTTAGCATTAGATTCCCTGAAACTGAGCTGTCTGGTATGTGTTCTGTAATCAAACCCCTCTCCTCTGGAAGAACAGCAATTGCTCTTAACTGTTGAACCTTCTCTCCAGCTCCTGTTATTCCTTGTGGAGCAATATACTCTCATCTCTAACTTTATGCTTTTTGTCTCATTTCAGTTGCCTAAAATAGACTTTTTTGACTATTCCAAATTGACTCCACTTGACCAACGATGCTTCATCCAAGCTGCTGACCTCTTGATGGCTGATTTCAAGATGCTCAGCAGCCAGGACATAAAGTGGGCCCTACATGAGCTCAAAGGACACTATGCAATCACCCGTAAGGTATGTCCTTGGGCTTCCTTTTGAAATCACTCCTTGATTCTCCTTCAGAGACAAAAGTGTACAGATTACATAGATTGAGGGGGCTTGTGATGGCAAAGTCCTTTAGAGTTTGTCATGGACAGTAATTGCTGATCAGAAGAAATTAATGAGAAGAAATGCTACTGAGAAATAGGGAATCCCAAACCTCTGTAAGACCCTACAAGATGTTATGTTACTATGGAAAACAGGTTGCCTGGAGTATGTTGTGTGTCTACCACTTTATAGCTTGTTCTAAGTTAAACCTATTTAAAGCTATTGGTTACTAAGTGTCTCTTTCCTGCTTTATCTTTTTCTTGAAACTTGTTTGTTGAAGAAAAAGTTGTTATCCCATAGGTTTCAAGAGTCTGAATTTTTGTCAGCTGTGCCCCCAGGTGTCATCTGCTTATGTTCCCTGTATTTCTAGATCTTGAGTCTGATAAAATGTAGGGGTGATTACTTTTTCTCTTTCCCTGACTTTGAACATTAAGTTCTGCTGCTTACTAGGCTGTGATTTGAGCAAGTGTCTGGTGCACACTGAGTTTAAGTTTACTTGCAGTATAGAAAGGTTCTCTAATCCATCTCTAGATCTGGATAATAGTGTAGAGCTTTTACCTGGTGTCTGGCTCATGTGGGGCTTCAGTAAGCAAGTTCCAGCCATAACACACTTAATACCTCCAGTCTTAGGGGCTCTGACACCCTCTCTGGTCCCTGAGAGCACTGCATGTATGTGGTGTACAGGCATACATATATGCAGAACACTCATACATATAACATAAAAATAAGTCTCCTTTTAAAAAATCAAATATTGTTCAAATACCTGTATGCAGTTTTTGTTTTGTCTTTTGTTGGTTTGTTTTTTGAGACAGGGTTTCTCCATCTAGCCCTGGCTGTCCTGGAATTCACTCTGTAGACCAGGCTGGCCCCAAACTCACAGAGATCTGCCTACTTCTGCCTTCCAAGTGCTGAGATTAAAAGTTGTGTGCCATTTCTGTCTGGTTTTTTTGGTATTTTGAGGCAGGGTTTCTCTGTAGCTTTGGAGCCTTTTCTGGAACTAGCTCTAGTAGACCAGGGTGGCCTTGAACTCACAGAGATCTGCCTGCCTCTGCCTCCTGAGTGCTGGGATTAAAGATGTGCACCACCATTACCTGGCTTGTATGCAGTTTCAGAGTGTCAGGCAGGAGGCTTCTCTCTTGAAGCAGCTCAGTTCTATATATTTTGTAGCATTTGCCTTCATGATTTGCGCCTAAGTCATTAATGAATCATTTTGAAAACTTCACAGCTCTCTCATGGTGTAGGGAGGTCTTATACATGCACATCTCGTTTTTAAATTTTTAAATTGTTTCTATTTAGCTACACATTTTTCTCTGTTCCCCTCCCTTCCTGCCCCTCTTCTTCTCCCCTCTCTTATGACCCCCACAGTCCCAATTTACTCAGGAGGTCTTCTCTTTTTCTCCTTCCTATGTAGATCCATGTATGTCTCTCTTAGGGTCCTCTTTGTTCTTCTAGGTTATTTGAGATTGTAGACTGTAGGTTGGTTTTTTTTCTTTGCTTTATGTCTAGAAGCCACTTACGTCTAGAAGACATATTCTGTCTTTCTGGGTCTAGGTTACCTCATTCAATATGGTTTTTCTAGATCCATCTATTTGTATGCAAATTTCAAGATGTCATTGATTTTTACCGCTGAGTAATATTCCATTATGTAAATGTATTACATTTTCTTTATCTATTCTTTGATTGAGGGGCATCTAGGTTGTTTCCAGGTTCTGGCTATGACAAATAGTGCTGCTGTAAGCATAGTTGAGCACATGTCCTTGTGCTATGATTGAGCATCCTTTGGGTATATACCCAACAGCAGTATTATTGCTGGGTCTTAAGGTAGATTGTTTCCTAATTTTCTGAGAAATCACCATATTGATATCCAAAGGGGCTGTACAAGTTTGCACTCCCACCAGCAATGGAGGAGTGTTCTCCTTACCCCACAACCTCTCCCCCATAAATTGTCATCAGTGCTTTTGATCTTGGCCATTCTTACAGGTGTAAGATGGAATCTCAGAGTTGTTTTGATTTGCATTTCTCTGATGACTAAGGATGTTGAGCATTTCCTTAATTATCTTTCGGCCATTTTAGATTCCTCTGTTGAGAGTTCTCTGTTTAGGTTTGCACATTTTTTATTGGATTATTTATTCTTTGATGTCAGATTTCTTGAGTTTTTTGTATATTTTGGAGATCAGTCCTGTGTCTGCCTGCCTGTCCTCCACAAGAGACGTCTCTTATTTTTACTTATTTTGAGTCAGTCTCATTGTGGCCTGGAATTTATATAGATCAAATGGTTTTGAGATTCTACTTCCCAAATGCTGGGATTAAAGGGTGTACAACCTCCTCACCCTGCTTGCTTTGGTAAAGAGAGGTCTCACTGTATAGCCCTGACTGGCCTGAAATTTGCTATGTAGACCAGGCTGGCCTCAAAGTGATCTGGCTGCCACTGCTTCCAAAGTGCTGGCATTAAACCTATCTGGCTTACACACTGTTTATTATACACATACTTTTTGGAAAATCTGTTTTCAGAATTTTTTTTAAATCAACATAGTTTTTTGTTTGTTTTGTTTTGTTTTGTTTGTTTTTTAAGACAGGGTTTCTTTGTGTAGCCTTGGCTGTTCTGGAACTAGCTCTGTAGACCAGGCTGTCCTTGAACTCACAGAGATCCACCTGCCTCTGCCTCCTGAATACTAGAATTAAAAGTGTGCTCCACCATCATCCGGCTTCAGGATTTTCTTTATTAAGACTTTTGGGATGTATTTGTTACTCAGACAAATAATGTACTCTTTATTATGTTTTCTTTCTTGAGGTTTCAGGGGGATTTGTAGTTAAAATTAAGGGTGGTGGTGGTGGTGGTGGTAGCAGCCATAGGCTAGATACACACTTCTGCACAGGCAGAGGCAAGAAAGCAAAAAACAATAGCTTTTCCCTTGGACCTTCTTATATCTGGGCCATTGCTTGGACATGTAACACACCATGGTAAATGTGAGGAGGTCAAAGGGGAAACTCTCTGAGGACACTTCTTTCCAGCTTTTATGTGGTTCTGGGAATTGGGCTCAAGTTTCAAACACTTTACCTGCTTAGTCATCTGTCTGGTACAATGTTTTGTTTTTATCGAGCTATACATTTTTTTCCCATCCTTTCAGGCTTTTTTATCACCTGTCCTAGCCCACACATCAGGAATATCAAAGGAACATTTAAGGCCTCTAATGGTGCCGGTCATCTCTAACTTGGTCTTGCTCCAGGTGTCCACTCCCAGGCTTCCAAGTTTTCTCCTGCCATGTAACTTTAGCAGTCATCTTATGTTCTGTGTGAGTGGCATTTCCTTTACCCTTCCTCCTTCACAAGGCTCTAGTCTTTTCCTGCCCCAATTCTTTAAGATATCAACATGCCTGTTGTGCTGTTGCTCATTCTCTCTCTCTCTTCTTAGATGGGGCCTTGTGTAGCCTCATCTAGCCTGAAACTCCAGGATCCTCCTTCTCCCACTAAGCCTTTTTTTATTAATCTTCTAGGTATCTCTTAAGGTAACTTTGACCATTATTTTAGATGTATTAAAATCTTACCAGATTGACTGTATGCTTGACTTATAACTGTGACGTGAATGACTGTTCAATTTAAAAAGTGTAAATAAATTCATAAGAAAGATTAGACAGGAGCTAAAAGAACATTATTTTTGAGCTCCTAGGTAGGTCTTTTTGATTCCTTACTTCCTAGTGTGCAAGTAAGCTAACCTGAAGATCTGAGGATCATTAGAACACAAAATAGGGTTAACAGTGAAGTTCAGTGGGAAACTTTATGCCTGCCGTGCACAAGGTCCTATGTTCCATCCCTGAACTATGAAAAAGAACAAGAATAAAGAAAGAAAACTAGGACACAGAGTAGCTTCCTTCCAAAGAGCTTTTAGTCTGTTTGGGGGCACAGTGTGGTAAATGCTCTGAAGGCAAATAAGAGAGCTGGGAAAGCTGAGAGGTTACTAGAGCAAAGCCTTGATGGAAAGATACTTTCACCATAGCCATGATGCAGATGGCTAAGAGGCAAGAGAGTAAGCTGAGTGTCTACATGCATAGACACAGGTCACAAGGCATTCTTTTCTTACCCTGTAATCTGATTACGTCTGGTCTACATAATTAGGCATTTGGCCAACTATAATAGTGCTGATTACTAATACAGCTGTTAAAGTGAGAACTTGGAGACTAATTTATATATGACATTTTAAAAGATACAGTTTCCTTGCAAGTATTGAATGTTCATTTTAATTGAAACTTTCTCATTTAATGAAATATCAACCCTTCTAGGGCTCCAGTATGGAGCTTCTTCTTTTGTCACGGCCACCAAGCCAGTGCACCACCATTTAGGAGCTCTAAACTCACTTCCCTGATAGCACCTCTGCTTTAGTGGCCTCACTTGTAAAATGTAATTATGGCCAGAATTTTAGCAAATAGCTTCAGTTCAAAGGTGTGGTGTTTAATGAATCTTTAATTTTTTTTTTAAAAAAAACCTGTGTATTAGTTGCGAGGAAGTGCACTTGGGAGGCAGAGGTAGGCGGATCTCTGAGTTCAAGGCTAGCTTGGCAAGTTCCAGGGCAGCTAGGAATATACAGAATAACCCTGTCTTGGGCAAAAACAGAAAAGAAAACAGAGAAACCCTATCTTGAAATTCCAAAAAAAATATATATATATGTTTATGAGTGTTTTGCCTGAAATATATCTATGCACCACATGCTTGTGTAGTGCTAGGGAAGGCTAAACGGTATTCCCTGGCCATTGTGAGCCACCATGTGGATACTGTGAATCAAACCCAGGTCCTCTGTAAGAATAGCCATTGCTCTTAACTTCTGTGTCATATCTATAGTCCAAAGTTGATGAATATAATATTCTTACAGCCAAGTACTAAGATATAATTTTAAGATTGCTGCATGAGGGTTTGGAAATTCTGGAAAGAGGAAATGGGAAGTTCCACATTCAAAGGAGAGCACCAAGCCTTTTGCAGGCTTTGGTGTGGTTTCTCCAGATCTGTATGAGGATGAGGTAGTATTGTCAAAGAGGGGAGCTTCAGTTCTAGCCTGTTTGCAAATCTAGCCTTTTTTTTTTTTTTGAGATTTACTTGGGGTAGCCCTTCCTCTCTCAACTTTTTTAACAGGTCTTGGAAGGTCCTACAGAAGAGGTAGATACGGTGGAAGGTGCTCCTTCTCTCTTCGTTAGCTAAAATGCTTATTTTCTTTTGATGCATCAGTATGTTGTTTTTTCTTCCCCCAAGATGAACAGATTCTAGGCTGGGCGGTGGTGGCGCACGCCTTTAATCCCAGCACTCGGGAGGCAGAGGCAGGCGGATCTCTGTGAGTTCGAGGCCAGCCTGGTCTACAAAAGGAGTTCCAGGACAGGCTTCAAAGCTACAGAGAAACCCTGTCTCGAAAAACAAAAACAAAAAAAAAAAAAAAGATGAACAGATTCTAAATGTTCATTTTAGCCTGTGGCACACATATCTCCCTGTTTATTTATCTCCATTTAAGTGGTGCATACAAACTGTAGGTTACCAAGGGTCTACCGTGAGCTATGCTGCAAGATTCTGTCCTTAGAGGCTCACAGTGTGCTAGAGGAAATGACTTTAAGCAGAGAAGCAAACAAATAATCATGCTGTTGGTGACTGAGATGTTGTATCTGAAAGGAAAAAATAAAGTATGTTTACAGATGACACAACCGGAGGCATGGAAGAAGACTGTAGGGAGGGAAACTGAAAAGAACTGACTTGCAGGGACAGAATAAGGTGCAACTTTAATGTAGTGTTTGTGTGGCAGCCAATATGTTAGGTGGTTGAATGGACAGAAAAGGCTAGAGAAATTGCTGGAGATGGGATTCTGAGGTTTACCAGTTTGTAGAAGGCAAACCTGCACTGTGATATATCTAGAGAATCTGTCAGGTAAAGAGTACTTACTACATGGGGCTGGGATAGCCAAGGAATGAGGAAGAGTAGGTGGGAGCATTAGCACATGGACACCGCCAGGGATGTCAGGGAGATGAGGCCTTGTGTGGAGGGCTGTGCTTGACCCCTTATTAGTACATGGACTGAATCGAGGTTGAATCAGAAGCATGGCCTCTGTGAGTTCATGCCATTTGGAGAGGGAGGGGTGAAACAGCATCTGATGCTATTTTGACCACAAAGAGGAAAAGAGGGGTGGGCTTAGAACTGAAAGGGGAATGAGGTCTTTTTATGTGCTGATTGGAAAATCTAAGAAATGAAGAAGAAGCTGGAGTTGGAAGAAGATACTGGTTTAAGGATTTCAGACTGTAGTGTGTGTGTGTGTGTGTGTGTGTGTAGTAAAGAGCCTTGGCGTGCTAGAGAAGGAATCTGTGGGGGCTAGAGAAGGACTGCTACCATAAATACTGTGTGGGCTGAGAATGTGGAACCAGAGCACTGTTCACAGGTACTTAGCCTCTACTCATGCATAGGCACCTTTCGTTTCTTTATGTTGCCTTTTAGCCTGTTAGAAAGCATTTTGTTTCACACTAGGCATTACTGGCACTGTGAGGGAAGATGAAGTTTAAGGATTAACTTTTTTTGTTTTATTACATTTATGATGGTAACCTTTCCCTTTCTCAATTTTTAGGCCTTTTCTGATGCCATTAAAAAATGGCAGGAGCTGTCACCTGAAGCCAGTGGAAAACGGAAAAAGAGGAAAGAAATGAACCAGTATTCTTTCATAGATTTCAAATTTGAACAAGGTAATGATAAGCTTAATGTCAGTGATAACAATGTAAAGTTGTAATCTTTTTTGTGAGTTCACAAAGCAGGGCACGTCCAAGAGTAACTGAGAGGACTGTTTCAACAGCAAATCACAGTTTATAGACAGTAGCTGCAGTTGTTGGCCTTTTTTCCCTTGGGTACATTCTATCAGGAAAATGCTGCGTAGTGGAGGATTTTGTATGGACTAAAGGGAATGATGCTAATCATGGATAAACACTGCTCTCGAAATGTATCAGCTGTATAGTTGTACTGACCTTTAGTCACTAATCACTTTATGATTAATTGCTATAGGGAGACAGTTTTGTACCGGATTAGCCAGATACAAAAGTCAGGTATCAGTGTAGCTGATAGCCAGGTTTTTATAAAATTCCCATTGGAATAACTTCAGAAAGTCTTTCAAAGAAATCACTTGGTTCTGAAACCCCATTACACAGACTGCAGGATTTTATAACGTTTCATGTGACTCTGTTACATCAACAAGGAACTCATTGCTCTTAGTTCACATCAGAAATGGGAAGTTGCCATTTCTCTTTTGTTATGTGTGTGTTTCTAAAACTCATCCAAGTATGATTAAATAAAATTTAAAAGTTTTTAGATTTGTAAGTTTTCCGTTGTGGCTTTCATTCCCTGAGAATGTGGTTCAGAGCTCGTGTTCCTCAGCAGTCTGAGGAGCAGTTCCTTCTTATGTAACAGTCTCATTGGTCCCTGGTTATGATGTCAGTATCTCTCACTCAGCTAAACTAATGCAGTTTGTGTCAATCCTAAAATGTAGCCATAAGGATATTGTTTCTGGTGTTCAGTAGTGGAGAGCATGTTCCTTACAATGTTTTACCCCTTGTTGGCCAGCTCTGTCTTTCACAAAGAAATCTCTTCTTTATATCAAGACAAAACACACTCGTGGAGCTTCCTGTCACAATTGCTGGTCATCTGGCTGAAGAGAAAGAAAAAACTGAAGCATAAAAGGGCTGAGTGCCTTGCTAGTGCATCAATAAATAAATGAGCTGAGATTCCAGTTCTAATGATCTGACTTCACGCATGAATCTTAGCACCGTGCTTCACTATCCCTAAAGCAAAAGACTGTTTTTTAAATCAAAAGTTACATATTTTGTTTTTTCTGAGACTGTTTCTCTGTCCTGGAATTAGCTCTATAGACCAGGCTGGCCTCAAATTCGGAGATCTGCCTGCCTCTGTTTCCTGAGTGCTGGGATTAGGGATGTGCATTACCACTGCCCGGCAGAAGTTCACATTTTTAAAAGCTTAAGAACAAGAGAAAAGAGGATAAATATATGAGGAACCAGACAAAGTAAAATTAAAAGATTATCAAGAATAAACGAGTAGTAATTGGATATCTGGATATAATCATTTTCTGGATAAATTAACAGAAGAAAACAATGCTTGGAGGCTAGTTGTTCTGACTTTCAATGTGATTTTGGTGAATTTAGGTGCTAATCTTTTAGATAGTCTAAGTAGTTGAAGATTTTCATGACTAAAAGTTTAATATGTGGCTAGGTGGTGGTGGCACACACCTTGATCCCAGCATTTGGGAGGCAGAAGCATGTGGATCTCTGAGTTCCAGACCAGGGTAGTTATAGAGCAAGTTCTAGGACAGCCAGAGCTACACAGAAAAACCCTTTCTCAAGAAAACAAACAAAAAGTTCAGCGTGCATAATGTATGTTTGCATTTGTCCCAGTGACTGAAAGAAGCATCTGGTAATATCAGGTGTGGACCAAGGACACAAAGCAGATGGAACCCATACATTGCTGTTGGTTAGGGGTAATATATTGGAAAGACCACTTTGGAAAAACTGCAGTTATTTTCTATAGCTTAATGTAAAGCATGTCCTAACTACTACCTATAAGCCCTGGTGACTGGCAAATTGACCAGAAAACAAACACAGGGCATTCTAGCTGTATCTGTAATAGTTAAGAACTTTAAAGCTGCTGTTATGCTAATAAACTGTATGCTCTAGAACTGGAGAAATGGCACGAAGGTTAAGAGCACTGATTGCTCCCCCAGAAGACCTGGGTTCAATTCCCAACACCCACATGTCAGCTCTCAACCGTAGCCCCTGTTCCAGGATTTCTGACTCATAGCATGGACATACATGCAGGCAAAACACCAATGAACATATAAATAAATAAAAATAACTATATGCTCACCTAGTGCAGTGCTGTCAGAATGGGAGAGGCTTTACAGTTGGTGCTCACAAAGAAAAAATGAAAAAGGACGAAAGCCTTACCACAGATTAAGCATCATAAGGCGTATGGTCTCACCTGTAAGATGAGTTGTTGGAAGCTGTAGTGCCCTGCCACAGGGCTGGTGGGGTGGTGCTAAGTTCTAGAAGACAGAATGGCTGGCCTGTATTCCTAGTAAACAGTCATTCTGTGATTTCACTTTGTTATATGTCTTCTAGGTAACATAAAAATAGAAAAGAGAATGTTCTTTCTGGAAAACAAGCGTCGACACTGCAGATCCTATGACCAGCAGGCCCTCCTTCCAGCTGTGCAGCAAGAGCAGGAATTCTACGAGCAGAAAATCAAAGAGATGGCAGAGGTAGGAAGCTGTGCTCTGATCTTGGAATGTGGTTCTGAAGTTCTAGTTTGTTCCCTGTTGGATTAAGAGTTCCTTTGGGTGCTGTGGATATAGCCCAGCTTGGGTTCCATCACTAATATCACACCAATGCTTCCTTTTCAAGAAAAGTGTGGTTGTTCCATCCCTTAAGCCTAGCACTGAAAGCTAAGACAGGAGAATCTTGAATTGGAGGGTTTGTTTATCCTCATACTGAGGATTGAACCTGCAGTTAGCATTCTGCCACCAAGCTATAACATCTAGCCCAAATTTTCCCCTTTTTGATCGATTATGTGGTAAAGTTTAGTTTGCTTTTAGTTTGGGTCTTCTTTTTTTTTTTTTTAGCCAGTCTGTCTTGGTACTCAGTTATGTGGTTCATCCTGATATTGAACTCTTGGAAATCTTGCTGCCTCATTACTCCAACTGCTTAGGTTACAGTTACAGGTGTGCACCACCACACCCAACTCAAAGTTTTTGAGTTTTTGTTTTGTTTATTCCCTTCTTAGTATATGTTTATATTGTGTATGTTTTGTATTCATTTTGCTTACTTTTTATGGACTAAAACAAGTTTTAATACTTTGTGAAGAGGGCTTCTGTGATTTCTTCAGGTTTGTTTTCAGCACAGAAAGGTTTTAAACAAAACAAAACTATAGTTTAAATTTTTTGTTGCAGTTATTTATGTGTATGTTTGTAGGCACACTTGTACCGAAGCATGTAAGATATGTCTTTAACTTCTCATTTAGCTTTATAACTTTCCCAAATGTTATAAAACATTCAATTCAATTGGAGTACACTTATATTATTTAAAAATCTTCTAGGCTTTGGTGACGCCAAGTTCTGAGGTCACGGAGACCCAAGCCTATGAGGTCACATTTGGCGGTGGGGGGGGGGTGTTGTTTGTTCCAGCGTGGTTTTTTGTTTTGCGTTTTGGAGACAAGATCTCTCTACATGGTTTTGCGTGTACTGGAATTCTCTATGTAGACCAGACTGGCTTTGAACTCCCAGAGATAAACTTTGCTCACTCTGGAATTAAAGATGTATACCACCTTGTCTCACCTGAAGCCACATTTTTTTCTTAGCAGGATGAATAGAATTTGCTTTTTAAATTTTTTTTATTATTTATTTGTTTCAAATTTGGAGCAATAGAAAAAAGCAATGGTGACTTAGCAGTCTCCCTGCACTCAGTATTTTAAGATGCCAGTCTTATCCATGTGTGGTGTTGTAATTCCAGCTACCTTGGAGGCTGAGACTCCAAGTATTAGTGAAAGTTCCAAGGCTAGCCTAGATAACTTAGAGCCAAGGATGTGACTGAGTGGTTCAATGTTTAATTCCCAGACCACCAAGATAATAATAGAATATGCAGATCTCTGAGTTTGAGGTCAGCCTGGTCTACAAAGAAATCCTGCCAGAAAAAAACCCTGTCTTGAAAAACCAAAAACATAGAAGCAGTACATAAGTGTTCTGGCAGCATCTAGATGTAAGAACTGATCCTGAGGAGAGGTACTTGTCAACTTGAGAACAGCTGAATCTTTATTATTTCTCTACCACTCATAGAATATCATTTTTACTTTTAAGAAAACAACGTGAAAATTATTGATTAATCAGTATTGAGTATTTGGATAGACACTATCTCATAACGAAGTGGTGGTTTGTGTGTGTGGATAAAATTCTACATCTCAAGCAGGCATTAGAATTTGAAGAAAGTTTTCATCTTGATCCATCCATTTATTAATACTACCATGGAGGGTTACAGAGAAAGCTCAGAGTTTAAGAGCACTGTCTGCTCTTCCAAAGGAATTAGGCTCAATCCCCAGCACCCACATGGTGGCTCAAAACTATCTGTATGTAACTCCAGTCCCAGGGGATCTGAAGCCTTCCTCTAGCCCTCTATTGGCACCAGACACACACATAGGACAGAGACATTGTAGGAAAAACACCCATATACATAAGATTGAATTAAAATTTAAAAGTCATCACAGAGCTTATCCAAGAGCAATTTATAGAATTAATAGATTATCTGTTATTTGTAGTTATTATTAACCTTATATCCAAACTATCCTCTGATCATTGGCAGCCCCTTTGTTCTAACCTGATAGTCTCTGACCATATCCTTGCTCTAACATGGTGAAATGGTCTAGTCTCTCTCGCTTGTCTTAGTTAGAGTTTTATTGCTGTGATAAAGCACCATAAGGAAAAAGGTGTTTATTTGGCTTTTATTAACCATATCAACCTTCATCATCTTAGAAAGTCAGGACAGGAACTCAAATACAACAAAAACCTGGAGGCTGGATCTGATACAGAGGGTATGGAGGGGTGCTGCTTACTGGCTTGTTCACCATGCTTGCTCAGCCAGCCTCCCTCCCTCCCTCCCTCCCTCCCTCCCTCCCTCCCTCCCTCCCTCCCTCCCTCTTTTTGGTTTTTAGAGACAGGGTTTCTCTGTGTGCCCTCGCTGTCTTGCAACTAGCTTTGAAGACTAGGGTGGCCTCTAACTCACAGAGATCTACCTGCCTCTGCCTCCTGAGTACCGGGATTAAAGGCCTGTACCACCACCACCCTGCCTGAAATAAATTGTTCTTAAAAAGGAAATAAGGCTACCAAGATGACCTAGTGGGTAAAGGCATGTGCTGACCAAAGCCTGGGGACCTGAGTTTGACTCCCAGAACCCATGTGAAGGCATATGGAAAGAACTGGCTTCACAAAGTTGTCTTCTGACACATGCCCCACCCCCATGTGTAGCATTTTCAAGTAATTTTTAAGAGAGATACTCTTAAGTTCCTGCTATTTCACTTAGCACCGCATCCTAGCAGACATTCTCTGATGTGGAATTTCCCTCTTTATGCTGTAAATATGATTCTTAATCATTGGTCAATAAATAAGTGGCTTTGGGCCTGTTGCAGTGCAGAATAGGGCAAGGCAGAAATTGCAGGCAGATGGAGGAGAGGATAGGCAGAGTCAGGGAGACGCCATGTAGCCACTGGAGGAGAAAGACACCAGCATAACACTTGTAAAATATCATAGAAATGGGTTAATTTAAGATATAAGAGCTAGCTAAAAATACATTTAAGCTATTGGCCAAACAGTATTGTAGTTATTACAGTTTCTGTGTGATTATTTCGGGTCTGGGTGGCTGAGAAATGAAGAAGCATCCTCTGCCTACAGAATGGCAATTTCCGTCTTTATGCTGTAAATATGCTTTAATTACCGTTGGTTAATAAATAAGTTGCTTTGGGCTGGTGACAGCGCAGAATAGGGCAAGGTGGCGAATTCCAAGCAGAGATTGAAGGGAAAAGAAGGCAGAGTCAAAGAGATGCCAGGTACCCGCCAGAGGAGAAAGATGCCCACACTTCAGTACTGCTAAACCATGAGCCTCATGGTAAAATATATATATAAAATGAAAAAAGTTGGTTAATTTAAGATATAAGAGCTAGTTAGCAATACGCCTAAGAGATTGGCCAAGCAGTTTTTTAATTAATACAGTTTCTATGTGGTTAATTAGGATCTGGGTAGCCAGGAGCAAACAAGCAGCCTCTGCCTACAATCCACAGAGGTCTTCCTCTTTGCTTTTTAAAACTGCCTGTAACATTGTTTGATGAGGGTCAAGGCTTGTTTCTAGGGTTTGCTGTTTGTAAATATGTTTGTGTAAATATGTCAGTTCATATTTATACCTAAGAGCACCTTGGGGACAGTTTCCTGAGCCTGACTTTGATAGCATATAGCTTTAATCCTAGCACTTGGGAAGCAAGGGCAGGCAGATCTTCATGAGTTCGAGGCCAGCCTGGGCTATATAGTGTGTCTCTGTCACAAAAGTTTTGGGCAGACATTATGGTTCATGCCTTTAATCCCAGCACTTGAAGTGGGGGAGGAGGCAAGCTGATTTTTGAGTTTGAGGCCAGCCTGATTTACAGAGTGAGTTTTAAGTCAGACCAGTACTACATAGAGAGATCCTATCTCAAAAAACAGTCAAACAATTTTTTTTCCAATGTTGAGTTCATACCACGTGCTTCCTTCATAATCAGCCATTTTACATCTTCTGCAGCAATACATGGTGCTGGTTGGTTCCCAACTTGACCAGCAAATCGTGTTATCAGACTTGGTTTTGGCACCTTTAGCTTCCTGTTTGTTCTTGCTGTTCTTTGTTATCCCAGAGTGTTTTGTGTTGATCTGTTCCTTGTTCATTCTGCAGATTTATCCTTTGGTAACCTTTTCAACTACTAAACCATGTTAACTGAAAGGATACCTATTAATAATGTGTATAAATTGAAATCCATGCTTGTGCCTTATAATCTCCTTTCTACATCTGAATGTTTGATTCTTTTGTTCCTCAGCACGAAGACTTTTTGCTTGCTCTTCAGATGAATGAAGAACAATATCAAAAGGTATTTTTAAATCTCAACAAGTTCATTTATTCTGGCTTTTCAAAGCAAACTTTTTTTTTATAACCTCCTCTTGACTTGTGAATTTGCAGTTGACTTAAGTCATAGTCAGTATAACAGCTAGTGGATGTTATCATAATACAAGACCAAAACAGAACTGGAAGGAGATAGATATGTTCCCAAAGAGCATGAACAGAAATTTACTAGACAGTTGCCAGAAGGGACGGTTCTACATTCCTACACTCAGATTCCCTGTGTGTAGCCTTGGGCCAGGGGTTTTGTGCCATATTTGCCAACTTGCTTATTGGCATGGCTGAGAGCAGGCTGCTGACTGGATCTATCTTCTCAATGAGCAGTGGCATCACATCTCTGCATGAACTTAAGGATGCGACTTTATTTTCCTTAGTCCTTTTTTTTTCCCTGTGTGTGTTGGATTGTTTATTAACAAAATGAGCAAGGGCCTTCAAGGACTGGTAGATCCAGGCCGCTTCTTTTTCTTTCTTCTTGTTTGGAGCGTCTCTTGTGTCTGATCCAAATTTGGGAGCTTCCGCTTGGCAGCTGCCTCCAAAGATGCCCAAAGTTCATCTGTCTCTGTGTCTTCTGGGGGCACCATGTTGGGCTTTTGAGGTTCTTGGGGCTCGTCCTCCCAGTTATCCCTGCTTGACAGGAGGAGGCAGTTCAGTTGAGACTTAAGATAAACCCACATGGATTTCGGATCCTGTGTATCCTCAAGACTCTGTCCAAGCCACAAGAGGCTAATAGGGGCTTAGAAGGGTGGCACTGCAGCCCACGGACACTGCCTACCAACCCCTTCAGACAGCCCAGTAGACGCCCTTGCCGAAAATCAATTTCTGCTAGCTGCCCATGAGTGTTCCCTACGATGACAGAATTGCCCTCAGGAGTAAGGGTCATGGCTGTCAGGGGGTACTCTCCATAGGTGGCCTCCAGGACTGGCCGGCGCTGAGGAGAGACTGGATCATAGACACGGACCTGGTGATACCCTGTGCATGTGACAAGCTTCTGTGACCCAGGGAGGAACTGTATATCCTGGTCCCAAATAGGAACCCGTAGATCCAGCCAATCATTTCGCACATTCTTGGCCTGGAACACTGGCTGCTCAAACCTCTGTAGGTCCCATACTTTCAAAGCATTCTCTTTCCCACATGTGGCAACCACATGAGTATGTGCTGGGTCTTGGCACATCCTACACACCCCAGGACCCACCTTCAGTTCCAAGAGTGGGTCAGGTGATGCTTCCTTGTCATCATCACACCAGACTCTTAAGAATCCCAGAATCCACACACGTGATGAGGGTGCTGGGTCTCGCCACCTGCGCCCCAGCACAGAGCTTTCACCGCCTCCTCACGCCTCGGCTGTCCGGACGGCGTGAAGTTTGACGCATGTTTCCGCTGAAGGTTCACCCCTTTCAGGATCCCCGTCTCGGTGCCGACCCACACATGGTTTCCTAGTGCAGAGGTCTATTTTCCTTAGTCCTTTAACCAAAAGCTAAGGCCAGCTGATGGTCTCTTCGCATCCTATCTTCTGACAAGAGGAACAAATCCAGCATTAGATAGCTTCTTGGGTAATGTGCCATGCCGTTAGCCCTTTGATAGTCACGTCAGCATCTGTTGCAGCAGTTGCTTGCTATGGTATAGTGTCATACTGACAGTCTCAATTGGATTTATGTTTTTTGTTTACCTACTTTTTGAGACCAGGTCTCACTCCATAGCCCTGGTTGACCTCAAAGTCTAATTTCTCCTTTCTTAGTGTCTTAAGAATTGTCATTATACATATATTGTCATGATACCAGCTTCTGTGCTAGGGTTAGATAGCAAAAAAAAGTTCACTGTTATTTGGTGTCACCTCATTGTGAATCTGTTTCAAGGAAGATAAGGCCACAGTTCTTGAATGGCATATGGGGGTATTCATGTGTATCTTCTTTGGCTTTCAGGATGGACAGCTGATTGAGTGTCGCTGCTGCTATGGGGAATTTCCATTTGAGGAGCTGACACAATGTGCTGATGCTCACTTGTTCTGCAAAGAATGCCTCATCAGATATGCCCAAGAGGCGGTATTCGGGTCTGGAAAGGTAAGAAGTATGTCATGCACGTAAATATGAAAGATGACTGTATTTGTGTGGGGAGGAAAATTCTGATGATAAGTGATATGTTGGTTCTGACTCCTTCATGCCCTATGTCTAGCTCCACAGGGCCTCCTGCCTCAGCGCTCACTTTCCTGGTCACAATTAGATAAAGGGTGAATTCAGGAAGAGTTTATTTTTTGAGCATATGAAAGTGTAGTAATATATTTTTACATAAAGATTTTGTAGTTCATTTAAAAGGTCGTAATAGATGTAAGATCATATTTCTCTTTCCAAAGTCCCTTTCACTTAACACCAACAAATAGTGTTAAGAGGTGTTGCATATTGTTTTATATCTCTTTCAGCACTCATACCAAAGTGATATTGAGCCAAGTGGCTCAGGTCTGTAATTTTAGCTACATCGAAGGCTGAGGCAGAAGGATCACAAATTCAAAGATAGCCTGAACAAGTTAGTTGATATCCTGTCTCAAAGTTGTTTTTTTTTTTTAAATAGGACTGGGGACCTGGGGCTATAAGACCTTATAGACCTAGCAGTTAGAGTGCTTGCCTAACGTGTAAGACCCCGGGTTCCTTCCCTAGTTCGGACAGGGTAAGGCAAAGAGGGAGAGGGGAAAGAGAAGAAGACAGAGAAGAAACTAACATTGTGATCTAAAACTTGGACTTTTATTTTTAAGGATTGTCATATGCATGTACTATATTTACATCACACACACTCCAACCATCCATTGTCTCCTGTGACTACCATCCTTACATTTTTGGCCTCTTTAACTTTTGGTTTTTCAAGACAGGGTTTCTCTCTGTAGCCCTGACTGTCCTAGAACTCACTATGTCAGCAGGTTTGCCTCAAACTCAGAGATCTGCCTGCTTCTGTCTCCTGAGTGCTGGGATTAAAGGTGTGTGCCAACAAAACCCATGCAGCCTCGTATTCTTTAATTTGAGAGAAGAGAGAAAAAGAAGAAACACATATAACCTGCTGAGTTATTTTAGTGTTATATGTGTGTTTAAGGGGTTCATCCCTAGAGAAGACGGATTCTCCCTCCATCAGCAGCCATTTATCACCTGAATGTCTTCATTTCAGGTGTTACCTTCATTAAGGTGTTGACATGTAGAAATTTTGTGGGTACAGTCTCCCCATAAAATATAGAAGACATTTTCTTGTAGCCTACATCCTGGTCTTCTGGCTCTTAGAACCTTTCCATACCTTCTGTGATGTTCCTTTGGCCTTAGATGTAGGCTAGCTTGATGGAGGATCAGAGCTATACTTACAGTACAGGGATTAGTATTTAGAATGTAATTTGAAATTATACTGGCTCAGTGAAACTAAGGGTAGTAGGTTTTCCTTAATGGCCTTACAGCCATGGGTAGTAGACTAGATTTACAGTATCAGAGATGAATTCCCTCCTATTAAACTGGCCTTAAGTCCAATGGCTGTTGGTTACCCTTAGGATATAAATGTCTCCGCTGCTTATACTTGAGGTTTATACAAAGGTTGTTGTAAAGCTCCAGATCAGCAGACTGATCGGGAGACAGACAGACCAAGCTACCTAGTATAAGAGCTCTGTCCCTAACTAGGATGCACCACCCTCCTGGAAAGCCGGGGGGAAGGGGGGGGGAATTGCAGGGTTTTTCTGTAGCTTTGGAACCTGTCCTGGAAGTAGCTCTTATAAACCAGGCTGGTCTTGAACTCAGAAATCCGCCTGCCTCTGCCTCCCAAGTGCTGGGATTAAAGTGCCACCAATGCCCTGCAGGGTTGGAGTTTTATTCCCCTTCCTGTAAGGCTCCAGTATTCAACATCCAGAAGTTCTCTAGACCCTGTCCTTTAAGTTTTTATAGAGACTTTATTGCATTGATAGGATTGAAGTATGAACAACCTGTGAAAATGGCATCAGAGTTTGATAGACTAAAGAAACTCAGCGAGACTGTATGTTCAGATTTTTCCTGGGCTCTCTGTACCAATCCTGTAGGTATGGAGTATGACCCCTTCTGAAACAGGTGTTCTTGAGGCCACACTCGACCCTGAACATTCCCTCCTTTATGTTGATTTCCATCCATAAAATCAGAATAGAAGCCCAAACTATTCCTTCACCATTTCTTACCTAGTTACCACCTTTCCTCTCCCCTTCCAAGAAGCAGCTTACTTCAGACACTATAACCAGCCTCGTCTGCCAGCTGAACCATGTCATCTTAGCTATTGGTGTTCAGTCTTTATAGATTGTAGTTTGGACTGCTGAAAATAGTCTACTAGCATTGAGGAGAGCCCTTATGTGCTTGTTAATGCTTCCTGGTTTAAAGAATGATTTCTCAGAGAACAGGAGGACTTTGCTACAACTGTGTCCTTGCCACCACTGTCCCTTAGCTTTAGTTATTCTGAATCCCTGGTTAACTTTTTTTTTTCTTGCCTGCTTACTTTATTCTAGTCAGAACTCAGTTGCATGGAAGGCAGCTGCACATGTTCCTTCCCAACGAGTGAACTGGAGAAGGTGCTTCCCCAGACCATTCTGTTCAAATACTATGAACGGAAAGCTGAAGAGGAAGTCGCTGCAGCCTATGCTGATGAACTTGTTCGGTGAGTTCTGAGAGTCTACTGATTCCCCAAATTTAAAAAAAGTAAAGTCTGCTGGAGCATTGATCAGGCAAGAAGATTCAGTGGTGTAGCTGGTTTGTCTGGGTTTTCTGGCACTTCTTGCTGAGAAATGAATAATTAACTAAGTTTTATAACGAAAGCATCTATCAATAGACTCTATGTAACTTATTTACTACCCAATCTTCCAGACTGTAACTAAGTCACTGTATCCTGATTGGGAGGAAAAGTAATGGTTACAAAGAATTCTTGAAAGCTTGTGGTGTTTGGTTGACAGTAAATTTGAACACTGGGATGGTGCCTATATTCCCTGTTAAGTCCAAGTAAAGGAAGAAGCTCAGTCTATGTTAGAATGAAAACTAAAGGAGTACACAGCACTGTCTGTTTTACTTAACACTCCATTTGATAACATAGTCCCATGAAGTCTACTTTAACCAACTTGAGTGATCTGCCTGTCCTGTTTATTTCAGATGCCCCTCATGTAGCTTCCCTGCTCTGTTGGACAGCGATGTGAAGAGGTTCAGCTGTCCTAATCCTCGCTGCCGAAAGGTAAGGAACACAGTTTTTTCCTGACACATTGCTTGAATTTTGGTGCTTTGCATTATCCCGATGGCGTATATAGTTTATGGTCTGTCTGCATGCTGATGCATGCATGAGAACAGTTTGCCTGGTCCTTTTCATGAAGTCACTGAAGATCTAGTCAGCATTGTTAGAGATGAGATTACTTGTGGGATTCCAGTTTTCAAAGCTCAGGATCTCTTTTCTATGTTATTTTATAAAGACAGGTACTCTGACACAACACGTGAGGGGTTTTTTCTTTTGCTTAGTTGTATTTCTTGCTTACTCTTTTCCCTATTCTGTGTTCAAATACTGCACTTACACAGATATACTTCCTACCAGTTTCAAAGTCCAAGTGTCACTTTTTGATTAAAGAGCTAAACACTGTGTTAGCATCTCTGTCTTATCTGGTAGGTTTTCACGTGACTCTTTCAAAATAACCAGCCATTTCAGGTGAGCAGAGCTATGCAGTCACCTCACTACTAAAAGTTCTTTAATAAGGCTTCTACTCTATAAAAATGTCCTAAAATTTACCAGCTATTTATAAACCACTTAGGGGTTTTAGTTAGTGGACATTGCCTTCCCTCTAAACAGATGTGTATTTCTGTGTGAAAGTTTTATGTATTCTTTATAGTTGATGTAACCATTTTGTAAGTTGTCCCTACTTCAGTTTGTCGTGTATGAATTGTTCTCTCACAATTCTGACCTCTTGGAATAGGAAGGCACAGTAAGATGTCCCTGTGTGTATCTGGTGTGTCAGGCACTGGAATATTTGAGCAGTCGGCGCCTAAGCTAAGACACAAAGAAATAGAAACATAACTAAAGCAAGTGAATGGTGAAGGGATGTTCTGGCCAGGAAGTAGTATCAGCCTGGACTTTGGCAGATAGAACAAGTGAAGGAAGCTCATGAACTGGGTGAGAGCAGGCATTGCATCCTGAGTAAAGGAGAGGCAAAGTATTGAAGACCTGTTTGGCTGGTAAGAAGTGTACAGCAAGTTGTCCTCTGATCTCTACTCATGGTGCTGTGGTACATGTACCCACATACATGCATACAAAGTAAATACATTAAAAAATGGGGCTGGAGAGATGGCTCAGAGGTTGAGAGCACTGACTCTTCTTCCAGAGTACCTGTGTTGAATTCCCAGCACCAACACGGCAGCTCAAAACAATTTGTGACTCCAATTCTAAAGGATCCAATGCCTTTCTATCCTCCTTAAGCACCAGGGACACACACAGATATAAATATAGGCAAAATATTCATACACATTTTAAAAAGGAAGAAAGAACAAACAAAAAAAAAAGTGTGGTGGTTCATACCTTTGATCCCAGCACTAAGGAGGCAGAGGCAATTAAATAGATCTCTGTGAGTTAAAGGCCAGTGTGGTCTACATAGTAAGTTCCACTTCAGCCAGGGGATACTCTGTAAGACACCTCCTCCCTCTTTTTTTTCTCCCTCATGTGAAGCATGCATAAAATTCAGTGGATTTTTCAGCAGAAACCTTGCAAACAAGGAAGTCTGGTAGCTGAAAGAAATTGAAGGGGGCCAGGCTCAGTGACACACACCCTTAATTTCCAGTACTCAGGAGGCAGAGGCAAGAAGAGCAATATGAGTTTCATGCTATCATAGCAAGTTCCAGACCACCTAAGGCTATCTAGTAAGATACTATCTTTAAAAAAATAAAAATAAAGCCGGGCAGTGGTGGTGCACACCTTTAATTCCAGCACTCTGGTGGCAGAGGCAGGTGGGTCTCTCTGAGTTAGAGGCCAACCAGGTCTATAAAAACTAGTTCTAGGACAGGCTCCAAAGCTACAGAGAATCCCTAAACCAAAGATAGACAGATGGACAGACAGACAGATAAAAGCTTTTTAAAAATGAAGAAAAAGAACAATAAAGCAAGGCTTAGAAAAAGCACAATCAGTAAAGTACTTGCTACATAAGTGTGAGATCCTGCCTTCAGTTCCAGGTATGGTGGCACACCCACAACCTCAGCACTTGGGAGGCAGAAATTGACTCTCACCAGTGAACCCAAGTTCCAGCGAGAGACCCCCCCCTTTAAAAAGATTTATTTACTTCTATATAAGTGATCTGTCTACATGCACACCTTTATTCCAGAAGAAGACATTAGATCCCACTGTAGATGGTTGTGTCCTTCTGTATGGTTGCTGGGAACTGAACTCAGGATCCGCATGCATACATATATACACACGTGCACATATACATGGAAATTAGGGGAAGAGAAACCAGGTATTTTCCTGTATTCCCAGTATTTGGGGGAAAAGACTAAATAGAAGCACAAATGTATATAAAATTATAAAGTCGATTATCAAGTAAGTATACAAATATTTCCTGGTTTAGGGTTTTTCTACCCTAAAAAAAAAAAAACCTGTATTTTTAAAATTGCATTTATTTGTGTGTGCATGTGAGTCTGTGTGTTGGTGTATGCACATGTGGAAGTCAGGGCAGCTTACGGGAATGGGTTCTCTCTTTATACTATGTGGAACCCAGGAATCAAAATCAAGTCATCAGACTTGGAAGTAAGCTTTAACCCACAAAGGCATCTGCTCAGTCTAATATACTGTACTTTGAATTTTGATCTTTTTGTCAGACTAGTAATGTATTATAATAATACTCTTCTAATATGATACTGTGCAACAACAGCAAGCTACAGTTACCAGTCAGCCACACAACCACAAGTAAACAGTGAGCCTTCTATATTGTACTGTGTTGCTAAGCTTTGGTGTTTGGGAAGTTAGGTGAATCAAATACATTTTCAGTTTACAGTGGGCCTATTGGTATAAAACTTTATTGTATGTTAGGGAGAATTTGTATGGACATACAGAATTATGTAATATGGTGGTTATATATAAATAATACAGATTTTAAAAGACAAAAACTATTAAAGTACTAATAGATTCACAACAACAAAAAAAGATGTAATTTGTGATGTCAATCCACAGCGGGTGGATGTAAGAAAGTAGTTTACAGTAGATAAATCAGTTTAAAAAATTGTTATGAGCCGGGCGGTTGCGGCGCACACCTTTAATCCCAGCACTCGGGAGGCAGAGGAAGGCGGATCTCTGGGAGTTCGAGGCCAGCCTGGTCTACAAGAGCTAGTTCCAGGACAGGCACCAAAAGCTACAGAGAAACCCTGCCTCAAAAAACAAAAAAAAAAAAAGATTGTTATGAATACAAGATATTTTATGTTTGTCCCATGGTAACCTCAGGGAAGACTTCTATAGAGAATATGCAAAAGAAAACCGAAAAAGGAATCTTGGTAAGAAATCCAAGCATAAAGGGATACAGGAAACAAAGGACCAGAAAAGACACACACACACACACACACACACACACCAAAAAAAAAAGTGATATTAAGTTCCTTCTTACTGTGATGCTTTAAATGCAACATGGAATAAATTCTTGAACAAACGACATGCAGAGTGACTGTACTTTAACTCATGCTCTGGAGTTATGCTATCTACAAAAGCCTGTACTGGGTTTGTGAATATATGCTGACTGAAGGTGAAAGGAAAGGTATTAAGCAGAAATGATAACCAAGAGAGCAGGTTGACTATTCTTCAACAAAATAAACTTAAAAACTATCATGTGAAAGAGAAGACAGTTATAAATACATGATCATCCTGTGTATCCATGGGATCTGTAGCCATAGATTCAGCTAATCACAGATAAAACCACCTGGAGGAAAAATGGCTCCTGCTTTAAACATGTGTAGACTTCTTTTTATCATTCTTCCCTAAGAGGTTGTTTTAAGTGAGGGTGTGCATAGGTTATACACAAATACTGTTGCAATTTCATATAGGGAACTAGAGCGTTAGCAAAATTGGCTACCCAAAGGGGTTGATCGTTACTTCTCTGTTGCTATGACATCATGATCAAGGAAAGTACCTTATAGAAGAAGAAATTATAAGGGCAAGGAAGTATGGTGGCAGAAGCAGGAAACTGACAGATCACATCTTTAACAGCAAACATGAAGCAAAAAGAGCAAATTAGAAGTGTAGGGTAAACCTATTTCATCTCAAAGCCACCCCCCCAGCATATACTTTCTTCCAGCAAGGCCGCACCTCCTATAACTCCCCAAGCAGCACCGCTGCTAGTGTTCAAATGCCTGAGCCAGTAGAGCAGCATTCTCATTCAGATCACACAGGAAGCCTGAATCCAGTCACCTAAGAGATGACTGACTATATGCACCCTTTATGAAGCAGACATTAATAGAATTGAAGAAAGTAATGGATCGTAGCACACAAACAAGATCTATGATGGATAGAGCAGCCCAACAGAAGACTGAAAAAGTGGCAGACCGGTGACATTATAGGCTGAGTAGGACCTAACAGACACAAAACATTCTGCCAATCAGAAGTAAAAGAACCCCTTGCAAGCACACATGAATGTGCTATCTTCAGGATAGAATGACAGTTCACAATGCAAGTACTAAGACTTAAGATTGTCATCATACCAAGTGTCTTTTCTGACCACAGTGGAGTGAAGCTAAAAATCAGTAGCAGCAAGAAAACAGAAAAATTCAAATGTATGGAAAGTTTCTTTGCTGAGACCAAGAACAAGGTAACTGTGTTAGTTTTCTATTACTATAACAGATGCTTGAAATAACCAGATTACCAAGAGAAAAGACATATTTTGGCTTTTTGGAGGTGAATTTCTTTTTTTAAAAAAAAATATTTATTTATCTATTTATTATGTATACAATATTCTGTCTGTATGCCTGAAGGCCAGAAGAGGGCGCCAGACCTCTTTATAAATGGTTGTGAGCCACCATGTGGTTGCTGGGAATTGAACTCAGGACCCTTGGAAGAGCAGGCAATGCTCTTAACCACTGAGCCATCTCTCCAGCCCCTGGAGGTGAATTTCTTTGTGTTTCTGTTGCACAAGCAGAATGTCATGTCAGAAGGTTGTGGCAGGAGAAAAGTACATACAGTTTTTAAAGCAACCAGATGCAAGCAGAAGGGTTCTGAACAGTAATTGCCAGGTCTAAGAAGAGAGGAAATAAAAGAATTACTGTTCAGTGAGTAGTTTGAATTAGAAAAGTTGTTGGTATCTGCTTATACAACATATTGTTTTTAGCTAGCAGTTCCTAATGGATGTCATGTTAATTTTTGTCACAGGTTTTGCAGAGGGCAGGGCATGTATAGTTCACTTTCTGTTCCCCTGTTAAGATGGAGGTGCACCATAAGGTTCAAGTTTGTCTCAGCAATAATTTCCAATCTCAAGGACCAGAAGTGGCTGGGAGTTTTTGAGAAGAGGATCCCAGGTCAGGGTTGTAAGTTACAGGCTAAATGTGGGTAAGGCAAGAAAGGTACAGGCGAGTCTTCTGCTTTGATCCACTGCATGATGGAATGGGGATCTCGCAGGATCTCAGCAGAAAAAAAAAGTTGATGTTGCTTTTAGCATATTTGGATTTCAAGGTGGAAGTAAAATATCTTGTCTGTGTGTGTTTGCCAGTTCCTCAGTGCACATTTGCAAAGTGACAGGTCACGCAGTCTGAAGAGGTTGAGGGGAGAAAGCGCTTGGAGCCTGTAGTTTGATACTGTGCAAACGTTAGGTGGTTCTCAGAGCATCAAGCCTTTTCATCCTTATGTACACAGTACTCACAGTGAAGAGAATGCAGTACAGGGTGGCACAGCTTCCAGGGCCATGTGCTTCAGACCTTTCCCTAAGGAAAATGGCACTCATGTTCTAGGTTCCTTTTTTGTTCTTTGAGGAAGGGGTCTGTGGGAGATAAAATAAAAACCAAGCTCATAACAGACTACAGCATCCATGTTAGGCTGTCTTGTGTGTGCTATGAAACAAAATGCCACTAGGTGGCACTAGTACTCCACAGTTAGGGTTCCTCTTCCCTTTGGTATTTACAAAGTATTTTTGTCAACACAACTGTCTTGTAAACAGAATTGATAAAATTCTTCTAGGTTAGTGCTAAAGCAAACCAATACATGCATTCAGACCTTCACTGCAGAGATGGATGCACTGTTAGGAAGGACACCTACCTTTTCCTCTGTACTTGCCCTAATTCTCTAGGTGACCTTTCTCTTCAACAAGATTGCTAAACTGGCAGTTAATCCTTGAGGATTTTGCATGTGCAAAAAATGAGCCACGAGCTAATTTTGGCCTGGGCAAGACCAAAGGCTTCTGCTTTCTCATTGCATGCAGTGTTTGCCAGTAACCTACACTCCAGTTGGATTTCCAGGAACCTGTCACTCTGAGATAAGGCATTTATAGTGAGGCCTTATTTGAAAGAGGAAGGCTTGCAGCCCAAATCCCTGAAGAGTGAGACTGTCTTATGTGAAATAGGTTGTGTCTCATGGATGTGATGAAGTGCTTGTCTGTTCAGTTTCCTGGTATGCTTGCAAAGCATTGTTTTGCCATGCTGCTTTCAGCAGTGGATAAGGGTGTATTTGGTACGGAATGGAAGAATGGTAGATTTTGTAGGTTCTGAGATGGCTTCAAATATTCTGTGTAATATCAGACATTTCCGTGTTGAACCTCTATCTTTTTGGAGCTACAACTCTGCTATATGCTCCACCGTACACGTAGAGCTTCCTAGAAAATTGGCCAGGGTCATAAGGTAGATATTCACCAGTCCACAATAAGCAAGTGCTAAGGAAAGACAGCCAGTATAAAGAGTTGAATGAAAATAACATGAAGATCTTGTATGGGGTCTTTTAGTAGACACTGAGAATGTGAATGTGGTTGTGTAATCACCCATCTCTGCCCAAGATCACTTGGGTTTGCTTTATTTGTCCATTTCACCTACAAACCCTCTTCCTTGCCCATCTTTTTTTTTTCCTTAAAAAAAAAAAAAAGAGCTGTCAGGCCCTATTCCATCCCATTTCCAGTGCTCTTAACTCTTATGTCTATGAAATATAACCAAAAATCACATCTGCAGGAAAACAGTTTGCTGTTAAAAACTATGCATCTGTAGCTTCCTGCAGTAGCTGAATGAATGTGTGGAGAGAATGTAAATTAATCTGGTCCAGCTGTCGTTTGTCAGAACAGCTCCAACTGTGGTAGTAAGGCCATCGGCACTTACTAACCACACGATATTGAGGGGATCCAGTTAGTGTGCTGACTCCTAGACAAACCAAGCTTTCACATTGTCCAGAGATGATGAAGCCTAGACTCATGTTCTGTCAGAGAGGACCTTTAATCAGGAAGTTGGCATTGACAAGAACCAAATGTCTTGCTGACAAAAAGATTGCTAAGCCTTATGTGAAGGCTCTCTTCATACTACATAATTGGAGTCAGAAAAGGGAGGGGTTAGAATAGGGAGTCCTCAGCTGGGCGGTGATGTCATAGGCCTTTAATCCCAGCACTCAGGAGGCAGAGGCAGGCGGATCTCTGTGAGCTTGAGGTTAGCCTGGTCTACAAGAGCTAGTTCCAGGACAGGCTCCAAAGCTACAGAGAAACTCTGTCTCATAACCCCCCCCCAAAAAAAGTAAAGATAAGATATGCGTGTCTGTGTGACTTGGTCACATTTTTTTTACTTTTACTTGGAGTCCAGGCTACTTCCCCTGCCTCTGCTTCAAGTCAGGACTGCTATTGTCTGCTGATTTTGAAGCAGAACATACCTGTCACCTCTTGTGTTTGTTCTGTACTACTTACAGAAAAAGATGGGATTTTTAATCTATTGAAATAGAAGCTGCCTCCTTAGTTGCTTTATGGTTTAGCTTTGCTTTCCAGGCTCATCACAGCCCCATCTCATTTGCACAGTCTACCAGGAGCTCTTTCTAAAAACCACACACCAGTTTACTTACGTTTTAATGAAAAGTTTCTGTGTTTTTTACTTCACTGAAAGAAAAATGTGTTTTTGTTGTCTTTAAAAATCTCATGTTAAAAATCTCTCAAGAATCAATAATCAGCAAACCCTTTATAAACAGTGGTTTACCCCGTCTTATTTTCACTAATTGTGAACTACCAGGTGTCAGCCCTTTAATTTGTTTTAATGATTTCATTGTAATGTCCTTGAGCAAGGGCTCTGTATGAGAGAGTACGCATGTGCAATGAGGTGCCAGAGAGAGCATGGGCAATGGGGTCTCCTCCTTTGCATTCTCAGCACAGAGCACTGCAGGGTTTCCAGCTTTTCCAGGTAGAAGAGACATTGTTGCTATGGCAATATCAGAGGCAGGAAGCTCCTCAGTCCTAGAGGGGCTGTGTATGTCAAGGCATAGAACATGGGAGGGAAGTGGTAGCAAAGAGATGGGGGACCATTTACTAAGCAAAATGAGAGCAATTCTAGGACCATAGGTGCTCTTTGTGGATTTTACATTTTCTCTGAATTCAGGTTCTTTCATGGCCTCTGACCCTTTAGTCCTCCCTGAACTAGAGACAGGAAACAGAGTGGAAACAACTGTTAACTCACTCTTCCCCGCACTCTCCATGACCTTCTCACAGACTACAGTTAAAAAACAAAGTCTCTTTCTGGCCTGCTACCCTGACCTGGAAAACCTCACTGCCCGCAATAGGGGAAGATGTCGGCCCCTTTGAAACTGTGGTGCACTGTGTGCTCTGTGTCTGCACTGCATGGTAATGAACCCTGAGATGACTCGGTAGCCTTGGTAACTCAGAGTTAGTAGTGGAGAAAAATAGATTCTGATCTGCTGAGGTCAGGCCTAACTCAGTATGTGTAGTCATGACTCCCTAGCTTGAGAGCTTGACATCATCCTTAGACTGAAATCCAGAGACACGTCTAATGGAGCTCTCCCCTAGTGGGTGTGAGCTACCTTATGCTTGGAATCACACAGTAGCAAGTGCTGTCAGTGGGAGTCAAACCTAGGGCTTCCAGTCGCTCTTTCTGTATTTTTGGGATGATTTTATTGTGTCAGTTTCAGAGTCTTTATCTTTTAGAGATAGACACTGAATTGTTTATAAATGAACCAAGTAGTCTGGAATTTGTTTCATGGTTATACAGTAGGGGATGGAAGAAGATGAAGTGGGCAGATAAGCTAGGATAGGCCATGAGTCAATCATTAGTAGCCATTAGTGGCTGGGTGTGTGGGATTCTTTATATTACCTGCCTTTGCATTTTTCTTTTTTTTAATTTTTTTATGGTTTATTTAACTTTATTTTATGTGCATTGGTGTGAAGGTGTCAGATCCCCTGGAAATGGATCTTCAGACAGTTGTGAGCTGCCATGTGGGTGCTGGGAATTGAACCTGGGTCCTCGGGAAGAACAGTCAGTTCTCTTAACCGCTGAGCCACCTCTCCAGCCCCCTTTGCATTTTTCTTACCAAAAATAATTAGTATTAAAATATTACTAAGTGTTGGAGGTGTAGTTTGGTGGTGGAGTACTTGCTTAGCCATGTGCAAGGCCCTGGGTTCAAGTTCCAGCAGTGCAGTAACTAAATATAATACCCAGTAAACATATCTGTATCTTCTCATTTTAGCTATCTGTGCTCCTGTCTGCTTTGCTAGTATGCATCTGCCTACCCAACAGGGACTGGAAAGACCTCACTCAAATGGCTTGTCCTAGAGCTGTCAGTCACTTTTCTGAGATGAGAAAATTGGTAATGTAACAGAAAAATGGCAGCAACTGCCTGTGGGAGGGCAAAGACCTCATCATCCTGGAAGAAGGAGGGTTTTGTATCGAATTTTTCAGAGTCTGTGTTTTTTAACCAGTACCTGGGAGGTGGGGCAGGCAGAACCTATCAGAGCTACACACATGGAATTCATCCTGACCCAAAGGGCGATAGTGTGGCCAGCAGAGAGGCTGCTGAAAACTGGAGACCCTGCATCAGTGTTGGCCTCCTCCTCCCTTTCTTACTATGGAGTCTGGGGTGTGGCTACAGCTGACTGGTCCATCCAGGGCAGCTTGCAGACAGGATATTCTACCTGAAGGCCAGAAGAGAGGCAAGTCATCTTTTTAGTGTCCTTCCGGTCCAAAGTCAGTGCTTTCTAGAAACCTAGAATTGGCATTTGCTTTTCAAAAAGAAATAGACTAAGAGTCTCTCAGATCAAATACCATTAGCCTCATAAAAGCACTTTCCCCCCCAAATTTATTACCCATCAGAGGTTCATATGAAAAGCATTTCTGCTACAAAAGCTCCCTGTGCCTGCGAAGCTGATCCAGATTCTAGCCCAGAGCGAATAAAATACCACAATCTCTTTTTTTTTCTTGTCTTTGACTACAGCTTGTCTTTTTTCTTTCATCTCTACTGTCAGTCTTTGGAGGCTAAAAACACCTCTAGTTCCCATAGCCCTCTCAGTTCGAAGCTCTCTCACCCATGAAAGCCTCCCCTTTGCCCTCAAGGCTAGTGCTTGTGTTCCTTTAAGGGTCTCTTTGCTACTTCTTACCTACACTGTCATGTGCTGCCCTCTTCCTCTGCCCCCCACATCTTCTGCACAGAGGAAATGGAGCACCACAGTAATAGGAACAGTTTGGTAATTCAACAGCTGTAGTGGAAAGAATGCTATAGGCTGACTCGTCTAAACAGCAGTGGGAGATAGTGGGACTCCCAGGAAGCAAACGTCACTAGGATTTGCCACACCGAGTGAGTAAACCACTGATGTGAGCTGTCTTTTGACCTGACTGTGCTACAGTGAGACCTAATATGTAGAGACAGAATTTTGCTATGGTCCCAGAGAATCATGTGAGCCAGGCTGTATTCGTGGTCAGCCAATAGACAAGTATGACCATAGTGGGAAGAAGTAGAATAAGGTAGCAAAATAGACTCCAGATCATGGACTATCACAGTGTAGAACAAGGAGTGTGAAGTTAGTTCTGCAGATACCAGGGAACTATTACATGGGTCACAGTGGGTTCACAGTGCTTTAGAGGGTAAACCTTTAACTTCGAGAAAAAGCAGTAATAAAAAGAGACCTTCAGGGAGCCTTGTCAAGATACCACAACAGGTCATCGCTGGTGACGTTGCAGTCCTTAATTAATTTTACCCTAAAGCCTGTTAACAAATCTCCTAGTGTTTGCATGGCTCTTTCTCCAGAAAGCTGAGATGGTAGTGGCTGAAGAAGCACCAATCTTTTGTTAAAACTATAGATGCCAATGAGAGGTGGCTTTGGGCCAGACAGGCCAGTCCAGGGCCATGTGGGGTAAAGACCAACATGCATGCCCAGGAGTATCGTTCCTCCTTCTTGTAGTTTCCTGTGGTTGTCCCTGGAGCAGATTCCTGGGCAATTGGTGTGTCCCTACAATTTGACAGGCCAGCTTGCCTTTTGTGTTTTGTTTTATTTTGTTTTTTTGTCCTTGCAGACTTTAAATGTGGAAAAAAAACTGCAAGCATCACAGTTGTATGCTACCCACCCCCCATTTTAAAAGGCTTGTTTTCCAGCTGAAAGCATGTTGGATAAGCTTAATTTCTCTCACTCAGATAAGCTTAATTTCCCTAACTCTTGATGGGCCTACAGAGAATTGCCTAATTCTCCTTTTGCAATGTGTGTCTGCAGCTGCTGGGAAGCCTGCTTTTTTTCTGTGGGCCTCTTGACAGAAATGCAAACAATTTAAGGACTGTGTTGCAAACTACTGCTTTATCAGCAGAAGGCCCTGGGACATTGCTGTGCTTTCCTGGGGTGGACTCATCTGCAGTAGATGGCTGTTTTCCTGGCCCTCTGTGCTTCATAGGAGGATGGGGAACCCTTGGCCACACTGGTCCCCTCTATCTTGTACACTGTACAATCTGAGTCCCACTAGCTTGTGACAAGGTACTTGATTCCAGTGGTTGGAACTCTAACTTCTGGGGCATCTCTGCTTAGACCTTTCACACAGAACAAAACATTTTCATGCTTTTGTTTTTATAAAAAGAACACTTCCACAAAACCAAGGCTCACCACTCCTCATAAATGGCTTATCTATTCACAGGCAGGCTAAGGGAGAATGCCTCCAACAGTTAACCAGGCCTCTCTTCCTTAGCAGATGTCTGGTGTACACCATATAGCCAAGGGTGGCTGAAGTAAGAACACTATTCTGTGGCTGCCAAAAACCACAACAAATGACAGCTTTCCCCTTCTGTCATCTCTGGGGCCCAACACTAGGCAAGCAATTCATTTTTCTACCATAAAAGGACAACGAGATTTGTCTATAGCTGCCATGTCTGCTGTACCATGGGAGAAAGCAGAGACAGGCAAGGAGAGCTGCTCTGATTAGCCCTGGTCTGCTTAGTGCAGGCTCCAGCATGATGGTGGAAGCGGTAGGAGAACTCATCTGCACTGCCCTGCCTGCAGTAAGACTGGAGCATAGAAGCTCAAAATAGATGTGGTGTCTGTTTACCTTTCTATTGGTCCAGTGGAGCCTGCTCAGGTGTTTTAATATTGACTTTTGGTCTCATGGCTTGTAATTGTAGAGATCCAGTTTTTAAAAGAGACTTGGGAGATCATGTACCCCAGATATCCTCAATGTTCTTAGCCAGTAGAAATTTTAATTGGTAGGTTTATGTTAGTCACCCAGAGTGTTTTGGAAAGCATAAAATTTGAGTAAAGTGTAAATTGTTAAAACAAAACAAAACCCGGGTCTTCTGGGCGGTGGTGGCAAACACCTTTAATCCCAGCACCCAGGAGGCAGAAGCAGATGGATCTCTGTGAATTCCAGGATAGTCACGGCTGTTGGGAAGTAAAAACCCTGTCTTGGAAAAAAAAAATCCTGGATAATAATTGTTAGAACCAACATAGAAGTACTTTTTAAAAAGTAAATAATCAAGTTTGGTAGTGCACATCTGCAGTATTATCCCTTAAGAGGCAAGGACAGCCTGGGCTACATGAAACCCTCTCTCAAAAAAAAAAAATCAAAAGAGAAAGCAAATACCCAGCCCCTTTGACACCATTATAATACTTTGAGTGGGGATGGAGCTTTAGTTGGCTTAGTGCTTAAGAGCACCCGTTGCTCTTGGTAAGAACCCAAGTTCACTTCCCAGCAACCAAGGTTAGGCAGCTCACAAACAGATGTAACTCCAGCTTCAGGGGACCTGAAGTCTCTGGCCTTCACAGTAACCACTCTCTCTCACATACACATCAACATAATTAAAGATAATAAAATAAATATTTTATAATGATATTTTTATTTTATTTGCATTATGTTTTTCCTGTATGTATGTCTGTGTGAGGGTGCCGGATCTTGGAATTAATTACAGACAGTTGTTAGCTGCCATGTAGATGCTGGGAATTAAACCCCAGTCCTGTAGAAGAGTAGCCAGTGTTCCTAACCCCTGAGCCATCTCTCAAGCCCCTAAAATTAATGAATGCTTTTAATAGAATACTTTTAAGATAGTGGCTGTGGAGTTCCTGCCCTGTGCTCCCTAGCCAAAAGGCTAGGATAACATCCTAACACACGGCTGGGCAAGTGTCTGAAAGGAAAAGCTGCCTCAAGACAAAGTAAGGGTTTCCTATAAAGAACCGCAGTTTGCTTTATCTTTTAAATCTCCATTCTGGCCAGTTTCATTGTGGAAGCTGGAACTGTGTGGAGCACTTTTTTTTTTTTTTTAAGGAAATAAAGATCATCCAAGATTCTTGCTGATTCAGAAATTTGGGAGGAAAACAAGGCTAAGGTTGAACGTTGTTACTCAGATAGTGCTGGTTGGACTAGGTTCTGTATTCAGCTGGCTCCCATTCAGAAATTAATCACAAATCATTCCTGAAAGAGAGAATTTTTAATTAGAAGTGGCAGAACAAGGTCCATGGGAGTCAAGTGTCACATAACTAGACCCTGTTTTGAAGCTGTAAGACCAACTTGAAGCATCACTGTTCCGGCAAGTAGAGCAGGTGGATAGGTAACCTGAAAAGTTACCATAGAAATTTTTTTCCCTTTCTTACTTTTTTCCTGACTTTAAAGTAGACTTTTCTCTGTTCCTTCTTCTTTCTAGCCAAAACCCGAGGTTTTGCATATGCCCGGCAACTGCTCTGCCACCAACCATATCTTCAGATCTTGATTCTGTTAATCTATTGAAATGCCAATTAATGCCATATCCCTGGCCTATCTCACCTGTGCTGTCCTGGGACTGTATAAGAAGATAGGTGGCACATTTTACTGGCCCACATGGTTTGTTTCTAGAAACTTCCTGTCTCTCTGCCTTCTCCCCCATCTTACTATGTATGTACCCCAGGCTAGAATCAAACTTGTGTGCTGTACTGCTCCTCCTCCACAGGAGTGCTGGATCACAAATGTGTACTGCCACACCTACCCTTTTGGAAGCATGTGCCCCCCCTTTCCCTTTTTGGACTGCCACAGCAAGAAAAATTATTAATTCTGAATAACTGTAATTTTTAAGCTTGATTTCTCAAGCAAATAGCATTTCCTTCTGGAACTGATACTCCCTTCCCATCCATCACTGTCTCTGCATGCCTGTACATCCTGACCATGTGGTGACCACTTAAGAGATATCAGCCAGCTTGTTTCCTAATTTGGTTACGGTAAGTTCCAAGCAGTGTTGCCTAACCTTAGAAAAACACAAACACAAGGAATAGCTCCCATACAGCAGAGGGGGATTTCCTCTTATCAAAAACCCATGGTTCCCTTCTTACTTCCTCTACAAAGAAGAAGTAACATTTTGAAGAGGTGGTTGCTCTCTCTGAAGTTCCCTCTTGAATCTTGACTTCTTCCTCATCCTTAATTCTTCCCAAGTATAAGTTTTAATTCTATTATTTTGTTGGTCTTTGCTTTATTTTGATTTTTGAGACTAGGTTTCTCTGTGTAGACCAGCTGTCCTGGAACTTGCTCTATAGACCAGACTGGCCTCTACCAGTGCTGGGATTAAAAACGTGTTGTCATCACCAGGCCATATTTTTATTCTTAAGGATATCCATTTCCAAGACCAGAGTTAATGGTTCATGCCTGTAATCCCAGCGCTCGGGAGTCAGAGACAGGAAGAATTTGAGGCCCAACTGGCTGCAGAATGAGACCTTGTCAAAAAATGGGGAGGAAGCTATCCATTTTCTCTTTGGATAGTTATGAATAGGAAATAATTAGCTACGTTATTACTATGGCATTTGCTAGATAGGAGGCGCCAAACCTCTTTTTTTAAAGAGACCATACGTACACTCTTGTCTGACTGCTCACTTCTGCTTTTGGCATAAAAGTAACTGTAGGTTACACATAAACAAGTAAATAGGCTGTGTTAAGTTGGTTTGGTTTGGATACAGAGACCTTCTGTTCTCAGTGCTGTGGTGACAGGCATGCACTACCATACTCATCTCTACATTGAAATCTTAAATGGAATGAAAAAGGTGTTAACATGCATTAAGCTGGATTGGAAGGCTAGACATGGAATTGATAGGAGACCTCTCTACATAGGCCTGCTGAGGGTCAAGAGAAGAAGCATATATACTATGTTTTTAACAAAAAATTACAGTTGTCACCAACTTGTCATTTTTTCTGCTTGAATATCTGTACACTATGTGTGTGCAGTACCCATAGAAACCAGAAGAGGACACTGGATCCTCAGGAACTGGAGTTTCAAATGGGTATAAGCTCCTGTGTGCGTTCTGAAAATCAAACCTGTGCATTCTGCAGGAGCAGCTATTTGCATTTTACTGCTGAGTTCTCTCCAGCCCCTATTCAGTCTTTAAATAAGAGAGAGCTAAAGAGTTTTGTTCCTTTCAAGAGAACTCAAACGGAAGAAAATGGAATTGTCAAAATAAGTTTCTAATTTTATATCTGTGTGTCTCTGGTCCCCATGAGGGCTGCATGCCTCAGTGTTTTGGTCATAGGTGAAATGCTAGATTTGTGTGAATGGAAAGAGCTGCACCACTTTTCTTGAGGTGTTTCTGCCCCAGCTCCAGTCACAGCAATTGCTTTGGAGCTGCCACTGCTGTGCTAGATGTGAACTGTAATACAGCCTTTGTAATTGAGATTCAAGATGGCTTCTAGTGCTTCCCTTTCCCACAGAGACCCTCCTGACTAGCAGGTCAGGATGGGTTCTGAGTCAAGAAGCGTTGCCATGACAGGCTTTTAAAATGTCTGGTTCGGGTTGTGAGAACAGCTGATAGAGTCACTGCTTTCCTAGTATGTGACACAGCTTGCTTTTTGGTACGTGCTGAAGGCTGAGTAGCAAATCCCTCTGCTGAGGGGGCAGTGTGGGGTATAAACAGCTGAAGAATTCACATATGGCTGCAGCCTCCTCCCAAACAGATGCTCTTCAAATAGCCAAACTAAGCCTTTCCCAGGCATAATCCGCAGGCTTCTTTGCCATCATTCAGTTTGTCTACAAAGCTCTGCATAGGAATGTCAGAAGTGGGAGCTTTTGAAATCCCTTCTTGCAGACATGAAGATTGGTGGACCCAGGCAGGCAGTAGCAGCAATACTGACTCTCCCCTACCCCCCCCCCCCAAGCAGAGGGGGGAGCTGCCACAACCCAGGCTGCTGTGTGCTGATGCTCTTGGCTATGGCTGAAAAAGTGGTCAGCAGGCACATTCTGATGAACAAGCAGGCCTGGCCCTTTATGAAATAAGTTGTTCCAGATATTGGAAGTTGGTTTAAAAGATGCCAGCATAGTTCCTCTGACCTCAGTTTATCCACTGGCAGCTCTCCAGTGCTGATGGACTGGAGATGACAGGTGGCCAGGGATGTGGGTTCACTCCCAGACAGAGAAAAAAGCCATGCCTGCAGTAGCTGTGCTTCATCGTGCTTGGGACTGGGCATTTCAAAGAGTCTCTTTGAAGCTGGCATTGTTTCCCACACATGCATGCATCCTTTCTCCTCTCGCTACCCCCACCCAAGCTCGTTCCTATGCTGCTTTTAACCTTGAAACCTCTGTTGCATATTTGTGCATTCTTCCCAGTCCTGCTCTTCCAGTATTAGTGGGCCTGAAGCAATTTACCAAAGACCTGACACTGCTGATCACTACTTGGAACTCAAAAGTGAGAAGCATAGAGGAAAGAGTCGAGTCCTTAGACACTCTTTCTGGCAATACACCCCCAACTCTCAAGCGAGAGGGTGTCTGTTGCGAGTGTTTAGGGGTTGGTTTGTTCCCTCAGACAAGCAGACCCAGCTGGGTGGACATTGAGATAATCTTTAATTTGTAACTTTAGGCATGGATTTAGAGAAGGGGATGTGCCTCACCTTACCTGCAACATCACCAGCAGGTCCCTGAGTGAGGACAGGGTTCTTTGTATATGAAAATAGCAGAATGCAGGGAAGTGTTGAATACTCACTGGCTTAGGGTACTTGGATAAGCATGTTCCTATCAGAGTGATTTCCTGGTGATTGTGTACATTGTGCATGGTGCAAGTATATGATTAGAATATTTGAAGTTCCTGGAACATAGCTGTGCCAGCAGAACATGCACATAAAGGAGAATAAGGAATTAGAGGCCCATTTGGGATATATATTGAGACCCTGTCTCAAAGGATGGGCTGTTTAAAAATTATTGCCAAGGAAGAAAAGGATGGGGAGCACAAGCTTAAATTTTTCTTGAAAAAGAAAAAAGAGAGCTCTGTGAAAACAAGGAGTCATTGATTGTGGGGCAACAAGAAGGAACAGTGCCGTTGTGTAGTCTTTTTTTTTTTTAAAGATTTATTTATTATGTATACAGTGTTCTGTCTGGCTTGCAGGCCAGAAGAGGGCACCAGATCTCATTATGGATGTACATTATGGTGGCTATGAACCACCATGTGGTTGCTGGGAATTGAACTCAGGACCTCTAGAAGAGCAGTCAGTGCTCTTAACCTCTGAGCCATCTCTCCAGCCCCATTTGTTTAGTTTTTTTAAACACTTCTTGCTTTCCTTCCTACATTCAGTCAACATTGGCATTCAGTCTCATTAATTTTACCAATTCATTTGTTTCGTTGATTCTCCTTCCACCTGGCCTGGGCTTACAGTTAGATATCACCATGCATACACTAAGTTGTACTTTTATGAGCCGTGTTTGAGCCAGGTGGTTGTGGTGGTGTACACCCTTAATCCCTACACTCAGGCAGCAGGGACAGGTGGATCTCTGTGAGTTTGAGGCTAGCCTCGTCCACAGATTGTGTTCCAGGACAACCAGGAATATACAGAGGAAAACCCTGTTTCAAATACAACAAACTAAACTAAACTAAAAGCAAAATAAAACAGTGTTTTATGTCTTGATGTTTCTCATGCATGAGATCATGTGTCATAGTTATCTAAAGCAACCCTTTCATTGATAAGAAAGTGAAACGCATAGAATTAGTGTTAGTCATCAATTTTCATATCCCATTACAAAAACATGAGGCATGTAAGTGCTAATAAGGAAATCTTTTATCAAGAGATCAGAGCAAGAAATGAAACATAGTGTGAGCTTCCTGTTCTTTGTGTCTAAATGTCCAGTATCTGAATAGAGGCATAATTTTTTGTTTTGTTTTTCTGGGAGGAATCCAACAACTAAAGGATGGTTTGGCACAAGTGTCCACTCTTTAATATGATATGCCTTTTTGTACTTCTTGGTATGCACATATGTTAGCAGAGATTTAAAATAGTCCTGATTTGGCTGAACATCCCTCCCCTGTTCTTCCTAGAATGAACCAAGTGGTATTTCTTTTTTGGCTCCTAGGTTTATGAGGATGTGATAGAATTTGCAGTGTGCAGTTCAGCTTCATTTCATTTGCTGTCAGGTTGCACTTTTTCTTATGTTTTACTTTTTCTCTCCGTCAACTAATAATGAAAAGAAGACTAAACATTGCTGGAAGTGCTTTCTACTGCTTTTAACAACAAAATGAAAGCCTGGAGTCTCCCTGCCAGCTGTAGCCTTGGTGATGTCAGCAGAAATGTGCTGTCCTAAGCCAGTGCCTCCCATCTTTTAGGTGGCCATCTTACCCCACCTCCACTAGGAAACAGGAAGGTTTATTGACAGAGAGTAACAGATGTTAAGAGTTCTAGGCCATTCTTAATGATAAGAGCAAAGCCTTAGGCTGGAGAGATGGCTCAGGTTAAGAGCACTGGCTGCTCTTCCAGAGGTCTTGAGTTCAATTCCCAGCACCCACACGGGGGCTCACAACCATCCATAATGAGATCTGGTGCCCTCTTCTGGTGTGTACATGTTAACAGAACATTGTATGCATAATACGTAAGTAAATAAATAAATCTTTAAAAAAAAAAAAAGAGCAAATCCTTGATCCCTTAGCAAAATGGCTTCCAGCTGGGATGCAGCTCAGTTGGTAGAGTACTTGCCTAAACTGGATGAAATCCTGGGTTTGTGATTCCCACTGAATAAACTAGACACAATTGGCACATGCTTATAATCCTAGCACTCAGGAGATTGAGGGAGGGGGGGACCAGAAGTTTAAGGCCACTGGGGCCGTAGCACATACCTTTAATCCCAGCAGAGGCAGGTGGATCTCTGAGTTCAAGGCCAGCCTGGTCAAGAAGAGCTAGTTCCAGAACAGCTAGGGCTGTTACACAGAGAAACCCTGTCTCAAAAAAGCAAAAAATAAAAAAGTTAAGGCCAAGGCCAACCAATCTGGGATACAAGACCCCCCCCAAAAGATGCATTGCATCACATATTTATAAACCTAGTTTAATAACTCATGAAGTGGTTACTGCCAGAAGAGGGTAAGAGGAAAACAGGACGGTTTGTGGTGTCACAGACCTTTAATTCTAACACTCAGGTGGCAAAGGTAAGCTGATTTCTGAGTTCAAGGCCAGCCTGTTCTACTTAGTGAGTTCCAGGACAGCCAGCCCTACACATAGAAATACTGAAGGGTGAGTGGGCTGGGGGCATCTACAAAATTATTTTAGCACCTTTCAGCTTCAGTCTCTTGGAAATGCAAATAGATTATTTTATCCCTTCCCTCTGCTGTGCTGCTCTTTGGCTTGTTTTTTGTTTTTCTGGCTCTTGTAACCTTCACGGGGTTCATCCTATTTCTGAGACCCCCTTACCTTGGAATCTTGTAAAGAGCAGAGGATTGAGTCCTTGGTGCTGAGAAAGAGGATCCTTCAGCACTCTTTGCTCAGAGCTAACTGTCCTTGGACTCTTTAATGTCTAGAGATTTCACACATTCCTTAATTTTTAGCTCTTAATTCTGAACCTGGTGTTCCTGAAAGGCACAATCAATTGACCGTGGTAATGAATCCAGTTGGGCTGGTCAGGGCTTCTGCTTTCATTTTTAAGACCTTCTATAGGTAATAGTCCATTGCTGAAAATAACACTGCCTTTGACAGTACTTTGGCAAGTTTCCTAAGCCCTACTCATGTATTTTAAAGAAGTGAATGATTCTAGCAGAGCAGAAAGTAGACACTCGACACTCCATAGGTAACTGTGCACCATGGCTCTGATAATTCCCTGCAGCCGCTGTGCTGTGTGATCATCAACAGAATATTCACCCTGACTTTCTCACCAGAGAAACAGACATTCTCCCCCCCCCCCCAGGGTGCTTTGACAGAGATCAGAGAGCTATGGCAGTCCAAGTCTCCTTGGGAGTTTTGAGACACACATTACTTCTGCAAGGAAAGCCGTGCTGCCTTGGCTGCCCTCCTTCAGAAAGTAATGTTGGGGTTAGCACCCCACCTTTAAACAGAAGGTGGGCCCTGGAGGACTGAGGAGCTCAGAACTGCGGAAACGAAAAGTCTTTCCAAGGTGCTGGGGGCAACCCAGAGAGTCCAGATCAGATTGCAGAAAGGAAGTGGAGGCTATTATTTGCAGGCTCAATTATTCAAGTCCTTGTAAGTGAATCTGTGAGGGCTTAAGAATGTAGCTCAGTAGTGAATCACTTACCTTACAGGAGTCAAGCCCTCGACTCAGGTCTAGCACTGAAACAGAAAGAAAAGAGGAGTATAACTGTTTACTTGGGCACATTTTTACTACTCAGTATGGGCTGAAATTATATCTACATTCTTCCACCAGTTTTTACAGTGTATTCTTCATGGAATTTCTTACATAGTTTTCTACAAGGTCAGAACAAAAATGCATACTAATGCTAACAGATTTAAAGAATACACATTTTGAAAGTGTTTTTTTGCTTTTGTCCAAGTCTTCTTAGCATACATATTTAATTACAAGGCATGAGGATTAATGGGGCTTTGAATATTTAAAGCTCTTCTCCTGGGATTCATTTGATTTAATTACTCCTGAGATACGCTTTTGCAGCTTGGTGACTTGCCATTTGGATGAGAGTGTGAGAGGATAGGGGATGAATCTGTGACTTCTGACAGGTTCAGCTTTGAGCTGTCCCCTTCCCTTTGGTTTTTAGTGCATGCATCTCTTTGTCTTGTGTCTGGGGAGGAGAGAGGAAGGGTTAGTAGAGTTTTCCTTTATGAGGTTCTTCTCATAGCACTGTTCGCAGCAGCAGTACTGCTTCGTGTGCCTGCCCTGGCTCCTGGGGAAGTGGGTAATAGAACAGTTTCTCTAGCTCTGTGTCTTTATGTCTTTTCCTGTTGCTGTTATTTAAAAAGAATAATTCCCAGCCTAAGAGAGAAAGGGTTTCTTCTGCTTGCAGTTCAAGGGTACAGTCCACTGTAATGGGGAGGGCAAGGCAAGGGGAGCTTGAAGGAGTTGTTTACAGCACATTCAGAAAGCAGAGCATGATGAATGTGTATTACTGCTCTGCTCCTTTTATGTTATAGTCTAGGACTCTAGCCAAGTGCCATCTACAGTCAACAGGTCTAGCTGCCTCAATTAAAGTAACCAAGGTAATCCCCCATAGGCATGTCCAGAGGCTTGTCTCCCAGGAAATTCTAGATTCTGTCAAGTTGACAGTTAATGCTAACCAATGACCGCTTACTCTCCAAAAGACAAATCCTCTCTAGCCCCTGGCCTGAGTCCCAGAGACCTATGTGAAGTAAGGGCCTGGGAAACAATGGCCCAGCTGCCACTTATACCCAGCCCCATGCAGTCATAGTCCTGAGGGCCATAGAGCAGGGGCTCATTTTTTCCCCAGCTCATTTCTGTCTTTGACTGTCCATGTATCTGTAGTGGTGGTGACCATGATTTCACAACTGCCAGGCCCACTGTGGCATGAGCAACCAGTAGCCAATACAGAGGGTTCACCAGGAGAGCCAGTACTATCCAGAGTTGTGGCTCACAATCCTTAAGAGACCCAGGTACCTTGTCATTTGGAGGCCTGCCCTCTGGAAAGACCATGGTTGTTGGACATTTGTTCTGTTCAGTTCTATGTCCTCTTTAGCTGCCTGAAGCCTGTTTGGTAAAGGAGACTTACCCTTTCCCAAACTTGTCTGGGTACCCAAGCCTCTTTCCTTCTTGGAGAAGTGAATAAGTTACCTGACTAAGAGAATACCTTAGAGCACATGTATTTAAAGTTTCATGCCAAAACCCCTTTTCATTCCAGCCCTCTAGAGGGCATCTCTGAATTTAAGGCCATGGTCTACATACAGAGTTCCTGGGCAGTCAAAACTACACAGTGACCTTGTCTCAATAACAAAGGTCTAATAAAGTGATTTTTTTACTCTGTGCTCCTGTATCTACCTCAGAAATAAAGAAACTTATTCACTCGCTTTATCAGAGGCAGAAACCACAAAAGTATAAGTTGTTTTTCTTCGCATTCATAAGGTGGCTCAGTAGACATGAGTGCCCATTGGAACAGCTACTGTTCCTGCTAAGATAGCTGTAAGGTGCCCTTCCCTCTGAAGTGGGGAAAAGCACCGGCTAGAGAATGGAAACATTACATGGGCATATGAGGTGCTTTCCCCCTCCCCCTGCTTCCTCAGCCAGCTTCTGTTTTCAGAAACCCTGGGGACCTATGCTGCCTAGACACTTGAGAAGTACAGCTGGTGCCTCCCCTAGTCACTGTGACTCCTCTTCCCTTCACAAAAAGGGTTCCACAAAGCCCAACCATGGACACATGTGCTATGCCAGAACCAGGGCCAGTTTCAGTGTTGCCTCCCTGTTCTGCTCATGCCTCAATCTGTTTAACCTCATACCAGCCCGGTCTGCCTTCTCATCTGACTTAACTGGTAATAGGATGGCACTGTCTGTCTGTAAATGGTAGGAGTGTAAATGCCAATCCTCTACAGGAGCCAGAATGTGGTTTCTTGTTTGTTTCTTCTCTGAGCAATAGACAGCCGAGGACTGCTTATACAGCTCATGGCTTATCTACTGCTATGTTGTCGTTATTCTGAGGCTGCTTGATGGGAACACCAAGGTAAGTTTACACTTAGGGCAGAGTTAGCGAATTCCTTTTCACATATTCATTTAAAAGGTTATGATGATGGTTAATTAGGCTATGTCCTGTGTGTGTAGCTTCAGTCTGTTCATACTGGGTGGAATAAAGCAGTGCTAAAACCAGTCTTAGTTTTTTGAAAAATAATTTTGATAGCAATTTGGTAAACGGGCTGAAAGTAAGAGACTTTTGGAAACCTGTTCGAGGGCTCCGTTAGTGGGGACAAGTGAAGCCACTTTACTCAACCTGCCTTGAGACTCTTGATGCTCGATAGAAAGACTGATCTCTGAGGGTCGCCAGGTTGCTAGGGTGAGGCTGACTCTGTCATCCATGCATGTTATCATGATGAAGTCAGTGCTATGACAGGCAGTTTTAAAACGGTTCTTACTCCCATGAGACCAGTTAAGGAAAATGTCAGCAGACCAAGAAAGGCCTTCTATGAATAGAGTAAACCTGTGCCTCCACCTTTCTCCCATCCACTTCCTGCAGTAGTATATATTCATTTGTTGGGCAGAATCCATAATAAGGATGTTCTGTCTTTCTTGCCTGGTTTCAGGGTCTTAATTTCATGGTCCCTTGCCATAGGTCCAAAGCACAGTCTCTTATAAAACACTCATTCCATGAACACTCAGACTCCAGAAACAGGAGACAACTCTTTACTGCTGCCCTAACTCCTTACCACGTTTCTATGGCGCACCAGCAGCCTCATTAACACCATATCTATCTCTTCATGTCAGTGGACTCCTGTTACCTGCCCTCCTCTCGCAGCTGGCCACTCAGCTCTTTGCCCTATTCCACACCCACCGTTCTGGAGCTAGCCAATTTGCCCCAAGTCATGTTCCTAGATGGAGTAGAGCAGATCCTTTGTTCAGAGGACTGAATTGACTGTTGGCCTGTGTTTGGATGACCTCCACTGGCACCTCGAATATCAGTTACAGTTCTCTGTGGCTAGGGAAGGGAAATGAAGATAATTAGCTTGGTAAGTGAGGTTTAGCCCTAAAAGATCCTCAGAGGTAGCTGTCACTATTCTTCCTGTGCACAGTCTTTCCTCCTCCTTAGACTTACACAACTCCATTCCTTTTTAAGATGCTAGGCATAGTGCTACACGCCTTTAATCCCAGCACTTGGGAGGCAGAGGCAGGTAACTCTGAATTTGAAGCCAGCCTGGCCTACATAGCTTCATAGTGAATTATAGGACAGAATACCCTTACATATAGAACTACATAGTGAGATCTTAAAACAAAAAAGAAATCGTCCCTTGTTGCTCTCCTCGTTGTCAGAGTTATTGGGGAAGTCATTGACAAAATGGTTCTTGCCATGTATTTAGCTTTTCGTTGTTAAGTCTGCAGAACTAGCTCCAGTTTTTTAGTACTCTTGCTATACCTTTCTGGAAGTTTCTTTCTGTCTTTAGGTTGTCCAGTCAAGTTCTCACTCTTTCCTAAAGTCTGGGTCTGTCCAGAAATGTGATCTGTCCCCATCTGTGTGGAGAGTGGCCTTTCCAGCTCATCCCAATGAGCAGGCAGAGTCACTGTACCAGGAACCCAGGCTTACATGGTGAGCACAGTAGAACAGCACTGCTGGGGGCCAGCTACCTTGCTGAGTGCTTAGAATGTATCTTCTTTATCCCTGATAACTCATTTTATACATAAGGAAACTGAAGCTAGGGCACAAGGCCACTTGCTCAGAGCTGCTGCTTAGTGTTGAGTGATTAAGGAGAACTAGATCTGTCTAGGATCAGGCTCTGGGCCAAATTATGTAAGCCATAGAATCTGTCCTGCAAGATGAGGTTGCTATTAAGTGTGTGGCAAGATAGTGATGCCCCTTAACTTCTAGTGAGAGTTTGTATTTTTTTAAGCCTGACACAAGCTTTATTCTTCGGTCTCATTATAAAATGTAGATAAAGTATTTATATTGCAGAATACACCATAGAAAACACATAAGAACTATGTAGTTCTTTTACGTGTTTCAGTGAGCTTGAATGTTGAGAATCAATTGTGAGCCTCAGAGGTGGTATAGCAACATAGGAAGATTTTGTTGGTCTAAAGAAGAGTACCTGAAAGTAGCCAGTAGATGTCCCTAGAGCCTCACAAATAAACCTACATTCCAGCCAGCATAAGCCTGACTTTTCCAAGATAGTAACAAGCAGCCTCTCTTCACCTGTAACACAAAGATGTAGAGGGTCTAATATTGGGGCTTCTGTGCATGTTTCTATTACTATAATCTGCCAGAAGCTAATTTACAGATATGTAGCCTTTAAACTGTGGTCCTGTAGCTGGGCAGTGGTGGCACACATCTTCAATCCCAGCACTTGGGAGGCAGAGGCCAATGGATCTCTGAGTTCGAGGATAGCTTGTTCTACAGAAGGAGTTCCAGGACAGCCAGAGCTACACAGAGAAACCCTGTCTAGATAGATAGATGAATGGATGGATGGGTAGGTGGGTGAGTGGATGGAGGCCATTTCTCCTATTATTCTAGACTTCTTTCTACTTCTTTTTCTTTCTTCTTTCTTCTTTCTTCCTTCTTTCTTCCTTCTTCTTCTTCTTCTCCTTCTCCTCCTTCTCCTTCTCCTTCTCCTTCTCCTTCTCCTTCTCCTTCTCCTTCTCCTTCTCCTTCTCCTTCTCCTTCTCCTTCTCCTTCTCCTTCTTCTTCTTCTTCTTCTTCTTCTTCTTCTTCTTCTTCTTCTTCTTCTTCTTCTTCTAGAGGAGAGCTTAAGACAATAGCAAGAAAGCCCTCAAACAAACAAAAAAGAACCCCAGCAATACCACATGGTTCTCTAAGTAACAGTCACAGGGAACTACCTGTCCAATGCCACCTTTAATGACAGCGTGTGACATTGACCACACTATCCAGCAAGCAGAGGGCAGGACTTCCTAAAAGAATAGCCAAGTGGGGCTGGAGAGGTTAAGAGTACTGGCTGTTCTTGCAGAACCAGGTTGTTCCATTCCCAGCAACCACACGTTGATTCACAGCAATCAGTAATGAGATCTTATGCCCTCTTTTGGCATGCAAGTAAAACACTGCACACATAATAAATAAATGAATAAATAAGCCAAAAAAAAAAAAAGAATGGCCAAGAATTGGAGAGATGTGGCTGTTATTTCCAGAGGACCCAGGTTCAATTCCCAGCACTCATATGGTGACTTATAACCATCCATAACTGCAGTCCCAGGAGATCTGACTCACTTTTCTGGCCTCCATGAGCACTATACACAAGTAGTGCACAGACATAAGCAGGCAAAGCACCCATACTTATAAAGTAAAAATAAAATCTCGACGGGAGGGAATACTCCTTGCTTGAGGCTGAGGAGTCTCCAGGTGAAGGGCATCTACTCCCAGGTGAACACTTTGTTCAGAGGCCATGCTAGTAGAAAACTCCTTAAACCGTTTATTATAGCACAGGCTTATAATCTCAGCACTCAGGAAGCTGGGGAAGGAGAATTGTGAGTCTGGAACCAGCCTGTTTCAAATAATGGAAGCAGAGGAATGAAGTTGTTACTATAAGCCATACATTTTGATTATCCTAAATCTGTTGCAGGATATATGTGGTCTATACAGTGTTTTACTGAGATCAGGCCCTCTTGTTCCTTAGGATCATTTCATGTGTCTGATATGCCTTAGTTTTGTTTTGTTACTTCAGAACAATGATTTCTTCTACCCATGGGAAATAATGGACTTTGGATGAGGTTATATCCGCACCCCTGGTCCCATGTGGGCCCACACCTGCTTCACAGGCCCAAGGCCAACATGGAATTAGAAGCGTGGGACAATGGCTAGAGGGGAAGTGCCTGAATCCTGAGGCCATGACTTTTAAGTGTCATGGCTCAACTGAACCAGGTTAGGGATCTTTTCTTTCTTTCCCAGTTTAAGCCTAAAATGCCATTCTTTCATTCTACTAATTCTACTAATAGGAACTTAGTAGGATTCCCCACAGCGCGCACGCACACACACCATGTTCTTTTTAGTGGTATGTGGATTCCCTTCCCTGCTATGCCTGTCCACACAAAAAGTGGCCTTTGTGTTCCAAGAGCCCCTTGGACGATGGCAGCCAAACAGCTGAGCATCAGGACAGGATAAGCGGCAATTGAGAGACAGGGCTACCGACTCAGCCTTGAGCTGTAATTGCTTCCAGGAGGTTCCACAACTCTTCTGATGGTAGAGCTTCTGTTGGTTTGGAGCCTTACCATCTTCACCTGATGTTAACACCGATCCAGACATTTTTAAGGTCAAATAAAATTCTAAAGTTGATGTCTGTGAGAAAGAGAATGTCTTTGGAATGGAAAGAACTCATCAAGGAGCACTCGGGCCTCTCCTGGCTTGTGTGGTTCCTGTTTGCAGTGGTTTGAATGAATGAACAAGGATGTGAGTCATGAAGACATGCTGCCACTTGAGGGTGCAGGCTGGTGTCGGTAACCTTTTAGAGAGGCCAGGTGATCAAAGAGAAGCAGGAAGAGAACATTCTCTTGAACAGGACAGAGGCAGGAGGGGCTTGAGGCTGAGTAAGAACCACAGCAAAGTTCAGTTTATGTGCTAGCAGCTCAGCATGTTCTAGTGGTCTGCTAGAATGCCCTTCGTCTGTGCATACCCAGAGGTGGTGATCTGGGCCTCTAGAACATAAGTACCATAGGCCCTACTAAATGTGTTTGGTCAACACCAGCAATATAAATGGAACTGCACGCAACCAGATTTTACTTGGGATTGCATCCTGCCTGGTAGCTCCTGATCATCCCTGATGTTACGAATTTTCAGCTCACATTGCTGCTTTCCATGTAGGCATTTTGTGTTCATGAAATTTGGGTTAGACCATGCTCCACTGAAGTCAGAGACAGAGTCATGACTACCATTAATTTTTACTTTTTAACTGTGTCTGGCGTGCTTGAATTCAATAAGTGCTGAAATAGGTCTGGCCAATCACACTAAATACCATAACTACAAATTTGATTCAATATGGATTCTGTGAATTCTGGAACATTTAATCCTAGCACTTGGGAAGCAGAGGCCAGTGGTTCACTCAGCTTCAAGCCTAAAAACTCAGAGGCAGATATTGGAGTTCAACCTAAAGGTCAGAAAAGCAAAACAGTCAGTCACTGACTCTTAACTCCAAAATGGTGAATATGCCTCCAGGATTCCTCAGAATGAGACTGTGTGAGAGCTGACTCCTCCTGTCTTATATTCCTCTCTAGGGCTGGGATTAAAGGCATGCATCACTACCATCCGGTTTCTGTGGCAAACTAGTGTGGCTACTGGGATTAAAGGTGTATGTTGCCATTGCCTAGTCTTTAAGGCTGACCAGTGGGGCTGTTTTGCTCTCTTGTCTTCAGGCAAGATTTATTAAAATGAAATATCACTATAGCTATATAGTTAAGACACTATCTAAGAAAAAGAAGAAAAAAACAGAGCCAAACATGGTGGCACAGCAACAAAAATAATAAAATAAGATCAAAATCTTCTTGTTAGCTCGGTAGCCCTTTTTTTATTAATATTATTTTATTTTTTTGATTTTTCGAGACAGGGTTTCTCTGAAACAGTTCTGGCTATTCTGGAACTCATTATATGTACTAGGCTGGTCTTGAACTCACAGAGATCTGCCTGCCTCCTGAGTGCTGGGATGCCAGCGCCCTCAGGACCCTTTATTTGGAGGCCAGTGCATGAACTCTGTTAGTCCTTCAGCTTCACAAAAATGAAGTCTCCAGAGGGCTCACCTAGTCAGAACAGGTGTTCAAGGGGTTAGTAAAACCAAGACCTGTCAAACAAGCCAGGGCTTCCCAGACTGTGCAGTGTGTTGAAATCACTCAATAATCTTGTCAAAATGCCTTTTTGATTAGTGGGTTCAGGACTGGCCTTCGTACCACTGTGTCAAGTCCCCAGGTTACAATACAGCTGCTCATCCAGAGTAGCAAGAACTAGATGATCAGTGTTTGAGCCTGGTTGAACTATCTCTATTCTGTGTTAGCTTGACCTGTGTTTTAAAAAGTTTATAATTTTTTTTTGCGGGGGTGGGGTTGTTGTTTGTTTGTTTTGCATTTTAGAGAAAGGGTTTCTCCATGTAGCTTTGGTAACTGTCCTGGGACCCGCTCTGTAGACCAGGCTGGCCTCAACTCACAGAGATCCTCCTGCCTCTGCCTCCCAAGTGCTGGAATTTAAAGGTACGCACCTAGTTTACTAAAAGTCATTATTAAACTGCTTTATATTTCGTGGAAAGGGGATTAGTTTTCAAATGCGTGATGCCAGCACAGAATCTGCCCTAAAAACCTTTTGTCAGAGAAGTATAGACAAATGTCAGGGGGGCAGAGCCAAGCCATCCATGAGGTCAGTGTTCAGGACAGTCTACTGCGTGCCAGGAGCTGTACCCTCACTGGTCCTTACACTGCCCAGAGGATAGCAGAGCCAAGGCATTGAACTCTAGCCTATTTCCGTCCCTAAAATCTGCGCTCCTCCCACACACATACATTCTGTTTCTGTTCCTCTCAGGACACTGGGCAGCAGATGGGGGGACATGAACTTCAAAATAAAAGTGGAAGGAAAACCACTGGGATTTCCCAGTTAGCAACCTTAAAATAAATATACCTGAAACCAGGACTCAGAGTCCATGACTGCAAAATATAACTAACTTTTTGTTTATCATTTATACGTACAATCCATCCAGGATGGGGAACAGTAAAATGTGTCTCATAAGACACGTCTGTCTGACTGTCTATCTGTGGGAACAGAAAGAAAGGGAGAGTTGAATGGTGGGATTACTCAGTGAAATAGATCCTTAAATCTACCCAGAGTAGAAAGGTGATGCAAGACTGAACACTAGAATGAACACCTTGTTGTCCTCATGCTAATCCAGGAGTCGCACATCTCTCTGTTCAAATTATTGGGAAAGCATAGCTAGCAATAGGTGTTAGAGCCAATACAAAAAGAACTGTATATTTGAGTTAATCATTACCTCTACTCCAAAGCATACCTCCACCCCATCAGCACTGTCCTTTTTAAGGGCCCCCTCTCAGGTTTGTTGGGTTTTGTTTTGGTTTGGTTTGGTTTTGGTCTTTTGGTCCTAGGGATCAAACCTAGACTTTGCACATGCTAGGCAAGCACTCTACCACTTAGCTACCTCCTGATACTCTTTGCTTTTATGTGTATCTTGAAAAGGTGAGCTTCTGTGCTTAAAGCTTTCTTGTAGGATGGTATGTGCTGTGGATCCTATTAATGGCTTTAATGTAGGCTGTAGGCTGTTCCTGAGGGAACAGACTATTGTGATTTGGCTGTTCCTTCTGGGGATGATGACAGTGGAAGCTGAGCAGGGACAAGTTGAGTTTGCTAGGTTCTCCTGCCAGGCCAAGATTCCCAGCAAATGCTAGGAAGCCCGGAGTAGCACAGGCATTGAGCAGAAGTGTTTATTTTTGAATTCGAAGTGTCTGTTGTTAGTTAGGTCTCCCACTTTGTACCATATCACCTACTCTTTGGCGACAGTTAAGCCTCTGTTTCTGTCTGATGCTCATGCAATATTCTTCCACTTCGTCTCAATTATCCTAGGGACTTCTCTGTATAAGAATGACCCTCAGGTGCTTTCTTTTCATTTCTCTTCTTTTCTTTTTTTTTTAATGTACATTAGTGTTTTCCCTACATACATGTCTATATGAGGGTGTTAAATTCTCTGAAGCTGAACAGAGTTGAGCTGTCACGTGGGTGCTGGAAATTGAACCCCAATCCTTTAGAAGAGCAAACAGTCTCTTAACTGCTGAGCTATCTCTCCAGCCCCATCAGGTTTTCTTTCTTACTTTTTTGGGGTTTTTTTCGAGATAAGGTTTTTCTGTAGCTTTGGAACGTGTCCTGGGACTAGCTCTTGTAGACCAGGCTGGCATCAAACTCACAGAGATCCGCATGCCTCTGCCTCCAAACTAATTTTTGAATGATTAAGTTTGTATTAGCTTATGCACATATTGATTTAACATAAATTCAGTGCATGAGTATATAAATATCTAACTGAAATAACAGTTCAACAAAACAGTATGTGGGGTGCACAATTTTCTGTCCTAGTTCAAAACCCACTAATCATAATCATAATCATAATGGGATGATTTCACCACCTTACCAAAGGGATACAGTTCTTTTTTTTTCTTTTGTTTCTTTTATTGCAGTGATTCAGTATGCGTATTTAAGCCAGCCCCATATTATAACACAGTGGGTTATCAGACTAGGGGCCGGTTTTTTTTTGTTGTTGTTTCTTTTATGGGATACAGTTCTTAAAGTCATTGCTGTAGTGACTTTGACTCCACAAACGCCAATTGTGTGGAGCCTATATATTAGGCAGATGCTTCTGAAAGGATGTGAGTCATGGCCTCTCCCTCCTGTCCTTTCAGAGCTATGAGAACTGAACCCCTGGGCACAGAAGCAGACAAGACCCCATCCTAGCAGAGGGTGTAGTTCAAGCCCGAGAATGTCCCCCTTAAAAGGGCAGCCAGCAGCTTTATGTACAATCACTATGGGGAGACTCTGCCTACTCTGGGTGTTAGCCTGGCTCTAGTTATCACCTTCCCAAACCAGGCAGCCTCATACCCCCACAGCCCCTTGCTTGATTCTCTTGACTAGTCACCTGCCTCTCTCCTTGCAGTTCCCCAAGACATCACAAGACATACCACCTTGGCTTCTGTGCACCTTTCGTTTACTTCATTACAGCCCTTCCCTGATATCCATCTGACTGAAAACTTTAGCCCTGAGCCCTAACCCTGGTGACCTACCTTCCTGCATTTATCCCCTTAGTACTTATAACCCTGTCTTATTTGTATTTCACTTAACATGTCATCAGCCCTCTCCAGTGTAACTTCCTAGTGGGCACGGAATTGATTGTAATCTTTTATCCCTCAGAACAGGACCTAGAAGGGAACTCAGATGTTGTTTCTAAACGTCTGTGTCCACTTGCCCAGGTATTGCAGATGATCTGTTAAAGGGCCTCAAATAAACCAGACTCAGTTTTAGTTTTTAATAACTTCTGGGAGAGTATTGGTGAGTTAAATTTGAAGTCAATTCTGATAAAAGTAAACTGGCCTAGTCTACAAGAGCTGGTTCCAGGACAGGAACCAAAAGCTACAGAGAAACCCTGTCTCGAAAAATCAAAAAAAAAAAGTAAACTGAATTGTTATTGATGCCAAGAAGGCTTCGGAAACCACTTTTTATCCCACAACCCTGATCCCAACTTTATAGAAAGCAGCTAGTTCTTGTGGCTCCTTTCCCAAAGGGTAGATTGAGACCAGGGTGCTTTTATACCCGCTTGTCCCTAGAGGGCAGCATGAGGACAGAAATCCAGATCTTCCTGAAAAGAGTACTTGACTAGTTCTAGCCTATGAGAGTAACACTGAGTGGTTCCCTTACTGTAGAGAAATAGTGCGGCACATCCTTTGGATTTAGTGTGTGTCTATAATTTTTTTAAGGGCAGTCTTTTCCTTCTGAAGCTCTTTGCTGGAGACTAGAGAGGAAACCAGGGTCATTTTTAAGATTTCACAGTACTTGGCTGGCCACACCAAGTTGAAGTTTCTGAGAGATGGTTTGTTTTGAAACAGTGAAAGACCCCTGCAGATATAGCACAACTTCATGTAAAGATGTGAGCTGATTGTCAAGTACCACATCTTTAGAATGGGTGGGAGAAGAGTAGGGACATAGAACCTAGCATTTGGGAAGCTGAGACACGATACAAGGCCAGCCTGAATTACAGTGAGACCATTTCTAAATGGTGTAGCTGGGCAATGGTGGTGCACGCCTTTAGTTCCAGCACTCAGGAGGCAGAGGCAAGCAGATCTCTAAGTTTGAAGTCAGCATGGTCTACAGAACGAGTTCCAGGACAATCAGGGCTACACAGAGAAATCCTTTCTCTAATAATAATAATAATATAATGAATTGTAAGCCAAGTGCCCCAGGTATTCAGGAAAAGAGCACCATCTTATTTCCAGATCATCAAAATTTCCCAGATGCCCTGATATTTGACACAGCTATGCTATTAGTAAATGTAGAGGGTGTGTACATTGGCAAGGGGCTACTGGTCTTGGCCATAGATACTGACTAGTCAGTCGTTTCTCTAGACTCCTCACTCCAGCTCTCTAAGGGAAGGGAAGCTGCTGTACCTGCATACCCTACCTTTCTGACCTGACCTCATCATGCTCAGTCCTCAGAGGAGTGCAAGGCTTGATAATGTCCCACCAGCCTAGAGGGAGATGGAGAAGGGAGGGCCTCATAATCCCCTCCTCTTGGGCCTTTGCAGAGAGAAACCCTGCCAGATGGCTTGACATTCAGTAGCACTGGATAAAGAGGCAAGAATGGGCAAGTGAAAATGTTTTTTCATTACTTCAGTGCAGAAATCATTGCTGTTTTGAATATCACTCTAAACCAGAACTTTGACCCAATTCTTTGACAGTAATAATCACCAGCAAATCCTAACAGCTGGTCACAGTGACATATCCAAAGTCCCGGGACTCAGGAGGCAGACACTATAAGTTAGTGGGCTATAAGCTAGTCTGTGCTATATAGTGAGACTCCCAAAAACAAAAAGAATTAAAAATCCAAATGGTCAGAGTCTTAGCTACTGTTGAAAAGGCAATTGATGAGTATTCACAGGAAGGATCCAGGACTAGCCAGCCATGGAGAATGACTGACTGATCCTTGGCTCTAGTGTGGAAAGCACACATTGAGCCTGTCTTTGTCTGTATATATGTCTTTCTATTGCCCCACCAGATGTACAAAGTGGCTGAAGGAGGGAGGAACAGCCACTTCCTTGCATGTGACCAGTTTAAGGATATACTGATTAGCAAGCTCCTGTGATGATCTGAAAGAAGGGGTGGCGTCATATTTGATCCCATTCCATTGTTCTTTTGTCTATGTCATTCTCAGCTCTCCAGGAAGCCCATTTAGGAAGCACCATCCTGCACAGCTGCAACTGGGCAGCCTTGCCAGTTGCCCATCTGTGGCCTCTTTACACGAGATTCCATTGAGACCTAATGGCTTGTCTCATGATCCTGTGCCTTGAGTTTTCTGCTAAACAATGACCAGTTCTTGCCAGCAACTACCACACAGGGAAGCAGAGGGAACAGGGGGAAAGAGCAAGCCTGCTTGGAGCCAGGCTGAATTGTGTCTACAGTTCCATGGCCTTGACCAAGTAATGTGACAGCTTCCTTTCTCGTTTACTTCAAAACACATACCTATATATGGCGGAGGCTCTTCCTCACAGAGGAAGAGGGTACTCATACACTAGAACTGGAGTTATAGACAGTTGTAAGCTGCCATGTGGGCACTGGGAATTGAATCTGGGTTCCCTGGAAGAACAGCCAGTGCTCCTAACCACTGAGCAATTTCTTTAACCTCCAGCTCACCCTCCTTTTTTTAAAAATACATTTTTCATTATATTTGTGTTTGTATGTAAGGTTGAGTTTATGTTCACCATGACCATGCTGGAGCCCAAGGAGGCCCGAAGAAGGAATCAGATCCACCACCATCACCACCTCTGCTACTGCAACCATCGAGTCATCATACTTCCTTCCACTCTCCCTGACTTCCTGTAGCCTTGGCACCAGCAACCTGCTGACCCAAGTCTTCCTTTTGCATCTCTACCACCCCTGAACATGCACTTTCCTATCATTGACTGACTCCTGCTCACCTTCTAGGTTCAATCTCAATATCTCATCCCCCACAGACCTCTCTAGCCACTAGTCTGACTGGCTATGGCCGTTCCAGTGCCATGTCCTGCCTACTTGGCAGCTCTGGATCCTGCATACTATGTTCCCTTAAAACACAAATTTGGCCTGGGCATGGGCTTTAATCCCAGCACTTTGGAGGCAGAGGCAGGCAGAGCCTCTGGTCTACAGAGCGAGTTCTAGGACAGCCAGGGCTGTTACACAGAGAAACCCAAACCCTGTCTCGAAAAGTTTAAAAAAAAAAAAAAGTTCCAGGAAGGCAGAAACTGAGTCTCACTTGCCCACGGCCACAGCCCTATCATTTTACAAGTGGTAGAAACTTCAACCCTGACTCGGACCTATCTGGCATTACTTTCTTTCTTTCTTTCTTTCTTTCTTTCTTTCTTTATTTATTTATTTATTTATTTATTTATTTATTTGTAAGATATGGTCTCATTGTAGTACCCAAGCTTACCTCAAACTGACGAATCTCCTGACTACCCCAAGTAGCACCAACCCAGCTTGTAATGAACCATACCCCAAAATCCCTGAAATAATTTTTGTTTATTAATATGAAACCCTTCTGTGTTCATTGGAGGTTCAACATATGGAATGTGTCTCGTTGTCAAGCTGCTTGGTTCAAGGGTCTGTTTTGAATGTTTGATATTTGGTTATTGTTGGTAGCAGAGCCTGGAAAGACGCCTTACCAGACAGTGTCGGTCCAAACTGGGTAACTGTTTTATCAGTTATGTGGGCGTGTGTTCCCCAAGAATTTTAGTTTAAGACCTCAGCCAGTTATTAAAATATACACCTTTAATCCCAGCATTCAGGAGACAGAGGCAGGCAGATCTCTGTAAGTTCAAGGCTAGCCTGATCTACAGAGAGAGTTTCCGGCTCTGTAGAGAGACCCCTGTCTCAAAACAAACAATCCGGGAAGTGGTGATGCATGCCTTTAATCCCAGCACTCAGGAGGCAGAAGCAGGCGGATGCTCTAGATCGGCCAGACTACAAAGCTACCCAGAGAAACCCTGTCTCAAAAAGAAAAAAAAAACAAAAACAATACCAAGAAAGATATTATCAGCTCCTTAGAGTGCACTTGCCACCACCCTCTCACACTACATATACATGTGTATGCATCCACACTGTCACCTCATACCACTGCACCCTACTTGCTTTACTGAGCTAGCTAGCTACTGAAATTTTGGATGAGGATCAGGCTCCTGCTGTTGTTATTTCTTCCTTGTATGGAAGAAAGGGAATTCCCTGGGGTCTCCAGTGATTTCCTTCAATAACAGAAACTCACTGAATCTGCCTGGGCTTTGATTTAACTGAGCTACATTGATTCTCACAACTTACTGCATCTGTCACAGTGTCTCTAAATTAGTGTCCTTCTAGATCTTCTGGTTCTTACCCATATGACTTTGGGAGATGGCGGTGAGGGGGGACTAGCATCCTCAACAGCTGGAGGACACAGGTGGCCTGAAAGCGTGTATCCCTGTGGTCCCTAGAGTTGGCTAAACATTAATGGACCCTGGGGAATTGACCAGGATGGCTGGTGTTTGTTTGTTTTGTGTGTGTGTGTGTGTGTGTGTGTGTGTGTGTGTGTGCACATGAATGCAGCAATCAATCTCCAGTGGTGTTCCTCTGCCTTGTTTTTAGAAATAAGATCTCTCATTGAGGGCTAGCTAATTGCTACAGGCTGGCTGGCCTTGAGGCCTCTGGGATCATCCTCTCCAGAACTAAGATTACAAGGACTCTCTACTATTGCCTGACTTTTTTTTTTTTTTTTGATGTGGGTTCTGGGGGTTGAACTCAGATCCTAATGCTTGCAAGGCAAACACTTTACCAACTGAGCCATCTCCCCAGCCACCTATGTTTTCTCTATATTACAAGATATCTTAGCGTTTCAAGGATCCATGGGCCCCATAAGACTTAGGCAGCAGGCTCCTAATGTCATAACAAGTAGCAGCTGGTAGCAACTCCTTTAATGATTTGCCTAGGTTAGCCAGCACCTGTGTCCCCTCTCTTTTTCCTGGGGTGAAGTCACCAGGAAAGGAAGGGATGGGCCTGAAAGCTCAGGCCTGGCTGGGTTGGGTGGACATGGTGTGCTGTGCTTCATGTTGGTAAGTTACTTGTCAGGGTGCTCTGCCCTCCTCCAAAATAGCCTTCTGGCATTTCTCATTCTCCCCAGTTTAAAGAACATAGTTGTTGTCACATTACAGAAGCTTCTTGATATTTAGGAACAAAGCCTAGCTGAGTTTGGGAGAAGAAAATTACAATGCTTAAAAGAGATGATGCAGAGTGCTCCACATGATAAAGTCTGCCCAGCCTACTCTGTGCTGGGTTTAGAGTCTAGCTACAGTGCCTCTTCAGAATACAATTGAGGCTTATTCTTTGAGACCCCTGGGCCCTTTACTGTGAAGGAATATAACCAACAGGCTGACCACTGTAGGATCAAATACAAGCCAGAGGACTTCCCTTTGACGCTCATAAACCATAAGCTATTTTGTGGGCTTGGGCCTTACCTGGAGAATGGGGTTTCTTCACATAAGAAGACAGGCCATGAATTAAGTAAGGATGTTCAGAAGAACTGCCTTCCTGCCATGCATTGTTTTCAAGCTGTCATTTCTGTGGGTGGTTTGTTGTTCTTGTTTAGGAGGAGGACAGAATCAGACACCAGCTCATCTATTTTCCAGATGTTGTTTATGTGATTTTCCTGGAATAGTCACAAAGTCTTTTTTTTCTTTTCTTTTTTTTCTTTTTTGAGACAGGGTCTTTCTATGTAGCCCTGACTGTCTTGGAACTCTCTACATAAACCAGGCTGGCCTTGTATTCATAGAATCCACTTGCCCCTGCCTCTTGAATACTGGATTAAAGATCTTTTAAGAATCTACAGATTCTTAAATATGTGCAAATACAGATTTTTGTTGGGAAGTAATTATATACAGTATTGACTTAGCTCTGTTTTCTAAATGGAATGCAAGCATTGGAGAGAACATCTATGTCCCTAGAAGCAGTAACTCACGTGAACTCATCTATACCACCACACCATTGATTGGAACCTTTGGACCACATTCTACTCAAAAGTGTGCATGTTCCAGACTCTTGTGGCTATCCATATCATTTTTATCCCTAAAATTAAATGTTTCTTTTGTTATTAGCATATATATGACATATACAACTTAAAAGTAAAAAAGAGGACTAGAAATATACCTCAGTTGTTAAAGTAATTTCTCAACATGCCACAAGGTCCTTGGCTCCATCCCAAGCACAAAATAACCAGGTGTGCCATCTATCTCTGATCTTAGCACTCAAATCTAGAAGTTCAAGGCAGGAGGCTAGAGAAATGGCTCATTGGTTAAAAGCACCGACTGTTCACCCCACAGTATTACTGTGAAAAGTATTGTGTCTTCTGTCAGTTCACACCACACCACCCCCTTTCAGCTGCCTGGGGCCATTAGTGCTGCAGTGTCCTTGCCGCTGATTGTATCTGCTCCACCAGCTGTTTTCAGACTCCATTCTCTTTTCTCCCACCAAGGCTGGTACTACCATGTACTTATGTAGAAGTAATAGTCTCTGGCTGAGAAGATGGATCAGTGTGCTGTTCAGGCCTAACAACCTGAGTTCAGATCTCCAGAACTTACATAAAAACTGAATTTGACAGCCGTCAATACCATGAGATAGGAGGTAGAGACTGGAGGATGGTCTGGACACTCGTGGGCTTAGGCTAGTTAGCCTGGAGTATGCAATGGTGAACAGCAAGAGAAACCCTATTCCAAACAAGATGAAAGGCAGGGTTGTCCTCTAAACTCTTATACACACACACGCACCCTTGTGTGCCGTGGTAGTGTCTATATGTACCGTCCTAAGCCTAGAGTCACCTAAGTCACCAATTACTTATGGAGAGTAGAATTGTCGTGAAGCTCTTATAGAGCTAAGCAGCATCTGTGCTGCCCTCTCCCTAAGTTTAAAATTTGCCACCAACCCCCTACTTCACATTCCCAAGAGATGTCTATTGTGTTACCACCATCCAGATCAGATAGGGTTTTTGTCTGCTTCCCACTCAAAATATGTCAGTGTTGCTGTTAATGTCTTGTCCAAACCAGAAAAAAGTCAGTCCTCTTGGAGCCTCATCCCCACACTCAAACCTGCTGAGCTTGCTTTCTGAAGTTTCTCCCATATCAATTAACTTTTAGCTTCTCTGCAGGGTCTCATGGACCTTCATTCATCATTTGACTAGGTGGCCATACTAGCTCCCAGCTGTCCTGATTATTTTATGTTCATGAGTGTTTTGCCTATGTGAATATAGATGTGCCACATGTATGGCTGCTACCCACAGAGGTCAGAAGAAGGCCATGGATCCCCTGAAACTGTTAATGCAAACCGTTTTAAACTGACATGTAGTTGCTGAATCCAGGTCCTCTGCAAGAACAACAGATGCTGCTTCCTTCCTTTTTGGTTTTTCGAAGCAGGATTTCTCTGTGCAACCCTGTCCAGAACACTCTCTGTAGACCAGGCTGGCCTCAAACTCATAGATCCACCTGCCTCTGCCTCCTGAGTACTGAGACTAAAGGTATGCACTGTCACAGCCACCCAGTGCAACAAGTGCTCTTTAACAGCTTGAACCATTTCTTCAGCCGTCCAGCTGTGTTTCGAACATTATATTCTTTTCCTCCCCTTAGTCTGAATCTCACCCAGAATGCTCTAGTAAAATCACAAATCTACTCATGTTACCTTCGTGTTTCTTGATGTTCTGGAATCAAAACTAAACTAATAAGTAGGTCACTGTAGGGTCTACATGAACTGCCCTGGCCCATGCATGTTCGTTCAAGCCTGCTTGTATCATCTGTACCAGCCACAGTACCCTATAGCCCAGTTTTCTCCACCAGCATCTTCTGACCAGAATGCTGTTTTCTTTAGGTATCAACGACACCTTGTTAAATCCCTGATTTTTGTATCCTCCCCTGACAAGGACAGAGCCCAGGCACCGTCTTTTTCCTGTGCTATACTGAGCAGAATTTCAGTTTCCACTTCTGCCCATGATGGATCATTGGTTTAATGTTTTCTTCTGTTCTTGTTACTAATATAAAAGGTAATGATGTTTATGTGCACACACATGCTCCAAAAGCAAACACTTTCACAGACAATCTCCTCATCCCCAAAGTAATGACATTTTTCAGTGTGTTTGTAATGAAGTGAAACTATGAATGTTTATATCCATGCTTATGAATGATAGGTGTTAGAAGGAATGTCTTCCTTAGTTCCCCTGGTGATCATATTCCTCAGTTCTATGCCAAGAGCCTGGCTGGAAGAATTGTAGAGGGTAAGATCCTAACAGATACACCCTCAAACAGCTCACAGTACTTTAGAAGACTTCACTCTTCTGCTGCTGCTCTATCTTTAGAAGTAGCCTTGCTCATTGGGACAGCAGTTCTTAGAGACTCAGACCCAAGAAGCTCATTTCAAAGACATTTTGTGAACAGAAGCTTGTGTGGCACTCACCAGAAACTTTGTATCTGTCTTTCGTCTCCAGGAGACCTGTAGGAAGTGTCAAGGACTCTGGAAAGAGCATAATGGCCTGACCTGTGAAGAGCTGGCAGAAAAGGATGACATCAAGTACCGGACATCTATGTAAGTAATGTGATGGCTGAGCTGGCCCTGAGAGGAGCCAAGGGTTCTAAGGGAAGTGCCAGTTTGAGCCGTCCCCACCCAGAGGAATCTTAGGCAGGACTCTAACCGATTTCTTTGTTTCTAAACCTATAGCTATTCAAATGTCAGGTAGCAGTACTTTCTAGCCAGTAAGCAGGTGTACCAGGTCTTCATAGGTAAGAATGCATTGATGTTGTTTCTGCCTGTGTTGTAGGATACTGGTGGTGGCCTGAGACAGTAAGTAGAATTGCCAACCTCCAGAAGGCAAAAGACTGTATCAATTATTTTAATGAATGTTAACTTATGAAAATGCAGTCACCTGCCAGGCAGTGGCCGTACACACCTTTATTCCCAGCACTCAGTAGGCAGAGGCAGGCAGATCTGTGAGTTCGAGGCCAGCCTGCTCTACAAGAGCTAGTTCAAGGACAGGATCCAAAACAACACAGAGAAACCCTGTCTGGTAAAACCATAAAAAGAAAGAAGGGAGGGAAAGAAAAGAAATGCAGCCACCAGGAGCTATAGAAGTCTGTTTCTTTCATATAGAATCCAGCTTTGCCAGGCTAGTGGACTGTATCCCATTAAGTCACACTGACTCCTGAATCCCTATGTGTAGTGTGATCCTCTCTGTGGTTGTATATAAGAAAGGAGGAATGAAGTAGGTTATTAGGTAGGCAGCTTTTCCTCAAATTGAAAGTAATGTAGAAATGATGTATATGACCTCCAAGTGAATGACTTCATTCATGTTCAGCTTAAATATGGAGAATGGGCATGGGAGTTTGTTGCTTAGAAGATGAAGAATGACATTTGGGACAGCTAGCAATCTGTGGATCTGTATCACAGATAGGTCCTGTTGGCCTCACTTTGCAGTCTAGTTAAGGAAAACCCAATTAGCATGATCATTGTCACACAGCATAACAGGGACTTTAACCTAGGGACTTGGCTTCTGGTTGTGCTCTGTGTCATAACTGTGGTAGGTAGAATAATGGCCCCCATGATGTTTTTTCATATGAAACAGGGGCCTTACCAATCCGTTTAAAAGTTAGGGACCTAAGGTAGTGAACTCATCTGATTGGGGGTTCTTTAATAGAATGCCTTTTTTGGAAGTAGTCAGATAAGAAATGACTGTGGGCTTGGAGACATTAGGACCTGACTTTCCATTGCTGTCTTTAAAGCTGGAGGAAGGGGCCCTGAGCCAAGGAGTGAGATCTCTCCTAAAAGCTAAGAGCAACCCTTACCCTTCAGCCCCCCAAAAATGGAGAACTTGTTTCTCTGTATCAAGTAGCTGAATCTTGCCAGCAGGCCATGGATGTTTCTCAGGGAGATTGTGGTCGTTTTAGAGTAGACACTCCTATTCTGCATCTCTGATTGCCCTGGACCTTAGCTTGACAGTCCTCTAGATCAACAAACCTATCAGAGTAGAGCATCCAATACAATGTCTGTCAGTTCCAGAATTCAAAAATACCTTCCCCAAATGCTTCACTGTATGTAGAAGAGGGTTGAGAGATACAGCACACACTTGCTTTTAGGAAGACTGACTGTCCTGGCGCAAAACTGGCCTCCCAACCACTAGAACTTTGTAGAGATGACACACACCACTGTTCCATACTAGTGCATGCTAGGTCACCTGCTGCTTTGTTCATCAAGTCAGATGTGTCTATGTGTCACCTGAATCACAGACTAGTACATTGTCTTGGTGGGAGACAGATGAGATCCTTGTCAGCTGCTATTCTCCACCATTGAACAAAAGAACAAAAGCATTTTCCATATCAGTACCTGTGTGTCATTGCCAGGAGCTGTTTATTGCTACAGTAAGAATAGCATCTGACCCAGCAGCTGCAGTTACTCAGTACCTGATAAGCCATCAGCAGTGTACCTCCATACTGCTCTCTTAGGCCCATTCTTCTGTGCAGGCCACACAGACAAGTAAAGAACAGAAGAGGAGAAGTCAACATTGTAAACCTTGAAGTCAGTGGTGACTGCAGTCTGGAAGATGCCTGTGGGAGTTAGATGCTGGTTTTAGGTAGCTTTAACTTGCCTTCCTTACCATATAGCCATTCCTCCATTGACCTCGGGGGATCATACTTGTGCCAAGTAGCAAAAATAAGAAAGCTCGGGATGTACACAGGGAAATGCTATGAGGTAATGCTCTAACTGGATACCCTGGCAAGGCACTATTCTGAGCTGGGTATGGTGGCACGGGCCATAATCCTAGCACTTAAGATGCTTATACACTGGGTTACAGAGTAAGACCTGTAAAAAGACATTTCTGTCCCAGCCACCTATTCCCAAATAACCACTCTGAGGCCTATGTTAATTAAATTCTCAGCCGATGACTCAGACTAGTTACTAGCTAACTCTTACATTTTAAGTTAACCCATATTCCTATTTACTCTCTGCCATGTGGCAGTACCTTTATTAGCATCTTCTGCTCCCTCTGCATCTGGCTAGTGCCTCCTAACTCTGCCCCCTTTTGTCCCAGCATCCTCTTAGTCTGCTTTTCCCACCTGACCTTCTCCTGCCCAGCTATAGGCCAGTGAGCTCTTTATTAGCCAGTGAGAGTAATACATATTCATAGTGTACAAAGATTGTTCTACAGCAAATACCTTGTTTCAAAAATATAGCCACACACACAGAGCAAAGCTGTAGAAGGCTAAGTGCAGAACATTTGCCTAACTTACATTAGGCTTTGGATGTAATTGTTTCTCTTAAAGGTTCATGAGCTAGAAGCTTTGCCCCTAATGTAGTGGGTGGCCACCACACAGCCCAGCTGACCCAAGACTTACGGTTCTTCTACTTCTGCCTCCCAAGTGCTGGCATAGCTTACCATGTTGGTGACTTCTGACAAAAACAGTCGGCTTACAGAATACTGTCAGATGACTTTAGTGAGGAAATTTCACAGAGGAGCTGAGCTACTTAGTGTCCACCTGGCCCATCATCAGATGCTCCTAAACAACAATTGTTAGGCCCAGACATCTTGGAGTTGATGGCTACATGGGTAGCTTTAACAAAAAATAGGGTAGGATTAGAGAGAGGCAGGCATATGGAACCCCCATAGTTCCAGCATTCGGGAGATAAAAGCAGCAGAGGCAGAAGTTGTCTGGTGGTGCATACTGTTAATCCCAGCACTCAGGAGGCAGAAGCTGGAGGATCTCAGTGAGTTCCAGGGTAGCTTCGTCTACGAGATACAGCTAGGACTACACAGGCAAATGGTCTCAAGTGGTGGTGCACATACCTTTACTCCCAGCACTCGGGAGGCAAAGGCAGGTGGATCTCTGTAAGTTCAAGGCCAGCCTGGTCTACAAGAGCTAGTTCCAGGACAGTCTCCAAAGCTACAGAGAAACCCTATCTCAAAAAACCAAGAGAGAGACAGACAGACAGAATACACCTTCCAAGACTTTGGGCAGAATTACATAGAAATTAGAGGAAGATAATACATAGAGATTAGAGACAAGAGAAAGGAGTAGCTGAAATCTCAGGGTTAGCATCCTCTGTGGGTAGTCACAGCTACTCAGATGAAAATAGTGAAGGCTGTTATGCTCAAAGGACAGCTTTCTTTGGCAGTATCTCTCCCTACAGCCCTGAATTTCCTAGAACTTTTTTACGTACATCAGCCTCCTCTGCCTCCCAACTGCTGGGTTTAAAGGTGTACATCACCATGCCTGGCAGAGGACAGTGTTCTATAATAGAATTTCAAGTAACCTATATTATACAGTGAGCTGAAGACCAGAATGGACTAGGAACGACTCTGTATGTTTGCCTTCAAAGCTTAAAAATATCTCTCCATTCTAGCACTGATCATAACCCCACACAATGGAAAAATACAATGCTTATGAAACAGCTTTAAAAAGCCTCATTACTGCCAAACCTGCAAGAAGCAGTCTGATTTGCAATTTCCACTTACAGTATTAAAAATACCCAATTTTCAACAATAATTTACAGGGCATTCAAAGAAACTAGGGAAGTGTGACCTATTCGCAGGAGGAAATACTGCATACAAATCCTTAAAATCTATTGTCATCAACAGAGAGTAAAAAGAAGCCATGGACAGAAAGTACCAGTACCAGTGAAAAAGTATGAAAAAAATGTAATGACAGATTTGAGCAAAAGAATGAATCAGAGGCTGGGTGGTGATGGCGCACGCCTTTAATCCCAACACTTGGGAGGCAGAGGCAGGCAGATGGATCTCTGAGTTTGAGGCCAACATAGGCTACAGAGTGAGTCCCAGGACAGTCAGGACTGTTCAGTAGAGAAAGCCTGTCTTGGGAGAGAAAAAAAGAATCTGAGAGTGCTAAAAGTTAGCTCAATCGGTAAAGGGGTTTACCTTATATACACAAAGCCCTGAGTTGAATTCCCAGCACTTCATAAGACTGGTTACAATGGTACATGCCTATAATCCCAACCCTTAGGCTGTCAAAACTGGAGGATCAGGAGTTCAAGGTCATCTTCAGCTAATACCAAATTTGAGGCCTGCATTAGACTATGTCCCAAAAGAAAGGGGGACTCGGGATTGCTCAGTGGTTAACATTACATTGGCTGTTCTTTCAAATGACCCAGGTTTGATTCCCAGCACCCACATAGCAGCTCACAAGTATCTGTAACTTAAGTTCCAGAGAGGATCCAAGGCTCGCTTCTGGCCTTGGGCACTTGTACACATTGAAAAAAATCAAAAAATAAATTAAAGAAAAAAATGAGCCTGGCTTAGTGACACATGCCTTTAGTCCCAGCACTCAAGAGGTAGAGGCACCACATGGATCTCTGTGAATTCAAGGCCAGCCTGGACTACAGAGTGAGTTTCAGGACAGCCAGAGCTATGTAGGTGAGACCCTGTCTCGGGGGGGGGGGGGGGTGTGATTTTTGAAGATTGTTGAATTGACATCATCCAGTTGGAAAAATGGAGAGAAAATAATTAAGAAAAGGAACAAACATATCGTTGTTTTAGTTTGGGGGGGGTTCATATTTTAGTTCATTTTCAATATTAGAAATATTAACCTAAGGACTTAAACGTGCCTGCAAGTGCTCTCCTGCAGAGCTAGTCTCAGCCCAAATAGAGATCTTCAAAGCAGCAAGAGAATGCAGTCGAACCCAAAGACAGATAATTTCCGTAGGTATTCTTTAAGAAAATGAGGGAGCAATAAGCAGTCACTAGTGTTCAGTTGCATTAATCATCGGAGAAGTCCAAGTCAAACCACAGCAAAGTAACTGCTAGAGTGGCTGCAGACAAAATGATTGGTTTCTGGATAAAAGTGGGAGGCTGAGGGGCTGGAGAGATGGCTTAGAGGGTAAGAGCATTGCCTGCTCTTCCAAAGGTCCTAAGTTAAATTCCCAGCAACCACATCGTGGCACACAACCTTCTGTAATGGGGTCTGGTGTCCTCTTCTGGCCTGCAGGTATACACACAGACAGAATATTGTTTAATTAATTAATTAATTTAAAAAGTGGGAGGCTGATATGTATCTTCCTTAGTCACTCTCCAGCTTTGTTGTTGTTGTTGTTGTTGTTAAAAGATATACTGTTTTATTTGGACTAGAGAGATGGCTCAGCATTGAAGAGCACTTAATTTCTCTTGGTCTTAATTGGTATTACTGTTACTGTGATGAAACACCATAACCAAAGCAACTTAGGGAGGAAAGTGTTTGTTTGGCTTATGCTTCCACATCCATAGTCTGTCGGTGAAGAAAGGTCAGGACAGGAACTCAAGCAAGGCAGGAATCCCTCTGAAGTCAGGAGCTGATGCAGAGCCTGTGGAAGGGTGCTGCTTACTGGCCTGTTTGACCTGCTTCTTTATAGTGCCCAGGATCACCAGATCAAGGATGGTAACAACTCAGTAAATTGCTGGGCCCTTCTCCATCAGTCATTAATTAAGAAAATGTCCTACTGATGGGTCTTATGGAGGCTTTTGTTGTAAGGAGGCTGCTTGTTGGTTCCCAGCTGCTCGGCCCCTAGATAATCACACAGAAACTGTATTATTTAAATTACTGCTTGGCCCATTAGCTCTAGCTTCTTTTTTTTTTGTTTTGTTTTGTTTTGTTTTGTTTTTTGAGACAGAGTTTCTCTGTGGCTTTGGAGCCTGTCCTGGAACTAGCTCTGTAGACCAGGCTGGTCTCGAACCCACACAGATCCGCCTGCCTCTGCCTCCCGAGTGCGGGGATTAAAGGCGTGCGCCACCATCGCCCGGAACTCTCCCTGACTCTGCCTCCTTTCTCCCAACATTCAGTTTAGTTTTCCCTACCTAGCTAAGTTCTGCCCTATCAACAGACCAAGGCAGTTTCTTTATTAACCAGTGGTATTCACAGCATACAGACGGGAATCCCACATCACCTCCCCTTTTCTGATTAAGTAAAAAGGAAGATTTTAACTTTAACATAGTAAAATTACTATATATATATATATATATATATATATATATATAAAACAAAACAGGTATCAAACAAGAATTAAAGTTACAATATTTATATCTATTTTATCTTTTATCATAACTAAGGAAAACTATATTATTACTATCTATTTTTTAACTCCAAAGACTCTAGAAGGATATAATATTGCCTAAGTAAACAGGAAGTCCAAAGCTTTAGAAATGACAGAGACATCTTGCTGCCTGGACAGTCACCCAAAGTTCTTCTGCACCATGGGGCATCTATCTTCAGCCTACAGGCCCATAGTATCCAGCAGACTTTTTCACGAAGCAAGAAATTTCAAAGACAGTTCCGCCAATGTTGGTAGTTTTGTCAGTCACTTTTTTTCTGTGTCCTGCAGAATGTCTACAGACTCTTTTATGAAATAGGAACCTTGAAGGACAGTCTCACCTTTAGGCAAGTCATTTCTCTGCAGGTCCTACATATCCAGTTCATCAAGCAGTCCAGGCAAGAGCAGTTTCTTGCCCAAATGGCTAACCAACTCCATAAGGAGCCTCTTAAATGCCCATCTTCCTCTTGAAGTAATTGGTGCTGCCAGGAGCAGATGTGTCTCATTATCATGTAAAGTCCTAAGTTCTGAAAACATTTAAATGCCATATTCCATAGGTCTTTGAAAGATTTGAAGAATACCCATCTAACTGAAATATATCTCTCTATATATAGAAAACCTAACTAGCATGACTACAAGCTTGACTATTATAGATGACTTTCTATTAACCTATATTTCTTAATTATACATTACATTTCTAAATGAGCTACATAAACTCAAGAGCAGAAATGTACATACACATATAACAAAATTGACCTTAAATTTCTATCAATAAACCAAGATCCATATCAATGCAAATCTCTATAGCAGGCATTTTCTCAAATGAGGTTTCCTCCTTTCAGATGACTCAAGTTTGTGTCAAGTTGACATAAAATGAGCTAGCACGTTCTTGTAGAAGACCCAAAAGACCCAAGTTTATTTCCTAGCACCCACATGGTGGCTCACGAACCACCCATAACTCCCCTCCAAGGGGATCAGACACCTGTTTTTCAATTTCATAGACACCAGGCATGTTCATGTTGCACACGCAGTTTTAGGCAGAACACTCATAAAAAGATTAAGTAAACTTTTTTTTATGTGCTTTGGTACAGTGTGTACACTTTTAATTCCAGCACTAATGAAGTAGAGACAGGTGTTTTTCTGTGGTTTAGTGGTCAACCTGGCCAACATAGCAAATTCCTGGCCAGCCAGAACTACACAATGAGACCCTGTCTGTCTCTTTTGTCTGTCTTGTTGTTTTTGTGGGGGGGGGGGGTTGTTTGTTTGTTTATGGGAACAGGGTTTCTCTATGTAGTCCTAGCTGTCCTGGAGCTCTGTAGACTAAGCTGTCAAACTTACAGAGATCCCGCCTGCCTCTGCCTTCTAAGTGCTAGGATTAAAAGCATTTGCCACCACTGCCCAGGCAAGACCTTGACTGTCTTAATGGCTTTTCAAAACAAGGCTTCTCTATATAGTCCTGGAATTCACTTTGTAGAGCATGTATGTTATCCTCGAACTCAGAGATCTGCCTGCCTATGCCTATGCTAATGCCTCTCAAGTGCTAGGATTAAAGGTGTGTACTGCCACCTGGCCAAGACCCTATCTTTTAAGAGAGAGAGAAGAAAAAGTGTACACATTCATGGATTGGGAGATAAGAGGACAACATTCAGGAGTCATTCCCTCCCTCTATTATGTGGGTCCCAGGACCGGTGGCAATCGCCCCCACCCACTAAGCCATCTCACCAGCATTTAGCCTTATTTTTTGAGACAGGATTTCTCATTGAACCTCGAACCTAATAATTGAACAAGACTAGTTAGCCAGCAAACTTCAGGGATCTTCCTGTCTCTACCTCTCCAGTACTAGGCTGAGACACCTGCCTTTTACATGGGTGCTGAGAATCTCAATTCAAGTTATGCTTGTATATGGCAAACACTTTAACCAACTGAGCTATCCAACCCTTTTTCTTAACTTTTTTTAAAAGAAATTGCCCTAGTTGTGACATGAATTTATAATCCCAACACTTAAAGAGGTTTCAAGTCATCCTTGTCTACATAGTAAGTTATGGACCAGCCATGACTGCATAGTAAGAGTTAGCAGGGGCTGGGGAGGTGTAGAGAGAACAAAAGAGAAGGAAGCCCCCTAAGATTACTTCCCATTATCCTTGGGTAATGAAGCACAAGTAGTGCCAGAATCATGGGATGTCAGTGGCTGCACAGAGGATGTCTCTGAGTCTTCCTGTTAAACATTAGGTCAGCAAACATAGCCAGCCTCAGCTTAGACTTCTCTTCCTGTCCTGCTTCTGGAAGCACATCCTGTGGGACTCTTTCCTGCCTAGTTTACAGTCTTGTTGCCGGATCACTCTAACAAAGGAAGCAACTATGGCTTCTCAGTTCCCTGCAACAATGCACTCTCATAGTGGCAGTCCTTTTTGGTGTGGGCCCATTCTTGCCCTTTCTGGTTTGTTTGTGTTTGTTCTTGTTTTGGATTTTCAAGACAGGCTTTCTGGCTGTCCTGGAACTTGCTCTGTAGACCAGGCTAGCCTAGAACTCAGCGATCTACCTGCCTCTGCCCCCTAAATGCTAGGATTGAAGGCATGCACCACCACTGCCCAGCAAAACCTTGAGTCGTACTGAGCAACATTGAGAAGTTCATTTCCTCATGTACTACTCTCATTTGGCAGTAGTAATGAAGTCACTTTAAACCTGATCTCCTGGACACACTCTTAATCCTAATAGAGGAGGCAGAGACAGGCTTTGTGAATTTGAGGCCAGCCTAGCCTATGTGATGAGCTCCAGGCCAGCCAAGGCACAGTGAGATCTTAATTCCAAAAGAAAATAATGATTAAGCTTGTTCTCCCTATTCAACAAAATTTAGAATTTGCCTATTGTTCTGTAACTTGAACTGGGTGTAAATTCTTTCCACACTAAAGTTCTGCTTTCTTCATTTCAGGCCACAGAAAGATTGTACCTAAATTAAAGTAGCAGCCAGTTTTCTGGTACATTTGGTTATTTTTAGATAGTGATCTGGTGTCTAGGGAGGAAACTGCAGCAGTATTTAAGTATCTGTAGTGCAGTGGAAGCACTTCCTGCCTAGATTGCAGCACGTCCTGCTGAACCACCCCACTGGTTCCATCTTGTAGCTGGCCACCCTCTGTCTCAGTTGCAAACTTGTTTTGATCCTGCTGCCTTCTCTCTGCCTTTTGAAGGCCCTTGATGTAACAGAGAAAGGTGGAAATGTTGATTTGTAATTGAGAGCAGCACTACAAAATACCAACACAACAAGAAGTCCCTGGCAAAAAGTTAGGGTGCCCTTCTTATCTGTTCAGATGGTTCTAGGAACAATCGCACTTTGAAAGCATGAGCTTTTGACTTGGGATGCCTGCTCTTTCGATAGGGAAGTAATAGGACTGGCCGTAGAATTGCTCATTCTCGGGCCAAGTGCTCAAAGACCCAGGTTGTGTAAGGTTTGGGCTCCCATGTCTTTTTTTTTTTTTTAAGATTTATTTATTTATTTATTATGTATACAGTGTTCTTTCTGCCTGCACTCCAGAAGAGGGCACCAGATCTCATTACACCATGTGGTTGCTGGGAATTGAACTCAGGATCTCTGGAAGAGTAGTCATTGCTCTTAACCTTTGAACTATCTCTCCAGCCCTGGGCTCCCAGTTTTTAGGTACTAGCTTTGTATATATAAAATTTGAATTAGGAAAAGGCTGAGTTTCTTCCCGTTGTCAGCCTGTAGGGTTCCTAGAATGGTGAAGTCATTTTTCTAAATGTTAAGTGCCAGGCATTATGTCTAATGATTTTAAATGTTATTCGGATTCCAAAAACAACATTAGAATGTTATGTTTTTCTAATTTAAAAGGGAGGAAACTGAGTCTCCTGGCAGTTGGGAAATTTACCCAAGGTAATATAGTTGATAAACTTTAACCTGGTACTTAGACACCAAAACATAGGCCCTTTTCACTGTTTAAATGTCACCAAAAGCCTCAAATACCATTACATGTGGAAAAAATAATATTAATGATCATACTATTTTTCATTTACCTTCCCTGCCAACTCCAGTTGTTTTTTTCTTTTCTCAGTGAAGAAAAAATGACTGCTGCTCGCATCAGAAAATGCCACAAGTGTGGGACTAGCCTCATCAAATCCGAAGGCTGCAACCGCATGTCTTGCCGCTGTGGTGCCCAGATGTGCTACCTCTGTCGAGTTTCTATCAATGGCTATGACCATTTCTGCCAGCATCCTCGTTCTCCAGGAGCCCCTTGCCAGGAATGTTCCAGGTGCTCCCTCTGGACCGACCCCACTGTAAGTAGATGCGTGAGAGCCCAGTTCCATATATGGGAAAACAGCCACACATTTCTGTAATGAAAACTATTTTGTTTATATGTAACAGGTTCTGACTCATGGAAACATACAAGAGATTACATAGACCAGTAACCATAGGAAAAACTTAAGAATGTCATCAAAAGGGGCTGGAGAGATGGCTCAGCGGTTAAGAGCATTGCCTGCTCTTCCAAAGGTCCTGACTGAGTTCAATTCCCAGCAAACCACATGGTGGCTCACAGCCATCTGTAATGGAGTCTGGTGCCCTCTTCTGGCCTGCAGGCATACACACAGACAGAATATTGTATACATACTAAATAAATAAATATAAAAAAAAATAAGAATGTCATCAAAAAATGTTCATCACAATATGATGGGTGTGATGGGCATGCTTTGTAGCTGTTCTCAGAAGGTTGAGGTCAGAGACTCACTGAGATCAACCGAGCAACAGAGTGTGACCCCCATCTTTAAAAAAAAAAAAAAAAGGCTTGTGGGCAAATTCCTCCAGCGCTCTGGGAAATAAACATTTTCTCTGTCAATCTGAAGTATTGTGCAGAACGATGGAGTGTTACCAACAAAACAATACTGCCACCAAAGCCCCACAGCTTTCACTAGAAAGAGTGCTGCAGAGTTTTCAGGGCTGTCACAGACAGACATGACCCCACACTTGTAATTCCAATATTCAGAGGATGAGGCAGGAGGATTACAAGTTTACGGCTATGTAGGGGGATTTGGGACCCTTCCCAAAAATCTAAAAACCAAAGAAATGTGTTATAGGTCTAGAATACAGTATCTCATAGAAACACAAGGAAGGGTAGCTTCATATCGGCAGCATTTTTGTTTTTCTTCTTTTGTAGCCCTGGCTATCATGGAACTCACTGTATGGACCAGGCTGGCCTTAAACTTGGAGATTCTCCTGCCTCTGCTTCCTGAGTGCTGGGATTAAAGGCATCAATCCCCCATTGTAATTTTAAGAAGCAACACACTAGAGAAAAACAACATGCAACAGAGTTTATGTGGAGGGGTTTTTATTAGGGAAAAGGGAGTGTAAAATGGGGGAAGGGGAGCTAGGACATCTGCTCCTCTGGGGACAGGAGCAGCAGAAGAAAAAGGCAGAGAGAGAGATGGGGGAGAAACAGAGACAGGCAGAGAAAGAGAAATAGAGAGAGAGATAGGAGGTGGGCAGGGTCCTTTTAAAAGGGAACATAGTGAGTGTGCACAGGAGGTACTCTTAGTGGCTACAGCTGAGGGTGTATCCTGTCAGAACCTCAAGGGCAGGCCAGTACAGGTGCCTGAATACTAACACCCCCTCACCCTGCCCGCCCAGCTTTGTTCTTGATATAAACTTCAAAAATGTTATGCTGGGTGGTAGTAGTATACACCTTTAATGCCAGCACTAAAGATGTCAGAAGCATGCGACTCTCTGAGTTCAAGCACAGCCTGGTCTACAGAACTAGTTCCAGGAGGTTTTTTGACTGTCAGGGCTACAAAGAGAAACCCTGTCTCAAAAACAAACTAATAATAATAATGTTGTTGTTGTTAGAATACTTGCCTAGCATGCAAGAGGTCCTCTGTTCAAAATCCAATACCACAGAAGAATAATAAAATAGGGGACTGAAGAAATGGGTCAGCAATTAAGAGCACTTGTTATTTTTGCAGAGAACCTGGTTCCAGTACCCACATTGTAGCAAATCCATGGCTCTAGTTTTAGGAGATCTGATAGTCTCAGCGACCTTCATGATTTACAGGCATAAATGCAGGCAAAACAATCATACATATAAAATCTTTTTAAGAAATAGTAGCATTAGAAGAATATTTTTCTTTATGGTGGGAATGAATATCAGTTGTTAGGGTGCTTGCATGGTATGCATGAAGCCTGGATTTCATCCCTGGCACCACATAAACCTGGAGTGTTGTTGAACACCTACACTCCCATCACTGGTGAAGTAAAAGGAAATCATAAATTTTAAGTCATCTTAACTACATACAGGTTTCAGGCCCTCCTAGGCTATATGAAACTAAACCTGTCTATCACCAAGAGGCTGGAGAGATGGCTCTGCAGTTAAGAGCCATTCTTATGGAAGACCCATGTTTCATACCCAGCACCTACTTGTTGGCTCATAACCTCCTGTAACTCTAGCTCTAGAGGTTCCTATACCCTCCCTGGCTTCAGAGGATATTACATACATGTGGTACACAGACATGCAGACAAAACCACCCATACACATAAAATAAATAGATTTTTTTAAAGGGGGGGGCAGGGTAATGGCACGCACCTTTAATTCTAGCACCAGAGGCAGAGACATTCACATCTCTATGAGTTCTACCAAGTAAGTTTCAGGACAGCCAAGGCTACACAGAGAGACCCTGTCTTAAATAACAAAACAAAAAAAGAGAGAGCACCCTTTTCCTCCTGGGTTGCCTTGTGTTGATATAGGGGTTTGTGCCTCTTGTTAGGCCGTATTTGTTTGAGATCACTGGGAAGCCTGCTCTTTTCTGAAGGGAAATTGAGGAACAGTGGATGGAGGAGGTGTGGGGAGGAGCAACTGGGAGAAGTGGAGGGAGGGAAACCTTGGTCAGAATGTATTGTAAGAAAAAAAGAATTTTTGAAAATAAGACACTTGTCAGCCAGATATGGTGGGTGCCCACCTTTAATCCCAACACTCCAGAGGCAGAGATAGACAGATCTCCAAGTTCGAGGCCAGCCTGGTCTACATATGAAGTTCCAGGACAACCTGTTACACATAGAAACCCTGTCAGGAGGGAGCAGGGGGAGGATATTAGTATTTAGACATCAGTACTGGCCTGCCCTTGAGGTCCTGACATGATACATTCTCAGCTGCAGCCAGTAAGAGTACCTTCTGCCCACAATCCCTACATTCCCTCTCTGTGTGTGTGTGTGTGTCTGTCTGTCTCTGCCTCTCTGTCTCCAGAGGCCGGTCTCCCTTCCCTCCCCTTTTTTCCCATTCACTTTCCCTGATACAAAACCCCTCCACCTGAGCTCTCGCATCACATTGTTCTCTCTTGCACCACATTTTAAAATTACAACAGGGGACTCTGTCTCAAAAGGAAAAAACAAAAACAGGTATCTATGGCAGTTCTAGTACTCAGGAGGCTGAGGTAAAAGGCTCTCTCCTTCTACCTGTCTAACTCAAGAATGTTAAGCTTCTCTATAAACGCTACCTCTTGTCGCCTCTGCTTTGGTTCCATTAGCAGAATCGTAATCCTGTGATCTCAATAGCAACAGAGATAGGAACTTTGCCTGTATTTTAGATCGGGATGGACCCAACTAATCTTCCCTTCCTGTGGCAGAGACAAATAAGAGACAAATGTTCTGCTGTGAGTCAACTCAGTTGACTCCTGCTGGAAGAGACGGGTAGGAAAGTGAAAAGTTACAGGAAACAGAGAAGCTCATACAAAGCTGCCAGCTTCCTGCCTATCCACGGCCTATTGGGGTTATGGTACTGACACCCCTAATCATCTAGAACATGGAGATGGCATATTACCTGTAAAGTTTGCTTCCTTTTGTAGGAGCCATGTTGTTGAGGGATTGGGAAGGTGCCAGTATGCACATTGAAGTAACAGAGCCAGTGTGGGGGCAGCAGTGTACAAAAGGGGTTTGTTGTTTCAATAGGTTCTCACTGTGCTACCTGTGCGGCCTTAATTGACCACTTGCAGTCCTCCTGCTTAAATCTTCCAAGGAACTGGGATTATGGCCACATGCATGTTCCCAGCAAGAGCAGAAATTTGAATGTGTATCAATTAATGTGTTAATGGCCAGTTAAGAAAGGTATACAAAACTGCTCTGTAGTAAAAGATTGTACATTTAGAAACACATTTTAATTAATTTATTTTTATTACATGTGTACTCATTTGATTGCGTGTATATCTGTGTGAAGGTGTCAGATCACCTGAAACTGAAGTTACAGGCAGTTATGAACTGCCATGTGAGTGCTGGGAATTGAATCCAGGTCCTCTGGAAGAGCAGCCAGTGCTCTTAACCACTGAGCCATCTCTCCAGTCCCTAGAACCACGTTTTTTTTAAATAGCTGAAACCATGATATATGTCATTTTATATATGCGCAGTTTAGAATAATACAAAAATGCCATATGCATGTCAGTTTTCTTCAAATATGGAAAAAAGAATATGAAAGATTGCTATGTAGAAAGGGTTATACGGGCTGGGCGGAGGTGGCATGTGTGTTTAAGCTCAGCACTTGGGAGGCAGCTCCCTATGAGTTCAAGGCCAGCCTGTTCTACAAAGCAAGTTCCAAAACAGGTTCCAAAGCTACAGGGAAACCCTGTCTCAAAAAAAAAAAAAAAAGGAAGAAAGAAAGAAGAGTTATGAATAACTGGGACCACAGACCAATTACCATAGGGCCAGCTGGCAACCAGGACTAAGGACTGCGGAACCAGCATGGTAAGGGTATGGCCTATTTCAGGGACTGCTATTCACCTTGGCATTTATGCCGGTCACATGAGGTTGCTTAGAGTTGCCATGACTTCCAGCTCCCAGAGCTGAAAATCTGTTCCTTGGTGTAGAATCTTCTGGTTGTAGAAATTTATATTTTTTCAAATATCTGAAAACCATGTTCTAGGCAGGATTCTGTCACCCAAAGCAAAGACTGCTTTCTGCCTTTGGTGTGGAAATGCACAGCATTCATATCACAAGAAGGAGCCAGGTCACTAGTTAGTCACTCTGGTAGCCATGGATTATCTTGGAGATTGACTTAAATACATGTTAGAGGGGGATAAAATCAGACCACCTCCAGAGCCACCACAGTGGTAAAGCAGTGCCGCTCTGAGGGCCAGGCATGCCTGCATCAGTAATCCTCTGCCATGAGCAGGCTCCTGCTGCTATTGTGCCAGTGCAGTCTCAACACTTACCTGGTTGTGCTGAAACCTCCAGCCAGCCTGTCCTCTGTCTTCAAGGGGGTCTGTGAAACAAAGAGGTTTTTTTTTTTAATATTTATTTATTTATTTATTATATTATGTGTATAGCATTCCTTCCACGTGTGACTGCAAACCAGAAGGGGGCGCCAGGTCTCATTATAGATGGCTGTAAGCCACCATGTGGTTGCTGGGAATTGAACTCAGGACCTCTGGAAGAGCAGTCAGTGCTCTTAACCTCTGAGCCATCTCTCCAGCTCCAACAAAGAGGTTTTATGGGTAGAAAGTATAATCTTTCCAAATTGCTGGTTGTGGGGAGGCAGCCTGCGAGGAAAGTGGTACACTTGAGATGCTTAGGAGGTCCCTTGAGCTAAGCCTGGTCATTCCACTAACTCCTGCAACCACCTCTCTAGCTTGCATCTCTAGAGGCTCAGGAGGAAATGGAGTCTTACTCCTAATCTGGGGCTCTTTCTAGAGCTATACTTCATCTATAGAAACAGCACAGTGGGCATTGCCACACAAGGTTGGGAGTTCGGCAGCTTTTTCCTCCATACCCCCTCTTCCCCTACATGAAATGCTGTTTTGCACCTTTTCTGTCTACCATAGTAGGTATTTTTCCCTGTTTTCTTGAATTGCCATCTTGTAGGCTGAGGAAAGTTCTGTGGTCACTCAAAGTTTGAAAAGAAGGTCAAGCAAATGGCAGTCCCCTGATTTCCTCTGGACCATAGTGGAGATTTTGTTCCACTTGTCCCATTCTCATCAAACCAGGGATCAGCCTGGTTTCCTTGATTCTCACCAGGATACGGATTGAATTCCAACCCAGCATCTGCTGAGTCCTCTGAGAACACAAAGCCATTCAGAATCGCCTGAGACAAAGCTTACACTGTCCTGCTCCAGCCTCTGCTTCATTAACTAGCAGGCCAGGAAGAAGCTCGCATTGTCAGTTGGGGAATTGTTCCTGCACAGCTTGGGGTGAAGAAAAGTTTGAGCCCTTAATAACTAGAGGTAGCTTAGGAGCCTGAAAGGACTCTGTGCTGAGGGCTTAGATGGCAAATAGTAATTGTCTTTGTTTGCTACCACAAATACCTGAGTATGCCAGAAACAAGTCATGAAGCATGTTGCATGTCTTCATCTGTAGCATTAAGACAATCTCTTACCCAAAAACAGTTGACCTCCTTGTCCCTCTTGAATCCGTTTCAAAACCTTCTAGCTAGCTATCCATGGTGGTACAGGCCTTTAATTCAGACACTTGGGATATAGAGTTCAGGCCAGCCTGATCTACATAACAAGTTCCAGGACATCTGGGGCTACATAATAGAGACTGTCTCAAAATAAACAAAACAAAACAAAAAATGCTCGCAGTCACCAATTCCAACAGCTGGCCTTGGCTTTTATTCGCAGTCACTGTCTTCAATCCCAGTGTTTCTGTAAGAAAACGCGAGGAGGAGGGCAAGGAAAGTGAGTGTCATCGTTTGAAGTGTCTGTGAAACTTCCTCACGGTACACAGCACTCTGCTTTGCAAGTGTTAGATGGGATTTTGACAGCATGGGGGGGGGGGGGGGCACTGGTTTCTGTCCAGCATCCTGGACTTGGTAAAAACAGAAAGCCTAGGTCTTCTGCCCATCGGTGCACAAAAACAGGAGGTGGCCTAGAGGTGCCCACAGGGTCTCAGTCCTGTGAACCAGGCAGGCCTTGTAGAGATTGGGGACTCAGTGACCTCCTTCCCAGCTGAGCAAGCTGCAGGTGGCAGGAGAAGCCCCACCTCAGCACCTTGATGGGGTACTGGACTGTTCCAGTAGCAGCAGCAGTCCGGTGAGTGCCCATGCACACCATCTTCAGCAGAGCCTGAACATTGGACCCTGTCTGGAGTCAGAACTTGATGCATTCCACCTCTTCAGGACCTGTGGAGAAGGTGCCACGCCCCCCACCACACACACACACACACACACACACACACACACACACACACACACACACACACACGCGCGCGCGCGCGCGCGCGCGTACACACCCACCTTCCGTCAGAAGCATTTGAATGTCTGGCTTCTGTGACTAAGATGGCTGCTGGAGCTAGAGCCTGTGTAATCTTTGCTCCTCCCCAGCACATTGTCCATTTCCTCTGCACAGCATGTGCCTCCCTGAGCTGGGTTTTCCCCTCCACCACCACCACTCCACTTTCCTGTTGTGGGAAGACAGCTGGGGGTGGGGGCTAGGGCTGCTGTTGTTCAGCCAGTCCCACAACTGAGCTGGGAATAATTTGAAACTAAATCTCTAGCCCTTTAGAAGCCTTTCGCAAAATCCTTGGAAGTTTATTAACAACAGCTGTGACCACACATGACCAGAATCATGGAGGGAAGGTGCTGGGGTCGGGCAGCAGCAGGCTTGCCTGTCACTTTTCTAGGAGGAGAGAAAACTAAATCAAGTCTCCCATGGTCATATGATCCTAGCCAGCAGACAATCCAGTAATGAAAAATAAGATTGGGGTTTGGGTTCATCAAGTCTTGGAAGGTCTTAGCAGGAACAGCTCTCTGCCAAGTACTCGGGCATCCATCTTGGGCCCCACAAGCTGTGGCTGGTGGCGGCTGTCAGTAGCTGACCTGCAAAGACAACCTCTGTCTCCGCTCCACTACTTGTAGTTTCTCTTCTGCAGTTTCTTTGTCCAAACCCCACTTTGTGAACAGCTGTGGCACTTGTGCTTGAGGGACAAGCAAAGGTCTTTGCATTTCTCCTCTTAATGAAAACTTCTCTGGTGATTTTTACCTCGCTTCCTGTGAGTGTCTAGAACAGCTGCTTTTTCCCTCAAACTTTGTACCCAGCTCCCCTCCCCACCCACCCGCCTTGTAGCCTTGAATGAGAAACAAGTTTTGCCAGGGCCTTCTGAGTCCTGAGCTCAAAAATTTCAAGGATGGAAAATAAAACCTCTCCCACCCTCCTTGTCCTATTGAAAGCACTCTTCCAGGGATCTGCTGGGTGTGATGCTCCACTTACACCTTCCTCTTTTGTCCTGACCCTGCAGCTGGATGTGCTGTCCCGCTGTGGAGTGCTTGACATACTTCATTCTCACCCAGTTCAGGTGACCGTAGGGCTTGCTGCTTAAGATTAGCTGCAGTGCCATAGAGACATTTCATGACTCACTTCCATGTCAGCCTGCTGTGGCCTCGCTCCCTTTCCTCTGAGACCCTGTTTGTCTTGGGACAGTGTCAACACTGACCGGTGTCCACCCACTTCCTAGCAGCTGGCCCTGCTCTTCAGAAAGGAACTGTGTAGATGTGCTTAAAGTAAATACCTGCCCCACCCCCAAAGACTGGGATAAGTCAACAAAGGATACAAAGAGAAACTCATTCAGACCTGTAGCATCCTTTTACAGCCAGGGCCCAGGGAAGGCCAGGAGAGAACACTGCAGGATTCTACCCACAGTTTCCCCTGGCCAAGACAGGCAGGTGGGGGTAGAGCTCAAGATTGCCTGAGGTCCTATAGAGCACTGCCTGGAGTCTAGACCTCCTGCCCTATCCCCACTGCACTCTCACTTAGACTGACTCTCAGGATGTCTCTGGATCTCCAGCTTCAGTGCCCTCTTTTTGTACCCTGCCAGTCCCTATGTGAACATAAGCCATGGGTGACAGGTGCGGGCCAGCCTTCCAGTGTGAAATCTCAAGAATTAAAGTGGAGTCAGAAAAAAAATTGTTGAAAATATACCAAAATGACAAGGTGGTGGTGACACGCGCCTTTTAATCCCACCCAGCTCTGAAGAGGCAGAGGCAGGCCGATCTCTGTGAGTTTGAGGCTAGCCTGGTCTACAAGAGCTATTTCCAGGATAGGCTCCAAAGCTACAGAGACCTTGTCTTGAAAAACCTTTTAAAAAAAAGAAAAGAAAAGAAAATATACCAAAGTATTCCTAGGAGTTGATTCTGGTAAGAAATTATCAGTAGGTGGTTGATTGGTCGGTTTTGCTTGTTTGGTGGGGGTCTTTGTTTGCTTGCTGATTTTGGGGGATCTTATTTGTATATTCAGAGCTGGAGGTTAAACCCAGGGCCTTGTTCACGCCATGGAACATTTTGCTATTGAGCTACACCATCCGCTGTCAATAGTTATTGCATTACTTTAAACAAGACCTACTAGAAGACCTAAATTTAGGGCTCTAGACCCAGGCTTGGGGTCTAGCTCTGACCCTGCTGCCCAAACCTGTTCTTTGAGAAACTGTTGTGCGAAGGAAATGGAAGGGACTTGGTGATGATTGATCTTGGTTGGCAGTCTAACACTCCTGGGAAGAAGGAACCTCATTTGAGGAATTCCTTCTATCAGATTGACCTGTGGGCATGTCTGCTTTATACTTTAAGAATAGACTCATTGTATGATATTAGCCAGCCTGGAACTCAACTATGTAGACCAGACTGGCATTAAAATCATAGAGATCCACCTGCTTCTGCTTCCCAAGTTCTGGGATTAAAATATGTACCGCTGTACCCAGCAAATAGTATATGATACTATTTTAAAGATTTCTTATGGTAGTGTTTTACTGTATAGCCCCCTGGCTAACCTGAAACTTGCTATTTATAGCAGGCTAGCTTGGAATTCACAGAGATCCAACTGCCTCTGCCTTCAATTAAAGGTGCACACCACCTTGTCCTGATTTTATTTTTTAGCTTTATGTGTGTTACTGTTTTACTTGCATGTATGTGTGTGTAACACATGTGTGCTTGCTGTCCACTGAGATCAGAGCATTGGATCATATAGAACCACAGTTACAGATGTGTAAGCAACCATGTTGATAATCGGAATAGGTCCTCTATAACAGCAGCTAGTACTTTTAAGTCACTGAGCCACCTCTCCAGCCCTCTTTTATTATTTTTCATTGTTTGTGTGTGTGTGTGTGTGTGCGTGCGCGCAGGCGCGCAGGCGCACATGCCTACAGTACAAAGATGTTAGATACAATGGATCTGAAGTTATAGGTGGTTGTGAGCCTCTACCCCCTGTGGGTACTGTGAACCAAACTCAGCTCCTCTATAAAAGTAGTTTGTGCGCTTAACCACTGAACTACCATCTCTAACCATGTATTCTAATACGAATACCTTGGCCCACTAGCCAACCATGGACTGAAAGTATTTGGGAGCAGAGGAAATAGCATCTGTTCAGAGCAAGACAGAGCTTGCATGAAGTAGGCCTCTAACTTGCCTTACTTTTCTCTGGAGTAATTAGGAATTCTTTGTCTGTTTGTTTTCTGGTTTGGTTTGGTTTTTTTTGTTTTTTAAGACAGGTTTCTCTGTGAAACAGTACTGGCTGTCTGCAGCTCACTCTGTAGACCACGTTGGCTGCTTGGATTAAAGGTGTGCGCCAACACTGCCCAGCGTAGTTAGGAGTTCTTAATTCCCCCAGAGTTGCCTGTGATGGGTCTGGTGGACATAATTTCTCAATTGAAGATGCCTCTACCTGGGTGGGGAGTGGTGTTAGGGCTAAGTCCCAAACCTGGGTGTGGAGGCCCTAAAGTTGTAGGTGTTCTGTTCACATCCATTACTTAGCCTATGGCTGTGGCAGGCAGGCTCCAGCTTCCTGTAGGTGACTCAGCCAAAAGAGCTGGAGGACTAGCCTGTCATCCTCTTTCCTCCTGTTGTTCCCATTTTCATAGGCCCCACAGCAAACCCTTCCTCGGTGTCCCTCACTCAGGTGGCCTGGAATGTCTCCATAGAGCCTCTGTTGCCCCATCTGTCTTCAGACCAAAGGATCAGAATCAACCCTAAATCCTAGCCTTCCCTCATTCTTTTTAACATTACTGGTTTTTCTTCGATTGTGATAAAGTAGATGTTAGATAAAGATTTTTATGTCGGTCCACCCTGCATCAGCTTGAGGAAATGTAAACTGAAGGGGACTGCCACTCAGTGAAATACAAAGTGACCAAAGTACACATACTGAGTGTGTGGCCTTTTCTCTCTCTTTTTAAGAAAGACAAATTCCTTTAAAGTTGCTAAACACAACAAAAGCCCACTGGTGCAATATTTGCTCAGAGTTCTTTATTTTTGTTTTTTCTCATAGTTTAGTTTTGTTTTGAAATAGGACCCTAGCTAAATCACCCACGCTGTCCTGGAAGTCACAGACCCTCCTCCATCTAAGGGTATGGACCACAGGTCTATGCAACAAGAGGTCTGGGATTGTGATCTTTGTCACTTTCAGGCTCTACGGTAGCCTTTTTCATCTCAGAACACTTCTTGGGTATCATCAGATCAGCCTGAGGAGCCTAATGGCACAACTCTCAGGTGGCTGAGGCAAGAGGATCACAAGTACCAGGCCTTGTCTCGAAAAGAGCCAGCAAGATCATGCAGGTGGTAAAGGAGCCAGAGCCAACTTCTGCCAGCAGTCCTCTGACCTCCACACAGGTGTCAGAGCAGGCACACACACCACATACACAAAAGAAAGAAAACCAACATTAGCGAAGATAGGCTGGTAACCTGGTCCTGCAGAGAATCACGTGTTTCCAAGTCTTACCTCATTGAAACTTGCCTCATCCCCCATGTTGGTTTTTTGAGACAAGCCCAAGATGGCCTTGAACTCCTGACCTTGCTTCCACCATCCCAAGTGCTGGAATTAGAGGCACGCAGCAGCACACTCAGTTTTGGATAGTATCTCACTGGATAACCTAGACCAGCCTAGAACTCACCACATTCCTGCCTCTGCTTTCCAAGTGCTAGGATCACAGGCATGCACTAAATTTGGCTGTTTATAAGTCTTAGCAAGTTCTTTCGCTTACTCCCAATCAGTTCTGTTGATTTATCAAAGTCTGCTGTGGCGCTGTGCCCTACTTCTGATGGGCCACCACCCCTTGAGACCTCCAGCTGGCCAGAAAAGATGTTCACCATCTTGGTAGATTTTGTTTAGAGAGCATCTCCCTATGCAGCTTTCGCTAGAACTATGTAGAGATCAGGCTGGCCTCAAACTCACAGAGATCTTCCTGTCTCTGCCTTCCAGGGCAGAGATTAAAAGCATGCACCACCACGCCCAGCCCTTGGTGAGGGTTTTCAAAACAGTGAAGTCTTTTGGTCCCACTGTTAACTAGAGAGACACTTTGCAGGCTGCTCAAGAATGGAATGACCCTAGCCCCTGGCATGAAGCAAGCATGGGCTTTGGTTCTGACAAAAATCCAGTCTCCTTCTGAGCACATGGCACAAACCTAGCCATTCACAGTTGCAGGGGGCCTCTAGTTCCTCTCCCAACAAGGGACGACTGGCTTTCTTACTGCCCTCTTCTCTCCTTTCTGCCTCCCTGAGGCCAACCTCTGCTGCAGGGGCACCACAAGGCACCACAGGCAGCGTCCACTTAGCAGATTGCCCATGTTCAGAAAGGTGGGTCCAAAGACCTGCTGTCCCCAGAGATGCACCGTGGAGATGAGAAATCATCTGCCCTCTGCCTTCATGTAGTTCACTGGGAGCCCAAGCAATCACCTTTCTGGCATGGACCCCACTCAACAGCCCCCAGCCTCCTCATTAGAAGGCTAACCAGCTGTGAAGGAAGAGGGTGTGTGAGATGGGAAAGTGCTATAAGCCCCACCCATGGCCTTACTGCAGTGCTGCAGACTCACCCTTGATGTTGATTTTATTCTAGGAAGATGACGAAAAGCTGATTGAAGAAATCCAAAAGGAGGCTGAAGAAGAACAGAAAAGAAAGAATGGAGGTAAGTGTTCTTCTCAGGCACAGATGGGGCTGGGTGAGACTGTCCCTCGGGGGTTACTTCTCAAACCATGCGTTCCTCATGATGGGACACTCCCAAGAGTGAGTTTGAGCTCTGGAGGCAAATAGAAGCCTAAGGAGACTGCCTCACCACAGTGGAGGTTTACTGAGATGACAGCAAGTTCCTGAGGCTGTGAAGGGACATCTCACATGGGCTGTTCCAAGCTAGATAAACAACATACCACCCTCTGTGGGGTATAGGAGTGACCAGTGGGAAAGTGTAGATTTGCCTGCCTTTGGCATATTGCTCTGACAGGTAGTGGGTGTCTTTTGTCTTGAATTTGATGTCAGCCTACTCTTGAGCCACTATTTCTGGGCCCAGAGGAAAGAATACTGAAGGTCAGAAGTAGCCCTCCTCTGTTGGGCTGTCCCTATAGGCTTCCAAGCCCTGGTCGTAAGTGTCATATGTTGCTCTAGTCACAAGCAGAAGTGTATTAGATCTGGTTCTGTCTGTGTGTTTGCTTCCTCTGAACCCCACTTTTCTTTCAGAGAACACCTTCAAGCGCATTGGACCCCCACTGGAGAAGCCAGCTGAGAAAGTACAGCGTGTGGAAGCCCTGCCACGGCCTGTTCCACAGAACCTGCACCCACAGATGCCACCCTATGCCTTTGTGCACCCACCTTTCCCCCTGCCACCTGTGCGGCCTGTGTTCAACAATTTCCCCATTAACATTCGTCCTCTGCCCGCACCCTATGTTCCCCCTCTGCCCAACGTGCGTGTCAACTATGAGTTTGGCCATGTGCATGTGCCCCTGGAGCACAATCTGCCCATGCACTTTGGTCCCCAGCCACGCCATCGCTTCTGACACTTAAAGCCCTGTCCAGCCACATTGAGTCTGCAAGAAGACCCAGTCTCACCTTAGTAGGCGTGGAGTCTTTGCTTCCCTCCCTCATGAGGGTGGGCTCATGTCCTCTTGCTCTTTTCTTTGCAAGGTTCACAGACCCTTCAGGTCCGATACCCTTTGGGTGCTGTCACTGGGGCAGTGTTACGGCAGCTCCCTGGTTGTGCCATCTTAGCAGCCAGTACAATGGCTCTGACCATGAAGAGGGCCCCTTAATCACTTGCCACACTCCCTCCCCAGCAGACAACTGAAAGCCTAAGGGAGGTGGCCTGCATCCCCAGGCCGGGCCTCTCATTCCTTGTTGCCCAAGGCCCACTCAGGTTCAAGGGCCTCCAAGACACATCTATGGCGCAAGTTTTGTTCTGTTATCAAAGTAGTTGCTCCTGTTCACGTAGTTTGAGCTGAAGTTGTTCGTGAGCTACTCAAGTTTGTCCCCACTCTTGAAAAGTCAAGTTGAAAGTATTTCCCCAGGGCTGGCAACTGCTGAGAGCCTCATCCTAACACTTGACATCAGACAAAAAGGCTATTTTGCAAAACCGTCACTTATTACTGGGATACCCCTTTTCTGGGGGAGATGTCACTTGTCACCAGCCTGGGATGAGCAGCACCTCCTCTAAGGTGTTTCTGGGTTTTCCTGGGGCAGAGCCCCTCTACCCCGCTCCAGGATGAGAGCGACTGCCTTCCCTGAAGTCGGAGGAGAATGTCCCCTCCTGTCCAGACTGTTTGCGGAGCTGGACTGGCAGCAGATGTTTTCTCCGTTGTGTTGACTACCCTTGTCCTCCCATTGCTGTGGGTGCTCCACGTTCAAAGTGTACAGACTTGGAAGGGGGAAAGACTCCTTGAGGTGTCCCTGGTCACCTGAACAGTGCTACTAGTCTGAACGACAGTGCCTTGGAAAGATGGGCCACGTGCTGCAGGACAGGATCCTCCAAGTCCCTTAACTATTAGTGTGTTTGTGTTCCCTGTGCTTCTCCGGGGCCCCACATATGCGTGGTTACTTCAAGCACTGCCCTCCAAGGCCTCATGAGGCGCTGGACTGGGCACTCAGTTCTGGTTCTACACAGTACTCCTACCACGTTATCCACCAAGAGGCCAGGCGAGGAGCCTGGCAGTTTCTGGGGTTGCTGGAAGAACAGGTGCCACCCAAACCTTGGCCCTCGGAGAAGTAAAGCCAGGGTCATGTCCTCTGAAATGTAGTCTGTCTGTGGCCACACATGGCTGCAGAGAAGGCTGCTATTGCCTGTCTCCATCAAGGCCTCTCGTCCTTAGTGTCCTCCCAGAACCTGTGTGCCAGCAGGGATCGCTAAGGCAGCTGGCACCTTAACCTTGGGGCTGAGAAACTGCCTAGCCACTCCCAGTGTATTTGCCTTAAAACTGGAGAAAATCTAGTATTTGCACTTAGCAAAATATTTCAGAAAAGAAAAGTGCATGATCTCGCTTTATATATATAAAAAAAAATTTAAAAAAATGAAGTAGATGGCTAAATGTTTTTCTTTACCTTTTTGGTAGTAAAAATAGAGAAACTATGTCTGTTTAAACTACTGTGTAAAAAGACTGTATCATATGTAACTTGAATTTTGTGTAAATAAATGTTTGTGAGCTCTACTCTTGGCTGTTTGTCCCATTCCAATCACAGATTCCAAGCAGCCCTCAAGTGCAGACAAGCACCAAGTGCCACTGGCTTCCCCAGTGAAGGGTGTGGAACTCCTGATGCAGCAGTGTGGGGCGGGGAGAAACCCAGTCCCAACCACGCACGGCACAAGAAGTCCTTAGAGGATACTTCTCCAGATGCTCCCAGTGTGTCATAGAGGGTAGCCCTCAAATGTGTGATGTTTTACTCTTGGCTTTTTTGGCTCTTTGGGGTGCCCACCCACTCAGTTCCCAGATAAGTCACACAGATACGTATTTTTTCTTATAATTGCCTGCCTTAGCTTGACTTGTTTCTTGCCAGCTTTTCTTAACCCATCTACCTTTTGTCTCTGGGCTTTTATCTTTCTTCCTTACTCCGTGGGTGGCTAGGTGGCTGGCCCCTGATGTCCCCCTCTCTTTGTTTCTCCTTTTTATACTCTGCCTGCCAGCCCCACATATCCTTGCTCCTGCCTCACTATTGACCATTCATCTCTTAATTAGACCATGGGGCAAAGAATCATAGCTTCACAGAGTTAAATTCAGCATAAACAAAAGAAACACATCTTTACATCATTAAATGTTCTGCGGCATAAATAAAAGTAACACACTTTAATATTCCCCAACATCCAGATCCTGGGCTAGCCTCATCCAGCTGACAGGGACAAGAGAACAGCACTGAATCTGGCATGGGAGTTTCTGGCCTGGCTGACAAAATGGACAGGAACCCTCTGACCAGCTCACTCACCAGACAACAAAACTGCAAACAGGAGACCAAAACAACACTCTGGGGAGACACCATGGCCTTTCCTGCCGCTTGTCTTACAGGACTTGTTTCATATCTGAAAGAATTTTTGCTGAAGTAAAATTTGGGGATGAAATTTCTCTTTATTCCCAGGTTCCAAAGCAGTCATTGCCTACAGACTTACTTAGTTGTCCCCTGCCATCCCGACCTACACCTGCATGGGTTACACATTGTGGTGGCTAAGGCTCAGCAGCTGGGTTGCATTAGTAAAAGCTGCCCATCCTCCCTTCTAGGTAACAAGTCTTTCCAGAATCTTCCTTACTACATACGCTTTCCTGGATACCATGCGTGCTGGCATTGTTTAAAGACAAGGTCTCTCCATGTAGACCAGGTTGGTCTCGAACAGAACTGCCTGCCTCTGCTTCTCCTGTGCTGGAATTAAAGACGTGCCACCCAGAAACCTACAGGGTTTTTTTCTCTGATACTTCACCTGGATTTGCTAGGTCTCTCAAACATTGCCCTAGTTAAAATAGAAGTCCAGAGGTCTCCAGTGTTGTCATTATACCTAGACCTTCAGTAAACACCCTGTACATAATGGGTCACATGCTAGATAAGAAGGACCACCCTCAAAAAAAAAAGCTGGGCAGTGGTTTAATCCCAGCACTTGGGAGGCAGAGACAGGCGGATCTCTGTGAAATCCTCTTCAAGTTCCAGGACAGCCAGGACTGTTACACAAAGAAACCCTGTCTCAAAAAACCAAAAGGGGGGTAGGGAACACCCTCAAACATGGAGAGGGAGCTTTGTAGCCCAGGCTAGCCTTGCACTCTACAATGCCCCTGTCTCAGTGCCCTACATGCTGGGATTACACCTTGCCTATGTAGCATCTGTAGGGGTGCAGGGTACAGGGGGCGTACATAGTGAGCCTATGGAGGGTCTGCGTCTTTTATTGTGTTGTTCTGTGAAGCATAACAGGGTTTCACTACGCTGTGCTGACTGGCTTGGAACTCACTATGTAGGTTGCCTCTGCTGGGATCAAAGGTGTATACTACCAGGTAAATATGTTTTTTAGACCTCACTGAACCTAAATTCACCAACTTAGCTATGCTGGCTAACCAGCAGGCCCCAGGAATCCTGTTTCCAGTGAGCTACTGCTCGATTACACATGCCTGCCGCCTGGCCTGCAGTTTGGTTTAGTTTTTATACAGATCTCAATCCTCATGCTTCTGTGGTAAGCCCTTTGCTGACTGAGCCATCTCTCCAGCCCCTTCTGAATAACATCTTTCGATAGGGGTATTTGTGTGGTTCTTTGCTGAGATACATACATGCTTCAGTTTTCTCCTTCCCTGTCATTTGATGGGTGGTAATCAAAATAGTCTCCCTACGCATTTTTTTAAAGGTGTGTGCCACCCCCCGACTATTGTATTTCTTTTTTTAAAATATTTATTGATTATGTATACAATATTCTGTCTGTATGTATGTCTGCAGGCCAGAAGAGGGCACAAGACCTCATTACGGATGGTTGTGAGCCACCATGTGGTTGCTGGGAATTGAACTCAGGACCTTTGGAAGAGAGGGCAATGCTCTTAACCTCTGAGCCATCTCTCCAGCCCCTCCCTATGCATCTTGAACTTGGACTCCTCCTACCTTGGCCACGTGCCAATGTGCTCTGCCATTTTCCCCTTGGCTTGGCAAGGTTTCCCTCCCAGAGTGGCAGCTGAGCTCCACACCCTCTTGCCACAGGCTCCACTCGCCTCCTTGAACGTGGTGCCCTCATTGCTGTGACAGGTGCAGAGCCAGCACTCTGGTCTCGTGACCCCTGGGGAGGCAGTCACTGCCACAGTCCTGGGGGCTGTCTCAGTCCTCCTCATCAAGCAGGATTCAATCAGCATCAGTTCATCCCATTGCTTCCTCTGCCGGGGGCTGTTTTACTTGACTGGTAGAGATGTGGGGGGATGAAGGCCCCATCTCTCCCGTCATTCTCAGCCCACCCCAGCTGTCAGAGGTAATCAACAGCTCAGCCGTAGTGGTCCCAGGAAGTCCGGCACATTTGTTCAGTGAGTATTCCAGGCGATCGGAGCCCAAGCTCTGGGACCTGTCATGAAGTAGGAATCAAGATGCATTCTAGCCAGGCATGGTGGGCCAAGCCTTTGATCCCAGCACTTGGGAGGTAGAGATTATAGATCTCTGTGAGTTCCAGACCAGCCTGGTCTGTATAGTGAGATTTCCTGTCTGAAAGGCAAAGACTGCATTCTAGGGTGAGCAGCCCCTGCCACCCAAGCCTGAGGATGTAAATGTGGAAGGAGACAATTATCTCTGACCTTCACTACACACACTTAAAGCACACACTTAGTAGTAATAAAAAGAAATTAAGACTGTACACTAGAAGGGCATGGTGGTGCAGGCCTGCAATCCCTGAGTTCGAGGCCAGCCCATACTACAGAGTGAGTTCCAAGACAACCATGGCAACAACTCTGTCTTGAAAAAAAAAATAAGCTGGGTACGGTGGCACATGCCTGTAATACAGCACTGTAGAGGCAGGAGGATTACCAAAAAAAGTTCGAGGCCAGCCTGGAATACAGAGTACGTGACAGATCAGCCAACACTACATAGTGAGACCCTGTCTCAGACAGAAGGGTTAGGGAGATGCCTCTACAGGTGAAGGCGCTAGCCGTGCAAACCTGACATCCTGAGTTCAACTCCAGAAGCCATGCAGAGAGCTGCTGGATGCTGTGGCATGCATCTGGAGCCTCATCAGCCAAGACTGGAAGCAAGAGATCCACCCAGCTCACAGGCCAGCTAGCGTGGAAAACACAGCAGCTAAAATGGAGGAGCCGTCCTCAACAAGGTGAAAGGTCAGACGAGGTCACCGAAGGTTGTTGTTCTCTGACCTCCACATGGGTACAGTGACACATTTACCCCCTTGCCAGCACACACATACACACACACATGCACACACACACACACACTATTAAAGATGTGTACCATCCTGCGCCTTTAAATGCATATTTAAAAAACAGTAGGGGCTGGAGAGGTTAAGAGCCTTTGCTACTCTTTCAGAGGACCTGAGTTCAGTCCCCAACACTCAGGTCTGATGGCTCACAAACAGATCTATAAGTCTGGGACACTCTCTTGGGGCCTCCTCAGGCCCCTGAACACACATGGGTGGCACACATTCATACAGACACACGCACACATACACACACACAATTTTAAAGTTTTTGGTTGGTTGGTTTTGTTTGTTTGTTTGTTTTGAGACAGGGTTTCTCTGTGTAGCTCTGGCTGTCCTGGAACTTGGTCTGTAGACCAGGCTGGCCTTTATTTATAGTAATAGAATCTGTATGCTAGGGTCCTGAGACCAGCAGGCATAGAAATACCTGACACAGATACCATGATGCCCTCTCCTTTTGTGGGGCTCACACCTTCAAGTGCAGTGAGCTCGCCCCCTGCATCAGCTCTACCCCGTGTCCTCCTTCCACTCACAGGCGAGTGCTCGCCATGCCTGGGTGTAGCTGGGTCCACGCGGCAGGAAGCTCGGGCCAGCTTCTACACGGATGACTCTGGTGTGTGCTGCTTCCTCTGAGCTGCCCAGCTCTCCTGTCCACGTGGTGACTCTGCTGGTCCCTTCCTCTCTGCGTCTGAATCCTCCCCTACAGTGCTTCCTCTTAGCTGGTCCCAAATAAACCATGTGGCCTTGAAGACCCGTGTTTTCCCAGAGTAGCTTGTCTCTGCTCCTTGGGCTGACCTTGAACTCACTATGTAGCCAAGGATGCCCATGAAGTCCCCATCCTCCTGCCTCCATTCCCCACCCCAGGTGCCACCAGAACTGACCAGCCTGATTCATTCTTTTCTTTTTTTTTTAAATATTTATTTATTATGTATACAATATTCTGTCTGTGTGTATGTCTGCAGGCCAGAAGAGGGTACCAGACCTCATTACAGATGGTTGTGAGCCACCATGTGGTTGCCGGGAATTGAACTCAGGACCTTTGGAAGAGCAGGCAATGCTCTTAACCGCTGAGCCATCTCTCCATTCTTATAGGAACCCCAATCTTTTGGATCAGTTCTTGTCTAATGACCGTATTATATCATCTATCTATCTATCTATCTATCTATCTATCTATCTATCTATCTATCTATCTATCTACCTATCTATCTATCATCTATCTACCTATCTATCTTCATTGCTAGGGGTTGCACACGCTACATAAGCCTTCTACCACTAAGCTACACCCCCAGCCCATTTGACTTCACTTTAACTCATTCACCTCTTTCTTTATTTGCAAGGGAGGAATGGGAGACAGGCTGTCACGTAGCCCAGGCTGGCCTCCAACCCACCATTTAGTCAAACCTGGCCTTGAACTCCTGATCCTCCCAACTCCACCTGGGATTGCAGGCTTGCATCACCAGGCCCATATTCTCTTTACCTCTTTAAAGGTCCTTTCTACAGGCACAACAGTAGTGGTGCATGCTTTTAATCCCAGCACTCAGGAGGCAGAAGCAAGTGAATCTCTGTGAGTTTGAGGCCAGGCTGGTCTACAGAGCAAACTCCAAGACAGTCAGGGCTACACAAAGAAATCCTTTCTCAAAAATCCAAGCCAAACCAAACAAACAAACTGTGCCTTGAGGGGGGAAAAAGGGATTTCAAATATGCTAGCAAGTGCCTTTAATCCTAGCACTCAGGAGGCAGAGGCAGATCTCTAAAAGTTCAAGACTAACCTGGTCTTGGTAAGGAGTCCCAGGCCACAGGGCTACAGAGTAAGACCCTACCAAACAAAATGGGGTAAGGCTGCTGAGCAGATGGCTCAGTGGGGAAAGCTGTTGCCAAATAAATATGAGGGCCAGAGTTGAGATCCCCGGCATCGGAGGCTGTGGGTATAGCGGAGAGCCTATAATACCAGCTCTCTAGAGACAGCGATGTGGTTTCTGCTGTGAGCTAGCTACACAGGAAGACTGTGCAGCTCCAGGTGCAGCGATGACCCTGCTCGGTAAATAAGTGGAGTATGAAGGAGGCAGACACTCAGCATCGAATTCCTACTTCCCCACAGCCAGGCATACACATCCGTTCACACACAGACATCCCCACACCCATACAAACAAACAAAAGTAAACCAAAAATAATACTGCCTCAAAATCAATATAAAAGGGTGAGCCGAGGATGAAAATTAGTGGGATGCCCTGGGTTCAGTCCCCCATACTAGCCCCCCCAAAAAAGAGAATGCACTCACATCTTTGAGGCCCCTTTGATTTTATTTTTATGTATTTATTTTATGTGCATGAGTGTTTACCTGCTTGTGTATGTGTGCACCCCATGTGTGCAGTGTCCTCAGAAGCCAGAAGAGGGTGTCAGATCCCCTAGAACTGGAGTTAGGGTTCTGGGACTTAAACTTGGGTTCTCTGCAAGAACAGCAAGTGCTCTTAACCACTGAGCTGTCTTTCCAGACCCCTTTGACTTATATATATATATATATATATATATATATATATATATATATATATATTTTTTTTTTTTTTTTTTTTTTATTGAGCTCTATATTTTTCTCTGCTCCCCTCGCTGACTCTCCCCTCCCCTTCAACCCTCTCCCAAGGTCCCCATGCTCCCAGTTTACTCAGGAGATCTCGTCTTTTTCTACTCCCCTCCCCTTTGATTTTATACCCCATTTATTTGTGATCTTAATTTCTTCTGGTGGGAGGTTGACGTAGCCTGGCCTGGCCTGAAACATGCTATATAAACCAGGCTGGTCCCCAACTCATGGAGATCCACCTGCCTCTGCCTCCTGAGTGCTGGGACTAAAGGTGGGCGCCACCATGCCTATGGCGGGATATCTGTTTGCAATGACACTCCCAGACTGACAATAACATCTACCTTGAGTCAGAGGGCAGAGTCAGTGATTGGCTGACCAAAATTAGCCATAGAGGTTTTGGAGGACACAGGATACATATAGAGAGACACGGGAAGTAGTAGGGAGGGGTTTAGAATGATTCAAGGGCCCTTTTGCAACTGGGAAAGAAAGAGGAGGTCACTGATCAATTCTTCGATGCTTATCTGATCAAATTTTTACCTTGATATCTGACTCCCGAGTTTTTATTTATAATAGGCAGTATAAGTTAACCCTTCACATGCCCCTCTTGATTGTAACTTCTTTATTTTAAATTTTGTTTGTTTTTGAGCTAGAGTTTCTCTGTGTAGCCCTGAGTGTACTGCAACTCACTCTATAGACCAGGTTGTCCTTGAACTCACAGAGATCTGCCTAGTTTATATTTTTATTACATTTACTCAATTATTTGCATGTGTGTGTGCATACGCACATTTGCATACAAAAGAGAGAGTGCATAGGCACACATGCAATTATACCACGCACACATGTGGACGTCATAGGACAGCTTACAAGAGTCCATTCTTTCCTTCCCTTATGTGGGTCTCAGGGATGGGCCCCAGGGTGTCAACAACCTTGCCCACTGAATTGTCTCACGATCTTTATTCTTGCAGTGATAACAAAAATATTGGCATTATTTACTGAAACCTGGCCAGTAGTTAGGGGACTCAAGAAGACAGTGCCCCCATCCTCCCCTTCCCCACCAGGGTCAGCACTGGTACCAGGAAACGGGAAAGGAATGCTGACCATCCCGTCAGCCCTCCGGGGGATGGCTTTGCCCACTGTGGGAGGCTTTAAGACAGAGGCCCAGGAAGAGGCTCCGGTTTCATGGTAAACTTAAAGCCCCCCTCCTCTTCTCTCCCAGACAGCCCTCTCCCTGGGAGACCCCATCTGTTCCCTCTGCTGTTATCACCGGCAAGGGACCCAGAGTCCCTTCCTATCTCCTCATCTAGACAAGAATGTGACAACCCAGAGAGGCCAGGAACTGACAGAAATGCAGAAAAAAACAGGCCAGCAGGATGTTCTTGGAGGCCTCTCAGACAGTAAGCATGCACACACATGAGCATGCGCATGTACACACATGCACGCACACACACACACAGCCTGTGTGCTCAAATTATCTTTTGTCCCCCTCTTTGGCTTTTCAAGGCAGGGTTTCTCTGTGTAGCCTTAGCTGTCTTGAAACTCTGTAGACCAGGTTGGCCTTAAACTCACAGAAAATCACCTGCCTCTTCCTGCTGAGTGCTGGGATTAAAGGCGTGCACCACCACAGCAAGTTCCTTTCTGAAGGAAAGGCAGTAGCATCTTTTGGTTGGTTGGTTTTGAGACAGGGTCTTATGCTAGCTCAGCCTGGCCTGGAACTCTAGGCATCCTTGACCTCTTGAGTGTTGGGATTTGCGGTATGAGCCACCCCTCAGAGTTGGAAACAGAGTCTCACTTAGTAATTGGATATGTGGACCAGTTTGGCCTCAACCTGAAGGTGATCCTCTACCCCTGACTCCCAAGTACAAGAATTACATGCATGCACTCCCAAAAGGATTAGGGTTTTATATGAATATGTGCATGTGTGCAGACGTTTCTGTGCACACGTATATGGATGCCGGTCCTCAAGAACCATTCATCTTGGTTTCTGAGCTCACCAATTCAGATCACCTGGCGGAGGCCAATGAAACCCAGCGGGTTCCTACCTTCCCAGCTTGGGGAACCAAACTCAAGTCAAATGCTTGCTTGCAAGGTTTGAAAGAAAATGGCAGGGGGCTGGAGAGATGGCTCAGTGGTTAAGAGCATTGCCTCCTCTTCCAAAGGTCCTGAGTTCAATTCCCAGCAACCACATGGTGGCTCACAACAATCTGTAATGAGATCTGGTGCCCTCTTCTGGCCTGCGGGCATATACATGTATACATAATAAATAAATTAATTTTAAAAAAAGAAAATGGCCCTCAAAGGGAGTGGCTTTGTTGGAATAGGTGTTTCCTTGTTAGAGGAAGCATGTCATTGTGGGGGTGGCCTTTAATGTCTTCTTTGCTCAAGCTAAGCCCAGTGATTCAGTTCACTTCCTGTTGCCTGAGGAGCAAGATGTAAGGACTCTCAGCTCCTTCTCCAGTACCATATTTGCCTGCACACTGCCCTGCTTCCAACCATGATGGTAATGAACTAAACCCCGAACTGTAAGCCAGCCCTAATTAAATGTTTTCCTTTATAAGAGTTGCCATGGTCACGTTCACAGCACTGGAAACCCTGACTAAGACTCAAGGCAAGCATTTTACCCACATTTCCTCAGCTCCTTGCAGTCAACATTTTAGTGAGGTCAGGTCTTGTCTCTCCAGTAGGAGAGGCCACTCAGCTCTGGAGAAAATGGGGCCCTGTGGGGACTCAGATGTCACTCCCCTAGGTCCTCGCAGCAGAGATTAGAAGCAGGTCTTGGACAGGGTGTCCAGTGTGGATTTGGTCGGGAAATTCCCAGGTGACATTCATCAGCTCCCTACGAGAGAGATCTAGCCAGCACCAGTCAGGGCTGTGCCCCATCTCATCGAGGCTTCCTGAAGGCCAGACCTGTGGGATAGAACTCGAGGTGCTCAAGCTGCAGTCTGCCTTAGGAGCCCGCCAAGCCTTCTGAACTCTGACAGAACTGGAGGAACCCATGAGGACTGGAACAGCTTCCCCATTGTTCTTTCCTACAGTGGCTCAAGCCTGTAATGGCAGCATTTGGGAAACGGAAACAGGAAATGAGTCTGAGAAGCCAGCCTGGGCTACATAGCAAGACCTCGTTCAGAACGGAAAAACGAAACAAGGATGTGGCTCAGCTGGTAAAGTGATCGCCTGGCATGCACGAGGCTACGGGTTCAAAGGCAGTGCACCTGTGATGCCCAGCCCTCAGGAGGGGGAGGCAAAAGGCAGAGTCACAGAAGATCCTGTCTCCAAAAAACAAAATAAACTAGCGAAAATAATGGTGGTGGAGGTCACTGACGGCTCCATGGTTAAGAGCACCGGCTGTTCTTGCAGAGGGCCCGCACCCACGTGGTGGCCCACAACCATCCGTAACTCCAGTTCCAAGGACCGGACGCCTTCTGATCCTTGCAAGCAGCAGATACACATACATGGTGTACTTGCATGCAGGAAGAACAGTCATCCACATACTTTTTTTTTTAATCTAGAGGGAGAAAACTCACCCACTAACCTGTGTTGTCCGCTTCCCTGAGACTCTGCCTCAATTTCCCTTCTGTTTAACAGGAGTGGAATTGGTACACTCACACACAAAAATGGATTTATAGGGATCCTTCTCAGAGCTGCGGGCTCCCTGGTGGCCCCTGATTCAACTGGAAGAAACGAGGGGACAGGGACATTGGTCCCAGCCACAGCTGCTGTGTGTGCAAAGGTGCTTCTGTATGCCCACCCACGTGCATGAGTGAGTTCAGGGTTCGGACATGGACATATCTATGGTGTGTGCTAGCTCACGGGTGCCCCCTTCCCTCCAAGGTGCCTGGGCCCCTAAACCCTGACTTCAATAGCCCAGACTTTCTCTGATAGCTTCCTCTACTCAGGGTCTGTGCTTCCGGAAGCCCCTTGGCTAGGAGTTTCTTCTGATGCTTTTTCTAGATTAGGTCCTTCACACCTCCCTAGTCAGCCCTGTCAGTCCTCCCTTAGGCCCTGAACTTCCCAACACGCTGAGCCCCCACCATTCAACTCAGCACGTGCCTCCTCCATCGGACCCTCCTCTCCAGCGCCGCAGGAGCCTAGAGTCACGTGTGGGACTTCCACAGTCATCAGGTGGCCATGCTGTGCTTGGTGGTGATGGACAAGGTGTCCCTTCCCCCCAGCGCGGGCCTGAGAGTTGGACTCGGCAGGTTTCATCTGTCTCTCCGTGTCACTGACACTTTCCTGGCTTGGGGCCGAGCTCCCACCATGAGGGGCCACTGGCCCCTTTGTGGCCATCTGCCCCAGTCAATCTTCCGCACGCCTTCCCTCGGGAACGGCCAATCACAGCGTGCTCTCTTCATTTCGTCATCAGCAGCCAATCAGTGTGGCTCTCCAGCCGCCTCTGCCGAGCCTCCAGCTGCTGGGGCTTGGGGGTGCAGTCTCCCACACCAGCCAGCAAGGGTTGTTTTTATTTTTTTTTCCTTACACCCCAGTGTCTCCCTCCCTAAAATGGGACTCTGGGTGCTCCAAAAGTCCCAGCAAAGTACCTACCTGTACATAGGCAAGCCACCGGAATCCTCTAGGCTCCAACCCGCGGCCCTCTGGCACACTACCAAGAACCTAGCTTGCCTTCCAAGCGTGAACGTGGTCTACCAGCAGCCTACACTCTCCTTCCCCCGCCGGATTAGGTTTCTCTGTGTTAACAGTCCTGGCTGTCCTGGAACTCGGTTTGTAGACCAGGCTGTCCTTGAACTCGGAGATCTGCCTGCCTCTGCCTCCCCAGGGCTGGGATTAAAGGTGTGTGCCACCATGCCCGGTTTGACCCACTTTGTGCTGCCCACAAACTACATCCCACAGCCCAGCACTCAGAAGGCAGAGACAGGCGGATCTCTGCGAGTTCGAGGCCAGCCTGGTCTACAGAGTTAATTCCAGGACAGCTAGGACTGTTACATATAAAAACCGTCTCAAAAAAAAATCTAGCAAGGTGCCCAGGCTAGCCTTGAACTCACTCTGCGACTTAGGCAGCCTTGAATCTGTGATCTTCCTGCCTCCACCTCCCCGAGTAGCTGGGATGACAGGCCTGGCTTATTTTTCTTTTGTGTGTGTATGTCTGGAAGCCAGGTCTATTTGGGGTGTATTCCTCAACCCATCTCCACCTTACTGAGACAGGGCCTCTCGCTGAACCCAGAGCTCCTCGATTAGGTAGGGCTGGGCAGCCAGCAAACTCCAGAGATCCTCCTGTCTCTCCCCTTCCCCCAAACCCTAGGGTGGGTGCACACCACCGTACAGGACTTCTCCACGTGGGTGTCAGACATCAGACTTGGCAAGTGACAGTGACGTTACCTGCTGAACCCTCTCCCCTGACCCTGGTCTGCACTTTTAAAGATCCAGCTTGCTAGACCCAGCAGCTCCACGTTCAGCCATTTCCCAGCACAGGGCTACTACCGCCGTGCAGGAGCCACCAGGGTCTGAGCTGTGAACACGGGACTGTCCTCTGACCATAGGTTCAGGCTCCCTCCCTGCAACCCTCGGCCCACTCCCACACCCACTTCCTCTGTGAGATGTGGCAGGCTGCAGACTTGGCATTATTTTATTTTCCAGTTCAAAGCTACTATCACGGGTCTTCAGAGTTAATACAAAGGACAGTTACAAAAAATAAAAGACCGAGACACCCCGAGTGAATGAGATGCACGGTGTTGGGGAACTGGTAGAATGAGGTGTCTGGGAAGGGCCCCCCTGAGGTTTACTCCAGGGCTCCCCGGGAAGGGACACACCTGGTTTTCTCCCACCCCAGGAGCCCCGAGATGTCAGGATGACATGGAGCACCAATCACAGGGCCAGGGCTGGGGGTGAGCAGGCAGGAGGGAAGGAGGAAGGGAACCCACTGGGGAGGCCAGGTGTCAAGCATCTCCCCCCAAGACCACTCACAGCTACAACCAATCAGGCAAGTTTGCCTGGGGCCCTTTCAACAGTGACATTTCCTTTAAAAAAAAAAAATACTGATTTGGTCATTTTTCTGCTTCCAGTCAGGCCAGGGTGAAGAGGAGAGATGTCAGCAAGGCCCACCCCCACCCCAGAGTGTGCAGGGGCCACATGGCAGTGCTACCCAGCTAGTTTTGAGTCAGGGAGCCAATTCGGACCGCTGCAGGGTCCGACAAAGACCGCTCTCCAGCCATGATCCAGAAAAAAAAACTTGTGGGCAAACCAGGCCACACTTGCCTTCAGTCCCACGAAAGGCTTGCCTCCAGGTGGGGCCAGAACAGGTACACCAGAGAGAGGTGTGATCTCCAGGGGAGGGGCTTCCAGTTACAAGCTCAGGGATGGGGCCGCTCCCTCATGCCCCCTCCCCAACTTCTCCTAGGCCACTTCCTGGGGAAATAAGGCTCAGAAGAAAGGTGCCAGCATGCCCCATGACAAAGAAGGGTGCAGAGGGACCCGAAGTCCCTCCCAGGGACAGTCTGCAGCCACGGGGGAGCAGAGAGTTAGGGGGGAGGGGACCCACAGAGGGCAACAGGCAAGGGCACCATTTTCTCTGGGGTTTCCAGTTTGAAAGGCAAGGGGTTTGCCACCTGCTGCAGGGCCACCTGGCGAGTGGGGATAGCAGGAGGGAATGGATGAGTGGCCCGCAGAGGGCAGGTGGCCCTAGTATTCCCAGAGCGAGGCGGGGTCGATGGTCTCCGCACAGGCCTTCAGGACCCCGGCGTGGTCTCCCTTCAGGTAGCGGCCGCCCACCTTGATGGCCACCTTATTGTAGTCGCAGAACTCCAGGAAGAAATCCACAGGGGTGTCGCTGCTGCTAGTGACCGAGGAATCACTGCCCACCGTCCAGTACTTGCCCGTGGAGTCTGGGGAGGGCGACTACATGTCAGGCTGTGTTTCCCACCCCAAGGATTAATATTCCCTCCCGCAGTCAGCCTCAGAACCGAGTGCGGCCAGCTGGACGTGGGGCACACTCCTACAACGCTAATACTCAATCCTAATACCGAGGCTGGAGGATTATCTAAAATTCAAGGCCATTCTGTGACATTTCCTGACACCTCATTCCAAACTTAAAAAAAAGGGGGGGGGGCTAGGGACTGAGTATGATGGTACGTGTATCTTTAATCCCAGCATCCTGGGGCAGAGGCAGGTAGATCTGACTTTAGGCCAGCCAAGTCTATAAAGCAAATTTTAGGACAGCTAGGGCCACATAATCATATTCCACCATAGATAGATAGATAGACAGACAGACAGATAGATAGATGATAGGGATGTAGATCAGCAGCAGAGCCCCTGCCTAGAATCCCCCAGTGAGGGGCTAGGGTGTGACTCAGTGGTAGAACACCTGCCTAGAATCCCCCAGTGAGGGGCTGGGGTGTGGCTCAGTGGTAGAGCACCTGCCTAGAATCCCCCAGTGAGGGGCTAGGCTCTGGCTCTTGAGTTCAGTCCTCAGCACTGTAAAGAAAGAAGGGGGTTTGCCTTGCCAAGACCACACACAGCACAGGGTTCCATTCCAATTTACCACCTCTGTACTGCTGGGGTCCTCTCACTCTAGTTTTGGCCTACAGTCAAGGTGTCATATCCTTATCTTCCATCTTTCATCCTTTCTTCTCTTGTCTAGATAATCCTCCTGCCTCAGATTCCCAGATTAAGCCATTCCCCACCATCCCCAGGTACTCCCCGCCTTCTCTATCTGCCTAGGACGGACTGGGAAAGTTCTCTCTACATACAAGAGGGGAAGCCGCTAGCCCCAATGGCCAAAGGATACATGTTCCCTTATGACCGTGAATGGTTGTAAGCAGCCCCACCCAGAGAACCTGCCTTTGATGTTGTAGGCACCATCATTGAATTCCAGCTGGAAGACGTCGTAGCTGGAGCGGTTGGCATCCAGAGTGCCCGTGACCTTGCGGCAGCCAATGAACCCGTGTTCTCCACGGAACACAATAATGGGGCGGTTAATCAGCTTCATGAGGAAGAGTTCAGAGTCCCCTGTCACAGAGAAAGGGGCCATTGAGTTTATAGTATACAGCCAGGGCATACCTCAGAGAAGGATCTCAAGAAGCTAAGGTGCCAGCCTGAGGATACACCAACCTAAGGGAAGGCTTGCACACACAGAGAGGTTCAGGTGGGACAGGTGATTGACCATGCGGTGACCATCCCTCTAAGACATTAAGGCTTGGGGTGCATGCCCATGCGGCTACCTGCTGTCTCCACGGAGGCGGCCAGCTGACCATTTTTCTTGGCGGTCACAAACTTGCCATTGGATGCCCTTAGGGTGATGCGCCGGTCGCACCACTCGATGTCAAAATAGCAGCTGGCATTCCTGGGGAAGAGGAGGAGGGTTGGCAGCATAGGGTCGAGCAGGCTGCCTGGCACGCAGCCAGCCCACGTGACTCGGGGGCGGGGTTTCACTCACTTGGTGGACGCAGTGGATTGCACCCCTCCGGTTGCCGTCAGCGTCCAGTACTTGCCCGTGTGGGTGCGGAAGGCACACTTCCTTGTGTCCCGGTCAATCTCCAGCTGGAAGGTCTCCTGATCAGTCTCTTCATCCTGATTGGCCGACAGGTCCATTCCTGCAGAGGGGGACCCCAGCCAATCAGGCCACTGTTGTCTCACCCACACTCAGTACACCACCGGGCAGAGGGTTTCCTCGAGTGTGGCTCAAATCCTTCAGATGGTACCTGTACACTGGGCACGCGCTCAGATCCTAAATTCGGATCCCGAGAAACCACATTAAACCCAGGCATGGCAGCAGAGCCCATAATCACTGCACAGGGAAGCCAAGACACGCGGATCCTGGAGCTCAATGGCCAGTCAGCTCCAGGTCACTGAGACATCCTTTTCTTCTTTTTCTTTTTTGGTTTCCAGACAGGGTTTCTCTGTAGCTTTGGAGCCTGTCCTGGAACTAGCTCTTGTAGACCAGTTTGACCTCGAACTCACAGAGATCTGCCTGCCTCTGCCTCCTGAGTACTGGGATTAAGGTGTGCGCCCCATATTCAGCTGAGATTCTTGTCTCAAGTTCAGAGTGGACCCTCAGGAGACAGAGGCAGGTGGATCTCTGTGTCTCTGAGGCCAACCTGGTCTACACAGTGAGTTCTAGGACATCCAGAGTCGTAGTGAAGCTCCATCTCAAAGAGTGCAGAATGACAGAGGATGTATCCAGTGTTGACCTCTAGGCTCCGTGTTAGAGGTACACACAGAAAAAATAAAAGTCAAAGTCAGTTGGGCGGTGGTGGCACATGCCTTTAATCCCAGCACTTGGGAGGCAGAAGCAGGCGGATCTCTGTGAGTTTGAGGCCAGCTTGGGCTACAAGAGCTAGTTCAGGACAGACTCCAAAGCTACACCGAAACCCTGTCTCAAAAAAGAAAGAAAAAAGAAAGAAAGAAAGGAAGGAAGGAAGGAAAAGAAAGAAAAGTTGAATGTGCCAGTCCTCAGAAGACTGAGGCAGGCCAGCCAGGATACATGAAACTCTCAAATATATATATTTGTATATGTATGTGTGTATGTATATATATAACTGGGGATTTAGCTCAGTCATTGGTGCGTTTCTTTAATCTCTAGCACCCCAAAGACAAGGAAGGAAGGAAGCCTTCAAACTTCAAAACGAACCACCCACAAAGATGTTCTAAAGCCAAGCAAGAGAACTCTCCTGTGGCCGAGACTGGTTTTAAAGATTGCTGCCATTATGTAAGGCAGGCCTGGTTTCGTAGGTACAGATGGAGGTGTTTCCGGGTAAGTCGCCCCAGTGTCGGGAGTTTGCTTTAAATACAACCAAAACCATTGAATAAACACACAGATGGTGCCGGTTCTGCAGAATGTCACATTGTGGGGTGCTGGCAAAAGGGGGTTTGCTACCGGCTTCCTGTGGAGGGGATGTGTGAAAGTAAAAGAATATGAAGAATGAGCTATACTCGGCCACCCACGCCTATCATCCCAGCGCTCAGGAGACGAGAGTAGCCTCAGCTATAAGTGAGACCCTATCTCAGAAAATATAATAGGGCAAAGTCCTGGGGTTCATCCCCAGAACTGCATAAAAGGATCAGAAGTTCATGGCTAGCCTGAGCTACATGAGACAACACTACCACCACCCCCTGCACATACACACACAAGGGCTGCAGGAACCTGCTACCAACACCAAGCCTAACAACTTGACTTCGATCTCTGGGACCAACACGGAGGAAGGGGAATTGACTCTGCCATCTAAACCTTTGCCACAGTTCGGGGGCCACCACCCTCACCATACAAGTGTGCCAGAGGCCCGCGGGTTGAAGCGGACCTCTTTTGAAAGAAGGTGGGTGTGGCGGCACGTGCCTTTATCCCTAGCACTCTGGAGGCAGAGGTGAATTTCTGAGTTTGAGAGCACCCTAGTCTAGGTAATGAGTTCTCGGCCAAGGCTACAAATAAAATAAATACAATGTACAGGGGAAGGGAATATAACTCGGTGGCCAAGTGCTTGTCCAGCATGGTGGGAAGCCCAGGATTCCACCCCCAGTACCACACACACACAAAACCACACGTCCCTTTGAAAACCTAAAAATGCTCAAAAAGGCTAAAGATGAAATCATACTCTAAGCCTGTCCCCGCCAGCCACAAACACGGAAGCCTCACCCTGCTCCGTAGCATCTGCCGGCCAGTGGACATGTCCACCCAGACAGGACCACTGAGCCTCCATCCTCTCCCTTGCTGTGGGAGGTCCTTTTGTCTGTGGGTTGCTTTTATTATTTATTATTATTATTATTATGTGTTGGTTAATAAATAAAGAACTGCATTGAGCCTATGGCAGGGAAGAACAGAACTAGGTGGGAAAAGCTAGACTATATGCTGGGAAAAAGAAGGGCGGAGTCAGAGAGAAGCCATGGAGCTCCTGGAAACAGATGCAGGAACTTTAGCCAGTAAGCCACAGCCACGTGGCCATATACATATTAAGAAAAATGGGTTAAATTAATATAAGAGTTAGTCAATAAGAAGCTAGAGCTAATGGGCCAAGTAGTGATTTAAACAATACAGTTTCTGTGTGATTATTTCAGGGCTGAGTAGCCAGGAATGAACAGGCAGCCTCCTTAAAACATCCTCTTTTTAAAATTGGTTTTCTTTAATTTTAAAGAAGATTTCTTGCTAGGCAGTGGTGGCATATGCCTTTAATCCCAGCACCCGGGAGGCAGAAGCCGGCAGATCTGTGAGTTGGAGGTCAGTCTGTCCCCCACCAACTAAAAAAAAAAAAAAAGAAAAAAAGAAAGAAAAGATTTCTTGTATTTTCTATGTCTGAATGCTTTGCCTGTGTGTAGGGGTGTGTACCACACGTGTGCCTGGTGCCCTCAGAGGCCAGATCTCCTGGAACTGGGTTACACATGGCTGTGAACCACCATGTAAGTGCTGGTGAGAACAAGTGTTCTAGAGGCAGGCAGTGGTGGCGCACGCCTTTCACCCCAGCACTCCTGAGTTAGAGTTCAGACTGGTCTACAAAGTGAGTTCCAGGACAGCCAGAGTGGTTATAGAGAGGATACCTTGCTCCACCCCTCCAAAAAAGGGGTTATAAAGCGTTGAGCCATCTCTCCATTGCCCGCTCTCGTTTTTGGTCTGGTTCGAGACAGGATCTCACTGTGTATCCCAGGCTGGCCTCAAACTCAGATCTACCTGCCTCCACCTCCTGAGTGCTGGAATTACAGTTGTGCACCCCAAGCATGGCTTGCTGAGTTCTTGTGCAATTTCTGGGTCACATGACCCCACTAAGCCCAAATAAGGTGTTGCTCCCAAGGCCTTCTCCGCCGCTATGCTCTGTACACTGGCTTTGACTCCACCTGGAAGCAGGATCTTGGGTCCTAGACAGACGCGTTTCTAGAATATCCTCAGCCAGGTCACAGTGTACTCTACCGGGCTCCCTGTTTGTCTTTATGAAGCATGGACCAAGTAGAAGATGGCAGATGCCACCTACGCCACCCTTGCCCTTAGGAGCCCATCCTTAGTTGACAATCCACCCAAGGGTGTACCAGTGCCACCCTAACCCAACGATGTCTCTGTCTGCTGTGCAGCTGGGATCTTTACCCCACAGAGTGGGAGATGAGATTGAGAGGTGGCATGACCTAGGCAAAGTCACCCAGCAAGACCAAGGGGCTTCTTGGCTCTCAGGAGTGGGCATGGACAAATGCCTGGCCATGCCTTATCCCTCCCTTCTAGACCTATGGATCAGCAGGCATGGCTTCCATGGTGGGTCACCCGTGATCCTGACCCAGTGTCCCCACAGGGTCTACCACTGAATCATGGTAGAGGGGAGAGAGGCCCTCTCAGGCTAGTGGCCACCCTGAAGCCACAGCTCCGGACTGGAGTCTGCTCAACCTTCTCGCTCCTGTCCCTGGCCCATACTAGAGACTGCTAAGCATGGAGGAGACAGCTGGCCACGTGAATGTGAGGTGCTGCCCACTGTCCCCTCTGCCTGCCTGGAATTGGGCTGCCACGTGCAGGGAAAGCTGAGTCAGCACAGCCCACTGGGCCGAACAGCCACACCCAGTGCCAGCGAGGGCAAGGAATCCCATAGGGTGACGGAACAGCCAGTAAAAGCCAGCATTGGGACCTCAGTGGGTAAAGGCTCTTGTCCCCAGGCCTCCAGACTTCCATCTCCACTGGTTGAAGGAGAAAACTGACTCCCATGTCATCCCCTGGGCTTCATGTGTATGTTGTGACCCTATATACACGCCCCCACATACAAATAATATACACTATACACACCCCCACATACAAATAATATACACCATACACACGCCCCCACATACAAATAATATATACCATACACACTCCCCCACATACAAATATACACCATACACACGCCCCCACATACAAATAATATACACCATACACACGCCCCCACATACAAATAATATACACCATACACACTCCCCCACATACAAATATACACCATACACACGCCCCCACATACAAATAATATACACCATACACACGCCCCCACATACAAATAATATACACTATACACACACCCCCACATACAAATAATATACACCGTACACACGCCCCCACATACAAATAATATACACCATACACACCCCACATATAAATAGTATACATCATATACACACCCCACATACAAATTATATGCGCTATACAAACACCCCCACATACAAATAATTCCATAAAGGAAATTAGATTAAATTTTTATTTTGAAAAAAAGAAGGAAAGAAAAAAAAGCCAGCATTGGGGGGGTGTGGGTCAGTGACTGGGCATTTGTCTAGAATCCCCTCCTGGAGGGGCTGAGGGTGTGGCCATTGGTAGAGTACTTGCCTGTCCTGCTCAGGGCCTCAAGTCTCAACGTCACATTCCCACAATAAGAGAAAAGCACACTTTTAATCCCAGCACACAGTCGCCAGAGGCAGGCGGATCTCTTAGAAGCTGCCCAGCAGTGGTGGCTCACACCTTTAATCCCAGCTCTTGGGAGGCAGAGGCAGGCGGATCTCTGAGTTCTAGGCCAGCCTGGTCTACTGAGTGAGTTCCAGGATTGCTAGGGCCACACAGAGAAACCCTGTCTCAGGAAAAAAGGAAAAGAAAAAAGAAAAGCCCCTACCAGCCACCCCAGGTGCAGAATGCTGTTCCAAGATACACGTTGAGCAGGAGGGGGCGGGAAGCCAACCAGAACTGGTGGCCCAGGCCCCTCATCTCAGCACACTCAAGACTGAGGCAGGAGAATAGAGTTGAAAACCAGACGGGCTTCAAGACAAAAACCAAAACTAAGGTGAGCGGGGTTAAGGAGTCAGAAGAGTCGGCTTCCCCACACGCTAGCCATCCCTGAACAAGGGTCAAAAAGTTGTGGGCACAAAGTTCAAGGTGGGGCAGTGCAGGGGACGGACAGACACCAACCTCAGCCTTGTAGTGCTTCCGAGAACCGAGTCATCCTGACGAGGACAAAAAGCACTCATCCAGGCCAGCATCTGGCTCTCATCGCCAGGTACTGGGACAAAGGGCCTGTTGCATCTAATCTATGTCAAAAGGCCTAGGAGGCCGGTGACGCACCAAAGGTGGACTCCAGGCAGCCTTTGTTAGAATGCACTCTCCCCTCTCTGCCTCAGTTTCCCTACCCTGTCAAAAAGGACCATCTCTGTTGGGACCCCAAAAGGATGTGAAGGCCTGTTGCCAAGGAGACAGGGGGTCCTCCCAACTCAGCAGGAAGGGCTGGGAAAGCAGTTAGCCCCCTTGCAGAGAGGCCCCTCCAAGGCCCAGCCCAGTGGGGGAAAGGTCCCACTTGGCCTTGGAATCACATTGGAGCTGCGTTGCCATGGTAACAGAATTTCTGTGGGATTTTTTTTTTTTCAACAGTGGCAGCACAGAAAACCTGAGTCACAGGCTCCTAGGAGCCCACGGGAGGGGGCGTGGAGGGGGCGTGGCTATTTTCCAGCTTCACAGGCTGTGGTGACTCAGAGGGTCCCCCAACCCTCACCCTCTTTCCTGAGCTTAGCAACTTGCCAGATTCTCTTGCCTTGTTCCAAATAAGCATCCTCCACAACCCATCTTTCTCATTTAGGAAGAGGGCTTAGCTTAGAATCCTCAAGGACTTCACCTCACCCCACCAGAGTCTACTCAGTGGTCAAAACTGTGCCATTCCTGCCAAGGATGGGGACCTCTTAGACATCCTACAAAGCCCAGCCTCACCCTCTACTCCTCAGCCGGCCACCCTAGGAAGGGTGGGGACAAGATCCTTCTAAATAAAAGACATGCTCAAGGATTAGAACCCTACATGTGAATGAGGCTGAGCAGTGTAGGAAGACACAACAGGGGTCTCTTGAGCCAGCAAGGGCTTGTGGGGATTTGGGGGTACCCTCCCCCCAATCCTGAGTTAGGTACTACTCACTCCTTTCATGTGATCTCCATCTCCAAGGAACAAAGCCTAGCCCCAAGTACCTCCGTTTTACAAATGGGGAAACTGAGGCCGAGGAGCGGGAAGCAACTCAGCAAGGGTGATTCACAACCCCAGACTGCGGCTTCCCTCCCCCTAATCCTGGCCAGCAGTTCCCAACACGTGTTTCCGAAGCGCAGTCCCGCCTCCCTGCCACGCAGGCCTGCCCAAAATGGCCTCCCCGGCACACCCACCCAACAGCTCACCCCAAAAAGCAAGGGGAGGAGTTGGCTGACATGGGAATGAGCTCAGACCCCGACATACGAGGACAGAAGAGGTCTAACCATGACCCCGCGTTCCCTTTACCTCCAATTTCCGCCCCCTCCTGCCCCATCAGCGTGAATCACGCACAATCAGGACATTCAAGATGATACCTGCCCAGGCTCGCAAAAACACACCCTCTAGCTCCTTCGTGGCCCCAAGGGCCTAAGTCACCTAACCTTCCCCAGGGCAGCAAGCCTTGGACACAGTTCACAGCGAGCCAGTATCTCTATGCTAGGAAGTCCCTAGCATCTGCAGGGTTCCCTCCAGTCCCAAATCCCTGGCTGACTTCCTCCAGCCTACCAGAAATGCAGGGCTTGCTCACTGCCCCTCCCTGCCGGGGCTTTGGCACAGGCTGAGCCCTCTGCCTGCAAGAAGCCCATACATACAACTGATGCCTGCTAACTTCTGTCCACTCTCCTGGGGCAGCTCATGTATGCTCAGAAAGGACCTCTGACCCCGATCATCTAGTACCCTGGTTCTGGACCCCCAATCTTGCTTTACCAAGAGACACTTATTCTCTCTTGTATCTCAGTGTTTGCTAAACAGGTGGGAACTCTGACTCCCTTCACCCAGTTATGTGAAACAAGAGAAGCGGACACGCGTTGGAGTGTGTGTGTGTGTGTGTAAAATGAGAGAACATTCTGGAATCAAATACACCCAGTGCAGCATGTTGCTGCTGATTTACTGTGTAACCTAAAGCAAACGGCTATACCTTTCTGAGCGTTAATTCAGCCAAACTCAGGCAGGCCCCCCCCAGGGCTTAGCCCTCTGCATTGGGGGAGGGGGGTCTTCCTCGCCACAGGCTCGGCTCCCATCCAGTTATCTCCAAGGCTTGGAGCCCAATTTCCCACCCAAGGAAGCGAGATCTCACAAGCGCCTGCCAGTAGACAGCAAAGACCCTTTGGCAAAAAAATAGGGGGTACACCAGAAAGGAGGCGTCTACTTGTGGCACGCCCATGCCCATGCCGGTCGGAATGGCCTTCCAGCCTGTTAGAGGCCCTGGATGGGGAAGATCCAGTTGCAAACGATTGTTCCCAGCCAGGGCCTTGGGGACCGGTTCACTCGAGGGTAGAGGCTTCTGGAGCGAGCTGGACACTCGCAGGGCCAAGAGCCGGACCGCGAGGTGTGCACGAGAGGGCAAGGGTGCCTGGCGCGCAGCCACCCACCCGGGCCACGCCGCCCGCCTGGCGGGGTGCGAAGGAAGACCCAGGCGTTTGCGCTCCGCGCCTCCGCACAAGACCCAGTACCAAGGACGACGCTTGGGGGGGGTGGGGGAGTTAGGGGTGGCTCCTCCGCAGAGGGAACCGCCTAAGTCTATCCCCTCCCCCCCCAGCCCCGCTGCATCTGGTTTTCCCATCTGCAGAGCCCTAGCAGGACAAAGGGGACGAGGGAGGGCCCAGCCGAGGCGACCCGCCCCCCTGCTCACAAAGGCCGCGGCCCGGAGCGCCAGGCCTTAGCGAAGGGAGGCGGGGTGGGGGAGGGGCAGCCCCCGTGGACGCCCCCCTCCCCATAGCAGTGCCGACCCCGCCCCGCACACCCCGCCGCGATCAAAAGCCCCGCCAAACCTCCACCACCTCGCCAGGAAAGGCAGGAAGAGCAGGGGTGACTGTCCCCTGGCCCTCTGGCCAAAGGCCTGCGGAACAGGAGGAAGGGTGCACGAGGAAATGGACAAGGGGGAAACCTTCCTTCCCAAGACCGCGGGCAACCTATCCTTGAGGATCAGCCCACGAATGGGGACAACCCAGATTGGGAAAAGGGGACAGAGAAGATCTACCCAAGGTCTAGGGAGCCCCACGCCCCCAAAAGGGGTCGGGGAGGTGGACAGTACTGCTTTAGGATGTGCTAGGCCGCACCCCACGTCACCTCCTCCCGGCAGAAGTGCACGTCCCGGACAGGGGGTGGTAGCATATGCCTTTAATCCCAGCACTCAAGAGACAGAGGCAGGAGAATTTCTGCGAGTTTAAGGCTAGCCTGGTCTACAGAGAGAGTTCCAGGCCAGCCAGGGCTACACAGTGAGACCGGGTTTTTCAAAACAGAAGACCACCTCCCCAAGGCGGGGCATAGAGGCCTGTGGGCCTAACGGAAGCGCACAGGGAGATCGGGAAACAGAAGGATGCAGGAGTCGGGGAATGCTTTTGTGCACTTTATCGGGACCTAAGAAGGGGACAAGTCCCCAACTCACCCTGGCGCGTGGACACGTTCCTCTCGTTGGCCGCCTGCAGCACCACCTGAGCGCAGCTCTGCTCCAGAGCGAAGAGCTCATCTTTGCCCACCTTGGTGGCCTTGCCAGCCTTGAGGGTGCCACTGGGCCCGGACGGGGCCAGGTAGCGACCTTCGCAGTCGCGAAAGGCCACCTTGCCAGAGCGGAACTCGAGCGTGTAGCCCGTGGCGGGCTCGGGCCGAGCCACCAGGCGCCCGTCGTGGCGCAGGAAGCGGTGGTCCGACGTCTGCACGCTGTAGCGCTGGTCCTGGAAGGCCAAAGTGATGAGCGAGTCGACGCCCCAAGGCACGTCGCGGTCTACAGCGATCTCGTCGGCCGGTCGCGCGCTCAGATGCGCGTAGCGCTTGCGGGTGACGCTGTAGATGTTGACCTGTGGGTGCATGGCGATGTGCACACTCCACTTCTCGGCCGGCGACACGCTCTGCGCGAAGCACGACAGGCGGTCTTCGGTGCCGCCGAAGTAGCGCCGGTGAGCCTCGGACTGCAGCGACCAGCGGCCGTCGTCGTGCGCCACGACGAGGAAGCGGCAGTCGGCGTCGGGCACCTCGCGCTCGCAGCTCACGTTGCCGTCCTTGTCGGCGGCCAGGTAGCGACCCAGGTGGCTGCGCAGACACACGGCCGCGCTGCCCGACTCATCGGGAGGCTGCTCCAGCGTCCAGATCTGCTTCTTCTTCAAGCTACTGGCGGACGCGTTCACCTTGAAGCCGAACGCCTCGGCTGTCAGGTACTTGTTGCCGCAGCTGATGAGCCCGAACTGGATCTGCACCGCCTCGGTTGTGCCGTTGGCGGTCATGGTGACGGAGGGCGGCCCGGTGGCCCCGGGAGCTTGGGTGGCTGTGCGGGACCTTCTTTGTTCTGCACGGCTTAACCCGCTGCAGCGCTCCACAAAGCCAGCCCGGCGGCGCCCTGGGTTTTATAAGCGGGTGACGTCACTGTGTTAGGCCACGCCCCTAGCCGTCCTGCTAGGGGAGGGGGCTCTGCAGAGCGCGCCGAGGCCCCTGCGTTGGATTCTCCTGCGGGTTTTTCTGGGTTTTAAAGCAGGGTCGCACCCTGTAGTGCAGACTATTCTTGAGGTCGCTGTGTGGCTCAGGCTGGACTCGAACTCTTAGCTATCCTTCTACCTCTAGCTCGTGGGTGTTGACTCGTCCATTTAACTGCTCCTCCACTGCAGTATTTGGCCGATCCTCAACTTTCCCCTGCTCTCTGAGGCCACCCTGGAGCACTCCACCCCCAAACCTGGCAGATGGAAAGGATCAGCCAGCTTTAAGGTAATAATGCGTTCCGGATGGAGGGAGGGGTCCAGGGTGCACCAGGAAGTAGTCTTAGAGATGTTCCTTGAAGGGGCCAGAGACACCGGAAGACACAGAATGGAAAATGGGATCTGGGATAGAACAGACGTTGGACTCAAGGGAGAAACATACAGAGCCCTACCCGCCCGCCTTAGGGTTTCTTGCAGCCTGGGCCTCCTGCGCGGGAGCTGAGATTTCTATCCAGAGCCAGCATAGAGTTCAACTACCCTGCTGACTCTAAATAAACCGAGGTGATTGTGGCCTAAGTCAGTGAACAACATTCCTCTGAAAGATGCTCAAGCCCTGGGATTCTGGTCGATCAGAAAGCAGGGAAAGTAAGACAGGAATTGCAGTCTCTATGAGGAAGATCAGAAAGCAGGACAATTCCCTGGAATGGCACAGCCCCTCATGGTTCTAGACCACTTCGCACCCACCCACCACCCCATGTAAGAACACTTCCCTTTGAGTTTCTGGAAGACTGAGACCTATGGGGCATTCCCTACATGCCAGGCCGGCCTCTGGAATGCTGGCCCTACTACACACTGCTCACAAGATGTGGCCCTCTAGCCCTGCCCGCCCCAGGCCGACCAATCCTCAGGGGGATCCCTGTCTCAGGCAGTCCCTTCCAGGGACCATCGAAGAGAAAGCAGAGAAAGCGTAGAGGGCAAAGGTCAGTCCAGACAAGCCCCTAGCAGTCCCTGCTGGGAAATCCCTTAGAGGTCACAGAAAAGGTCATCAAGAATTAGGTTAATGCCTAGCCACCCTCTCTGGCTGTGTGACTTTAGAGAGATTTCCTTGGACTCTGAGCTTTCCCTCTTCTGTAGAAAAGATATATATTCCGGGATATGGTGACTCACACATGTAATACAGAACATGGGAGGCAGAGGCAGGAGGATTGCTACAAGTTCAAGGCCAACCTTGAACAAGTCCGAAGACTGAAAGCATTAACACCGAGAAACCTTTACTGAGGGATGCCTGGGATCTGGTACTCTGCTCAAACCTGTCTAGCCCATGAGCATCTCGGGCAGACTCGGACAAGTCAGCCGCATTACACACCAGGCAGTTAAGCCAATGCCTGATATGTGTCAGGGTTCCATAAAGGCTAGCTATTGATTAGTCACTTGGCATCACGTCAGGACATGGCTGCATTCACCTTCCGTCCTGAGCGTTAGGCTCCAGCCGTGGGGGATGACCCGGAGTGGTGGTGCGAACCTCTAACCTCAGCACACCAGAGGACCAGGCAGGAGGATCAGGAGTACAGAATCATCCTAGGCTACATACTGAACTCCAGCCAGTCTGAACTATATGAAACCTTGCCTCAAGGGGACTGGAGAGATGACTCAGCAGTTACGAGCACTGAATGCTCTTCCAGAGGACCCAGGTTCAATTCCCAGCACCCACATGGCAGCTCAGAACTGTCTGTAATTCCAGTTCCAGGGGACCTGACATGCTCACATCGATGCACATAAAAATACAATTAAGTAAAAAAAATTTTTAAAAGCTTAATAAAAAAAAAATGTGGGAGCTGGAGTGAAGGCTCCAAGGGTAAAGGCACACACCTAACAAGGCTGAAGATTTGAATTCTGTCTCCAGGATCCTATTGGTAGAAGAAGACAAACGACTTCCTCAAACTGTCCTCCAGCACTGCCCCCCATGCATGCATGCATACGTACATACATATATACATATTTAAATGAAAAAAAAGGTCTGGGAAATGACTCGATCAGCTAAGTGCCGATTGTACAAGCAATAAGGACAAGTTCAGACCTAGCGGTGGAGCCTGGTGGCGCACGCCTTTAATCCCAACACTAGGGAAACAGAGGCAGGTGTATCTCTGTGAGTTCGAGGCCAGCCTGGTCTACAGAGCAAGGTCCAGGACATCCAGGACCACACAGAAAAACCCTGTTTTGAAAAATAGATAGATAGATAGATAGATAGATAGATAGATAGATAGATAGATAGATAGATAGATAGATAGATATGAGTTATATCCATAACGCCCAATAAAAAACTAGGCATATGGTGCACATCTAAAACCCCAGCACTGGGGAGGTGGAGACAGGGGGATTGCTAGGGCTCACTGACCAGTCACTAGCCAAGTCAGTGACTTCCGGTTCAGTATGAAAAATTCAAAACTAAGATGGTTGGCTGGAGAGACGGCTCAGCAGTTAAGAACTCTTCTTCTTCTTCTTCTTCTCTTCCTCCTCCTCTTCCTCCTCCTCCTCCTCCTCCTCCTCCTCCTCTTCTTTTTCTTCTATTTATTTTTTGTTTTTTTGAGACAGGGTTTCTCTATCTTTTTGGAGCCTGTCCTGAAGCTCATTCTCATTCTGCAAACCAGGCTGGCCTCGAACTCACAGAGATCTGCCTGTCTCTGCCTCCCAAGTGCTGGGATTAAAGGGATGTGCCACGAGTACCCGGTCTGACTGCTCTTCTAAAGGGTCCAGGCTGGGTGGTGGTAGAGCATGGCCTTTACTCAACAGGCAGAAGAGGTGGATCTTTCTGAGTTCGAGGCCAGCCTGGTCTACAGAGAAAGTTCCAGGATAGCCGAGGCTGTACAGAGAAACCACTCTTGAAAAAATAAAATGAGTAAATCTTTTAAGAATTTTAATAAGATGGAGGAACCAGCAAGATGTCTTTGCCGGTTAAGGTCCTTGTCTCCAAGCCTGAAGACCTGAATTGGTTCCTCAAGACCCACTTAGTGGAAGGAGGGAACTGATTCCCACAGCTCTCCTCTGACCCCCACACACATGCTATGCCATGCAGTGCCCACAGATTCTCACACACAAAAATAGAAATAAGGTGGAGAGTGATTGAGAAAGAAATGTCTGAGCCAGGCGGTGGTGGCACACGCCTTTAATCCCAGCACTCAGGAGGCAGAGGCAGACGGATCTCTGTGAGTTCGAGGCCAGCCTGGTCTACAAGAGCTAGTTCCAGGACAGGCACCAAAGCTACAGAGAAACCCTGTCTCGAAAAACCAAAAAAAAAAAAAGAAAAGAAAAAGAAAAAAAAAGAAATGTCTGCCTGACCTCACATGCACACACATGTAAACACATGCACAGACACACATGCGTGTACACACACACACACATGAGATGTGGACACCACAGAGAGGATCCTTGGATTTCCCCTTGGGACAAGCCCAGGTCCAGCACTCAGAATAGAGGCTTAAATGTTGGGGGGAAGTCCATCTGCCTCCGGGTGAGGTCATCTGTGCAGAATTAAGGTTCATCTCAGCAGAACCAAAACCTCCATTGTTATCATTTCATGTGCCACCCTTGGGAACAGACAATACATCTACAGCCACAAAGTTCAATATAAATGAGGAAACAACCTTCACCGCCCCATTCCCACCCCCCCTCCACCCTGTTACAGATCTTGCTTGCATTCATCTTTAAATAGAGACAAGTAAACATGGATACATATTCAGCTCTACTGATGGTTTTGTTTGTGATATTTTCAATGAATGTCATAGCCTTGCTCATGTTAAGTGAGCAGTCTGCTATTGAACCACACCCCAGCCCTTCATTGGGGGAGTCTAGGCAGGTGCTCTACCACTGAGCCACACCCCAGCCCTTCATTGGGGGAGTCTAGGCAGGTGCTCTACCACTGAGCTACACCCCAGCCCCTCAATGGGGGATTCTAGGCAGATCCTCTATCACTGAATCACACCCCAGCCCCTCACTGGGGGATTCTAGACCGGAGCTCTATCACTGAGCCACATCCCAGTCCCTCACTGGGGGATTCTAGGCAGGGGCTCTACCACTGAGCCACACCCCAGCCCCTCACTGGGGGATTCTAGGCAGGGGCTCTACCACTGAGCCACACCCCAGCCCCTTACTGAGGGATTCTAGGCAGGGGCTCTACCACTGAGCCCACCCCAGCCCCTCACTGGGCGATTCTAGGCAGGTGCTCTACCACTGAGCCACACCCCAGCCCCTCACTGGGCGATTCTAGGCAGGGGCTCTACCACTGAGCCACACCTCACTGGGGGATTCTAGGCAGGGGCTCTACCACTGAGCCACACCCCAGCCCCTCACTGGGGGATTCTAGGCAGGGGCTCTACCACTGAGCCACACCCCAGCCCCTCACTGGGGGATTCTAGGCAGGGGTTCTACCACTGAGCCCACCCCAGCCCCTTACTAGGCAGCACTCTGCAGCTGAGTCACCACCTCATATTGTTTTGCTTCTTTGACTTTGGTTTTATGACAAAGGCTCTCATATAGCCAAGGCTGCATACCAACTCCTGATCCCCTCTTCTCGGCCTCCCGAGCGCTAGAATTACAGGCAAGCACCCTCTCACCCAGCTATGCGGTTGCTTGTTTTTTGTCTTTTCTTTTCTCTTCCTCTTCTTCTTTTTTTTTTATACAGAGTTTTGCTATGTAGCCTTGACTGGCCTCAAACTCACAGACCAAAGGTGTGTGCGACCTTGCCTGGCCACGCCTAGCTTTTCCTTGGACTCCAGGATGGGATTCTGGTCCTTGTGTTTGTACTGTAAGCACTTACTGTCTTCAGCTCTACTTTTGCTTCATATGTCTTTCTATCCATTCTCTGTGAAAAACAATTGTTTTCTCATTCCTTTTCAATACATCATAATATTCAGACGCGTACAGTGAGCTTGTTTGAACCAAATCCCCAACAAGTAACCCTTCAATCACCAACTCCCAATGTTTTCCACTTTTCTTTGCCTGCATACACACCACACACACATGCATGCACACCACACACACATGCATACACACCACACACACACACAACACACACACACACGCATGCATGCACATCACACACACGCATGCACGTACACATGCACACCACACAGGAGCACAGCTGTATGTTTTCAGACTGGATGCCTCTGGTGACGGGGAGGCCCCTTCACGCTCTGCTCTGAGCTAATATGGGCGATACATAAGCGTTTGCTCTAGATGTGGTGAAGGCTTGGGGGCGAGGTCCCCCTGGTGAGCTCCTGGGATGGAGGATGTCCTTGTGGACTGAGACCTCTGCAGCTGCCTGGGTCTGGTACCTGCTGAGCTTTGCATGGGGCTGCTATTGCTGCTGCTGCTGCCTCACTGTTGTAGGCCAGCTCAGAAAGGGCCACTCTGAGCTTCTCCTGCTCTCCGCCCCACCTTCCCCAAGTGTCCCTAACCCTGGCACCCCTGTGTCCTGCAAGGGATGAGCTAGCCCTGTACACATCACGAGGTCTTCTCCTCAGTCCTGCCTCAGGTCCCTCTGGGGAAAGATGGGGACATGAACACTGTGTCCCTGGGCCCCATGGGGCTCCAAGTGCCACCTGATCCCTGTTGGGATGAGGGCACAACACAAAACAGAGCACTTAGCAGAGGCCAGACCTGAGTCGCTCCTGGCTGGATGCTGTGCCCTGCACTTGTTCCAGACAGGAATTAAGGCCACAGGGACAGGCTGCCCTGCTCCCTGACACCTGCCTTGTACTTATTCCCTGAGGGAGGATTCTTGGGGGGTCCCCAGAATCCCAAACATCCCCTAGGACTGCCACTGCAAAGCAGGAACCAGCAGTGATTTCCTGGGCTGCACAGCGCCCGTCTCCCATGTTGTCACAAGATTTTTTTTGTCATAAAATCTTTGTGAAAGAATCTCTATATAGCCCAGGCTAGCCCCAAATTTACTCTGCAGCTAAGGATGACCTGAAACTCCTGATCCTCCTGCCTCTACCTCCCAAGTGCTGAGATGGTAGGCTTGTACCACCATCCCCAGCTCCCTGGAGGCTTCAGGCTGCTGTCTGATTAGCACCCCTTACTACCACACCTTTGCAGTCTCCCACCTCCTGGCTTTCCTGGAAATCTCATTCACACTTCCCCAGGAGCTCCCAGCTATGGGGAGGAGCGTGGCTGGGTTCAACTTCCCACTGCTCTGGTGGTTGAGGATACAGATGGCCTGGTCCTGAGAGGCCATCGTAGGAGATCTGCTCACTGGGCTCCTCACAGCTCCGTTTCCCTGCTCTCAATGGGACATCAGTGCTGGGCCACTGTAGGGTGGCCGAGGCGGGAAGATTGCCAGCTACCATGAGACCTTCACTCAAACGGACAAAAAAGCTGGGCGTGACGACACAAAACCTGAAATCCCAGTGCCTGATAGGCAGAGGCAAGAAACTGAGACGTTCAAAGCAAGCCTTGGCTAAACTGTGCATTGAAGGCCAGCCTTGGCTACATAAGACCCTATTTCAAAGGAGCAAGTAATACAGCCAGCGAGGTGGCCAAGGTGGCCCAGCAGGTAAAAGCGCTTGCTACCAGGCTTGACAACCTCAGTTCCCAGGACCCATCTGATAGAAGGCGAGAACTGCCTCCCACAGCTGTCCTCTGACCTCCACACATGAGCACCATGACACACGTGCTCACACACACATAAGAAGAATGTCAAAGAAAGCATACTGAATACAACTGAGGATGTGGCTCAGTTGGTAGTGAAATCCTAGGTTCTGCCCGAACAACCTCATAAACCAGGCATGGCAGTGCAAACTTGTGATCCCAGCACTCAGGAGGCAGAGACAGGAGGGTCTGAAGTTCAAGACCATCCTCTGTTATGAAGTGTGTTAAAGTCAGTGGGGCTACATGGAAGCCTGTCTCAGGTAAGTAGACAGGCAGATAGATAGATAGATAGATAGATAGATAGATAGATAGATAGATAGATAGATGGATGGATGGATGGATGGATGGATGGATGGATGGATGGATGGATGGAGAGATAGATAGATAGAGAGATAGATAGATAGATAGAGAGATAGATAGAGAGATTGATAAATGATACATAGATATGGATGGATAGATAGATATTGATAAATGATACATAGATATGGATGGATAGATAGATTAGATAGATAGATAGATAGATAGATAGATAGATAGATAGATAGATAGATAGATAAGCACCATGTGCACACACAGATCACTGTATCTGGCCAGACAGCTCAGAGCTAGCTTCCCTGCAAACCACATAGCTGTCTGCGGTTCAAGCCCTCAATAAAGGGGCAGCCTCCGTGAATGAGAGACCATGAATAGCCTCTTTGTGGCTCTGTGGTCACCTGCTCCGAGGGCCCCTCAAGGCAGCCTGGTACCACTGGCGCCACTTACCCATCAGAGTCTAGGAAGTGGGAGGGGCCAACTCTAGGACCAAGTCCCCAGCTGGGCTTTGCCCCCAGGCCCTGACCAGGAGGGCAGACCAGGCTGTCACCATTGCTTTGTCTCCATTTGTTAACAACCGAGATACTCTCTGCCTTCAAGGAAACTGAGGCCTGCACAGAGCAAACAGGATCTGGCCTAGAGTTTTCTGGCCTGGTGGCTCTTATAAAATATGGGTTTGGGAAGCTATCTATGTGGTTCAGCATTTAAGAGTATGGTCTGACATTCCATAGATCCAAATTAAATTCCCAGAACCCTAAAGGTGGCTCACAGTTTTCTGTAACTCCAGCTCCAGCAGATTCGATGCCTTCTTCTGATCTCCAAGGACACCAGGCATGCTTGTGACACATGAACATACATGCAGGCAAAGTACCCAAACACACAAAAATAAATTAAATTCCGCAGGATATGGTTTTGTTATTTTTTTTGCTTGCTGTGGTATGAGTGTGCATTTGTGTGGGTTGCACATCTTTGCTGGTGATGTAGGAGTCCTCTCTGTGTGCTGTGATTACCATTAATGAATAAAGAAATTGCCTGGCCTGTTGATAGGGTCGAATTTAGGTAGACAGGGAAAGTTAGGCTGTCTGTTGGGAGGAAAAAGGGCGGAGTCAGAGAGAGACGCCATGTATTCGCTGTGCTAAAATTTTGCTAGTAGGCCACGACCTCATGTTGATATACAGATTAATAAAAATGGGTTAAATTAAGTTGTAAGAGTTAGCCAATAAGAAGCTAGAGCTAATGGGCCAAGCAGTGTTTTAATTAATAAAGTTTCTGTGTGATTGTTTTGGTTCTGGGCGGCCAGAATGAACAAGCGGTTCCTTACAACATGCCTATGAGTGTGAAGGCCAGAGGTCAGCCTTGAGTGTCCTTCCTGAGGACATCTGCTTGCATTTATTTAGACAGGCTGTCTCCCCAAACCTAGAGCTCACAGATTAGACTAGCTGGTGAACCCGAGACTCACTCACCTGCCTCTGCTTCCCCAGTGCCGGGATTATAAACACATTTAGCCCCACCCAGCTCCCCGTCACCCTGAGACAGAGTTTCTCTGTGTACAGCCCTGGCTGTCCTGGAACTAGCTCTTGTAGACCAGGCTGGCCTCAAACTCACAGAGGTCCTCCTGCCTCTGCCTCCCGAATGCTGGAATAAAAGGCGTGTGTCACCAACGCCCGGCTTCACACTCAGCTTTTTAATAAGTTCTAGGGATCAAACACAGGTCCTCAAGTTTGCTCATCAGGCATTTTTTTTTTTTTTTTTTTTTTTGGTTTTTTCGAGACAGGGTTTCTCTGTGCCTTTGGAGCCTGTCCTGGAACTAGCTCTGTAGACCAGGCTGGTCTCGAACTCACAGAGATCCGCCTGCCTCTGCCTCCCGAGTGCTGGGATTAAAGGCGTGCGCCACCACCGCCCGGCTCATCAGGCATTTTATTGGCCACCTTCACAGCTCCTGGTTTGGTCTTTTTTATAGACAGTCTCGTGTAGTCCAAGTTGGCCTTAAACTTGTGATTATCCTCCTGCCTCAACCTCCTGAGTGCTGGGATTAAAGGCATGCGCCACCACTGCCCAGCACAATAGCTAACTTTATTAGCAGATTTGAATAGACAAATTGTGACCTTCCACCTGGGTCCTAAAATGCCCCCGCCAACGTAGACACCAGACCTGCCCAGTGGCCCCAATTAGAGTCACGAGACTGGCCTAGCGGAGGATGTGATCGCCTTGAAAGTCCATATCAGCTGGGTGTGTAGCACTCAACTCTCATCCCAGTGCTCAGGAGACGGAGGCAGGGGGATAGGACGGAGGAGGCCTGCCAGAGTCTGTCACAAAAGGAGTCTGAGAGGGGGTGAGGAAGAGGCTCAGTGGACTGCTTCTCTGACGTGGGAAGCCCCAGGTTCCGTTCCAGCACTGCACAAACCAGGAGTGAGGCAGGCTTGTCTTCCCAGAACTTGGAGTTCTAGGTCATCCTTGGCTAATAGTTTGAAGCCAGCCTGGACTACACGAGACCCTGTCTTAAAAATGAATAAGAAAACCGGGCAGTGGTGGCACACACCTTTAATCCCAGCACTCAGCGGGCAGAGGCAGGAGGATCTCTGAGTTTGAGGCTAACATGGTTTACAGAGCTAGTTCCAGGACAGCCAGGGCAACATAGAGAAACCCTGTCTCAAAAAACCAAATACACGCCTTTAATCCCAGAACTCAGGAGGCAGAGTCAGGAGGATCTCTGTGAGTTTGAGGCCAGCCTGCTCTACAGAGCTAGTTCCAGGACAGGCTCCAAAGTGACAGAGAAACCCTGTCTCAAAAAGACAAACAAACAAACAAAAACCCACATATATACATACATATACACATACACAGATATATTGAAAATAGATATACATTGAAGAAAGAGACAGAGGCCAAAGGATGGAGGCAGCCTACAACCTATTCCTGAAGGTTTTTTGTTTGTTTGTTTGTTTGCGACAGGGTCTCCTAGCTCAGGCTTTTTTTTTTAAGACTCGTTTATTTATTACGTATACAGTGTTCTGTCTACGTATATGCCTGCACCCCAAAAGAGGGCAGTATAGACAGTTGTGGGACGGTGGTTGCTGGGTATTGAACTTGGGACCTCTGGAAAAAGAGCTAGTGCTCTTAACCTTTGAGTTTCCAATCCTTGACCCTCCTGCCTCTAACTCCACATGCTGGCTACACAGCAGGTGTCATCATGTCCAGTACTTTGTTGTTATCATTGTTGTGCTTAAAATTATTTTATTTTCATTTGTGGGATATGTGTGTGTGTGTGTGTGTGTGTGTGTGTGTGTGTGTGTGTGTGTGTGCATGTCTCTGTGTGCTCATTTATGAGTGCAAGTGCCCCAGCAGCCAGAAGAGGGTGCTGCTGGTCGGAACACCTGGAACTGGAGGTACAGACGGCTGGGAGCCGCCGTGTTGTGGATTCTGGGTCTCAAACCTAGGTCCTCTGCAAGAGTAACAAGTTCTCTTAACCACTGAGATATCTTTCCCAGTCTCTCCAGCATTTTCGGGGGACGTGTGTAGAGATAGGATCTCCCCATTTAGCCAAGGCTGGCCTCAAATTCTCAGCGATGTTGCCTCAAGTTCCAGAATAGAGGTGTGCTCCATCGTGCACAATTGCCAGGTTTCAGTTTCTCAGGGAGAAACCTGGGCTGGCCCCAGGAGCCAGCCGTGAGCCCAGCTCCCCCCGAGGAAGGCCAAAATACCTGGCTGTCCACCGTCCCCATCTGGGCCAGAGCTGCTCAGCATCCAAGGTGAATCCTTTAAAATGAGACAATGGTGGCCAGTGCTTGGCAAGAGCCCGGCTAATTAAGAGGGCATTAGTGGCATGGGCAGAGCCAGGCACATGCCAAGAATCTCTGCCAGGAAAAGGGGCCACTGGCTGATACCAGGTCTTGGCCTTGCCTGCCTGGCAGCCACACTAGTCTGTCCCCTCAGAGACTTCTAGGTTCCACTTCTGGTGGCTGGGGCCCAGAGTCTGGCCTCAGACTCCATCTGTCCTTCAGAGTGCCTGGACCTCAGACAACTCCCCTCTAAGCTGGAGCGGCTGAGCCAGCTTCCAGAACCCTGCCTCACGGTTTCCTAATCCAATAAACTCCAGTCGCTTGTCCCGTGTTCAAAAGAGAAAAACAGCCAGGCATGGTGGCACACACCTATAATTCCAGCACCCTCATCCTGAGGCAGGAGAATTACCGAGAGTTTGAAGGACTAAAGAGATAGCTGAGCCATTGTTAGGGGCATTTTTGGGCCATACAGTGGGGATGCATACCTTTAATCCCAGCACTCAGGAGGCAGAGGAAGGACAGTCTCTGAGTTCAAGGCTAGCCTGGTCTATAGAGGGAGTTCCAGGACAGCCAGGGCCACAGGGAAAAGCCTGTCTCAAAACAAACAGAGGGGGCTGGAGAGATGGCTCAGTGGTTAAGAGCATTGCCTGCTCTTCCAAAGGTCCTGAGTTCAATTCCCGGCAACCACATGGTGGCTCACAACCATCTGGAATGAGATCTGGTGCCCTCTTCTGGCCTGCAGACATACACACAGACAGACTACTGTATACATAATAAATAAATTAAAAAAAAAAAAACCAGAGGAACCAAACCAAACTTGGATCCCAGCATCCACATCACAACTGCCTGTAACTGCAGCCCCCGGGAGACTTAAGACCCACCCGCTCTCCACAGTGTTTGCGTCCTTTCTCAGGCCCCCAGGTGCAGTTGCTGGAAGTCAGATCCCAGCCCAGCCAGGCAGCTTCACCTCTACTAACTGACAGGAAGCGCTGAGCGGGCCAGTGGGAGTCTGCCCTGTCAACTTCCCCGGGTTACTAAGGGACTCCCCTTTCTGCCTTGAGAGCTGAAACTGGAGGCCCAGAAAAGTCCAATTCTGCTGGTTACACAGGAAAACAAGGAATTAGGGCTAGAAACAAACAAACAAAAAATCCCCCAAGGAGGGGATTCCCGGGGTTATACTAGAACATAGCCAGGAAAGACCCTGGAATATTCTCTACACCTTGTCTTGGATGCCCTGGGCAAACAGCTTTGGAGTCCTGAGGTGGTTTCCTGGGCTCCAGACATCTTCTCTCCCTGACTTTACCTAAACCAGGCCCTTCAAAGTTTGTATTTACTAATTTATAGTTGTTTTTTTTTTGGAGGGATGGGGGTAGGGTAGGGCGGGGTTTAAGACAGAGTTTCTCTGTGTAACTTGCCTTGTAGACCAGGATGGTCTCAAGCTCACAGAGATCTGCCTCCGAGTGCTGGGGTTAAAGGTGTGCTCCACCATCACCCAGCGTTATACTGGTTTTTGAGACAAGATCTCCTGTAGCCCAGGCTTTTAAACTCGCTCTGGGTCCAAGGCTAGACTTGAACTCTTTTGGTGTTTTGTTTTGTTTTGTTTCAAGATAGGGTTTCTCTGTGTGGCCCTGGTTATCCTGGAACTCACTCTGTAGACCAGGCTGGCCTCGAACTAACTCACAGAGATCCATCTACCTCTGTGTCCCAAATGCTGGGACTAACGGTGTGCAGCTCCAGGCCGGGGTGTAGCCTTGAATCCTCCTACCTTTACCTCCTGAGTGCTGGGATTACAAATTAGCACTGCCACATCCTCCTCCCAAAATCCTGAGCAATCAACATAGCAGAACTCAGTGTCCTCCACGGAGGAGGCTGTCTCTGCCCAGCCAGCGGGTAAATGCCTCAATCTGACACTAATGCGTGGGTTACGTTAGGGAAAGTTAACTGCAATTAACTCGGGCTCAGTTTCCCTACAAAGTTCTCACCCAGTAGACCCCTTTGGGTTTCATTGTTGACACTGATTGTTGTTTTGCAGTTTTGTTGGTTTGATTTGTTGTGGGGTTTTGGGTTGGTTTTTTTTTTTTTTGGTTTTTTTTTTTTTTTTTTTTTTTGGTTTTTCGAGACAGGGTTTCTCTGCGTAGCCCTGGCTGTCCTGGAACTCACAGAGATCTGCCTGCCTCTGCTTCCCAAGTGCTGGGATTAAAAGCATGTGCCACCCCTGATTTGATTTGTTGTTGTTTTAATGTGTGTGTGTGTGTGTCTAAGTGCAGGTGACACATCCCCCAGTACTCAGAAGTCAGCTTTCACCTTCCACTTTTCGGTAGCGACTCTCTTATATCCGTTGCTTTGGCTGCTTCAGACTAGCCAAGAGCCGCCCTTGGTGATTCTCCCGTCCCACCTCCTACCTCACTGTTGACATGCACTGTGGAACCCAGCTTTTCTCCATGGTGTCCAGGGACGGAACCCAGGCTCTCAGGGTTGGGTGCCAGTGCTTTTACCTACCGAGTCATCTCACTAGCCCAGCGTTACCTACCGAGTCATCTCACTAGCCCAGCGTTTTGAGACAGAATCTCATACTAAACCAGACTGGCCTCAAACTCGAAATGATCCTCCTGCCTCAGCCCTAGGTGCTGAGCCACGACACTTGGCTTGTTTTGGAAACAGGGTCTGGTCAATGTAGCCTTTGGCTTCTGAAGATGCTGTGGTTACAGACCTGGGCTACCACGCCTTGCTGGGCTTTTTGTTTGCTTGTTTTGATAGGGAAGGTCTTCTGTGTCCCAAATAGGCCTTGAACTCACTGAGTACTAGTGACTAGCCTTGAACCCCAATTGTAAACGGTCACACTCAGCTTCAGAAGTGCTGAGGATCAAACCTCAAGCAAGCTGCCAGCGGAGTCACTCCCCAGCCCCTCATTTCATTTTCTCTGCATGTGACTACACGTGTGTGCACGCAGAGATCAGAGGACGACCGCCCTGTCATTCCTCAGGCAGGAACTTGTCAAGTAGTGTAGTCTAGCGGGCCGGTGAGTCTAAGTACCAGAGATTTGCTGGTCTCTGCTTCTCCAGTGTGTGAGTGTGTGTGAGAGAGTCTCTGTGTGTGTGAGAGAGTCTCTGTGTGTGAGTGTGTGAGAGTGTGTGTCTGTGTGTGAGTGTGTGTATGAGAGTGTGTGTGTGACAGTGTGTGTCTGTGTGTGTGACAGTGTGTGTCTGTGTGTGTGACAGTGTGTGTCTGTGTGTGTGACAGTGTGTGTCTCTGTGTGTGTGAGTGTGTGAGTGTGTGTCTGTGTGTGAGTGTGTATGAGAATGTGTGTCTGTGTGTGTGTCTCTGTGTGTGTGAGTGTGCGTGGCTGTGTGAGTGTGTGTATGTGTGTGTGTGAGAGTATGTGTCTGTGTGTGTGTCTCTGTGTGTGTGAGTGTGCGTGGCTGTGTGAGTGTGTGTATGTGTGTGTGAGAGTGTGTGTCTCTGTGTGTGTGAGTGTGCGTGGCTGTGTGAGTGTGTGTGTGTGAGTGTGTGTCTGTATGCAGGGGGCGGAGGCTGACCACCTCTGCATGTCAATTACTCTATTGAGCAGGGTCTTGGCTGAACCTGGAGTCCAGCCAGCCCCCTTGCTTTGAGGATCCTTTGCCTCTACTCCCAAATGCTGGGGTTATAAATGGGCCACCACATCCATCTGACATTTTATGTGGGTTCCGGGACCCAAACCCATATCCTCACGCTCGGCCACAGCACTTTACCCACTTGGCCACCTCTCCATCCCTGGATGTGCACATTTCTTTGTTTTATTTTTTTAAATATTTTAACATGTTTAGATTTATTTATTTTATGTGTATGAGTGTTTTACTTGTATGTACATCTGCATACCACCTGCCTGACTGATGGCTGAGAAGAGCGGAAGAAGGCATTGGATCTATTAGAACTGGAGTTACAATCAGGCATAGTGGCGCACACCTTTAATCCCAGCACCCGGGAGCAGAAGCAGGCAGATCTCTGTGAGTTCGAGACCAGCCTGGTCTACAGAGCAAGTTCCAGAACAGCCAGAGCTACACAGAAATCCTGTCTCAAAAAACCAAAGCCAAACAAAACTGGAGTTGCTAAAAATGGTTGTGAGCCACTACGTGGGTGCTGGGAACTGAACCAGGTCCCCTGAAAGAGCAACAAGCACTCTTAACCACTGAGCCATCTCTCCTGCAGAATGTGCATGCGTCTTAGTAAAGCATTAAAGACATCCGGGTGTGGTGGTGCATGCCTGGTATCCCGGTGCTCAAGGGACTGAAGCAGGAGGATCCTGAGTTTGAGGCTAGCCTGGGCTACACAGCAAGATCCTGTCTCTAATATATACACATAGAGGACTAAGGTGATGGATTACACGCGCACACACACACACACAAGCACACACACACCCCACACATACACACATACCACACACACATACATACATACACCACACACACACACCACACACACATACACACACACACCACACATACACACACATACACACACCACACACACATACATACACCACACACACATACACACACACACCACACAATACACACACATACACACACCACACACACATACATACACTACACACACACCACACACACATACACACACACCACACACACATACATACACCACACACACCACACACACCACACACACATACACACACACACACCACACAATACACACACATACACACACCACACACACATACATACACTACACACACACACACACCACACACACATACATACATACATACACACACACACATCACACATACAAAATATATGAAGCCAGTCAGGCATGGTGCTAGAGATCTTTAATCCCAGCACTTGGAGGCAGAAGCAGAAGGATCCCGAGAGTTCCAGGCCGGCCTGGGCTACATAGTGAGACTGTGTAAAAGGGAGAAAGAAGGAGTGCTGGAGAGAGGCCTCAGCACGTAAGAGCACCTATTGCACCTGAGTTTGGTTCCCAGCCACCACATCCAGTGTTCATAACCACCTGACACCGACATGAGCACTAGTGTACGTACACACCACACACACACACACATACATACACACACATACACACACTCCACACACACACATACACACATACATACACACACTCACACACACACACACCACACATACACACACCACACACACATACATACACCACACACACACCACACACACATACATACACACACACACACCACACACACACACACCACACACACACACATACACACACAAACACACACCACACACACACATACACACACCACACACACACATACACACACCACACACACACATACACACACACATACACACACACCACACACACACACACACACACACATACATACACACACACACCACACACTCACACACACACACACCAGGTGGCTGGGGGATCTGTAAAGTCAGCGGGTGACCCCCTCGATGACTCATATGTGCTGGAAGGATGGCATCGCCCATAGCTCAGAGAGGGGCACCCAGCCAGCCAGGGACATGAGGTAAACAGCCAGACCTCCTGCAGTGGCCCAGGGAGCCAGAGCAGCCTCAGGAAGTCCTGACAGTGTGCTGGCCAGGAAACAGAATTGTTCTGTTTTTTGGACAGCCCTGCAATCCCAGCCAGCTGTTTCTCTTTATGTCCAGGAAGGTTTGGAAAGGAAAGCCTCTTCACCGGAAAGACCTGAAGCCTGAGCCCTAGCTCCCTCTTAATGAGATCCCCAGATCTTTGTAGGAGGCAGGCTTGGGGGGAAGTTCACACTGAGGAAAGAGGAGGAAAGGCAGGAGGGTTCCTTGAGAATGGAAGGAGGAACAGGGGGAGGATGGAGGAGAAACAGGGGAGGATGGAGGAGAAACAGGGGGAGGATGGAGGAGGAATGGGGGGAGGATGGAGGAGAAACAGGGGAGGATGGAGGAGAAACAGGGGGAGGATGGAGGAGGAACAGAGGGAGGATGGAGGAGAAACAGGGGAGGATGGAGGAGGAACAGGGGGAGGATGGAGGAGAAACAGGGGAGGATGGAGGAGAAACGGGGAGAATGGAGGAGGAATGGGGGAACATGGAGGAGAAACAGGGGGAGGATGGAGGAGGAACAGAGGGAGGATGGAGGAGGAACAGAGGGAGGATGGAGGAGGAACAGAGGGAGGATGGAGGAGGAACAGAGGGAGGATGGAGGAGGAACAGAGGGAGGATGGAGGAGGAACAGAGGGAGGATGGAGGAGGAACAGAGGGAGGATGGAGGAGGAACAGAGGGAGGATGGAGGAGAAACAGGGGAGGATGGAGGAGGAACAGGGGGAGGATGGAGGAGAAACAGGGGAGGATGGAGGAGGAACAGAGGGAGGATGGAGGAGGAACAGAGGGAGGATGGAGGAGGAACAGAGGGAGGATGGAGGAGGAACAGGGGAGGATGGAGGAGGAACAGAGGGAAGATGGAGGAGAAACAGGGGAGGATGGAGGAGGAACAGAGGGAGGATGGAGGAGGAATGGGGGAGGATGGAGGAGGAACAGAGGGAGGATGGAGGAGGAACAGAGGGAGGATGGAGGAGGAACAGAGAGAGGATGTATACAGTATTTTGTCTGCATGTATCCCTGCAGGCCAGGAGAAGGCACCAGATCTCATTACAGATGGTTGTGAGCCACCATGTGGTTGCTGGGAATTGAACTCAGGACCTTTGGAAGAGCAGCCAGTGCTCTTAAACAATGAGCCATCTCTCCAGCCCCCTAAAGGGGATAATTTTTTAAAGTTTACTTTGGGGACTATCTCACTGGAAAAGCATCTGCCTAGTATACACAGAGACCTTGAGAGCCCTCCCCCCCATTCCTTTTTTCTCCTTCCCTCCCTCTCCCCTTCTCCCCTTCCTTTCTCCCGCCCTCGGTCCTTCCCTCCTTTCTTTCCTCGCCCCTCCCTCTCTCCCTTCCTTCTCAGCCCCTCATTTTGCAAGTCCAGGCTGTCCTCAGGCTCACAGTCCTCCAGTCTTAGCTCCAGGAGTCAAAATCACAGGCGTGTGTCACCACACATGGCTGAGAGCAGTCAGGAGGGGCAATCTGGCGGGGTCAGGGGTCTCCAGGACCCCAACTTCATAGCCATCATCCCATTCCAACGACCCTGGCAGAGGTTCCCACCCTTGTCTCTCATGGGTCTAGTGCAAGGTAAAGGGATAGGAAGCCGGAAGCCGTCCCCTCAAGAGAGCAGGAGAGCCACGTGACTGCGGCTCCTGGCCGGCACAGGCCTTTTATCTCTGGCCACAGGTTTAGTCTATGATCTGCAAGGAAGAACAGTTCTACTTCACCCCACCCCGCTAGCACCGTCCAACTAGCAGGATCCCGGTCCCAGCCCCTTCGGATCCTGAGAGGTCCGAAGTGACCATATCCTCCTCGGGGGCAGACGCATTTCCTGGTGAGATGTGAGGAGCCCTCAAATCACGTGACCACAAAACGAAGGCGGAGCTGAACTGGGGATGTGGCGGCTCAATCACTGAAGTGTGCTCAACGCCCTGGGCTCCATCCCCGCCACCATAGACACCAGACTCGAAGGCACACAACTGCAAACCCAGCACTGGGAAGAGGTAGAGGCATGAGGATCAGGATAAAGACCAGCCCAGCGTCTGTAGTTGTTCTGGGGCCAGCCTGGGCTATATAAGACCTTGTCTCAAATTAAAAATAAAGAAAGAAGAAAGGGAGGAAGGCAGGAAGGAGGAAGAAAAAATAAAAAGGAAGCAAGATTCCAAAGCAGCAGAGTGTGCATAGGGTCTAGAATTGGTTTCTGTGGTGTTGGGACTGCGCTCAGGGTTTCCAAATGGGCGGGTCCTGTACCGTTCTAGCCAGTTCTAGCGCCTCACTGGGGGTTGTAGGTAGATGCTCTACCACTGAGCTACACCCCACCCTGTTAACTTTTTTAAAAAACATCTTTTTAATTTTAAAATTATTTCTATTTCTTATTTATGTGAACGTGTGGATCTGTGTGAGTGTATGCCACATGTGTACGGGTGCCTGTGGTGACCAGACAATAAAGTGAGATCCCCTGGATGGGGTGTGGATGCTAGGCACTGAATTCAGGTCTTCCGGAAGAGCAGCAAGCACCCTTCACTGTTGAACAATCTCCAGCTCATATGCCAAGACACACGTGTACACGTTGTACACATATTGTACCCACTGAGCTGTCTCTGCAGACCTACCTTCTTTTTTTTTAAATATTTATTTATTTATTATGTATACAATATTCTGTCTGTGTGTATGCCTTCAGGCCAGAAGAGGATACCAGACTCCATGACAGATGGTTGTGAGCCACCATGTCGTTGCTGGGAATTGAACTCAGGACCTTTGGAAGAGCAGGCAATGCTCTTAACCTCTGAGCCATCTCTCCAGCCCCCTACCTTCTTCTTTTTAAAGATAATTTAGGCTTCTCAATATTAAACAAACTGGGCTTGATGGCACACACCTTTAATCTCAGCACTTGGGAGGCAGAGGCAGGAGAATCTCTGTGAGTTCAAAGCCAGCCTGGTCTACATGGCAAGAGTCAAGACAGCCAGGGCTACATTAAAAGACCCTGTCTCAAAAAACTGTACCCCGGCACTCAGGAGTGGAGGCAGGGGAAACAAGAGTTCAAAGTCATCCTCAGCTACATACTGAATTTGAAATCAGTCTGGGATACACAGGACCCTGTCTCTAAGTAAACAAATGAATGAACTTTTTTTTTTTTGATTTTTCGAGACAGGGTTTCTCAGTAGCTTCTTTGGTTCCTGTCCTGGAACTAGCTCTGTAGACCAGGCTGGTCTCGAACTCACAGAGATCCACCTGCCTCTGCCTCCCGAGTGCTGGGATTAAAGGTGTGCGCCACCATCGCCCGGCCATGAATGAACTTTTTAAAAGGTTTATTTTTAAATGTATGTGTGTGTCTTAGGGTGGTACACGTGTGCAGGTACCTGAGGCGGCCAGAAGAGAGTGTTCCCCTGAAGCTGGAGGACAGGCTGTTATGAACTTCTGGGTAGGTTTTGAGAACTGAACTTGGGCCCTTTGCAAGAACAGTACTTGCACCAAAAGCAATCTACAGATTCAATGCAATGCCTATCAAAATCCCAGCAAAATTCTTCAGAGCCCTCGAATGAACGGTACTTAACTTCATTTGGAAAAGCAAAAAACCCAGGATAGCCAAAACAATCGTGGGCAATAAAAGAACTTCTGGGGGCATCACAATCCCTGACTTCAAACTCTACTACAGAGCTATGGTACTGAAAACAGCCTGGTATTGGCATAAGAACAGACAGGAGGACCAATGGAACTGAATAGAAGACCTGAATATCAATCCACACATCTTCAAACATGTGACTTTTGATAAAGAAGCAAAAAATATCAAATGGAAAAAAGAAAGCATATTTAACAAGTGGTGCTGACATAACTGAATATCAACATGTAGAAGAATGAAAATAGACCCATATCTATCACCATGCACAAAAATCAAATTCTAGCCGGGCGGTGGTGGCACATGCCTTTAATCCCAGCACTCGGGAGGCAGAGGCAGGCGGATCTCTGTGAGTTCGAGGCCAGCCTGGTCTACAAGAGCTAGTTCCAGGACAGGCTCCAAAGCTACAGAGAAACCCTGTCTCAAAAAAATAAACAAACAAAAAAAAACCCTCAAATCCTAATAGATCAAAGACCTCAACATAAAGCCAGCCACATTGAACCTTACAGAAGAGAAAGTGGGAAGTACACTTGAACACATTGGCACAGGGAACCACTTCCTAAATAGAACCCCAGCAGTACAGACACTGAGAGAAACAATAAATGGTACCTCTGAAACTGAAAAGCTTCTGTAAAGCAAAGGACACCGTCAACAAGACAAAATGACAGCCTACAGAATGGGAAAAGATCTTCACTAACCCCACATCAGATAGAGGTCTGATCTCCAAAATATACAAAGAACTCAAAAAATTGGACACCAAAAGATCACATAATCCAATAAAAAAAATGGAGTACAGACCTAAACAGAGAACTCTCAACAGAGAAATCTAAAATGGCTGAAAGACACTTAAGGAAATGCTCAACATCCTTAGTCATCAGAGAAATGCAAATCAAAACAACTCTGAGATTTCATCTTACACCTCTAAGAATGGCCAAGATCAAAAACACTGATGACAACTCATGCTGGAGAGGATGTGGGGAAAAGGGAACACTTCTGCATTGCTGGTGGGAATGCAAGCTGGTACAGCCCCTGTGGATGTCAGTGTGGCGATTTCTCAGAAAATTGGGAAACAACCTTCCTCAAGACCCAGTAATACCACTTTTGGGTATATATCCAAAGGATGCTCAATTGTGCCACAAGGACATGTGCTCAACTATGTTCATAGAAGCTTTGTTTGTCATAGCCAGAACCTGGAAACAATCTAAATGCCCCTTGACCAAAGAATGGATAAGGAAAATGTGGTACATTTACACAATGGAGTACTACACAGCAGAAAAATATAACGACAGCTTGAATTTTGCAGGAAAATGGATAGAGTTAGAAAACATTATTTTGAGTGAGGTAACTCAGACACAGAAAGACAATTATCACATCTACTCACTCATAGGTGGTTTTTAAACATAAAGCAAAGAAAGCCAGCCTACAAACCACAATCCCAGAGAACTTAGACAACAATGTGGACACTAAGAAAGATTTACATAGAACTAATCTACATGGGAAGTGGAAAGTAGAAAAAGACAAGATCTCCTGAGTAAATTGGGACCATGGGGACCTTGGGGGAGGATTGAAAGGGGGAAGAGAGAGGCAAGGAGGGGAGCAGAGAAAAATGTAGGACTCAATAAATATCAATAAAATAAAATAAAAAATAAAAAAAGAACAGTACTTGCTCTTAATCACTGTGCTGTCTCTCTAGTCTCAGAGTTTTTTAAAAATAAAAAAGTCAAATTTAGCTTGGAGGGCTGGAGAGATGGCTCAGTGGTTAAGAACACTGGCTGCGCCGGGCGGTGGTGGCGCACGCCTTTAATCCCAGCACTCGGGAGGCAGAGGCAGGCGGATCTCTGTGAGTTCGAGACCAGCTTGGTCTACAGAGCTGATGCCAGGACAGGCTCCAAAGCCACAGAGAAACCCTGTCTCAAAAAACCAAAAAAAAGAACACTGGCTGCTCTTTCAAAGGACCTGAGTTCAATTCCCAGCAACCACATGGTGGCTCACAACCATCTGTAATGAGGTCTGGTGCCCTCTTCTGGCCTGTAGGCATACACACAGACAGAACATTGTATACATAATAAATAAATAAATTTTTTTTAAATTAGCTTGGAGCTGTGCCTTAGGGTTTTTATTGCTGTGAAAAGACACCATGACCACGGCAACTCTTTTTGTTTCTTTGTTTGTTTTTTGTTTTTCAAAATAGTGTTTCTCTGTGCTTTTGGAGCCTGTACTGGAACTCCCTCTGTAGACCAGGTCAACCTTGAAGTCACAGAGATCTGCCTCCCAAGTGCTGGGATTAAAGGCGTGCGCCACCATTGCCCAGCTGACCATGGCAACCGGGTTTTTTTTTCTTTCTTTTTTTGGTTTTTCTTTTTATTTCTTTTTTAAATATATTTATTTATTTATTATGTATATAGTGTTCTGCCTGTATGTATGACTGCACACTAGAAGAGGGCACCAGATTCATTACAGATGGTTGTGAGCCACCATGTGGCTGCTGGCAATTGAACTCAGGACCTCTGGAAGAGCAGTCAGAGCTCTTACCCTCTAGACATCTTACTGGCCCTTTTTTTGGTTTTTCGAGACAGGGTTTCTCTGTAGCTTTGGAGCCTGTCCTGGAACTCGCTCTGTAGACTAGGCTGGCCTCAAACTCACAGAGATCCACCTGCCTCTGCTCCCCAAGTGCTGGGATTACCACCACTGCCCAGCTGACCGTGGCAACTCTTACAAAGAAAATATTTAGTTGAGGTGGTGGTTTACAGTTTCAGAGGTCAGTCCATTATCATTGTGACAGAGAACATGGCGGCATGCAGGTAGATGCGGGCTGGGGCTGAGAGTGCTACATCTCCACCTGAAGGCAGCAGGAAGCCAACTGGCTGTCACCCTGAGTGAAGCTGGAGAAAGGAAACCTCAAAGCCTGGCTCCCCAGTGACACATTTTCTCCAACAAGACCACACCTACTAATAATGTCACTTTCTTTGGGGGCCATTTTCTTTCAAACCACCTCAGGCCGTATAAGTTTGCATGGACAAGACTTGGGTTGGATCCCAGCACCACAAAATAAACAGAAAGGAAGGAAGGGAGGGGGGGGGGAGGGAGGGAGGGGGGAGGGAGGGGGGGAGGGAGGGAGGGGGGGAGGGAGGGAGGGGGGGAGGGAGGGAGGGGGGAGGGAGGGAGGGAGGGAGGAAGGGAGGGAAGGAAGGAAGGAAGGAAAGAAAGAAAAGGGAAAATTAACGATAAATTTCACTTAAAGGGGGCTGGAGAGATGGCTCAGTGGTTAAGAGCACTGCCTGCTCTTCCAAAGGTCCTGAGTTCAATTCCCGGCAACCACATGGTGGCTCACAACCATCTGTAGCGAGGTCTGGTGACCTCTTCTGGCCTGCAGACATACACACAGACAGAATATTGTATACATAATAAATAAATAAATAAATATTTAAAACAAACAAACAAAAACAAAAAACCCTTTTTCACATAAAGATCGACTCAGGAGTGTCCTGTGCTGGGGGAGGGGCTTGCATTAGAGCCAAAAGGAACAGAAAGACCTCAGGAGGCAGAGACTAAGGTCCGCTCAACAGATCTACTCCCTCCTGCTTGATCACGGTGTCTTTTTTCTTTATTTCTTTTTTCTTTTTTTTTTCAAGACAGGGTTTTTCTGTGTAGCCCTGGCTGTCCTGGAACTCACGTTATAGACCAGGCTGGCCTCGAACTCATAGAGAGGGCTGGGATCATGGGCACGCGCTGCTACCGCCTGGTTCCCTGAACTTTATACCTGGCGGTTTAAACTGGTCTGCAGAAAATGAGGTTGCTATACCCATCTATGGATCTCTCTGAAGATCAGACAACAGGTGATTTTTCCACCCGCTCAGCTGAAACTCAGCATGACCAACTGACTTGATGTTTGTTCTGCTATGTTCTGAGTCATTGCGGGAGCTTAACCCTATACAAGAGGCTCCTGTCTCGGGGTGTTTTGGGTTTGGTTTCTTTTTTTCTCTTCTCTTTTTTTTCTTTGTGTGTGTGTGTGTGTGTTTGATTTTGGGGGGTTGTTTTGCTTTGCTTTTTGAGACAAGGTCTCTTTGTACTGTAACCCCAGCACTTGGGAGAGGAGGCAGGACAAACAAGATTTCAAGGTTATCCTCTGTTACACAATGAGTCTGAAGCCCTGGCTGTCCTAGAACTCACTCTGTAGACCAGGCAGGCCTCAAACTCACAGAGATCCACCTATCTCTACCTCCTGGAGTGCTGAGATCAAAGGTCCACCGTCTGGTTCTATCTTTGCTTTTGTTTTCTGTTTCCGTGTGTGTGTGTGTGTGTGTGTGTGTGTGTGTACAAGCTTGTGAGTGTGTGTGTGTGCGCGCTCTTGCGCATGGACCCTGGTACATATGCTGAGGTCAGAAAACGACTCATAGGAGTCAATTCTCTCCAGTATGTGGGTTCCAGAGGTCAAGCTGAGGTTGGCAGGCTGGCAGTAAGCACCTTTACCTGCTGAGCCATCTCTGTGGCCTCCCACCTTCCCTTTCTTGGACACTGCCCTGCAGCCAAAGCCTTCCAAACCCTGACCCTTCTGCCTCTTCCTCTCAAAGGACTGCAGGCATGCACAGCCACACCCAGACTCCCAGTTTCTCTCTGTAGGTTTAGAGATTATCAGTGGCACCTCAACCAGGCCAGCTGTGACAAGAAAGACACAGGAGGGGTGGGTAAGAGCACTTGTTTGAACCTGAGTTGAAACCCCCAGCACCCCTGTAAACAGCCAGGTATAAGCACAGTGCTGAGGAGACAGGAGAAGTCTGGGACCTGCTGGCCCAGTGGATGTCCCTCTCTGGCCTCCATCTTTGTATCTGCACACACACCATTCAGGATCTAGCTCCCAGCCTCCTGTAGGTCAAGTGTAACAACACAATTATAACATTTAAGAAAATGTTGTGGGACACTCACTCTGATCCAAGAATCTGGGAGGTTGAGGCAGGAAGATTACTACGAGTTCCACGCTAGTATGGGCTACAGAGGCTCCAAAACCAGGAAAACAAAGAGCTGGGAATGAGGCTTAGTTGGAGGAGTGCGCGCTAGTACGCCCAAGGCTGTGGGTTCAGCGTTCCTCATCCATTTCATGGTGGTGAATGCCTGTTATCTCAGCACTTGGGGAGTGCAGGCGGGAGAATCAGAAGTTCGTTGTCCCCTGCTACACATTATTAGTTCCAGGCCAGCCTAGACCCTGTGTCCGAAACAAAAACGGGAGCGATGGGCACTTTAGGGGACCTGGGGGGGTGGCTTGGCGAAGTGGGTGTATCAAAACTTGCTTTGTGCCGCACTCTTTGTGCCAGTTGTGGGTGGGGCCTACGAGAGATGAACCAATCTGGAGAGTTCCAGCGGAAATCGCTGACTTATCTGAGAGCAGAGGAGTGTGGGCAGAGTTCTCGGGAGAAGCTGGAGGGTTCCAGAGCGTGGGATTCTGGGGAGATCATACCTGCAGACCCCCGGGAGTCGTGTCTACCTCCACCCTTTGTCTCCCGTTGCAGAGGCCGCTGGGAGTTCAGCAGATCGGAGTTGACTGTTTCACATAGATGGCTGGCTTCTGTGGAACTTGCTTTTCTAAATCCAATGAGATCCAGGAAAGCAAGATTCTCCAACTCCTACAGGCAGGCCGGAGCTGCCACAATCCCTTCCCTGTGCCCACGTGCTGCGTGGGAGTCCAGAGAAGCTGCAGACTTGTAAAATCACACAGCATTCGGTAGGCCCAGAACCTCTTAATGCAAAGCCGTGAAAATGAAGCGGGTGTTTCGGGATATATTTGGAGGTAAAATTAATGAAGAGGGGGAAGAGAGAAGGCTGAATCTTCTGAAAGATGTGTGGTCCCTGCACTTAGGAGGTTGAGGTGGGAGGAATGCTACCGGTTTGAGGCCAGCCTGGGCTACAGACTAGATAACCAGAAACCTGATAATGCCAACGTGCTAGCACACGCCTATTGTCCCAGAACTCGGGAGGCAGAGGCAGACGGATCTCTGTCTCTGTGAGTTTGAGGTCAACCTGATCTCAATAGGGAGTTCCAGGACATAGAGAAACCCTGTCTCAAACAAAACAGTAGAAAACAAGCCAGGCTTGGTGGCACAAGCCTTTCAATCCCAGCACTCAGGAGGTAGAAGCAGGAAGAACAGGAGTTCAGTGTCCTCTTCAGCTACATAAGGAGTTTGAGGCTAGCCCAGGCTATGTGAGGCCATCATAAAACAAAACAAAAACAAATAAATAGCTCGGTGCCGAGGAGATGGCTCAGTTGGCAAAAACACATGAAGACCCGACTTAGGTGTACAGCAGCACTCTTAGGAGGGCTGCGTGCCCGAGACCTGGCACCCGGCCTCTGCCTCCTCTGTGCCAGTAGGAAGGACGCACGGCACAACACTGACACCCACACGTGAACGTTTTCTGTTTTTAATTTTTATTTAGTTATTTGTGTCATGGTTTCTGGAAGGCTAAAGGTTCGCTCCTTCACCCAGGATTTTGAGGCACGGTATCTTATTTCTGCTGCTGTTCTACCTCTATTCCAGGTAAGCTGACCACTGAGCCAGCAAGTTTCCGGAAGATTCTCGTATCTCTTTCATCTTGGTGTAGGATTTCTGGGATTACAGATGCATGCCACTGAATTCAGTTTTGTTGTTTGTTTGTTTGTTTTGCTTTTTGTATGATGATCAAACTCAGGTCATGGAGACAGGGCTTCTCTGCATATCTTCATGTCCGTGGTTGTCCTGGAACTCACTATGTAGAACAGGCCATCCTCAGACTCACAGAGATCCACCAGCCTCTGCCTCCAGAGTGCCCGTTTAAAGACTTCTGCCACCAAGCCAAGGCTCTTTTGCCTTTTCGAACCCAGTATTTCTCCTTCTAAATGGTTTTCAAATGGGTCTGAGGACGTCTCCCCTGGAGTCCTCAGCCTAGCAGGTACAGCCACGCCCAGCCTGACCCGGTGGGAGCGTCTCTACCGCCACCTGGCGGCTGCTAGGAGCATAGCAACCCACCCAGGAGCTAGGCTTTCCAGATCTAGGTTACTTAGGATTCAAGAGTGGGAGCCTCCCTTCTTCAGTCTCTAGGAAGGAGCAACGCTGGAGTTGACCCCGGCCTGGAAATGTCTTCCTGGCAATAGTGGACTTCTTCCCTAAGGAGGACAAGTTAGATTCGAGACCTTAGGAGTGTCATTTATTTCTGATGAGTGCCACACCAAATGCTCAGCCTACCAATCCAACAAGAATCATTCTTAGGGTTGTTAAGCCTGTGCGTGCAGACTGAGGCTGAACAGGGACAATTGGCACTGCCACGCTGGTCCAATGCTCTCAGATCTTAAGGCATGCCTCGCCCCAGCCTGGGCTACTACTACCCTCATTACCCCTAATAATACCCCACCTGTGATGCCGTAACTGATGCCCGAGGACCCCATCCTCCTCTCTGTCCCATGACTGCCTTTATTTGGAGGGAGAGAGTTAGACTCAAGAAAGGATCTTGCTAGCCTAGACCTCTGCCTAGGCTCCAGATTGGTTGGAAGTGGAATCAGACGCCAGCCCTAGGCCACACTCGGAGATGGGATTTCACAGGGAACAGGGTGGAATCCCCACCTCAACGACAAGGAACTCTCCTCTCCAATGCTAGGTCTTCATGGGGGAATCCCCCTGCCCTGCCACTGGTGTCTGCAGAGGTCTTGGGGAGGAGAGACCCTGAGGCGGTCAGTCTGGACTCCTGTTCCCTGGCCCTACCCAGCTGCTTCCTACCTCTTCCACCCGTCTCCCAGGAAACAGCTGCAGAGTCACGTCCGAAGCCCTACAGCTGCAGCTGTGGGAACAATAAGCATCTTTCAGGACATGAGGCTGCAAGCTCACCCACTGGTAAATGCTTGGTCAATGACCTAGAAAGCTAAGCTAACCATGTTCCCTACTGACTTCCCTTGTACCGGCAACCAAAGCCAGCTGCCATCACAGGACCTGTGTACCGGCTGTACTCTGTGTCTGGTGCACCTGCAAGCCAAGACGTCCGTTCACTGCCCCAGCAAAGGGACATCTACAAGCCCAGACGGCGCGGATGGCCGGTCAGATGGACAAAATTGTCCAGGCACAAACTCGAAGTGTCCAGATGTGGGGTGGTGCTAGTGGGCAGTTCTGTGCCCAGAGCCATGTGACTGGGCAGCATAGGGACTGTTAGCCCTAGAGTAAACTGTCCCTGATGGCCTGGTGTTAGCCCCAGAGCTATTGGCTCCCAGCTCCTCACCCACTAGTCTCTGGACCTCAGGATCTGACAATAAACTACATCTCCCAGAGTGCCAGGCAGCCAGCTTAAACTGGAGGCACCGGAGCTCAACTTGTCTGTAGCTGACCTCCCTATGGGTCAATTCTGAGGGCTCCTACACAGACACATGCTCTGAAACAATGAATAAACAAACATAAACAATGCTAAGCATGGTGACACACATGCCTTCAATCCCAGCCCTGGGGGAAGCAGAGGCAGGTGGATCTCTCTGAGTTCCAGGCCGGCCAGGGCTACATAGTGACACCCAGTTTCAAAACAAAAATAGACATGATATGATAGTCATTCCCTGAAAGAGTTACTGTGTACTTGTCATCCCAGCACTTGGAGGCAGAAGTGGAGGCAGGAGGATCACAGACAAAACTGGGCATGATGGGGCATAGCTTTAATCCCAGCACTTGGAAGGTAGAGGCAGGTGGATCTCTGTGAGTTCTAGGCTAGCCTGGTCTACGGAGCGAAATCCAGGACAGCCACAGCTATTACACAGAGAAACTCAGTCTTGAGAAAAAGAAGAAGAAGGAAGAGGAGGAGAAAGAAGAAGTGGTGCCAGGCGCCAGACGTGGTGGTGCTTGCATAATGAATGTCAGCACTAGGAGGCAGAGATTCTGTTGAGTTCAAGGCTGCCAGTTCTGCTTGGGGAGCTGCAGGTCAGCCAAGACCACATACTTAGACCCTTAATTATTTCTTTTGAAAAGTAACATATATATTGTTGGTTGTTTTCTGGCTGTTTTTTAAATCTTTGGCTTTTTACTCTTTTGGGGAGCCCACCACACAGCTCCCAAACATACAAGGTTTATTATTACTTATAAATGCCTGGTCTAGCTTGGCTTGTTTCTAGCCAGCTTTTCTTAAATTATCCCCATCTACCTGCTGCCTCTGGGCTTTTTCCTTTTCTCACTTCTGTAATCTTGCTTTCACTCTTACTCTGTGGCTGGCTGGGTGGCCGGGTGGCTATGTGGCTGTGTGGCTGGGTGGCTGGATGGCTGGGTGGCTGGGTGGCTGGGTGGCTGGCCCCTAGCGTCCTCCTCTCCTTGTTCTTGTTCTTTCTTTTCACCCAGAGTTCTCCTTCTATTTATTCTTTCTTCCCACCAGTCCCATATATCCTTTCTCCTGTCTCACTATTGGCTGTACAGCTCTTTATTAGACTATCCGGTGTTTTAGACAAAGAATCACAGCTTCGCCGGGTGGTGGTGGTGCACGCCTTTAATCCCAGCACTCAGGAGACAGAGGCATGCGGATCTCTGTGAGTTCCTGGCCAGCCTGGTCTACAAGAGCAAGTTTCAGGACAGGCTCCAAAGCTACAGAGAAATCTTGTCTTGGAAAAAAAAAAAGAATCACAGCTTCACAGAGTTAAAGAAATGCAACATAAGAGAATGCAACACATCTTATATATAATTTTATATGTTTTTATTATATATTTGTATATTGTATATATATATATTAATGGGTGGCTTCAAGACAGGGTTTCTCTGTGCAGCCCTGACTGTCCTGAAACTCACTATATAGACCAGGCTACCCTCAAATTTGGAGATCTGCCTGCCTCTGCCTCCTGAGTGCTGGGATGAAATACGTGCGACACGACTATCGGGGGGACTTATTTTATCTGTAATTACCTGTACCTGTTTCTGTTTGTGTGGGTGAGTGCAGATGCCCACAGAGGCCAGAATGTCAGATCCCCTTCCTTATAGGTGATTATGCATCCTTCAGTGGGGTGCTGGGAACTGAAGTTGGGTCTCTGCAAGAGCAGCAATCCATGCTTCTTTGATACAGGCCATCGAACCATCTCTCCGGCCCCAATTTTTATTTCTTTTTTTTTTTTTTTTGGTTTTTCGAGTCAGGGTTTCTCTGTGGTTTTGGAGCCTGTTCTGGAACTAGCACTTGTAGACCAGGCTGGTCTCGAACTCACAGAGATCCACCTGGCTCTGCCTCCCGAGTGCTGGGATTAAAGGCGTGCGCCACCACCGCCCGGCCCAATTTTTATTTCTTTATTTGGTTATTTAGAGACAAGATCTGACTACGTAATCCAGCCTAGCCTGACTCCCATTCCTGCTTCAGCTTCCAGAATGTTAAGACACGGGAATGTGCCACCACGTTTTGTTAGAAATACTTCCTACAAAACTGTCTGCACTGAACATACTGACATCTTTTTCTGGTCAATAAGAAATAAGTATAGTAACACTTTGCATATCGTTTCGTCTTATATATATTCCAAGTCACTTACAAATGGGTGGGTTTTTACAATTATTTTCATGTACTTTGTGTGTGTGTGTGAACCTGCCAAGGCACTTGAGAAGAGGCCACAAGGCTACTACAGGAATCAGCTGTCCCCTTCCACTATGTGGGTGCCGGGAACTGAACCAGGTCATCAGGCTTGGCAACAAGCACCTTTACCTGCTGAGCCATCTTGTCAACCCACGTGTTGTTTTGGTTTTTCGAGACAGGGTTTCTCTGTGTAGTTTTGGAGCCTGTCCAGGCACTTGCTCTTGTAGACCAGGCTGGCCTCGAACTCACAGAGATCCGCCTGCCTTTGCCTCCCAAGCGCTGGGATTAAAGATGTGCACCACCACCACCCAGCCTGATTTTGTCTTTTTGAGAAAGGGTCTCCTGCTGTAGTTCTGAGTAATCCTGAACTCACCCGCCCAGGCTGACCTTGAATTCACGATGATAAACCTTCAGGATTATAGGTGTGAGCTGCCAAGGTTGGCTCCTTTGGGTCCTTAAAGCATCTGGTAGGGAAATCGCGGGCTCCAGCTCACCTAGCAGGGAGTTGACTAGAGAGGTCTCCACTAGATGGCGCCCGAGAGGAGCCTCTGGCCTGCTAGTCTTGCCCTGACTCAGCCCTCCGCAGTTTCTGTGCTGACCGCCTGCCTCTTCCTTCAACCATTTCCCTGCCTTCACTTTCCATTCTGCTCCTAACAGAGCCTCAGCTGCCCCAGGTCTGCCCCCACCCCTTAGTTATTTCTGACCAAGTTGCTCAAATCTCCCAGCACTTGGGGGAAAGACTCGGAGCTGGAGAGAAGGTTCAGGGGTTAAGAGCACTGCCGGCTCTTCCAGAAACCACACTATAGGCTCACAACCACGTGTAATTGCCGTTCTAGGGGAGCCAACGCTCTTTTCTGACCTGCAAGGGTATCAGGTGCATAGATATACATGCGGGAAAACAGACATTTGCGTGTAAAAATGAAAATGAAATTCTGACCAGGCGGTGGTGGCACACGCCCTTATTCCCAGTACTCAGGAGAAAGACGCAGGAACATCTGAGTTCTGAGCTAGCCTGGGATAGTGAAACACTGTCTCAATTTTTATTCACTTTATAGTGAGTGTGTGTGTGTGTGCAGGCACATATGGGAAGCACACACATGGCGGTCAGAAGACAGCACTTTGGAGATTCTTTGCTTCTCTTCTGCCATAGGTTCCGGCCACTGAACTCAGGACTTCAGACTTCCATAGCTATCTCTCCCTAAGCCATCTTGTTCACCCTGGCCTGGAACTTTCTGGACTCTGACCTTAGCCTCCTGAGTCCTGGAATTCCAGGCATGAGCCACCAGGCTTGTTTCCTTTGCTCTTCTTCTCTGGGGCCTTTATCATCCCACATTCTCCTTTCCACCTCAGGGGTTCTCAGTGCCCAAACAGGCTGCTGAGGTCCCGACACCTGGAACTCGACTCTAAGTGACCTGCCAAACTGGGTTCTGCTAAGTGCGCTGGCCTTGAGCCTTCCCTGGAGTGACCCCAGGCTGAGGGACAGGGACAGGAGAAGACAGGAAAAGACTGGGCAGACTGGGCCTGGGATTGGTTGACCCCATTCCTTAGAAACAGAAGCCTTTCCAGGCAGCCATAAACTAGCCATGGTGAATTGTGAGCCACCTTAACAAATCTTGAGACGTCCCAGAGGGGCGGAGGCAAAGGAGAGCCTAATACAGCAACCTCCTTTGCTGAACACCTACTGGGCACACAGGACCCAGGCTTGCTCTCTGTGTCCGAGTTCCATAATAAACAGCCCCCAGGGCAGCGGCTCTCAACCCTGGGGTCGGACGGACCTTTCCCGGGGGCTGCATATCAGCTATCCTGCATAGCAGATATTTGCATTATGATTCGTAACAGTCGCAAAATTACAGTTATTAAGTAGTAACGAAAATCATTGTACGACTGGAGGTCACAACATGAGGAGCTGTATTAAAGGGTCATAGCATCTGGAAGGCTCAGAACCACTGCTTTAGGGAGATCAGTGTCTTGTGGCCCTAAAGAAACAGAGGGTCCAAGAGGTTGCTCATTAAGGTTAGTATAGCCATTTTATTTTTTTTTCCCTCTTGTTTCTAGCAAACATGAAACATCTCTTTTCTTGAGACAGGGTCTCACTGTTGCAAATCGAACGACCTTGAATTTAACTGCCGCTCCTCCGGCCTCTCCCGGCCTCTCTGCCTCCCTGGTGCTAGGATTATAGGCGTGCATCACCATGCCAGGTAAGATGGTTCCAGTCTATGGAGAGGAAGCTGAAGGGATCGAACTATGGCTCCCACAGACTAACAGATTCATCTCATGTTTATTCAGCTCTTTTCTCAAAGAAAAGTGAGATATCAGAGCTGTCCCCTTCTCCCAGCCTGGTATTGCAGTGATTCCAGAAGGATCGAAAGTTCAGTGCTTGGGTCTAGGGAACTCTGTGGGTAAGAACACTGGCTGCTCTTCTAGAAGACTAGGGTTCACTTCCCAGCACCCACGTGGTGGCTCACAACTGTTTAGAACTCCAGTTCTGGTGCCTTCTGGCCTCCGCAGGCACTGTACATACGTGGTACACAGACATCCGTGCCCATAAAAAAATAAATAAATATTAAAAAAAAAAAAGGTCTGGCAGTAGGGTGCACACCTTTAATTCCAGCACTCCAGAGGTAAAGGTAGGCGCATGTCTGTGAGCTCTGTGAGTTTGAGCCCAGCCTGGTCTACAGAGAAAGTTCGGGGTCAGGCTCCAAAGCTACACAGAGAAACTGTGTCTCAAAAAAAAAAAAAATCAATGCCTACCTGGATACAGAATGAGTTCAGGCCAGCCTGGGCAACTTCTGTCTCAGGCAGGCAGTGGTGATGCACACCTTTAATCCCAGCACTCAGGAGGCAGAGGCAGGTGGATCTCTGTGAGTTCAAAGTCAGCCTGGTCTGCAAGTCTGCAAGAGCTAGTTCCAGGGCAGGCCCCAAAGCTACAGGTCTCAAAAAAAAGAAAAGAAAAAGAAAAGAAAGAAAGAAAGAAAGAAAGAAAGAAAAGAGATCCTGTCCTGTTTCATTATAAATGGTTAAAAAATGAAAATAAGCCACACATTATGAGTCAGACCTTTAATCCCAGCACTTGAGAGGCAGAGGCTGGCAGATCTCTATATGTTTAAGGCCAGCCTGGTCTACAGAGTGAGTTCTAGGCCAATTAGAGCTGCATATGGAAACCCTGTGTCAAAATAGAAAAAGAAAATAAAACAAAAATTTGAGTACGGTGGCAAACATCTTCACCCCAACTCTCCCGAGGTGGAGACAGAATCATCCCAGCACTCCAGAGGCAAGTGAATTTGAAGCTAGTCTAGTCTATATAGTTTGTTCCAAACCAGCCAAGGATGCATAGAGACCCTGTCCTAAACAAAACAAAACAAGAGTTCAAGACCATCCTGGGTCGCATGAAACCCTGTTTCAAAGAAATATACAGTCTAGAACATTCAGAGGGGGAACACTGACCTAGCACGTGAGGCACCAGCTTCTACCAGCAGCACTGAAGAAAAAAAACCCGAACAAACAATGCCCCCTCCTGACCTTCCTAACCGAGCTCCCTCCCTCCTCCAGGATAACAGCTGGGCCTCCTGGAAGCCCTTCATGCATTCCTAAACCCAGAGTAATGGCTCACTCTTGTGATCCCAGCACTCGGAGGCTGAAGCAGGCCAGTCTGGGCTATACAGAGCGCGACCCCAGCCCCCACTCTCTCCAACACAAGCCCGGGTGTGCGCCTGCAGACCCTCCGCGGTCCCCTCTACAGCGCAGTAGCCAGGCAGCGCGGGTCCCCAGCGACCCGCAGGTCCCCTTAGGGGAATCAGGGCCCATTTCGAAAGGCAGGACCACACCTCGCATCCCCTGCGGGCTCCGCTCTCGAAACGGGAAGTCGGCGGAGGAAGTCGCGCGGGCAGCCGCCGGCCGCCGCCGCATGACTAAGTTTGGCGCGACCTGCGCTCCTTGCCTTTTATGGACGACTCGTGGGCAGCGGCCGCGGGCGGGGACCACAGGGACGGGACTCCCCAGCCCCCCAACCCCGCCAAACCCCTGACCCTCCTTCAACCCAGTTGCTCACCACCCTCCCCCATATGCAGGCCAAGCCCCGCCCTCCCTTGAAGAACGGGAAGGGAAACTGAGGCCCTGAGCTAGGTGGCGAGCAGCAGGTCCCTGCCCAGTACTTAAAAACCAAAGGACACCCAAGGACTGTACTATCCAACCCCTTGGCCTGGTTGGATGACTGACATTCCCAAAAGGGGTGGGGAAGTGGGCAGGGCTGCACTTTAGGGAATTGAACCCAGGGCCTAGAACATTCCAAGGAGCCATAGCCACAGCCTTCCTTTTTCTTTCCTTTTTAAAAACAGCATTTGTGGCCAGGTATGGTGACACTGGCCTATCAACATTGAAGAGGCAGAGGCAGGCAGATCTCTGTGAGTTGAAGGCCAGCCTCGTCATAGAGAGTCCCAGGTCAGTCAGGGCTACGTAGTGATGAGACCCTCTCTCAAAACACCAAGAACTTCCAGCACTCTGAGACAGAGGCAGATGGATCTCTGAATTTGAGGCCAACCTGGTTTACAGCGAATTCCAGGACATCCAGGGCTACACAAAGAAACCCTGTCTCTAAAAACAAACAAAAAAACCCCAGGAAAACCAACCGAGTTTCACTATGCACCTTGACTGGCCAGGAACTTCATCCATGGATGAGGCTGGCTTTGAACTCACAGAGATCCGCCTGCCTCTGCCTGCCAAGTGCTGGGATTAACGCCGTGTGCTACCACTCCCAGCTAAGATTTGTTTCTTTATCTGGTGGTTGAGGGGCGAGACAGGGTCTCCTGTAGACCTGGCTGGCCCGGAATTCTGTGAGTACAAGGCTCCACCAGCAAAGGTGTGTTATGTGGAGTACCAACACCCTTCTGGCCATTCATTTTGTTTGAGTCTATGTATGCGTGTGCCCTTAGAGACTAGACACATGGGATCCCCTGGAACTTGAGTTATAGGCAGTTGTTGGGAGCCACCTGACATGGAAGCCAAGACCCAAACTCAGGTCCTCTGCGAGAGCAGTTAGCACTCTTAACTGCTGAGGCGTCTCTCCAGCCGCTATTAGTTGTTTTTGAGATGGGGTCTTGCCGGGCGGTGGTGGCGCACGCCTTTAATCCCAGCACTTGGGAGGCAGAGGCAGGCGGATCTCTGTGAGTTCGAGACCAGCCTGGTCTACAAGAGCTAGTTCCAGGACAGGCTCCAAAACTACAGAGAAACCCTGTCTCAAAAAAAAAAAAAAAAGATGGGGTTTCACATAGCTCAGGCTGTCCTGTGTAGGCAGGGATGGCCACTACTTTCCCATCCTTCTGCCGTCGCCTCCCAAGTCCTGGCATTATGAACGGGCATCATCACAGCTAGTTTATTGCACACTGTGCCACACACACACACACACACACACACACACAGAAGCCAGCCATGGCAACCCTCGCCTGCAGACACAGTGCTTTGCAGGCATAGCCAAGAGGATCACTACAAGTTTGGGGCCAGTCTGATCTATACAGCAAGTTCTAGGCCAGCCAGGACTATGTAGCTAGCTCTTACCTCAAACAAAAACAAGAGCCGGGCGGTGGTGGCACGTACGTTTAATCCCAGCACTCGGGATGCAGAGACAGGTGGATCTCTGTGAGTTCGAGGCCAGCCTGGTCTACAAGAGCTAGTTCCAGGACAGGCCCCAAAGCTACAGAGAGACCCTGTCTCAAAAAACAAAAACGAAACTAAAAACAAAAGAAACAGAGAACAATAACAACAGCCGAACTCCATCTGGGCTTGGTGGCACAAGCCTGTCATTTCAGTTAAAGCTGAGGCAGGAGGGATTCACCTCCAAAGCCGACCCTGGAAACCGAGTGTGACTCTGTCCCAAGATAAAAGGGGAAAGAGACACAGGGATATTGCTCAGTGGGATAGAACTCTTGGTATGTACAAGACCCTGGGTTCAATCTTTATTTAAAAAAAAAAAAAGAGGGGCTTAAAAGTATACCTAAGGTAGCCCCTTGGGGCCTCAGGACATCTGCTGTCCACTGCCCAGGCCTGGCCACCCTGGGGCCTCAATATCTTCTTCAAAGGCACAGTTTGGGATGGAGAGAGGAGATAAAGAGAGAAATGACAAGGTCCTGTGCAGAAGCCTGGAGTCGGGGCCCAGACAGGGATTTCATGGACCCCAGCAGCTGGGGTCGTATCCTGTTTCCCCAGACGGGTCCACTGCTCCCTCGGGGTAGAGGGGACAGCTGCTTTGAGGTTCCAGCACCCCCTCCCTACTCTTCTCCCAAACTTAGCCTTTTAAGGAGAGGAAGTTAGGCCAAGTGGGCTGGGCCAGCTGAGGGGGTGGGGTAGGGACTGGCCTAGGCCTGCAGGGAGCCTGAGCCAGGCTGTGCTGGACAGGGACTTGCAGGGGGCTGGTGGCCTTATCACCAGAACTGAGATAGCCCTGGGACTGAGATAGCTAGAGGACATTCAGAAGGCGCCAAGCCAAGCCAGGCCTGCCTGAGTTTAGTGTCTGATAAAAGGTAATCACCTGCCCCAAAGCCCTGTGCTATTGAGCCAGTGAATCCCAACCTAAACCCCTGGTCCTGGGCTCAGAAATAATTAAACAAGCAAACAAATAAATAAATAAAAAAGAATAGCACTGACAGCAAAATTTCAGCTGAGCCTGGTGGCCAAAGCCTGTCATCTCAGTTACTACTGAGGCAGGAGGACTGGAAGTTCAAAGTCGGCTTCGGAAACTTAGTGTGACTGTCTCGAGAGAAAAAAGGGGAACTCCTTCCACTGGGGTTCTTCCGTCCCCTCACAGCCTCCGTACCCTCCTTGACTCCCATCAAGAGTCCTTCTCAGTCGGGCGATGGTGGCACACGCCTTTAATCCCAGCACTCGCGATGCAGAGACAGGCAGATCTCTGTGAGTTCGAGGCCAGCCTGGTCTACAGAGAGTTCCAGGACAGACTCCAAAGCTACAGAGAAACCCTATCTCGGAAAACAAACAAACAAAAATCATTCTCTATATTTTGAAGGAAAAAAAGTCATTCTCTACATTGCAACGCAGCTCCCCTGTCACCCTGGGGACAGTGTGGGTGTGTGTGCTGTCTGAGGCCAGATCCTCCATTACCCGTTTTGTGGGGAGTCCCAGGGCTGAGATGGCAGAGCACAGGCCCTGGAGGAGCGGTGTGGTGGTTCCGTCTCTGAAGTGTGGGTCCCTGACACGTATCCACAGTGGATTTACTGTCCTGAGGACTCCCAGCAAGGGTCCCCATGGGTGGCCAGAGGTTAAGAGATGGCCAGGGCCTCTGGCAAAGGACACAGAGCCACACCCGAGGTCGAGGTCCCAGGCTGTGATGTCTCAGGAGACAGTCCTCCAATCCCGCCCCTGTTTCCACACCCAGAAGCTGTCTTAGGCTGTTGTAGGACTCCAGCTGCCTTCTCTTCTGCTGCGTGCTGCCACTGTTCTTGGGGTTCCCAGGGCCTGTCTGACCCCCAGCAATCTTAGCCCTCTCAGTCTGAAAGCATTTGGAACTGGTTTTGGAAGGGTTATTTGGTTTTTGTTTTGTTTTTTTTTCCTTTTTTTTTTTCTTGAGACAGGATTTCTCTGTGTAGCCCTGGCTGTCCTGGAACTTGCTTTGTAGACCAGGCTGGCCTCGAACTCACAAAGATCTGCTTGCCTCTGCCTACTGAGATTTAATCCCTACTGGGATTAAAGGCCTGCACCACCATCACTGGCCTGTTATTTAAGTTTTGAGACAGGGTCTCTTGGAGCCCACGCTGACCTCCAACTTTTGCTACGGAGCCAAAGTTGCTTTTCTGATCCCCCTGCTTCAGCCTCTCAAATGTTGGACTGGAAGCATGATGTATCTGCTCTAGACGTTCCTTTCTATCCTGCCCGCGCTGTGCTGCTGTGTTGTAGCTGGATGCCGATGTCTTCCTGGCTCCCCTCCCAGTTCCTCTTTTCTCTGACTCCAGCCTGGGTTCACAGGTGCTGAGCACCCAAACTCAGGTCCTTACTGGTGTTCTGCAAGGACTTGACCCCCAAGCTGTCTCCCTAGCGCCTGTTTCTTTATTTTTTATTTTATTTTTTTATTTTTGGAGACAGGGTCTCAGGTAGTTCAGCATCTGGCCTCAAACTTGTTACATAGCAGAAATGACTGAACCCACTTCCACATCACCAGAGCGGGGGGGGGAGGGGGAGTGTCCACAGGCTTGTGCCATCACGCGTAACTTAACTAACTTTATTTTTATTTTTTTAAAGTTTTGTTTATTTGAGACAGGGTCTCTCTGTGTAGCTCTGGCTATTCTGGAACTCAGTCGGTAAACCAGACTGTTCTCGAACTCACAGAGATCCACTTAAACTCTTGCCTCCTGAGTTCTGGGATTGAAGGCATGCACCACCATCACCTAGCTAACTACTCTTACTTATTACAGTATTTTCTTTCTTGAGACTTGTTCTCTGTACCCTTGTCGGATAGGGAACTCACTTGGTAATTCCAGCTGAACTTTAACCCCCCAGCTATCCTACTGCCTCAGCTTTTGACTAAGCCAAAATTACAATAAAGCAAAACAAAAATTCTGTGCCTGCCCTTTCTGAGACTCTTAGCAAATACCTTTTTCCAGCCCCCAGGGCCTGAGTGACTGGGGTAGGGATGGGGGAACAAGGAGAGCTCAGCTGGCAGCTGGCGTCACACCTGGCACACCCGCAGGGGGGAAGGGAGACTATCAGCACAGGCAACACCCGCAGTCCTTGGATGATAGGGCGGAGGCTGCCTTGTGTCCCAACCCTTCACCCTTTGCTCTCTGCCCTGGGCTCAGGGGCCCCTGGGTCTGGATTATCTATCATCTAACCAGGAAATTTAGCTCATCAGGTGACCCCTGAACATTCTTTTTCCTCCTGCCTTTGCCCCTCCTTCCAGGCAGATGGCCTGGGCTCCTCCCAGGAATGAGCAGTAATCAAATAGCTTGAAGTTTCTGAGGTTTTGCTGGCAGCTAGCTTTGGGGATGGAATCCAGGAACAAAGAAATGCTAGGCAGGTGCTCTACCACTGAGCCACACCCCAACCCCTCACTGGGGGATTCTAGGCAGGGGCTCTACCACTGAGCCACACCCCAACCCCTCATTGGGGATTCTAGGCAGGGGCTCTACCCCTGAGCCACACCCCAACCCCTCACTGGGGGATTCTAGGCAGGTGCCCCACCGCTGAGCCAAACCTCAGCCCCTCGCTGGGGGATTCAAGGCCTGTGTTCTGCTACTGAGCTACATCCCAACCCTCTTTTTACTCTTAATTTTGAGACAGGGTTCTCACTAAGTTACCCAGACTGCCCTGGAACTCATTGTGTAACGCTGAACTTTTGATCTTCCTGCCTCAGCCTTCCTAGTAGTCGGGTTGACAGGCTTGTGCCTCCAGGCCCAGCCCTTGACAACCCTCAGAGGTATCCGGCCAGCTGCCAAGGGACAGAGGCTCAGTACCTCCTCACCTCATCCCTGTGAACACAGCCACACCCATCACTCCAGAGAGGTCCCAGACCTCCACGGTGGTGCAAAGTACCCACAACCCTAAAATCCCTGCACTGGCTGCCTCTGAGGTTTCCATGGATACCTGCCAGATTACAAAGCATGCCAAAAGTGAAAAGATTTCATAAGACACACAGGTGTTCTCCCGGGAACTGCTGGGGTTTGACTACTAACAACACAGACTCGAATTCAGCCAGCACAAAACCTAAAATCCAAGGTTCCCTGGGGCTCAGCATTTGAGAGCCATGGCTGCTCTTGCAGATGGCCTGGCTTTAGTGTCCAGCTCCCACATGGCTGCTCACATCTGCCTATAACTCCAGTTCCAGGAAATGGGCACCTCTTTTGTGGGCGTACACACACACAAAACCAAAAAAAAAAAATGCAAATCTCTCCAAACCATCATTTTTCATTTTTTTTTTCCAAATCAAGGTTTCTCTGTAACTTTGGAGACTTTTTTCTTTTCATTTCTTTCTTTGTTTGTTTTTGTTTTTTGAGACAGGGTTTCTCTGTAGCTATGGAGCCTGTCCTGTAACTTTCTCTGTAGACCAGGCTGACCTCAAACTCACAGAGACCCACCTGCCTCTGCCTCCCAAGTGCTGGGATTAAAGGTGTGCACCACCACCACTCAGCCCAAACCATCATTGTTTTAAAAATCCTAAGTTCCTGAGATTTCTTCAACTCTACTAATATTAATATTAATATTATTATTATTATTTTCTTATCTTGCAAACCCAGGGCCTTCCCATGCTAAACCCGGACTCTACCGCTGAGTTCAATGCCCAGTCCTCTGAGGCCTTTTATTGCACTTATCCACCGTTTTTATTGCAGGCATGAGCTGTGCGTATGCTGACACACGTGCACAGGCAAGGTCGCGGTACAGACACGGCATCCCCTTCTCCCATGTGGGTTCTGCGGTTATCCACTCAGTTCTTCCTTTTGTTGTCCCTTGGGACTTTTACAACGTTGACCTGTCTTCCGGACCCCTACCCCTGCCCCTTTCCTCCTCAAACACTCTCAGCGGCCCCCTCTTACCCTCCAAGAGCAAAGTCCCAGTTGCAGAGAGGCCTGGCCAGCCCTAGGACCAAAGAACACCTTTGGCCCAGGCCTTTGAGGACACCAGCAAGTCTCCAGCCTGCTAGAATGCTTTATCACCACCTGGCTGGGTTCCCAAGGCACATTCTGCTGTGTGGTCCTATGTGACAATCTGTCCTGTGGGTGTGTGGGTGTGGGTTCTGGAGGCCAAGGCACACGTGTGGAGGTCAGAGGACACCTCCCGGGAGTCAGTTCTCTCCTTCCGCTCTGTGTATTCTGGGGCTCAAGCTCACGTGTTTTTGGGCTTTGCAGCAGGTACTTACTTAGTGAGCCATCTTGTCTTTAGGTCTTCCTCTCTTTCCCTGTCCTGGAGCATGGTTTCCAGTTTCGACCAAGTTCTTTATTTTTGAGACAGGTTCTCACGTAGCCTAGGTTAGCCTCAAAACTTCCACGGAGCCAAGGATGACCTTGATCTTTTGATCCTCCTTTCTCTGCCTCCCCAAGGCTAACATTACAGTGGTGTGGACCTAGAATCCATGGCCTACTGACTGTGGGGCAAGCACTCTACCAATTGAGCCACCGCCGACCCTCTGCTAAGTTCCTGAGGCACTGGGTCCACCTGTATCAGAGTGCCTAACCCCAGGGGAGTCCCACCTCTTGTTTCTGAAATTTTGTGTGTGTATGGATGTTTGGCCCTCACGCGTGTCTGGCACCACTTGCGTACTTGGTGCCTGTAGATACCAGAAGATGCTGTTAGGTCCCTTAGAACTAGAGTTATATATGATGGTAAACTGCCACGAGTGCTGGGACTCAAACCAAGGTTCTCTGGAACCAGTGTTCCTATCCCGATGAGCCATCACTCCAGCCACACCTTACTCTTACCCCTGTGAAGTCTAGAGCCCAAGATGTTCTAAGCAAAGACGTGGGAGCCTCCTCTTCCCTGCCAGATAACAGAACCTCAACGTGAAGGTCAGCACATCCCACGGGGCCAAGGGTGTGATGTTCTTCCTGACCTTCCTCTCCTAAGCTGTGTCCTAGAAAGGCGAGGAACAGGCAGTGCTGTGAGGGTTCCCCAGCAAACCCTCACAGCCGTCCAGCCCTCAGCTGACTGGGCTCTTTCTCAGGTGGAACCATCCTGAGGATATAGGCAGCACGGGTGTTGGCCAACACAAGAATACTATTGCACCCAATCCATCTCGGGAAAGCCCCTAGAGACCCTTCCTAAAATGTCAGGAGCTCGTGGTTTCCCAACATGCCTTTCTGTCAACCCCTGTTCCAAGCCCACTCCTAGGTGGACTCCTATTCAGACTACAAAACCCACTCTCAAAGACTTCAGACCTTTAGAAAGGCTCCCTCCCAGCTACACAGTCTGAGCTGGCCCCTCCCACAGTCTGAGCTATCAGACTTCATTGCTTTCCCTGGGGGCCCCTGGAGAGCAAGGCTGTTGTCTGAACTGTGAGTCCTTTGGGTGAGTCAGTGGCCGCTCACTGAGCTCAGGACTTCCTGGGACACGCCCCTCCTCCCTGCTGCCAACGTCCGCTGTAGGGGGGAAGCACCAAGCTAACTTAGTCCTTTCCTCCCTGTACGTCGTCCCGTCCCGCGTCACACACACACTCCCTGCCAGGACTGTGTCACACCCTCCTGAACAGGGACACCTCCCCGCCAGTCACCACCCAGCCTCACCTTGTCCTGCCCCTTTTGATACCACACTGAGTCAGTTCCTCCCTCCTTCCTTCCCTCTTTTGTTTATCTTTCCTTTCCCTTCCTGTTTTCCTCCCTTCCTCCCTCCCTTCCTCCCTCCCTTCCTTCTTCTTTCCTTCCTCCCTCCCTCCCTCTCTCTCTCCCTCCCTCCCTCCCTCCCTTCCTCCTTCCTTCCTCCCTCCCTTCCTTCCTGTTGTCCTTCCAAACCAAAACGCAAAATAAAAAAGACACTGCCTGGCCATGTGGGGAGCCTACACGACAGGGTCTAACCATGCCAGGAGTGCGGTCTCATTCCTGAGGACACAGGGATGGACAAAGGAGCTTTTATTTACTTATTTTAACTACATAATCATTTTTATTATATTAGTACACATTTATGCTTTTAGTATATATTGATTTTTACTATTTTTAAATTGTATTTTTGTGTATGAGTGCTTTGCCTGTGTGTATGTCATGTATGCCGTGCCAATGCGCGTGGAGGCCAAAAGAGGTCACTGGATCCCCTGGAACTAGAGTTATACATGGTCGTGAGCTGCCACATGGGTGCTGGGACTCTAACCTGGGTCCTCTGCAAGAGCAGCGGGCCAGGGCTTTTAACCACTGAGCCGCGCAAGTGTCTTGAAGTTGGTCTTATTATTGCTGTGATGAAACACCACCGCCCAAAGCAAAGTGGGAAGGAGGGGGCTTGTTTGGCTTCCACATCCACACTGAAACTGAAGGAAGTCAGGACAGGAACTCAAGCTGGGCAGGAACCTGGAGGCAGGAACTGATGCAGAGACTCAGAGACTATGGAGGGTGCTGCTTACTGGCCTGCTCCCTGGTTTTCTTTTCTTTTTATGTTTTTTTTTTTTTTTTTTTTTTGGTTTTTTTGAGACAGGGTTTCTCTGCGGCTTTGGAGCCTGTCCTGGAACTAGCTCTTGTAGACCAGGCTGGTCTCGAACTCACAGAGATCCACCTGCCTCTGCCTCTCAAGTGCTGGGATTAAAGGCATGTGCCGCCACCACCCGGCGCTCCCTGATTTTCTTACAGAGCCCAGGACCACCAGCTCAGGGATGGCACCATCCACAATGGCCTAGGTCCTCCCTCATCAATCACTAACTAAGAAAATGTCATCTAGGCTTGCCTACAGCATGGTGTCCTGGAGGCATTTTCTCCGTGGGGCTCCCTCCTCTCTGATGACTTTAGCTTGTGTTAAGTTCACATAGGAACTGTACTGCTGTCCGGCACAATTGACCCCTCGTCTGCTTGACACACAAAGCCACCACGGTCAAGCCACCTTGACCTTTCTTGTTCATCCCCAAGATCACACATTATTATCAACATGGCAATAGAAACATTTTACAAACTTAAAACATGCCAGAGCCTTAAAAATTAAAATGTGTTAAAAATTCAATCTCTGAGCCAGGCGGTGGTGGCACACGCCTTTAATTCCACCATTCGGGAGGCAGAGGCAGGCGGATCTCTGTGAGTTCGAGGCCAGCCTGGTCTACAAAAGCTAGTTCCAGGACTGGAACCAAAAAAAGCTACGGAGAAACCCTGTCTCGAAAATTCAAAAAAAAATTCAATTTCTGGTGGTGGTGTATGCCTTTAATATACCTCTTAGGAGGTGGAGACAGGCCAATCTCTGAGTTTGAGGCAAGTCTGGTCTACAGAGTGAATTCCAGGGCAGGCAGAGCTACAGAAGAACCCTGTCTCAACAAACCATAAAAAAAAAAAAGAAAAGAAAAGAAAGAAAGAAAAAAAGGAAAAGAAAATTCAGTCTCTTAAAAACAAACAGACAAAAAAATGCAAAACTCCAAAACCTCTTTTAAAAATTCAAGTCTCTCGCCTGGCGGTGGTGGCACATGCCTTTAATCCCAGCACTCGGGAGGCAGAGGCAGGCGGATCTCTGTGAGTTCGAGACCAGCCTGGTCTACAGAGCTAGTTCCAGGACAGGCTCCAAAGCCACAGAGAAACCCTCTCTCAACCCCCCCCCCACCAAAAAAAATTCAAGTCTCTCAACTGCGGGCTCTGAGAAAATAAAAAATAAGTAAAATACTTCCTACTTCAAGAGGGAAGAACTGGCTGAGCAGTGGTGGTGCATGCCTTTAATCCCAGCACTTGGGAGGCTGAGGCAGGCAGATCTTCGTGAGTTTGAGGCCAGCCTGGTCTACAAGAGCTAGTTCCAGGACAGACTCCAAAGCTACAGAGAAACCCTGTTTCAAGCAGAGAGAGAGAGAGAGAGAGAGAGAGAGAGAGAGAGAGAGAGAGAGAGAGAGAGAGAGAAAAGAACCAGGCTACCATCACAATCGAATCAAAGCAAAACTGAGTTCCAACTGCATAAATAAATGTCCAGTGTTTGGGATTCTCTCAGGATCTCCGGGGCTCCTCCAAAGGACTTGGGGCTCTTCTCTGGCTCTGCCTTCTACAGCACACACAGCTTGTCTTCTAGGCTCTGGCTGGCTCTACTCCACAGCCCCAGCTGCTCTTGGTGGTCCTCCCGTTGTACTGGCACACCAAAACGCTGGGATCTCTGGCTGCAACTGGGCCGCACTTTCACCAATGGCCTCCTGGACACTCTTCAGGCACTGTGATGAAACCACGACCCCCCCACACCCCAAAAACACCAGATTTTTACAAGTGACTTTCCAAGGACATCCAGACCCTGGTGACATCAGCAGGTGACACAGCTGAATCCTTGACACAAAGCCTGAGGTGGCTCCTAGGATCCACCGTGGACTATTCTGTGAGACCTTCAGTGGGAGGGAGGGAGGGAGGGAGGGAGGGAGGAAACAGATGTGTTCCCAGCTGCTCTGCGCTGTCTGGGATGATCAAGGCAAAGATTCTGGCCCCTGGCAATGTGCAAAATGGGTTTGCCACCAAGTCCAAGGTGGGCCTGGATCATTTCTGCAGCCTGGTCCCTCCATGAACTGGTCCCCAGCCTCAGGAACCTCTGTGCCCCTGCCTGTGCTACACAGCTGAGTGGTGCTAGTTGGCTTTGGTGTTTTGTTTGTTTGTTTGATTATGGTTTTTTGAGACAGGATTTCTCTGTATAGTCCTGGCTGTCCCCGAACTCACTTTGTAGACCCAGGCTAACCTCAAACTCACAGAGATCCATTTGTCTCTACCTCCCAAGGGCTAGGATTAAAGACATGCGCCACCACTGCCCAGTGCAAATTGGCAAATTGGTTTTCAATCCTAGTACTTGGGAAGCAGAGGCAAGCATATCTGTGAGTTTGAGGCCACCCTGGTCTACCGAATGAGTCCCAGACCAACCAGAACTAAATAGCATGACTTTGTCTCAAAAAAGGTGCATGCCTTTAATCCCAGCAGTCGGAAGGCAGAAGCAGGGGGATCGCTGTGAGTTTGTGGCTAGCCTGGTCTACAGAGCGAGTTCCAGGACAATCAAGGTTATACTGAAAAATCCTGTCTTTTCATAAATAATAAATAATAATAAAAAAACAAGCAAACAATAACAAACCCCACAAAGCCGAGATTGAGCTCTACTAAGCAGTGTATTACTGCTTGTCCCCAGTGGGACATAGTGTATATCGATAGCATGATGATCCCCAACAGCTGGCATGGGGCCAGGCACTCTGAGAGCCTGGATAGCTGGGCCAAGCCGGTTCTCCATCAGGCGGCTCCAGTTCCTGGCCAGCCCAGAAAGAGGCTGAGATTTCTGGCTGGGAAAAGCCTAGTTACAAGGTGACCTGCCTGCAGCTGATCAAGTTTCCAAACTTGGGCCGGGCTCAGGCCCTGTAGCTGCGGGAGCCAGAGCTCGCAGAGCCTCTGTGTGCCCATTGAATTGGGCCTCAAAAACAGCAGCACCCCCAAAATCCAGGACTCTGTGAAGGGCCCAAAGCCCTCCTATGGTGCTGTGCTAGGCCCCAAATAATTGCCTTCTGGTACATTCTGGTGATGATCAGACTGTGTTGTTATTTTATGTTATTGCTTTTTTTTTAAAGAGTTTTTTTGTTTTGTTTTGTTTTTTGGTTTTGGTTTTTCAAGACAGGGTTTCTCTGTAGCTTTGGAGACTATCCTGGAACTAGCTCTTGTAGACCAGGTTGGCCTCACAGAGATCCGTCTGCCTCTGCCTCCCGAGTGCTGGGATTAAAAGCATGCACCACTACCGCTGGGTGGGAGATTTTTGTTTTATTCTGTGTTCATGGGTATTTTCTCTGCATATACGTCTGTGTATCACATGTGTGCCCAGTACCGTCAGAGGCTAGAATAAGCTTCTGGATCCCCTAGGACTGGAATTACAGACAATTTTGACTATCACTTGAGTGCTCTTGACCACTGAGGCCTCGCTTCAGCTCTTAGTCTTGTTTTTGGTTTGTGTTTTTTTGTTTGTTTGTTTGGTTGGTTTTTATTTTTTATTTTTCGAGACAGGGTTTCTCTGTGGCTTTGGAGCCTGTCCTGGAACTAGCTCTGTAGACCAGGCTGGTCTCGAACTCACAGAGATCTTCCTGCCTCTGCCTCCCGAGTGCTGAGATTAAAGGCGTGCGCCACCACCGCCTGGCTTGGTTGGTTTTTTGAGACAGCGTTTCTCCATGTAGTCCTGGCTGTCCTGGAACTCCCTCTGCAAAGCAGGCTGGCAACAAACACATAAAGATCTGCCTGCCTCTGTCTCCTGAGTGCTGAGATTAAAGGTGTGAGCCACCATCATCTAGCTTTGTTTTTTTAAGAATTCACTGATTTTTAATTTTATGTGTATTGGTGTTTCGCATGCATGTGTGTTTGTGTGAGGGTGTTGGATTCCCTGGAAACTGTCCTCAAACTAGGCCCTTACATGCTAGGCAAGTGCTCTACCACTGAGCAACATTTCCACCATCTTAAATTTTTGTTTTCTAAACCAGGCATAGTTGTGCAGGTCTTTAATCCCAGTACACAGGAGACAGAGGCAAGCAGACCTCCGTGAGTTCAAGGCCTGCCTGGTCTACACAGAGAGTTCTAAGGTGGCCAGTTCTACAAAGTGAGAATCTGTTGTCTTAAAGATGGTTTTATTTAAATTTAAAGTTGTATTAGTAGTGTGTGTGATGTGTGTGTGGCCGCAGACACAGACCTGTGGTGACAAGCACACGGAGGTAGGAGGACAGCTTTTGTGACTTCCGACTAGCCAATCCAGGCTGTCAGGTCTGCTAATTCAGGATCTTTGTCTGCTTGGGCCAGCTCACTGGTCCTACCACACTTTCTGTTGTTAACATATTCATTTATTTGAAACATGACTTCATGGAGCTCAGACTGGACTGGAACTCTGTATGTAGCTGAAGGTGACTTTTTTCCAATCCGCCTGCCTCTGCCTTCCAAATACCCGGATTACCGGTGAGTGCCACAATTCCTGTTTTACGTGGAGTTGCAGAAGGAACCTTGAGCTTTGTGTTTCTTAGGCAAGCACTCCACCAACCCAGCCACGAACCAGCCTTTGCTTTTGTGTTTCTGAGATGGTGTCTGTTTCTTTAGCCTAGCTTGACTTGAAGTTCAACATGTAGCCCCGGTGGTCTCTGGGCAATCCTCCTGCATCATTCTTCCAAGTGATTGGTTTACAAGAATGAACCAGCATGACTGATTTACCAGCCCTTTTTATTTACTTACTTTTTTGTTTGTTTTTTGTTTTTCAAGACAGGGTTTCTCTGTAGCTTTGGAGCCTGTCCTGGAACTAGCTCTTGTAAACCAGGCTGGCCTCGAACTCACAGAGATCCACCTGCCTCTCTGTCTCCTGAGTGCTGGGATTAGAGATGCGTGTAACCACCGCTCGGTGCAACAAATGCTCTTAACCACTGCCACACTGCCATCTCTCCACACCCTTATTTATTTATTTCAATAGAACAGGGTTTTTCTATGTAGCCATGGCTGTTGTTCTGGAACTAGCTCTTTAGACCAGGCTGGCTTCAAACTCACAGAGATCCACCTGCCTCTGCCTTCTGAGTACAGGATTAAAGGCATGAACCATCATGCCTAGTTAAGTTTTGTTTTGTTTTTTTATATAGTCTAGCCTCCAGTTCTCCCAATCATCCTGCCTCAGCCCCTGGGATAACTGGATGGATAGGTCTATGCAACCATATTTGGTCTTACACTGTCTTGATTGTTCATCTAAGGGATGGGGAGATTCCGGCTGACTGGGTAGGGGTGTGGTAAGCTAGGGGTAGCAGGCAGTACCCTGTAGGCACTCAGCAGGTTGGGAGGCCAGGACTGAGGCTGACCCCTGGGGCTCAGTTTATGAGTCAGCTGTGGCCAGTCACACCTACATCTATCTACCCAGCATTCCCTCCCAATCCCACTTCCTCCAAGGCCGGCATCCCCCTCGGTAAAAACTCTACTTCTCCACTTGTAAGGGGCATTTCCAAATATAGTCCTCCCCCAAATCTCAGACAAGCAGGGTTCTCCACTTGTGAGGGACATTTCCAAACTGAGTCCTCCCCCAAAATGTCCAGCAAGCAGGGTTTTTTTTTTGTTGTTGTTGGTTTGTTTGTTTTTTGAGACAGGGTCTCACCATGTAGCTTTGGCTGTTCTGGAGCAGGCTGGCCTCCAACACAGAGATCACCCTGCCTCTGCCTCCTCAGTGCTGAGATTAAAGGCATGCACCATCACACTGGTTAGGCAGAATATTGGTTTTATTGTTGTTGTTGTTGTTGTTGTTTTGTTTTTCGAGACAGGGTTTCTCTGTAGCTTTGAAGCCTGTCCTGGAACTAGCTCTTGTAGACCAGGCTGGCCTCGAACTCACAGAGATCCGCCTCCCGAGTGCTGGGATTAAAGGTGTGCGCCACCACCACCCGGCCTAGGCAGAATATTGTTTTTTTTTTTTTTTTTTTTTTTTAAATATTTATTTATTTATTAATTATGTATACAATATTCTGTCGTGTGTATGTCTGCTGGCCAGAAGAGGGCACCAGACCTCATTATAGATGGTCGTGAGCCACCATGTGGTTGCTGGGAATTGAACTCAGGACCTTTGGAAGAGCAGGCAATGCTCTTAACCACTGAGCCATCTCTCCAGCCCCTAGGCAGAATATTGTTAAAGCTAAACCTTCTCTTACCAGGAAAGGAGCAAGCCCCTCATATTGACCCCAGGACCCAGCAATGGCCTGACCTTCAGACTGTGACTCCCTACATATTCCAGATTACCTACCTATTTTATTGTTTATTTATTGGGCTGGGAATGGAACCCAGGATTTTGGATGTGTTAGGGACCACTCTTTGTTTTGCTTTGTTTTATTTTTCAAGATAGGGTTTCTCTGTGTAACAACCCAGGCTGTTGTCCTTGAACTCACTTTGTAGACCAGGCTAGCCTCGAACTCACAGAGATCCACCTGCCTCTGCCTCCTGAGTGCTAGGATTAAACATCTGGACCACAGCACACAACATAAGTTAGGGATCATACTTTGTTGAGCTACACATTCCAGCTCCTCAATTTGAGAATCTAGGTAGGTATTTCACCACTGAGCCACACCCCAGCCCCTCACTGGGGGATTCTAGGCAGGGGCTCTAACCCTGAGCCACACCCCAGCCCCTCACTGGGGGATTCTAGGCAGGGGCTCTACCACTGAGCCACACCCCAGCCCTCACTGGGGGATTCTAGGCAGGTGCTCTACCACTGAGCCACACCCCAGCCCCTCATTGGGGATTCTAGGCAGGGGCTCTACCTCTGAGCCACACCCCAGCCCCTCACTGGGGATTCTAGGCAGGGGCTCTACCTCTGAGCCACACCCCAGCCCCTCACTGGGGATTCTACGCAGGTGCTCTACCACTGAGCCACACCCCAGCCCCTCATTGGGGATTCTAGGCAGGGGCTCTACCTCTGAGCCACACCCCAGCCCCTCACTGGGGATTCTACGCAGGTGCTCTACCACTGAGTCACACCCCAGCCCCTCACTGGGGGATTCTAGGCAGGGGCTCTACCACTGAGCCACACCTCAGCCCTCACTGGGGGATTCTAGGCAGGTGCTCTACCACTGAGCCACACCCCAGCCCTCATTGGGGGGTTCTAGGCAGAGGCTCTACCACTGAACCACTCCCCAGCCCTCACTGGGGGATTCTAGGCAGAGGCTCTACCACTGAGCCACATCCCAGCCCCTCACTGGGGATTCTAGGCAGGGGCTCTACCACTGAGCCACACCCCAGCCCCTCCCTGGGGATTCTAGACAGGTGTTCTAGGAAGCTCTTTCTCCCAACTCTTTTTGAGACAGGCTTTCTATACACCCTAGGCCTCCCTTGAACTGGTGTTCATCCTGATTGAGTATTCTAAATACCTGGACAACCTGAAGAGACCAAGGTCCCCAGGAATGCCTTAGCCCTCAGGTGACAAACTGGTGGCCACACCCTTGCAGGCTGTTACTTTGGTTCCAGGGATTAGTGGATACCCTAGCCTCCTTCCATCCCTCCCACTTCCTTTCCTCTGAACACTGGGTGGTCTTTCCACCAGGAAGGAGGGACTGGAGTTCTGCCCACCCTGGGACAAGCGAAAGGGCTCAACTGGTGTGTGTACAGGGGAAGGAAGACCTGGAAGTTTCTCTTCTGTTTCTGAATAAATCACTTTGAATTTGCAAATCTGGGAACTCCCCAGAAGGGTGCGGCGGTTTTTCCTGGTGCCCTCGGGGACTAAGACAGAAGGTAGTTTTTAAAAGGATTTTTCAAAACTCTCCCAAGAAGCCTAAGAAGTTCCCCAATTCCTGGCTTAGGGCAGTGGAGCATGCTTCTAATCTCGACACTGGGCTGTGAGTTTGAGGCCAGGCTATGCTATAGTACGAGAACTTGCCTTACAAAAAAAAGCAAAGGTGAGATGGAGAGATGGCTCAGGGGCTAAGAGCACTGATTCTTCTTCCAGAGGACCCGGGTTCGATTCCCAGCACCTGCATGGTGACTCACAACTGTCTGTAACTCCAGTTCCAGGGGACTCGACACCCCACACCGCCATCCATGCAGGAAAAATTCCAATGCACATAAATGAATAAATTATTTAAGAAAAGCAAACACGGCCCAGTGAGATGTCTCAGTGGGTAAAGAAGCTTGCCACCAAGCCTGATGACCTGAGTTAAATCCCCAGCAATCCATGCAGTGGTAGAGAGAGGGGCCTGACTCTTCTATCACAGGGAGCACATGTGCGTGCATATACAAACACACACACACACACACACACACACACACACACACACGGTTTATCAATTAATCCTGTGGACACTGAGTGTGAGAGCATTTAACTGTTTTTTTTGTTGTTGTTTTTTTTTTTTTTTAGAAGACCTGGATTTGGCTCACAGCAGCCTATAACTCCAGTTCCAAAAAAAAAAAAAAAAAAAAAAAAAAAAAAGGAGAGAGAGAGTGAGAGAGAGAGAGAGAGAGAGAGAGAGAGAGAGAGAGAGAGTTCAAGGTCATTGTCCTCCCTTCACAGCTGATTCGGGTCAGCTTTGGGAGACTGTTTCAAAACAAAAACAACAGCTGGGCACGGTGGGGCACGTCTGTGTCATCCAATGGGATTCAAAGCCAGCCCAGACTATGAGCATATGAGCAACTGTGCAAAACAAAGAAAAAGACAAAAAGCCCAGTGAGGTGGCTTAGGGGGCTCCAGCTCCTGACCTAGCTGGTAGGGGAGAGCCACCTCCCCAAGTTCGCTGTGGCACACACACAAATAAACGAATGTAATAGAAATAACAAAGATCTAAAAGCACCCTCAGCATGCGCCCTTCCTAAGGAAACCTTACTGATTGATTAATTGATGCGTTGATTGAGACAGGGTCTCTGGACATAGTCCTAGCGATCCTGGAACTCACTCTGTAAACCAGCCTACCTTGAACTCACAGAGAGCTTTGCCTGCCTCTGCTTTGCTGGGATTAGGCGTGCGACACCATGCCTGCTGGAAACTTTTTTTTCTTTTTTTTTTTTTGGTTTTTCAAGACAGGGTTTCTCTGTAGCTTTGGAGCCTGTCCTGGAACTAGCTCTCTTCCAGACCAGGCTGGCCTCGAACTCACAGAGATCCGTCTGCCTCTGCCTCTGCCTCCTGAGTGCTGGGATTAAAGGCATGTGATACCACTGCCCAGCCATGAGGTGGCTTTCAACTGTCTGGCATCTGCATTCACACAGTGCCCATAAATTCCTGCAGGCACACAGACATATACACACATAAATAAAAGTAATAAATAAATCTTTTAAAAATAGTTCAGAGCCGGAGCATGGTGGCACACGCTTTTAATCCCAGTCCCAGTCCTAGCATTTGAGGGCAGAGGCAGGTGGAGCTCAGTGAGTTTGAAACCAGCTTAGCCTACAAACAAGTTCCAGTTGGAGCTACACAGCGAGGCCCTATCTCAAAGGCAAACAACATCAACCAAAAAAAAAAAAAAAAAAAGAGAAAAAAAAAAGAAAACCCTACATTTATTATTTATTTATGTGGGGGGGCATGCGGAGATCAGGGGACAGTTTGAGGGAGTTAGTCTCTGTCCTTCCATCATTTGAGTTCCAGAGACTGAACTCAGGCAGTGAGGCTGGGAAGCAAGTACCTCTATCCACTATGCTACCTAGCCAACCTTATAGAGATTTTTTTGCAGCTGGGCGGTGGTGGCTCAGGCCTTTAGTCCCAGCACTCGGGAAGCAGAGGCAGGCGGATCTCTGTGAATTTGAGGCCAGCCTGGTCTACAAGACCTAGTTCCAGGACTGGCTCCAAAAGCTACAGAGAAACCCTGTCGGTCTGCGGAGGTGGGGGTGGGGTGGGGGTGGGGGGATCTTTTGTTTTCCTTCTTGACACCAGCAAGCATTCTCTTATTTGAGGGCCAACTCAAAGTATCTACATTATTCCCATTGCTCAAATCAGGGCCTGATAAAGCACTCCTCCCCCCCCACACCTGGTGCCTCCAGCCGAGTAGGCAGTAGGTACCACAACAGTGTAACTCAGCAGCTGCTTGGGAGGAAAGGTCTCTCTGCTTTGACCCCAGGCTATTCCTTTTCTGGGTCATATTGTTACCTGGCTCACTTGCTTTCTAGGCCTGGAAAGGGCGCCAAAGGCTGACAAGTTAGAGGAACCCCATAACCTTATTCTAAAAAATCCCTGACGAACTCAGAATGGTTGGGGAGGACCCTGCCCGCGGATTTCCAGGAGACTCTTCCAGAGGTACCTTGGGACCAGGAGCCTTCGGCTTGTCCCCATGGAACCCCAGGAGTTAGAAATATGTACTGAGGAGGGGGTGGGGCCAGGAATTCAGAGCAGTCCTTGGACCCAGTCCCCGGGGACATTCCAGAGGTCACTTTACCCAGGGAGGGGCCCTGAGTACAGAGGCCTATGACTGGATTTCAAGGCACTGGGCAGTGATCAGTCCCACCTCAGTTTCCTAGTCTGTAAAAAGGGGTTGTTTTCTGGAACACCCCAGGTCCTCCCTCATTCATTTAGTTAGTGTCTCACTGATAACTGACATCCTGCTGTCTCCAGGAACCCGCCCTCTTGGACAGAACCCTTGCCAGTGTAACAGGAAGTTCTCTTCTTCCTCAATTTCTTCTCTAAAAATGTGTAGCTTAGGGTCTTCCTGGATAGCTGGGCTCGAATGTTCCCAGCAGAAGTGAAACGTGGCTTCTGAGTGAAGGACCAGGGAGCAGGCCTTGAATGAGACTGTAAAAATTCTTTTGTCCCAAGGTCTTTCAGGATAGGGGATTCTTGAAGAAAAAAAAATGGACTCAAGTTATAGGTGTCGTGCATCGGCTGGGTCAGCCTGACTGCCTGCTGGGTAGCTGCCCGACAGTGACAGCTCTCTGTGAGGGCAAAGTTCTCCTGAGACCAGCTTCACTTCCTCTGCCTTTCCCTTCCTCCACTTCCTCTTTCTCCCCACCCCCACCCTGTTTTCTGAGATCAGTGTCTCCCTGTCTACACCCCAAACTCAATAGCACAGGCCCCCTCCTGCCCTGGGGTCCTCTCAGGGTCCTTCCCCTCCTTCAGGCCTGAGAACGCCCAGGCCAGGCAGCCTCTCATTCATCTGACAGAACAGAACCCCTCAGTGTGTGTGTCCTGGGAGGAAGTGGGGGTGATGGAGCCCCTCAAAGGGCTGGCTTGTTTGATGTTGTGGGGGCTGGGGATGGTGCTGAAGTATTAAGACTAGGCTGAATAGGCACCATGACCAGCTTCCTAGCTCCTCAGGAAACTGAGGCAGGAGGATCAGGAGTTTGAGGACAGCCTGGGCTATATAGGTTACAAACAAGGGAAGCTGGGCATGGTGGCACATGCCTGGAATCACTCAGGAAGTGGAGGCAGGAGGATCAGGAGTTCAAGCTTACTTGGCTACACAGTGAGTTTGAGGCCAGCCTAGGCCCTGTCAAAAAACAACCCTTCACACACACACACACACACACACACACACACACACACACACACACTTCCAATAAACCAAGAGAATCAATTTCTCTTCCTCTCTCTCTCAAGAATGTGTAAGATAACACTAGAAAATGGCCACTGTAGACAAGACAGAACCATAAGTCAGTGGTGTAGATCAGAACTGTTCCAGAGGTCGGGTGGGGCCCCAGTGCCTGCCCCTTGACCGGTCCCAGGACCAAGGGGTGACAGAGTGGCAACACAGGTCCTGCCTGCCTGGGAATCTGGTCTGTTCCTTCCTAGTAAAGCTGCCTGGTGTCACACAGAGGTTCCCACCTCATCCTGCACCCCTGGTGGTAGGTAGCACGTCCTCCCCTGCACCCCACCAGGGCTCCTCTGGGAACACTCAGGCAGTCTTCATTGACAGGCGGTATTCGCCGTGCCCCACCCCCACCTGTGAACTGCAGGGTTGGCAGGTCCTCAGGCAGCTGGCAACCTGCCCGAACAATTGAGAGATACAGGGCCAGGGCCAGGGCAGTCCCGTCCCCCGGAGGCAGGGAGGGGACAGGCTGGGAAAGTTCTCTCAGGCCCAGGGCTGGTGACTGCAGAAGACTTTTGTCAAATCTCTTGGGTAGCTCTGAAGCTGGGGGTGTGCTTCCAGGACATGCTGGGGTCACCCTTCCACCCTGAAGGCCTATGCAACGTCAAAGTGCGCGGCTACCAGCTGCACAGCCGAGTACAAGGAAGTCGGTCCAGCCTCCATGCAGGGCCACTGCTCCAGTCCATATATGGACGAAGCCATTCTGGTTTCAACACCTACACTCAGGAGCTCCTACCATGCATCTGCAAAGCCATGAGAGGCCCAGAGCATCTCACCTGAAGCACCGCTCTCCCCTCCACTCAGTTTTCTGTCACCCTGTCCCGGGAAGTGTGTGTCCCTCTAAACGAAGGCCTGGCGGCTTCAACCCCGATCCCTTGTGTGCAGATATCAGCTGAATAACGTCCTGAGCAGAACACTCTTGGGTGCCTAAGTTTTGCCTGAAGTTTGATACACAGAGCCATGCTGAGAAGAGGGGGGAAATCTTCTCGGGTGGGGGCTCCAGGCACCACCAACGCCTCCCTGAGCACGCTGTCATTCCCAGAGCCCCCCCTCCCCCCCAGCCTCCAGCTGGATTGGAGTACAGTTCAGCTGTAGCTGCACTTAGCAAACAGAGGATAGATGGTGGGCCCCAGCCCAACGGTGCCTGGCAGTCACCCAGAGCCACCAGTTAACGGCCCGGACTTAGTCTTTCCTGGGTGTGATCAGGCAGCCCTCCAAAAGTGCCTGACTCCATGACAAGGTTTGCTTGTTCTATAGAGCACAGTTCCTTTCTAGGTCTGGGGTAGGGGACATCCGGAGACATCTTCCTGCACCAGCGCCAGTCACTTGACCACCAGGCTTGCCTTGGTCGTGGAGTGTGGCCCCGAGTCTCCTGAGTGGCCCAAACCCTCTCACCATAGTTCTGCTCCTAAACTGTACCCCAACGCACCTAGCGAACTGGAACCCCACCAGAAGTCCTCCAGATTTGGCTTTCAGGCTATTGCTGGCTAAAGGGGAGTGACTTCCTGCCCATTCAATCCAGGCCCCGAGTGTCCCTCAAACAAGAGGCCACATAAACATGGCCCAGGCCTCCATGCTGACCCTTGCCCACTGAGGTACTCAACGTTCACGTGACATCCACACCCAGGGGGTCCTGGGGTGGGTGGGTGACCCCAGAATGCAGGCCTGATAGCCGAGACCCTGAATCGGGCAGTGTCCACATAGGCGGAGGCTATTCGTGCATGTCCGCATGTCCGGCCTATCGGGCCAGCACCTATCGCCAGAACTCTCCATCCTCTTCCTCAATCTCGCTTTCTCTCTCGCTCTTTTTTTTTTTTTTTGCAAAAGTGGGGGGGGGGGTAAAAAAAATGCTGCACTGTGCGGCGAGGCCGGTGAGTGAGCGGCGCGGAGCCAATCAGCGCTCGCCGTTCCGAAAGTTGCCTTTTATGGCTCGAGTGGCCGCTGTGGCGTCCTATAAAACCCGGCGGCGCAACGCGCAGCCACTGTCGAGTCCGCGTCCACCCGCGAGCGCAGGCCTTTTGCAGCTCTTTCTTCGCCGCTCCACACCCGCCACCAGGTAAGCAGGGACACCAGGCCCAGCCAGCTACAGATCTCCCGTGGGCAGTCACCTCGGGGCAGGGCCGTGGGAGACACTCAGGACGGACACTGGGCAAGGGTGGAGGGTGGTGTCCTGCCGCGGAGCGGACACTTGCAGATCCAACTTTCCGCCCAGGGTGGCGGCCCTTTGCAGCCGCATTACCACGGTGTAGACACTGCTGGACCGGCTCTGGCTCAGAGCACGCGGCTTGGGAACCCACTAGGGTCGCAGTGTGGGCGCTAGGAGAACTGATGCGGCTCTTGGGGGTTGAGCCCTCTCTGCCCACCTTGAGGGGGACACAGTGTTGGGAACCAAACGCTACGATCACGCCTTGGTGATCCAGGAGTCTTTGTCCAAACCGGTTTGCCCATTTGGCTCGCCGGGCTGGGTGGATGGCGGGCGCGGCGGGGCCGGCTCGGCCGGGTGGGGGCTGGGACGCCACTGCGCTTGCGCGCTATGTCTCTGGGTATTGGGGCGCGTGCACGCTGGGGAGGGAGCCCTTCCTCTCCCCCCCCCTTCCAAGTTAAACTTGGGCGTGCGTATTGAGACTTGGAGCGCGGCCACCCGGGGCTGGGCGAGGGCGGGGCCGTTGTCCGGAAGGGGCGGGGCCGCAGCGGCGTCGGGGTGCCCGCTCGCGCTTCCTGCTGGGTGTGGTCGCCTCCCGCGCACTCCAGCGGCCCGCCGGCGGGGCGGAGGCGGGGCTTGTGCCCGTTTGGGGAGGGGGCGGAGGCCTGGCTTCCTGCCGTGGGGCCGCCTCCGGACCAGTGTTTGCCTTTTATGGTAATAACGCGGCCGGCCTGGGCTTCCTTTGTCCCCCGAGCTTGGGCGCGCGCCCCCTGGCGGCCCAAGGCCGCGGCGTGCCGGAAGTGGGCAGGGCAGCGGCGGCTGTGCTTGGTGGCCCCGCGGTGACCGTGGCTCTCTTTTGTGCTTTGATAGTTCGCCATGGATGACGATATCGCTGCGCTCGTTGTCGACAACGGCTCCGGCATGTGCAAAGCCGGCTTCGCGGGCGACGATGCTCCCCGGGCCGTCTTCCCCTCCATCGTGGGCCGCCCTAGGCACCAGGTAGGTGACCTTTCCTTTTGCGGGTGGCGTTGCTGGGGTTTTCCAGGTGGGAGGTGGCCGTACTGAGAGCACCGTTACCCTCCGCAGGGCGTGATGGTGGGCATGGGCCAGAAGGACTCCTACGTGGGCGACGAGGCCCAGAGCAAGAGAGGCATTCTGACCCTGAAGTACCCTATTGAACACGGCATTGTCACCAACTGGGACGACATGGAGAAGATCTGGCACCACACCTTCTACAACGAGCTGCGTGTGGCCCCCGAGGAGCACCCTGTGCTGCTCACCGAGGCCCCCCTGAACCCCAAGGCCAACCGTGAAAAGATGACCCAGGTCAGCAGCCCCTGTGGCCACCTGCGCCTTTGCCAACTTCTCAGCCACGCCCTTTCTCAATTGTCTTTCTTCTGCCATTCTCCCATAGGACTCTCTTCTATGAGCTGAGTCTTCTCCCTTGGAACTTTGCAGTTTCTGCTCTTTCCCGATGAGGTCTTTTTTTTTCTCTCGATTGCCTTTCTGACTAGGTGTTTAAAACCCTACAGTGCTGTGGGTGTAGGTACTAACAATGGCTCGTGTGGCAAAGCTAATGAGGCTGGTGATCAGTGCCTGGAGTGTGTATTCAGTAGATGGCACAGTACGTCTAAATGGAGCCCCTGTCCTGAGACTCCCAGCACACTTAACCTATCTGTGTTCTTGCACTCTGCATGTTCCAAATCTGTCCTGACAGTCCCACCTTCTTGGACAAGATTAGTGGCTTTAGGAGCTTGACAAAGCCCCCTTTCTCCCTACAGATCATGTTCGAGACCTTCAACACCCCAGCCATGTACGTAGCCATTCAGGCCGTGCTGTCCCTGTATGCCTCTGGTCGTACCACTGGCATTGTGATGGACTCCGGAGACGGGGTCACCCACACTGTGCCCATCTATGAGGGCTATGCTCTCCCTCATGCCATCCTGCGTCTGGACCTGGCTGGCCGGGACCTGACAGACTACCTCATGAAGATCCTGACCGAGCGTGGCTACAGCTTCACCACCACAGCCGAGAGGGAAATTGTGCGTGACATCAAAGAGAAGCTGTGCTATGTTGCCCTGGACTTCGAGCAAGAGATGGCCACTGCTGCATCCTCTTCCTCCCTGGAGAAGAGCTACGAGCTGCCTGATGGCCAGGTCATCACTATTGGCAACGAGCGGTTCCGTGCCCCTGAGGCTCTCTTCCAGCCTTCCTTCCTGGGTGAGTTGACGTGACCTAGTTTCTTCATCTAATGGTGACCAACACTTGAGGCCAGACTATAATAAGCCTACTATCTCACCCTTTCTCCTCAGGTATGGAATCTTCTGGCATCCACGAAACTACATTCAATTCCATCATGAAGTGTGACGTCGACATCCGCAAAGACCTCTATGCCAACACAGTGCTGTCTGGTGGCACCACCATGTACCCAGGCATTGCTGACCGGATGCAGAAGGAGATCACTGCTCTGGCTCCCAGCACCATGAAAATCAAGGTGAGCTAAGTATCCTTAGGCCTGGACCCATGATGAGGCAGGCCTGTGGTTGGCAGGGTTTGGCTGCAGGTAAGGCAGGTATCCAGAATGCTCACCATCACTGTCTTGCTTTTTCCTCAGATCATTGCTCCTCCAGAGCGCAAGTACTCTGTGTGGATCGGTGGCTCCATCCTGGCCTCCCTGTCCACCTTCCAGCAGATGTGGATTAGCAAGCAGGAGTACGATGAGTCCGGCCCCTCCATCGTGCACCGCAAATGCTTCTAGGCAGACTGTGACTGAGCTGCGTTTTACACCCTTTCTTTGACAAAACCTAACTTGCGCAGAAAAAAAAATGAGACATCATTGGCATGGCTTTATTTGTTTTTTTTTTTTTTTTTAATTTTTTTTTAAAGAGTTTGTTTTGTTTTGGCGCTTTTGACTCAGGATTTAAAAACTGGAACGGTGAAGGCGACAGCAGTCGGTTGGAGCAAGCATCCCCCAAAGTTCTACAATGTGGCTGAGGACTTTGATTGTACATTTTTTTCTTTTTTTTTTTTCTTTTTTTACCTTTTTTAATAGTCATTCCAAGTATCCATGAGATATGGCTACAGGAAGTCCCTCACCCTCCCAAAAGCCACTCCCATTCTGTAGGGGAGGATGGCTGAGTCCAGCCCTGAGTCCACACCGGGGAGGTGACAGCATTGCTTCTGTGTAAATTATGTACTGCAAAAATTTTTTTAAATCTTCCGCCTTAATACTTTTGTTTTTTTATTTTTGAATGGTCAGCCATCGTGGCCCTCCTTTTTTTTGTCCCCCCAACTTGATGTATGAAGGCTTTGGTCTCCCTGGGAGTGGGTTGAGGTGTTGAGGCAGCCAGGGCTTGCCTGTACACTGACTTGAGACCGGTTTAATAAAAGTGCACACCTTACAAACACTGCTTGTGCTTCTGTGGCTTTGTCTGGAGGAGGGGTTGGGAAGGGTGGGGCTTTGCCTTTAAGGGGACCTGGGGTGGCCTGGGCCTTGCCCATAGTAGGTTTTAGTGGGAGGGCATAGGGACCATGACCTGTGACCACTAGTTCAGCAGACCTAATGTGTCTTGAGGGTGGAGGTTGGGAAAGCAATCCTTTTTTGAATTTGGAGACCTATTCCACCTTGTCATGCTGGGCTCCTGCACCATAAAACACAGCCCTGTTCTAGCAGGCTCTGTCTGCTAGAAGCCAAGAGAGGTCACCTGGGAAGGGGGTGGGGAAAGGTAACTACTGCCTATGGCTGCATTTCTAAGTCCAGACCAGGGCCCAGAGTGCAGGAGACCTTATTTCTGTGCTGGTAGACTTTGAGTTGTGCAAGACAGTGGGAAGTTGAAGCAGCTGTGGCTGCCCTTCCTTTACCAGAGCTGTGACAAGAGAAAGGGTGAGACTCCCCAGGCCGGGTATCTTCCTCCTCTTGGGGAAGAGCCTTGAGTTAGGGACCGCCCATGGGGAGTTGCTAATAAAGGAGGACCTTAACCCCGCCCACTTGTTCACACGGAAAGCCATCTGCCCATCCATTTGCCACCAACCCAACCCGTACATCGTACATCTAGCCGTTCACCCACCCACTTTGACCAAGCAACCACTTGGGTTATAAGGTAGAAGGCAAACGGGATGTACCCCATACACAGTCTCAAGGTTCTGGGCTGGAGAGATGGCTTAGCTCTTAAAGGCTAAAAAAATCGACCAAAAATCGAGAGCAGAGGCCATGCTAAATAACACAGAAATAAAATGTGAGATGCGGTCTCAATAGGGTAGACATCAAAATTAACAGCCAGGTGTGGACGCCTGTCATCCCAGCTCTGAGGCGACGTAATGAGACCCTGTCTTAAGGCAATGAATCTCATAAATCTTGTTTCAATGTGTAGCAGGAGGTCATCCCTAGCTACACATTGAGTTTGAGGCCAGCCTGGGTACATGAGACACTGCCTCAAACAAAAGTCCCTAAACCAAACCCTAAAACAAACTTACCTCAGGCGAGAACCAAACCTAAGAAATTTTTTTTCTCCCCCAAACAGGCTGGGCATGATGGTGCACACCTTTAATTCCAGTAGTCTGGAAGCAGAGGTAGGTGGATGTGTGAGTTCGAGGTCAGCCTGGTCTACATAGTAAGTTCCAGGACAGCCACCACTGCGTACTGAGACCTTGAAAAAGAAACCAAAGGAAAGGTGATGAGAGGCTCATGCAGAGACCCTGGCAGAGAGGCTGAGGAGTGACCAAGGCGGACAGTACAGTGTGGATGGAATCTAGGGTTGACTGGGGACAAAGCTGGGAGACAAAGCACTACCCTCAGGACAGGACAGGACGCAGGTTGGTTGCCAAGTCGCCATTTGAGAAATGGGCACACCAGTAGCGGCTGATGCTCCTTCAGTCTTTGCCATTAAAGGATCCAAAGTGTAGCCTCCAAAGTATCCACTGTATCCTCTGGCCCCGCCCCTTGCCTCCCTGCTGTAGCAGGGGAACAGGCTATTCTAGGCCTTGTTCACAACAAAGGCCTGTCACTGTGGGAGCTCCCCCTCCCCGCCAGTGCAGGACTTCACCAGAGAAGTCTATCTCCAACCTCTTTCTGGTCCTCCTGCCTCCAGCTCCTGACTGCTTCCCCTAACCCCCCAGCACTGCAACAACAACAATAATAACAGCAACAATAGCAGCTATAGCTCAGTTGACAGAGTGCTTGCCGTGCCTACACAAAGCCCTGGATTTGATCCCCAGCAGGAGGATCAGTAGTCCAAGGTCATCCTTGGCTACGCAGGGAATTAGAGGCTAACCTGGGCGACTTGAGACCCCGTTTCAAAACAAAAAACAAAGGAAAAAAAAAAAAAGCGGGAGTGAGTGGTCTGATGGCAGAAGTTTCCGCCCCGGAGCCTTAGCTTTCTAGGAGACTTTGAAGACTTTGCCCTACAAGAGATAAGAGTCTAGCAAGGCAGTGATGGTGCACACCTTTAATCTCAGCACTCAGGAGGTAGAGGCAGGCAGACCTCTAAGTTTGAGGCCAGTCTGGTCTACAAAGTGAGTTCCAGGACAATCAGGGCTACACAGAGAAACCCAGTCTTGAAAAACCAAAGAGAGACAGACAGAAAGAGGGAGGGAAGAAGAGAAGGAGGGAGGAAGGGAGGAAGGGAGGTTCTGCTTGCTCTGAGCTCTCTCCTTCCGCTGCAACAGGGCAGTTTCACCTCTGCAGACTCCACCCCTAGGAGTTGGCTCTGGCTTTTTCAGGTCACTGGCTCCCCCATGAGGCAGCTCTGACCCGAATATTCACCTGTGCCGACTTGAATCCCACTCTCCTCCCACAGGCCACTCAGGCCCTGCCCCTACACAGGTGGGAGGGTTGGAGTTCCGGGTCTTCTTCCATGGAGCCCCATAGAGACAGAGGGAATCCTGCTCATGATCACACTACTGTTTAAAGGGTGGTCATCTCACCTGCGGAGAAACTGAGGCAGCTCTGGGGAGACAGGCAGGGTTTGAACACATGACAGGCTGGGAGAGGGAAGGCTGGAACAGCATCCATTGTCCTAGCACCAGAAGGGCAAGTGTTGGGGCAGAGCTTCGGAAGGGTGATCCTTCCAGGTGCACTGCATCAGGTCAGCTGGCAGTCACCCAAAAGGGACAGGAACCTTCACAGCCCATACCACTGACTGGACTCTTCATTCAGTCATTTGCTGCCCAACAAAATGTGTGTGTGTGTGTGTGTGTGTGTGTGTGTGTGTGTGTGTGTGATAGACAGAGCCTCTTGTAGCACAAGCTGGTAGTAAATTCAGCATTTAGCTGAGACTGGTTTGGACAAGATGGTACAGGGCTCTTATTTCAGCTTGTGGGTGGTAGGAAGGAAGTTCAAATTCAACCTTGAGACTCTGTCACAAAAGAGCAGAAAAATAAAACAGACAAAAAACAGGCAAAGTCTCACCGTGTAGTCCTGGATGGCCCACAACTATGAAGATCAGGCCAGCCCCTTAATGGCAGGTGCTACATTTCCAGCCCCTCACTGGAGGATTCTAGATGAGCATTCTGCCACTAAGCCACATCTCCCACTGGCGGTGGTGGCGCACGCCTTTAATCCCAGCACTCGGGAGGCAGAGGCAGGTGGATCTCTGTGAGTTCGAGACCAGCCTGGTCTACAGAGCTAGTTCCAGGACAGGCTCCAAAGCCACAGAGAAACCCTGTCTCGAAAAACCAAAAAAAAAAAAAAAACTTATTCTTGCTCTTCAGTTCAATTCTATGTGTGACTTGAGTTGATTTAAATTTAAATTTAGTACAATGAATTCAGTTCTTTAGCCACACACACCACATTGCAAGTATGCAATGGCCAGCAGCTGCAGGGCTGGGGCAACCATGAGAAACTGAGTTTGGACACTGTCTTAGGGTTTCTGTTGCTGCGACGAGACACCACAACCAAAAAGCAAGTTAGGCAGAAAAGGGTTTATTTGGCTTACTTACATACTTACTTCCACAGCACTGTTAATCATTGAAGGAAGTCAGAGTAGGAACTCAAACAGGGTAGGAGCTAAGCCAGAGGCCCTGGAAGGGTGCTGCTTACTGCCTTGTTTCCCCTGGCTTGCTCAGCCTGTTTTCTTATAGAACCCAGGACCACCATGCCAGGGATGGTATCACTCACTATGGGCTGGGCCCTTGTCTGTCAATCACTAATTGAGAAAATGGCTTATAGCTGGATTTCACGGGGGCATTTCCTCAACTGAGGCTCCTTCCTCTCTGACGATTCGAGCATGTGTCAAGTTGACACAAACCCAGCCAGTACAGACACCCAGATATGTCAAGCTAGACATAGCGCACATCTGTAGTCCCAGCACTGCAAAAGCAGGATGGGATGTAGGTTCAGAGGACTCCCTGGAAGCCCAGGTCGACTGGCAGGGTTTACACACAGCAGCAAACAACAAAGCAAGCCTACCTTGAGCAGGGTGAAGTGTGGACCCCACCCCCACCCCATTGTTTTCTGGCCTCCACATGGGCACTCATACATGTACATAAACACACACACACACACACACACACACACACACACAGAGTGAGTTCTAGGACAGCCGGAGCTAAAGACAACAAACAAACCAATAAACCTGTCTTGAAAACCCCCCAAAAACAAATTTAAATTTTATTGATTTCTGGGTAGGGAATAGCATGCCAGGGTGTAGTGTATGTGTGGAGGTCAGAGGACAACTTACGGGAGTCAGTTCAGCCTTTTACCATGTGGGCTGTGGCTGAACTCAGGTCATCAGGCTTGGCAGCAAGCACTTTTATTTGCTGAAACCCCCCCCCCCCCCAGTATCTATGTTCCCCTATGATTAAAAAAAAATCAATTAACTGTGTATGCGCAGTCCTGTGGCAAAGCACTTACTTAGCTACAGAAATCTGTACCCAGCACTGGGAAAAAGGAATTAATATTCTTTAGAGCAGTTTTTGGGCTCACAGTGAGCTCCAAGGGAAAGCACTGAGAGTTCCCGTGTGATGCCTGTCCTCATCCACCCACAGCCGCCCCCGCTGCCAACATGGGAAAGCTGGGTGCTCCATTTGTTACAAGCGATGAGTCTATCTCCACCCCTCCTTGCTTGCTGGCAGTGCTGAGGCTGCAGTGAGCACCGGGGTTTCCTCTTGATGCTGTACCCCTGTGGGTCTGCACACTTGAACTGGCTACTGTCGTAACTGATAGCACTTGGTCCTGCGGTGAAGACACTGGGGGTGGGGGTGGAGCTTGGGCTGGAAGCGATGGCCCAGCAGTTATAAACACTCTGCTTTAGAAAAGGACTTGGGTTTGAATCCCAACACCCACATGGCAGCTCACAACTGTCTGTAACTCCAGTCCCAGAGGATCTGACATCTGTGGGTACGGCATGCGTGTGGTACACAGATACACATGCAGGCAAGACACTCATACCCACGTGAATGTTAGTCTCTGTGTGTTTATGCACATGTATGTGCCAGTGCCTGAGGAGGCCAGAAGAGGGTGTCAGGTCCTCCAAAGCTGGTGTTACAGGTGATTGCAGGTGCTCTGAAGATCAGTACACACCCTTTGTTTATTTGTTTGTTTTTTGCTTCGAACTCACAGAGATCCACCTGTCTTTGCCTCACAAGTGCAGGGATTAAAGGCATGTGCCACCACCACCAGACAGCCAGCACACACTCTTAATTACTGAGCCATCTCTTTAGCCTCTTGAAAGTAATTTTTTAAAATATTTTATTTATTTATTATGTATACAATATTCTGTCTGTGTGTCTGCCTGCAGGCCAGAAGAGGGCATCAGATCTCACTTCAGATGGTTGTGAGCCACCATATGGTTGCTGGGAATTGAACTCAGGACTTTTGGAAGAGCAAATAACCATAAGATAAAGTGGCCTAGGTATAGAGGGGAGGTAGAGGCAGGCGGATCTCTCTGACTTCGAGGCCAGCCTGTTCTACAGCTAATTCCAGGACAGCCATGTCTACGCAGTGGGACCTTGTCTTGACGCAAACAAAACAAGGTAGAGTAAGTCAGATGGTGCAGAGAGCTATCGAGAGTTTTAACACAAGTGAGGGGTAAGTTCAGGTAGGATGCCTGCGTGCTGTGACAGGTGGCTTGGAGAGCAGTGTGCAGGGCGAAATGTCAGGAGCTGGATGCGAGCTGGATTGACTGCATCATTTGTGACCTTCTCGATGCCTCTCGGCCACGCCCAATATGGCGACAGCACCCGGTCCATTCGGGCGCTAGAGGAAATACGTACAGAGGGGCGCCGGAAGTGAGACTCAGCCACGCCCCTTGCCGGGGTTTCTGTGGAGCTGTGGTGGTGCCGGCTTCGAGCATCCCTGCCCTGGCAGGCTGGGGGACTCCGAGGCTGCAGCTCCGGCGGTCAGCTCCGGAGAGGTATGACCCGCGCCTTTCCCGCCCCGGCGGCTGGGGTCCTCTTGGTGCTCCCTGCCGACCCTGGCCTTTCTCCGAGGCCCATTCTTGGCCTCTCCTACCCTTCTCCCCAGGCCCCATCCTGTTCCCAGGCTCACAATCCCGATGGTCAGGATGGACATTTTCACTTTGCCTCCTGAGTTTCTAGGCCTTTCCCCCATCTCCCTGGGCGTTGACTCAGCTCTCGCAGCTCTGGGACGTTGTCCTTTCTCTCCTGTTTTCTTGTTTATTTTACTCTGTAGCCCAGACTTGCCTGGAACTCAGTGTGCAGCCCAGACTAGTCATGAATTTACAGCACTTCTCTTGTGTTAGCCTCTGTAACGCTGGGATTACAGGTGTGTATCCCCACGCCAGGTTTTATGCCATGCTGAGGATAGAACCAGGACTTTGTGCATGCTAGGCAAGCACTCTGCCTACTCAGCCACATTCCCAGCCCCCGCTTCGTTTTTTCTGTCAGCGTAAGTGCAGCCCACTTCTTTCTGGAGCCTGATTGTGGTGTGGGGGAGGGTGATAGGGTTTCGGTTTGACCCCAAAACTCTGATCTAGGTCCGCTGGAGAACCCACTGCGTTCTGTTACATGAGCGTACAGTATTTTCTCTGCAGTCAGCAGTACAGGGGAAGGGTGGAGGGTCTGGCTGCTTCCCTGTTGCTGCCTGCCCATGTGAGTTTTATATTTGTTCTTTCTTAGGACTCTGCCTGTGCACTTTATTTTATTAGTGTGTATGTGTGTGTATGAGTACTGGCATGTTCATGGCAGGGCATGCATGCAGACTTCAGAGGACCACTTTCAGGAGTTGGTTCTTGCCTTTCACCTGTTTCGAGTACTTGCTATTAATTATGTGTATGAATGTATAAGTGTGTGTGTGTGCGCACTCGAGTGCAGGTGCCTGAAGAGGACGGAGGGATCACATGCACCTGGAAGTGGGGTTATAGTTGGTTATCAGCCCCTCCCCATGTGGATGCTGGGAACCGAACTCAGGTCCTCTGAAAGAACAGTGGTCGCCTCTAACCACTAAGCCTTCTCTCCAGCTTCTGCTGTCCTCTTTGTTGTTTCCACCATGGTGCATGCTCCAGAGTAGCTGCCTTCTGATTCTCCTGTCTCCTACTGTCTGGGGGCCGCTGCACCCAACATTTTATGTGAGTTCTTGGGTTTCAATTCAGGTCATCAGGTTGGTGTGGCTCTGGGCACACTCCCCTCCCCACCCCTCACCCCCCGAGACAGGGTTTCTCTCTCACAGAGATCCGCCTGCCTCTGCCTCCCGAGTGCTGGGATTAAAGGCGTGCGCCACCACTGCCCACCATTTAAGTCTTAGGAGTTTCCTTGTGTTTATCCAGTGAGACTTTGAAGTGTTTTCCAGAATAGATGGAACATGGGTATGAGAACCGTGGCTGGGGTCTGTTGGATGCTTCTTCCTTGAAGGAAACTGGGCCCAGAAATGTCTCCTCAATGGACAGGGAAGAGTGTGGTCCAGCTGCAGATGAACGAGAGAGGCGTGTGATGCTAGAAGGTCTGTCTCCAGCAAGAAGAGTTCCAGGGTAGCATTGCCGTTTTTGCGGCTCTTGAGGAGTGGTATGGGCAGGGATTAGGCGTGTCTGGTCATGTGGTCCTATGGAGTCCTGACTCAAAAGCCTCTCCCTTCCTTGAGTGGGCAACATAGCCACCAGTAAGGTTTGAGCCATTGAAAATAGATCTTGTACTGTTGCCCAGGCTGCTGTCAAACTTAGAGATTCAAGCCATCTTCCTGCCTCAGCCTCCTAAGTAGGGCGGGACAATAAATCCACAATACTGTGTCTATCTTATTTGTGTATGTGTGTGTCAGTCTGTCTGTCTGTGCACCTGGCTGGGTGCATGTGCAGGCCAGAGGTCAGTGTTAGGTGTCTTCCACTCTCTACCTTAAATTTTTTTTTCTTTTTTTCTTTTTTTTTCCCTTTTTGAGACAGAATTTCTTTGTATAGTTTTATCGTCTGTCCTGGAACTCGCTCTGTAGACCAGGCTGGTCTCCAACTCACAGAGATCCACTTGCCTCTACCTCCCAAATGCTGGGATTAAAGGCATACCCCACCACTGCCTGACCAAAAAAATAGTTTTTTTTAAAAACCAGGAGTGATGGTGCCTTTCTTTAATCCCAGCACACAGTAGGCAGAGACCCTGTCTCCAAAAAAAAAAAAAAAAGTAAGTAAATAAATATTATTAATTTGGTTTTTCAAGACAGAGTTTCTTTGTGTAACAGTCCTGGATGTCCTAGAACTCACTTTATAGACCACACTGGCCTCAAACTCACAGAGATCCTCCTGCCTCTGCCTCCTGAGTGCTGGGATTAAAGTGCTGACTTTAATTATTTTTGAGACAGGGTCTGGTTATATAGATCACGGTTGGCCTAAATTTACCTCATAGAGATCCTCCTGCCTTTGCCTCACAAGTGTTAGGATTAAAGATATGTGCCACCACACCCAGCCCCCCCTTTCCCCCTTTTTAATGTGTATGTGTGTTTGCTTGCATGTATGTTTATGTACCGTTTGCATGCAGTGCCCACAGAAGTCAGAAGAGGTTGTTGGATCCCCTGGAACCAGAGTTATAGGTGATTGTCAGCCATCATGTGGGTGCTGAGAACTGGACTTGGGTTCTCTATGAGAGTAGCAAATGCCTTTAACAGCTGAGCCATCATCTCTCCAGAACTCAGGACTCTGGAAGCGCAGCCAGTGCTCTTACCCTCTGAGCCATCTCTCCAGCCCCAGAGTAGTTCTTTTTCTTTTCTCTTTCCTTTTGATTTTTGTTGGGACAGGTATGGTCAAAGCTGGCCTTTATAATCCTGCCTCCTTCTCCTACAGGTGTGTGCCGTCACACAGATACACGCGGTAGTTCTTAACTTAGGGCCTCGTTTTTTGCTCTGAGACAACACAGGGTCTGATAAAGAAGAAAATGGCTGGAGATGGCAGCTTTCGGCTCATGGAGAAGGAACTATTGGGAAGCACAGAATCAGTGTGTCCCGGGCCAGTACCTGAGTCAGCCTGGTGAACCATGAGGCCACTTCTTGACACCAAGCCCTTTTTAATTTTTGCAAGTTTTTTTTTCCCTTTCAGTTTTCCTGTGTTTGCATGTATGTATGCACATGCCTGTAGGATTAGAGGAATCCACCACCATGCTTGGCTTTTCAAATTCTCTAGCAAGCTTTGGAGTGTCAGTTCCAAGTCAATCACATTCCAATTAAGTTGCTGGAAGAGTCTGCTGTCTGAAGGGAAGGTGGCCATGGCGCAGAACTGCTGTCATTCGGAGGCGAGTTAGCCTGGTTTTGTGTTTCGTGTTTGTTTGTTTGTTTTCTCTTAGGCAGTAAAAAGTAATCCCTAATCTAGGGGGCTGGCTCCGTTGGCAGAGTGCTTGCTGTGCAGACGTGTGGACCCGAGTCTGCATCTCCAGCCCACATAAAGCAAAGCAGGTGGTGTGTGTCTGTGTCTAATCCGTGTAAGTGGAGTGAGACAGCTGGAATGTCTCGAGATGCTTCCGGAGAATATGATAGAGACTTGGGAAGACACTCCCCGTCCACCTGGGCTCCCTACACAACTCACACCATCACATACGTGTTGGACATGTTGTTACAACGTCACACACTCACAACAACAGTGTAAACAAGGAAATCCTTCTTCACAATTGGAGTGGTGGTGCACACCTGTAATCCTAGCTCTTAGAAAGCCGAGGTTAGAAAATGGGGTGTTCCAGGCCTGTTAGCTCCATAGTGACATCAGAAAACTGCACAAGATATTTCATCTCCATCAAGTGCCCACCCTGAGTGTGGGGAGCTGGCCCTGAAGGTGGCATCTTGCTCCAGACCCAGGCTATGGTGTGTGTCTGTTTGTCCTTCTCTTCCTCCTTCCCTCCCTCCCTCCCTCTCTCCCTTCTTTTCTTGAGAAGGGTTTCTCTGTGTAGCCCTGGCTATCCTGGAACTTGCTCTGTAGACCAGGCTAGCCTCGAACTCAGAGATTCACCTGCTTCTGCCTCCTGAAGGCTGGGATTAAAGGCCTGCGCCATCACCACCTGGCTATTATGATAATGATGATATATATTTGTGTGTGTCTGTTTTGGGATGTATGAGTGTAGTTGCCCACAGAAACCATGCGATTCCCTGGAACTGGGGTTACAGGCAGTCAGGAGCCACTCAACATGGGTGCTGGAAGCTGAACTCTGGTCCTTAGCAAGAACAGTATGCTCTTGTAACCTCTGAGCCATGACAACCTTAGTTTTATGAGAACTCCATAGTGGACGAGGGAACCGACTTTACACACCTTTACAAATTGGCTTCCACAAGCGCTTGTGCACCAATACGCACTCACTTTCTCTTCCACCGTTTTTTGACTTAACACAGGCCCTTGTGCACCAACCTTCTCTCACACACAGACATACACACACACACAATTACATATATAAATGTAAAAAAGAGGGAAAATTCAGTATAGTATGCACCTGTGAACATTACTGAGCACCTTGTGTAAAATTTTGCTCCTGCTCTAGTAGATGTGTCTGGGAAGCAGAGTGGGAGAGGGTAGGCTGTGGCTCAGGGGCCTGTATGCACCATACGCTGTTCACTGGGAAAGGCTGTAGAGGGCTGGCATGTTGCTTGGCTAGAGTACAAGCTCGCCTAGCATGCGTGAAGCCCTAGGTTCCAGTCCCAGCACTGGGTAGACTGGGCCTGGTAGTGCGTTCCTGTGATCCCAGCACTTGGGAGGTGGCGATCAGGAGTCCAGGGTCATCCTTGGCCAGTTTGTGGTCAGTTTGGGCTACGTTGAGCCCCTGTCAGGAAGGAAGGGAGTAGAAGTGATTGTTGGGAGCCACGTGTGATGGTGCATGTGTATATTGCCAGCACCATGTTCTAGCTCAGGCTGGGCTACCTAGTGAGTTCAAGGCCAGCCTGGGCTATATGGCAACCTGTCTTAAGGGATTTGGTTGATGGTGGCCGTCAGAGGTTCTTTCTCACTGGTGTGTAGTTCTAAGAGGAGATTCTGGGGAACTCTGTGTTCTTCACCCTTGAGTGAAGAGTTAGTAAGATTTTTCGGCTGTGGGGGCAGGATCCTCCTGTTTGTGCATCCCCAGCATTGGGGTTCCAGACATATGCCACCTTGTACGGCTCTTTCTGTGTGAGTGCTGGGGATCCAAACTCAGGTCCTCTCCTTGTTCAGCTAGCATCTAATGACTGACTCCCTCCTCCCTCTACTGTCCCCGACTTCCAGGACATGTCCAATGATGATGATGCTGCCCCCACAGCTGCAGAGGCAGCAGGTGACATCCACCTGCTGGGCTTCTCGGATGAGATCCTCCTGCATATCCTGAGCCATGTCCCCAGCACAGACCTGGTTCTCAATGTGCGGCGCACCTGCCGGAAGCTCTCGGTCCTGTGCCTGGACAAGAGCCTGGTGCACACTGTGCTGCTACAGAAGGACTACCAGGTGAGGCAGGCGTGGGCGGGAAGTCGGCGTCAACCAGGGTGCCAGCCTGTGTTTGCCCAGAAGACTGTGTAGCCGGGAATGGTCAGTCACACATTAGGACACAGTGACAGGGCCAGGGTAGAAAAGGGTAGGTGGGTGTCCCACGGCAGGAGGGCATAGAGCCTGTGGATGTAGTGACAGGGATCAACGGGAGGCCTCCTTCCCCACAGGTACCCTGGGATGGAGTTACTGCACCACAGGACAGATTGTAGAAGGTCCTTGTGAAGCGCCACGGGGGGGGGGGGGGTCGCAGTTGACACTGCTGCAGAAGGGCGAGGGGCTGAAGTCTCTGATTAACCTGAGATATGAGCCCACTATGGTAGGATACACATGTAGTCCCAGCGCTCAGGAGACTGAGGCAGGATGCTCACAGCTCAGACCAATTCAGTAAGGCCTTGTCTCAAACAAAAACAAATAAACAGCCCAGATGTGTGTGCCTGATGGCATAGGCCTGTAATCCTACCATTCAGAAGCTGAGACCGGATCTGCAAGTTCAAGGCAATGGTGGTACATGCCTCTAATCTCAGCACTTAGGAGGCAGAGGTAGATAGATCTTTGAGTTCAGGGCCAGTTTGGGCCACAGAATGAGTTCTAGGACAGCCAAGGCTGAGAAACCCTGTCGTAAAAACAAAAAAAAACAAACAAAATGCAACAACAGTTTAAAGAGAGAGAGAGAAAGCAAAAGAAAAAAAATACAGCTTAAAAAGATTAGTTATTTTTAAGTGTACCCATGTGAGTGCTTTGCCCCCAGAGCCCAAAGGTATTGAATTCCTCTGGAACTGCAGTTCCAGGCGGTCGTGACCCCCTGCTATGGGTCCTGAGAGCAGTACTCGGGCCCTCTGGAAGAGCAGCGCATACCACTGAGCCGTCTCCTTTCCCAGTTAGAGCTTTCAGTAAACTACTGTTTTTCTTTTTGAAACAAGAGTCTAGGCCGGGCAATGGTGGCACACGCCTTTAATCCCAGCACTCGGGAGGCAGAGGCAGGTGGATCTCTGTGAGTTCGAGACCAGCCTAGTCTGTAGAGCTAGTTCCAGGACAGTCTCCAAAGCCACAGAGAAACCCTGTCTCGAAAAAAGAAAAAAAAAAAGAGTCTAGCTATGTCCAGATTGGTGTTAAACTCGTAATGCTCCTGCCTCAGCCTCCCATATGCGAAGATGACAAGTGTATGCTACCAGGCCTGGGTAGCAAACATCTTGTTTGTTTGTTTGTTTTTTCGAGACAGGGTTTCTCTTTTGCTTTGGTGCCTGTCCTGGAACTCACTCTATAGACCAGGCTGGCCTCAAACTCACAGAGATTTCATCTGTCTCTGCTTCCCAAGTGCTGGGATTAAAGGCGTGCACCATCATGCCCAGTGGTAGCGAACATCTTTCTACTTTTCTTCCTGGGCATGGGGTTTCTTCACTGCTGGCAGCGTGAAGCTTTCCTTTGCTCTGAGCAGGAGTGGGGAGTAGCCCTGGACACCCGTCTCTCCTGCCCTGTCCCCATTCTGCAGGCCAGTGAGGACAAGGTGAAGCAGCTGGTGAAGGAGATTGGCCGGGAGATCCAGCAGTTGAACATGGCGGGCTGCTATTGGTTGTCTGGCTCCACCATCGAACACGTGGCCCGCTGTCACAGTCTGGTAAAGATGAACCTGTCAGGCTGCCACCTCACCTCCCTGCGACTGTCTAAGGTGCTTTCGGCCCTGCAGCACCTGCGCTCCCTGGCCATTGATGTGAGTCCCGGCTTCGATGCCAGCCAGCTGAGCAGTGAGTGCAAGGCCACCCTGAGCCGTGTCAGGGAACTCAAGCAGACACTTTTCACACCATCCTATGGTGTGGTGCCCTGCTGTGCCAGCCTGCAGAAGCTGCTGCTGTACTTCGAGATCCTGGACCGCACACGTGAGGGTGCTGTCCTTTCAGGCCAGCTCATGGTGGGCCAGAGCAATGTCCCCCATTACCAGAACCTGCGTGTCTTCTATGCCCGCCTGGCCCCTGGCTACATCAACCAGGAGGTGGTGCGGCTCTACCTCGCCGTGCTTAGTGACCGCACGCCTGAGAACCTGCATGCCTTTCTCATCTCTGTCCCTGGCAGCTTCGCAGAGAGTGGGGCCACCAAGAACCTGCTGGACTCCATGGCTCGCAACGTGGCCTTGGATGCCCTGCAGCTGCCGAAGTCGTGGCTGAACGGCTCCACCCTCCTCCAGCATATGAAATTCAACAATCCCTTCTACTTCAGCTTTAGCCGGTGTACGCTGTCAGGTGGTCACCTGATCCAGCGGGTCATCAATGGGGGGAAGGACCTGCGCAGTCTGGCCAGCCTCAACCTCAGTGGCTGTGTGCATTGCCTGTCTGCAGACTCGTTGCTCCGTAAGGCAGAGGACGATATTGACAGCAGCATCCTGGAGACGCTGGTGGAGTCCTGCTGTAACCTGCACCACCTCAACCTCTCAGCTGCCCACCACCACAGCTCCGATGGCCTGGGCCGCCACCTCTGCCAGCTCCTGGCCCGCCTCTGCCACCTGCGTTCCCTCTCCTTGCCTGTCTGCTCCGTGGCCGACTCAGCACCCAGGCCTGACCGTGCGCCTGCCCCGCCGGCAATGCATGCAGTGCCCCGTGGCTTTGGCAAGAAGGTGCGCATTGGGGTGCAGGCCTTTCCCAGTCCCTTCCTGGGCCAGTCGTCCGCCCAGCCTGCCTCTGTGTTCTGGTCTCTGCTGAAGAAGCTCCCTTTCCTGGAGCATCTGGAACTGATAGGGTCCAATTTCTCCTCAGCCATGCCCCGCAACGAGCCTGCCATCCGCAACTCCCTCCCGCCCTGCAGTCGGGCACAGAACGTCGGGGACTCAGAGGTGGCTGCCATTGGCCAGCTGGCCTTCCTGCGGCATCTGACACTAGCGCAGCTGCCAGGCATGCTGACAGGTTCTGGACTGGTGAGCATTGGCCTGCAGTGCCAGCAGCTTCAGTCTCTGTCGTTGGCCAACCTGGGCATGATGGGGAAGGTGGTGTACATGCCTGCTCTTGCTGACATGCTGAAGCACTGCAAGCGGCTGAAGGACCTGAGGTGAGGGGCTGTGGTTGGAGGGACTGAAGTTAAGGGGAGAGGACCTGAGGGGTGAGGGGCTGAGGACCTGAGTGGTGAGGGGCTGAGGACCTGAGGGGTGAGGGGCTGAGGACCTGAGGGGTGAGGGGCTGAGGACCTGAGTGGTGAGGGGCTGAGGACCTGAGGGGTGAGGGGCTGAGGACCTGAGGGGTGAGGGGCTGAGGACCTGAGTGGTGAGGGGCTGAGGACCTGAGGGGTGAGGGGCTGAGGACCTGAGGGGTGAGGGGCTGAGGACCTGAGGGGTGAGGGGCTGAGGACCTGAGTGGTGAGGGGCTGAGGACCTGAGGGGTGAGGGGCTGAGGACCTGAGGGATGGGGGGCTGAGGACCTGAGGGGTGAGGGGCAGAGAATGTGAGGGGTGAGGGATGGAGAACCTGAAGTGAAGAGCAGAGAACCTGAGGGGAGGGACAGAGGGTCTGAGGTGTGAGGACCCGGGTGACAGCATTTCGTCTGCCACCACTCTCACAGGAACTCAGCCCCGCCCATTGTCCCACACAGTGCTACTTCATTCACACCCTTACCTTATTAAAAGTTGTTTAGCCGGGCGGTGGTGGCGCACGCCTTTAATCCCAGCACTCAGGAGGCAGAGGCAGGTGGATCTCTGTGAGTTCGAGACCAGCCTGGTCTACAAGAGTTAGTTCCAGGAGAGGCTCCAAAACCACAGAGAAACCCTGTCTCGAAAAACCAAAAAAAAAAAAAAAAAAAAAAAAAAAAGTTGTTTAGATTGTTTTACTTGTTTGTTTTGCCTGTATGCATGTTTGTGGTAGCACATAGGTGCAGTGCCTGTGGAGGCCAGAAGTGGATGTTGGATGCCCTGAAACTGGAGTTACAGAAGGTTGTGAGCTACCATGTGGATGCTGGAAACAGAACTTGGGTCCTCAAGAATGGCAGCCAGTACCCCTAACCATTGAGGCATCTCTCCAGTGCAGGGTCCTATTTTCCACACTCCCAAATCCCCCATTTTTTGAGACAAGGTCTCATTATGTGGCTCTGGCTGGCCTGGAACTTCTGTAGACCAGGCTGGCCTTAAATTCAGAAATCCTCCTGTTTCTGCCTCCTGAGTGCTGGGATTAAAGCTGTGCTCCTATACTCAGCCCCGAATTATATTATTATTACTATAATTACTATTATCATCATCTACCACTGAGCCACACCCCAGCCCCTCACTGGGGGATTCTAGGCAGGTGCTCTACCATTGAGCCATACCTCCTAGTCCTTGAAGTTTTGGCTTTTTGTTTGTTTGTTTGTATTTTTTTTAATATTTATTTATTTATTATGTATACAATATTCTGTCTGTGTGTATGCCTGCAGGCCAGAAGAGGGCACCAGACCTCATTACAGATGGTTGTGAGCCACCATGTGGTTGCCGGGAATTGAACTCAGGACCTTTGGAAGAGCAGGCAATGCTCTTAACCTCTGAGCCATCTCTCCAGCCCCCTGTTTGTTTGTATTTTTATGCAAGGTTTCTTTTTTTTTTTTTTTTGGATTTTTCGAGACAGGGTTTCTCCCGTAGCTTTTTTGGTTCCTGTCCTGGAACTAGCTGTTGTAGACCAGGCTGGCCTCGAACTCACAGAGATCCGCCTGCCTCTGCCTCCCGAGTGCTGGGATTAAAGGCGTGCGCCACCACCGCCCGGCTATGACAAGGTTTCTTTGTGTTCTTTGTGTAGCACTGGCTGTCCTAGAACTCACTCTGTAGGTCTGGCTGGCCTCAAACTCAGATGTGCCTGCTTCTGCTTCCCAAGTGCTGGGATTAAAGGTGTGCGTCACTATGCCTGGCTGGTCCTTCAGTTTTTGAGATAGGTTCTGTCTAGCCCAAGATGGTCTCTAACTAGGTGTCTCTCCATCTGGAAATACAGGCCTGCACCCCATGAACAGTGAGGGCCTTGCGTATTCCAGGGAAGTACTCTGCCACCGATCTGTCTCCAGCTCTCGTTTTACTTTGTTTTAAGCAAGTTGTTTAGGCTTGCTTTGAGTCCACTACTGTCATCCAGGAAGGTCTTTAACTCTGATCCTCCTGCCTTCACCCTAGAGCATCTGGGTCCTAAGTGTGCCCATCATGCTTCAGTTGTAAGCATCCTTTTTCCTGCTGGGGCAGGGTCTCTTGTGTCCTAGACTGGCCTCCTTTCTGTGCACCTGAGGATGGCTGAGGTTTCTGGTTGTCCTGCCTCTGCCTCTCAAGTGCTGGGATTAATTCTATGCCCCACCACACGAGGTTCTTTTTTTTGGGTTTTTTTTTTTTTTTTCGAGACAGGGTTTCTCTGTGGCTTTGGAGCCTCACACGAGGTTCATGTAGGACACACCACGTAGTGAAGTCCCTGGCTCTGGACAGGACTTGAGGACTCTGCCAGTCCATAGCTGCTGGTGGGTGGGTGGAAGCATCATCAGGGCCACAAAGCCATGTCAGCCTAAAGGGACTTGTACGTGGCTGTCACTCTCTCTAGTACAGTTAGTTACTGCTTCTTTGGTGCCTATCTTAGGGTTTCTATTGCTGTGATGAAGTTCCATGACCAAAAGCAGCTTGAAGGCTTACACTCCTACACTCCTGTCATGACAGGGCTCAAACAGGGCAGGAACCTGGAGGCAGGAGCTAATACAGAGGCCACGGAGGGGTGCTGCTTACTGGCTTGCTCCTTATGGCTTGCTCAGCCTGCTTTCTTAAGAGCCACTGCTTTCCATGAGCTGGGCTCTCCCACATCAATCACTAATTTTAAAAAAGTGCCCTACAGGTTTATCTGCTTACAGCCCACAGTCTTACGGAAGCATTTTCTCAACTGAGGCTCCCTCCTGTCAGATGACTCTAGCTTGGGACAAGTTGACTTAAAACTAGCCAGCACCAGAGCTGTGCCTTGGGCAGGCGCAAAGCTGACCTTTCTCTCCCAGCATCCATGGCCGCTGATGTCAGATCTGAAGCAGGAGGCTCTTGACTACCAATCTGTCCTCAGGACCCACAAGGGAGGACAGGGTGTGTTCTTTGCCTTGCTCCCTGCCTAGCTTCAGCGTGACAGGAAGTCAGCAGGTCCTGTGTTGCTAACGGCCCAGAACCTTCCAGAGCTGCTTGGCCAAACTGTGAGCTCTACTTCCTGTCCTCCTTGGAACAAAGCCACGCTATGGCTGTCTGGGTTTGAAGCCTCTGTCTTATCTGGTCACTTGCCCTGCTGCTCTGGCTTGATCCTCAGCTGAGCAGAGCTACAGCCCAGGAGGTCTCTGTGGACAGCTGGTATCCATGCCTGGGTGTCTATGTCCATGGGTCCTCTGCCTTCTGGCTCTACTGGCTTTGGGAACACACCCCCTGTTTATAAATCCCAGTCAGTTGTTTGTGGTGACATATGCCTAAAATCAGGAGGCTAAGCTGGAGGATTGCCTTGAGTCAAGGTCAGCCTGGACTAGACTGAAACCTTGTCTTCAAAGGCAACAGCACCCCCGCACCACCACTCCCAGACACACAAAGAATCAGATATTGTGACTCTACGCCAGCATCATTCCAGCTCTCAAGAGGTGGAGCCTGGAGCTCAAGGTCAGCCTTGGCTCCACAGTGAATTCAAAGCCAGCCTGGGCTACCCAGACTCTATTTGAACAACAAAAACAAGACAAAGTTAATGTGAGCCTTGGGTTCTCTCTCTTAAGAGCAAACTCTGTAGCTATAGTGGGAAAGTCTGCCACAGCCGCCGCCCCTCCTCCCTCTCCCACAGCTGCCTTTGCCTCTCCCAGGCGCACAGATGGACGCCGTCCTTGGCTGCATCTGTGGCTCCCTGTAGTCACTAGGCCCTCCGTTTCCTCACTGCTTCCTTTGTGGTGTCTCTCACACTTGTGTCTTCCTGTGCCTGTCCTGTCACGCCCCTGGCCTTTCCTGAAGCCACGGTTAGGGCATGCATGGTCATTGTTTGCCAGGATGGTAAATGTATCACAGAATCAGGCTGGGGATGCAGCTCAGTCAACAAAGAGCTCGCCTGACGGATGCAAAGTCTGGGGTTCCAACCTCAGTGCCATACAGACTGGGTGTGGGGAGGAGGAGGATCAGAGGTTCAAGGTCATCCTTAGCTACATAGTTTGGGCCAGCCTGGGCTACATGAGACTGTCTCAAGAAAAGAAAAGAAAGATGGATCAGAGAATATATTTGATGTATAACTCTCTGCTGGGCCACTGCTGTTGACTTCCTTCCGTGATTAGGATCATTTCCTAAATTCGAGGGTACCAGGTGAGCCTTTGAATCTTTCAGAGCCAAGGTCTTTCTAGATTTTTTTCATCTTGCCGTCAGTGTTTGTTTTCCGTGGGTCCAGCAAGCCTTGTGTTTTTGCAGGTAGGTGTGATGGTTCACACCTGCTGTGTAGGGAGGCTGAGTCGAGAGGATTGTGGATTCAAGCCAGCCAGGGCTGTATGCTGGTTTGTCCCTGGGACCTGGCATCCTCTCCAGAGGCAGGACCTGTAGGACTGGGGATAAGTTTGTCTTGTAGGCTCGCAAGAGCTTGATGACAGTTCATAGTGGCATCTCTACCCAGGCTCCAGCCTGTGCCCACAACCTCAGAACTGTCTGCTGTGTGAGGTACTGCCTGTTCTGAACAAACACAGGCTCCCAGAGCAGCCAAATGGCGCCATTCCTCTGGATCACTGCCTTCTGAGCAGGCGAGCCCAGAGATGATGCAGCAGGTGGCAGGAGCTAGTATAGGCTCCAGAGTCTTTGCTCGCCAGGGAGTTGCTTCCTGGGGTTGCAGGGGCTGCATGGGGGCGCCCGCATTTTCTTGGGGAGTGTTCTGATCGCAGCCCTGGGACTCCCAGGCTCACCTGCTGCCGCCTCCACCACAGTCTGCCCTGAACCTGAGCTCGTACCAGCCTGGCTCCCTGTGGGGTGGAGGTGCCACAGGGACAGGTTGTTCTGGCTGTGGGTTTGGGGCACACCCCTGTGGTGAGAGGATCACGTGTCAGGCAGAAAAGGGTGCCACCTTTCCCACGGCTGGAGGCGGGTGTTACCCTGAGTCACCCTCTGCTGCCTGGGCGGAAACGAGAGTCACTTGAGCCAGGGCTGGCACGGTCTCAGGAGCAGCTCTCAGCTGTCATTCTCCCTCATCCCGCCTGGCCGGAGGGGGTGGGCACATTCACCCCAGAGAGCTGAATGGCAAGGAGAGGTCCGGTCTTTGCTGCCTGGTGGTTTGAGGTGGTTGGGAAGGGTCAGAGTTAGGACGAGGTCTGATCTGGGTGGATCCCATTTCCTTGTTCCCTGTCTACCCTTAGGTGCCTCAGATGGTACCTCCTTTAGGTCAGTTTCCCAGCTGCCCTGGGTGCTGACCAGTCTGGTGCACAGGGGAGAGGGTAAGGGTGCATTGGCCCCACAGTTGGGGAGGGAGAGAGATAGGATTTTCACAGCAGGCTGAACACTGACAGATTAGTTATTTCAGGGCAAGGTTCTGTAAGTGGCTGTCTAATTGGAAAAGGTTTAAAAGTATGAACGGGACACATTACTGCTGTGACTCAGATGGCCTGGGGACACCTGGGCCTGTAGTGCAAGTCCATGCTGCCACCTACTGGTAGAGGTGATGGCTGCTGCCTGGCACTGGGATTCCATCCCCTGCTGCTGGAGAAGGGGAGGGGACAGGGGGACACACACACACACACACACACTGCTGCTGCTGGTAACTTCAAGGTTTCCAGGGGCCCTGCACCCCTGCTTCCTACCACTTTCATACCCTATAAAGAAGCACTTGAGAAGCTGAGGCAGGAGGACCATTGAATTCAAGGCTAGCCTTGGCAGCAGAGTGAGACCCTGGCTCAAAATAGAAATTATTGAGGGGTGAAAATGACTAATTTACATGATGTGCGTATGCAAAACTGAAAGAATAAAACAAGGTTAAAAAAACTAAAGGGCCGGGAGTATGGGTCAGTGGAGGAATGCCTGCCTAGCCTAGCGTGTCTGAGGCCTAAGCTCAGTTCCCACACCGTGGAAAGCTAGGTGGTGGTGGTGCACACTTGAGAGGCAGAGGTAGGCGGATCTCTGAATTAATAGACAGAGTGAGTTCAAGGCCAGCCAGGGCTGCACAGAGACCCTGCCTTGAGAGAAAAAAATCAGTTAAAATTAGAAAAAAAAAAAGTGAAGTCTGAGGTTGTAGCTCAGTAGTAGAGCCTGGCTGGTACGCTTGAGCGCCTGAGCTCAGTCCATGGCATCACGCTAACAAAAATGAAAAAAAGGGGGGGGGGGCATGGAGAACTGGCTCAGCGGTTAAAAGCGTATAGTATGCTTGCAGAGGACCTGGAATCAGTTCCCAGAAACAAGTGGCTCACAACCACTGGTAGCTCTGTTTCTAGGGGATTTAATGCCTCTTCTGCCCTCCTTGGGTACAAGGCACACACACACGGTACACATACGTGCAGGAATTCACACACATATGTATAAAATATAAATGACTATACTTTTTATTTAAAAGGGAGGGAAATCAAAATTCCAATGTGAGTGTGTATCGCTTGGGGCTCTATAGATGATGTAGGTGACTGGTATCCTTGGTGAAGGAGAAAAGCCATTTGGCCCCCTCCGTGGCCTAAAGAAGCTTCTTCATTGTGTCTGAGAACAACAGTAACCCTTTCATGGAACATGTGTAGAGGGGCTTGTGCTCTGGGATGACGACGAGATGCTAGCCTCAAAGCATCCCTGAGGAGCTTTCTTCCTTTTCTGCCCCTTTCCCACCCACTTTAGCCTATTGGACCCCCACTTTTTCCCGGTTTGTCTCTGCCATCAGACTGACTCCCCAAGGCTGCGTCATGTGTGAATCCTCCTAAGGCCAGCAGGTGTGACAGTATGGGGGTGGGACAGCTTGCTGAGGAAGGAAGACAGATGGCCTTGAGCCAGTGCGAGCTGGCAGGGTCTGCAGACAGTGACTAGCCGCATCTCGTCCTGGGAGTCAGGATCTCCTCAGGAGAGCCAAGTCCCTGGCACTCACACCCTTCTCTCCGCAGGCTGGAGCAGCCCTATTTCAATGCCAACGCACAGTTCTTCCAGGCACTGGGCCAGTGTTCATCTCTGGAGCGCCTGTGCCTGGTGTCTCGAAGTGGTACCGTGCAGCCGGATGCCGTGCTGGCCTTTATGGCCCGTTGCCTACATGTTGTCGTGTGTCACATGTTCACTGGAGAATCCCTCACCACCTGCAAGAGCCTGCAGCAGTCACTCCTCCGGAGGTGAGTGGCATGGCCTGGCATGGTCTGTTGGTGGCTGGGAGGTCTTGGACAGCATCAGTGTCCCCAGCCCAGCTCCCACTTTCGGGAGATGGAGTACCAGATCCTAGCAGCATGATCAGAGAGCCTGATCTCCTGCAGTTCCTATAGATGGTCTCTGGTCTCAGCTACTTGGAAGGCTGATACACAAGGATCCTGGGAGTTCAGGGCTAACCTTAGCTACAGAGTTTATCCTGGGTTCTGGAGGCAGTCTTACTTAGTTCACTGTGTTTCATGTGGGCCCAGGAAGGACTTCTTGATCCTGCCCTCATCATTGCGAAGGCTCTGCCTTCAGACCTCCCGAAGCTCCACCTTCTGTTGTTGAGACAGGGTCTCTCTGTATCTCAGGGTAGGTTGGAATCACTGTGCAAGCCAGGTTCCCTCGAACTTGTGGCTCTTCCTGCCTCTGCCTCTGGAGTGCTGGGATCTCATGCCGAGTCACTGTGCCTGGCTCGTCCCTTTTGCTAGCTGCATGTCAGGAGTAGGGTTTCAGCACGAGGACTTTGGGGCACAGCGTGCATTGCCTGATCGTTGGTGATGGTCTTGTGTCCTGTCTTGGCCTTTCTCCACTCACTGAAATGCCGCCAGAGAAACCTGCTCCTGGCTCCCCTGCTTTATCCATGGTTTTGGTCATGTTATCAGGTACCAGATGGACTTAGAGTATTTAAATTTTGTATTACATTTATACATTTATTTATTTTGTGTATGTTTGTGGGACAGGTGTGCAGGCCACAGCATGTGTGGAGAGGTCAGAGGTCAGCTTTCAGGAGTTAGCTCTCCTTCCACCACAGGGGTCCTAAGAAATGGCTGTAGTAACTGCAGCTTACAGATGAGGGTACTGAGGCAGGAAGTACCGGACCAGTTGGCAGCATGTAGGACGGAACTGCACATTGGGATGGAGAGAGAAGCTAGGATGGAGGAGGACGCTGAGAAGGCTGAGACAGGGTAGGGTGTTTGGGTCGGCCTGGGCTACATGGTGAGTTCAAGGCCAGCTTGGGGTATACAACAAGACCATTTCAAAGACAAGTAAGGGACAGAGAGCTTAACTTAGTTAGTAGCGTGCTTGCCTGGCAGCCACCAAACCCTGGGTTCAGTTCTTGCAGTGTGGAGCTAGAGAGATGACTCAGCAATTAGGAGTGCTCACTGCTCCTGCCAAGGGCCCGCAGCTGCGGCTGCCTGCAGCACTAGTTCCAGGGTACTCCATGGACATCTGGCCACTCTGCGTACCTGTACACATGTGGTGCACATAAACATGTGGACTAGCCGGGCGATGGTGGCGCACAGCCTTTAATCCTAGCACTCAGGAGGCAGAGGCAGGCGGATCTCTGTGAGTTCGAGACAGAGCTAGTTCCAGGACAGGCTCCAAAGCTACAGGTAAACCCTGTCTCGAAAAACCAAAAAACAAAAAAACATGTGAACTAACACACATACATGAGCCTAAATAAATAAGCTCAGTCTTGCTGGTGCCACAGATGAGCTGCCACACGCCTGTAATCTTAGCTCTTGACTGGTGGAGGCAGGATTCAGAGTCGTCCTCTGCTACTTAGTGAGTTTGAGGCTAGCCTGGGCTACATGATACTCTGTCTTAAGAAAATGTAAATGAGGAAGAGGGAGCTGTGCTGCTGGTGTGAGAAGCCCTTCAGGGGAAGTCCTGACCCAGGCCAGCACAAATCCTTCTCCTGGATTGCTGGCAGCCTCAGGCCATCTGCAGAGCCCCCTCCCCCAGCATGGCACCAGCCTCTCCAGGTGCCTCTTGGGCTCCTGCACTCTTACAGTCATTCCTGGGTCCTCCAGGAGCCCAGTGCAGGGCGCTCTGCCGCAGTGCTCCAGCAGGTGGCAGTGTTGCTCCCAGCAGCCAGCACTCAGTGCCCAGGGTGTTTGTGAAAAGTAGCCAGGACAGCGGGCTGTCCTCTTTTCTGATGCTGTTGTTTGTTTGGTTTAGAAACTTTTCACAGGGTTTTTGTAATTCAGGCTGGCCTTGAGAATGACCTTCAGCTTCCCCACCTCCTGCCTCCATCTACCTCCTGAGTGCTGAGATTATAGGCTTGTAGGCATGTTATACCACTTTTGGGGTTGCCCAAGCTGGCCTCAGCTATACGGAGCAGCCCCCAGTGCTCTTCTTTTCCTGTCTGGAGAGCTCAGGGAAGCACTGAACTTTGGGCTGCTTGTGTGCCTCAGGTCCTAGGCAATGGTTTCTTTTTTACCCTCCTGTGTTCGGCTTTTTTGTTTTTGATGACAACACTGCAGCCCTTCATGTTTTGGGGTTTGAATTTGGATTCTCCCCACCTCACAGGAAGCAACTGGGCTTGGTTGATCTAATGCTCCCCTCGCATGCACAGAGCCCTGGGTTCTAGCCCACCATGGTACAGACTGGGCCCCGTGGTGCAGGTTTATAGCCCCAGTGCTTGAGAGATGGGGGCAGGAGGATCTGAAGTTCAGCGTCATTCTCAACTGCTTAGCAAGTCTGAGGCCAACCTGGGAAACATGAAATGTGGATTTATGTCTCAAAAAATTAACAAAGAAAGCTGACCATGGTGGATGGCCATGCCTTTCATCCCAGCACTTGGGAGGCAGAGGCAGGCAGTTTTCTGCGAGTTTCGAGGCCAGCCTGGTCTACAGAGTGAGTTCCAGGACATCCAGGGCTACACAGAGAAACCCTGTCTTGGGGAGAGAAGGAAGGAAGTAAATAAGGAAGGGAGGGAAAAAAGAGCGGGCTTTGCACTGTCTTGAAGCCTGCACAGCTTCTGTACGAGGCACATGGTGTCTGGGCAGTGTCTGGCTCAGCACTGCGTCGTAGTAGCACTAGAGCAGGCTGTTGGGATGTTCCCACCTGGGAGAACTGTGACCTGGTTGCTGAGCTGGTGACTGCTAAATTCCAGCTCCAGGAGCTGTGAACTGTGAGGCCTGGAGAAGATGGCCAAGGAGCTTGGGCCCCCGTAGCATTGGCAGCACACAAGGGTCAGTAAGGGACATGAAGGAGCCTGCCTGGGCCACAGGCTATTTCAGATAGGAAAACATTTGGGTGTTTCATTTGGTAGTCTGTCCTCCTGGGAGTGGAGCCTGAGGTGGTGTGACCTGGGGATTCTATTCTTATTCCAGAGCCTCCAGTTGTTTTCTATGTGCTATGTGTCTGTGTGTGTGCATGTGGGTCCAGTTACCTGCAGAGGCCAGTAGAGAATATTGCATCCCCCTAGAGCTGCGGTCACAGACAGCTGTGCACTGCCGTGTGGGTGCTGGGAATCCACAGGTCCTCTACAAGAGCAGCCCGTGCCTTTAGCCAGAGAGCTGTGTTTCCAGTCCTCCCAGAGCCTCCAGCCTTCCGGGTGAGTCAGGTCCCGTTGCCGCTCGCTCAGCCAGCGCTGGTTGAGAGTGGTTGGGTTGTGTGGTACGGGTGCCATCAGTAGTCTGTCACAGCTCAGTGAAGAATGGCATGTGGTGTGTCTTTTCCTCCTCAGCTTTGGTCTGAACCCCGCCTTTTCTGATGTCTCTATGAAAACAGTGCAAGGGAATGTTTAAGAACAGTGGGGTGAGGTGTGTCCAGCTCTGGGCTCCTGAGGCTGCGGACAGGAGCTCTATGGGCAGAGAGGAGGTGACTTGAACATCTGGCCAAGCAAAGCATTTTGCCATCCCTGCCCCTCATCTCACTCCAAGTGAGTTTTGCTCCTGCCTAAGTTTTTGTTTTGTTTCCTCTGAGACAGGGTCTCCCTGTGTGGTCTTTGTTAGCCTAGAATTCACTATGTGGACCAGACTGGCTTCAGGCTAACAGTTTGATCCTCCTGCCTCTGACTCCTGAGTGCTGGGATTAAAAGTGTGCTCCACCACTGCCCAGGTGTAGCCAGCGTGCTCTTAACTGCTGAACCATCTCCCAGCCTGCCGCTGTGCTCAGTGTGTGCTCAGTGTGTGCTCATCACTGCTCTGTCCAGACAGATGCTCCATGTGTGTTAGACACTGACTGTCCGGCCCTGGCCTAGCCACAACCCCTGTCTCCCTCCATTCTGCGTTCTGGCTCTAGGATCTGATGGCTTAAGTAGACAGAGGCATGTGTGCTGGAGACTGAACCCAGGGTCTCCTGTGGTTCCCCGCACCCTTCCCCTTCTGAGCTGCATCCTTAACCCACACAGCCCCATTAATGGCTGGTCTCTGGTTCAGTTTCCAGGCAGAGAGGCCCGCATTGAACGTCGTCATCTTCCCCCTGCTCCACGAGGGTCTGACAGATGTCATCCGAGATGTCCCCATGGTGCACCTGGACGAGATCACCTTATTTAAAAGCAGAGTGGCTGAGGAGCCGCCGAACTTGTGGTGGTGAGAGGGCTGTCTGGCCCCAGCCCCGCCACTCCTGCAGCAGAGCTTCTTCATGTCTGAGTCTCCACAAGGGTCCAAGAAACCAGGAGAGTGGGTCCTTGCCTTGTGACAGAAAGAAAGAGTTTGTGGTTGTTCCGAGACATTCACGCCAGTCCCCCAGGTTCCCTCTCCCTCTCAGGGGTGTGCTTGGGCATGGTGACCAGTGATGAGGTGACCATGACCGAGAGCAGTGGACGAGCCATCCTGGCCTTCAGGGCCTGGCCATACTCCCCAGTCCCCCCACTCACTTCAGTCTGGGGACTGTCCCTTTGTCCATGGTCATCTACAGTTGAGCTCAGTCATGTGATTGTGTCTACGTGGGGTCAGTGTGGGCCGGGCTCTCACTGTGACCTCCCCACAATGTTATCTGTGAGCCTTTGGCTCCTTTCCTATTGACACATTAGGGCATGGTCTAATGTGTGTGTGTGAGGCCCTGGGTTCCATCCCCACCCCAAAAAAGAAAATGTTTTAACCCAATGATGTCTCTGGGATGTTTTCAGCCTAATGATGCCTGTGCCAGAGGGTCCCCTGGGCAGGAACTGTGGGATGGCATCATTCCTGAGCTGAGCCTGAGGAGCTGGGCCTGTGTCTCGCAAGTGCTCACTTCTCCCCTCCGTTCCTGGGCTTCTGCTTAAAAACTCGAGGTGCTGTGGAGGTCTGAACGCTTCCTGGGAAGTCCGCACCCTCTGGCCTCAATAGAATAGCTAAAAACAGTGAAAGCCAGAGTGGGCATTACAGAGATTCACTGAGAGCCGTGGGTGCGACTTGAGTTAGAGGGTGTGCATGGACCGTGGTTTCTGACCCCAGCACCTTCATGGCGGCTCACACCTGTAATCACAGCATTCAGGAGGTCAAGGATAACTTGGGTTATCCTCAGATATATAATTGAGGTAGAGGCTAGCATAGGCTACTTAAGACCCTGTCTTAATCTTGATAAACCAAAAAAAGGAAAGAAGAGGGAGGACCCAGTGTTTGTGGCCTCACCCCATTCCTCACACTAGAGTCTGTAACCCTAGAGGGGCCTTGTGAGAGCCTGTGGTTGGATTGGTTCAACTAGACTCCTGCCTGGGCCTCTCTTGGTAAAGGGTCACCCGTACACTGTGGGCATTGATCCAGGTAGCTTCCAGTCGGGACACCTCAGTCCATGCAGGGCCAGCAGGCCTCGCGTGCTGCTGTGACCTTCACAGACTCAGCCTGTCCCTGCCCCTTCTTGGCTACTGATCCTCCGAAGCTGTGGTCTCCTCAGCTTCCCTTCTTGGTAAGGAGCGAGTGAACTGGCCTCTGGGCGTGTGCCCTGTGGTCTCAGGCAGGCTGTGCCTGGCAGTGGGAGCCTGGGGAGGCCTGGGGGCTTCTGACCTGGCTCTGGGTACAGCATTAGGGAAACAGCCCTCAGGCCCAGGCTCTGCCTGCCCCCTGCTGTTCTAGCCCCAGTGTTTAACATGGTCTGCAGTGCCAAGCCCTCCCTTCTCATCCAGTCTCTTGCCTGAGGGAATCCTCCCTCTCTCCCAGAGGGATCCTTCTGTCTGTAGGCTGATCCCAGGGGATACCCACCCCATCCCCGCAGCCCTTGCCTTCACAGACCTAACGTGCTTTCTGAGAGCTGTGAGCCTGTCTTACCTTTTCCTGGCATTGCAGGCCATGAGACCGGCTGCTAAGATTCCAGGGCAGACTGAGGGCCCACACAGCTGTAGACAAGGGTCCCAGAGGTGGTGGAACTCCTTCCCCAGTTTCTGGGTGTGTCTTTAAAGCATTAAGCTGACACCTGAAGGCTACCATGTAGGCTGTCCAGGACCAACTGCTGCTTGTCTTTAAAATGAGACAAGCTGGTCACAGCCTGAGGGAGGCAGGTTGCTTGGAGGTGTCAGGTCCCAAGAGTCCTGTGATTTCTTCCTTTGAAGGAAGTTCCACTCAGCTGGGTGTGGTGGTGCAGGCTTTAATCCCAGCATTTGGGAGGCAGAGGCAGGTGAGTTTGAGGCCAGCCTGGTCTATATCATGAGTTCTAGACCAGCCAGGGCTATATAGAAACCCTATCTCAAACAGCAACAACGATAAAACCACACAACAAAACAACAAACGGCAGCCCTGTTCAGACAGGAAATTACCTTTCTGCTGGGATTGTATCCCAAAGGCCAGAGCTGTCCTGTCAATCCTGTGGATAGGCAGGTCTTGGGAGCCAGCAGTTTTCGCTAGTGGCATCATTTGTGTTCAGAAACTGGGCTGTCAGGGAGGGGGCCTGGTTGCAGGAGGCTGGGGTGCAGACTGCCTGAGGAAGCACCCTCAATAGTAGGCCTTGTATTCTTAGCATCTCTTGCAATAGTCCTTTGACTTCAAGTGAGAATTTTCTCTCCTTCTCCACTGGGGACAGGATCCACCAGATGTCAATAGCGTGCTTATTTTTGCTAAGTGCTATTTTGGCACCGGTGTTAATCGCAATTTATAGCCTGCAGCATTTGACGCTGGGAAAAGAACCCACCCTAATGGTCCCCGATTGGCAGGACTCGGCTGTTAAGTGGCAGACCATATGCTGCCTGCCGAGAAGACAGTGAGACAGTGAGTGCTCGTGCCTACGTACGGGTGTCTACGTGCTAGTGTGTGTGTGCGTGCGTGTGTGTGCACATGTACCTACCTATAGGTGCGTGTGTGCATGTGAGTGTGTGTGCACCCGCATGTGTGTGCACGTGTACCTACCTATAGGTGCGTGTGTGCATGTGAGTGTGTGTGCGTGCGTGTGTGTGCACGTGTGTGTGTACCAGCATGTATGTGCATACGGGCTTGCTTCTTCTGGTGTGTGTTCTCTGTGTTGGAGTGAGAAGGTAGAGAGGAGGGAGAGTCTTTTGTAAACAGAAATCTCCTGACCTCCACAGCTACCTGTTCCCCTGCCTCCTCCCAGCCCTGGCTGCTCCTGCCCAGACCTTGTGTTCATCGATTTGTTCATTTTGTTTTTCAAGACAGGGTTTCATTGTGTAGCTCCGGCTGTCCTGGAACTCACTCTGTAGATGACCAGGCTGGCCTCTAACTCACAGAAATCCTCCTGCCTCTGCTTCCCAACTGCTACGATTAAAGGTGTGTGCCACCAGTGCCCAGCTAGTCCTTGTGTTTTATGTCCTGCTTTGATGCCATATCTCCTAACCCTGTGGCTTGGCACATACCAGCAAGCCATATTGGGCTCACTGAGTGGCTTTTCTCATTTTCTCTCCTTTTAAAATTCTATGTGTGTATGTGTGTATGCAGGTCTGTGTGTGCCCCCGCTCATGTGTTGAGGGCAGAGGACAATCTTTGGTGTCCCTTTTCACCCCCGCCTTGTTTGCTGCTGTGTACACTAGGCTAGCCCACCCATGGACTTCCCATCTCCATCTCCCAGCTTGTGATGGGAGTTCTGTGATGACCCATGTGCACCACCACTTCTGGGGATCTGAACTCAGGTCCTCACGCAACAAGTACTTTACCCACTGAGCCATCTCCCCAACTCGCTTTCCTGATTCTCATAGGGAGGAATTTTATTGCCCAGAGTGAGGAGTGCTTTGCTCTTAAATGACAGGGTCAGGCTTTGTCCTGCAATTGGCTCTTGGAGGCCCTGTAACAAGACCTCGAGGTCTAGGCCCAGGCTGTGGCCAGCAGAGGACTGGGCCCAGACACAATCCACTGGGTGTCTCTCACATGGGCATCCAGGGTAGATTCAGTGTCTGTCCACCGCATCAGACCCAGAGTTAAAAGCTAAGTTCTCAGCAAGATGATATCTGGGCCCAGAGGGGTCTGTGGGAAAGACGGGCCCAGGCAGTGGAGGAGTGAGTGCCAAGGGCCAGGCCTCTTGAGCCAAGGCTGAACCCTCGAGGAGGATGGACAGCCACCCTAACACCCCTTCCGAGAGATGCCAGTATGCCACCTCCTCCTCCAGCCTTTGCTGTGACCTGCCCCTTTGAAGAGGTGGAAATTGCTGTCTCACAAGGAAAAAAGAAGCCAAGTGTGATGGGGAATGCGAGGTGGAAGCAAGAGAATCAGGAGTTCAAGGCCAGCTTCACCTATATATGAATTTGAAACCAGCCCAGGCTACATGAGACTATGCCTGAAGAGATGAGGGAGGGAGGGGGAAAAGAGAGAGAGAGAAATTTTGAATGGGGTCCTATACGCTGACCTCTTCCTGTGGATGTGACCAGTTCATTGGTAATTATTATTATTATTGTATTATTATTATTATTTTGGTTTGAGACAGTTTCTCTGTAGTTTTTGGTGCCTGTCCTGGAACTAGCTCTTGTAGACCAGGTTGGCCCGAACTCAGGGAGATCCGCCTGTCTGCCTCCCGAGTGCTGGGATTAAAGGCGTGCGCCACCACCGTCCGGCCTGGTACTCGCAGTTATTAGCAGCACCCACTGCACTGCTGTAGGAGCTTTGTGACTGGTCTCATCTGCATTTGGGCCTGCAGGGCACAGTAGAAGTTGCTAGGCTCTTGTGTTACTACTGCGTGGAGTCTAGACCGTCCATGGGTCCTATGCTGGCTGCTCAGTCGTCACACGTACACATCTCTGGAGGCCCACCAGTGGGGGGTGCTTTTCTTTGAAAGCTCAGACCAGGAGCTTGCTTGGCTGCACCTGCCCTGCCCTAGCCAGACCTGGCAGGCTGCCACGGGTCTGCCAGCAGCAGGTCAGGGAGACCAGCGCTGCTGCTAATGCTGGCCTGGGATCTGCCTCAACCTGGGGGTGCAGACAGGGCAGGCTTGGCTCCAGCCAAAGCCCTGACCTCTGTGCCGGCGAGGTGTTCATGGGTTGCTTTGCAAGGAATGTGTGTACAAACAAAGGTTTCCATAGCAGGAGTGTGCGTGCATCTGTAGGTGTCTGGTGTGTGCACACGCAAGAGCACGCGTCTAGGTAATGCCGCTTCTGACCATGACGCAGTGTGTGTGACTTTATTTGGCACCACCTGAGTTGAGTGTTTATTGTTTCAGGGCATGGAAGGCCTTGTGACCAGGTGCTAAGTGACCATTCCCCCCCTTTTGGTGACTGACTGCCCGGACTCCTGTCTAGCTGGGAGAACTGCCTGTGTGGTTGGTATCTGGTAGTGACACACCCAGGTGTCACTGTGGTGCTGACAAACTGCATTCTGAATGGCTGTTTTTATGTAAATCTGTGGCATGTGGAAAATCTCAAATAAAATGAACTTGATTTAGAAAACCAGGCAGCTCTGTGGTCCTTCCACCAGGACTCTTGACTCTCCATGTGTGATCTGATTCATAGGCTCAAGGAGGGAGGAGGTTACTTCATTCTTTTTTTTTTTATTAATTACTTTTATGTGCATTGGTGTTTTGTTTTACCTGTGGAAGGGTACTGTAGTTACAGACAGTTGTGAGCCACCATGCGGGTGCTGGGAATTGACCCTGGGTCCCCTGCACGAGCAGTCAGCGCTCTTAACTGCTGAGCCATCTTTCCAGTCCCTCTCCTTCATTCTTCTTTGAGACAGGATCTCAAGTGGCTGAAGCTGGCTTCAGATTTTACACGTAGACCAGGCTGGCTGGCCTTGAACTCCCAATCCTGCTTCTGCCTCCCAGGTGCTGGATTACAAGCGCACACCCACCATTCCTACCCGCTGATGTTAGTGTTGACCTTGACCTCAGCGGAGCCTGTGGCAAGAACACCTTCACTGGCCTCCTCTGGGCTAGTTGGGCTTCTTTATAACATGGCTGCCAAACCAAAGCACAGGTATTCCCAGAAAAGCAGCAAGATCTGTTCAGCTTTGGCTCTCTCCGTCCCTGTCACCTCCACCCTTGACGGGCAGTCCCCGGAGTCCACCACATTCAACAGAAGCCCCCCCCCAGTACCCAGGGGCTGTGGGGGTCTCCTCGCGGAAGACCTGGCAGGGCAGGAGGTAGTACTGTGCCCATGTTAGGAAGGGATCTCTACACCTTGGGCGGTTCAGCTCAGCAAGGCAGGGGCTGTGGCCTGTGAGAGATGTACATGGGGGAGCCTTGCCTCATTTTGGAGAGGGCTGACATTAGTGCATGCCTCCCTTAGCCAGTGTCTGTCTGTGGGGCCCACTGTCTGGCAGCTGTGGGGCCGTGGGCTCTTAGGAGCAGTACCTTAGGTATGCTACCCTTAGAGCTGGCTAGAGGGCGAAGCCACCTGACTTCTGTTTGTAGAAAGAAAAAGCCAGTAGTGCATGGGAGGCAGAGGCAGGCAAACCTCTGTGAGCTGCAGTCCAGCCTGCTCTACAAAGGGAGTTCCTATTACACAGAGAAACCCTGTCTAGGCAGGAGAGTTGGCCCAGTTTTTAAGATCACTGGCTGTTCTTCCAGAGAACCAGAGTTTGATTCCCAGCACCCACGTGGGGACTCACTGTCATCTGTAACTTCAGTTCCAAGGGATCCAATTCCCTCTTCCGGCCTCCTCAGGCAGTGCATCCATGTAGTGCCCAGATACACATACAGCTACATAGACAGCACACATAAATAAGGGTTGGGCTGTAGAGATGGGCCTGTGGTTAAATGGCCTTGTTGCTCTTGCAGAGGCCCTGGGTTTGGTTCCCAGCACCCAGCCAGTCATCTCTAAGTCCAATTCTAGGTTCTTTGACGCTCTCTTCTCACTTTGAGCACTAAGCACACGTGTGGTACACAGGCATGCCTGCAGGCAAAACACTCATACATGGGGCTAAAGAGATGGCTCAATGGTTAAGCACACTGCCTGCCCTTCTGAAGGTTCGGAGTTCGGTTCCCAGCAACCACATGGTGGCTCACAACCATCTGTAATGAGATATGGTGCCCTCTTCTGGCCTGCAGGCATACATGCAGCTAGAATACGGAGAATACTGTATACATAATAAAGAAATAGATTAAAAAACCACTCATACACATAAAATAAGACAAACTATAAAAATAATAAATCTTGGGGAAGGGGAAAGCTGAGTGTGTTGTGATAAGAACTCCCACAGAATCTCTGCTAGAACCACAGCCTTCATAAAGGAGCCTCAGACATCCTGTTCAAGGACGTCCATCTGATGTGTGTAGCTTTGGACGAGCGTAACCAGAGTTATCCCTGTGATCAGGGACAACTGTGTTTAAATAATTTGTGTGCCCTCATTTTACCTCTAACGGTCTCCCTTTAGTGCTGGGCATCGTTGATCCACTCAGCCCACTGTGGGCAGCGTTGTTCCCTAGGCAGTGACCCTCCTGAACTGGAACTATAAGGCTAAAAGAAGACCAGGCGGTGGTGGCACACGCTTTTTATCCCAGCACTCGGGAGGCAGAGGCAGGCAGATCTCTGTGAATTTGAGGCCAGCCTGGTCTACAGAGCAAGTTCCAGGACAGGTACCAAAGCTACACAGTGCTGGGATTATAGGCGTGCGCCACCACTGCCTGGTGGCAAGGGCTCGCCTTTCCTTTCTGTGCTGGGTGTTTTGTCGCAGCAAAAGAGATGAGGCTGTAACAGTGGTACGCCCTGTCTGTCATCTCAGGACTTGGGAGGTGGATACAAGGGGATCAGGAGGTCAAGGGTAGTCAATTGGAGACTAGCCTGTGCTATACAAAACCACAAGTAACAAGGCAAAACAAGATAGATGATTTCATTTACTGTCTTTTGAATGCACTCATTGTTTTTATGACAGGTGTATTCCACAAGCAATCTTTCCTGCTTCATTTCCAGATAAATATTATAACTTTGTTTTTGTGTGTTGTATGTGGTTCTAGTGGTGAAAACCAGGTCCCTGCATGTGCTATATAATTGTGATAATGCATAGCTCTGCCCTCAGCCCCTCACTGGGGGATTCTAGGCAGGGGCTCTACCACTGAGCCACATCCCAGCCCCTCACTGGGGGATTCTAGGCAGGGGCTCTACCACTGAGCCACAACCCAGCCCCTCACTGGGGATTCTAGGCAGGGGCTCTACCACTGAGCCACACCCCAGCCCCTCACTGGGGGATTCTAGGCAGGGGCTCTCCCACTGAGCCACACCCCAGCCCCTCACTGGGGGATTCTAGGCAGGGGCTCTCCCACTGAGTCACGCCCCAGCCCCTCACTGGGAGATTCTAGGCAGGGGCTCTACCACTGAGCCACGCCCCAGCCCCTCACTGGGGGATTCTAGGCAGGGGCTCTACCACTGAGTCCCGCCCCAGCCCCTCACTGGGGGATTCTAGGCAGGGGCTCTACCACTGAGCCACACTCCAGCCATCAGCTGAGAGTCCTGTTTATTTAAAGACATTTCCCTCTCATTCTTCAGTGCTCTATTCTGTGTGTGTGTGTCCTCTGCCCACCTCCCGCAGGCATCTGACCTTAGGTTTGTGGGGTTCCAGGAAGGTCATCATATGTGCACACACCCAGGGTCCTCTAATCAGAGGCTAACCAGTGCCAAGCTCGTGATACCAGGGCAGATAACAAGGACAATGGATTGTATTTATTGAGCACCTACTGAGTGCAGGGTGCTATACCGAATACTTCTCATCATTAACCTACCCTATAAAGAAAAAAAAGCATTAATGTGCCAAGGGCTGAGACGAGAAGTTAATAATGATCAGGTCCCTAGACCACCCCGCCCCAGGCTAGATGCTATCTGCCCCTCAAAACCGTGTCTCAAACAAGTTAAGGCAAATCCTACTTATATGAGCATGCTCGGGCTGGAGAGATGGCTCAGCTGTTAAAGGCTAGGCTCACAACCAAAAATATAACAGCATGCTCAGGAAATCACAGTGTTAGCCCCTCATCACCTGTGAAAGTGGTAAAATTAAAATGTTAGGCCATGGAGAGATGGTTCCGTCAGTAAAGTGGTTGCCATGTGAGCATAAGAATCTGGGTTCCGGGGGCTGGAGAGATGGCTCAGTGGTTAAGAGCATTGCCTGCTCTTCCAAAGGTCCTGAGTTCAATTCCCAGCTCACAACCATCTGTAGTGACGTCTGGTTCCCTCTTCTGGTCGGCAGACATACAGACAGAATATTGTATACATAATAAATAAATAAATATTAAAAAAAAAAGAATACGAGTTCAGCCGGGCAGTGGTGGCGCACGCCTTTAGGCAGGCAGATCTCTGTGAGTTCAAGGCCAGCATGCTCTACAGAGCTAGTTCTAGGACAGCCAGAGCAGAAACACAAACCCTATCTCAAAAAACAAAAGAAAAAGAAAGGAGGACACTAGACAGGACGATCCACACTTTAAATCCTGGCACTCAGGAGGCAGAGATTGATGGATCTTTGTGAGTTTGAGACCAGCCTTATCAACATAGTAAGTTCCAGGCTTATCATGATACCGTGTCATAAAAAACAGAAACAAAAGGACTGGAGAGCTGACTCAGTGGCTGAGAGCACTGGCTGCTTTTGTAGAAGGCCAGGTTTGATTCCCAGCACCTGCGTGGTGGCTCCCACCATCTATAGCTTCAGTCCAGGGCATCTGATGGCCTCTTCTGACTTCGGGGGCAAAAAAAAAGATGGAGAGCAACTGAGGGAGATGCCAGATATCACCGTATACACACAATTACGTGTGCATGCATGCACGTATATGAACACGCACAGAAACATGCACCTCCAGACACACGCACCTCCAGACACACACAAGTTGACAAGCCTGCGAGGGGGACAGAGATGGGACTGTCAGTGAGCTCTGCTAAGTTGTGTGCTGCCGTTACTGACCCAGACTTGCCACCCCAGGATTTTTTCACAGCCCATTGAACAGGCGCAAAGTGACAGATAGGTAATGGTCATTATCACCATCCCATGTAATTCCCAAAGGCTGAAAGTATTCTAAATGTCCACAGAGGCGGGTTAAATAAATTATCACAAGTTCATCCAGCTGCAAAGTATGATTGAGGAGATGAATGAAAAAAAATGGTAAAAATGGCGGACAGAAAAACTTCAAGGGCTGCAGCGGGCTCAGTGGGAAACCACAGACCTTGGGTTTTATCCCTAGCACTGTCAAAAAAAGAAAAATAAGTCTTAAAAATTTAATGGTTAAGAGCACTGACTGCTCTTCCAGAGGTCCTGAGTTCAATTCGCAGCAACCACATGGTGGCTCACAGCCATCTGTAGTAAGATCTGGTGCCCTCTTCTGGCCTGTAGGCATACATGCAGACAGAACACTGTCTACATAATAATTCTTTTTTTTTTTCTTTTTTTCTTTTTTTTTTTTTTTTTGATTTTTCGAGACAGGGTTTCTCTGTGGTTTTGGAGCCTGTCCTGGAACTAGCTCTTGTAGACCAGGCTGGTCTCGAACTCACAGAGATCCGCCTGCCTCTGCCTCCCAAGTGCTGGGATTAAAGGCGTGCGCCACCACCGCCCGGCTTCTTTTTTTTTAAAAAGATTTATTTATTAAGCATACAATGTACTGCTGGCAAGGAAGGCACCAGGTATCATGACAGATGGTTGTGAGCCACCATGTGGTTGCTGGAAATTGAACTCGGGACCTCTGAAGAGCAGGCAGTGCTCTTACCCTCTGAGCCATCTCTCCAGCCCCTACATAATAATTCTTAAAAAAGAAATATTCACACCCAGGGCTTTTGAGATGAATCTGTAGGTAAAGGCACTTGCTGCCAATCCTGACGACCTGAATTCAGTCCCTGAGACCTACATGGAGAGACTCAATTCTGAAAAGTTGTCCTTGGAACCTCACACACTTGCCATAGTATAAATTCAAGGCCAACTCAGGGTACAGTGTGAAGTCCTAAAAACTAAGCCATTGCCAGGCAGCAGTGTAACACGCCTTTGATCCCAGCGCTTGGGAGGCAGAGGCAGGAGGATCTCTGTGAGTTTGAGGCCAGCCTGGTCTACAGAGCGAGTTCCACAATAACCGGGAATGTTACACAGAGAAACCTTGTCTTGAAAACAACAACAAAAACTAAGCCATTGAAAAGAATAGCCAGGGATTGCATGTGTATCCTGAAAAATCTGTCTGTCTCTGCCTCTCTGTCTGTCTGTTTCTCTGACGTCTCACTAGGTAGCCCTGGCTAGCCTGGAACTCACAGAGATCCTCCCGTCTCTATCTCCCAAGCGCTGGGATTAAAGGAGCACACCACCATGCTTACCCCTTTTAGCAGAGCAAACGCAGGTTTATCATAAAGATAGAAAGAGTTCCTGAGAGTAGGAGGAGTCCACCCTCTTCCCACGCTCAGGCTCTCCTCCTGGACTCCAAGCACCATGAGCAAAGAGGCCCTGGGAAGCTGCCTTCCTCCCGGGGAAAACTCGCACAAGGAATCCAGGGCCCTCCTCCCCAGAATGCGCCTTGCTCTGTTGCTCTGGCAACCAGTGCCTCCTTATCAAGCTGCAGAGAAATCCTGAAGGCCCCACCTGTTTTTCAGTTTATGATTTAGGGCTCTGGGTGTTTTTAATTGTAGGAAGTGAAATGAACAGTGCTCACTCCCTCTGCAGGGGAAAGATAAAGCCAGAATCCGCCAGAGCGCGCGCTGTCTGCTGGGAAGAAATCTCTTTCAACTCGCGGGCAGTTTTCCAGTGAGGCTCCGGCGGCAGTGAGGGAGCTGGCAGTACACGTGGTGACAGACTCGGATGGAGGAGCTGCCATTTCAAGGGGGTCCTCTCCCCATCAGGGAAGGCTGGTTCCTGGCCAGCCCAGCATTCTGTCAGGCTGGGGACCTAGAGATCCAGGGACCGAGGCTAAAGCCCTTGTGTCTCCCTTCCCCAACCTTTCTCCTCTGCACTCCACTGGGCACGGCAAGCCCGAAGCTTGGACATGGACAGGATGGGGCGGGGCGGTCTTTAGCCTCAGCATCCGAGAGGCAGAAACAGATGGATCTCTGTAAGTTCAAGGCCAACCTGTGTCGCGCCCCACCTCGTCCAGCAAGGATGACGCGACCACCGGAGCTCTTCTCACTGCAGTTTTATTCCAGGACTTTTTCCACTTCTCTCTCTCTCCCCCCCGCGCCTCCTTCCTCTCTCTGACCTCTCTCAGCCCTTAAGTAGGCATGGGCTGCCAACCCCGAACTGCCAGGTGAGCACTGCCCATAGGTTCACGCATATGCAGGCAGCTGATGATTATTGCGTGATCATAGCATAGGTCAGACTTTAGCCATAGGAGTTGATTATACATCTCCATTAGGTGTGACACCACACAGCTCGCTACAAACCTGGTCTACACAGTGAGTTCCAGCCAAGACTAAATTGTGAGACCCTGTCATCATATAAAATACAGGTCAAGGGCCAGTGCGATGACTTTGCAGGTAAAGGCAATTGCCACCAAGACTGAGTGACCCTCGGGACCCACATGGTGGAAGGAAAGAACTGAGTTCTTTTGTTCTCTGACCTCCACACACATGGACACATGCACACGCACCCCGCATACACACATACACACACTCAATGGAAGAATAATAAAAATTCAGTTTGGCCCACCCTGTCCCAGGTCCTCTAGCTTCCTTCCATCTGGAAACTGTCCCATCTGGTTCCTGAAGTGGTCTGCTTGCTGTTGGAGTCTTGGCATCAACTCCCATTCCCTGCATCAGGATGCATTTGTTAGCAAAACACAGAAAGTCTAGCTCAAAGGTGTGATATGAGGTTTAGTTGGTAGGATGCTTGCCCAACCACCTGTAACCCCAGCTCCAAGGGATCCAGTGCCCTCTTCTGGCCTCTATGGGAAATTACACCCATGTGAACACACACACACACACACACACACACACACACACACACACACACACAAATCTAGAGAGATAGCTCTAACTACTCTTCAGTTCCCACATGGTGGCCCATCACTGGCTGTGACTCCAGTTCCATGAGGATCCAGCGCCCTCTTGTGGCCTCCAAGAGCACTGCATGCACACAGTTCCCAGACATACATGCAGGCCAATCACAGATACACATAAAATGGAAATAATTAAGTCTGGCTGGGCATGATGGTGCACACCTTTTGTTTTTTTTGTTGTTGTTGTTTTGTTGTTAGAGACAAGATTTCTCTGTGTAGCTCTGGCTGTTCTGGAACTCCCTCGGTAGACCAGGCTGTCCTCGGACTCACAGGGATCCTCCAGCCTCTGCCTCCCAAGTGCTAGGATTAAAGGTGTGCACCACCACCAGCTGGCCAAACTTTATTATTTTTGTGTGGGGGAGTGTTTTGCCTGTATGTATGTCTGTGCATCATGTGTGTACAATGTCCACAGAGGCCTGAAGAGGGTGCCAGACCCCTTCTGAAGCTACATATCATTGTGAGCCACCATGTGGTGCTGGGAATGGAACCCAGGTCCTCTGACCATTAAGCTTCACCCCAGCCCTGGGCCGGCCAGTTTTGGCAGACGAGGTCCTGATGTTTTCACCTTCGCCACAGCCTCTTACTGCCCTCTTAGGGACCCCTCCGGAGCCAGCTCCACGCCCTGGGGAGTGAACTGGGATCAGAGGGTTTGGGTCTGCTCTCCAAGACTCAGTGTAGACAGACATGTGTAGGAGACAGCTGTCCAAAGAGCCAACCTCCTGGGCCTGGGTGGCAGACTGGGGGTAAGCGGGTGGCCGTGGTGATGGAATGTCGGATAAATTGCCTTCCTGAGGGTTATCAGGGCAGAAATCAGACTGCAAATGCAGAGACAGGCAGAAACCTGGGGACACGGTGATTGGCGTATGGGCTGGGGCTCTCGGTGGTGACGCTATGCATGAAACCTGAAGGGGTGAGACAGGAAGGGAGACACTGGACACGGTGGGGGCTCCGCGTGCACAAGCTCAGGACTGGAAGCCTAGCCCTGCTTGGGTGATGCTATTCTAATGAGCAGGGGCTGGAGGGTGGGGCTGGGGATGCTTCTTCTGATGCTAGAAATGCCAGGCAGGGAGACTAAGGTGAGTGCTCCCCACTAGACCTCAGACTGTTCCCCGAACACCTCCCCTCTGGTACCTGACACTTTATCCCAGTAATACCCAAGAGTGCTCCCCAGTAGCAGTGTGTCCCCTCCAAAAGTGCGCTCTGATAGTATGAGCGCTCTTAAGTAGTACCAGGAGGTGTACCCTGAGAGTACCCCATTAGTTCCAGAGTGCATTTTCCAAAAAAAATACCCCAGTGATCCTATAATTTACTTCCAGAGAATGCTCCTCTATAGTACCAGGAATGCTCCCCAGTAGTAGCAGAATGTATTCCCTGAAAGTACCCTCGTAGTACCGAGGAGGACTCCCCAGGAGTATTGATTACTCCCCAAGAGTGCTCCCCAAGAGTGATCTCACACAGCTGGTCCCTAAGGGTGCTCGTTAGCAGCATTTGGTAGAACCCTCCAGTAGAACCCCTCTGTAGCTCCCTAGCGTGCTTCCCAGAAAGACTCAAGGGTACTTCCCCCCAGTACCTGAGAGTGCTCCCCAAGAATGCTACTCACTAAAAGTACTTCCTGTTGTGTTACTGTGTGGACGAGACACGCATGCACAATTGTCTTCTGAAAACTCTATCTGTTCCTAGATGACGGCTGCTGTCGGCTTTGGTCAGAGAAGCATCTCTCGTGCGGTGGGTAGAAGGAACCGCTCCACTCCACAGTTTCCAGCTCTGAATGACACATTTACATCACCCCCTCCAAGGCTCAGGGGCAGAAAGATCTACGCGCCAGCGGAAGGGGTGAAGTGCTGTGGGATGCTGACTTCCAGCTGCTGTGGTGCTGTGGCACCTGTGCAAGAACTGGATGGGAAACAGTCACGGAGTGGGAGGGGCTGATGAGGGCCGCCCCTTTCAGTAGACAGTTCAGTTCATAGCTGTGGAGGCGGTGAGACAGGTTTGCAAGGGTGTAGTCCTTCACTCCTGCCCCGGGAAACAGCTCTAGTGAGATTCTCTGGATCTCTCTTTCACACACACACATGCACACGTGTGCATACGCTCTCACAGGCATGCACACGTGTGTGTATACACACGCAGGGCATGAAAACAGGAGGAGGACATGTTGGGAAGACTAAGGTGGGACTCAGTGGGAGGAGGGGGGACAAGAAAAGGTGGGGTAACTATAATCAAAACACATTATAATGTGGATGAATGCCATAGTGAAATTCATTAGGTATGATTCAAACACCAATCACACCAGAGGGCTCCCCAACGGTGCCTGAGGGTACCCTGCATCAACACCTGTGCGCGCTCCCCAAAAGTGCTCCCCAAAGAGGAAGCCAGAGCATCTGAGCTTTGGCGGCCCCTCCCCCCACCCCCATGGCAGAGGGAAGCAGACAGATCTTCCACAAGGGTGAAGAGCCCTCAGGCCTGCTTGCCAGTCTGTCTCAGAAGACACCAAAAGACAACAGCTTCACAAGCCCCGCCCTGTGTCCCCTCCCCAGCAGGTGAGGGGCAGGAAGGAGGGCTGGTTCCTGTGGCACCAGAATAGTTCCACAGTAGTGTGAGTACCCACTGGGACCCAGTGCTGATGGGCCTGGGGGCTTGAGGGCAGGAGTCTCCCCAGCCTGGCTCCATTGTTCTCGCTGTGTGACCTTCAGCAGCTTCCTCAGCATCTCTGAGCTGCACTTGGGTGCTCACATTGGAGCACAAAAGGTAGACTCACAAACTTGGTTCTTCCTCATGTAAGCAGAGACTGCTTGTTTGTTTCCTGGCCACTCAGACCCAAATAATCACACAAAGACTGTATTAATTACAACACAGCTTAGCCAACAGCTTAGGCATATTCCTGGCTAACTCTTACATCTTAAACGAACCCTGACTAGTACAGATACTAAGCACATAGTAGGTGCCTAGAACACAGTTAATTCGCAGTATGCAGTAGGTTCTGTGTGCTTGGCAAGCCCCCACCCCCAGAAGGACATGGTTTCCCCTCAGGGAGGCAGGTCAGTGGGGCAGAGGCGCCGTGCCTCTTCAACTGCCTGGGGTCAGGGAGGTCAGCGGCTAAGTGGCTCTGAAGATGAGCAGGGCTAATCCTTCTGAGATGGGCGTGTGGCTTAAGAAGATCGGAGTAAAAACACAGACCCACAAACTCCACCTCGGATTAGAGGTAAGAGTCTCCCGGAGGCGGGGCTGTGGAGACCTCAGAGCTGACCCGGCCCCCACCACAGGACACAGGATTGCTTCATCTCTGCTACCCAGATGGCCCAAACTCCTGTTCTATTGAACATGACAAGAAGGGGCTGGAAGACCAAGTGTGTCAGTGCACACCTGTGATTCCAACCCCCAAGAGATGGAGACAGGGGGATTAGGTCATCCTCAACTACTTAGTGAGGCTGGCCTGGTCGAAATGAGACCCTTTCTCAAAAATGAAACAAACAAAAAAAAAAAAAGCAACAAAACAAAACAAAAGAATAAGGCTCCAGAACCTGTGAGGTCACTTCAAGGACTTCCGGGAGAAATGGCCACGCAAGGCTCCTCAGGCACTGTGGAAAGCAGGCTGTACGGCCATGCGTCACCAGGGGAGATGGACCGATACAGCTTATCTCTTCCTTCGGAAGCCGTGCGCCCCCCCCCCCCCGCCCCATGAGTCTCTTTATCTGTCCCTTGGAAACATGAACCTATCTGATTCACTGACAAAGCTTGTTTTTTTCTTTGAAATAGGGGTATAATTACATATTCCCCTTTTCTTTCTTCCTCCCAGCCCTTCCTGCTGTGCACATCTCCCCTGCTCTCTCTCAAATTCCTGTCTTTAATTTCTTAAATTGTTGTGATATGGATGTGTGTGTGGGTGTGAGTTCACTACAAATAATGTTACTTGTATACTTGTATATGATTTCAGGGCTTATCACTTGGTATTGGATAACTAATTTGGGGGTTCTTCCCAGGGGAAGACTATTCTTCCAGATCCCGTGTATATAATTTTTGTTTTCAGTGCCGGGGAAGGAATCCAGGGCCTCATGTGCCCTAGACAAGAGCCCCTCACTGGGGGATTCTAGGCAGGGGCTCTACCACTGAGCCACACCCCAGCCCCTCACTGGGGGATTCTAGGCAGGGGCTCTACCACTGAGCCACACCCCAGCCCCTCACTGGGGGATTCTAGGCAGGGGCTCTACCACTGAGCCACACCCCAGCCCCTCACTGGGGGATTCTAGGCAGGGGCTCTACCACTGAGCCACACCTCAGCCCCCACTGGGAGATTCTAGGCAGGGGCTCTACCACTGAGCCACACCCCAGCCCCTCACTGGGGGATTCTAGGCAGGGTCTCTACCACTGAGCCACGCCCACTGTGTCTTACTGAGGAATCTTAGTAAGCACTTCACAAAGGCGCCTCCAGCCTTTAACCTTCTTACAAATTGTGATATAACACACGTACCATCCAGTCTCTGACCTTGACCATCAAGTGCCCGTCAGACAACAGTGTGTGCGGCACAGCTGTCACAACCACTCACTTCCAGATGTTTTCTATTTTCCAAACTGTAACCCTGTCCCTATTAAACACTGACTCTTCCTCTCTCCCCAGCCCCGGGACCCAACGGTCGATTTTCTACACACATGAATTGGAGGATTCCAGGGCTCTCGGATGAGTGGGATCGTTTGTTTTGTGTCTGTATTATTTCACGTAGCAATGTGTCCCAAAGACTCTATTACTTGACGAAATGTGTCAGAATTTTCAAGGTCATCCTCAGCTACTAATGAGGATATAGTCCATCCTGGATTATATGAGACCCTGTCTCAAAAAACAAACGGCAGCAAAACCAAAACAAAAAAGAGTTGTGTGAGTCGTGTGAAGTCACTTCAAGGCCTTCTGAGGAAGATGGCCACCCCACTGGCTCCTCAGCCCCTGGAAAGCAGGCTGGCTGTAGTGGCACACACCTTTAATCTCAGCACTCTGGAGGCAGAGGCAGGTGGATCTCCGTAAATGGGAGGCCAGCCTGCTCTACATACCCAGTTCCAGGCCAGCCAAAGCTACATAGTGAGATTTGTCTCAACCTCTCCCCCCAAAATAAGTGGGTGGGGGCTGGACAGACAGATCAGGGATTAAAAGCACCAACTGCTCTTCCAGAGGACCTGGGTGTGATTCCCAGGACAAGGCAGCTCACACCTGTGTGTAACTCCAGTTCCAGGGAATCCAATATCCTCTTCTGGTCTCTTCAGGCACCAGGCACTTGTGTGGTACATAAGCATGCATGCAGATAAAACATAAAGAAAAAGAAAGATCAAAATACCCCAAACTAAAAATAAAATATTTTTTCTTCTTTCCTTCCTTCCTTCCTTTCTTTATTTTTTTCGAGACAGGGTTTCTCTGTAGCTTTGGGCTTATCCTGGAACTAGCTCTTGTAGACCAGGCTGGCCTTGAACTCAAAGAGCTCTGTCTGCCTCTGCCTCCTGAATTCTGTTTTTTGTTTTTGGTTTTGTTTTTTTTTTTGGTTTTTTGAGACAGGGTTTCTCTGTGGTTTTGGAGGCTGTCCTGGAACTAGCTCTTGTAGACCAGGCTGGTCTGGAACTCATAGAGATCCGCCTGCCTCTGCCTCCCAAGTGCTGGGATTAAAGGCGTGCGCCACCACCGCCCGGCCTACCTCCTGAATTCTGGCATGCATCATCACCGCAGGTCAGAATTTTCTTCTTTTTAATAGCTGAAGAGCATTTTTTGCATCGTGTATATGTACACATTTTTGTTTGTTTTTATGTGTATGTATGTGTGCTTTTTGAGTTTATGTGTATGTATGTGTGCTTCTGTGAGTTTATGTTCCCTTATGTATCCCAGAAGTATGGAGCAGTGGGGACCTTATAGACAGTTGTAAGCTGCCCTGTTGGTACTAGGACCTGAACCTGTGTCCTCTGTAAGAGCAGCCAGTGCTCTTAACTACTGAGCTACCCTCTAGGCCCCTTGCTTTGTTTTTGAAACATGGTCTCATGTATTGCATACTGGCCGAGAGCTCACTCTGTAGCCAAGAATCACCTTCAACTCTGGACCCTCCTGCCTCCACCTCCCCAGTGCTGGATGAGAGGCCGACACCACTCCGACACACAGAACCTCAAGCCTTGCTCTTAAACTGTGTGCAAAGCTGCATGTTATGCTTGTCCCCCTACAGGGCCCCTGCAGGAACCTCCCAGGCCTGCAGAGCAGGTGCTGGCCCCATTCCTGGGAGACTGATGTTCTAGAAAAAAATTCAGCATCGGGTGTGGGGTGGAGCCTCTTGTGTGCACTGTGGGGGGTTATGCAGTTGAGTGCCAAGGAAGAGGCTGGAGCTGTAGGCTGAGGGGGCAGCCATGGTCTGGGAAGGTGGCATGGTCTGCAAATGCTTGCCTTACAAGCACGAAGACTTCAAAACAAAATGAAAGAAATTGCCAGTGGTGGTGGATGTCTGTGCATTTGAGGCCAGCCTGGTTTAAAGAGTGAGTTCCAGGACAGCCAAGGCTACACAAAAAGACCCCATCTTGAAAAACCAAAACCAAAACCAAACAAGCATGAAGTCTTGAGATTGATCCCTAGAACCCATGTAAAAGAGCTGCACACTGTGGCGTGTGCTTGCGGACCAGAGGCTCTCAGAGGATCCCTGGACAGCCTATTGGGTGAGCTTAAGGCCAGGGATTAAAGGCATGAGCCACAACTGCTGAGGGACCCAGTCCTAGAAGAGCGGCTGACACACAAACAGAAACACATGCATGCATCTACATCTACACACAAGATACACAGAGATAGGCGCAGACAGGTGGCTGGAGAGATGGTTCTTCCGGAGATCCAGAGTTCAATTCCCAGCAACCACATGAGGACTCACAGCCATCTATAATGGGATCTGATGACCTCTTCTGGAAAAGAGCACCGGATATATAAAATAAAAATGTATCTTAAAAGTTTTTGATTGGGGGCTGGAGAGATGGCTCAGCAGTTAAGGGCATTGCCTGCTCTTCCAAAGGTCCTGAGTTCAGTTCCCAGCAACCACATGGTGGCTGACAACCATCTGTAATGAGGTCTGGTGCCCTCTTCTGGCCTGAAGGCATACATGTAGACAATAATATTGTATATATAATAAATTTAAAAAAAAACTTAAAAAAAGTTTTTGATTGTTAAAAAAGATACACATACACACACACACACACACACACACACACACACAGAGAGAGAGAGAGAGAGAGAGAGAGAGAGAGAGAGAGAGAGAGAGAGAGAGAGAGAGAGAGAGAGTTGCAGCCAAAGCAGCTCTGGATAGTTTGTGCAGGGTTCCTGAATTCTTTGCTGGCATAGACACTGGAGACTTCCACATGATCCACAGAGCTGTAGGGCTCAGTGGTAGAAAACTTCTTTGCTTGGATAAAGCTGTGGGTTTTATCCCCAGCACCGCCCAAAAGAGAAAAATAACAACAAGCAAGTAACCAACCAAAGAGAGAAGCCGGTGGACAAAAAGAGAAAGAGAACAGAGGCGGAAAGCCCAGTTTGGGGGTGTGCATCTCTCGTTCGGCACTCGGTGGGAGGAGAGAAGCAACACCCGCAGGTTGTCCTGGCTTGTACATGTGTTCAGAGACACTTAAGGACACGCACGTACACTTGCACAGAAGTACATAAGTGTAATTTTTAAAAACAGGTGACGGGCATGGTAGCCCATCTTGAATCCCAGCACTTGGGAGGCAGGAGGAGGTTGAAGGTGGGTCTCTGTAAGTTCAAGGCCAGCCTGTTCTACAGAGTGAGTTCTAGAGTAGCCAGAGAGACTCTGCCTCAAAACAGCAACAGCAACAATAAAACCAGAAAGATGAGAAATGGTACCCAGCATGGCATTCAGCAGCTTGCCAGCCCCTGGATGCCTCTGGAGGAACATGGTCACTATTTATGTGACCCTATCTAGATGTGATCCAGCTTCCTCCCACTCTGGGCCTCTCTCGGGGAAGGGTGGGTACAGTAGTCTGTCGCCTGTGGAGAATTCAGTGGCAAGAGCACAGCCCATCCTGGATTCTCCTTCCCTTGTGGGGAGCTCTGGTCGGGACTTTGGGGGCTATCACCTTATCGTAAAGCATTTACCCATCATGCTGCTGGGTATATGGGTGCCGGCCCAGAACAGCATCACTGCTAGGCCATCCCTGGGGTGTGGCAGGCCAAAGAGAACGGGCTGGCCCTGCAGGCACTATCCAACTGTCAAAATCTCTTAAACTCCAGCTGTCAAGTGTCAGTGGGAGGCTGAGGCCCTGATGCAGCTGTTAAGACCAGGTGAGCCTAGGACAGGCAGAAAAGAGGCTGGGCTTTAGCCTCTGTATCCTTTCTCCGCCCAAGAGAGCCACAGGTTCATTACTAGCTAGCCTTATGTCAAAGGCAGTATCTCTGGGATGTTTCTTAGGTAAGGTCTCACTACGTAGTCAAGGTTGACCTTGAACTTCTAATCTTCCTGCCTCAACTTCCCAAGTGCAGGAATCATGGGGGTACGCCACTGTGAATGGTTTATGAGGTGCTGTGCACCTAATCCAGGACTTGTGCATGCTAGGTAAGCAATTGATCAATTAAGCCCTTCTGGAGTCTCTCTCTCTCTGTAATGGAGGGTCAAGGCACCAGGGGACAGACACAGGAATCGATCCCAGAAGAAGCCTGGTACTGTGACCCTTCACCCTTTCTATCACCCTTACCAATCACCTAGGCGACCCTTCTCCATCTCAGCTTTATGAAGTTGCTGGGAGCCTCTGCTGTGGTTGCCATGGAGATGGGGCAAGTGGCCAGCAGGTGTCACCAAAGCCTGCAGAATCTAGAGGAGCCACAAAGATGGTGGGGGGCACCGGGGTCCCTCTCCTCAGGCTTCTTCTAGCTGTGTGCTAAGAGGGATCAACCCAAGCTGCTAAAACTGCATGTCTTGGGGACAGCAACCTGCCATCAGGAACACAGCCCAGGACGGCAGAGAGAAACGTCCCTTCTGTAGCCATGGAGTGCTAACACCCACAGGGTTCAAGATAGCATGATTTGATGGAGCCAGTTTCCCTTGTGAAAGTGTGCCTAGGGATGGCCTGGAACAGGCGCAACACACAGACTGCTCTTGGCTTTTTTCTTTTTCTTTTTGTTTCTCTGTGTGGTTGTCCTGAAACTTACTCTGTAGACCAGACTGGCCTCGAACTCAAAGCTGCCTGCCTCTGCTTCCCAGGTGTTGGGATTAAAGATGTGTGTCACCACCACCTGCCTCAGGGGCTGCTCTTGTTTTTCAGGTCAGAAGCCACTTCACTGGGGTAGCCAGACACAGAGAGGCTTCATCTTGTAGCCACCACCCATCACACAGAGACAGACCCCTACCTTTATTCTGGGCCACACAGCCTCCTGACATGGCCCTGAACTCAGCTCTGTGTCTACGACACACATATTTTTGGTACTTAGTCACCATGGCCCTGAGGGAGGCCAGAAGGCCCAGCCCACACTGGGTTCTCTCTCTCTCTCTCTCTCTCTCTCTCTCTCTCTCTCTCTCTCTCTCTCTCTCTCTCTCCTTATTCATCTTCCTGAGAAGTCAGTGGGTTCCTGGCCTGGGGACTCAGTGCAAAGTCTTTCTCAGCCCCCCAGGAATGATTTCGCCCTACCCCCCAGTTGGCAGAGCACCTCCCTAGCATTCGCAAAGCCATGGGTTCCATCCCCAGCACTGCACACACGAGTGCGAGGCCACACTGCTCTTAAGTGAACTTTCAGCCGTGCCATAACCTCCTGTGCTATAGGAAGCAAAGCGAAGAGGCCACAGTAAGTGGTACGTGGATTACAAGGGCAGCTTTGACTCTGTCCCTGAACCTTCCAGGGGCAAGTACTTCTGCTACGGTCCCTGGGGCTCCATCTGGAGCAGGGAGGACTCTAAGCACAGAGCCTTGGAAAGAAGCCTGCCTCAGCCACAGAGAAGGTTAGACACTTTTATACTTGTCGTATAAATAGGCCTATGATCCTAGTACTTAGGAGGTTGAGGCAGGAGAATGAGAAGTTTGAGGCTATCCTAAGCTACAGGAGATCTTGTCTCAGAAAACCAAACCAAACCACTGTACCTCTTCTGGTTAAGAACTCAATACCTGGGGCTGGAGAGATGTCTCAGCGATTAAGAGCACTGGTTGTTCTTCCAGAGAACCTAGGTTCAGTTCCCAACGGCCACATAGCAGTTCACAACTGTCTGCAACTCCAGTTCCTGGGGACCCAACACCCCCACACAGATATCCATGCAAGCAAAACACCAATGCACATAAAATAAAAATAAGTCAGTCGGGCGGTGGTGGCACATGCCTTTAATCCCAGCACTTGGGAGGCAGAGACAGGTAAATCTCTGTGAGTTTGAGGCCAGCCTGGTCTACAGAGCGAGTTCTAGGACAGCCAGGGCTACACAGAGAAACAGTGTCTTGAAAAAGATAAAATAAAAACCCAGCAGCCTCCTTTTCTCTCTGTTGTCATCACACCAAGAGTGAGGGGCCCACAGTGAAGCTGAGGTCCAGGCAAGGCCCAGGAAAGCCAGGTGGCTCTCACCTCACCCCTGTGAGGCCGCAGTGTTGAGGTTTCCTGGTGTCTCTCCATTCAATTGGGGAGTGACTTGCAGATCAGGATAGGGGCAGAAAGAACATCCACACATCCATCCATGCATTTGCCCATCTGTCTACCCATCTATCCATTCCCCTGCCTATATATCTATCTATCATCAGTCCATCCATCCATCATCTGTCCATCCATCCATCATCTGTCCATCCATCCATCCATCCATTCACTCACCCATCCATCCACCAAACCACCCATCCATCTGTCCTCTTACCCACCTATCTCACTCCCCATCCGTCCATTTTCACGCTCCTGGAATTCATGTATCCTCTCTCTCCCCCATCTACTGATCCATCAGCCATCCCTCCATCACAGTGAAGGCTTCCTTCCAGCCAGGCCCTAGAAGGCAAAGAAGGGCACAGTCAGCTGAGTATGGTAGGTCATATCTGTCACTCCAGCAGCTGTGAGGCTGAGGCAGGAGAATTGCCACAAAGTTAAGGCCAGCCTGAACTATAAAGGGAGACTCTATCTCGGCAAGATGGATCAGTAAGTAAGAGGGACTTGTTGCCAAGCTTGACAGCCTGCGTTTCATACCCAGGATCCGCAGGGTGGAGGGAGGCTCAAATGTGCAAGAGCACGCATAAATGTACCATAATAATAAATAAAATATAATAAAAATTAACCTCCCCACGCTTGGCCGTGGTGGTGCACGCCTTTAATCCCAGCACTTGGGAGGCAGAGGCAGGTGGATCTCTGTGAGTTCGAGGCCAGCCTGGTCTATAAGAGCTAGTTCCAGGAGAGACTCCAAAGCTACAGAGAAACCCTGTCTCGAAAAAACAAAAAAACAACAAAAAAAAACCAACAAAACAAAACAAAAACCTCCCCCCCAGAATGAAAAAGCAGTGCCAGAAAAAAAAAAAACCACAAAAACCTCTCTCCCTCGTCTGCCCTGTGCATTCCCAGCCTGCACACCCTCTCCCGCACCCCTTTCTTCTCCCTCGCCTGCCCTGCACACTTCCAGCCTTCACACCCTCTCCCGCACCCCTTTCTTGGCTGAGGAAATGAAGTTAGGTCCAAACAAATACTGCATCCACCGAGGTCCCCAAAGGGGACGCGTTCTGAAGAGCTGCAGGCTGAAACTCAAGGTCAGGCCAGCTCTGAGAGCAGCCTGATGTCCCAGAAACAAGGAATGCTGTGGAGGAAGGGGCACTCCTGAGGGGCTTTGGGCATTGGTAATTGAGTGTCTCAAACTCACTCTGTAGACCAGGCTGGCCTCAAACTCACAGAGATCTGCCTGCCTCTGCCTCCTGAGTGCTGGGGTTAAAGCTGGGATTAAATGTGCACCACAAGCCTGACTTTTTCTTTGAGACAGGGTCGCACGTAGCCTAGGCTGGCCTCCAACTTACTAGCTGAGGATGACCTTGAATTTCTGATCTCCAGTCTCCACCTCCTGAGTGTTGCGGCTACAGGTGTGGAGGGGTCACCTTACCTGGTTCGTGTGGTGACTCCTCGTGTGCGCTCTACCAGCGGAGCCACATCCCTAGGCCTGGACAGATCACTTTTGGGGGCTCCTGGAAGACTCTTTTCCAAGCCTGGGTTTGTGGTTGTTTACTCTGCCTCTGTGTTGGCGTTGGGCCTCCCCCTAAGTACCGTGTTATGTTTATATCTCAAGGATGATCAGTCTTCATAGTATGGCTCCATCTGGAGACCCCTGGCCAAGGATGCTGACAAAGATTCTTGCAAACCAAGCGTTCCTGGGAAGTTCCAGGTGGACATGGTGTTCTCCAGGACACCATCTGTTTTCTGGCTATGTCCTCTTTCAGGGAGGAGAAAGTCTCTTTAAGACTCAGGAAGTGGGGCCTGGAGAGGTGGCTCAGCGGTTAAAAGCACTGGCTGCTCTTCTAGGTCCTGGTTCGATTCCCAACACCCACATGGCAGCCCACAACTGTCTGTAATTCCAGTTCCAAGGGATTTCACACCAATGCACATAAAATAAAGTTAAATAAATTATTGAAAGTAAAAAAAAGATTCAGGCAGTGGGGGCTGGGTGGGAAGATGGCTTTGCAATTAGAGGGCTCATTGCTCTTCCAGGGCACTGATCAGGCCCAGCACCTACCCCAGGGGGTTCACAACCATCTGTAACTCCAGCGTCAGGGATCCAATGCCCTCTTCTGGCTTCCCTGGGCATCTACAGTTTTAAGTGTACAAATTCCCTCCTCCACAAATGTACACACACATAAAAATGATAAAACTAAGTCTTAGGCCTGGTTTGGTAGCACACACCTTTAGTCCTAGCCCTCCTGAGTCAGAAGCAGAGGCAGGAGGATCTCTGTGAGTTACAGGCCAGCCAAGTGCTACATAGTGAGATCCCATCTTAAAAACAAGAAGAAGAGGGCTGGAGAGATGGCTCAGTGGTTAAGAGCTCTGCCTGCTCTTCCAAAGGTCCTGAGTTCAATTCCCAGCAACCACATGGTGGCTCACAACCATTTGTAATGAGGTCTGGTGCCCTCTTCTGGCCTGCAGACATACACACAGAATATTGTACACACAATAAATAAATAAATATATAAAAAAAAACAAGAAGAAGAAATCGTAGGCTGGAGATGGCTCACATCTTTAATCCCAGCACTCAGGAGGCAGAGGCACGCTGATCTTGAACTCTAAGATAAATAAATAAATAAATAGGATGAAGTGTGATAGTCTATTCCAGAAACCCAGCACTCAAGAGGCTGAAGCAGGAAGCGCGAGGAGGATCAGATTCTGTCTCCAGAAGAAAAGAAAGAAAAACAAATAAATCCACTGGGTAAGAGGAGGCAGGCCGGCTTTGCCTTCGGATAGCTAAGGCAACGCTGCTTAAAGCAAGCCTCAGGCCAGTCCTGCTTTGGCCCCAGGCTCTGTCCGAAATGCCAGGGTGGGGGTGGGGGTAGCTGAGCCAGGGTTTGGGGTCACAGGTGTTGGGAGGGGGTGCTCAGAAAGAAGCTGCTTGCCCACAGCCCCTCTCCCAGCTTCCTCCAGGACCCTCCAGTGGCTCCTCTTTCTGAGGGCTTAGACCAGCTCTAGCCGGTGGGAGTGGATCCTCCCAGTTGGGACTAAGGAAAAGGTAAAAGGTAAAAGGTAGTCTTATCTCAACCCACACCTCAGCTCCTGCCTCCCAAGGCTTAGGATCAAAGAAAGGCCTTTGAACAGCAGGGCCAAGGCTGACTGAGTTCTAACCCTCCTGAGTACTGTTCATTTGTTTGTTTGTTTGTTATGAGACCTCTTACCTTGATCAAAGTCTGAAATTCCAGAAATATGTTACATGGCTTTTTTTTTTTTTTTTGGTTTTTTAGACAGAATCTCACTGTGTAACTCCAGCTGGCCTAAAACTCCCTTTGTAGACCATGCTGCCTATAACTCACAGAGATCCGCCTGCCTCTGCCTGCTGCCCGCTGCCTTCCATCTCTACATTTAAAGTGCTTACCATGTAGCTCCTCTTCCCTGCCTAGGCCGTGGGTTTTCTTTTCTTTTTTTCTCCTTCTTCCTCCTCTTTCTCTTTCTCTCCTTCCTCCTTCATTTGGTTGTTCAAGACAGGGTTTCTCTATACTGTCCTGGCTATCCTGGAACTCACTCTGTAGATCAGTCTGGCCTTGAACTCCCGAGTGCTGAGTTGAAGGTGTGTGCCACCGCTGTAATGATTGTTGTGTGTCTTTAAGAGACAAGCCAAGCCCACTCCCTCAGCCACCCAGCCATGGATTTTCTTCCAGCCGTCCATACAAGATGTATGTTACTCTCCCCTTAGCCAATCAGTAACTACCTTAGTTCCGAAACTTGGGCTGGCATAGCAAAGAAGGACCCTGAACTTTCCCGTTCTCTACCTCTCCAGTGTTGGGGCCATGGACACTCACTTTATAGCAGAAAGACAGTGTCTTAGTGTAGGCAGATTTTTCTGTCCCAACAGCTGGCTCCTAAATCACAACATGGAGACTTCCTATTAATTATGGAAGCTTGGCTGATAGCTTAGGCTTGTTCCTTGCTAGTTTTTTTTCTCTTTTTTTCCTTTCTTTCTTTTTTTAATTAATTAATTAATTATTTATTATGTATACAATTTTCTGTCTGTGTGTATGCCTACAGACCAGAAGAGGGCACCAGGCCTCATTACAGATGGTTGTGAGCCACCATGTGGTTGCTGGGAATTGAACTCAGAACCTTTGGAAGAACAGGCAATGCTCTTAACCACTGAGCCATCTCTCCAGCCCTCTTTCTTTCCTCTTTCTTCCTTTCTTCCTTCCTTCCTTTCTTTCTTTCTTTCTTTCTTTCTTTCTTTCTTTCTTTCTTTCTTTCTTTCTTTCTTTTTGTGACAGAGTTTCTCTGTAGCTTTGGAGCCTATCCTGAAACTTACTTTGTAGACCAGGCTGGCCTTGAACTCACAGAGATCCGCCTATCTCTGCCTCCTGAGTGCTGGGATTAAAGTTGTGCGCTAGCTAGTTCTAACTAGTTCTTATAACTTAAATTAACCCATATATGTGTGTATGTGTGTGTATTTTTTTTAATGTGACTCGGTTACGTTTACTCTGTACTCCTCATCCTGCTTCCTCTCCATCTGGCTGGTGACTCCTCCTCATTTCAGAAGCTCTTCCTGTCCAAAAGTCCCACCTATACCTCCTGCCTAGCTATTGGCTTTTTATGAAACTAATCACAGTGACATATCTTTACAGTGTTAAGGAATATTCCACGATTTCTTAGTTAGGGTTTCTATTGATGTGAACAGACAACACGACCATGGCAACACTTATACAGGAAAACATTTAATTGGGGCAGGGTTACAGTTCAGAGGTTTAGTCCATTATCGTCATGGTGGGAAGCATGGAAGACATGGTGCTGGAGAAGGAGCTGAGAGATCTACATCTCGATCCACAGGCAACAGGAAGTGAACTGTGTCCCACACTGGGTGTAACTTGAGCATATGAGACCTCAAAGCCCACCTCCACAGTGACACACTTCCTCCAACAAGGCCACACCTCCTAATTGTGCCACTCCATATGGGCCAAGCATTCAAACACATGAGTCTATGGGGGCCATATATTCAAACCACCACAGAGTGTCGAGAATTTTGCGGTCATATTCTCAGAACTAAGGTACATCCCAGGATTAGGGGAAGCTAGGCTCCAGGAAAGCTCAGGCTTATGTGAAATCCCTTTGTTAGGCAGCAACCCACACACTCTTTTCCGGGGAGGACTGCAGAGGACACTCATGAGCCCAGGTCCACACAGGCATGGATGGAGCAATATGATCTTCCACACCACACACACACACACACACACACACACACAGAGGCATGGATGAAGCAATATGATCTTCCACACCACACACACACACACGCATGGATGAAGCAATATGATCTTCCACACCACACACACATACACACACACACACACACACACACAGAGGCATGGATGAAGCAATATGATCTTCCACACCACACACACACACACACAGGCATGGATGAAGCAATATGATCTTCCACACCCCACACACACACACACACACACACACACAGAACCCATTTTTCAGATGAGAAGACCGAGTGAAGAGTCCACAGGGTGCTTGACCAAGGTCTTGGGTAAGAGACTCAGGTGGGATTCTTACCATTTCTCCTTCCTTGGTTAACAATGATCCATTTGGGCCCCACGCCCTCCTGCCAGCGCTGACCCCTCAGGGGGCCCCACAGCTACAGCTGATCAGGGGTGCTGTGGGCTGCCATTTAGTACCCTGAGGAAGAGTGGCTGTTGACTGGAGAGAGGCGGCAGCATCTGTGAATAATTCCTTCACATTAACAAAAATGCAAATGAGATGGAAGTTTGAAGGAATACTGATCAAGCCAGCCAGCTGTGGAGGGGAAAGCATACATTATCCAAGCTAGGCTTCTATGGCAAGAGGCTGGGGACCCCTGGCTCAGCACGCAGGGCTGTGATGATGCCCTGAGCCACTGCTGTCTGTGATGGTGGACAGTTGGTTCTCCTACCTGGCTTCAATATGGCCACCTTCTCAGATCCCGCATCCGAATTGTGAGCCAGGCAGGCCCTGTCCCTTCAGCTAGCAATGCCCTTCTGAGTCTGCCTGACATGTCCATCCATATGTGAAGCCCCTACCACGAGCCCGTCACGTCTTCCATTAAATGAATGCTCACTGAAATCTGCTGAGCTTTTCCGTGGGAATGAGTGACAACAGCCACTGGCGGGGCTAGGTGATGTCTCCTCCAAATCCCTATGTTCACATCCTAAACCCCACAGGGAATCGTTCGTGAATTCCCATGCGTGGCTGTGGCAAAACACCTGATAACTTGCGGGAAAGGAGATTTGTTTGCGTTCTTGGGTTCAGAGGAATTCAATTCGGCACGGTGGATCCTTCAAGAACCAACAGGAGTTTGTTAGGCAGAGGAGACACAGGAACTGGAACGACAGGCCCCCGATGGCTCACAGGTTAAATATTAGGCCTGAGGCAAGATAGCTAGGCCCAGGGCCCTTGCACTCAGAGATAAAATGTTTGCTAGTCAGGAAGCTGCCTCACCAGACACCATGTCTGGTGTCCCCTCGAACTTGGGCTGGCCATGTGAGGCACGGGGACTCAGTTTCCCCGCGCCATGGAAAGGCACTATTTCCCTACTCCAGTCAGTCTCGCGAGAGGGCCGTGTTGATTGGAGACTGGAGTGCAGCAATTTCTTCCCAGTGAAAAACTTCTATCCCAGAGGGGAGGCTCCTTGGGACTCAGGAAGTAAGCGGCAAACTCCGTTCAGGGAGTCTGAAATTTACCAGATGCACAAGGCCCCTCCCTCCCCGAGGTTACACAAGAGGATGGGCCGCGGCAAAGGCAGAGTTTAGACTAGCAGAGACACCGGGCAGTTCGGGGGGGGGGGACTGGGGCAGTCTGTAGTAGAGAGCTCTTGCCTTCAGCGTCCCGGAGCTGCCACCTGCCTGGGACTGACTTTTAGTGATGCAGCTGCCTTCGAGTTCTCCGTGCTCCTGTAAGTGACCCCAGGACACTCACTGGGTTGCTAAGTTGGACTCTGATAGCACCGTTGCTTCGGTTCCCTGTCTGGGATTTCTAACTGGAGGGAATGGAGCACTTACCCCCACGTCACTCAGATTCTCTGTTATGGTTTGAGTCTGAAATGCGTCCCCAGCTGCCAGCCCCCACCCCCAGGCTCATGGGTTCAGACACTTGGTCCTCAGTTGTGGGCATTGGTTTTGGGAAATTGGCCTAGCTGGTGGCAGTTCACTGGGGGTGAGGGTGGGGGGTGGGGTTGGCAGTTACATTTGCCCCCATTCCAGTGGGCTCTCTATTTCTTAGCGAGTGCCATTTGCTTCCAGCATACACGGCCATGACTGCCCCACCCTCCTAACTACTGCGGACTGTACTTATCACTTAATTTAGCCAGGTATTTTGCCATAACCATGAGAAAAATAGCTAATATGGTCTCTCCTTCTGCATCCTGAGCTGGAGGTCCTTCTCTTATCTTTCCTTCTTACTCGCCCTTATATCTATTTTTAAGGTTTTATTTTTACACTTGGGAAGCAGAGGCAGGAGGATCTCTGTGAGTTCCAGGCCAGCAATGGCTGGCTATACAGTGAGAAGGAAAAAAAAATATTTTTGGTTTTTTGAGACAGGATTTCTCTTTGTATCCTTGGCTGTCCTGAAACTCGCTCTGTAGATCAGCTGACTTCGGACTCAGAGATCCACCTGCCTCTTCCTCCCAAGTGGAGGATTAAAGGCATGTTCTGCCACTACTCGGCTAGAAACATACTTTTATTATTTAAAACATTGTGTGTTCACGTGTGTATGTGCTTGTGGGTGCATGGGTGAAGTAACTGAGGAGAGGAGCTGGAGAGAGTGATGGTTGTAAGCCGAGATGCAGGTTCTTAGAATCAAATTCCGGTCCTCGAGAAGAGCACCGTGAACTTTGAACCTCCGAGACATCTCTGTTTCTCCTTCTTCCTTCTTGTCTGCTTTTTTCTCCTTTTCTTTTTGAGACAGGCTCTTTCTGTGTAGCCCTGGCTAGCCTGGAACTTGTTATGTAGACCAGATTGACTTAACTGGCAAAGATCTGCCTGCCTTTGTCCCGAGTGCTGGGATTCCTGAGCCACCAGGTAGTGACAAGCCTCTGCTTGCTTCTGTGTACTCTGGAGAGAAGCCCTTTGCTTTGGGGGCTGGCTCACCTCTATGGGCTGCCTGACCCCTCCTTGCTGTTTGCGCTTCCCCAGAGCCAGGCAGTCTTCCTGGTGGCTTCTACATGTGAAAGCCGCCGTGGAGGCCGAGCCTGACTGTCCCTTCTGCCTTGCTTTGGAAGTCACACCGTGTTGTTGGTTATGAGGCGTGCGAGGGATTTTTGAGGGCACATTGTCATTGACGAAAGGGACGTTGTGTGACTGTCATAGGAAAATAGCGGGTCACAACAGCTGCTTGGGAAGGCGGGCCTCATTGCCACGGGAAGACACTCAAAATTCTTGTTTATTCATATTTGTATTTGTATGTGTAAGTGTGAGTGTGTGTCTCTGCACCCACCACAGGCTGGCAGGAGTTGGCGGAGGTCAAAAAAGGGCATTGGAGCACCAGGGCCCCTGTGAAGGGTGGGAGAATAAAGACAAGAGGATGAGGAAGAGGAGAATAGAGAGAAAATGGGAAAGATGAAGAAGGAGGGAGTAGAAAGGACAGGAGGAGGGAGAATGGGGGAAAGGGGAGGAAACTGGTGGGTGGGGGGAGTCCCTGCATTCTGGGTTTGTGACCCAGACACATCCTGAGACAGATCTGGCCTCCTGGACATGACCACACGGTGACCCTCTTGCCTCAGAGGTCTTTGGGTCAATCCCTGCCTTAGGCAGACTTGCTGGCAATATGGCTTTGGGGAGCTCTCCACCCCTTCCTTGCTGTAAATCTGAAATTGACCATGTCCTAAACATATAGAGGACACACACACACACACACACACACACACACACACACACACACACACGTCTATGGGAGAGAAGGGGCTGCTGGGAAGGGAAACTGACCCAGACGGACAGCAGCCAGGGGGGTGTGGTCTAGATCCAGTCACCCTAAGGTGTGTGGGCTTGGTGATTGTTTGTAAGAGTCAGATTTTGTTTTGTTTTGTTTATCAAGACAGGGTTTCTCTGTGTAGCCTTGGCTTTCCTGGAACTCACTGGGAAGACCAGGCTGGCCTCAAACTCAGAAATCTCTCTGCCTGTGCCTCCCGTGTTCTGGGATTAAAGGCGTGTGCCATCATCACTTTGTTGTCTTTTGGCAGAACCTCAGGTGTGACAGACAAGTGCTCTGCCACTGAGCTACATATACTGACCCCCTTCCCACTTTTTATTTGGAGACCCGTCTCGTGTATCCCAGGCTGGACCCAAACTCACTAAGTAGCTTAGGCTGGCTTTGAACTCTTGATCCTCCTGCCCACACGTTTCAGGAGTTGGGAATATGGGCCTACACTGCACTATGCTCAACTTCTGTCACTCATTTAAAAAAATAATTTATTTTAAAATTTTATTTGTAATTATGTGTGTGCATGAGTTACTGCCAAGTGAGTCAGTGCTTACAGAGGCCAGAAGAGGGCGTCAGGTCCCTTGCAGTGAGCATTACAGGCAGTCATGGGCCACACCAGTGTGGTTGCTAGGAACTGGACTCTAAACCACTAAACTATCTCTCCAGCCTTTGTTTTAAAAAATATTTATTTATTTATTTATTAAGTATACAACATTCTGCTTCCATGTATGCCCGCACGCCAGAGGAGGGTGCCAGATCTCATTACAGATGGTTGTTAGCCACCATGTGGTTGCTGGGAATTGAACTCAGGACCTCTGGAAGAGCAGCCAGTGCTCTTAACCACTGAGCCACCTCTCTAGCCCCTCTCTCCAGCCTTTAAACGATTTTAAAATTACATTTATTTGCTTATCCCATGTGAGGTTGCTCATGCCTCAGCTGTGTGAAGAGCTCAGTGGACAATTTTCGGGAATGGGTTCTCTCTCTTTCTCCAACCACGTGGGTCCTGGAGAGTGAGCTCAAAGTCAGGCTTGGTGGCAGTCACCTTTGCACGCTGGGCCACCGTGCCAGCCCCTGGTGACTTTTATTTAAGACAGTGTAAATTAGGCATGGTGACACACAATTTGTAATCCTAGCATTGAGGAGGCAGAGGTAGGAGGATTGCCATTTTTACAGGTCAGCCTGGGCTACATGGTGAGACCCTGTTTCAGAAAGGAATGGTTGGGCAGGGTGGCTCAAACCTGTAATCTCTGCACTGGAGAGGGTGAGGCAGGAGGATAGAGAATGTGAAGTCAGCCAAGGATACTGCTTAGGGAAATCTTATATCAAAAACTGAGAAAGAGGAGTGGGCAAGATGGCTTAGGGGTTAGGAGCACTGGCTGCTCTTCCAGGGGCTCTGACACGCTCACACAGTCATATGTGCAGGCGAAACGCCAGTGCACATAAAATACAAAGAAAACTGTTAACCCCTGCCTCATCATAAGGTGAAAATCAAAGACTCACGCCCGAGGCTGTCCTCCGACCTCCACATTCACACGCACAGGAGAGCACACTTACACAGGAATCACACGCACAGGAAAGCAAACATATCTGGGGCTGGAGAGATGGCTCAATGGTTAGAGACACCGACTGCTCTTCCAGAGGACCCAGGTTTGGTTCTCAGCACCCATTAGTTACTCCAATTCTAGGGGCTCTGACACCCACCTCTGAACTCCATGGCATCAGTCATGCGTGTGGTACACAGGTGTATACAGCCAGGCAAATGTTCTTCCACATAAAATACAAGGAAAAAAATATGTTCTGTTTTTCGAGACAGGGTTTCTCTGTGTAACCCTGGGTATCCTGGAACTTTCTCTGTGGGCACTGACCTCAAACTGCCTCTTCCTCCTGAGTGCCCGCCATTGCCACCAAGCTAAGTTTAAATTAAATTTTTAAAAATAATTATGTCTGGCCGGGCGATGGTCGCGCACGCCTTTAATCCCAGCACTCAGGAGGCAGAGGCAGGTGGATCTCTGTGAGTTCGGGACCAGCCTGGTCTACAGAGCTAGTTCTAGGACAGGCTCCAAAGCCACAGAGAAACCCTGTCTCGAAAAACCAAAAATAATAATAATAATAATAATTATGTCTGAAATTCATTCATTTGGGTACAAATAAAAATTTTAAATCATCTACTCCCCAAAGCTAAATACCTATTTGTTGACTCATTGATTGACTGAGACACAGGGTCTCACTATATAAACCAGACTGGCCTCAAACTCATAGAGATCCAATTGCTTCTGCCTTCCAAGAGCTGGGATTGAAGATGTGTGCTACTATGCCTGACCCAATTTCCAGTATTTTCTTTTATGTTAGTTCAGAGCTTGTCATTCCCTCTCCGGAAATCCTCCTTTCTCTCTCCCCATTTGTTACTGAAGCAAGTGTTTTATTCTGCTTACTTTAACAGTATGTATACACCCAAGTCTCTCTGTGTGGATGTGGACAACTGCAGGCACTCCCTGAAGCAAGAAGATCCCCTGCAGCTGGAATTTCAAGGATTCATAAGCTGCCTGAGGTAGGTGCTAGGAACTGAACTCAGGTTCTCTGCAAGAGCTGTATGTGTTCTCCGGACAGCCCGACTGTCCTGGAACTCACTCGGTAGACCAGGCTAGCTGTGAACTCATAGAGATCCACCTGCCTCTACCTCCAGTGTGCTGGGATTAAAGGAGTGCACCACCACTCCCCAGCTTTTTCTGTTTCTGTTTTTGTTTTGAGACAGATGCTCACTATGTAGACCAGTCTAGACTGGCTTCAAACTCATGGTTCTCTTGCCTCTGTCTCTCAAATAGAAAGTTGCACTGTAGATCGGCTACTCTTTGTTATTCAGTAACAGTCGCACAGGACAGACTAAGACATCATGCAGGAGCAGGTGACCAAATGAACAAAATGTAGTTCATTTGCACAGCAGAGTATTACCTACACTTAAAGGACATTCTGAGAGACGCTTCAATACGGGTGAGCCTGGGAACATCACACTGAGTGAAGTGAGCCAGTCGGGGAAGAACATAGGGGAAGAACATAGGTGGCCATCGACATGGCTCGGTGGGTGAAGGTGCTTTCCGCAGGGATAACCCCAGGACTCACCCAGTAGGAGAGAACTGATTCCCCAAAGTTGTCCTCTGAGCTCTTATACACGTATATGTACACACACACACACACACACACACACACACACGGTCTCAACAAAATAAACCAAAACTAAACTAGAGCAGTAAGTGGGTGACGAGGTTGGAGAAGGGACTGGGGAGCTGTATGTGATGGGGACAGACGTTCAGCTGGGGAGGAGAAAAGGGTTCTGCGGCTGGATACTTGTCAAGGCTTTACGGTACTGCGTATGCAGTTAGCATGTAGGCCTGCAGAGATGACTCAGTGGGTAAGAGCGCTTGGAGCTTTTGCAAAGACCTGGGTTCAGTTCCCAGCACCCATGTCCCTCTGTAAGTCCAGCTCTGGGGGAACCAGTGCCCTCTTCTGGCCTGCTTGAGTACTGCATCATATGCACAGATACATACCCATACACACTGTGGGGTGCACAAAATTAAAACAAAAATAAAATATTTAAAAAATGGTTACAATGGCAGTCCAGTGACATGTCTCCACTGTAGCACCACGAGGTGGTGGCTTACCAGGAAGGATCTTAACCTGTGTCCATTTTGGAGAGGAGAGCTATAGCGTCTGCCTCACTTCCCTTCTTCCCAGCATTGTGTTCGGTCTACTCCACCTATCCAAATTCTGCCCTATCAGGCCAAGCAGTTTCTTTATTAATTAACCAATGAAAGCAACAGATAGACAGATGACCCTCCTCCATCACTCCACCTTTAGTATTTGCCAGGAAGCCTGACAGAGTTTGATACTAAGTGCCCACATGGTAGAAGGTGAGAACCGACTCCTGCAAGCTGTCCTCTGGCCTCCGTATTTGCACTGTGGAATGGGTGTGCTCTGTACACACACACACACACACACACACACACACACACACACACACTACGTAATTAAATGAACAAAAAATAAAACTAGTTAATCTGGGAGTAGTGGTACAAATCTTTAATCCCAGAATTTGAGAGGCAGAGGCAAGAATTCAAGACCAGCCTGGTCTATATAGTGAGACCCTGTCTCAACAACCCCCCCTTTCCAACAAAAACAAACCCAAACAAACAAGCAAACAATGTGGTTAAAACAGGCCCTAGTGTGAAGACCAGTTTGAATGCCCAGATGCACGTGTGGCAGCTACCAGTAATGCCAGCATTCCCAAGGCAGACGATTCCTGGGCAAGCCAGGGAGCTGAACTAGTCAGAATCACTCAGCTCCAGGCCCAGTGAGCGAGCCTGCCTTGATAGATCAAGTAGAGAGAGAGCAACAAAGACACTTGACGCCAACTTTGGGTCACCACACAAGTACACATCTTTGCATGCGTGTGCGCACACAGAGAAGGCTAAAATGGTAATTTTCTTTGTTTCCCGAGACAGTCTCCCCAGGCAGCTCAGGTTTGTCTTGACTTTGAGCCTCTTGTGTGCCCATGCCCTGGGAAGCTCCCATTCCCATATAAGGTCATTTTGAAGTATTGTTGCTCTAAAGGTGAAGTTAACTTTTCCCAGGTGGAACCCTGGCAATGGGTCAAAGTAACTATCCCAGGAGCCGGGGGGATGGCTCAGTGGGGTAAGAGGACTTGCTGAGCAAGCAAGAGGGCTTGACACTTGGACACTTGTAACCTTTGTTCTAGGGGCTGGGGGTGGGTGGGTGTGGACACCGGAGGATTGCTGGGGCTTCCAAGCAGCCAGTCTAGCTCTCTGTTCAGTAGGAGACCCTGTCTCAAGGGAAGAGGGTGGAGGGCAATAGAGCCAGTAGCTCCAGATACCCTGCACATACGCCCACCCCCATGCCCCACCGCTACACACAAGCACCGATTGAACCAAGGAATTTACTGGCCTGAAGTATTGGGGTTACTCAAAGGAGTGTGGGTGACCCTCAAACAGCCCGGTGGATTGTTACTACTCATGTAACCTTGGGAAGGGGTCTGTGACTGCTGTAAGAACTTTAATTTGGCTTTACTTGATGTGCCCGAGAGCCCATGACTTTCCTCTATGATAGGCTGTTTGCAATTTTGAGGAGATTGTTTCCACACACAGGAATTAGAGGTGGGGGTGTTCTTCAGTCTGTAACAGAGCCCCTGAAAAGAGGGCACTGTACCAGGGGAACAGAGTCTGGCAAGGGGTATCCTGAAGGAGAATCAAGGTTCCCAGCAAAAAATAATCAAGAAGGCAGATCTTTTTGGCCAGAGCAGTTCTCAAAGTTTCTTGGGAGATAACGTACCTCGGCTGCTGAACCTGGGCACGCACAGGTGTTGGTGGGGTGCCCCTGCCTCCTCTCTGGGGCGCAAACACAGAGGTGCCCTGCCCTGAAGCTCTGAAGGGTGGGCGCCTGTCAGGTTTAATCTTGGTGAGTTTGTTTTTGACTCTCGGTCGATGGGAAGGGATTGAAGTGGGAGTGGGCGCCGGCGCGGAGAGGAGAGAGCGGCTTTCAAAGCTGTAGCCATGGGAAATGTTTTTCTTTCCTGCTTGAAAGAAAATGCATGCCAACGAAAGATAAAAGGAAAAAGGCAGCGTGTGTGTGTGTGTGTGTGTGTATGCGTGCGCACGCGAGTGTAGAGAGAGATATGAGCATGGGGGGAGAGAGATACTGGCTCAGATTTGATCAGGGTCAACCCACCTCTCTCTTTCTCTCCTGTCCTTACTTAGACTGCCCCCACTTCCCTGGGTTTTAGGGCCCTGCTTGATGAGGTGCCTCTGCCTGGTAAGGACGCCAGACAGCAGCATGTAACCGACAGAGAGGCTGTGGGGTCTGGGAATGGGTGAGAAATCCTAAGGTCTAAAGGGAGAGGGAAGATGTGATTCTCCAGGTGTGTGGACTTCCAAATCTGTACTGGGGTCCGTGAATGTGCACAGGAGGAGCACCCACCTTTCTACCACACCCATCCCTACTCACCAGAGACTCTTCTTGATTTTTGTGGTTTAAAAAAAATGTATACTTAAAAAAACATTATCTATTGTGTATATACTGAGCATGTCTGCAAGTCTATTCTCTTTCTGCCACCTGGGTTCCTCCAGGGATTGCCCTCAGATTGTCAGCCCTGGGCAAGTGCCTTTATCTGCTAAGCCATTTTGCTGGCCTCCTTGATTGATTTTTGAGAGAGGGAGAGAGTCTTTATGTAGGTAGGCCTCTTTTAGTCAGGCAGTGGAGGATGACCTTGAACTCCTGTTCCCCTAACTTCCACTCTCGGATTCTGGCGTTATAACTAGGCACCGTTATAAGTAACTGGAAAAGAAAACGAAAACTAGAATTTTATTTATTTTCCTTCTTATGGAACGAGGTCTCACTACGGTGCCTTGGCTGGCCTGTGTAGATTCACGGAAAACCACCGGCTTCCGGCTTCAGAGGCCCCTGTGGCTGGCTTTGGGTGTAGCCTACAGGTAGACTTGTGGGAGTGATTGGTCACAGCGCTACAAGGGAAAAAAAAAGTCCTACTTTCGTAGGACCCCGAACTCCCAGCCCAAGCAACTTCCTAGCTGAGCGGGTGTGACCTCCGGCATCTCCTCCATGAATTCTTTTAAGACAAACTTAGACCACAGAGTTCTGAGTCTGCAGTGGCTTCCCTGGGCAACGTAGAAGCTGGGAGGGCTCAGCCACAGAGGGTGGGACAGCCCCAATTTGGAAGCGACCAGCCCAGATTTGGAGGCACCACGTGGGTTAGGGAGGCGGGAGGCCAGGAGCTGCCTCTGGGCGCCAGGCATGCTGTGGAATTTGCGCCACAGCTCCCTAGCATGCTCGGGCCTGCCAGCCAGCCCCGCAGAGGCCCAAACAAAGCTGGGAGCCAGGAGAAAGGGGGAGGGGAGGGAACTTCTGAGATCAGGCAGCCCCCTCCTGGGGCACCGAGTCCCCACCTAGGTGCTGCGCCCCTCCCCAAACACACGTGCTGCCAAGCCCTCCATTAGTCACCCCGGCACTCACACACATAAATCCGATTAGTCACACCCCGCACAGACTCGCTGCGGAACACACCCGGTCACACCCAGACAAAGACCCGAGGTCCCCAAAGAGGCCTAGTTTGTCCATCGCGGTTTGTTCCCCATTCCCCAGGGACTAGCATGGCGTTTTGCGGGAGAGAGCACCGCAGTCTGGGGTTCACAGGCGTTTTCGCAGCAGCCAACTCCCCCTTACGAGGCATAGCACCCCTTAAATAACCACAGTACCCCTTAAGCTCCTTCGAAGCTCCCCTTGGGGCATACATGCCACAATAAACACCCACCAGTATCCTTGGCCACCCCCTCTCCCGTCTCTCTGGGGGTGCGTGGGTTGACACTGGGCCCCCTCCCCCACGCCAGTCCTGGGACAGGTCTAGCAGGAAAACATTCCCCCCCCAAGGTCACCGCAGCTCTAAAGCGGGCAGCCGGGGAGCTGATTTATTTGCAGTAACGCTATCTCTCTGATTCCGGAGTGGGGGGGGGGGGGGAGAGAAAGAAAAAGAAAAACGCTTGCGGTGGAGTTTAACCTTGGATGAAACTGGCGACGCTTTTTTTTTTTCCGAAGCGCTTCGTTGGGGCCTTGCTTAGACTGCTTGGCCCGGAATGTGGATCTGCAGCCTCTGGAGCCTCTGGCTGCTAGGCTACCACCCGGTCAGTTCTCATATTTCTCTGCGTCCAGCCCAAATCCCTCGGCCCCCCTAAGAGTGCTTTTGAGATATCGTAGGGAACCCAAGAGTTCCGTGAGTGAGAGCAAGGTTTCCACGTCCCTGCACCCCGCATCTGACAACACTGATATGTAGGGGGGGTTAAATGCTCGCCCCCACTGTTGCTGTTCCCACCCTAGGCCCCATGCACTCAAGGAGACCAGCATAATGGTCTGCTGCCTGTCCCTTTGCAAAGAAAATTCTTGTGGCATTAGACGTTATTAACCAACCGCAAATGCATTCACCTTGGTAGTTCCTCCCTTAGGGGTAACCGTCACTGTATGGCCGCCACCACCAGATGACCAATGCCTGCTTTCCGGGTGGTTCAGTCTGGGTATCAAAGGCGGGTGGTGGATTTGGGAAAAACCAGACCCGAAGGAGATGCTTCGGGGTGTCCTTGGCAACGTGTCAAGGGAAGTCTAGGAGGTCCTGCCTCCAAATACCATGCCTGTAGCCACCTCGGTCGGTTCTTGGATGCTCCCCTCCCCCCCAAAATAAATCCTGTGTAAAGGCCTGGTATTAATATGGAGCCCAGAGCCCCCCCTTGACATAAATGACCACCCCACCCGCCCAGACTCATCGAACTTTCCTACATGAAGTGCCCGGGCCCAGACACCCCTACCCCAGATCGTGATCTGTGAGGCCCGACACTCGCGGTGCTGGCACCGAGTGGGTGAGGCAGCTCTTGGCGAATGGGGAAGCTCCTGGCTTGATTCCCTGCGTGGTCTCGGGGTCCCCAGGCCGTGACCAAGGAGAGAAGAGTGCCTGGCCCTGCCTCGGGGAGGAGGGCCAGCGCGCAGATTTATGACCCTACCCGGTCCCCGCGCACCAAAAGCGTCTTGAGCCAGACAGTGGAATGTAAGACCCGACCCGGGCCAGAGGAGGAGGCCAGGGTCGGAGGCGGGGCTGAGAGGAGCAGAAATCCGAAGTGGCCGGGTGCCACCGCCCCGGGGTTACCGGTTGCGCGCTGGGGTCTGGGTGGCGTGCGAGGCTCTGGCACCACGTCTTTGGTCTTGCTGGCGGGCCTGGGTTGCCCTTGGCTGGAAGAACCTCTTCAGGATACCCAGCTGCTGATGGGCCAGCCGCAGCGAGAGATTGCGAGCGTGGCTGGGCCCGGCGCGGCCTCTCCGGGTTTTAGCGGCGCCCGGGCCGGGAGCTCTTGGGTAGCCGGATTTAGGATCTACTGGAAACACCCGCCTTAGACTACTGTGGCATCTCCGCGGGAGGCACAACACAGATTTCTCTTGGGGTCCCCTTAAGTCTCCAGTGGAGTTACACTCCTTGGGAAGCGCTGGATCGGGGCAACGAATAGAAGGTGGTTTGGGGGTCCTCTCTGAGAAAGGGAAACTAGCTTTTTCTTTTTCCTTCTTCCCCTTATGGAGGAGGATGGGTGGAAACCTGTCCACATCGATAGCAACACCGGAATTGTGGAAGATGAGGGGTCAACCTTTCGTGGGGCAGAAGTGAGGGAAGCGCGGGGTTCCCTGGAGCTGGACAAAGGCGCACCGCAGGGGAGGCAGCCGCGCTCAAGGTTGGCCTGTCCTCTGGTTTTACAACAAAGAGCTTTCAGTTTGGTCCGTGGGGATTCGTTGAGAGCGTCCAGACCAAAATCTGGAAGAACACACTGAAATCCTCAGGAGTGGCCGGGGACAACCATGCCGGACCAGACAGGCCAGCCCGGGTCTGTTGTCCGGGAACTGTGCCCTGGGACTGTGTGGAGGTCCCCACCCCCAACTGATTTTCCATTCAGTCAAGTACAACACACACACACACACACACACACTGCGTCAACGCAGTTTTTCTGGCCACGGATCCTGCCGGGTAAACAAGCGGGAGAGATGGGGGGGATGGGGTGCGGAAGATGGCGCCTGGACCCGTGGTCCGTGCGGTTGTCACCAGCTCCGTTTTAGGACGCGTATACCAGGCTTTTGTAGTTGAGTGTGGCTCAGTCCGGCCTGGAGGTCATTTCCCCAGACCCGGAGGCTCTCTGGAGTGGTGCTGGCGGTGCAACCTCTGCTTTTCTGGAAGTCCCCACGCCCCAACATGGCTCCCGGCCGTTGTTAAATGTGGGGGGACACGGGCGCGTAGACCAGAGCTCTCCGCAGACTAGTACTTGGCTGCGTGGAGAGATGCGGGAGGGACTCAGCCTGTGTTCCCCTGCCCAGGGGCTGGGAATCCGGCGCCACCGGTTCCCCAGGTCCTACGCACCGGTGGCCCGAGGGCCGAGTGGCAGGTCGAGAGGGGACCCCGGGCGCCGCACATTCCAGAGGGGAGAGGGCCACGTTCCACACCAGCCAAGGCCCTAATGAAACTCTGGGTCGGTAAGCCATGCCGACAGGGCGCACACTTGAAAAATGCAAACGCCATCGGCAAATCGGAATAATTTTTTATTAGCAGCTAAATGATTTATGGCACAATACCCCGCCGTCACAATTACGGCGTCTTGGAGCATCCAGGGGTGAAAACATTAAACATTTATAAAAATAGGCCTTTGTTTTTTTCCAACCCCGCAAGCCTTCTGCTCAATCCCCCACCCCATCTCTCTCAAAATACGTATTTTTTCTTGAGCTGTATTAAAATAAGGAAAACATTCTGGATCCCGGGAGGGATGAGGGGGTTGGGGGAGATCAGGGCCTGCGTTCTGAATATCGGAGGGCGATGGGGGTGGGGGAACGCGTTGGGATTGAGGCGTGGGAGGGTTTAACTGGGAACCCACAAAGGCCTCTGGATAAAGCTCAAGGGCACTAGACGCCCCCCACCCCCTCAGCCCGTTCCTCTCTTGTTTCTACAGCCAGCGCAGTTTAACGGCATTTATTTTATTTCTTACCATCAACCTCCCCTCCCCTAAGGCACACAGACACAATACCTCCTTTCTCTAACCCCCCTTTCTCCGTCTTTGCTCCTGGCCGTCCCCGGGCTGCACCGGGCGCCTCCGGTCGCCCCTGGCTGCCACTGAGACCCGTACGCCCAGCTCCAAGCGTGCGGACACCGCCGCTAAGTTCCCCTTGGCTCGGGCTATTTTCGTTCTTTTCTCTCCTTCTCACTCCTCCCTCCTCCCCCCCACCGGGCTCCAGCTTCCCAAAGAGGGCAGCCTAGAAACCAGCGCAGGAAGCTCCAGGAAGGGCAACTTGAAACTGCCCTCAAGAGGCCGAATTTTTTTTCCCTTCAAATTTATCCTGGAATTAAATTAGACACCCCCAGTTCTCTCTCGAATCTTCCCCCTTCTTTTTTTTCTTTCTAAAAGTGGAGAAAAGAAAATAGAACGGATGAGCGCTAACTAGCTCATTAAAAAAAAACCCTCAGAAAAATTGCCTTAAAAATGGATTTTCTTAAAAAAAAAATAGCAGCGCGAAAACGCTGAGTCCGCAGAGCAGGGCGAAAGAGCGGGCTCCTTTTGTTTTAATTAAAATCCTATAACCACGGTTGCTCTCGAGGCAGGATCTGCAAGCTCTCTGCCTTCCCGAGCTTCTTTTCCAGGGTAGGTAATGCCTAGCTGGGCTCGGGCTCCTGGGGGCTTGCGGAGAGGGTGCGGGGACCCCGCCACCCCAACTTAGTTCCTTGGGCGAGGACCACATTCCCTGCGCCCCCAGCCAGGTAGATCTGCCGTACGCAGTTCCCGGCCACTCAGCCCCTAAAGTTTTTTTTTTTTTTTTTTGCTGAAGGAGCAAAATTAAAAGTACAAAGTCTGGGGGATTGGGCCCCCCCTCCCTCTCTGGCCGCCGTAGCCAGCCAAGCACTTTTGGGCTTGGCTTGCTTCCTCTGAGCTCAACAGATTTTTTTTCTCCCTTTCCCGGTCTCGCCCTCCCTGGAGGGGGCGCGGCGGATGGAAGGCGAGAGAGGCCCCCAGCCAAGAGGTTTTTAATATTACACCTTAATAGGTTTCAGAAGGCCCCGTGGAGAAATGCTAATAGGGCTGAAATGTCAGAACCGAGAGGGATTCAGCTCGCGCTCCGCCGATCTAATCCTTTTTTCTGCTCTGGTTTTTCTTGGGGGATGGAGTGGAGGAGGAAGGAGGGGCGCCCACGCCAAAAGGGGCTTTGGGGAGGGGCGCGCGCTGCGCACTCGGCCGCAGAGCCCCACAGCCCGGGTTTCTATAGGAACCCTTTTTATAAGATGCAACTCACCGCTGCCGGCCGCCGCGGCCTGTCCAAAATATTAAATAGTAAAGCCTTCTGCCACCGCGTTTCAGGGAGGGGACCCGCAGGCTGGGGAACAGGAAAAAAAAGGAAAAAAAAAAGGCCTTGTCGCCTGGCCACCCCACCCGACCGCGACTGCTGGGGGGGGGGGGGACAAGGAATGAATCGCTGCTTTATTTTAAAAGAAAAAGGAGAAAAAAAGCAGGCCTTGTTATTTCCGCGTCTGAACTGCGCGCTTTGGAGTGGCACCCTGGAGAGAGAGCACCGGGCGCGGGCGCAAAGAGCAGCCCGTCAGCTCCCGGCCTATCCCGGCTAGCTTGTCACCTCCTCCCGCTGGAGGAAGCTGACAGGAGGCCTTGCAGAGCCCGGGATTGCGGCGACAACCATCTTCCTCTATTTTGATCACTCAGCCCAGACGCAGGAGGAGGGGCTGGGATGGGGGGGGGGGAGAAAAGGGAGAAGAAGGAGAAGGGGGGGCTGCTGGAGCTGGTGAGGGGGAGGGCTGCCTAGAAACGGCTCGGAAAAATTCTCACCACCAGTTTTGATCATTCAGCCCCGCCGTGGGGAGCCTGGAAACTGCTGGAGCCCCGAGGTCCGTAATTGGTTTTATAGGAATGGCTGAGGGCCAAGGTGTTTACATGCGCGTGATGGGCGGCGCGCGGGGCCAATGCGCTGCGGCCGGGGGCTGGCCCGAAGGGGGGGCGGGCACCCGGGAACAATGCGTGTTTCTTCGCCTGCTAGGCTCCCCTCCCCCAACCCCCTCACCCCCCCCCCCCAGCTTTTTTTTTTTTTTTTTTTTTTTTTAGATCCAGCGAGAGGAACTTGAAAGGGGGGTTGTGTAATGTACCTTTTCCAATCCCGGGCTGTATATGGAGATTTGGGATTCTTTAAACCGGCGCTACCTGGATTTTATTAAAAAGCGGGGAGCTCGGCGGGAGGAAAGCTGGCTTTTCCGGGGGCTGCGGGAGCAGGGCCGCGGGAGGGCGGAGGAGTTGGCGCGCCGCGCGCCCGGCCCGGGGAGCGGTTTTCTACCAAAAAAAGGAAAGGCGGGCAAAAAGTGTGAGGCGGCTGCGGGTGGCGGAGGGGAGCGGCGGCCGAGGGATGGCGGGCAGTACGGGCGCCTAGCCGCGCCGGGAACCGCGGCGGTCGCCGGAGTCGCCGTCGGAGCCTGGAGCCCGGAGCCCCGCCGCGCCAGGTACGCTCCGGGTCCCGATGCTCCCCAAACTTGTGCAGCGCACCCCTCAGACCCGCTGGGCATGCGTTCCCCGAAACTGTTGGGGTCCCCAGAAGGGACGCAGAGGGCAGGGACCTGGGGGAGAGGGCGCGCCGCTGCGCCCTGGGCTCCCACCCGAGCTCCCAGCCTGCAGCGCCGCCGAGGGCGGCGGTTCCCTACTTCGTTCCCGGCAGGCGGCGGGCTAGCCGGGGGACGCCGAGACGGTTTCGATTATAGGCTGTTTTTAATTAAAAGCCGGAATTCAGCCATTTTAGCTGCATTTAAGAGGAGAAAAGTAGAGGAGGACGCAGAGGAGCTCCGCAGATGGCCACGCCAGCTTCTCGACCATCGTAAAGGCTGCTCCATAGGGCTTCACCCCGACTTCCTTAAAGTGGGGCGCCTGGGCAGTGCCGTTTTCAAAACGTTGCCTTTAAAGAATATTATCTTTAAGTACATGCGGGAAACTCCTCGCGTCTTTTGAGACACGTATTCCGGACTGTGGCGGCCGTAGATTTTTTCAAAAGTAAACGCGGACCTGGTAACCAGAGCCTGATGAGAGCAAGGGAGGGGGGTGTTTGTAACCAAAGCCACGTTAAAATAGGCGTCCTTAGCAAAGTTGGGGGAAGAGGACTTTGGGGTCTGGCGCAGGGCGGCCACCCGGGAGCCCGTGGCTTTGGCTTAGTCCTCCGCTACTAAAGCGCCCCGGGCCTCCCGGAATCAGGATCTGGAGCTGCCAGGGGCTGGCGGATGGTCTGCGAGGAAGGGATGGCCTCTCCGAGACCTCCTTCTGCCCCCCACGGGAAAACGACAGATCTTTTAAACAAACAGCTTAAACTGGAATTAGAGGGGCTTCTACGCGATGCTGGGGAGGCGCCCCTGTGCTGGCCCGCGCTCTTATGGTTTTTTCCTTTGTAGGTTATTTTGGGGGGTGTGTGGGTCGCAAAGCTAGAGTAGAAGCGAGATCCTAGGAGCCCCTTTCTTCCCTGATGACCCCCAAATCCACACCAGGCCACGTCCTCCCAGCCTTGTGATTCCTAGGCCCAGGCGTTGGAAAATGAAACCAAATCTTGTTTTGGAGGAGGCTTTTTCCAGTCCGCGGACAAGAATGCCACGTCCTGGGGACTCGGATTCTGCGACTCCCAGTGGCCCAACGGGGGCAGCAGGAGGGGGCGGTGATCTTCCTTTAAAAATAAGCCCGCTTTTGTATCTGACCTTGGTAAACAGCAACAAAAAGCCTCGAAATCAAACACTCTTTATTATTATTTTTGGCGGCTCACAAAACTCAGGGGAAAAAAAGGAGACGAGGTCCCCAAAAAGGTTAAATATTAAACTTTGAGGATCAGATAGTGGCATGGCGTTATGGACACATTTCGACCAACTCTAAAGAGTTTGCAGTTTTAAACCCCCGGAGCATGTGACGCCTGGAAAATAAAGCACTCTTCGGGTTTGGATTTAGCTGAACGGGCGCGGTCGGCTGAGTGGCCTTTCCCAGTTTCGGGAGGACTTAGCAGGCAAGAGTCCGGGTTGGGACGCAGCTCGCCAGGGCAGTTTTCCCGAGCCAGATCCCTGGGAACCCCGAGCTGGTAGAGGAAGGACCATAGGTTGTGGCTTTTCGCGGAGAGGGGGCGGCTACTCCTGATTTTATTTCTGACCATCAGCTTGGTTCGCTACTCTCCGACCCTGACGGGCGAGGCGACTTTCTGAAACTTGTTTTCTTTTTTTTCTCCCCCCCCCCTTTTTCCCCTTTCCTCCTCTTCTGTGTCTTCCGCGGCTCATCTTATTCCCTCGCCAAGACGCCGTGTGCGCCTCCTCGCGCATCTCCGCTCGGCCGCCCGGAGGGGACTCACCGCGGGCCGTTCGTGCGCCCCGGGCCGCTGGCCCGTGGTTGAGCGCAAGCCCCGCTGGCCGCCGCCATGCACGCCGCGGAGCGCCCGCCACCCGAGGACACTAGGACTACATCGAGGCCGAACTTTTAAGTCCAACTGAAGGAGGCCGGCTGGCCGGGTGGGGAGGCTGACCGCGGCACTCCCGCGGAGGATGGATGGCCGAGATTTCGGGCCCCAGCGGTCCGTCCACGGCCCCCCGCCGCCGCTGCTGTCCGGCCTGGCCATGGACAGCCACCGCGTGGGCGCGGCCACCGCCGGACGCTTGCCCTCCTCGGCCTTGCCAGGTCCCCTGCCGCCCGGGAAATACATGGCCGGTCTCAACCTGCACCCGCACCCGGGTAAGTGTTGCTCACTGCGCTGGCACCCACCCTCTGCCTTGAGGGGGATCCTGGGGAGGGGAGCCCTGGGCAGACCTCCGCGACTGGAGCTTAGAGTCTCTGTCCTGTTTCACCAGGGTGTGTTGGAGGCTCAGCTCCCAGCGCTGAGGTCGGTCCCGAGGCTCTGGGAAGACAGTCTCGGTTTCTGTCCCTGGTGTACTGATAGTCTCAGTCTTCCCGAGGCTCAAGTGTCTGCAGAGTCACAGCCGCCTTGGGGGAATCCCAGTCCAAGAGCTCTTGAGGAAGTGGAGTTTGCAAGATAAATAAATAATAAAAATTAAAAAATAAAAATAAACGTAGGCGACAAAACAACGTGTCAACTCCGCACCTCGGGAGACGCCCGGTCCCCGGTCCTTTTCTTGGCGACCTTCCTCCTCGTTGCATGGGTGGGTCTTGGGTTCGGTCCCCTCGTGGAGCCGCGTCCCGGGCAGTCCCACAACTCGAAGGATAGGGTGGGGGAAATAAAGAATGACCTCAGTTTTAGGAGCCTGATCTATGGTGAACTCTTAAGATCCTGGGGACCCTGGTTATTTGGAAGAAATGAGTGTACCAGGTCTGTGCAAACCAGCCGCCAGTCCGGCTGAGCACGGGCTGCACTGGGTACCCTGCGGTGGCGCACGGGAAGTTGTGGCTGAGAAGGCCCAGTCCCTCACCGGTTTCCTCGGGCTACTCGGGGAGGAGCAAAGGGCCAGGCAGGGCCGAGGCAAGCCTTAGCCACCGTGCGCTGGGAGAGAGGGAGCCTGGGATCAGCAGACCTGCCTGGTGGCGGCTCCGTGAGCGGATCCCTCCCCGGTCGCTCCTTGCTTCTGCGCCTGGCTTAAGAACCCACCAACTCTTCCTTTAAAAGCACTACCTTGTCGATTTCCCAGCGATCCCGCTCTTCTCGTCCTTGAAACAAGTCTTGGAACAGAAACCCTTGGGGCCCAGAGCCACCACTTAAGTTTCTCCCCCTGCCCGCCAGGGTGACCGAGGCTCGCCGATTTAGCCTCTGCCTTTGATTTTTCTCCTGGAACTTTTCTAGAATCGGAGTCCCGGACTCAGCGGGACAAAGGGCCTTTGTGAAGTGCCTGGCGGGGGAGGGGCGAGCGGAGATCCCTGTCGGCGGGGGCGCGGGGACCCTGGTCAACTCCCCCGGTGCGCGTGTGCCCCTTGAGAGCTGGAGGTGCGTCCGCACGGGGGGGGGGGGTTGGTGGTGACAAGACCAGATTCGTACAAGAATGGTGCCCTGTGACCTAAGTGGGGCATCAGAGACTATTCCCAAGGCACGATTTGGGGATGGCCTTGGGATACAAAGGCCATTTGGGCCAACTCCTCTTGAACCTCTGAGAGGGACCATTGGAGATTTCATGGATGTGTGAATTTGCGTGCTTTTTGGGGTCCCTGGGTTAGTTGTTCTGGCTGGAGGTGGTGGCAGGGGCTCCTCTTGTGGCCTGGGAATCTGACCTCAGGGTGTTCCTGGCTGGCTGAGTCTCAGCTTGTCGCCTGCTCCAGGACTGCCTGGGATCTGGCCCAGACCTGGCTGAGAGCAGCGCGCCGGCCACTCCTTGCCGCCGTTCTAAGTGCTCTGCCCTTTTTCAACCCTGGTAGCATAGCACAGTTACACTGCCTCCGATGCCTAACTCGCGATCTGGTGGATGGGGTGACAGACTAGAAAGTCCAGCTGGAAGACCCCTTGGAATCCTGTGTCGTGTCCTTCTCTGCTTGCAGCTGTGTGACTTACGCACAGGGTGGCTTGAGGGCGTGGAGGAAATGGAGGGAAAGCCACTGCAGTCCCCCTGAGGCCTCGCTTACCAGAGAGTGAAGAGTGGGGGCCCTCGAAGCTCTCTATGACTTCCCGCTGGCCCCATTTGTCCCCAGCTCCAGATGGGGCAGAGAGACCGGACCCCAGGTCAACGCCCAGAGCTGAAGCCATTCTTAATCCCATTAACTACGACATGGGACTGCACCCCATTCAACCCTAGGGCTGGTGGGGATAGAGGCGGAAGACACCCTCCCCCACTCCGCTTTCTTTGAGGGGTGCAGGTGCAAGATCTTTTCGCAGGGCACCACCCTGTGCTTTTTCTGGCTGCTAGCTCCTTGGATCTTACCAGCTTTCTCCAGCCATCTTTATTTGTTTACTTTTGTATAAAAAGCCAGAGAAGCTGAGCTGTTTGCCAGGGTCACACAGCCTGGGGGGAGAAGGGGGTGTTTGTTAGCATTGGTCTGGTCCCCTGGGGAATGTGTGTACGTGCCCATGGCTGCTAGGGTGCAGAAGCACCTATGAAGTCCACCAAGCAGGGGGAACTTGTCTGGTAACCTTGCGGGAGGAGGGCTGTTGAGTGAGGGTCCGCTGGAGGAAGAGTGGTCTGCTCTGGTACGGGTTTGGCTAAGGGCTCTCTAGTCCCTTTCTCGGGTGAAATAAAACAAAAAACAAAACCAAAAAACAAATGAGGTGCCAGCTATGGAGGCTCACACCCAAATCTCAGCACTCAACAGAGGCAAAGACAGAAGGAGCAGGAGTTGGGGCCAGCCTAGACACTGTATCTTAAACACACACACACACACACACACACACACACACACACACACACGTACGCACACATACGCACACGTCGGTTTGCATCGAAGGCTTCTTCCTTCGTTCTTTGCTCTAAGTCCTGCTGTTGAACTACAGTGTTCACAGCCTGTCAGTGAGATGGACCAGTGGGCTGGACTCTTATGTGCTGGATTTGGGATCCTTGAATCTTTCATGTTAGAATCCTGTTAGCAAGATCTCACACCTGGCTACTTATTTTCTCTGAACCCACACCCTGGACTGAATGAGGGGTGGGACTCAGGTCTGGACACAGGAGGCACTGCACTTTGACCTGGCCTTTCGACAATAGGCCATGGGCTCCCACTCTGGAACCCATCCCGTTAGCCTACTGGGCTTGATTTAGAAACATTAAGCAGTTAGGACTGACTGGGGAGACAAGGAATCCAGAAGATAAGGGTTCTTTCTTCCTTCCTTCCTTCCTTCCTTCCTTCCTTCCTTCCTTCCTTCCTTCCTTTCTCCTTGAACCCTTCTTTCTTTGGTCAGAGACAGCAATGGAGAAGGCTCTGAACCCAAGGGCCTCTTGGGTTCCCTGGTGTTTGGAGTGGTCACCTCCTATTCTTTTTGATTTTTTGTTTTTCTTTTTATATTTTAAGTGTGTGTGTGTGTGTGTGTGTGTGTGTGTGTGTGTGTGTGTGTACAAACCCCACTGCAGAGACAATTGGCTGGAGTTGATTCTCTCCTACCCTGTGGGGCCTAGGATGGACTCAGGTGTGGCCACGGGCCTCTTTACCCTGAGTCATCTTGTCGGCACCTTTGGTACTTCGGCAACCCAAGCCTTGATTTTCTTTCTTCCCCACTTGTTCATTTGCTTAGCAAATGATTTCCAAGCTCACCAGGACACTGAACTGGGGCCTGGAACTGAGGCAGGGAACCAAACAGACAGGAAGGTTTGCTCTTCCTTGAGGCTCACTTTCTAGTGTGGGAGCCAGGCAATAAACACACAGATCAGGGGAGGAAATCATTGTAAATGGGGACACAGGCCATGTAGGAAATAAAACGCCCTGGGTCTGGTCTGGCCCTTGGGGTGAAGGGCCGGGTCAGAGGGCTTGACCTCAGCCATCCCTAGAGTGAACTCCTTTGTGTGTCTGAAGAGCAGAAGGGTTGACAGAATGCAGGGGAGCCTGCTGAGAGCCCTGGGATCAGTCTGCCCAGTGAGAGGTAGACTGTGGGGCGGGGCAGATCTTACCCGCTCCCTGAAGACCAGCAATGAAGTCTTGGAATTTTAAACAGCCATTTTACAAAACTGGCCTGGACTCTTAAAAAAAAAAAAGTCAGTGGTATGCAAGGCGAAGGTGGGCAGAGAGCCTGGACTGCTTAAGACAACGGAAACACATCGCCATGGCTACAGGGAAGAAACGGCTCCAAAGATCATGGAGGCAGTTGGTGAACCTGGAATATGGGCTGTGCATAGCTGACGGTGATGGGTCCACACTGCGTTCCCGGACACCCGTCGCTGCCTGGCTAAGTGCCGTTTTTTACTCTTCAGGAATGAGGAAGCTGAAGTATTTAGGAGCAGGGGATGCCATGTCTGCCTCTGTCTGGCCAATAGCTTGGGCAGGTGGAAAAAAAAGAATATTTTGAATTTAGGTGTCCAGGCATGTTTGTGGGGGACAGCAGGCCATGTCAGATAACAAACAAAGATTGGAACCCACGAAGGTCACAGTAGTTATGGTAACTACGTCAAACTTCTCTGAACTTGAAATTCTTCCACAGTAAGCATGTTAAGGGCGAAGGGGAGGGCTTCTCAAAATGGCATAATGGATAAAAGGGTTGGATCCCTGGGATCCTTGTGGTTGAAAGAGAGAACGGATTCTGGGGAACTTGTCCTTGAAACTCCAGACAGACAGACAGACACACACACACTCATGGAGAAAGAGAGATCGAGACCGAGAACACTGAGTTTTGGTTAGAAGTGTTCATAGAGAATGGAAGAAAGTTTGGGGGACACGGTGGGGCGAGGCACTCCCCCTTCTCTATTTTTTTTTTTTAAACAAAGTCTTACTGTGTAGCCCTGGCTGGCCTGGACTTCACTGTGTAAACCTGGCTGGGATTAAAGGTGTGTGCCTCTGTGCCTGTCTTCTTTCTTTTCAGTTTCTCGAGACCGGGTTTCTCTGTGTAGCTCTAGCTGTCATGGTCTAACTCCAGGCCGTCCTCGAACTCACAAAGATCTGCCTGCCTCTGCCTCCAGAGTGCTGGGATTAGAGGTGTGTGCACCAACAACCTTTTTTTTTAAGACAGAGTTTTATGTAGCTGGGGCCGTTCTGGAGTTTACGATCCTCCTGTCTAAAACTCTGGAGTGCTGGGATTTAAGGAGTCTATATGGTAATTGCCTGGGGGTGGTGTTGCTATGCTTTTTTTTTTTTTTAAGTTGGAGTCTATTGAAGCCCACGTGGGCCCTCCAATTCACTACATAATTGAGAAAGACCTTGAAGTCAAGATTGTGCCTCTGCCTACAAAGGGTACCATGTGATTGGGTTGTGGATGGTTTTGACTCCTTTTGGTGGACCAGCTGTTGTCCAACCTGATTTTGCTTCCGCCTCATGGTGTAGCGTGCAGTCTAGATTTTAGGCCATCTCTACAAGTATTCCAGTGTCTACTAACCATACATGAAACCCTGGAGTCGTTTGTTCTCAAGATCTGCATTGGTGACATATACTTTTGGTTCTTGTTTTGTTTTTTTGGTTTTTGGGATTTTTTGTTTTTTTTGAAACAGGGTTTTTCTGTGTAGCAGTTCTGGCTGTCCTGGAACTCGCTTTGTAGACCAGGCTGGCCTCAGACTCACTGAGATCCACCTGCCTCTGCCTCCCGAGTGCTGGGGTTACAGGCATGCACCACCACTGCCCAGCATGGTATATACTTTGTAATCCTGGCCTTCCTTGGGTGGAGATAGGTTGAGGCATACTTGGGATTTGTGAGACCACTGTTTTAAAAACAAAAACAAAACAACAAAAATAGAACAAAACAGAACAAAAACAAAAGAAAAGCTAACATTTGGTGTTAAGTTTTCCCCAGGGTCCTTTAATCTGTTTGTTTTTGTATTGCTGGCAATGAAACCCAGTGCCATAGGCACACACTACTGAGTCAGACCCTCAGCCCAGGAAGGCCAGAGGTGCTTAGCATGCCTGTAGCGGAGAGAGGCCTGGCATCTACCTTTGATGGAAATGAAAGCCTTCATGTAGTGAGATCCTGTCTCAAGATAAAAGGAGGACTGTGGAGATGCTGCTCAGTGGTAGAGCCCCTGCCTAGAATCCCCCAGTGAGGGGCTGGGGTGTGGCTCAGTGGAACAACCCACCTAGAATCACCCAGTGAGGCTTTAAGGGTGTGGCTCAGAGGCTTGCGTACCCTTCCTAACAGTTTTGCACACTTCTTAGCAGGTAGCTGAGGTTCTGATCCTACAGTCTTTTGATAAGAAACTGCTTCATCTGGAGGCTGGCGTTTCTAGGGCTGAGGGTTTGTTTGTTTGTTTTTATGACAGCTAATTCCGTGTGTGTATTCACACAAGTGTGTGTTCAAAAGGACGAATTGCCTGAGTCAGTTCTCTCCTTTTACCTTTTGGGTCCAGACCACTGAACTTGGGTCCTCGGCTTTGGAGGCCAGTTGTCCTGTGAGCCCTCACACCAGCCTAGGCCTGAGATTGAAGGTTTTGTGCCCGCCATGGTCTCTGAGTCTCGATTTTCCCATCTGCACAGTGGACCAGATAATACCAAAAGCTTCCTTGCCTGGTCAAGTCCGATGGAGCAAGCTCAGCCCAGGAGCTTGACCCAGGCTCAGCCCTCTGCAGAAGTTACTGAGAAAGTGATTGCTGCAATTACGGCCATCATTAGCGGTGACTCACAGATTCCTCAGGCTCATCCACACCTCTCTCTGGGCTTTGGAATTCCCTTCTAACTATCTCCTGCTGGAGCACAGTCCTTAGCCACGTGGGGCCAACCTAGGTTTTTTTTATTATATTTTGGGTCTGGTGATAGACCCCAGGGCTTTGCAGCTACAACTGAGTAGGTTTCCTAGGCCCTCGCTGTTTACTTCATTCTTTTTTGTTTGTTTCTTCGAGACAGGGTTTCTCTGTAGTTTTGGAGCCTGTCCTGGAACTAGCTCTTGTAGACCAGGCTGGCCTCCAACTCACAGAGATCTGCTTGTCTCTGTGTCCCTAGTGATGGGGTGAAAGGCATGCACCACCACCTCCTGGCTCTTATTTAATACCCCCCCTTTTTTTTTGTATAATAGCAGACTAAAATACTTCTATTTTGTGTGGCTTGAGCTGGCTTTGAACTCCTGATCCTCCTCTTGCCTCCACGTCTTAAGTGCTAGGGTCACAAGTATGTGATGTCATACTCATATCCAGTCTTAAAATGCTTTCATATTAAGTTCTGGTTTATTTGACTTTTTTTTTAAAAAATTATTTATTTATATATTATGTATACAATATTCTGTTTGTATGCCTGAAGGTCAGAAGAGGGCGCCAGACCTCTTTACAGATGGTTGTGAGCCACTATGTGGTTGCTGGGAATTGAACTCAGGACCTTTGGAAGAGCAGGCAATGCTCTTAACCACTGAGCCATCTCTCCAGCCCCCTTATTTGACTTTTTAAAGGGTCTGCCTGGGTAGCCCAACTGGGCCTGGAATTCACTATTGCTCAGGTTTGTCCTAGAAATCACAGAGGTTTGTCTTGAAATTGGGATCTTTCTTATTCAGCATTGCCACGCCCAGTGGAATATGCCTTTAATCCCTGCATTTGGGAAACACAAGGGATCTCTGTGGAGTTGTAGGCTAGCCTGGACTACATAGTGAGAGAGTTCCAGGCCAGCTAGGGCTATATAATGAGATCCTGCCTCAAAAAATTAAAGACAACACCCACCAAGGCAGGGCTGAGCATAGAGCTCAGTTAAGGCTTACCTAGCATGCATGAAGCCCTGGGTTTATCAGTCACGTTAACTGCTTGTGGTGCTCGGGTAGTGTGCCTACCCGTGAGGGGGGGGAAATGGAGGACAGGATAGTTCAAGGTCATCTTCCTCCTTTGAGTGCGTGGCGAGGTGGGGGCCAACCCTGCCTCAAAGGAATAAACCAAACTGTGTAGCGGTGCTTAATTTTAATCCCAGCACTCGGAGGCAGAGGTAGGCGGATCTCTGAATTCAATTCGAGGCCAGCCTAGTAGACAGAGTGAGTTCCAAAACAGTATAGCTGGTACTACACAGAGAAACCCTGTCACAAAAAAAAAAAAACCAAAAAGAAAAAAAGGGGGGGAGTATTAAACAAACAAATAAATCAATAAATAAAAAGAGGAGGCTGAGATGGCCCGGCAGTGAAGAATGCTTGTTGCTCTCGCAGGGGATCCGAGTTCGATTCCTAGCGCCTACACAGCAGCTCAACCGCCTTTAACTCCAGTTCCACAGGATCTGATGCTGTCTTTTGACCTCTGTGGGCACCATATGAGTGTGGCACATCTATATACAAGGAAAACACCCACACGTGAAAAAAATGAAATAAAATGGAGTATGATCATAGGATATTCCGAGAGATGTGTTTGAGGGTTAAATGATCCAAGTAAAGCGTTAAGCGCTGTTCCTGATAGAATGCTGACCTAGTCAATGTTTATTGTTATGGTAATTATGGTTTAGCCCCCTTCCCTGATTCCACCCCAACCCCGATCTATATGGAATACAGTTTTTATTACTATGGCTTTATAAATTTTGGTCCTAGAGTCAGTGATGTCATAAAATTAACATTTTCCTGGAGTTACCTCTTTTTTGTAAGAACCCCTCTTTGCCTTCCAGTCTCTGGACACAGTTCCTATTTGCCATTATCTTCTGCCCAAGTAGCCATTGTCTTTTCTTGAAGGCTCCAGGGTTCCAGTCTTGGATTATTCCATCTCCCTTCTCCTGTTGCCCGTTTCCCTTGTTTTCAGGGTCTTCCTGTTTCCCCGTGCTCCTTCCTCGTTCTTCTGAGGCCAGGTGTGCCTGGAAAATGCCTTTATTCTACCCTGACATGTTAGCGGCTAGTGATTTTACTAAATTCCAGTGCCCCCCCCTTTTAAGGGGTGCTGGGTGGTCAAGCCGGTACAATGTTTCGTTATTATTTGTTTAGCTTGTGAACAACTCTAGGTACTTTTTAGCCATTGACTGTTTCATTCATGTACATAATGAATTTTAGTCATCTGACCCCCAGTACCTAATCTCATCCACTTGTGCATTTTTTGAAGCTCCTCTTCCCAAATCTTCCTCCTGGTTGCATGCTTTTTTTCCTTTTTTTTTTCTTCTTTTTTTTCTTTTGTGCATGACCAGTCAGTTTAATTAGTGTTTCTTTCTTGAACCTGGGTGGCAGCTTACTTATAGGAGCATCTTAACCACACCACTAAAGAAAACAACACACCACCCCCCAGTAACCATTAACTGCCCACAGACCCTCAGAGCCTCACACCACACCCACCCCCCACTCCCCCACCCCGCTTAAACGTGGGCCACTCACGTTGACTCTTGATCTCTACACGCCAGGTGCCCCTCCTTCTCTAAATACCTTGATATCTTTTAGCGCCTCCCAGTAGTGACCGACTTGGCTGTGGAGACCCCAGGGATGGCTTGGCCTCTTCCTAAGTGTGTGGGTTGGACATTTTGCCTAACTGGCCCACCGTTTTCTCTCTGCTGAAATGGCTGGTAATAGTCATTTTTCCTGACTGCGTGGAGGCTAAATGTGTTCAGGCGCAGAAGCACCTAGAGCGTCGCCTGGCTCAGAGAAAGCCCGAGCTGCGACTAGGGATTTTCTTCCCATCCAGCTGTCTGGAGATACCAAGCACAAGGGACTGCTGTGGCCTCCTTTTGTGTTTGCTGCACTCAGTGCCCGGCTGCCTGTCAGTCTTAGAGTTCAGTTCTCCCCGTCCTAAATTGTTTCTGAGTTTCTGTTTTTATTCATATTCGATCATTTCCTGCCCACTCTTCTCTCTCCGTGCTAGGACTGAGATATCTTGAGGCCCCTGCTCCGGTAAAAGCATTTTGTTTCTTTCCTTTTCTTTTTCTTTTCCTGGCTAGCCTGGAGCTCATGTTATAGACCAGGTTGGCCTCAAACTCACAGAGATCCATCTGGGTCTGCCTCCTGAGTGCTGGGATTGATTACAGGTGTGTGCCTCCGGTCCAGTTTTATCTTTTAATTTTTTTTTTGTATTATGATTCTGTTCTCTCTCTCTCTCTCTCTCTCTCTCTCTCTCTCTCTCTCTCTCTCTCTCTCTCTCTGTGGTTCAGAGGACGACTTTGGGGAGTAGCTTCCTCCCCCTCCTCCATTTGGTCCCTGGATGTAGCTGTCAGGTCTGGCTGCAATCGTTTTCACCCACTGAGCCATCCATTTTATCAGCCCATGCCTGCTCTCCTTTTTGTGTTAGGTTATTTCAAGACAGCACGTGGACCAGGCTGGCCTTGAACTCAGAGATCTCACTGCCTCTGCCTCCCGAGTGCTGGGATTAACCGCCACCTGGTTTTCTTTTCTATTTTTTGACTTTCCATTTCTCAGTCTTTTAAGGTGTCTTTAATGGGATTTTCTAACCCATTAAACATATACATATATAAGTGTATATATATATGTAAAATATATGTCATTCACGTGTAGAATATATGTGTGTATATATACATATACATACACAAACATACATGCAATATATATGTATTTCCCCTCTCAGGTAGCCCAGGCTGGCCTCAATTTGCTATGTGGATGAGGGCAGTCTTCAGCTTCTACTCTTCCTGCCTCCATCTCCAGAGAGCGCTGGGATTATAGGTGTATACTACCACAGCCAGTTCCGGGACTAGAACTTGGGTCTTCCTGGATGTTGGCAAGCACTCTACTCAGCCCTATTGTGGTTGCTGCTGTTATTTTTATTACAGCATCCCCTTCTCTCATGGCTGTTACTTCTCGTGACTTGGATGGTAGTGACTAGATTTTGGTGCGGTTTCTTTTTCTTGACTTTTCTCTGTATCCCTGTAGGGTCATTTGTTCTCTCTTGTCTTCTGGTTGGAGATGAGTACTTACCTGTCTCCCTGCATTTTAAGAAAAAAGGCGGTGGTAGCGCACGCCGTTAATCCCAGCACTCAGGAGGCAGAGGCGTGCTAAAATTCTGTTGAGTTCGAGGCCAGCCTGGTCTACAGGACAGCTGGCTAGGGCTGTTACACAGAGAGACCCTGTCTCGAAAAACAAAACAAACAAAAAAACAAAAATTAAGACAGAAAGGAAGGAGTACTGACCAATCCGATGCTTGGGAGGTAAAAGCAGGAGGGTCAGGAAAGACTTCAGTGTTAGCCTTAGGTCTGTATGGAGTTTGAGGGCAGCCTGGATTGTTTGGGAATGTGTCTGAAAATAAGGACAGGTAAGAGCCCTGAGTTCGGATCCCAACACCCACCCAAAAGCTGGATCAGGCTGTTCACGTCTTCCCGTAGTTGGGTAGTTGGAGTGCTTTGGGGCGTGGAGACAGGCAGATTGCTGGGGCTTGGTGGCCTCCAGCCTGACTCCAGGTTCAGTGAGGGAGCTGGAGGGTGAGAGGAAGCCACCCAACCCATGCTCTCTCTGTAAAAAGATATTCTTTTCCCCTGATTGTTGTTTGGAGGCAGCTGTTGCTGTGTGGCTGCCCTTGAGGTCTGCCCCTCTGCCTTGGCCTTCTTCCGCAAGTACCGGGGGCCAGGCATTTCTGGTGCCGGCTTTTGCTGCTTTTCTTTTTGGCCTTGTATGATTCACAAATGAGGAGAGTATTCTTGCTGCTTAGGCGCCTGGGTTTCCACGTGGGCTCTTCCTCTGCCTAAACCCAACCCTGGGCATTCCTGTCTTCTTAAAAGTTAATTTGCTAATTTAAACTAACCATTGTTATTTGCGATAAGGTCTCCCAGACACTTGGGTCGCACCTACAGGTGAGGCTGGCCTCGGGGGAGGGGGTGGAGAGGGCCGGGCTCACAGAAGTAGAACTCCTTTCTCCCCAGTGAATTCCAGCCTTTTATAGTTTCCTCTTTGTCAGCAAGGGCTTGTGGGAGACTTTAAATTCCTCCGTGGTGAAAACAGCTCCTCAGGTGTGGCAGACAGCCAAAGGCCTTTACCGGACTTTCCATATGCCCTGTGTTCTATCACCAGCACTACAATCAAACTAAATCAAACCAAACCCCGCCCAAATCAGCTGTGGTCTTGAGCCCCTCCCTGCCCCAAATTGGCAGGACCAGAAATATTCTAATTTGATTGTCTTGTCTGTTTGTTTGAGACAGGATCTCTATCAGCTCCTACTGGCCTCCATTCCTTGTAATCCTCCTGCCTCAGCTGTCTAAGTGCTGGGATCTGGGGCATGATCCCTTATATCTTACTAGTTTTTTGTTTTGTTTTGGTTCTCTGGATGGAGCCCAGGGCTTCACACACCCAAAATCAGCAGTCTGCCGCTGTGTTACAGCCTGGTTCAGTTTATTTGTTTATTTGTATGTGTTTATCCAGAGGCAGGGTGTTAAGTGGCCCAGGTTGACTTGGGCTTTTCCTGTATAGCTGTGTAGGATGGTTTTCTTGCTTCCTGGGGTGCTGGGGTTATGTGTGTCACAAAGCCTGGTTTATGGGTGCTGTAGATCAGGACTTAGTGCAGGCTAGAGTTATACCCACTAGCCTTTTGCGTGTGTGTTTGTGTGTGTGTGTGTGTGTGTGAGAGAGAGAGAGAGAGAGAGAGAGAGAGAGAGAGAGAGAGAGAGAGAGAGAGAGAGGAGAGAGAGAGAGAAACAGTGGGCGATTGAGAAGTGCATGCTTGTGTGTGCGTGGGTATGGGTGTATGTGTCTGCATATATGTTAGTGTGTGAAAGTGAGCCATTGAGAAGTGTGTGCATGTGTGTGGGAGGGTGTGGGTGTCCATACGTGTATATGTATAGACACATATATGAAAGTGGGCAAACAAGAAGTTGGTGTGTGAGCGCGCACGTGAAAGAGTGGGCAAGCAGGAAGTGCAGGTAGAAGTCAGTGGACACCTTGGGCCTGGGTATATTTGGTTGTCTCATCATGTGGGTCCCAGGGATCGAACTCAGATCATCAGGCTTGGCGGCAACCCCCTTACCTACTGAGACATCGTTGTGCTGAGGCTTCTGTTTGGTGTGACGCCTCACTTTGCCCAAGCAGTCCCTTGGAAGTCCAGCCATCCCTAACTCTGTCACTCCTGAGGCTGGAGTGGTCCTTAGGGGATGCATTCTTTCCACGAGGAAGTCCCTCTGTAATTACCTGCTTGCTGATTGTGACCAGTCTGAAGCCTTCAGGGCCCAGGCTGAGTGGACTATTTGCATGTCATTGGTTAAGCTGGTCTTGACCTCTCTCTGGGAGCCTTTGATACTCTTTTTATTTAAATCTTAGGCATCTACTTTTCAGGGCAACACATCCGGTGGTAGGTGAGACAAAGCCCGTGCACCCCGGGGAGAGTGCCCGATTTCTAGTTGTTGAGGGGCTTGGATTTGTTGGGGGGCGGCTGGAGGTTGCAGTTCTAGAGCTTGAGCGTAGGGGCAGGTAGGGTGGGGAGGCTGGGACGGGCTTTAATCTCTCTGGTCCCAGCCCCTAGTCCCTCCTCCTAGGGGTGGGGCTGACTTTTTAAGGCTAGCTTTTGCCTCAGCCCAGGGAGGCCAGAGGAGGTAGCAGCAGCCGCAGGTCCGCTGTGCCCCGAAAGCTCAGGGAATGCCTACACACCTGCCGCCCCAGCTCTTGCTGTCACCTGGTAAGTGTCAGAATGCCAGGGAGTGGAGAGTTCCAGTGTCTTTGCCTTCTTAACGCCCTTGATTATTTTACAGGGTATGGGAAGGCTCAGAGAGGTTGGATTGCCTGCCTGGGGTCACACAGCGGGCACATGAAGCATTCAGAAGCCGGGCTTTAGCTGTCGCTGGGATGCTGGGGGCGAGTGGGGGTAGGGGATGTTAAGAGGGATTTTTCTCACTAGAGTCATCTTTTTAAAAGAAGCATTGCTTTGGGGTTGGAGAGATGGCTTAGTGGTTAAGAGCAGCGACTGTTCTTCGGAGGAACAGGGTTCTATTCCCAGCACCCACATGGCCGCTCACAACTGTGTCACTCCAGTTCCAAGGGATCTGGCACCCTCACACAGGCAAACATGCAGGCAAAACAGCAACGAGTCTTGAGAAACATGACTTTTTATTTATTTGTCTGGCTGTGTGCCAGCGACATGTGCCAGGGTGCACACGTGGAGGTCAGAGGACCGTTTGCGGGCATCACCTCTCTCCTTCCGCAGTGTGGGTCCCAGGGATGGAACTCAGTCATCAGACTTGCCAGCAGGCCTTTTATCCACTGAGCCACCTCACCAGCTGGACCAGTTGGTGTGTGTGTGTGCGCGCGTGCGTGCATGTGTGTGTGTGTGTTACCTGCTATGGCTTGAGTATGGAGGATAGCTTTTGGGAGTTGGTTCTCTTCGTTGTTGGATCACCCATGGCTTGAACTCTGGTCACACGGCTTGCTCGGTGAGCACTTTTTTTTTTTTTAAGATTTATTTATTTATTATGCATACAACGTGCTGTTGGCATGTATGCCCACATGCCAGAAAGAGGGCACCAGATCTCATTACAGATGGTTGTGAGCCACCATGTGGTTGCTGGGAATTGAACTCGGGTCCTCTGGAATAGTAGCCACTGCTCTTAACCTCTGAGCCATCTCTCCGGACCTCGGTGAGAACTTTTACCCTCCGAATTATTTCACCCGTTCCGGACTCAACTTTTATTTATTTATTTGCCTTGCTTTTTTTTTTTTGTAAATTATATCCGTGACAGAGCTCATGGGAATTAGTCAAGGTATAAAATATCCTAGGCTTCTGAAAGCTCTGGTTAGTCATTGGCCTCTCGCGCCCCTTTCTACCCCTCCCTTTGTGCTCATTCCTGTTCCCATTGGCCCCCCACGGGAAACAGTGAGTCCACAGCTCTTACTCTGCCCCTCCCTCATCTCACCTCTAGCTGCACAGTTCAGTGCGCCTGCGCGCGTACTGCACAGCTGTCTTTGTCCCCCGACTTCTTCCTTTCGCCCTCCCCCAGCTCCTGGGACCTACCCTTCAGCTTCCTCTTTTAGTGACTCGGCGCCTCTGGGTTCCGTGTCACCAGGTCCCTTATGCAGTGTTTGCTCTTTTGCTTGAGCAGGTGTCACGCCCCCCCCTTTTAAAGGCAGAATAATACTCCACTGCACAGCCGTGCCACAGATTTGTTTACCCACTCGCCCACTGAAGAACTCTTGGGCTATTTCTGTCTGCGACTATTTGAGAACATTACTGCATTGCTTCTGGTGTACAGATAACTTCAAATTCCTCCCAGGACTCAGCATTACAGGCCTGAGCCTTCACACCTGGCTTACATTTTTTTTTTTTAAATTTCCCCTTTAAGACAGCGTCTCTAACCGAGGTTGGCCTTGAGCTGGCCAAGTAGCCAAAGATGACCCTGTGCGCTCCAAATCCTGTCCCCACCTTCCTCCAAGTGCTGGGATCAGAGGCAAGCACCACCTTGTCTACTTTTTTTTTGCTTTTGAGCCAGGGTCTAGCTGTGCAGCCTAGCTGCCTTATGATATTTGGGTTACAGGTGAGCGGAGCATCTATACACACAGCTTGAATACTGTGACTTTAGGTGCCCAAGCCTGCGGCCCAGTGGACGGGAAGGAATGGAGCCACCATGGCTGACTTCCCTGCTGCCTTTGGAAGCAGCGTGGGGCAGGGCCTGTAAGCAGGGAAGAGAGGCATGTGGACAGCCTGATTACCCCATAAGCTGGAGCTGTTTGGGAAAGGGGAGGGGAGGGGTGGGCCTTATTCTCTGTCTGTGTCATTATATGAATCCGGATTCCCAGCTGCTGTGCAGAGACCTTAGGTGCTGAGTCCCAGGTGTATTAGCCTTGGAAAGCCCTTTCTTCCTCTGATGAATGGCTTCCAGGGTGCCAGTGCATACCTGAGACCCAGAGACAAAGGTAGCACCGATATGAATATGGACTGTGGACTTCTTTCCTTTCTTCTTTTCCCTCCCTCCCTCCCTCCCCTCTTCGCTCCTTCCTTCCTTCCTTCCTTCCTTCCTTCCTTCCTTCCTTCCTTCCTTTCGTGGTTTTTCGAGACACAGATTTATCCGTGTCCTGGAATTTACTCTTGTAGACCATGCTAGTATCGAACTCAAGACATCCACCTGGCTCTGCCTCCCGAGTGCTGGGATCACGTTGGTTTTTCTTACATAGTCATACCCCTGATAAACTCTTGTTAAGAGTAGACACAGTAAGAAACAAGCAATGATGACCTACTGCACAGGAGAACAATCAGGGTTGGAATGGGGCTCCTTTGGGTAGGTGCTTGGCTAACATGCAGGAAGCTCTGGGCTTTCCCAGCAATGCTGCAATCAGGCATGGTGGTGCAGCCCTGAAATCCCAGCACTCAGGAGGTGGAGGCAGGGTGATCAGGAGTTCAGGGTCCTCTTCAGCTACCTAGCAAAATTAGGATCAGCCTGGGCTAAATGAGACCCTGTCTCAAAAATAAAAATGGGGCTGGAGAGTTGGCTCAGCAGACGAGAGCATTTCTGGCTTTTGCAGAGGACTAGAGTTTGATTCCGGCAGCCACAATGGATAATTCAGAACCACCTGTAGCTCTGAGGGTGCCTTCGCTTGTGTGCACACACCCGCATGCACATGTACGTGCATAGTTAAGACAGTGAGTATTTAAGAGGGCAAATATAATAAGCACACTCAGAAAAAAAAGATTTCATCTTTATTTACCGCGTGTGGTCGTCTGGGTGCAGAGGCCTGCCATCATGTCCTCGTGAAGGTCAGAGGCCAGCTTGGGGAAGTTGTCCTCCCCCACCACCATCTGGGTGCTGGGGATTGAACTCAGGTTGTGAGCTTGTTGGCAATTCTTTTACTTGCTGAGCCATCAGGCTGGCCCACGAGTACACTTTAATACAAGTAGTGTGACTGTGGTTTCTCCTAAAATATCTAATATCTCTCTCTCTGTGTCTCTGTCTCTCTCTCTCTTTCTGTCTTTCTTTCTTTCAAGATGGACTTACTTTATATCCCAAGCTGGCTTAAAAACTGAGGTCAGACTGCTGGCGTCACAGGTGAACCTTGCCGTGTAATCTTATGTTGCAGCCACCCCTCCCCCCTTTTCTGAGCTGGTTTCATGGAGCCCAGGCTGGCATAGAACTGTGCTAGCTATGGAATCACTGATGACCTAGAACTTGGGGTGCTCCTGCCTCCACCTTTGAAGGGCTGGGATTCCAGGTGTGGCCTCTTCACCCTCATCCTTCTTTGGGGAATGATGCGAGACATTTTATTTGACAAATTGAAGCATCTGGAATAATGTAGCACTAAGTTTGGACACTGGAGGGGGGAGCAGGCGGTGAATGAGTTAACGGCAGCAGGTAAGGCGACTTGGATGCATTTGAAAGATTGCTGCTTCGCTTACGGGTAGAATAGACGAGAAGGATGCAAGATTTCATCAGGCTGTTCCGAATGGCATGGGGTTTAAAACTTTCCCGTTTGTTTACTTCTGGGATTTCTTTTCATCTAACACTACTGGATTATGGTTAAATCATAAATAGGGTCAACTTCAGGCTTCTGGTGATTTTAGCCAGAGCGCAGGCAGGATGCTACTGGCTCTCCAAGAGGATTGTATCCCGGCCTTTACAGACAGTACCCCTTACATCTATGGAGGTCACGGGCGGTGTGATAAGGAACTACGGTGTGTGGAATTCCCCTTCAACCCGTCGGTCCAGGCAAGCCGCTGCGGCTTTACTTTCCTGGCTTTCTCCTTTGTAACCTAATGCGTGTGACTAACTCCTTCCGGGATGAGCATGGGTTACAGGAGCTAGTGAGGTATGCGCTTGGCACACGGCCTGGTGTGTAGGAAAACGACTTGGGAAAGTTGGGAGTTTTATGAATGCCATTAAATCTTTGTACAGGAAGCAGAGATACACAAGCAGGCACTCGGCCTGGCTGTGAGTAGGTGGCCCCTTGTTAACCCCGACTTCTGAAGATGTGTTTCTTTCTTGAAGTGCTGGGGATGGAACCCAGGACTTCATGTGTAGTATTCAGACACTCTACAAATTCACTATAGCCCATCTGTCTTTGATTTTTAAAAAATTTACCTGTGTGTGCACACACACACACAGGTTTTTCAAGACAAGGTTTCTCTGTGTAGCCTTGGCTGTGTCTGCGCAAGCTGGCTGTCATTCCTCAGGAAGTTGTTCATTTCCTTTGAAGCAGGGTCTCTCAACGGCCTGGGGTAGGCTAGGCTGCTTGACTGAGCCCTAGGGGTCTGCCTGTCTTTACTTCCTTAGCCTTGGGATGACACAGGTGTGTCATCACCTCTGACTGTGTGGGTGTGGCTTTTCAAGGGGGGGGGGTGTCTCTGTGTAGCCCTGGCTGTCCTGGAACTTTCTCTGTAGAACAGGCTGGCTTTAAATTCACAGAGATCCGTCTGCCTCTGCCTCCTGAGTGCAGGGATAAAGGCGTGCACCACCATTGTAGCAGAGAGTGCTTGGAATTTTGATACCACTTTGAATATTCTGATCTTGGAAGCTAAGCAGCTTTGGGCCTGATTAGTGCTTGGATGGGCTAAGAACTTGGATCTTTTGGTAGAAATGACATTCACATGCGTGAGGATCTGGACTGATATCCAGCACCCTTGTGAAACCACAGAAGAGGCATCACCTGTCTAGAATCCAGGTGCTGGGGAGTCTGAGATAGGAGGCTCCCTCAGGCTCACTGGCCAGCCAGTCTAACCAAGTCAGAGCCCTAAGTCCAGGGACAAACCTTGTCACAAAAAAATAAGATGCAGAGTGATTGAGGAGGACGTCTGAGGTCAGCTTCAGGATCTGCATGCACAGGTACACACATGAACACGTGGGTGTACACACACACACACACATGTACAATTCAAAGATAGCGTGTCAATAACTTACAGTCGCTCACTTCTCATCTGAGGAAGGATAAATTGTGTGTGGGTAGGGCAAGTGGACCCCCTCAGACCCTGACCTTGAAGGAGTCAATTAGCCAGTCATTTGTGACAACAGCTGGTACTACACGGCACCCCCGTGGCAGACAGCACTCAAATCCTGTCACAGACAGAAGCTTCTTGAATCTTTCCATGCATCAGCCTTGGAGGGAGAAGGTGGTGATGCATTATGTGTTTCACACAGCCCGGGGCGATTTAGAGATTGGCCGGAATGACAGCCCCGGGTTGGGAGTGGTGGCGCCTGACTGTGGACTGTGGTCCTGGCGCTCACTCGGGAAGGCTAAGGTAGGAGGACCCCCTGACCGCTGGAGGCTAGCGTGGCCTGCATAGTGAGGGCTAGAGCGGCTTGGGCTACGGTGAAATCTTGTTTCAGAAAAAAAAGAAAAAGCGGGCCATGGAGATGGCTCAGTGCGTAAGAGTGCTTACTGTGCAAGCCTGGGGACCTGAGTTCAAATCCCAGCCCCCACACTAGCAGCTGGGAAGACATGTGCATATGTTGAATGGACACAAATTTGTATACATGTGTGCACACACGCGCACACAGAGTGAGCCTAGGAGCTAGAACATGACTTCTGCTCATCCTCAGAGTCCCGCTTTGTCCCAGTTCTTCCCCGGGGAGACTGACTGTCCACAGCCAACTCCTTCAGTTTTTAGCCGGGAGAAACCTTCAGCTCAGAACATTGCTGAATTAAATCTAAATTAATTGAGATTTAATAAAACAAAACCATAGAGTTCTTCAGTCTCCATAGCTGCGTTTCAGATGCTCAGGCCTGACACGTGGTCAGTGGCTGCCACATCTCCAACAGCACAGCATCTGCTGGGCCCTGGTCCTCTCTATGTCGCTGCCATAATTTATCTACCTAGTCCTGTACCTCGTAGACCCTGCTGTGCTCTGGCTTTGTTGAGGATGTCAGGGAGGTGATGAGGCTGGTGGGCCTCGTGGAACTGTTCTGCAGGAGACATCTTAAGTACTGTGAGTGGAACCCAGTACCTTGATCATGCTAGGTGGGTGGGTGCTCTACCACTGACCTACACCCCTCACTGGGGGATTCTAGGCAGGGGCTCCACCACTGAGCCACACCCCAGCCCCTCACTGGGGGATTCTAGGCAGGGGCTCTACCACTGAGCCACACCCCAGTTTCTCACTGGGGGATTCTAGGTAGGTGCTCTACCACTGAGCCACACCCCAGCCCCTCACTGGGGGATTCTGGCAGGTGCTCTACCACTGAGCCACACCCCAGCCCCTCACTGGGGGATTCTGGCAGGTGCTCTACCACTGAGCCACACCCCAGCCCCTCACTGGGGGATTCCAGGCAGGGGCTCTACCACTGAGTCACACCCCAGCCCCTCACTGGGGGATTCTAGCCAGGGGCTCCACCACTGAGCCACACCCTAGCCCCTAATCCTGACCAGCCTTGACTTATTCTAGTCCACAGTGGTTTCGAACTTTCCATCCTCTTGCCTCTCCTGAGGCTCTAATGACTGTCCTGTGCCATCTCTCCTGACTTTGTGCCAACTTTAAGATTGCCGCTCCATGCAATGGCTTACCTGGTCACTGGAATCCCCCCAGATGCCCCTCCCCCCCAGCCTGGGAGGCAGTAGTTGGGGTACTTTGAAGCCCTGATGGTGACAGGAACCGTTGGTGGCATCCGGGCCCCAACGCTTCTCTGGGTGCTGCTTACTGGGTTTCACAAGCCCAGGCAGGGGCAGGCCCGGGCCCTGCGCTTCCGCACAGCCTGGGCAGGAAGAACTGGTGGCTGATGTAAGCCTTTGCGCAAACCCCTGGCTACTGGCTTCCGGACCTTTCTACCCGCCATCTGCCACATCAAGGAGGAAGCCTAGGGCTTGGCAGGGCCCCGAGACCCTACTTCTCTCTGGGCTCGGGCAACATGAATGTGCTGACCGGCCACGAGGGCCCTTGGCCCACAGGAGTTGGCGCTGGACTCTGGGCTGCAGGAGTTGGTGCTGGATGCTGGAGAGGGACTGGGCTGCAGTGACGGTGGCTGGACATAGACCATGGTAACAGGCATGTGGTCAGAGGGTGTATGCCATCTCTAGCTACTACTGTCCTTACTGGCGGGGGGTGGGGGGAATCAGTGAGGAAGCCTGGCCTTTCGCTTACTCACTTTGTCCGTGTTTACCCCAAAGGGGATGGGGTGTATTTAGAAATTCTCTCTCCTTTGAGAGGCAGTCATTGGGCTTTAGGGATATGGGGCTTGCATGGGAGGGCTGTTGGGGACATGGGTGGAGACTACAAGTTCCCTGTGGCTTAGACCGGGGCCCCTGGCGTCTGAGTCGTACATCCTGTCTGTGTCCAGTGTAATGTTACTTGCTGTGCTGTCTGCAAACAGTGCCCACCTCTCAGGGACTAGAGAAGGCCTTCGTGTGTTTATACAGAACCCTCTGCTGGGGACCGGCCAAGGATAGGAACCTGGGGCTTGGTAAGGGTGCTGGGCCTAGTTATATGTTCAGGGCTCACTGCCTGTCTCGCAGGGTATACTGGGGAGAGCTTGAAGTCGCCCACAAAACATCTGGCCTATTTACTATTACTGTTCCTGAAACTACCATTATATAATTCTTGTTAAATGCATGCCTCCCACCCAATTTTTGTTTTTTAAATAGTATTATTATTATTTTTTTTCTAGTGCTGAAGATTGAGCCTAGGTCCTCATGCATACTAGCACTAGCTAGTACATGACATCCCATCCCCAGACTGAGGATGGGTGCTTCAGACAGAGTCTCCTCCTGTAGGCAGACTACCTGGTCTTGAATTGTGAATTCAGATGACAGACGTAACTATCAGGACAGGCTCCATCATTTTAAGACCTTTTTTTTTTAAAAAATTTTTCGAGACAGGGTTTCTCCATAGCTTTTAGTTCCTGTCCTGGAACTAGCTCTTGTAGACCAGGTGGCCTCGAACTCACAGAGATCCGCCTGCCTTTGCCTCCTGAGTGCTGGGATTAAAGGCGTGCGCCACCACCGCCCAGCGAACTTTTCATTTTTTGAGGCGAGGACTGACTCTGACTGTGTAGCCTAGGTTAGCTTAGAATCTGCCATCCTTCTGCCTCAGCTCACAAGTGCTGGTGTTATAGGTGCATGCCACCATTCCTGATGTTCACTGTTTGCCTTGCTCCTTGCGATGGTCCTCTCAGGGTGGGCTGTGAGATGTCCTGCTGGGTGTGCAGGCAGTCGCTGCTCCTTGGCTATGCCAAGGCTTTTCCTCCTTGGCCTCAGTTAGTGGGCATGTGCAGTCCCTAGACACTCAGGCTCTTGCACATCCTGGATGACTGTGGGGTCCTTGGGGATGTTGGTGTCCTGTGCTGAGGTCAGAACATGAGCTCCTTCTCCAGTGGCCATCGTCTTCCTTATTCCGTGGGTCCCCTGGGTGGTCCTTGGGGCCCCCTACTCCCATTCTCAACTGGGCTCAGGCTTGCATCAGCAGCCAGAGTGGTAAAACTTCTCTGGGGGATGGAGGGGTGCTGAACCTGAGGGAAACCTAGCTATCTTCCTTGGTTGCTATAGTGGTTGGGCCCATAGGTTGTGGTCCAGGCTGACCAAGGGGTGCAATGCCTTTTGATTTCTGGCAGTGAAGGGTTCATGGAGTAGGGGACCTTGGGATGGCAGTCCAGGTGTCACAACCTGTTTTTCTGGCTGCCTGACAGGGACCCCCCCCCCCTTTTCTCTGCAGGCGAGGCCTTCTTGGGCAGCTTTGTGGCCAGCGGGATGGGGCCTTCGACCCCTTCTCAGGGAAGCCCGGTATCCCTGCCCTCTGACCTCTCCTTCCGCTCCCCCACCCCCAGCAACCTACCCATGGTGCAGCTGTGGGCTGCCCACGCCCATGAAGGTAAGGAGTGGGCCAGATGGGAGGGGCTGAGGGCTGCTGGGCCACTGTCTCAACCATGATGACAATTTTACGCCCCCAACACCATTCTCAACAACTTTCTTCCCATGGCCTCCCCGTTTCCCCTTTAGTGCTCTGTGCTCAGTCTTGTTACCACAGGGCCTTTGCACAGCCATTTATACCTCTGCTTGCAGCTCTCACCCCGCCCATTGGCTCCTCCTTCAGCCATTGGCTCCTCTCCCTGCTGTCCTGTAAAAGAGGACAAAAGGTTTACCTGTGCAATTATTCCCAGGTGGTGTGCGCTCTGAGGGCAGTAACTGTGTTTATTCAATGAGAATCCCCCCACACTTACCCCCATCTCACACCCCAACTATTGTGGGGAGCCATAGACCTGGGTACTCTGGGCTCCTTTTTGGGGGGCAGAGCTAGGGATTAAACCAATATAAGGCCCCATGCATGGGAGGTGTGTCTCCTCCACCTCTGGCTCTGGTAGATTTGGGGTATTGGTTGGTTGAGATTGGGGTCCTCTTATGTCTTATGGACCTTGAGGGCTCCCCTAGAGTCTGGGGTGCTGTAGTTGTGGGAGACCCCTGTTGTCTGCTTTAGGCTTCCTGGGCCATTCCCTACCTCCTGGGGTTGGAGGCATAATGGATGCCCAGCAGCCTGGGGTTGTGGGCTATAGCCGGAAGTGTCCCTGTTAGGTGTCACAGCATGGTCTTTCCTGTATGGAGGTCACTAAGGCCTCTTAGGACGGGCACCCGAATCCAGGAATGAGTCTATACACCATGCACGGGGAGGGCTGTGTCCCCTCTGCTGGGTGTTTGCTGTGGTCTGGGATGATGGTGGCTTGTGTGGGCTGGTGTTCTGAGCCCCTCCCACCGAGCTCTGCCCGGGTGAGTGGTGAGCAGGGGCCTGGACAAGCAAAGGGCGCCTCTCCTGTGTCACCTCATTCCTCGTTCCTCAGTCCTTCCCGGCATGCTGATAGCTACAGCAAACACACGCCACTGACGTGATCTGATCCTGGGGCTGCATTCTTGGGCCCCCTCCATCCTCTGCAGCAGCCTGGGAAGGGACTGCGGTGCCCATCTTGATGCATGAGAGTGGAGGGACCTGCTGCGTGCAGCTGAGCATTTGTTCATGTTTACCTGTAGTGCTGTGGACTGGCGTCTGTTCTGTTTTGCGTTTTGCGTTGTGGATTGCCTTGTCTTGTTCTGTTTTGTTTTCAAGACAAAGTCTTGCTTGCTACATAGCGCTGACAGGCCTAGAATTCACTAGAATGACCTTGAATCTGCAGCAATTCTCCTGCCTCTGCTTTTCAAGTACTGGGACTACCTGTGTGAAGCCATCACTCTGGACACCCCCATTTATTTGTTTGTTTGTTTTGAGACAAGAGGTCTTACTTACTGTGTTGCCCAGGCTGGCCTTGAACTTGCAGAGATTCACCTGCCTCTGCCTCCAGAGTACTAGGATCAGAGGTGTGCACCACCATCACGTCTGGCCTTATTTCTTACTTTGTGGCAGGTTCTCGCTAAGTTGCCCCAGACTAACCTTGAGTTTCCCTCAGTCTCTCAAGTAGCCAGGATTACTGGCCTGTATCTGCAGAGCACTGCCTGTTTGTGATTCTTTGGTGGGAGGGAGGCAGGTGCTGGAGAATCAAATTCAGGACTTTGTGAATGTCAGGCCAGCGTCCAGAGCACTGTCCCTATCCCCATCAGTGTTGTTTTGTTGTTGTTGTCTTTGCATTTTTTTCTTCCTCAAGACAAGGTCTCTCTGTACAGCCCTGGCTGCCCTGGCACTCTGCTGCCCCTACACTGCTTTGTAGACCAGGTTGGCCTTGAACTCACAGAGATCTGCCTGCTTCTGCTGGGATTAAAGGCGTATGTCACCACCCCCTGGCTACCTGGTGGTCTTCAATTTAATGTATTAGGTGATGTGGAGAAAAAACATTAGCCCAAAAGGCTGGGGACATGCCTTGCTTCTCTGTCCTCAGACAGACCACAGTTTAGGGTCAGGGACACTGCCTCTTGTGCTCTCCAGTCCCAGGCAGGCGGAAGAAAAGCTTTGCCTGGCTCCTCAGTGCCCACCTTTCTGGCTCCTCGTGCCTGCCCTACTTTCATTCTTTGCGGGCCCTTAGTTGTCCCTGTTCATCACCTGTAGCCACCACCCTTTTTGAAGTCACACCACTTTTGCCGTGGGCTTCACCGTGGGAGCCCTTTCAGGAGGCTTGAAGGGTCCTCCTTGCAAGAGTGGGCAGCCAGACCTGCCTGGCTTCTGCGTTCAGAGAAGTCAAGTAATCAAATGTGAGGCACACAGCAGAGGCGGGAGGCCCCTGAAATCCACTCATCCAGGGTCCACACTTGACTGAGGTTGTCTGGGTGTGGGGTCCAGGGCCTTCAGTTCAAAGCTGGGTTTAGCTGCAGTTTGATCTCTTAGATAGTGGTCCATTGTGAGTCTGTTTTTTGTTGTTGTTTTGTTTTGTTTTGCTTTGCTTTGCTTTTAATCTGTAAAATGAGATAAGAGTGTTGCTTTTGAGGTTTAAATGAGAATAATGGCTCTTCTTGTTTGGTTCCCTCCTGAGTTTGGTTCTGGGGTATTTGAACTTGTATCCAAGCCCTGGATTTCCTGGGCCTCAAGGAAGACTTGAGGTGGCAGGGCTTGGAGGGGGACAGTGGCCACTGTGGGAACTGGTGTTAACCGCTCAGCCTCTTGTACGAGGGGGCTGCTGGGTCACAGTGTTTTTTTTTCCCCAGGAAAAGAAAATACTAGAAGGAAGTTCCCTGTGGGGGAAGGGTGACGGACTAGTTTAGACCTCTCTGTCTTCTCTCCTTAGGCTTCTCCCACCTGCCCAGTGGATTGTACCCATCCTACCTCCACCTGAACCACCTGGAGCCCCCCAGCAGCGGGAGCCCCCTCCTCAGCCAGCTGGGTCAGTCCAGCATCTTCGATACCCAGAAAGGTCAGGAACAGAGCAGGGTGGGGCTGTTGCCTGGCAGGGAGGATCTGGCAGAGTGATTTCCTGGGGGTTCCTCTGGGAATCCTCTGTAGGATTCCAGGTATCTTTCATTGTCTCTTTCTTGGGGGGGGGGTGTCCCTAGATGGAACCCAGGGCCTTGCAGGTGCTTGGAAAAGATTCTACCGCTGAACTGCAACCCCTCCTCCAGTCCCCCAGTCTCTTCACCAGTATTTCCTTTTCTTTTATTGAGACAAGGTTTCTCTGTATAGCCCTGGCTGTCCTGGAACTCACCTTGTGGACCAGGCTGGCCTTGAACTCACTGAGATTCCCCTGTCTGGGCCTCCCAAGTGCTGGGAATAAAGGCATGTGCCACCATACCTGACCTTCACCTATATTTTCTTTTTCCTCCCTCCCCCTCCTTCCTTTCCCCCTCTCTTCTTCCCTCCCGCCAGCCCTCTGGGTGTAGATCAGAGGGCAACTCTTGGCAAGCTCTCCTTCTGCCACATTGGTGGGAGATGTTACATGCTAAGCCGTTTTACAGTCTTTCCTTCATTCCTTCCTTTCCCTCCCAGTCTTCTCTTCTCTCTCTCCACTCCCTGCCTCCTTTCTTTCTCTTTGCTCACAGCTGGTAGTCCATAGTGGCCTAGACTCTGCTACATAGCTGAGGATGCCCTTAAACTTAGCGGCCACCTGCTTTTACCAGGATTACAGGCGCAGACCTCAAGACGCCCTTTTGAGACACGGTCCCAAAGTCCCCTTGCCCGTCACTGTGTTACACAAAGCCCTTCAAGACAGGGCTTCTCTGTGTAACAGTCCTGGCTGTCCTGAAACTTTTTGTATTTGAGGGCTGGCCTTAAACTCACAGAGATCCACCTGCCTCTGCCTCCCAAGTGCTGGGATTAAGGCAAGTGCCACCACTGCCCCGTTTGCCCACAGCCTCCTGATAAGCTCTGGACAGTTCTGAAAGCAACCTTGGGCTCCTCTCCCTTTAGAAATGAGGAAACAGGCCCGGGAGGATGAGATGGCTAAAGCCAGGTTTCTGCTCATCTTCCAGGCATGCCTGGCCCTTCCCTCTGAAAGACCACGTCCCCTACACGTTGTCTCTCAGGGGTGCCATGCTCCCTTGGTTGAGGGGAAGGAATCTTGGGGCTTGGAGTGGGCGAGGATCCTGACTCACTGTGTCTGTTTTTCCCTAGATGGCTTCTACCTGTCTGCGCCTGGGACCTTACACTCTCACCCATCCTCCTCCAGAACTCCCGGTGGCCACTCCTCGGGTGGCCCAGCCAAAGGCGCCTCCCGGGAAGGTGCAGGGAAGGACCGCTCAGGCCGCGGTGGAGACCCCCCTCCGTTGTTCGGCAAGAAAGACCCTCGGGCACGGGAGGAGGTGACCGTGCCTCGTGGGGTGGTGGACTTGACCCAGGAGGCCCGAGCCGAGGGCCGCCAGGACCGTGGGCCCTCACGCCTGGCTGAGCGCCTGTCACCCTTTTTGGCAGAGGCCAAAGCCAAGGGCTCTTTGCAGCCGTCCGCCCTGAGCCTCTGCAATGGAGCGGTGGACGCGGGGCTGGTGGCCGAATTGAGCCGTGGAGGTGCCAAGGAGGTAGCCAGGCAGGAGGAGAATGCCCGGCTGCTGCGGCGGGCTGAAGCTCTGCTGCCCACGGCCAGACCCTGTGGGTCTCCACTGCCACCGCCACCGCCATTGCCCCCCAAGGGTCCCCCTGCACCCCCTTCCTCGACACCTGCTGGTGTCTATACCGTGTTCCGTGAACCAGGCCGTGAGCACCGTGTGGTGGCACCCACCTTTGTGCCTTCTGTGGAGGCCTTTGATGAGCGTGTGGGACCCATCCAGATAGCATCCCAGGCTCGCGATGCCAGGGCCAGAGAGCGCGAGCCAGGCCGTCCTGGGGTCCTGCAGGGTCCCCCTGGATCTCCACGACTGGAGCGACCAGAGGTCCTGCGGGAGAAGAGTTCTGTCATCCGCTCCCTCAAGCGTCCACCTCCATCCGAGGGACCTCCAGCCCGCTCCTCCCGGTCCTCCCCGGATGCCCGCACCTACCTGCCCCCCAAGGACCTACTCAAGCCTGAGGCTGATCCGAGACCTTGTGAGCGTGCACCCAGAGGCTCCAGCTCCTCTGCTGCCCACCAGGCTGCCAAGTTCTTTGGCCTGGAACCATCCCGACCCCCTGTGCCGGAACACAAGTGGAAACCCTTTGAGCTGGGCAACTTTGCCACCACGCAGATGGCTGTCCTGGCTGCCCAGCACCACCATGCCAGCCGAGTCGAAGAGGAAGCAGCCGTCGCCACAGCATCCAAAAAGGCCTACCTGGACCCTGGGGGTGCAATGCCCCGTGCCTCGGCCACTTGCGGCAGGCCTGGTGCTGACCTCCACCCGGCAGCCCACGGACCCGGAGAGGCCTCTGCCATGCAGAGCCTCATCAAATACAGTGGTAGTTTTGCTCGGGAGGCCGTGGCTGTGCGCCCTGGTGGCGGTGGGAAGAAGAGCCCTTTCGGAGGCCTGGGTACCATGAAACCTGAACCTACACCCACATCTGCGGGTCCCCCCAGAGCCCAGGCCCGACTTACACACCCTGGGGTTCCTACAGCTGGAGGGGGCCGGCAGCTGAAACGGGACCCCGAGAGACCTGAGAGCGCCAAGACCTTTGGGCGGGAGGGCTCCGCCCAGGGGGAGGCTGAAGTGAGACACCCGCCTGTGGGCATTGCCGTGGCTGTGGCACGACAGAAGGACAATGGGGGCAGTAGCCGCCTGGGGCCTGGGCTGGCAGACCAGGAGCGCTCACTGTCCCTGAACAATGTCAAAGGTAGGTGCTGGGTTCCGTTTCTGTTTTAGCAGTATTGGGGGGTGCTCTGCCACTGAGTTGTGTCCTGCCCCTTCTGTTATCTTTAGGGGGGCAGTCTGGTAGAGACTCTAGCTCACTTTGTTGTCAAGAGTGATCTTGAACTTTTGATCCGCTGGCCTCCACTCCCTGAGTCCTGGGCCATCGGCATGGGTACCGTGACACTGGTCACGCAGGGCTGTGATGGTCCACTCCCTGAGTGCTGGGCCATCGGCATGGGCATCATGACATTGGTTCATGCTGGGCTGTGATGGACCCCGGGGGCTCACTGCACGCTATGCGAGCGTTCTAGCAATTGATTCACTGCCCCAGCCCCCATTTCTCATTAAGTTACTCAGACTTGTGTTTGATCTGTAGCCTAGACGGGCTTTGGGTTTATAGTAGTTGGGATTGGGATTACTCTGTGGGTACAGGTGCCGTGCGCCAATGTGGAGGTCACAGGGACAACTTGGATGCTCTTTTTTACCTTCTGCTGTGAGACAGGCTCTCTCGTTTACCTGTATTGTGTATGTGTGTACATGCATGTTGTGAGACAGGCTCTCTCGTTTACCTATATCGTGTATGTGTGTACATGCATGTTGTGAGACAGGCTCTCTTGTTTACCTGTGTATTGTGTATGTGTGTACATGCATGTTGTGAGACAGGCTCTCTCGTTTACCTATATTGTGTATGTGTGTACATGCATGTTGTGAGACAGGCTCTCTCGTTTACCTGTATTGTGTATGTGTGTACATGCATGTTGTGAGACAGGCTCTCTCGTTTACCTATATTGTGTGTATGTGTGTACATGCATGTTGTGAGACAGGCTCTCTCGTTTACCTATATTGTGTATGTGTGTACATGCATGTTGAGTGCACCACAACGCACATATGGAGGCCAGAGGACAAGTTGTCAGAAATAGTTGGTCTTCCTTGTGGGTTCTGGTGCTGGAACTCGGGTCTTCAGGCTTGGCAGCAGGTGACTTTACCCACTGAGTCACCTCGCCGGCCCGAGACAGTTTCTCTTGTGGGGCTGCGGAATCAGGCTAGCTGGTCCCAGATCTGCCACAGCTTCTCTTCTCCATTTCCCATCTGGCGAGAGGGGCTCTAGGATCATAGCCCTGAGCTATCACACTCAGCTTTCCATGCTTCTGGGGGATCCAAACTCACGTCCTCACACTTGTACTGAGTCATCTCCCTAGTCCCTAAATCTTGGTTCTGTCTGCCTCACTGTCTCACCTGGTTTTCTGTCCCCCCCCTCCCTTTTTAATAAAAGAGAGACAGTGTAGCCCTGACTAGGCTGGCTTTGAACTCATGGAGGTTCATCTGTCACTGCCTGTGGAGTTCTGGCATTTAAGGCATGCCGCCGCACTCCTGGCTGGTGTCTTACTCTTTCCCCCCAGGTCCCCCTTCTTTACACCACCACCGCTCCCTCCCAGTATTGCTTGCCCATCGTGGCTGCCATTGAAACTGTGATTGCCTTCCCCATTATCCGTGTAGACGTGTAGAATGCGGGAGAGGAGAACGAAGAAAAAGACCATTATGTTTTCCCAGCACCTCAAACACTTTCCTGACTTTGCCTGAATTCATTTTCCCGTGCAATTTGTGTCCACCCGCAGAGTGGCTAGTGCGGCACAGTCCTGGTGCTGTGCGTTGTTCCCGCATCACAGTGAGGGTTGTTTCTCCTGAGGTGGCGGACTCTTTACAAGTAGCATTTTTTTTTTTACGGCCTTTAATATTCCGTGGAGAGCACGTGCCAGCAGGTACCATAGTTAGGTTTCCGGTCCCCGGTGGGCATTTTACGTTTTCGCCTGCTCTCTTTTGTCTCGAGAGTGCTGTGTGGAATATTTCTGCACGTAGTGCCTCTGTGCTGTTTTGAGTCCCTTTGTTCTGTCCTAGAGATTCCTAGGAATAGACTAACCTCAAGCCCCCCATTCTGAGTCCTCCAGTGGGGTAGAGCCGGGCGTTGCCTCGTTCAGTACCTCTGGTGTCCAGTCAGCGTGGGGCTTGTAGCATAGCTGGTGCTGGGCAATCAGGTCAATGAGTGAGTGTTTCTCAAGTCGAGTGGCTTCCCGACAGACCCCAGTGAGTCTTTTTAGTGAAGTAACGTGCATGTGTGTGTGTGTGTGTGTGTGTGTGTGTGTGTGTGTGTGTGTGAGAGAGAGAGAGAGAGAGAGATCGTGTGTGAGAGATCATGTGTGCGTGTGAGAGAGATTGTGTGTGTGAGTGAGCGAGATTGTGTGTGTGAGAGAGATCGTGTGTGTGTGTGAGAGAGATCGTGTGTGTGTGTGAGTGAGTGAGATTGTGTGTGTGAGAGAGATCGTGTGTGCGTGTGTGTGAGAGAGATCGTGTGTGTGTGTGAGTGAGACATGAGACAGATCTTGTGTGTGTGTGTGAGAGAGAGAGATCGCGTGTGTGTGTGTTAGTGAGAGATCGTGTGTGTGTGTGTGTGTGTGAGAGAGAGAGAGAGAGAGAGAGAGAGAGATATCGATCATGTGTGTGCTGGTGCCCACAGATGTGAGAAGGTGTCATCATACCGCTTATACCTGATGAGTCATCCTGCCAAACCCCTGATTGTGTGTGTGCGCGCATGTCCGTGCATGTGTGCGCGAATGTGTGTGAACATGTGCTTGATGGAGATCAGAGAATAACGTCCTCAAATTGATTCTTTCCTTCCAGCCTGGGTTCAGGGGATCAAATTCAGGTCACCAGGCCTGTGCAACAAGCAATTTTGTCCCCTGGATCGTCTCCCGTAGTTTTTTTTTTTTCTGCCACTTCTATTTTCTTATTTATTTATTTGTGTGAGTTTGTGTTTGGTTTCGTGTGAGTATGTGGGCGTGTGTGTGCAATGTTGCACATTTTAAGGTCAGAGTACAATCTTGGGTGTGACTGTGTACTTCCAGGTGGGCTCTGAGCTCTGACGGACTCTCTAGTCTCCCTTCTGTCTCGCTGTAGGAGCTCTGGCATAAGGTCATCCGTTTTGGGTGTCCGAACCTCTGTCCTTGCACTCGCACGGTGAGCACTGTATCTGTTGACCCATCTCTCTGCCCCTCCTTCTTTTTTGTCTTTGAGACAAGGTCTTGTTAATAGTCGAGGCCAAGGCCAAACTAGCATCCCACCTGTAACCCCCTGCCTCAGCCTCCCTCACAGGTGTATATGTAAGGCCAAACTAGCATCCCACCTGTAATCCTCCTGCCTCAGCCTCCCTCACAAACTAGCATACCACCTGTAACCCCCTGCCTCAGCCTCCCTCACAGGTGTTAGCCACCACACTGGGCTCATTTCATCTGTAGTGAGAGGTTGGATCTTTTTCTGGGATTTAGCATATTGGTTTGTATTTGAGTCCTCATGTATTCCGGAGAGCCGTCTTCAGTGTGTGTTTTGAACTCTGCACTCTGTCAGCTAAAGGCAGAGCCTGCTGCTGTCCTAAGGGCCTGTGGTTCAGGCCTCAAAGGTACACAAGTGAGGCCTTGGTAGGCCGAGTGAAGGCCGGGAAAAGTTCATGTCCAGCTGGTCCGCCCTGGTGTGACATCTCAAGGCCGGCATTGTCTCTTGTTCCTAGCTTCTTCTCTTGGACCACAGTCCAGGGCCACCCATGACAAGGGCCAGCTTCCAGTCTAGACGCCCAAAGCTGTCCTGAGACCTGGTGTACATATTGCCTGTCATCCCGTGGGTTCTTCCCCTGCCTTGCCTGCCTCCTGTTGCCTTCTGGGTTCCTTAGAATTCGTAAGTCGCTCGCTTTATGGCTTCTCCCTGGGCTAAGTTCAGCCCTACTTCCCAGACAGTCCAGCAAGGCCCAGGGTTCTGTGCTACTCATTTGTATGCCCCTGTGATTCAGGTTTCAGGGCCTCGGCGCTGGGGTCCTGGGCCTGGGTCTTTCTCCCACCACTATTTTTATTTTTAGAGATGGGGTTTCACTGTGTGGCTGTGATGAGGAACTCATTATATAGCCCAGGATGGCCTTGAACTCACAGAGACCCTCCTGCGCCACCACACTCAGCTGCAGGCAGTATCTTTCCATCACTCAGTGCTCAACTGGTCCTTGCTGTCTTCCTGTGTGTGCCTAGTGAGTCCCCGAATGTCCCTGTGTCTCTGGAGACCATCTGAACCTTTGGACTTGGAATCCGATGTGGTCCTTGTCTGCCGTCTGTGTACTCTTCTAGCATAGAGGTCTCAGTGGTGCTTAGGGGATGTCTGCTGACTTGACTGAATGGCCGTCTTGCTCCCTCTTGCTCTGGGCAGAGACACCTAGCCAAGGAAGGCGGTCCTCTGATAATGGGGGGGGGGGGCATTGCAGCAGCACCTGCTTATTTTGGGATAGGCGATAGCAGACAAGTCTTCTTCCCTTCTGTGACATGGTAGGGTACTCCTTGTGTGTAGGGTGGCTTATGACTTACTGTCCGAAAAACCTGTGACTACAAGGGTCTTATGTGTGTGTGTGTAGGAAGAGGATGTGGCTGGAATTTGGACTGGAGAAGTTGTCTCTGCTTTCTTTAACTGCTGGGAATGAAAACCACTGTCTCATGAATACTACCTACTTACTAACTCAGCCACACACCCCCATGGACTCTAGGCAGGTGCTCTACCACTGAGTCACACCCCAGCCCCTCACTGGGGGATTCTAAGCAGGTGCTCTACCACTGAGCCACATCCCAGCCCCTCACTGGGGGAGTCTAGGCAGGGGCTCCACCGCTGAGCCACACCCCAGTCCCTCACTGGGGGATTCTAGGCAGGTGTTCTGTTGAGATCTCCTTTTCTGTTCCCTCTCTTGCTTACCCCCTTTGACTCCTCTTGGCCTCCACCATTTCTTTGCAGGGTCCTGCTCCAGGGTGTTCACAGGTGCCTTTCCTTCTGCATAGCTCACTCTTCTCCCAGAAATCTGTTCTTCCTGGCATCTGCTGTTTGTAGACTGCATTTCCCTCTGTGGGATTATTTTGTAGAGAAGAAGTGGACAGCCGTGGGTGGCACTGTTGGAACCGAAGCAGTTGCAATGCATACATCCGGGTGCAGGTCATGGGACAGTGACCCAGCCACAGGTAGAACAGCCGCGCTGCGCTAGGTTCAGCGAGAGAGATGAGAAGTGAGGGACGTGCTGGCGGAGAGGAAGGGGGCAGGATGGCTTGTTCCTTCCTAGACGAGATGTCAATTGAAGTTGAGGTTACATTGAGTAATTCAGTGGAGGGAACAGAGTGTCCCTAAGATGGGGGAGGGCTGCATTTGATTGACATGCAGAGACAGAGACTGGCAGCATGCGGGGTGGGGGTGGGGGGTTGGGGGCGATGACGACACCTGGACCCCATGGTGTTGGCCCAGGGCAGGGGCTTGGCTCTGTGGGGTGACTGGACAGAGTGAACTGTGAACCGTAGGTAGCTACAGAGTCACATGGGTAGGGGTGGAGTACCTCAGAGCATGGGGTCAGGTGTGACGGTCATGTCACATTTCTTTGGGAGCCAGCCAGTTTGCAGAGAGTGGCCTGGAGCTCTGCCTAGTGGCCTTGGGCATAGAGGCTGCTGTGTTGGTGTCTAGTGGCAGGTGACACTTGGGACAGGAAGTAACCCAGGGCAATTCAGTCACTGTGTACAGAAGACTCGTGGCCCCGAGCCTAGGCTACACTCCAGGCACCTCCTCTTTCTGGGGCCCTAGCGGCAAACACCATACCACAGCTGGTCTCAGACACAGAGACCAGTGGCACGTGCCCTTCCCAGATGGCTGAGCCCTTGGGAGCGTGTGAACCTGGTTGACGTGGCGTCTCCCCTGGGACAAGGAAGCATGAGCTCAGGCTCTGATTTCCAGGCACAGCTGTGGAACTCTGGGTGGCTTCTCTGAGCTCTGTGATGCCTCAAACCTGCCGTTCCCTTCCTAGCTACAGTTTCTCCATGGTTCCTGGGCACAGCCGCTTCTAGTTCTGCCATTGGGCTGTGTGTGTGTGTGTGTGTGTGTGTGTGTGTGTGTGTGTGTCTGTCTGTCAGTCTTGTCAGTTGGCCAAAGGTGTCTTCCTCATTTGCATGCACCTTAAAAAAAAATAAGATTTCTCTTAAGGGCTAGGATTAAAGGTGTGAGCCAGCGTTGCCTGGCTGGTGCTCAGTTTTTAAATATGGGCTCTAGGGATTCGAACTCAGGTCTTCATTTTCGCAGCAACCGCCTCACCAGCCCAGCCATCTCCCCAGCACCTGGCTGGTCCTGTCACTCTTGCTGTTACTCTGCTCGGCGGGGGAGGGGCCGCTCTAGTTATTTCTCCAGCGGTCCTGGTCGCAGTGATGGGATACCCAACGTTTACTTAAAGGAAGGAAGGAGGCAGGCGTTGATTTTGGCTCGCAGTGTGAGCATGCAGTCCATTATGGTGGGGCAGGCGTGGTGGCGGGAGCATGAGGCATATGTTCACGTTGATCGCAGCCAGGAAGCAGAGAGAGCTGAGGGCTGGGGCTCAGCTCGCTTTACCTGTGGATGTATGCACACGTGTCTGCGTGCACGTGTGTGTTCAGGTGCATGTGCTGTGTGCTCATGTGGAGACCAGAAGAGGGTGTCCTCCATCCCTTTCCACTGTCTTTGAAGCAGGGTCTCTCTCTCTCTCTCTCTCTCTCTCTCTCTCTCTCTCTCCCTCTCCCTCTCCCTCTCCCCCTCCCTCCCTCCCTCCCTCCCTCCCTCCCTCCCTCCCTCCCTCTTTCCCCATCTTGGCTCACCTGACAGCCAGACAGCCTCAGTAATCCTCCAGTCTCTAGTCCCTTGGAGCTGTGGTTACAGGTGTGTGCGAGACACCTGGGTGGTTTCGAGACAGGGTTTCTCTGTAGCTTTGGAGCCTGTCTTGGAACTAGCTCTTGTAGACCAGGCTGGCCTTGAGCTCACAGAGATCTGCCTGCCTCTGCCTCCTCAGTGCTGGGATTAAAGGTGCACGCCACCACCGCCTAGAACACTTTTCTTAAAAAAAAATTTTTTTTTTACATTTATTTATCTATTTTGTGTGTATGAACACACATGTCAAGGTCAGAGGACTGCTTTCAGGAATCTGTTTTCTTCTTCAGCTGTGTAAGTCCCGAAGATGGAGCTCAGACTGTCAGGCTGGCCTGTGTTTCCCACTGAGCCGTCCCCTGGCCAGCCTGAGTCCGCAACCCAGAGCATTGTTCTTCTGACTTCTCGTGAAACCTCTTAGGAAGCCCCTCCCAGACATGCCCAGGCCTTTGCCTGCTGGACGATTCTCGATCCTGGCACATTGACCGTATTAACCATCACAGGAGGGCTCTGGTTCGTGCTAGTGAGAGAACTCCTTGGCCTCAGAGGCAAGGAGTACCCTGGCTGGGTCTCCCTCCCTGTCTGCAGGTGGCATTGCTCCAGCTTCCTGCTTCCCTTCCCTGCCCTTCTTTACCCGCCCATCCAGTCACTTTGTCCTGGTGACAGCAAAGAGCTTGGTGAATGTTTCTGTGGACCGTGGCTCTGGAGAAAAGGGTCCTTCGGGTGGCCAGGGGACACCTCCCTCCTCTGTCCCACCTCTGTCCTCTTACCACTGAAAATTGATCAGGCTGTTCTAGCGTTGGACTTGGGTATTCTAGGCAGCCCTGAGGTTCACTTGCTGGCTCTACTCCATCTGCCTCTAGGGACTGGCCTGTCCAGTGCTAAGCTGTTCGGCTGTCTGTAACGTGACTGGTCCTTGGATGTCTGAGCTCTCATAGCTGTACTCTGCCCAGCCGCTGTTCTGTGCTCTGGATGGCTGCATCCCCATCTTTCTGGGGAAACCAGAGGGTGTGTGGTCTCTTCAGGACCCTGAGGCTTTAGGGGTGCAGGAATGTAGCTGAGGTGTAGGAGCTGAGTTCTGCAGCTCAGGTGGACCCTTGGCCTATGGGGACGAGTTGCACATGGCCTACTCTATACTCTAGATCAGACCCCGTGTTGGGAGTCTGTGTCACCTGAGACATTGCTGGACTGGGCCAGGGATGGCTACTTGGATTGTGTCATCACGTGACCAGTTTTATTTGTTGATTTACCTAGACAGAGGCTCGTGTAGCCCAGATTGCCTTCAAGGATAGCCTTGAACTTAAAATCCTCTTCTTCTGTGTAAATCATACCTGATAGCCCCCCATGGGGCGGGGATAGAACCCAGGGCTGCTAGGCAGCAGTTTGCCGGCTGAGCCATATTCCAGCCTCTTCTCCTTGAAACCACTTGTTTATTGTGTGTGCGTGTGCATGTGTATACGTGCATATGAGTGTGTATACGTGTGTGTGTGTGTGTGTGTGTGTGTGGGCGTGTGTGGACGTGTGTGGGCATGGGCATGTCACCCCAGGTGTGTCAAGGTCAGAAGGCAGTATGTGGGAGCTGGTTCCCCTACTTTCACCATGTGGGTTCTGGGGATTGAACTCAGATCATCAAACTTGGCAACACACTCCTTTTACCTGTTGGCCACCCCATCTTTCTTCTTCTTCTTCTTCTTCTTCTTCTTCTTCTTCTTCTTCTTCTTCTTCTTCTTCTTCTTCTTCTTCTTCTTCTTCTTCCTCCTCCTCCTCCTCCTCCTCCTCCTCCTCCTCCTCCTCCTCCTCCTCCTCCTCTTCCATCATTGCTTTTTCAAGACAAGGTTTCATTTTAGGCTGGCCTTTAAACTCTCAGAGATCCGCCCACCTCTGTTTCCCTAGGGCTGGGATTAAAGACGTGCACCACCACTGCCCTTTAAATACATATATCTGGGTGGAGAGGTGGGTTAAGAGGGCTTTCTGTTGTGCAGGACTCAAATTCAGTTCCCAGCTTGCAACCATGTGAAACTCCAGACATCCTCATCTGATCTCCTGGAGCACCAGGCAGGCATGGACGTAGTACATGTACATACATACAGGCAAACACTTGTATGCATAAAATAAAAATGAAAAAGAGATTTGTTTTGTGTGTTCATATGTATGTATAGGCATGGACATACCAACATGCTGCTGTGCACACGTGGAAGTCGGAGGGGTCAGTCTGTAGAAGTCCGTTCTCTCTACTTTGTGGATTTAGGGGATTGAACTCTGGTCTTCAGGCTTGGCAGGAAGTAGTAACTTGATCCACTGAGCCTTCTTTCCACCTTTTTTAAGAAATAGGATCTTAGCCAGATGGTGGTGGTGCACGCCTTTAATCCCAGCACTCGGGAGGCGGGCAGATTTCTGAGTTAAGAGGCCAGGATGGTCTACAGAGCTAGTTCCAGGACAGGTTCCAAAGCTACAGAGAAACCCTGTCTCAAACAGTAAACAAACAAGCCAACAAAAAGAAATAGGATCTTACTCTGAAACTCCTGGAACTTGATATGTAACCCAGGCTGGCTTTGTACTCACATCAGTCCTCCTGCCTCAACCCAGTGTTGGGATCACAGGTGTGTGCTGCCATGCCCAGTTGTTTTATTTTATTTTATTTTTTTAATTTTCATGCCTTTGTATTTGGAGACAGGGCTTCTCTGTGTAGCCCTGGCTGTCCTGGAACTTGTTCTGCAGACCAGGCTGATCTACCTGTCTCTCTGCCTCTTGAGTCCTGGGATCAAAGGAGACTGCTACCATGCTGGGTTTGTTAGATTTTATTGTGTTTCAACTTGTATCTGCTGGTGTTATTCCCACCACAGCTGTCATATGAGTAACAAGCAGGCTCCTGGGGTGCGAGGGACAGGATGGGAAGTTCCTGGGCCAGAGACTCCTTAGTGGGGTCCCGGATCATAAGGATCTGTGTTGCTGGAAGGTTCTGTTGCATGTACAAGGGGAGGCAGCGGTGGGGAAAGATACAATGAGAATCTGGAGGCTGCTGGTGGGGGACTCACTGTTACCTTGGGCCCCCAGGGCATGGCCGCACTGATGATGACTGTGATCGAGCCAGACACCGGGAGGACCGGCTGCTAGGGACTCGGTTGGACCGGGACCAGGAGAAGTTGCTCCGGTGAGGGCTTGGGGGACCTGAGGGTGGGGTCAGGGTGATAAGAGACCTCTAAGTCTCACCATGGTCCTTGAGAGCCAGGCCACCATGGGCAGAGCCTTGGCTGTCCCCAGGCTCATCCTGTCTGCTCCTTGGGCTGTGTCCCCCCTCCCCCCATTCCTGGGCCACCAGCTATTCCCACACCTCTGTTCCCCTTTGCAGAGAAAGCAAGGAGCTGGCTGATCTGGCCCGACTACACCCCACCAGCTGTGCTCCTAACGGTCTGAACCCCAACCTCATGGTGACTGGGGGCCCGACGCTGGCAGGCTCAGGACGCTGGTCTGCTGACCCCGCAGCGCACTTGGCCGCGCACCCTTGGCTGCCTCGCTCGGGAAGCACATCCATGTGGCTTGCTGGACACCCTTACGGTGAGTGTCGCTTCATGGGGGTTTTTCTTCTCGGGGTTCTTTGGGATTCTCAGTGGAGATCAGGGACCGTGGGGCTGTTGTGGGTTTGGAACCTTCTGACATTGATGTGAACTTGGATTTCTTCCCCCAGGCCTCGGACCCCCCTCTCTACACCAGGGCATGGCCCCCGCCTTCCCACCCGGCTTAGGGGGCTCCTTGTCATCGGCTTACCAGTTCGTCAGGGATCCCCAGTCTGGCCAGCTAGTGGTTATCCCTAGCGATCACCTGCCTCATTTTGGTAAGTGACTCCTATGTCACAGCCAGGTGCTGCCCTCTCATGGGGCTGGGACCGCTCTGCATCTGGGGTGGGGACAAGGGGGCCCAAGAAAGCTGACCTCAGTCCTGTCCAGAGACAGATCCTGGCAACTCCGTGAGATTCAGTTAGGGTCTGTGGGGCCTGGGTGTCCCTGTCCCTTCTGGGGCCCACTCTGCAGACCATGGATTGGGGTCCCCATGGTGGCTTTGGTATCATCCTGCAGGTTGGCTTGCTCCAACCGTGACCTTCGAGGACTTTCTATCTACTTGGGGATTTGGTTGAGGGATGGGCATCTATCTGTACATGGGGAACAGTATTCCAGGCCAAGGAAGCAGCAGGAGCCACGGCTCTGGTGTTGCCTGGCTGTCTGCACTGGACCTCATCATCTCCCTCTAGAAATGGGATGAGAGCCCACACAGGACCTGGGACCGTAGGTGCAGCCCCCCCATTGTCTGTCTTCACAGCTGAGCTGATGGAGCGAGCGGCAGTGCCTCCTCTCTGGCCTGCCCTGTACCCGCCAGGCCGCAGCCCCTTGCATCACGCCCAGCAGCTGCAGCTCTTCTCCCAGCAGCACTTTCTGCGGCAGCAAGAGCTGCTGTACCTGCAACAACAGGCTGCCCAGGCCCTGGAGCTTCAGCGGAGTGCACAGCTGGTGGTGAGTCCTGGCTGGCCCCCGCGGTGAGAGAAGAGAGTGGCGGTCAGGGAGGGCTGCCTGGAGGAGGCAGCATCCGACTGAACAGAGGAACAAAGGGAAGGTTGGGCAGGAAAGCTAAGGTGTGGTGGATGGCACCTGCTAGGGACAGGACCCAGTGAGCAGTGGAAAAAAACATGACAGAGGTGAGCTGTGGATCGGAGGCGTTGCAACTGGATACCCAAGGGATCTTAGAGGGATCCCTCCTGCCTCTTTGTCTCCAGGCAGGAGCTGCTCTGGAGTAATCAGTTGGGTAGTCGCACTGAGATTTTTCAAGCTCTGTGTTCTCCAGCTAGGGACTTACCCTCTCTGGTCTTGAAGTTTCTGCTTCCGGGCAACGAGAGTCCTAGTAATGGCTAGTTACTTAGCTCTTAGGTAGCGGGCGGCTGCGGGAGTGTGTCTGGGGTACGGCCAGGCCCCTGTGAGTTCTGGCTGTTGGAGAGCTAGGTTTTCCTTTTGCTGTCAGTGCCTCAGTGCTGCTTGGCTAAGGCAGCTCAGTGCTGCACCCTGTGCGAGCCCAGCGCGGGGTGCTGGGGTCTGGGTGCTTGGGGCTCTCACGGCAGCTGTGAGGGGCCCAACTGGGCCAGAGTCCTGGTGTCAAGGGTTTTAGGCTGTGGACCCTCCTTGTAACAGCCAAGGCTCTGTGCCCTGCCCTCTAGCCCACTGGGTTCCATAGAATGCCCTGTTTATTATACGTGAGACACAGTGGAAGGTCTATGGTACTGCCTTGGGACAGGGAGGCCTGGGTGGCCTGGATCTTGTCTGATAGTCTCTGGAGCTGGAGTCTGCAGGGACAGGGCTGGTGATGACAGCTCCTGCCGTGTTGACCCTACCCCTTGTCGCATTCCCCAGCAGGAGCGATTGAAAGCCCAGGAGCATCGAACTGAGATGGAGGAGAAGGTGAACAAGAGGAGCCTGGAGACCACGGGCAAGACCGGCCTGAGTGCTGCTGGTCCAGGGCTGCTGCCTCGCAAGCCCAGTGCCGGCTCCACAGGCACCCACGGCAAGGCTGTGAGCCCACCCCCTTCTCCCCGAGCCTCCCCCGTGACCTCTTTGAAGGCCAAGGTTATCCAGAAGGTCGAGGATGTGTCTAAGCCACCGGCCTACACCTACCCTGCCACACCTAGCTCGCACCCCAGCAGCCCACCGCCCGCCTCCCCACCACCTACCCCTGGCCTCACCCGCAAGGAAGAGGCTCCCGAGAACGTGGTGGAGAAGAAAGACCTGGAGGTGGAGAAGGAGGCGCCTAGCCCCTTCCAGGCCCTTTTCACAGGTGGGTGCGAAAGCAGGACAGGGGCCGCCTGGCCGTGGACACCGAGTTTGAGTGTTCACTGGAGGCCTGGTTCAGTCCCTCATTCTTGTCTATTCACTGTGCATTCGTTCATTCACCGGCTCGTTTATTCATTCATTCGCTCATTCATGCACTTAATCTCTGGCTGAGCACTCTGTATATCCCACTGTCCAACTCTGGAATGAGAATGTAGCTGAGATTTCTTCTCGGTCCCTTGTTAGCGTAGAGGTGGGGGGACGGTGGGACGGGGGACACGGCCCTCATAGCCTCCATGCAGGAGGGATGCTCAGAGCACAGACTGCCCTTGTTAATCCTGCGTGCAGTCCCTGCTGAGACTCCCTGGGAACATGCAGAGGTTCCCATCTGGGCAACCTCTTTGACCCCACACACATGCGGTCCCAGTGTCCTGTGTCCATCAGTGCTGGCCGCAGGTGGCTCTGGGCTCTGAGGTATGTGTCCCCTTTTCTGGGGCAGTGCAGATCGTGAGCTTGTACCTGGGAGGATTTGGGTTTTGATTAGAATCCTGTCTTAGTACCGTGTTGGTTTGGGCAGGCGGTTGGCCCTCTCTAGAGCCCTTTGGTGTAAGGAGTAAGCGTAGTCCTAGCCTCGAGCATTCTCTCTGGTAAACTGTTGTGGTGTGGGGGGTTCCTGTTGGGCATTGCCCAGGCCTGAGGTCAGGCCTGATGCAGCCACAATCATCCCACTCCCTCCTCCCTACCTCTTAGGATAAAACTGTTACCGTGAAGGGTTTTGCTCTGTTGTGTTTCAACAGAGTGTCTCAATGTATAGCTGAGGATGTCTCTGAACTCACAGAGGTCTGTGGACTTCTGCCTCCCAAATTCTGAGATTAAAGGCTTGTGCCACCACACCTAGCTGCTATGAGATTTTTGAATGCATGCTTTATCGGGGTGGTACACAGTCCAGGCTGAGAGACAGATCTTCATAGACCTTGTGTAAACCTTTGATTCTGGTTCAGTCCCTATTCACCTTTACGACTGTAAGGCTGAGGACAAGATGGTGGCTGCCTTACATGTAGAAGGTTTGTGGGTTGTTTCAGGCTCAGCAGGGGCAGGTGTTCCCCACCGTGCAGGCGCAGTTGGTTCTAGGTTGTGTCTTCTGTCGCAGGTTGTGAGGCTAGGTCAAGAGTCCTAGGGAGCCCCTTCTCTGACTTCTTCTGTCCTTGGCAGATATCCCCCCCAGGTACCCGTTCCAAACCCTGCCACCACACTACGGGAGACCCTACCCTTTCCTGCTGCAGCCCACCGCGGCTGCTGACGCCGATGGCCTCGCCCCGGACGTGCCACTCCCGGCTGATGGGCCTGAGCGCCTGGCACTGTCTCCAGAAGACAAACCCATCTGCCTATCACCTTCCAAGATCCCAGAGCCACCCCGGGACAGCCCAGAGGAGCAGCCGCTGGTTGACCGTGAGGTGAAGGCTGAGGTTGAGGATGTCGAAGAGGGCCCCACGGAGCTGCCTCCCATCGAGTCACCGTTGGCTCTGCCTGTCCCAGAGACCATGGTGGCTGTGAGCCCTGCTGGTGGTTGCGGAGGTGGCCTGCTGGAGGCCCAGGCGTTGAGCACAGCGGGTCAGGGCTGTCGGGAGCCTTCTGAAGCCTCGGACTTTGCACAAGTGGCCGAACCACAGCTAGAACTGCCAGATAGGACGGAGCCCCGCATGGCTGCCCTGGAGCTGGGGACACAGTTGACACCTGAGCCACTGGTGGAGACTAAGGAGGAGCCAGTGGAGGTGCCCCTGGACGTGCCAATGGAAGGGCCCATGGCAGAGGCAGAACCTGAGGACAGCCTGCCCCAGGCGTCCCTGACTGAGCCTCAGCCTAGCCTGGAGCTCTCTGACTGTGACTTGCCCGTCCCAGAGGGCCAGTGTCTGAACCTAGAAGCCCAGGAGACTGCACCTGCCCCGGGCAGCACTTGCTATCTAGAGGAGAGCTGCTCTGAATCACTCCCACCAGGCCTGGAGGACCCGCTGGCTGGCATGAATGCGCTGGCAGCTGCAGCCGAGCTGCCTCAGGCCAGGCCTCTCCCCTCTCTGGGTGCTGGGGTCCCAGCTGGGGAGAAGGTGGACGCTGCCCCCAACCTAGGCCTGGAGCACAGCTTCCTGCAGGGTATCACCCTGCTGAGTGAGATAGCCGAGCTGGAGCTGGACCGCAGGGGCCAGGAGGGCACAGGTAAGCTCTGGGTTGAAGGTGTCTGGGATTCTTCTGAATATTGGTAAAAGCCAGTGATGGTGGTCTGTGCCTGTAATCTCAGCATTCCTGAACCTGAGGCGGGTCTCTCTCTGTGGTTCCAGGCTAGCCTGGGCTACGGAGTAGATTTTATAAGTTTAGGTTGTTTCTTTTCTTAAAAACTTCCAAGGCTCCCAGAGTATGTCTTACTCACATTCTGTTTGTTTTTGCTTTTGCTTTTAATTTTAAAACCAGGCTTGGTGGCACAGGCTATCATCCCAGTTACACGGGTGGCTGAGGCAGGAGAATTGTGAATTTAAGGCCAGCTTGGGCTAGATCGAATACAAGGCCAGCCTAGGCAATTAATTGAGACCCTGATCTCATGATAAAAAGCAAAAAGAGGGCTAAGGATTAGCTCAGTGGTAGAGCCCCTGCCTAGAATCCCCCAGTGAGGGGCTGGGGTGTGGCTCAGTGGTAGAGCCCCTGCCTAGAATCCCCCAGTGAGAAACTGGGGTGTGGCTCAGTGGTAGAGCCTCTGCCTAGAATCCCCCAGTGAGGGGCTGGGGTGTGGCTCAGTGGTAGAGCCCCTGCCTAGAATCCCCCAGTGAGGGGCTGGGGTGTGGCTCAGTGGTAGAGCCCCTGCCTAGAATCCCCCAGTGAGGGGCTGGGGTGTGGCTCAGTGGTAAAGCCCCTGCCTAGAATCCCCCAGTGAGGAGCTGGGGTGTGGCTCAGTGGTTGAGTCTCCAGTGTTAAAGTGAATGTGGGAGGAGTGAGAAAACATAGCTGTATGATGGACTTAAGCCTCCAGTTCTGTCTCCTTCCCCTGGTATTGTATGAATACGTGCAGGAGTTTTTTAGATGTTAGATTGGCTTGGAGAGAGGTTGGGTCAGGGTAGTGGGTGCATTGGTGGGTAAAGGCACCTACCACCAAGCCTTGATGGTCTTGAGCCCAGACCTACATAATAGAGATAATAGATTCCCAAAAGTCCTCTGAGCTCCACATGTGCTGCAGTATGGACGTGTGCATGGACACACATGCGCACACACAAGTAAATCAGTGCAATGAAATAAAGGGAATGTAGCGCGCTTGGTAGAGGGCTTGCTCAGCATGCATGACGTAGCGGACGTTCCATCCTCAGTACCTCTTAAACCAGGCATGTACTCCGGACACGAGAAGAGACGGAGGCAGGAGGATTCAGACTTTAAGGTCATCTTCAGCTACATACTGAATTTGAAGCTTGGCTACTGTGTTAGACCCTGTCTCTGTCCCTCTCCCCCCTCCCCCCAAAAAGGGGACAGATTTTATTTGCTCCTGGAACCAGAGTTTGAGCAACGATGAAGTAGCATTAGATACAGCTGAATCTGGGTACTGAAATCATCTTGAGATTTTTTTTTTCCCTGTGCATCCCCAGATTGGTTCTTCCCTTTTCTGCCTCTCTCTTCTTCCCTGTTCTACTTTTCTCTCCGCTGACCTCATTTTGCCGGGCTCCCTGCTCTCACTGGTGCCTCCAGTAATTCCTCCGTGCCTGTGGGCCTGCCCGGCTACCCAGAACCCTAGTAAGAACTCAGACTCCGCCCCATGGGCCCACTGGAGTTCATGCCTTTTGCAGTACGGGATCCGCAGCTGGGACCTGGGGAGCTGGCTCAAGGGTAAAGCATTTGTCACATAAGTGCCAGGATCTGAGTTCAAATCCCAGAACCCATAGAAACCCGGCCACAGAGGTATGCATTCCTGTTGCTACAACAAAATTGGAGGTAGAGGTTAGGGTTCTTGAGTTCATTGACCTGTGACGTTATACACACAAGAACAAAAAACCCTTTCTCAAACAAGGAAGGAGGCAAGGATTGACACTCCACTTGGTCTCTGAACCTCTCGTGTACTGTGGAAATGCATGGAGTGCACTCCCATGTGAATTCACTCACACACACACACCGGAAAAAACACATAATAAAAAAAAAATAGTTGTACGTGGCGATATACACACCTTTAATCCCGGCGCTCAAGTGGCAGAGTCCTACCTAGGCCAGCCTGGTCTACGTAGTGAGTTCCAGGTCAGCTAAAGTTGTATGTCTCACAACAAAACCAAAATAGAAAGGTTTGTAATTATATATAAATAAAAATTTGGGAAAAAATGAAATAAAAACCGAAACCACTGCTTTTCCCTGAGAGGGGAGAGAGTTTTGTGCCGAATGGGATGTTCGCAGCAGCAGGCCTGGCGGTTCAGGAGAGCACTGCTGCCATCTAGTGGGGAAATGCAGAGCGACTTCGCTGATCCAGCCAACATGACAGCCCACGTCCAGCCTGCTTTGGGAACCGGACTTTGAGACCTGGTTACTATATAAGTGCTGGGATCATTCACGCTCACTCTTTTGGCCTTCAGACGTGGGTGATTGTGTGATTTTTCTCAAGCATGCTTGAATGGTACATCAAAATTGGTTAGATTTAAGATCCAAGAGAAAATGTCAGTTTGACAAGGGATTCCGTGAGTAGGGTGCTTGCTGCTAAGTGAGGACCTGAGTTCAAGTCCCTAGAACCGAGGATGGAAAGAGAACCAGTTTCTGAAAGTGTCCTTTGACCTTCTCATACCTACTGTGTAGATGTAGAACATTCTCTTTTCCTCCATCTCTCTCTCTGTCTCTCTGTCTCTGTCTCTCTCTCTCTCTTTCACACACACACACAGTAAAATAAAACAAAATTAAAATAGCCAGGCATGGTGATGCAGATCTAATTCTAACACTTGGGAGGCTAAGGCAGGAGGATTGGAGTTTGAGACAGGCTAGCCGCAACCAGACATGGTCTCCTGTAGCTCAGGCTGCCCTCAAACTCCTTCTGTAACCAAGGAGGACCTTGAACTCCTGAACCCATCACTACTACTGCCTAGGTCCTGGGATTATTGTGCGGCAGTACGCCTATTTACGTCGTGCTGGGGATCTAGGAAGAACTGCATCGACCTCGTCAACACCCCCAGCCCTCCATTGTGTTTTAATATTTATACAGGAGGCTGGGTGTGTTAGGAATGTTAGAACATGACAACACAGTCCTGGAACTCCGGCACACTGTGTCACATCCTTGCCCAGAGGAGACTGTGTGTGTGTGTGGGGGGGGTCTTTACATCTTTCTGCTTGATTTGTGTTTAAATACATTCTTTTCTGTGCATTTCTGATGTACACACACACGTGTGTTAGCGTTGATGTGGACATGCCGCGGCATGTGTGTGGAGGTCTGAGAACAGCCTCTGGTGTCCGTGTCCCTTTATACCTGTTTGCGACAGGATGTGCTGGGCTAGCTGGTTCTCTGAGTTTCTGAGGATTTTCCTCTGTTAACTCCTGTCTCGCTGGAGCTATAGGTATGTCTTCCTGTGCTGGGCTGTACATGCATTCTGAGCGTTTGAGCTCAGTGCTTCACAGTTGCCCAGTAAGCCATTTCCCCGATCCAGTTTGTAGTTTCTGTCTCTGTCTCTGTCTCTCTCTCTCTGTCTCTCTCTCTTTCTCTCTCTCTCTCTCTCCTCTCTCTCTTGTTTGTTTTTTGAGTCAGGGTTTCACTGTGTACTCTTTCTTGGCTGGCCTGGAACTCACTATGAAGACCAGGTTGGCCCCAAACGTCTAGAGACCCACCTGCTCCTGCCTCCCAAATGCTGAGATTAAAGGTGTGCGCCCATCCCCGTCCTTTTAAAAATGTATATATACTATTTTTAAGTGTGTATGTGTGCACGTGAGTGCAGGCGCAGGGGGCTTGGGTCCTCTGGAGCTGGAGTTACAGGTGGCTGTGAGCTGTGGAGCATGGGTGGTGGGAACTGAACTCAGCCCCTGAGCAGGAGCAGCAGACCTCTTACCTGATCAGCTTTGCCGTTTTTGAGTATGCTTCCCCCCCCTTTTTTTTTGTTTTTTGTTTTTTTTTTTTTTGGAAGGCGGGAAGTCCTTTTGCCCAGGCAGTCAAATGCTGGGGTAACAGGTGTGAACCTGCTTCCCCGGACCTGTTTTCTGATGTGGGGAACAGCACATTCGCCAGTGAGAAAATTAAGTGGAAACGTGAGATGGGTACCAGTCATCCTGGGAAGGAGCCTCTGCCGGCCTGTGGTCACACCGCAGGGACAAAGCCGTTCCATGCCCCAGGTCCAAGCGTCCTCCTGTGTTTGACAGTGCCCTGCATCCCAGTACGGCTTCAGTTCAGTAGATCTCAGTGCTCCGTGGCCGTGTGGCCACAGTTGAACCAGAGCTGACTGCAGTTTCTGGGAGTTTGGTCTGGCTTCAGGATGGCTGGCCGGGTGGTCCAGGTCCCAGTACTGACTCACTTGTCCCTCTCCCTTCCCTAGGTGCAGAGCCAAACCTGGCTGTGCGACCCTCGCTGGAGAGCCTGCTGGCGGCCAGCAGCCACATGCTGAAGGAAGTGCTAGAGAGCCCCTTCTCGGACCCCCTCAAGAACTTGCGGCTTCCACGCGAATTGAGCTCCAACAAGAAATACAGCTGGATGCAAAAGAAGGAAGAAAGGGTGAGGCCTGACGACCTCCATTTCTCCTGCGGCCCGGGAGGCTGAGGCTGGTGGGCGGGAGTCCTGCTGGCCATCCTTCATCGTGTGGGCCATTTCCCCTCTCGTGGCCTCTGTATTCTTGCACTGTGTCAGGCATGTCCCTTGGGCTCACTGTGATGTGTTGGAATGGAAGCAGACTGGCAGTGAGGCCCATGCCCTTTGTTGCCTGTGTGGTTTTGGGTAGCTGCCATCCGCTGCAAGTCCATAACACACTTGTCCTCACTAAACCATGTCTTAGGGTGTAGTTGCTTAGGTGTGGCTACCACCTGGCCAAGTTGGCATGAGAGGGTCCTGAACATAGAGAAGAGGCGGGTCCCCAGGAAGTAGGGAATGGGGATGGAATCACCTGGCTTGACCATTTATGTCTGTAACCCCAGCAGTTGCTAGGCTGAGACAGGAGGATTGCTGAGAGGTCCAGGCCAGGCTACTTAGTGGGTTTGGGCCCAGCACCATGTAAAACTACTTGATAGTGCTTGCTTGTGACCTCAATACTCAGGAAGTAGAGGCAGGAAGATGAAAAGGCCAAGATTATGTGCTGAGTTTGAGGCCAGCCTCAACCCCATGAAACACTGTTTCTAAAATCCAACCAAAAATGGGCACAGCAGTGGGATTCAAGTCAGTCATCGACACGGGGTGGGACATCAGGAAACATCAGCGTCCTCATTTGTCTCCCTCCAGATGTTTGCTATGAAGTCATCCCTGGAAGACATGGATGCCCTGGAGCTGGACTTCCGGATGCGCCTGGCAGAGGTCCAGCGGCGGTACAAAGAGAAACAGCGTGAGCTGGTCAAGCTCCAGCGCCGCCGGGATTCAGGGTGAGTGTCTCCCCAGCTTGTACCCCATCCTGGACATCTGGTTGGTAGGTCGATTGTGGTAGCCGTCAGGTGTGTGCGTGGACCCAAGTGCCCCACTCCGCGCCCCGCCAACCCCAGGTTCCCAGCCGAGCCTGTGAATTCTTTTTAAGGGACAGGCACGAGGATGCCCATAGGAGCATGGCACGCAGAGGCCCTGGCAGGCCACGGAAACGGACCCACACCCCGAGCGCCCTGTCGCCCCCCTGCAAGAGAGGGAAGAGCCACAGCGGTAGCGGAAAGTAAGGCTGGCCCCTCGGTGGATCGGGGACTGACTGGTACCCAGCTCGGAGGGAGGAGCAGGGCCCCCCTCTAAGGCGCCCACCACTGAGCGCCAGGGGACCTGGTAGTGTCTGGTGCTCTGATCCCTAAACGGCAGCTCCCAGGGAGCCCGGAGCGCTGCCCAGTCTAGGAGGGTGAGCCAAGAGAACGAAAAGAAAGATCGTCAGTGGCTTACTTAACTCTAACCTAAACACTTGACCCCGCCTTCCTGCCCCACTCACTTCACCACCACCAGGGACTAACTCTTGCTTCTTTCCGTGACTCCTTCCGATGGAAGTATCACTTCAACTCCAGCCTTCTAGGACAGGTTGGATACATCCCTGTCTGCTGGGATCCTGCAGGATACCAGGGTTGCTTTCTGGGGACAAGGTCCTCTTGGGTGGCACTGCAGCCAGCTGAGTTTGGCTTGAATGCTGGTTTGGGTGAGGGCTCTTTCTCTCCAGGGCCAGGTTTCCCGTGTACCTGTAAATGGGCCACATGAGGTCCACTGAGGAAAGAGGTTGCGCAGTTTCCTGTATTGGTACACAAGGGCGCGGGTACTAGGTTGGCGAGGGCTTTGAGCGGCCACAGGCGAGGCGGTAGTGTGTGTGTGTGTTCATGGTCTTGTCATGAGAAAATGGCCCCCACCTTGCCACATCTTGCATTTAACCTTGGATGTTCCCAACTGGGGAAAGAACAGAGATGAACATATGTCTTTCACCAGCCACAGGAGAAGATAGAAGAGAGGCTATGGGGCCACCAGCGAGGCAGGCCTAGTGATCAGGAGTGTCGCCATTATGCTAAACTTTCTGCTGTGTCCCAGCCCCACCGCTCCTGTGACATTGGGCCCAGTGTCAGTTTTCTGAGCCTCCAGTCTCTCTTTCCTCAGATATTTAAAAAGCAGTCAAGTCACAAGGGCACTGGGGATAATAACAGTGAGACGGGAGGAGTAACGGTCTGGTCTAGCATGCGGGAGGGATAACGGTCTAGCATGCACAAAGCACTGGGTTCAGCCCCCATGCACAAGGTATGGTGGCCCATGCCTGTCACCCCAGTGTGAGAATCAGGCAGGTTCATGAATCAAGAGACATGTCTGTGTCCCTGCTCTCCAGAAAAGGAGGTGCCGTACAGGGGTTCCCTCCATCCCAGCCTTTGATAGAATCTCCCCTCCACCATGGTAGATTTCCGCAGTATTTTCTGACCTTTGCTGTTGGTACAATTTTGGTAAAGATATGCCTTACTGATTCTTGTGTGTGTGTGTGTGTGTGTGTCTGTCTGTCTGTCTGCCTATTGAAACTGCATAAGAGAGGCTGGTGGAGGATGCTGACATGGAGTTTTTTCCCCTTCTCTCTTTGTGCTTCCTTCCCTAACAATCATCTGTCTTCCCACACTGCTCGTTCTGGTGTCTGTCACTGTTTCTTTCTACATCTCGAGCCCAACCCTTTAGGGCCACCTGGGTGGACGACCCCCTCCCTGTGAGTATGGCCTGGCTGAGGTGCTGACCCCCATGGCGTGCTTGACTTTCAGGCTGAGCAGCAAGTCCCTCCTGACATCAGAGGACTACGATCTGGGAGCCGGGATAAGGAAGAGACACAAGGGATCCGAGGAGGACCAAGATGCTCTCATTGGCATGGCGAAAGCCCGGGGCAGGAACCAGAGCTGGGATGATCACGAATCTTCCTCTGACTTTATGAGTCAGGTTAGTAAACTCAGTCTTGCAGACTCACTGGGACACAATCCTCAACCTGGGGGGCTGGAGGTCATACTGGAGACAGTGAACCTTTTCTGTGGAGGTCTGTTGGTCCCAACTGCTGTAGAGAAACTGCTAAGAGCTAAATTCCTCACTGTGGGGAGAAAAGGAAGGCCCAGGAGACATCAGGGACCGGGCAAAGTAACAGGAGGCAGAGGTAGGGCCAAAAGCAAGGTCGGTTTGTGTGCACTGAGACGCTGCTTAATCAAGCGGGAGGATAGATCGCAAGTGCGTAACCAAATAGCGGTTACTCCGTTGTTTAGCAGTGTAATTGTTTAATGAACACCTTGGTGTTGTGCATGGGCTTGGTGCCATTGTGATTCAGTCTGAGTTCTCCAGGGGTAATTTCTCATTTCCCCAGCGCTTTGGGGCTGCGGAGATGGCTCAGTGGGTAAGGCCTCTGATGTCCCAGTATGATGAGTGGAGTTAGGATCCCTAGAACCTTTGCACGGCTGGGGTGGGCATGGTGGTTGATCTGTAACTCCCAACCTTGGGAGGATCCTGGGGCAAGCTGGCTGTTGAGACTAGCCAGAACAGCCGACTCTGGATTAAAATAAGTTAAAAAGCTATCAGGGCATGGTGGTGTGTACAGAGACAGGCATAGCAAGTTCAGGAGTCCAGCCTGGTCTACATAGCAAGTTTAGGCCAACCAGGGCTTTATAGTGAGACCCTGTCTCAGAAGAAAATCAAAATAAATAAAAGTTTACCCCTTTAATCCCAGCCCTTGGGAGGGAGAACCAGGCAGATCTCAGTGAGTTGGAGTCCAGCCTGGTCTTCAGAGCTAGTTCCAAGACAGTAAGGCTGCACAAGGAAACCCTGTCTTGAAAAAATGAGACCAGCAAAAACAACAACAAAAACCCCCAAAATAAAATTATAAAATTAAAGCGTGAAAAGATGGCCACTTTTTGTATGCCAGGATCTCTTTTCCTCTCATGTGAGAGATAATTTGTTAATTTTCTTAACAACCGACCTTCCAGACTCCCCCCTCCCCCGCCGCTTCCTGCCAGAGATACCTGCTGTCACGTACACAGCCAGCGCCCTGAAATGGCAGAGCACCGATGCCTTTGAAACTGCACATTTCGTTTCTACAGATGACTACCGTTGGCGATAGACGCGCAAGGAGACGTTCAGGCTGAGAAAGCTCTGATCAGTCTCCCTGGTCCAGCATCCAAGGCACACTCGAGCCGTTGTCTTGGCAGCTCTGACCCATTTAGTCGGGCGGGCTGGTGTAGACTGAGCAGCAGCCTCCGGCAGCTGCTGTGGGAGGCGGAGACGTAGAGCAGACCTGCCATGCTCTGGGCTCAGTTTCTCGTCTTGGCTCTCGTCGGCTCAGCTAGCTACCTTCTCCCGCCCATCTGTAGCCTTGCGTTCTCAAAGTTCTTCTATGTGGAAAGCCATTGCCAGCTAGGATTGTTACCATGGTAACAGCTTTTAATAAGTGATTACTAGGCCAGGCATCTTAATTTTTTTTTTTTTTTTTGGTTTTTCGAGACAGGGTTTCTCTGTAGCTTTGAAGCATGTTATGGAACTAGCTCTTGTAGACCAGGCTGGCTTCAAACTCAGAGATTCACCTGCCTCTGCCTCCTGAGTGCTGGGATTAAAGGCGTGCGCCACCACCGCCCAGCTAATTTTTTTTTTAATTTTATGTATGTGGGTGTTTTGCTTGCATGTATGTCTGTGCACAATACGCACATGCGTTCACTGTCCATGGAGACCGGAAGAGGGCGCTGGATCTCCTGGAACTAGAGTCACAGATGGTTGTGAGCTACCTTGTGTGTGCTGGGAATCAAACTTGGATCTTCTGGAAGAGCAACCAGGGTGCTTAACCAGAGAGATCTCTCTCCAACCCCAGGGATGGGCATTTTTAATGAGTGCTTTATTTATTTTTAGAAAGATTTCTGTTGTTTTGAAATGTATATCAGTGTGTGGGTGTGGGTATGTGTGCACATTAATGTAGATAGATGCCCACAGCATCCAGAAGACAGAGAGGTATCATAGCCCCTGGAGCTGGAGTTACAGGGGTTGTGTGTGAGGAACTGAACTTAGGTCCTTTGCAAGAATATTACAGGATCTTAGCCACTGAGCCTTCTCTCTAATTCCCCACTTTATTTATGTGTGTGTGCACACGCACATGCACTTGTGTGTGCGCGTGTGCACGCGGGGGTCATATGTGTCAGGTGTGTATGGAGGCAGGAGTCTATTTTCTCTAGGGAATTGAACTCAGGTCAAGAGTTGGCATCAGTACCTTTACCCGCTGAGCCGTCTCACTGGCCTGAATAAATGTTTTGTGTACCTTACCCTGGTTATCTTTCTAGTAGCCTCGTGATAGACACAGACGGCCCCATTTTAGATGCAAGGTCTGAGGACTAGCTCAGTGATTTGCCACGAGTCAAGAGGACACGGGACAGGAGTTAGCCCAGTCTCATAAGCATTGTGACCAGAGACTCGCTGTCCTGTTTGGCTGTATGTCTTACTCTGTGACCCAACCTTCCTTCCCCAGCTAAAGATTAAGAAGAAAAAGATGGCGAGCGACCAGGAGCAATTGGCAAGCAAGCTAGACAGAGCCCTCTCCCTCACAAAGCAAGACAAACTGAAGTCACCCTTCAAGTTTTCCGACAGTCCCGGGGGAAAACCGAAAGCTAGTGGGGGCTGTGGCAGGTTCTTGACGCCATATGACAGCCTGCTGGGCAAGGACAGGAAAGCGCTGGCCAAAGGCCTTGGCTTGTCTCTGAAACCCTCCAGAGAAGGTAAACACAAAAGGGCTGCCAAAGCCAGGAAGATGGAGGGGGGCTTCAAGGCCAGAGGCCAGCCCAAGTCTGTCCATTCTCCATTTGCCTCGGAAGTGAGCAGCCACTCCTACAGTAAGTATCACCAGCAGCGCCCTGCGGCCAGCGGTCAGCGCTGATCTTACCTGCTCCTTAACCTTTCTCGCCCTCCTCTGAGGGACTCGGGGGCTCCCAAAGCTTTACACTGTGCCTAAAGCCAGATGAGTGCCCCCCAAAGCAGAAATGCCAGTCAGTCAATGCCAGTGGTGTTGGATAGGCCGTTGTGATTGGTGGGTGTGAGTGGATGTCGGTGGCCAGCCTGCCACTGGCTCGCCTTGCATCATAGAGTTTGTAGCCACTCAGCCTAGAGTGGCCTGGAGAGTGACTTCGTTTCACTGCTCCATTGCCTGCAGGAAGCTCATCATGTGTTCTAGATGCAAGTGCGGCCATGGGTGGTGGCGTTAGTGGGTCATGGGAGGATTGGGAGAAGAGTGTGGGCCTAAGTGGGAAGAGACAAACTGGGGCGAACCAGGTTCTGTTTGAGCCTCTTGCCCCTGACAACCCACTGCCATGCCTGGACGTTGTTTTCACTGTGGCCTTGTCCATGGCAATAGCCACGTGTGACTAAGGAGCCAAGGAAATTGAGCAGCCTGTGGGACCGAGGGACGGACGGAGGTTTTGTTGCGTTTAAGTAGAGACTGGTCTTGTGGTTTGTCAGAGCAAGGCTGCTCTCCTTGGCGTCTTGTGGGCCTCGGCCCTCTGCCTGCCAAGGGAATGGTGCTCTCTCATTCAGTGTGGGTGAGTACCCGATGCCCAAGACAGGCAGGTACTAAAGATGCTGGTGCTTCACAAGGCAGGAGGGGCTTCCTTCCAGTCCTTTGTCACAGAGGTTTGCTCTGGCTGTCTTCAGGGCTTGCTTGTCTTCTGCCAGGTTCCCTGTGACTTTGCTAGACTTTGCTTCCTGGGATATGTGTGTGAGTTTGAGTGTTAACTGAAAAAAAATGACCTGTATATTTCTTCCCCCCATTTTTGCTGGTAGTGTTTGGAAATTGGCCTACAGTCTGATGCTTGCCAGACGGGATCACTAACTACCCCAGCCCTAATCCCCATCTCACTGTACCTCCACCCCTGTCTCCCTCTGCCCTTCCTCTCAGTGCGAGGTCTCTTTATGCAGCCTTTGCTGCTCTTTACCATGCGTGTGTCCCAAGCTGACTTAATTTTCAGTCCTTCCACTTCTACCACCCGAGGGCTGGGATTGCAGACGCGTGCCATCATGCCCAGCTTGCTTACTGAGTCTGTCTGTCTGTCTTTCTTCCTTCCTTTCTTCCTTCCTTTCTTCTTTCCCTCCCTCCCTCCTTCTTCCTCCTCCTCCTCCTCCTCCCTTCTTCTTCTTCTTCTTCTTCTTCTTCTTCTTCTTCTTCTTCTTCTTCTTCTTCTTCTTCTTCTTCTTCTCTCTCTCTCTCTCTCTCTCTCTCTCTCTCTCTCTCTCTCTCTCTCTCTCCAGGCAGTGGTGGTGCACGCCTTTAATCCCAACAGTTGGGAGGCAGAAGCAGGCAGATCTGAGATTGAGACCAGCCTGGTCTACAGAGCTAGTTTCAGGACAGCCAGGGTTATACAGAGACCCTGTCTCAAAAAAACAAAACAAAATTTTATTATGTGTGTGTGCTCATGGATACATGTGTATGTGGCCTTGGAGGTCAGAAATAACATTGGAGTCCCTAGATCGGGAGTTCCAGGCAGTTGTGAGCCAACTTGTGGGTGCGGGAATAGAACCTGGGTCCTTTGGAAGAGTAGTGAGTGCCCTTAACCACTGAGCCATCTCTCCAGCTCAGTGTTTTCTTTTCTGCTTCCTCCCTCCCTCCCTCTTTTTTTTGCGGGGGGAGACAGTGTCTCTCATATGTAGCTTTTGTGGGCCTAGAATTCACTGTGTAGACCAGGCTGGCCTTGAACTCACAGCGCTCTCTCTGCCTCTGCCTTCTGAGTGCTGGGATTAAGGCATAGACTTTAAACGCACAGCATTCACGAGCTTTGTCTGGAGTTCTGGCTTTGTCACGGTCTTCCTGGGGTGTGAGCGGCCTTGAGTCCCCGTGCAGGGAGGTGGACGCTGTGCCTGCCGCAGGGTTAAGTTGCTGAGCCATGTGAATCATGTGCATTTTTGTTTGTCTTTGACCCGTGGGTGCCCAGGACTGATGCTCCATTGGGCATGAGGCCTGCCCGCCCCCTCGGCCTTCTGCACCAGGAACATGTCCGGTGGTGTTAGCAGAAGTGCCCCTCACAGCCAAAGGGTGTGATCACTTAGGTCCCAGCTCACAAACAGGCACAAGGAGAGGAGACTGAGGAAGACTTGTGGTGGAAGTGGAAGAGAGTGGTGGCTTCTTGCTTTTCCAGTTGGGGTTGGAGGACGGGAATGTCACATGCATTCTTACGGGAGGCTCAGCATCTGTGGCTTTGGAAGGACCAAGTTAGAACATGAGCGGGGCTGATGGTGCAGCGGGTAGCGGTGTTTACCAACTGGTGGTCTGGTGGAGTTTGTCACCCCCCACCAGACTTAGTGGGCCACCCTAAAGTTGGGGTCCTGGTTGTGGTGAAAGTGGGTCTTATCAGTCCAGTGCCTTCAGGGGCAGACACCCGTGCCCCTGCGTGTTTTCTCTTGGACTTGAAGATGTTAGGTACTGCCAAGCTGGAGCTGCGTTTCCGTGTTCATCTTGTTCTGCGGAGGTTTTTAGCAGATCAAGGGATTACTGTCTTGGCTGTGGGGCCCTTTCTTCTTGTCTTGCTCAACAGCCCAGCAGCAGTGTAAAATAGCTCAAGATGTTGTGTGTTTGGGTTGAAGTTGGAAGGGACCAAAGAGCCTTCCCAACTCTGTCAACACAACCATGTGTTTAGACCAGAGACTTAGAGAAAGCCATCGGCGGAAGCCGGTCAGCTGGCCTTCTGATGGAAAAGAGGGATGGGGTGACGGAGAGATCATTTCATTGTCGTCAGTGCCCTCACCTATGGCCCATTTTAGTTTGCTGTTGCTGTAAAGTCGAACAAGGATCTGGGGAGAGATACATAGGATTGGTCCTTGTCAGCCACCGGGCTGTGTCCCATGTGTAGGGTGGACAGGAACTGCATGCCTCTGGCCAGTAGAAATTGTAAGGTCCTTCCTCAGGATTTTGCTCGCCTGTCATTGCCCCCAGCCCTCCTCCTACCTAATGGTTGGAGAAGTGGACGGTACCCAAGGTGGGTGATGGCAGCAGAGGAAAGGGCCCGGACTGCCCCTCAGTGGGCAATCCAGGCTGTTCACGACAGATCAGAGGAGAGCTGGGATGTCACACATGCCCAGGCCTGTGGGTAGTTGGCGCTTGGTCCTAGCAATTTCAGTTTTCTGGGCCACCGACAGGAATAAAAAGACAACCTGAGCTCCTCCTTGTGCCCACAACTTACCTGTTCTCAAAGAGATTTTTAAGGGCTAGGAAGATGCTCGGAGGCTGAAGCACTTGTTGCTCAAGCGAGAGAATCCAGCAGCCCCCAGCACCCACATAAAAGACAAGTGTGGTGGCGCACGCTTGTGATACCAGCGCTGGGCCACCCGGGGCTCTCCAGCCAGCCAGCCTGGTCTACCTGGCAAGTCCCAGGTCCCATTGAGAGACTCCTGTCTTGAAAAAAACAAGGTGGGGGCAGTGAGATGGGTAAAAGGCACTTGCTACCAAGCCTGGCTCCCTGAGTTCAATCCTTGGGACCCATAGGTAGGAGAGGACTGACTCTCATAAGCTGTCCTCAGACTGTCTCGTGTGTTCCTTGGCATGCTCATGTTCCCACACATAAACACATGCACATGAAAGAAATTAAACCGTAAGTTTTGTTTGTTGTTTGTTTTTGGTGGCAGGAGTTGAGGATCCAAGGTCAAGGTTGACCCCTGGTTCCCGTCCTCATGCATACACACACATATGTACTCCACACACATGCACACACAACACACACAGCACATACATCCACACAAAATAAATAAAACCTACTTTAACTACAGATACGGACTCAGACGAAGATGAAGACTTCTTGAAGAATGAGTGGTCTTCCCAAGGCCCCTCCAGCTCCAAACTGACCTCATCCCTCCTGTGTGGCATGGTGGCCAAGAACAGCAAGCCGGCCACTGGCCCCAAGCTGACCAAGAGGAGCCTGGCGGGCCCCCGGACTTTGAAACCCAAGGCGGCCAGCAGCAGGAAGCAGCCCTTCTGTTTGCTGCTCCGAGAGGCCCGCTCCTCCTTCAGCGACTCTTCCGAGGAGGATTCCTTTGATCAAGGTTACTAGCGCCAAACACAAAATAACCTTCCATGTTTTTAGAGCGAACGTGAGTGGGAGAGAGCGAGCAAGCGAGCGTGCGAGAGTGTGTGCAGCACAGCAGGGATGGCTGTAGCCGTCTAGGTTTTTGGCAGCGTAGTCTGCCCTATCCGCCTATATATTTTTGTGTTCGCTTTTTATTTTTACTTAAGCTTGTGATAACACCCCTGGCCAGCCCTTAGGGAGGAGCTCTTACACGGACTCGTTTTAAGTCTCCCGGAATTTCTCACCCTCCTCCCTCTGCACCCCACTGGCCCTTCCCCAAGGGTCTCCCCTCCCCCAATCCCAAAGCCTAACTTTGTCCTCTCAAGACCCCCAGGCCGGCCTGGGCTTTCTCTTGGCATGAGCCTGGCGGAGGCTTGCCCAGGGAGCATTTTGTAAAAACGGACTTCTCGTGTGGGCGTGTGACTTGCTGTTTGTACCGCGATTTTGGTAATACCAAGCTTTATTAAACATACCGAGTTCATTTTTAACTAAACTGTGTGCCTCGTTTCTCTTGCTATGTCCTTAACGAGACGTTAGGTTGCCGTTTCCCCTCCATCCCTTCCTCCCTCCCCTCCTCTCTTCTGCTCCTCCTCCCCACTCCAGAAGCCATAGACATGGGGGGACTGCTCTTCTGTTACTCCCTGGTATCTTTGGCATCCATTCCATTTTTCAGGTGTACAGTCAAGTGTTTCATCTATCTGTTTTTGTTTTTTTTGTTTTTTTTTTCTTTTAAAGCTGCTTGTCTGTGTTTTATTTTTTCTGGAAGCTTCTGCTACTACCCACCAGTGGTTAAAGAAAAAAAAACCAAGATCTTACCAGTACTTGTCTGCTAACACATATTTCTGTTTTGAAGGGCATGTGGGCAGTACAGGACCAAGGCCTTTTGGCCTTCTCATTGATTTTTGGGGTTTTGGGTTTTTTTGTTTTTGTTTTGTTTTTCTTGTTCAATTTTGAAAGCGTTGGCTCGGTTGCCACGTTGAGGGTCAGAGATGGTCTTCCTTGGGGTTGCTGAGCTGAGGTCTGACCTCAGCTCAGTCTGGGGGTCCACCACCAGAGAACATTCTGGCTCCCACTTTCCAACTTCAGAGTTGCAGCCTGCGGTTAGAAATCCGAGAGCCCTCAGGCCCTTCAATCAGAAAATGTCCCTGCGAGGGAAGAAAGCGAGACTGCCCATCACCCCCTGGCTAGGGTCTGCTTCAGGGTAAATTCCCTTGAGAGCTAGAGTTTGGAAATCCCCTGACGGGTAACAACACGCTACCTGTTCCCTGAGCACGGCCCCAGATGTGGGGAGGAAGGTCATAGGAGAGTCACCCCTGGGGCCAGGACCCTGCCCCTTTCTTCCAGTCTTCCCTCAGTTCCCGGTCAACCTCCTCTCCTCCCACACCTGCCTTCCCAATTGGCAGAGATGGATTTTGGGTTAACTGAATGATGGCACCAAAGGAGCCTGGTGCTCTTTGGGCCATTCCTGTCATATCTAAGCCAAGACAACCTGGGCTACAAAGACAGGTCACCTGTCTCCTGTCAGAGCCCCCCTCACCCTGGCCTTCTGCAGATGAGATTGGTTGGCCCCTTCTCCCCTACCCATGACTTGGGGTGGGTACCTCAGGGTCCCAGCCCCAAAGTTTTTGAGCTCCTCCTGCTCCACCACAGCCCACACAGAAGCAGGCATCCCCAGTCCTCCTAGACAGCATCAAGGGACCCGAGCCCAGGCAGGATTTGGAGGGGTGAGGGCTCCCCAGATTGCCCCTACCATGCAAGGCAAACCCAGCTGGTGAGGTCTGCCCAGAAAGGACTGTTTGGGTACTAGGGCCTCCCTGCCCCTTCGGTACTAAACACTTAATTGGCGTGGCTTTTCTCGTATGTCTGCTTTTCTCCTCCCAGCAGCTTGACCATCCCTCCAACCCTTGACCCCTACCCATGATGCTTTGAGTGTCTGTTTCGGTCTCTCGCATTTGCTCTCACGCTGCACTTGGACGCAAAGCGAAGGCTGGGAGTAGGGCAGACGGCGTAGCGGGTTACTGAGTTTGAGTCCGAGCCTGGCTCGTTGCTCCGTAGGTAGGCAAAAAACGTTTTCCTTTTCTCTTCTCTGTTTATCCCCCCTCCTCGGGGTCTGCCCCCACCGGGTCTGGCAGCAGCACATCGCTTTGGCCTTGATCAGGTTTTGGGAAGTCAAGAACCCAACCCCTTCCCCTCCTGAGCCAGGATAGTAAAAAAAAATTACATATATTGACGTTAAAGTTTTTGCTTTTCCTCCTTCGTTCCCTTGAGAATTTTTGTTGGGATTTCTCTCCCCCTCTGCCCTAGCAAGCTCTGTGGATCCAGTATAGACAGGTCCAGAAGTTCTTGACACCCTTTGTCCCTTCAAGGTCTCTCAGCTTTCCCTGTCCTCATAGATGCTGACCCAGTCAGACTAGACACTGCCTGAGTCTTGACAGGCACCCCACTTGTGAGGCCCACAGGAGACCTCAGGATAATCCAGTTTCCCTCTTGGGAAAAAAAAAAGCACCCATTCTGGGTCTCTGCCTTCTGGAATGTTCTACAGCATCAGAATGCTGAGACCAACCTGCTCCTGTCTTTCTGGGATCTGACTGTGGCTCCCAGAAACCCCAGAGCAGAGACTCAAACTCGCCTCCCCGATGGTGATGCCTACTGCCTGAGATTCCTGGGAAGAATGTTCTGGACTTCCAGTCTCCACAGCTGAGTAGCCAGGACAGAGGGGAAGTTTTTAGAAAAGGGGAAATTCCCAGTTCCCATCCCAGCCATCCCCATCCCTTGCCCACCCTACCCAAATTGGCCAACTCTCCAGGGAGGCCTGATGTGGGGGTTACCCAGGCGCTGCCGAAAAAGTCTGCCTACACTTTAGCCTGCTTTGCCGCTGGCCCACTGGGGCGGAGACAGAACCATGTGACGTCGCAATGTGATTGATCGCAAGTGCGCACTGCCTGCCTGCCCCTGCCTGCCCCGCTGGCATCCCCAGCCTGCTTCATCCATCACTCTGGGAACACCTCCCACCTCACACCCTCTTAACCAACTTCCCTCGCTTGCTCTCTCTCTTTCTCTGCTTCCCTCTATCCAGCCCCTATGCAGACCCTCCTTTAGCAATTCCCACCTCCCCTCCCAAGCAGGCTGGCCTGGCAGAAACTAGGATTCTCTGCCATAGACAAGGTTAGGTAGGCCTCTACCCTCTGGCAGTCCTGGTACCATCTGCAGCCACTAGTTCATCTAACAAAGCGGTGGTGTGGACCTTAGCAGGAAGAGCAGTGTTTGACGACTGTGTCCAACCCTCCCATCTAGGGTGTGTGTCTTGATATGTGGGCCCCAGCACACAAGCCCTTGAGGCATTCACACCTGTTGCCACCTGCTCCTTGGTGCCATTTCCCTTGGAAGGTCATAAGCCAGTCTGTACCTTAGGGAGTCCTCACTTTGGGGTGGAGAATGTGGTTGCCCGTCTGGAGTAGCTCTGATGGTTGCACTGTTTTCCGTCAGCCCCACTGCCAGCCTAGCGGGGGATGCCAGCCCTTGAGCCAGCAGGGCCAGTTGCTGGGTGAAGTTGTCCTGTTACCCAGCAGAGACGTGGGTAAGACCTGGACTGGACATCTTTAGCCTGCACTGCTGCCTGAGGGCCTGGCCTTGGGGGGGGGGGGCTCACCTCCCTATTTCCGCGTGGGCTGGTTTGCCTGCCCCCAAGCAATCAAAGTCCAGATCCTGACACTGTTTCTTTTTCTTTTTAAAACTGGCTCTCACTGTGTTGCCCAGGGTGGCCTTGAACTCACAATTCTGCCTCAGCCTCAGTGTTTGGACCACAGGCATGTGCCACCACACCAGGCCATGTCACACGGGATCCTGTGTGGACCCTCTTAACCAGGCTGGTGGGCTGGAGGGTCACCTCAGGCTCAGAGAGGCTCCCTAGCGTGGGGGTGCTAGATTCTAGCTTTGTTTAGGGACTAAGCTACGAGGGTCCCCTAGACTCCAGGAAGGAGAGAGAAAATTCTGGTTTCTGCCAACAGCCCTCCCCACCTCTCCCAACCTCTTCCTGTCCAAAAATGCTATAGGCCCCTTGTCTAGATTCCCCCAGCTGAGCCCAGCCCTCTCTCTGCTTCTCCCTTTCTCTACCTCTCTGTTCTTTCCTCTTTCCTTCCTCAGCCTCCATGTCTATGTCGGGGCGTGTGTGCGCGTGTGTGAACCATGACGAGCGCTGTCTCCTGTTTTTGTCTGTCTGTGTGTCTGTCCCCCGCCCACAGCACAGGTGCATGTTGGTGCTGCCCTCCCAGAAGCCCATCCCGACACCCAGAGCCTCCCCTCTCCCTTCTCCAGGCTGCCCAGGCTACTCCTGTGTGGCCCTGGGCCATGGGTGGGACTGTGGGCTGGTTCTGGACCCTCCCCCAGCGACCCTTGGTGAGGACAGAGACTGGAGCCAGGGTGGGCGGTGGGAGGAGGTGGGGGCAGCTCGCACCCAGGTCAGGACCTTGATTTGTTCCTTGTTTTCTGCACACCAGATGACAGCTCAGAAGAGGATGAGGATGAGGAGCTGGAGGAGGAGGAAGAAGACGAAGAGGAAACCCTTGGTAGCTATAGGCTGGGTGCCGGGGAACATGCCCTGTCGCCGGGCCTGGAGGAGAGTGGACTGGGCCTGCTGGCTCGCTTTGCGGCCAGCGCCCTCCCCAGCCCTATTGTGGGGCCACCCCTGTCTGTGGTGCAGCTGGAAGCCGAGCAGAAGGCCCGCAAGAAGGAGGAACGGCAGAGCTTAATGGGTGAGTGTCGCTGGCTGTGAGACGGGTTCTGTGGACCCATCACAAAGACAGAGAGACTGAGGCTCAGTGGGGGGGGGGCGGAGGGCCTTACCCGAACAGAATGGGGCTGCTACCCTCTCGGGCTTTCACCTTCTAGGAGGGGTTACCATGGTCAAAGGAACAGCTTTCTTCACCCCCGTGCTGTCCTTAAAGATGCTGGTATCTTGAGGGTCTCCAGGAGCTCAGGGGAGGCCACTCTAGGCTAGCAACCTCTAGGGAGAGAAAGTGACAGGGGTACAGGTCACTGGAGAAGTTCTGTGAGTCCAGCAAGCAAGGGTGGGGGTGGCCTTGATGGCCTCCTGAAGCTAGGAACTGGAGGAGTCAGGGTTGGCAGACTGCTTTAGTGGGTTGAGGGCATGACATGAATTGGGGCCGGAAGCTCAGTCTGACCCCACCTCACTTTTGTTACATCCCTGAGTCTAGTCCCTGTATCCCTGAAGTGTCCCCAGCATAGTTAAACCAGATAGGATGGTGCACATCCTAATCCCAGCACGTGGGAGGCAGGAGAATGGTCAGGAATTCAACATAGCAAGTTGGAGGCCAGCCTAGAGTATATGAGTCCCTGTCTCGAGTGGGGGCCGTGGAGTAGGCGTGAGTCCGTGTCCCTGTCTCGAGTGGGGACCGTGGAGTAGGCGTGAGTCCAAGTCCCTGTCTCGAGTGGGGACCGTGGAGTAGGCGTGAGTCCAAGTCCCTGTCTCGAGTGGGGGCCCTGGAGTAGGTGTGAGTCCCAGTCCCTGTCTCGAGTGGGGGCCCTGGAGTAGGTGTGAGTCCCAGTCCCTGTCTCGAGTGGGGGCCGTGGAGTAGGCGTGAGTCCAAGTCCCTGTCTCGAGTGGGGACCGTGGAGTAGGCGTGAGTCCCAGTCCCTGTCTCGAGTGGGGACCGTGGAGTAGGCGTGAGTCCAAGTCCCTGTCTCGAGTGGGGACCGTGGAGTAGGCGTGAGTCCAAGTCCCTGTCTCGAGTGGGGGCCGTGGAGTAGGCGTGAGTCCCAGTCCCTGTCTCGAGTGGGGACCGTGGAGTAGGCGTGAGTCCCAGTCCCTGTCTCGAGTGGGGACCGTGGAGTAGGCGTGAGTCCGTGTCCCTGTCTCGAGTGGGGACCGTGGAGTAGGCGTGAGGCCTTTCTGGAAGAGGCAAAGAAGCTCCCTGGGGGTTTTCCCAAGTCATCCCCAATTCTCCTGCCCACAGCACCTTTCTTCGCCCCTAAAACTCCCCACCTATTGCCCTGCCTTTCTGAGACTTTCACCTCTGCTGTACCTGTCTTGTTCTCCAAGTATTAGGGATTTCAGCATATACTTCAATCCATTCTCATTTGTTTCAGTAGATGATTGTTTATTCTTCAGCAGTTGTACACGCATCAAAACAGTGTATCTTGGTCACATCTACCACCACTCCATTAATTAAAGCATTTTTTAGAGTTTTACTTTTATCTACTTTGCTTGTATGTGTCTGGGTGCCTGCGTGGCACAGCAGACAGTCCTGAGGTCAGGTCCTGGGAATTGAACTCAGGTCGTCAGGCTTGGTGGCAGGCACCTTTTTCTGTTGAGTCATCTTCTTGGCCTCTAGTTGTTTGTTCAGGCTTCTTCAACCCCTCCTCCATTTTTCTGGCATGTGGTTTGCTCAGGTCTTGCCTCTGGGTATCAATCCTTCTGGAAATTGTACCAAAGTATCCTGAGCCTAAATCTTCCGTTTCTTCAGCTTGGGGCCTTCAGGCGTTTTAATAGATAATCTGTGGAGGTCACCTGGTGCTGACGTGACAGACAGCGGAGCTCACCTCTCCTCCCATTCCATTTGTGGTGTCCTACATCCAGCCTCAGAAGGAAACGTTCATGTTAGAGCAGCTATACGCAGGCCATTCTCTATCCAGCCAGCCGTGCACGGTGCTGAGCCACCAGCAAAGATAGCGCAAGATACTTTAGTCTTGTAGAGTCCCCTGTTGGGTCACATCATCACTGGAAAATAGTAACAAAGGTTTCCCTCAGGGCAGCTGACTCCTGAATGACTTCGGAGGCACAGGTTTCTCAATACTTACTCAGTTATACATCCAGGCTGTTACTAGACCGCTTCTTATCACGGACGCTAACGTGAATAAAGAATAAGACTCCTCTGAAGGAGCAGCGAGCACTCTTAACTTCTGGACCCTCTCTCCAGCCCCTGTTACATGTATATGGGTCTTTCACCCATGTGTATGTTGGTTCACACTTAGGGAAGAAGAAAGCATCAGCTTCCACGGAGATAGATGGAGTCACAGATTGTGAGCCAGCACGTGGGAGCTGAGAACCAAACCCAGGTCCTCTGGAAGAGCAGCCAGTGCTCTTAAGCACCCAGCCATCTCTCCAGCCACTGCCCCCTCCCCATACTTTTAATGCCATAGAGTCTGTAGTAATTTATCTTCTTTTAGTGCTGATACACCCCTTGATCAGCCTGCATAGAACTTACCTGTTGCACGAATTCCCCCCTTCTTCCGTTCTTTTTTACGTTTGTTTTGTGTATGTATGTGTATGGACCTGCCGTGGTGCTTGTGTGAAGCTCAGAAGACAGCTTTTGGGAACTGGTTCTCTCCACAGTGTGGATTCCAGGGGCTCGGGTTCAGCTCATCAGGCCTGAGGTCAGGTTTCCTTACTTGCTGATACATGGCACCAGCCCGGGTTCATTGATTTCTGTTCTTTGCTTCCTGCTTTTTCCTTTGGGCAGGTCAGTCATCTGCAGCCAGTTCCTGTTTTGCAGGGTAGACACTTGGGTGGTCGATTTGAGACCTTGCTCTTTTCCAGTAGAAACATTGTTCAAAGCTATAAAACCTCCCGGAAAACACAGATTCTCACACAGGCTGATGCTTCGGGGTTTCTCAGTAGTCAGGGATCATTCTAAATTTCTCTTGGGATTTCTACTCTGATCCAGTGATGACTCAGAAAGTCATCTCCAGACATTTGAGGGTCGCTGCTTGGCCTTCTTGTGGATCTCTGCTTGGATTCCATTCTAGTTGGAAAGCCCATTCTATCATTTCAACAGAAAGAAAATGAATCTGAAGCTCTGTGGTGCTCCCAGGAAGTAAGCACATACTACGTACTGATAGTCTGTTAACTGTTAGTCATGCGGTGGGATTCTGTGCAGTTCAGATGTGCTCTCTCCATCGTTCTGCTAGAGATTGGTGCTAACATCTGCAACTAGAATGTGCAGAATTTGCTTTTGCCTCTTTTAATTCTGTCAGGTTTTGCTTTACACATTTTTAGCACTGTTACTTAGTGCATACATAGTCTTGATTATTTTGTTACCTTCTTGATCATCATTGTTACCAAGTATTCCTTTCTCCCTCCAGGAAGATGTCTTGTTCTAAAATACACTCTTATTTGATATTACGTAGTCATTCTGGTGTTCTTTTTTTTTTGAAGGTTTATTTATGTATATGAGTGTTCTAGTTGCATGTATGCCTGCGTGCCACAATAGGGCACCAGATCTCATTATAGATGGTTGTGAGCCACCACGTGGTTGCTGGGAATTGAACTCAGGACTTCTGGAAGAGCAGCCACTGAACCAACTCTTAGCTGCTGAGCCATCTCTCCAGCCCCCTGGTGTTCTTTCTTTAATTTTTAAAAATGTATCATTGTGTAGGTGATGTATACACATGGCGTGTGTATCCCAGTGCATGTGATGGAATGGGAGAACCGAAGTTGTCTTCTGATCTTTGTCCTGTGTTGTGTGCACACCCGCCTCCCTTCCTCCATCCTTCCCTCCCTCCCTCCCTCCCTCCCTCCCTCCCTCCCTTCCTCCCTCCCTCCCTGCCTCACTCCCTCCCAACAAACAAATCCTCTCATTCTTTCTAAGCAGCTACTTCTTCCCATCCTGTGGATTCCCGTTTCTGACACTGCACAGCAATGAGGCCCTGTAATAAATACATAGCCTTGTGTGCTTGGCACCTTTCATTCACCACAGTGTTTTTGAAGTTTGTCTGCGTGGTAACAGTTGCTAGGACATCATCGATTTATAAGCCACATGGTTCATCTCTGTACCACATCCACTCCTTAGTTGATGCCTATTTGAGTGGTTTCCATTTTTAGGCTTTTATAGCTATTGCTGCTTTAAATGTCTGCATGCAGGTATTTTTTTTTCTCTCTTTGTTTTTTTGTTTTTGTAGGCGTGAGGAAATGTTTTAATTCTTCTATACTTGAATTGCTCAGTGATTTGGGAACTTTGTTTAGCCTTTTGAGGAACTAATAAACCTTTCTCTTTGTTTTTAAAGATTTTTTTTAACTATGTGTGTTTGTGTTTGCGTGTGTGTGTGTGTGTGTGTGTGTGAGAGAGAGAGAGAGAGAGAGAGAGAGAGAGAGAGAGAGAGAGAGAGAGAGAATGTGCACTTGAGTGCAGATGCACACAGAGGGCAGGAGCTGGTGGTTATGAGCCTCCCATATGGGTGCTGGGAACTGAACTTGCAATAGTAGTACATGCCTGTAACCTGAGTCATCTTTCCAGCTGTTTGTTTTAGTTATTATTATGTGCGTGTGTGTGTGTGTGTGTGTGTGTGTGTGTGTGTGTGTGTATGCACACCACTACATGCATGTGGAGGTCAGAGGACAACTTTATAGGTTCAGTTTTCTCCTACTTTTGCCTGTGTCCTGGGGATCAAGCTATGTTGGCTAAGCTTGTGCAACAAGGGCCTTAACCCGCCGAGCTATCTTACTGAGCTCGCTGAGCTGTCTTACTGACAAAAGACAATTTAAGAGGAAAAAAAGAGTTTATTTTAGCTCGCAATTATAGTTTACAGTCTTCAAAGCAGGATAGTCCAGGTGGCAGGGACATCACAGAGCTGAGCACATTTTCAGCCACAGTTAAGAGCAGGGAGAAAAACGAATACATGAGCTTTGTTGCTCAGCCTAGGGGATGACGCCACCCACAGTGGGCTGGATCTTCTTACCTCAGTTAATATAATAAAGACGATACCCATGGACATGCCCACAGGCCAACTTGATCCAGACAATCCCTCCTTAGGACTCTTCCCAGGTGACCAAAGCTGAGTTGACCTATAAGAACTTGTCTCGAGCAGGTCCCTATAGCTCTGGGGGTCAGTAAACCCTTATTTCCAGTTCTGCAGTTTCCAGTTGGCAGTTTCTTTGATGGTCTCATTTCTTTAGTGAAATTTCCATGCATTGAAAACTGATTTTGGGGCTGGGGATTTGCTCAGTTGGTAGACTGTTTAGCACGCACAAGTCTCTGAATGTCACCCACTCTTAAACTAGGCCTAATGGTGCACATTGCTCTAGAGAAGGAGGGAGATGGGTCAGAAGTTCAAGGTCATCCTAATACTAGGTTTGACTCAGAAGTAGGCTACTTGAGACAGAGGTGGAAAGGGAGGGATATGAATTGGGTTTTTTTTTTTTGCTCTTACTCTGTAGCCCAGGCTGGCCTGAAATTTGTGCTCTTCCTAACCCAGCCCTGGATGCTCAGGTTGCAGGCTTATGATGCCTGGCTGCCGTGGCGGCATCGGAGAGTTCGTTGGTCAGCCTGTGTTAGCTTTATCTTAGGGTCAGGTTCTTTGTGTCTTGTGGGTTTGTGTGTGAGCATTATGGAGGAGGAGTTGGTCAGAGAGAGAGCTTCTTTATTTTTTCTAAGTGAGTATTTCTTTCAGTAAATAGAAATTTAACAGGACTTACTTGGTCTTTCTAGTCTTTGTTCATGTTGTGTGTGTTTGTGTGTGTGAGTACATGCACACGCGTGTGTGCGTGTGGCATATGGAGGCTGGACGGTATCCTCCAGTTTCATTCCCCAGTTTTCTGAGGCAGCACCTCTCACTGCCTGGCACTCGCTCCCTAAGGAGGCTACCACACCTGGCTTTCTTACTTAGGCGCTGGGAATTGGACTCAAGTCCTTGGGCTCTCAAGACCGGACCCTCCCTGTGTCCTCCAGGGCAGTTTCTGCTGACCGGGCCGCTCTGAGTTTGTTCTGTGGGTAGTTGGCTGTAGGCTCGTTCTCAGGTGCTGCTAGGCGCAGTTTGGAATGGCCTCTCCTCTGCTAGTTCTTTAGTCTCTCTTTCCTGATGTCTGAGGTCAAGATTCATTTTGTTGGCATGCAATTATTCCACCACGCTTCCAGCTCACCCTGAATTCCTGAGTAGGGGGTGCAAGGCCGAGGTCTGACCCCTGTAGCTTTAGCTTTTCTCCCAAGAGCGCTTTCTCCAGTGTTTTCCACCAGGGACCGTGCACTGAGGATGACCTTGAACTCCTGCCTTTGCCTCCCAAGTGCTTGGGATTGTGGACTTGTGTCACCAGGCAGGTTTTATGCTGTGCTGGGGACAGCACCCAGGGCTTCGGGCTTGCTAGGCTAGCAACTCTTTTGTTGTTGTTTGTTTGTTTTTCTGTTGTTGAATACAGGGTTTCTCTGTGTAGCCCTGGTTGTCCTGGAACTCGCTCTTGTAGACCAGGCTGGCCTCGATCTCAGAGACCTGCCTGCCTCTACCTCCCAAGTACTGGGATTAAAGGCCATGCGCCACCATTGCCTAGCTATAGGCTAGAAACTCTTGACTGCTGTGCCACACTCCAGAGCCCCCAAAGCTCACAATGCCCCAGCTCTATGTCCTGAACGCTCGTCTTGTAGGGAAATGCACCCCTGCCTCCACCTCCCGCTGCTTCCCTGTGCATTTCATCAGGGAGAAGCTTATTAACAAGTTAATTAACAAGCTCTTTAAGCTTTGAAGGGACTTCTCAAGGGCCGCCTCCCACCCCATCCCTGCCACTGTGGCTGTCTTTGCGAGCTATGTGCCTCCCATGGAGGTCCCTGTAAGCAGACTGGGAGTTAGTAGGGCTCGGGGTGGGCCCTCAGCTCCTCTGCTGGAAGTTGCTGGTCTTCTAGGGGATTGTCAACCTGGGGATTGTCAACCCGGCAGGGTATCTGGTTTGTGGGATGATAGACATACCCTTTATTTTAGCCTTTGTTTCAAAGGGACGTGCCACCAACTGAGCCCCCGAATGCTGCTCCTAGGAGCTAGCTCTGTATTTGAGGTTTGGGGACAGGAGAAGACCCCAAGAGAACTCAGCTATTTTTAGGCCAGAGCTGGCTGAGATAGGCCACAGTGCGAATGGAGAAGCTAGAAGAATGGAGTCAGAGGGACTGTGAACAGAGAGGGAGCACCCTGGAGGATCGGGTGGGTCGCAGCGTAACTGTGTTTCCCAGTTCAAGGTCGTAATGCCCTGGGCTGAGGGAACGGTGTCTCAGAGAGCCAGGGCATAAGGAAGAGGGTCTCCATTGTGTAGGGAAATGTTGAGCCACCTGAAGATGGAGGACGGGACCGCTCAGGAGCCTACCAACAAAGAGTGGGCCTGACTGATTTAGGACCCCAAGAGCAGGAAGGGGCTCTGTCAGGAGGAGGAAGATGGGCCTCGAGCTTGGGACTTTCCCCACAGCCTCCTTGTGCAGCCCTTCATCAACCTGCCTGGTTTGGGGCTTTTCTGAGAGACAGTGTAGAGGCACCTGTGGGCCTAGGGCTTACATATCTTAGCAGTGCTCTTGGGGTTGTGGTTGGGAGCAGCAATGGGATAGGGGATAGGGGACTCGGGTGAGCCCTTGTCTTTCTCTGAGCCTCAGTTTACCTCCTGATAACAGGAGAGGATGCCACTGGTGGGGATGGACCTGTGGGGCCTAAATGAACGGGAAGACCCGTGGAGACCCTACCCACCAGCTCCCGCCTCCTCCTTTCCACGTCCAGGTACAGAGTTCGAGTACACAGACTCAGAGAGTGAAGTCAAGGTTCCCAAGCAGCCATCTGCTGGGCTGCTGAGGCCCAAGAAGGGAGTTGGGGAGCCAGGCCAGTCTATGGCTGCCCCTGTACCTGGTGCCCGGGCCTCCGGTCCCACCAGCCCAGACAAAAGCAAGCTGGCCTCAGAAAAGGGACGCAAAGCCCGGAAAATACGTGGCCCCAAGGAACCCGGCTTCGAGGCAGGGCCAGAGGCCAGTGATGATGACCTGTGGACTCGACGCCGGAGCGAGCGCATCTTCTTGCACGATGCCTCAGCTGCCGTCCAGGCGCCCAGCAACACGGCACCGACACCCAAGCCCAGCCGCTGTGGCAAGGGTGGTGCCCCAAGCCCACGCAAGGACACCGGCCGAGCCAAGGACAGGAAGGACCCCAGAAAGGTAAGGGGCTCAGCACAGGTCCCCTGGTCTACATCCTATGGCTTTGATGTCAGCAGACTGCCCTTGGAAGGGACAACCATGTTTGATGGTCAGGAAGAACCTTGTTTCCTCCTCTTGTTCACCCATCATCTAAGAGCACTATGTTAAAGATGTAAATTAATACTGGGAACCTGTGTTAACTGTAACAAAATAACTAACACAATCAATCTATAAAGAAGAGATTTCTGGGTTTGGTGACTCTTGTATATAACCCCAGCACTTGGATTATTTGGTTGGGGTGTGTGTGTGTGTGTGTGTGTGTGTGTGTGTGTGTGTGTGCGCGTGCGCGTGTGCGTGCGTGCGCCATGGCACATGTGTGGAGCCAAAGAACAACTTTCTGCAGTCTGTTCTCTCCTTTCACCCATTTGTGGGTTCTGACGATCAAAACCCTGGGCACCAGGCTTGCAGGAAAAGCCCGTTTGTCTACTGAGCCATCTCATCAGCTCTTGCTTAGATTTTTAGACAGGGTCTCTTCTAGCCCAGGCTGGCCTTGAACTTCTGGTCCTTCTGCCACTACCACATACATGTTGTAGTCTTGAGGTCTGAAGCACAGTTTCAGTGTGCTGGTCCCCTAAGCTGTTGCGTTTAACTCCAGGCCTTCAGCAGAGATTTACAATGTCAGCGTGTGGGTGCCACCTTCTGTGACGGTTTGCTGGACACCTAGGTTATTTCCAGTTCTTTATTTGGATGTCCCCGTTTGAACGGCATTGGTCAGTTCCCACTGCACCTGCAGGGCTGAGTACCTAGATCTCTATAATGAGATATCCAGGAGGAGGTCCTCCATTGCAGAGCCCTGGGAAGTTTCACACATCCACAGGTGGCTGGGCATCTGCTAAGCCGTGTGCCCTTCCAGGAATATGGCTGCTAGAACTCATTGGTAAGGTTTTATTGTTGTTCTTGTTGGGTTTGGATAGCATTTCAGTGAGTAATTAAATAAATCTGGTTCCTCCATGGCATTGGACAGCTCTCAGTAAAACAGAGCCTCTGTAAGATACCAGTGGTGCTCAGAGGGGACATGTCATGCAGGACTTTAGTGAATCTGTATTGAACAAAACTAAATGTAGAAAAAAAAACCTAAATGTAGAGTGTTTGCCTGTACCTCAGGTGGTATGTGTGTTATGCCACAGTTTTTAAGAAGGTTAAAGGCTGGAGGCACCTTTGTGAAGTGCTTCCTTAGGATTCCTCAGTAAGACACAGTGGGCGTGGCTCAGTGGCCGAGCCCCTGCCTAGAATCCCCCAGTGAGGGGCTGGGGTGTGGCTCAGTGGTAGAGCACCTACCTAGAATCCTCCAGTGAGGGGCTGGAGTTCTGACTCGGTGGTAGAGCCCCTGCCTAGAATCCCCCAGTGAGGGGCTGGGGTGTGGCTCAGTGGTAGAGCACCTGCCTAGAATCCCCAGTGAGACACTGGAGACATGGCTAAGACATGGTAAAGCCCTCTCCTAACATGCTGAAGGCTCTGAGTTTATGAATCATCCCCAGCAAAGAAAACAAAAAGTTCGTATGTGAATGTTTCTGTGTGGTTACCTGGTTGTGTGTGCTTTCTGGGAAGTTCTGTGAGGCCATACCGGCTGCCAGTAGGAGGATTGTTGCAGAAGCTCTCACATTTTAGCACTTTTTTTGTTTGTCTGTTGGTACAATAAATTATACGGTAATGATAAATTAATTGTGAGGCCTGGCAGGATGGCTCAGTGGGTAAAGGCAGTGGCTACCAAGCCTGAGCATTATACCTGAGTTCAACCCCTAGAACCTACGTTGTGGAAAGAGAGAAGTGATTCTGGCAGGTTGTCCTCTGCCCACCACATGCACACTTGGCACAGACATACACTCACATACACGCACACACATACAGTAAGTATAGAAAACGTAAGAAAGGAATAGTAGCGGGTGATGAGAACCGAGAACACTCGTATGGAGAGAGGAGTGTCTGCTCTGCCTCAGGTGTGGCATGATGAAGGTCCCATGGTTGTGGGAGGCACTCCTAGCAGGGACCCTGCAGGCATCAGGGCTGGCGGGGGAGAGGTCCGCACCACGTGAAGGATGAACTCAAGTCAGCACTGCTTGGGCAGGTCTGGGTCAGAACTCCCGGAGTCTGGCGTCTCTGTTTACTCTCCCACGTTTAAGCACGTCATTTCCATGTGACAGTTGTTACAGTAAAGCTTCCGGGATGGTGATGTCTAACCTCCCTTGCAAAGTAGCCAGGCACCTGTGACCTTTGCAGTGCAAAGGAGTCCGATTGACAGATAACACAGAGCTGGGATGAGAGTCTAGAGGAAGGATTTGCAATAAGCATAGGATGGATTCTCCTGATGGGGGATGCAGAGCGCCTGGGACCTCTTTCATAGGATGGCTCTCTTCACTGAGAGACAAAGCTCAGGGTCGGGGCCTAGGCTATTGGGGGTTCAGGAAGGCTGACTCCATAGCAGAGCAAAAGGTCACCAGGATGTTAGACAGCATCCACCCCAGCCTCCCGGGTGAAGACGGCAGACATTTTCTTTCTCTGAAGAAGAGAGGCCTGGACCTCCTAATGCATTTCAGGAGCTACGGCTCCCCCCCCCAGCAGCCCCCACCTCCTCACCTGAGCAGCCTGGCCCCTGCCCCCCTCACCTGAATAGCCTGGCCTCCCCCCTACCTCCTCACCTGAGCAGCCTGGCCTCCCCCCCCACCAGAGCAACCTGGCCTCCCCCCCACCTCCTCACCTGAGCAGCCTGGCCCCCCTCACCTGAGCAGCCTGGCCTCCGCCCCCCCCCCACACCTGAGCAGCCTGGCCTCCACCCCACCTCCTCACCTGAGCAGCCTGGCCTCCCCCCCCACCTCCTCACCTGAGCAGCCTGGCCCCCGTCCCCCCTCACCTGAGCAGCCTGACCTCCATGCCCTCTGACAAATTCTCCCTTTTGTTTTCCCCTCTAGAAGAAGAAAGGGAAAGAGGCTGGGTCAGCAGCCACGCTGCCACCAGCTCGGGTGCCCACCCTGCCCGACTCCAGGGCACCTCACACAGGGCCCCTGGCAACTGCTAGACGGAGCAAGGCCAAGGCCAAAGGGAAGGAGGCGAAGAAGGAGGTAAATTGAGGCTGGATCGGGGCTCAGTTCCAGGGTTGGGCCCGCAGTGTCCTCATCCATTGTTGTCGTTGTGTGTGTGTGTGTGTCCCCTCCCCCGTGCTGGGGGTGGTTGTGACAAGTCAGAATGTCCTCTGTGTGCTGGCTCAGTTCTCAATCAAGCCTCCTATTTTATTGGGAACCCAGGGGCACCCAAACTGCTAGCCTGAGACCTGGCCCTCGGCAGTGCTCCCCTCGGGGGGTCCTAAGGCTTTTCTCTGTTGACAGAGGGCCATAGCGTGCCTGCCTGTGCCATCACCATAGCCGAGCTTTCCCTCAGTTTCGCTGTACATGGCCAGAGCTCAGTTTCTCTTAAGGTAGAGGCCAAGGTGTCCACCGTGATAGCCTGAGGAGAGGGTACTGAGCACTGAGTACCAGGTACTGTGCTGAGTACACACGGCTTGGGCCACACTGCTCATATCCATTGCCTCCGCAAACTGACCCTGGCCCTGGCTTTCCGAGGAACGCTCCCAGAATGGCAGAATGACCCGTGGCTTGTGCAAACCTATCTGTGTGTGTGTTCTCCCCCAGAACCGAGGAAAAGGGGGTGCAGTGAGCAAACTGATGGAGTCCATGGCAGCAGAGGAGGACTTTGAACCAAACCAGGACTCAAGCTTCTCTGAGGATGAGCACTTGCCCCGAGGTGGGGCCACCGAGCGACCTTTGACCCCAGGTGAGTGTCCTGAGAGTCTGCAGTGGTGGTGGTGGGGTTACCTGGCAGTGTGGGGCGCTCAGCCCAGGCTGAAGCTCTGAGGCAGGGGGTGGGGGGGCTCAGCTCCAGCCAAGCCAGCCTGTGGTGTGGATAGTGAGGGGTGGGGTAGGCAGAGGAGACCCTTGCAGTGTCTGAGTGACACAGGTCTCCACAACTAAGGATGTATGTCTCACTGTAAACCTGGCTGTGCAGGAGACAGGGAGACAAGCCGGAAGCTGCTGGCAGCGAGCCTCAGCTACCTTTGGGACAACATGGTGGGGGGGGGGGCGGACGAGGGCAACAGAGGCAAGTTAGAGCATGATGGGGTTTAGGTGGGTGAGTGGACGGAATGTGGGGGGTGGGGTTTTGAGCAGATGTGTAAGGATTGATGCTGATGCTGGGGGGGTCTATGAGGTGGGTCCCAGGAGTATGAGCGGCCACACACTTGAGTGTGATGGCTACGGTTTGGAGGTGTTTCAAGGATGCCCTGAGGAGGGCACTTGGTCTGAGCTAGGAGGAGTGACGATGGATGTGAACTGTTGGGAGAGCTAGGCTATCCCTGTTGGGTATCGTGGTCATTCTGGTGATGGATCAGCCAGCCACATCCTCATAGCTGTGTCTAGGCGACAGCACTGACCCCAGCAGGCACACTGAGGGCGTGTGATGATGTGTGGTCCACGCTACAGCACTGTGCTGCTGGACAAGGACCAGAGTGGTACAGCCAGGGCCCATGTGGGTGACTGAGAACCAGGAGGTCTCCCCTGTCTCTGTGTAGAGCTAGCTGTCTCTTTTCTGCTGCCCAATGCTGGCATTCTCAAGCCCAGCTTAAAGGGTGTGTGATGTTCCTTCTGTCCGTGAGCATGGGTCTTGGGGCGTGGGATTTTCTTCCATTGTGAGACTCCAGAGCTGCCTGATTTTTATTTATTTATTTATTTGAACTCCACACAGGCTGAGCCACATCCTCAGCCCACTGGCTTTTGGGGGCCCCTTATTCTTGGATTCTAGGCAGGTTGACTATGGTGGAGCCACATTCCAGCCCCTCACTGGGGGATTCTAGGCAGGGGCTCTACCACTGAGTCACACCCCAGCCCCTCACTGGGGGATTCTAGGCAGGGGCTCTACCACTGAGTCACACCCCAGCCCCTCACTGGGGGATTCTAGGCAGGGGCTCTACCACTGAGCCACACCCCAGCCCCTCACTGGGGGATTCTAGGCAGGTGCTCTACCGCTGAGCTCTACCCTCAGCCTTCTTTCTAACTTTTCAAGGTGGAATTTCACTTAGTTGCCCCAGCTAGCCTGAGCTTACAGTGTAGCTCAGGCTGGCCGTGCATCTTCAGCCTTCCTGTCTCTTGTGCCATTGGGATGCCCCCAGTAGGGCTCTTTTTCATGTTTGCCACTGACAGGGGCCAGGTGCATAAGGGTGTATTGAGAAGAGAAAGGGAAGGGCTAAGACTCGAGGTGGACCATCTCTGTGGGGCCTCAGGTGGAGAAAAAGAACACCATTCTAGGAACATAGTGTTGAAGGAAGGAACCCTCAACATCTGTTAGGGTACTTCTCAGCCCGGAATCTCAAGAATATTGATCTATGAAATGAAAGGGTTTGCTGTTCCTGGCTTGGCATTTACCTGAGGCCTTCCTAGTTGTCTATAAAGTCTGGGAAGAGGGGCTGCCCATCCCTCACCCCGTGTGCACATGGAACCCAGTGTGGACAGTGGACAGCCATGTCCACACGTGTCCTACAGCTTTACCTGGACACCCCAGAGCCCTCGTTTCCTAGAAGGGGCCTGTGGAGTCATCCAGGAAGGCCTGGGGAAGTCTCCCCTAGACATGCGCTGATGCTCCCTGGCTTTGCCGCCCATCCCTCTGCAGCCCCCCGCTCCTGCATCATTGACAAGGACGAGCTGAAGGACGGCCTGCGCGTGCTGATCCCGATGGACGACAAGCTGCTGTACGCGGGCCACGTACAGACGGTGCATTCGCCGGACATGTGAGTGTCTTCTGTGGGGTATTCCGGCTCAGCTCCTATGCTCACATCTGGTTCTGCCGTGAGGCCACCTGGGCAGGCTGCTTTCTCCCCTCTCTGAGCTGGGAGAGCAGCAGTGTACGGGGTTCTGGGGAGTCACTGAGGCCAGTAGTTGGGAGTTGCATCAGAGTAGACCCCCAACTTCTGCTGGGGAGAGCTAGGCCTTTTGGGACCCAGCAGGAAGTGGGTAAGTGAGGTGTGTAGCTCTCCTTTGGAACTGGAGGTCTGATTGGGCATGACGTCCAGCCCCTGAATTATATCAACGAGAAAGTTGGGTACGGGAAGGGTGAGAACACAATCCATTTTTCATATAAGTTAATAAATACCCCCAGCCTATTCCTACAGACCAAATGGCCAAGCTGGTAGTGCTCTGCCTGGGGTAGCACAGCCTCTGGAAGGAAGTGGGTTCTCTGGCCACTGCCCCATTGTACTTTTGGCCCTGGCCTTGCAGATACCGCGTGGTGGTGGAAGGCGAGCGTGGGAACCGTCCCCACATCTACTGCCTGGAGCAGCTGCTGCAGGAGGCGGTGAGTGGGAGGGGGTGCGGTGGCTCCACGGCCCGGAGGGAGGGGGCTTTGCTTCTGGTCAACCTCTGACCCTCAGCCCTGTACTCTGCCAGATCATAGACGTGAGGCCGGCCTCTACACGCTTCTTGCCCCAGGGGACCAGGATCGCCGCCTACTGGAGCCAGCAATACCGCTGCCTCTATCCAGGCACGGTGGTCCGAGGTGAGACACCCAGCTCCTAATAAGTCATTATCAGTTCATCTGGTCGATGCAGCCAGCTTCCAGCTGACTTCATTGGAGAGGCAGTTGCTGGTTTGCATAACCGAACTCCAGGGAGGGCTTTCTGGTTATGGCTTGATCCGGGTCCTGTTCTGCTGAAGTAGGCAGGACTCAGGCTCTTGGAATCTGGCTACATACCAGCTTTCTTGGGAAGGTGTTACACCTTCATGAAGCCTGTCTCACCCTCCTGGTTTTCCTGGTCAGTGGGTGACTGGCTTGGCTCATAACATTTGTTGAGGCTTCTGCAGGGAGTCCATAGAGGTGGGCCCATTGTAATCCTGTTCTTGCCGCTAAGGAGTGAAGCTGGCTTTCCTTCTCCATGGACAGTGTATCACCAGGGATTTTCCATTGCTGGAAAACCTAGAGAAAATATCAGGGCGGAAGGACCTCTTGTTGACTTGCAGTCTAGGCGGGCTAGATTGACTCTGTTGATTCGGGTCTGTGTCAGGATAGAGTGGCACAATCACGTGACCAAGGCTGCTCACAGGCTACATGGGAAACAAGAGAGTGTGAGGAGACCAGTCGTCAGGTACAACCTTTAGAGAGCCTGTCTCCGGTGACCTTCTCCTCCGGTGAGGCTCTGCTGCTGAAGGTTCCCACCCTGTGTTAGCACCAGCATCTGGGTGTGAAGTATTCGGCATGTGGGAAAGCCGGGATGTTGTTAGCCCCACAGAGAGTGGATGGTGGGCAGATGGAAATACATAGGCTGAGGGCTGGGATGAGGACTTGGACTCAGAACGCTTGCTTCAACATCATGAAAATTAGAGTTCAGATCCCAGCCCCTGTGTAACAAGCTGCATTTCCTATACACATGTGGAGTGCCAGCTCTGTGAGGTGTGGAGACAGGAGGATCACCGAGCTCACAGAAAATGTGGGCCTGATTTCAGGGAGAGATTTTGCCTTAAAGGAATAGGTGGAAAGTGATAGAGAGAATAACTAATGCCCTCTGCTGACCTCTGATGCCCTCTGCTGACCTCTGCACGTGCATGCACACACACACTCTCTGTCGTTCACACAGTTCCCTGTATACAAACAAATTAATGAATACATATTCTAAAGCCAAAAGAATAAAACGGGTAAGGGACTGGAGAAATGGCCCAGTGGTTGAAGATGCTCGTTTCTCTTGCAAAAGACCCAAGTGGGGTTCCTAGCAACCCATATGGCAGCTCACAAATGTCTGTAACTCGAGTTTAGGGGAATCTGACGCCCCCTTCTGGCCTCCATGGCTACTGCATACACATGGTACACAAACACACGCAGGCACACACACATACACGTAAATAAAACTGAGTAACTCTTAATAAAGAAATAAATGGGCACACAAGAAGACAAAGGTGTGTCACACAGACAAGTGAAGCAGATGCTTACGTAGCTCTAGCCGTAGTCATTCCAAAACCAGGGTACCCGGGGATACTGGTGTTGGTTGGACCAGAAGGCCAATCACAGCACACCGCTTGGCTGCTTCGCATTTTACAAACCAGAAGACAGTATGCCATCAAACAGCAGGTGTTCAGGACAGTCTGGGCTACAGGTGCCCATCTGAAAGTCACTCATCAAACACCAGAAATCATGTCACTTATGGTAAACATTTATCAGGAGTGGCTTCTGAGATGTTCTGTCTTCAGTACCATGAAGGGCTGGGTTCTGCCAGGGCCCTTGGAGTTTTAGGCCCAAGTCTGGCCAGCATCCTAAGGCTCCCCTTGGTCTCATCTGCGTGACATTCTGTCTCATTCATGGTTCATCTTTTCATTTTAACAGATCTTTCGGTAGTAGTTTGCTTGTTTGGGGATGTGGCTTCACGTAGCCCAGGCTAGACTCAAACCCTCTATGTAGACAATGAAGACTTTGACCTTCTGATCTCTCCTGCGTCCAGCTCCCAAGTACTGGGTGTATATACCATCTCACCAAGGAGACGCAGTGCCAGGGATGGAACCAGAACTTGGTGTGTTTGTGGCAGGCACTGTGCCAGCTGAGCCCCAGCCTCTCGTAGTTCTTGGAGAAAGAGTTCGTAGATGATAGTTTATCTGGTCCTATGTGTTACCATCTCTGTAGTCTACTCTCAGTTAGAGACAGTTGAGCTGCGTATAAATTCCACACTGGAAATAATTTCCCCTTAATACTCTCCCCTTCCTTTCCCCTTTCTCTGTCTGTCTCTCTCCCTCCCTCTTCCCCTTTCTTCTTTTCTTTCTTTTTCGGTTTTTCAATACAGCGTTTCTCTGTGTATCTCTGATGCCCTGGAACTGGAACTTGATCTGTAGATCAGGCTGGCCTCGAACTCAGAGATCCACTTGTCTCTGCCTCCCGAGTTTCTCAGATTAAAGATGTGTGCCACCACACCTGGCTATGTGTGCTTTTTATATTGAGCTTCCAGTATTATTTGATGAGTTCAGCATGTTATAATTCCTAAATCTGGTGGCCGAGGAGATGGCTCACTGGATAAAGCAATTTCTCTGCGTGTGTGAGGAAGTAGAATTCAGATACCCAGCACCCACATAAATGCCAGGATAGCGGTCTCCCCATAATCCCTAACATGTGGGAGACAGACCTGGGATCCCCAGAGCCAGCCACTTCGCCAGATTAGCTGAATTAGTGAGATCTGGGTTCAGGTTCATTGAGAGAACTCACCTCAGTATGTGAAGTGGAGCGAGATGGAGGATGCCCGTTGTCAACTTCTGGCCTTTACATACATACACACGTGTGAACTTGCACCTACCCAAACACACACTTCATACACATGCAGTAAAAATAGTAATTCCTATATCATTATAGGAGGTTCGTTTTGCTGTTCTCTCTCTTTAGAACTGTTTAGTCTTCTCATCGTCTCTAGGTTTGCGATCTTGTGAGGATACCCACGTGTGCATGCAGTGCAGGCTTATACATGCCAAAGACATCCATGTGGAGGTCAGGGCACAGCTTGCAGGAGTCTGTTCTCTCCTACCACGCGGCTCCCGGGGATGCGACTCCTGTCTTCAGGCTTGGCAGCAAGCATGTTTACCCACCCAGCCTTCTTGCCAGGCTGGGCTTAGAACTTTTGATCCTCCTGCCTCAGGCTCTGGAGTGCTGGGGTTATGGGCATGTACCACTACTGCTGGCTTGACTTTTTCCGCTCCCTTGAGGGTTAATTTGCAAGCAAACCTTTGCTCTATCAGCATACGTGTTTTTGGAGACTCTCACAGAGGGTGATTTGTTCATTTGTTTGAGATTCCCTTGGCTCTTTCTCGCCTTCTGTGTACCCTCCTGGTCTGGGTTAGTTTTTTGTTTGTTTTGTTTTGGTTTGGGTTTTTCTTCTTCTTCTCATTAGAGATGGCCCTGGCATCTTTATTGATCCTTCATGAGGAGAGATTGAAGAGCCAGTCTGGAACTCTGCATGCTGTTGGGTGGGTGGAATCTTCTGCTCAGGGATTCCCCAATCCTAGCCTGTGTAGGTCCTTCCCCCTCAGCTGGCCAGTGCCACAAGGCCCATGTCTTTGGGGATGTGGGCTTAGCATTTGCATATCGCGAAGGGGCTGGTGACCGTGTATTCAGTGTGAGGATGTTCCCAGTACCCTTCAATCTAGGGCTGTGAGAGTCCATTCATGGGACTACTCCATTCTTGGCCTTGTTGGCCTCTACTCCTTCCAGCACAGTCAAGCCAAAGCCAAGCCATCCAGGCTAGGGGGCACAGGCCTGCCACCGCAGATACTTGGGAGGCTGAGGCAGGAGGATCCCAAGGTCGAGGTATCTTCCCCAGGCTACAGAGTGAACTCAGACACCAGACTGGGCAACTTAAGTGAGGTCCTGTCTCAACAAATAAAAGTAAAAAAAAAAAAAACAGGCTTTGTGGTTGAGTGATGACTTGCATGAGACCACAGTCAACTGTGACTACCCCTATGGAATCTTCTGGGATGTAGGTATATGCCCCACTTCCTGTCTTTGATATTCAGAGCTGATGTACTGGTAATGCTTTTACAAAATGGTTTTGGGAAGAGTCTTAGATATGAGCAAACCCAGGTATGGGTGCAGTCAGCTATCTCTTCCCCCAGCTGGCCTCTGTCCTTGACCTGTGTGGTTCTTAATGCCCACCCCTTCACAACTGTGTGTGTGTGTGTGTGTGTGTGTGTGTGTGTATATATATATATATATTCCATGGTCCGCTAAGGCGGTGCCTCTGAACTGGCCTGCAATCCCAGGAGCCTCCGTCCCTGACTGGCCTTTCCCTTCAGGGCTGCTGGACTTGGAAGATGACGGAGACCTGATCACTGTGGAGTTTGATGACGGAGACACAGGAAGGATTCCCCTCTCACACATCCGCCTCTTGCCACCTGACTACAAAATCCAGTGTGAGTGATGAACTTAGGCAGGGGGATGAGGGAGTGTCCCTAAAGTCCCGGCCCTTGCCTGGCTACTGTTGCCCAGGTTCGCTCCACATATCTTTGGGCTCAGTTTGGCATTTGGTTCTCTCTTTATTTACATTGCTGGGGATGAAACACAGGGTTTTGTATAAGCTAGGCAGGGGCTCTACCACTGAGTCACACCCCAGCCCCTCACTGGGGGATTCTAGGCAGGCGCTCTACCATTGAGCCACACCCCAGCCCCTCACTGGGGATCTGAAGTTCTGGATGCTGGTGGGTAGGCAGGAGTCCTCTGCTTGGGAATTTCCCCAGAGCTCTACCACTGAGCCACACCTCCAGGACTAGAGGATTCTAGGCCCTACTGCTGAACTCCCTAACATGGTTGGGTGCAGGTATCCCAGTGCATGTCAAAGAAACCTGATCAGTAATACCTGAGCCACTGTATGCTTTGTCCTGTAGGTGCTGAACCTTCCCCGGCACTCCTAGTGCCCAGTGCAAAACGGCGCAGCAGGAAGACCAGCAAAGACACTGGGGAAGGCAAAGAAGGGGCCACCACAGGGCCTCAGGAGGCCACAGGGGGAAAGGCCAGAGGGCGAGGACGGAAACCTGGCGCCAAAGCCAAAAGTGGTAAGTTGTCCCTGGCCTGGGAGGTACGGGGATGAGACCACTGTGGGAATCAGATTCTGGGGCTTGGGGCTTCCCGTGAATGACCAGTCTCTTGTCTTGTGAGAATTCCATGCCGCTGGGCAGTTTTACCTGGTTCGTATACTGATTAGAGAAGTTGGCTGGTGTTTGAAGGACCTGGTCCCTGCCCAGGGTTCCCTAAGGACTTTCTGACTAGGGTCCCTGCTCACCCAGCAGGAAGTCCTGCCTCTCTTCCATCATTCCCCACCTTTGACCTCTAGTTGTCTTCTCTATCAGACAGAGCTGCTGTGCTGGAGGAGGGGGCAGCTGCGGATGAGGTACCCAGTGCTCCCTTGGCCCTGGAGCCCATCAACACCCCAAGTTCCAAGAAGAGTCCCCCGGAACCAGTGGACAAGCGGGCCAGAGCCCCCAAAGCTCGCTCAGTCTCTGCACAACCCAGCCCCATGCCACCCACCTTCTCCAGCTGCTCAGCTCCCGAGCCCTTTGGGGAGCTACCAGCCCCTGCTGCAACCCCACTCATCAATATGCCTGTTACCATGCCTGCCACTCGCCCCAAACCCAAGAAGGCTCGGGCTGCTGAGGGGTCAGGCGCCAAAGGTCCCCGGAGGCCAGGGGAAGAGAATGAACTGCTTGTCAAACTGGACCATGAAGGGGTCATGTCCCCTAAAAGCAAGAAGGCCAAAGAGGCCCTGCTCCTGCGGGAAGATCCAGGGCCCGGGGGTTGGCCGGAGTCCACGGGGTTGCTCAGCCTGGGTAGCTACCCACCAGCTGTTGGCAACGGTGAACCCAAGGCCACCTGGCCCAAGGCTCTGGAGGGAGACCTCACTCAGGAGCCTGGGTCAGGGCTTCCATTAGAGGATCCTGGCAACTCCAATAGCCCGGACAAGACCCAGGCTGAACAAGATGGGGCTGAGGAGTCAGAGACCAGCAGCAGCAGCAGCAGTAGCAGCAGCAGCAGCAGCAGCAGTAGTAGTAGTAGCAGCAGCAGCAGCAGCAGCGGTTCCGAAACAGAAGGCGAAGAGGACACCGAGAAGAGCAGGGAAGATGGCCGGGGTGCAGGGGGTCGGACCTGCAGTGCCGCCAGCTCCAGGGCATCCTCTCCTGCCTCCTCGTCCTCTTCTTCCTCCTCTTCCTCTTCCTCCTCTTCCTCCTCTTCTTCCTCTTCCTCCTCCTCCTCCTCCTCCTCCTCCTCTTCCTCTTCTTCCTCCTCTTCTTCTTCCTCCTCTTCCTCCTCCTCCTCCTCTTCCACCACAGACGAGGATTCGTCCTGCAGCTCAGATGATGAAGCGGCCCCTGCACCTGCAGCTGGTCCCTCCACACAGCCAGCGCTTCCCACCAAGGTGTCCAAGCCACCTAGCAAGGCACGCTCCTCAGCTCACTCCCCGGGCAAGAAGGCAGCCCCCACCGCCCAGCCACCACCCCAGCCCCCGCCCCAGCCCCAGCAGACTCTGCAACCCAAGTCCCAGGCTGGGGCTGGGGCCAAGAGCCGACCCAAGAAGAGAGAAGGTGTGCACCTGCCCACCACCAAGGAGCTAGCCAAGCGGCAGCGTCTGCCATCTGTAGAGAACCGGCCGAAAATCGCTGCCTTCCTACCCGCCAGGCAGCTTTGGAAGTGGTTTGGCAAGCCCACCCAGGTAACTTCCTAGAAGGGAGCTGTAGATGGGGGTAGCCTTGAGTTACGTAAGAACACCCTGGGTTCCAAAATTCATTTAGCCCAGAATCCATGTCCTGTATTGTGTTCCTGCCCAGCCTGTTCCACAGCCTTCCCTTTGGGACTCCAGTGTGGACACTGCAGGGACCCACACAGGCCCTCCTGTGGTGCTCCAGCTGGAAAGGACGTTCCCAAGCTGTTTGGCAGCTAGCCTGCTTGTCATCGCTCCTGCCTCAGTGTCAACAGCTTATAAACCTCACGTTCAGAGAAGTGCAGGCTGGGTCTTAGCAACTTTGCCTGGCTTCAACCCTGTGTAGCCCCTGAACTATCCTGTGTGTGGTAGGCCAGGGGTCATGGGTCCCGCCTCTACTCTCACAGTCAGGGCTGGCCTTCCAGAAGCAGGTTCCAAGCACTCCCCATCCTCACCGTCTTATCATCCACCCACCTACGTGTACAAAAAGTACACATACATGTGTACACATGTGCCCACACCTACTTGTGCAGAGGCACCAAGTGCTCACACGGGTGTACATTCAGGCCCATAATGGTGCGTGTACGGGTGCTGTTATGTGCTGAATAGCAGAGTGCCAAACCCCACGCCACCCCCACCAACCACACACTGCACCCACTGGCGCGGCACCATGTCCGCTGTTGTGGAAATTGATCCCTGGCTAGGGGAAGTAAGCCACTAGGGGGTGGATCTGGAGTCTCTGTTGTTGCTGATTGTTTCCTGTCTTCCTGGTCAGCTGTGACGTGAACAGCTTACGTTCGCCACATCCTCTCCTTACCCTGTGTTCTGCTCGAGCACACAGGGTCAAACAGCCATGGACTAGATCCTCTGAGAACATGGGCCAGAAGTAACTCTTCTCTTTTTTTAAGTCTTTTTTTTCTTTCATTCTTTTAAAATCTGTCAGGTATTTGATCAGCAATGAGAAAAATAACTATCATAAATAGACCTTAGAGACAGGTGGTGGTAGCTCATGCCTTTAATCCTAGCATTCGGGGAGCAGAGGCAGGCAGATTTCTGTGAGTTCGAGGCCAGCCTATTCTACAGAGCTAGTTCCAGGACAGCCAGGACTACACAGAGAAACCCTGTCATGAAAAAAAAAACAGATAGATCATGGACACATGAACGCTGTGCATAGGAACACACAGGAATAAAGTCACGCGTGTCCACATGTACATACATGCAGTATATGTGGGGCAAGGTGGAGGTGTCGTTAGTAGCTGTACTAGATGCTTCCATGTGGGGTATGGTTAACAGCCCTCCTGATCAGCAGCCCACCCCGTACCTGTGGGTAGAAAGGACCCGAGCGCCAGTGTCGCTCAGCTTTCCCTCCCAGTAACAAAGTACCCTCTGTCTAGCCAAGGATGAACTTGAATTTCTGCCTCTGCCTTCTGAGTGCTGGGATTACAGGCATGTACAACCATGCCCGGGTTATGACATGCTGAGGATGGAACCCAGAGCTTCATGCATGCAGGGTGAACACTCTACTGACCGGGCGCCAGGACCAGTGCTAGGCACCGTTCACTCTGGTTCCTGGTGAAGTGCTGGGTGCCCTAGTGAAGAGGCGTATGTGGGGATAAACTTCTCACACCTTGACCAGGAAGCAAGGCGGAGGGAGAGTCCTAGGCCTTGAATTCTCTTGAGGACATACCTTAGTGACCTAGTAACCTTAATGACCTCAGTAACCTTGCTAGCCCCGCCTTGCTGTGCCTCTTAGTAGCTAGGCTCATGTGTGGGTTTCCCTACCCACAGACCCACCCTGGCTTTGCTCTTAGCGTCCAGGTGCCTAGATCAGGGTGCTCAGGGCTGTGTGAACTGTGTCCCCCTAGCAGGTTTAGGCGTTGGGAGTTAACAGTGACCTCCCTCAGGGTTTGAGGAGTCCCTGGCTTGTGTGGTGTTGGTTCCTAGGTTCAGTGAGGCTGGAGAGGTAGGGGTACAGTAATGTCAGATTGGGTCTGTTTGGGAAGGGGCACTTTCTTTGTCCCTCCCCTCTCCCATCCCTCCTGAGTTGTCAGTGGCAGATTGATGAATTCCAGGTTCAGCGAGATAATGTCTCAAAAAACAAAACAACGTGGAGCCACGGATGGCGGCGCACGCCTTTATCCCAGCACTCGGGAGGCAGAGGCAGGCGGATCTCCGTGGGTTCGAGACCAACCAGGGCTACATAGTGAGACCTTGTCTCAAAAAAAGAAAAGAAAGAAGAAAGAAAAAAGGAGGAAAAAGGTTCAGGGGCGGGAGAAACGGCCCAGGTGTCACTAGAGCAGTTGGTGTTCAGTCAGGAGGCCCAGAGTTGAAATCCCAGCACGTCCTCTGGCGGCTCCCAAACGCCTGTAACTTCACTTCCAGAGGATCTGAAACCTTCCTCTCACCTCTGTGGACATCTGCACGCACACACGTGCACATAAACAAAGCCAGCTTTTAAAAAAAAATAGATAAGATGGAGCAATAGAGAAAGACACCTGTGGCCGTCACACGTACACCTGCACGTACACCTGCATGCACACACGTAACTCCCTCTAAAGACGAGGAGGAGTAGGGGTGTAGTGGACAGCTTTTGTTGCTGTGAGAGAACACTTGAGATCATCCCGCTGTAAAGAAAGTTTGTGTGGCTCATTGTGTCCACCTGCTACCCGCTGGCTCCATTGCTTGGGTCTGCGCTACATCAGGGCATGTGGCTAACAAACCTGCTCACCTCTTGGCTGCCAGGAAACAGGAAAGAACCAGAGGCCTGATAGACCCTTTAAGGCTGTACCTCCTGTGACCTGCTTACTTCCCCTTAGGCGCCAGCTCTTAAAGGGTTCTGCTCCCTTAGTAGCACCACCAGCCGGTCATTAAGCCCTCAGTGTGTGAACTCGGGGTGAGGTTGGGACTTTCAGACTCAAGCTAAGGTGTCCCTTCCATGCAGACCCCCAGGATTGGTGGCAGGTGACTTAGGATGAGGGGATCCAGGCCTGCCCAGACAGGGCCTGGCTGGTGGGATGGCTGGGCACAGTGCTGGGCTCTGGTCCCTGACTAATCCGTCCATCCCACAGCGGCGAGGCATGAAGGGCAAGGCTCGCAAACTCTTCTACAAAGCCATCGTCCGAGGCAAGGAGATGATCCGCATCGGGGACTGCGCGGTCTTCCTCTCGGCCGGCCGCCCCAACCTGCCCTACATTGGCCGGATCCAGAGCATGTGGGAGTCTTGGGGCAATAACATGGTGGTCCGCGTCAAGTGGTTCTACCATCCGGAAGAGACCAGCCCGGGCAAACAGTTCCACGAGGGCCAGGTGAGCCTTTCCCTGCTGGTCTGTGAAGGCCGACCCGTGGAGTCTCATTTGTGTTGCTGTGCTAAAACACCCTGACAGAAAGCAGCTCAGGGGACGAAGCGTTTTCCTTTAGCTGGTGGCTTTATGCAACCATCCACCTATGTGGGAACAGCTGGTCCTATCACAGCCACAGCTGGGGCAGAGAGAATGGATGCCTTCATACCTAGTGCTCAGCTCGCTTCCTCTACTTCTGCAGTCCACGGTTCCCTGCAGGCTCTTCTCACCTCAACTAACAAAATCAAGATGGTCCCCAGCACATGTACCCACAACCCAACCCACCTAGACGTACCTTACTGAGACTCTTTCAGATAACACTAGATTGTGTCAAATTGACAGTTAAAAACTATTGCCGGGCGGTGGTGGCGCACACCTTTAATCCCAGCACTCTGGAAGCAGAGACAGGCAGATCTCTGTGAGTTCGAGGCCAGCCTGGTCTACAGAGTGAGTTCCAGGACTGACTCCTTAGCTACTGAGAAACCTTGTCTCAAAAAAGCCAATAAATAAATAAGTACATAGATACATACATACATACATACATACATACCATCACACAGTTTGAGGTTGGGCATCTGGGTGCTGAGAACAGTGGCCCCTACAGGTGGGGAGGTTGAGTTCAGGGGAGCTGGTGTAGTCTGCTGACCTGAAATCTCAGATGGTGGCAAAACAAAGCTCAGACTGCTGACCCCCATCCCCTCCTCTGTCCCCACAGCACTGGGACCAGAAGTCGGGGCACAGTCTCCCCGCAGCCCTGCGGGCCTCCAGCCAGAGAAAGGACTTCATGGAGGTAAGACGGCAGCAGTGGGCTGGTGCTGGGGTGCAGGCTCTGCCCCTTCAAGCCTCTCCCTCTGTGTCTGTGGCTCCGAGCTACTGGGGACCCCTTCTCTACCCCCCTACTCAGTGACTCTGCCTTTGGCTCGGTGCCTCCTAGTATCGTTTAGAGGCATATCTGTTCTTTCCTTCTGTTGCTTCTCTCATCTTTATTTCTTTTCTGTGTGTCTGTGAATGTAAATGTCCACATGGGGAGGCCCATGGTTGGCACTGGGAGTCTTCCCTGATCATCAAACCCAGATCTTACTGACCAGTTAGCTCCAGAGGTCTTGTCTCTGTCTTCCGAGGCTGAAATTACAGGTGGGCTACCACTCCCACCTGCTACGTATATGGACTCTGTGGGTTCTGAACTTGGGTCCTCATTACTTGCTTTGAGGATGAGGACCTTGACTCGAGTCAGCACAGACGGTCCTGTCCATTCTTATCTGTGGGCACCGTCTCCTCCTGCCGTCTCTTCATCTCTCTTGGTCTCTGTCTCTGTCATTGTCCCTTGGTCTCTCTCAATCTCTGCCTCTCTATCTTGTGGTCTCTATCTCTCCATCTTTTGCTCCGTCTCTTTTTATTTCCATTTTTCCATCTCTCTATAATGCTCTTCGGGTTTGCACCCTTAAAGCATCCCAGAGTCCCCCAGATCCAGGAGGGCTCCCTCCAGCCCCTAACACCTACACTGTGTCCCCACAGCGTGCCCTGTACCAGTCCTCCCATGTGGATGAGAATGACGTTCAGACAGTGTCCCACAAGTGCCTGGTGGTGGGCCTGGAGCAGTATGAACAGATGCTGAAGACCAAGAAATACCAGGACAGCGAGGGCCTGTACTACCTCGCGGGCACCTATGAGCCCACCACAGGCATGATCTTCTCCACGGACGGCGTGCCTGTGCTCTGCTGAGTGCCGCCTACCCAGCGGGGCCCACAGAGACCCCCCCTCCCCACCACTGCCATGGCGCGGGACCATGTGTGTTGTGTGCATGCCAGTGTGCTCGTGGGCGTGTGCATGTGGCCAGGTGGACGCCCCGGGCAAGTGCGAGTGTGTACATGTGTGTGCCCGTATGCATGCACGTGTGTGCACACATCTAGACCCTTTCTGGTCATCCCCTGGTGCCCTCGCGCTGAGACACCTCCTCCCCTTCTCTAGCTATCAGGGTCCGGCTCTGCTGTCCCGCCAGGGTCATCTCAGAGGGGATTTCCCTCCAGCACTTTGTATGCGCTTGGTGAGGCTGCCCTCCGAGCTCTGGGCCTGTGTAGACTTTCTGGTTCTGTGGATGGGGCGAGGGAGAGTTCCAAGGACCCAACCTGCTGCTTGGTATAGAGTTCAACCACACCCAGCACGGAGCCCATCGAAGGCCTTCTACCATGGGCCGGGGGGCCCCAACGCCAGCCAGCTTCACCAATCATACTGGGCATCTGGGCGCCTGCATGCCCGGCCTCCACCCTCTCAGGACATCCTGGACTTGGGGAACAAGGCAGGGGAGGGCAGCCCAGGAGCATCACCATACCTGGTGGGCCCCCCAGCCCAGACCCTTACACTACAGAAAACCCCAATGGTGCTGAAACCCGCGCCCACGCCCGGCATGGCCTGCCCGGCCCCCTCCACCAGGAGGATCCGAAAGGGTTACCTGTACAGTTTATTGTAGCCTGCCCCTGTATCATACACCTTTAAATGGAGTCAACTTTTTAATTATATATATAAAGATAAATATATATAAATATATATATATAAACTTTTTAAAACTGTGAAAAATAGCTATGAAATTATAAAAAAAAACACATTCTGACGTGCAGAATATTATTTTTTATTTCCTGTTAGATTGTGAGTGTCCAGCACCGGCTTCATGCCTCCCAACTCCCCTGCACCCTCACCCCTGCCATGTGTACTGTATGTGCCCCCAAATGGACGAGAGATGGAGACAGATGGAGGGGCCCCGAGCCCAGCCCCCAGCTCAGCCCGAAGCACTTAACCAGCCCCCTGTGCCTGCCAGACCCCAGTGGGGTCCCCGGAGGCTTTGAGCAGACAATCTTGAAGGAAGGAAAAGCCAGACTTCGGTTTTGTTTTGTTTTGTGGGGGGGTAATTACTGTTTCCTGATTTTTTTTAACGTTTCTTTTGGATTTTTGTTTGTTGGCAAATTCTGTGTGATCTTTTTCATAAAAAAAAAGAAAGAAAAGAAAAAAATTTAATTGGAAAAATACTATGGCTTGGAGTGGCTTATTTGGGAGCCTGGGATGGTGAGATGGGGTGGAGGATACAGGGTCCTTGACCTAGAGCAGGCGTCCAAAGACTAGAGCCACACGGCATTGCCTTTCAGTGACAGGGGCCCCACACGCCGTGGCAGAATTCAGGGTGCAGCCTTTAGCTGCTGAGCTAGGCACAGAGGTGAGCTTGGTCAAGTATTTTGGAAAGTTCTCGAAGCCAAAGTGGTCTCTTGTTTAGAATTCAAGAGCTAGAGGCTGGAGAGATGACCCAATCGTTACGAGAACTTGTCCTTGCAGGAGACCCAGGGTCAGTACCCAGCACCCACATGGAAGCTCAGAACCGTATGTAACTCAGTTCCAAGGATCTGACACCCTATTCTGACCAGACATTACTTGGTGCACAGACATGCATGCAGGCAAAAGCCTGAGTCCCATCCCGGAAAAACAACAGGCCTGATGATGACCTCAGGATCGCAGTGCTGGGGTCGGGGAGGGAGGATGGCCTGTGGGGTCAAGCCCACACCTGGATGGGTCAGGGTCACACACCTGTGTCTGGGCATGGTAACGGTTCTGGGGCCTGCGGAAGCTGAAGGACTGGACCCTGGCCAACTGTAAGTGTGAATCTGCATGAACAGCCGCAGCCCTCCTTCTGGGCTTTTCTACGTGAAAGCTGGGGAAGAGGACAGAGTGGGCGGGGTGGTGACAAGGGTTAAGGTTGAACTTGTTGCAGGGAAACTGAGCAGTGTGGTGGGCGAGAAGAATCAGACTCTCCTGCCATCTGGCGGCCTCCTGTGGTATCACCACCACCCTGGTCTAGAGTCATCAGGCTACCCAGCTAGGACCCCCCAAGGGTTGAACGTGTGGCCCTCCTCCGAGGCCCCATTTTCCAATCCCATTTCTTGGGGAACAGTAAAAGGATACTTCTGAGCCTGGGGCCATGGCCTACTGAGTCAGAGTGTTTGCTATACAGGCATGAGGACCAAGTTCAAATCCCCACAACTCCTTTCAGAAAAATCAGTACGGCCAGTCGGTGGTAGCAGGTGGATTCCAGGGGTTTGGGGCCAGCCCATCTAGCCTAAAACACGGAGAAGCAGGTGTGCTGAATGACCGTAGATGGTAAGGAAGACAGAGGGCATGCGGCAGTGGACACTGGATGTCTTCCTCTGATACACACACACACACACACACACACACACACACACACACACACACACACACACGGGGGTGGGGGAGATCAAGCTCCAGATCATCACCAGAGCTGGAGACTGCACCTGGAAGACTCCATTCCTTGAGCAACCCGTCTCCCGGCCCCAGATGGGTAACGCCAGCACCTAGCCACTCCCCTCATTGAGACTGAGCCGTTCTTCCTGTGTGCCAGATAAATCTGTTCCCCCATCCTCATGGGGCCAATGGTCATCACGGCCTGTGCAAGCCCCAGATGCTTAGCACTAGGCACAAGAGCAGGCTCCCAACCAGCTCTAAAAACACTTGGCTCAGGGCAGGTGGGGCTGCTTCACAGGCAAAGGCCTGCGCACTGTGGAGAAGACTTAATCCACCGGGACCCCATTTCAATCTCCCCACACTGCCCCAGTGGCTCAGTTCCCACCGCTCCCCCCACAGACACCTCACGAGGGACAGCAGTAGGCAGTCTCTACCATCTTTAATGGCCAGTGCGGTAGTCAGAGGACACACAGGTAGACGGGACACAGCAGGGGTTGGAACAGGGTGGTCACAGCTGGGGCCAGAGTGTGTGGAGAGGCAAGTATCCTGGCTCAGCAAAAGCTGCCTTCGGCTAGAAGCCCTGCCACCTGGCGACCCTACTCCCGAATTTGCTGTCACTTGCCAGGGTTTCTAGTGTCATGACTTGATTCTCAACTAACAGGGGCAGGGTGGCCTAGGTCAGGAGTGCATCCCGGCTGTCCCTGCATCATGGATAGGTTGAATGGAGCTGGGGAGGAAATGGAGAACTTCCCTGTTAAGCGTGACCTTTAGCCTGTGCACTAGGGGTGGGTGTGGGGGACGTCCTCCACCTCAGGTGGGAGCACCCAGGTCAGCGCTGTAGCTATGACTATGGGAGGCCTGTGTAGATCCAGGAATGAGGTTTCCAGATGTGCGTGTGTGTGCACGTGCGTGCGTATGTGCATCTGTGCGCATGAGTGTGTGTGTGTGTGTGTGTGTGTGTGTGTGTGTGTGTGTGTGTGCATGTGTCTAAGAAGGGGACAGAATGGAAATCCCTTCTGGATTTCTAATACTCATGAGAATGTGCCACCTACCCAATAAGTGAAAAACCACATTGACGACCATGGATCTTTGTAGCAGACCCTGCAGTGGGGTCGTAGGGAAGGGAGTCACTCAGACTTGTGGGCAGCCATTCTGGGTGGCTTTGAGTCTGAATGACCCCAACACGCTGACGTGACAGATGTCAGGCCTCTGGACATAGAGGGTGAAGAGCAGGTGTCTGAGCAAACACAGAACGTGGGGTAGGAAGCGCCCCGGGTGGTGAAGGCAAGTTCCAGTTGCAGTGGGCAACTGGAATGAAGTGGCAAGGTGGCATTAGTGGCTTAGGAGCGGCCAGGACCCCGCAGGCACTGAGGCAGGGGTGGGGAGGGTCCTCAGGCCTTGGGGTGGCTGGCCTGAGCAGCCCTCCCTGAGCAGTGGGCAGGGTCAGGTGGGCCTAGCTCAGGGGCCGACAGGGATGGAGTCGTTGGCGGTGGCTGTTTGGAAGCAGCTGCTGTGGGCATCACGGGTGAGGCTGTAGGTGCAGTAGGCCACAGCAGAGCCCAGGGTCAGCCCCGACATATAGGACACGGTCATGGTGTTTCCTGTGGGCGAGAGTAACCTGAGTGGGGGGCAAAGAATAGCCATGGGAGCTGAGGCCACGCTGTGCTAGCCAGTCGCTGTGGCCATGACGTCTCAGGTGTGCACTATGGTGACAACTGTCAGTGTCCAGGAGCCTGTGACGCCCTGGGTTAAACATTCCTCTCCTGGAAACCCGGTCTCCGTTTTGGGTCTTTTAGGAGTGATCTAACGGAGTGCCTCAGGCCTTGCCTACTTCTCTGCCCTTCTCTTTCCTTCCTCCCCTATTCTCCTCCCTTATTCCTCCTCCCCTCCTCCCCTTCCTCTCCCTTCCCCTCTACCTCTCTTTCTCTACCACTGAGCCACATCCCAGCCCCTCACTGAGGGATTCTAGACAGGGGCTCTACCACTGAGCCACACTCCAGCCCCTCACTGGGGGATTCTAGGCAGGTGCTCTACCACCGAGCCACACCCCAGCCCCTCACTGAGGGATTCTAGGCAGGTGCTCTACCACCGAGCCACACCCCAGCCCCTCACTGAGGGATTCTAGGCAGGTGCTCTACCACCGAGCCATGCCTCAGGGCCTTTGTACATAAGGTTCCCTCTGCTTGGATGTCATTCCTGGTGGCTTCCTGTACCTGTCTCCCTCACGTCTTCCTCCAAGATTCTGCTCAGAAGCTACCCCCTCAGTAAGTTCTTGCAAGATTGTTCTCTTTGCATCAGAGCTCCCAGTCCCTACATCTGCCCCCACTTCTCAAACTGACGTCACCGCTAGGGCTTAGCACCATGACACACACCACATCTGTTATCGCTATGTTTATTGACTGTCTCCATCTCAGGACTGTAACCCTGCAGATGTGAGCAGCATCCATCCCCACAGCCTAGGAGAGTGCCAGACAAACAGGCTCCCTGTGTCGCAGCAGAATTAGTGAATGAATGAATGCATGAATGAAATAAAGAAAATACTCACAGAGGTCCTTATACCTACAACTTCCTTAACCTTTGGGACCAAATATATTTTCTCACTCACCGGCTGTCCTTGGCTTCTCCAGGTCTCAGTTTCCTTGCTAGAAGGGCATCAGACTATCAAGAGGGAGCCCTGGGTGTCTCTGAGGTCAGTGAATCTTACCTGCCAGCTCCCGCTGCTTGGGGCTCACTTTCCCGGCTGCCAGGATCATGGGCACACTGCCAAAGTAGCCATTGCTGATGCCCATGAGCAGCGAGAAGACGCAGGGCCAGGCAGGGTGGCGGAGGGTGGGCATGCCACTGGGGTAGACACACAGGATGAACAGAGGGATGAAGACCACGCGGAGGCAAGAACAGGCAAGCAGATGGGTGCCCCGCCAGTCCACGGGTAAGGCTGCCAGGATCTGCAGAAAGCAGGGAGCGCGGGTCAGCCACCTGGCCAGGAGCCTGCCTCTCCCCCAGGACCTCAAACTGCATCCTGTCCCCGGCACCTGGGACTCCAGTGCACTCAGCAAGGCCCTCCAAATCACCTGAACCTCTTTTCCTCCAGGACTGGTGAAGGAGGACGAGAATATGCCAGCGAGTGCTCTACCGCTGAGCCACGCCCCCAGCGCCTCACCGCGGGGATTCTAGAGCACTTCTGAGGGGCTGGGGGCGTGGCTCCGTGGTAGACCGCTTGCCTGACAAGGGTAAGGCCCTGGGTTCCATCCTCCATAAGTCATAAAATACAGAAATGGCAAAACTGACGACAAAGACACATGGCTCATCTAAGCTGCAGGGTGGCTGGGGTCCCGCGCCAGCCCTGACCACCAATCCCGTCTACTTGTGTGACAGATGAACTGCCCAGCAGGCAGCTCATGCCCATGCCATCCTCAGAGGGATTCACTAGTGACCACGAGGCAGGGGCTACACCACACAGGACAGGGTCAGAGATGGTGACACGCCATGGCTTCCACCCTCCCCACCTGGAACTCACATGACCCTCAGCCTGGGGTTGCTTCCTTCCTGGGGTTCCCCAGAGCCACTCCGTGTCTCACCTTGCCCACGAAGTCCGACAAGTTGAACACGGCCATGACGAGGATGGGCAGCCACTCGCCCAGCACGCAGTGGCGGATCTCGGACTCCAGGCCAGGGAACAAGCACAGTGTAATGAAGTAGGTGACCGCAATGGACAGCATGTCGGCCCAGATGACCCGCGCCACAACATATCGGTGCAACAGCAGGGCTGGGGGAATCGAGGCGCATTAGAGGGCAATGATGTCTCTGCATTTGGAGGGGCAGCCACACATGCCACTGGGCCCCACGGTGCCTCACGCTTACCCCTGAAGGTGGGCCAGCTCCGTTTGACTCGCGGATGAGGCACATCAAAACGCATGTAGGCCCCACTGCTGCTATGGGTCACCTCATGGGCTGGGCTGTCCTTCGGGGACCTGCTGCTGGACAGGGATGGGGTTTGGTGCTCCTGGGTGGAAAGGAATGATGGGAGTCGTGAGCCAGGTACCCAGGGCAAATGGTGGAGCCACAGTCATTCAGTTAGCACCTACTGTGTGCACTACCTTATCGAGGGACAATGTTTACCTGTCCTGTGTCCCCTCACCCAGCCGGCACTTTGAGCCCTGAGGTGGGCGGGAACGGAGGTGGTATGCAGCATGCAACCACCAGAGGGCACTCTAGCTTATCAGAACTGTGGACTGGCTTAACCAGACCACAGATACTCAGGGAGTTGGTATTGAGGCCACCCTTGCAGCAGTGGTCTGTGCTGGGACGGAAGGGAGTTCATCCCAGGATTCCCTGCCTTCCATCTACCTGACTTCCTCGGACCCCACTTGCATGGCCCTGGAGTTCTCCCCCATTAGGTTCTGGGGATCTGCCACACACCCTGGGCTCTTCTCCCTGGCCACAGCTGAAAAACTGTCACCTCCCATTGTCCTAACAGGTGGACCACAGAAGCTGAAGAGAGCCTCAGGCCGCAGACGTGGAAGTCCACAGCTGAGGGAGGGCCACAGACGACCCGTGGTGCCATGAAAGGCTGAAAAGGCCACAGAATGGAATGAATGTTCCAGAGTACGGAAGCAAGCCTGCAGCCCGAGATCACGGGGCCACAAATGGGGTCACCGAGGAACTCTTCAGGCACCTGTGTGGGAGAAGGAGGCCACGCCAGGCCACGGCACTCACAAAGTGGATGTCTCCTGAGGCGACATCATGGTGCACCCGGTAGCCTGCCCGGATGGGGCGGCTGTCCCGAGGCCGTGTGGTGTAGTAGAGCACGAAGCGGCTGCGCCGCACCAGCAGGTGCAGCAGGAAGCAGAGCAGCTCCAGCCCCGCGGAGACCAGGAAGAAGATGATGGTGCTGGCTCGCTCATCCGGAAGCAGCAGTTTCGTGAGGATCCGGCTCAGAGAGATCATCACCCCTGCAGTACCTGGAGGGGAGGCAGTGGCCACTGAGTGTTCCAGACGCCTTCACTCATGCCACCCCCGCCAGTCTCTTGTCCCGTCCCTACCCCCATCCCATCCCATCGGCCACCAGTCTTTCCTCACTGTGCCTATCCACTCCATCCATCCATGCTCCAGTCCCAATCCACAGTACCCGATCCACCATCCTACACGGCCCCACCCGCTCACCCTGCCCAAGGCACCAACATCTCTCCAAGTACTCCCCTAACCATCGCAGCCCCTTACCCATCCCTGTCTCCCCACTCCCAGCCCAGCTGAATCTGATCTCACTAGCTGCACTTTGAGACTCACTGTGACTATCCAGCCAGCCTGCTTCAGCTCCCCTTCCCCCAGGACGGTTGCTGCTCCCACCAACCCCCTCCCAACCCTGTCATCTTACACCCCATGGGCAGTATCACTGAGTTCTGCTGGATGTCCTGCCCTGAGGTGAACACAAGGACCTGCTTTCCCAGGCTTGATGGAGTAAGGCCGCAGATAAGCCACGGAAACACACGTCAGTGGTGCAGGGTACATACTGTGGCAGATAAGCCACGAAAACACACGACAGTGGTGCAGGGTACATACCGTGGCAGATAAGCCACGAAAACACACATCAGTGGTACAGGGTGCATACCACGACAGATAAGCCACGGAAGCACACATCAGTGGTACAGGGTGCATACTGTGGCAGATAAGCCACGGAAGCACACATCAGTGGTACAGGGTGCATACTGTAGCAGATAAGCCACGGAAGCACACATCAGTGGTACAGGGTGTACACTATGGCAGAGGATGTGAGCAGAGGGGAAGGATCAGGGCAGCTTTCCCTGGGAGGGGCAGGTAAGTTAGGGGGTCTGCAGTACTGGAGAGCCAGGCACACAGACCAAGAGTGAGCACCCCAAGTGAGTAAGAGTCACTCATGAGGGGGCTGGAGAGATGGCTCAGAGGTTAAGAGCATTGCCTGCTCTTCCAAAGATCCTGAGTTCAATTCCCAGCAACCACATGGTGGCTCACAACCATCTGTAATGGGGTCTGGTGCCCTCTTCTGGCTTGCAGTCATACACACAGACAGAATATTGTATGCATAATAAATAAATAAATATTTTTTTTTAAAAAAAGAGTCGGGCTGGAGAGATGGCTCAGCGGTTAAGAGCATTGCCTGCTCTTCCAAAGGTCCTGAGTTCAATTCCCAGCAACCACATGGTGGCTCACAACCATCTGTAATGAGGTCTGGTGCCCTCTTCTGGCCTTCAGGCATACACGCAGAAAGAATATTGTATACATAATAAATAAATAAATAAGTTTTTAAAAAAAAAGAGTCACTCATGAGCATGTGAAATACTGAGGGGGCTCTCCTCCCCACAGCAGGGGCCAGCAGGAGTGTCAGGGTCATGAGCGTGTGTGAAATACCGAGGGGACCCCCTTCCTTCCCCAGAGCAAGGGCCAGCATGAGGAGGGTGTCAGGGTCATGAGCGTGTGTGAAATACCGAGGGGACCCCCTTCCCCAGAGCAGGGGCCAGCAGGAGGAGGGTGTCAGGGTCATGAGCGTGTGTGAAATACCGAGGGGACCCCCTTCCCCAGAGCAGGGGCCAGCAGGAGGAGGGTGTCAGGGTCATGAGCGTGTGTGAAATACCGAGGGGACCCCCTTCCCCAGAGCAAGGGCCAGCAGGAGGAGGGTGTCAGGGTCAAGGCAGGCAGCGCTGCTGCAGAGAGCAGGTGGAGTTTTGCTCAAGTTCAGCCACAGCCGCAGAGCAGTGTGGGCAGGACTAGTCACGTCCACCTTGAGCTGATGAAGGCGGGCAGGGCTCTGAGCAAGTTTTTCCTGAGGAACTCTTGGCTACTGCATTACGGTCCTGAGTCAGTACACCAACACCATTCTGATGGGCCAACCTCACAGATTCCATCACAAAAACTACTGGTTTGGGCTAGGAATGTGGCTCAGTTGGTAGGGGGCTTTTTAAAAATATACGACGCCTGGGTTTGCTCCCAACCCTGGGTAGTGAGTATGGTGGCACAAGCCTGGAATCCCAACACTTGACAGTTGGAAACAGGAGGATCAGAAGGTCAAGGTCATCCTCGGCCATGTAGTTTGAAGCCACCCTGGGCTACATGAGACCCTCTCTTAAAATAACAACAACAAAAAGAGTCTGCTGTCTTGCAAAACCATCTGTGTGCTGGCCACCTTCCAGAAGTCGGCTCTAGGTGGCGTGGTTTGATGCTTCAGGCAATGAATGGCAGAAGAAACCTACAGAAAGCTGCCAAAGAGGAGATGCGGAGAGCAGCCCCTGAGGATGATGGCTGGGTCCCGTTTCTGGCAGGATTGTGACTAACTACGGAACAGAAAATGGGACGGGACACACTCAGAGTCTGTCTGGAGGGCGTATCCAGAGGCCTTTTGAGGGCTGGGCACTGGGTGAATTTCAGGCTTGTGTATCAGAAAGGGGCATTTGGGATGTGGCTCGGCAGACAAAAGGGTTTAAGTAACAGAGTGATAAGCAAGGGTGGCTGCTGGCGGTGGATGGGGGCGGGGATCTGGGGAGGACTTGATCTTGAGTGTGTGCAGGCGCTCACGCAAACACACACACACACACATACACACACAGAGTTGCAAATTCCTAAAATTGAAACACTCCCTCCTAAAAAAAGGGGGGGAGGGAGGTTCAGAAGACTCAGGAACTACAGATCAGAAGTCTAGCTGAACCCCACCAGGTTCTCAGAGCCCCTCCTCAGGGTTATCCCAGCAGGAACAATCCCAGGGAGAGGAAAGTCTCCCACCAGCAGAGCTACCCACAAGCTGTGCAGGGAGCCCAGGGACACAGCTCTACCGAGTTCACACCGGGGCTGGGTCCTCTAGTGATGGAGCTGTCTTTGAGCCATCACACTCCTGGAAGTCAGCTCTAGTAAACTCACAGGTGCCACAAAGTGCCACAAAGCTAGACAGGGTAGAACCGTTTTTGTTTGGTTTGTTTTTTTTTGTATACCAATGGTGTCCTATCTGGAGTGAACAGACTTTTAATTACATCTCTCCGGGAAAAGCCACACAACGGCCACGCATGCTCACTGGAACTACGACTCTCATCCTCCAGAGGAACTCCACACGCCAGAACCCTGGCACACACAGGTGTGCCCACGTATCTCTCCCACCCAGTGGTCCATCCCTCGCCATGGACAGTCACCATTCCTGACCCACCTCGCTAACCAGGGCATGCCCGATAGGGTCCCCAGCCTGTGCCCCCTTGGAGGCCTCAGTACTCACTCTCTCCAGTCATCACCCCTTGTGTGTACCTCTTGGGCAGTAGTCCCGTGTAGCCATAGAAGCTAGATTGCTGCACTTAAGAGAGAGAGGAAGTGGTCAGATACCATTTGCCACTGGCTGACGCAGAGGCAGTGTGGCCCTCCTGTGCTGTGTTGGCACTGGAGGCCAGGTTAGCTCAGAGCGCCAGTGAGGTTTAACACAGCCATACGGCGCGTGGCCAGGAAAGGGTGTTGCTCTGAACTTGGTGCACACAGAGCAGCCCCTTCCCTCCCTCTGGGGTTCAAGGTCACTGACAAGTCCTGTCTGATAGGAGCAGAGATGACAGTGTCCCTTGCTCCATGAGGCAATGCAAACTCTCAGTCCTTTTCCCCAACAGCAGTGACGGTAGAGGTGATCGCTTGAGACGGGACTGTCAACCTAAATACCTGTGTGGCTGTATGGGACCCAGCTCCTGCCCCTTTTCTGATGGGGTTGGACCATGCAGCAAAAGCAAGGGCGAACTGAGCTTATGGATGTACCCTTGCAATGTCAACACTTGGGGGCTGGAGGCAGCAGGATTAGGAGTTCAAAGCCAACCTGGACTGCTTGAGACCCCGTCTCAATTAAAAAACAAACAAACAAAAACCAGAAGAGGGAGTGAGCTGGGGACGTAGCTTAGCTAGGACAGAGCTTGCTTAGCATCCATGATCCCCTGAGTCTTACGCCCTGCCCTGCATAGTCTGGGTATGGGGGTACATGCTCATAATCCTAGCATTAGGGAGGTGGCCATGGGAGGATCCGAAGTTCAAGAGAACCAGAGGATGGCATTCGAAGCCTGTGTCACATGAGAGCCACCTCGGTGCGCATGAGGGTGCATGTGTGCACTCTGGGTGTCCACAGACACATGGTCAGCATCTGGACTGACTCAGCCTTGTAGGGTGCATTACCTGTACAACAGGACCCCAGAGCTCTTGGGCTCAGCCCTCCTGGTGCACCCTGGCCCCACTCCCTACCTGTGCATCCAAAGGCTACGGTGCCCACGGCGGCCAGGTTGATGGCATAAGCCTGGTCGTGAGAGAAGAGCTGCAGCCACACATCGCATATGCTGATGAAGAGCAAGGGACCCAAGGCAAGGAGGTAGCCTGCAGAGAGCGGAGAAATTCGGAGGGGCGTGGTGAGCCTCACCCCATTTTCCAGAGAGCTGGGTCTCAGACACTGTGGCTAGAATATTAGGCAGGTAGAAGACTTCAGGAGAGTCTACGGGAAAATTCTGGGGGCTTCCTGGAGGAGTAGGCATTAGAGCTAAGCCTTGGAGCTAAAAACCACTGTGCAGAGGGATGGACAAAGGGGAGGGTTTATGTAGGGATCTGGGGCTGTAACTGGGCGGGTCACAAGAGCCTGTGGAGGTGCTTGCATTGTGCTGACCTTGACTTCCAATCACAGAGCCCACAGTGGTCCTAGAAAAACAACACGTTTCACAGACAAGGCTAGGAAGCTGGGTGGGCAGGTGTCGTAGGCTAGGCACTCTCAGGAGGAACGTGGAGCCTCTGGGAGGGGACAGCGCAGGGTGGCCTTGAATACCTGTGGTGATCCTAGTGTGCAGGTTCAGCCTCTCCACCACAACGTTGTTCAGAAGCACAGCCGCCAGCGCCACCAAGATATAGGTGAGGCTCATGTCGAACACAATGGAGGTCCCTGCACAGAAGAGCCAGGTGACTCAGAGGGACTTCCAACCTCTACACTCACCCCTGCAAGGGCTCTTCACTCTCCCCAGGGGGCTGACTGCTACCCTGAGGTCACTCAGCCATTGCCAGCGGAGCTGAGAGTCACCTACATGACAGTTGTCCCTTAGCCTGCGATGTTGATCCCTGGCTAATTCAGCCTCCACACGTAGGTCCAGAGCCCACCTTTACTCCCTGCAGAGGTTTAAATGTGAAATGTCCCCATGGACTCTCACACCGGAACACTTGGTCCCCAGCTAGTGATGCTGTTTGGGAAGGGTTGTGTAGGGAGTGAACCACCCAGGAGGGCCATGAGGTTTTGGGGGGGGGCACTTCCAGTTCACTCTATGCTTCCGGAGTGTGCCCAGCCAGCCTCTCAATCCCTCCACCGTGCTTTCCCTGCCTTCCCTCTCAGAGTGGACCACACTCAGAAAACCATGAATCAGAACAAGCCCCGTGCTCCCTTCAGCGGCTTTTGCCAGGCCTTTTACCATAGCAACAAGAAAAGTAACTACTCTGCTCCCCAGATTAGGCCATGCCACAGTTAGTCATCTACCCAGCACAGTACAAGTTCCCTACTGTGTCCCCGAAAACCACACCGGCCCATTCTCTCCATGCGGGGCCCCCACCGTGGGATTCCCAGAAGGCCCTGGACCAGGCAGAGGGTACTGAGCCACCTGTGAGGGCGGTGCGGACGGCAGAGGGACCCACCTGGGTACTTGTGGTGGAGATAGTCCACGTCGGTGATAAAGCTGTTGTATGGCAGCAGGAAGCCCACGCCAGCCAGCAGCATGGCAAAGTAGATGGCATGGTAGCGGTCATCTGGCACAGGTTCCTCTACAGCTGAGTGGGGAGACGCCACGAGAGACTAGTGAGCACACTCAGGCTGTGGCCATGGCAGCAGGGCTGGCGTCTACCACCACCACCACCACTGCCGACCACCATGGCCCCTGCCATCCACATCACTGTCTTCAAGGCCACATTAGCCACTGTCTTCACATTAGCCACAGTGATGCCTAATCTATTTATTTTTCGTTTGTTTGTTTATTTATTCATTTTTCAGTGTGTGTGTGTGTGCATGTGTATGCACGTGTCTTGCATGCGTGTGTGCGTGTATGCATGCGTGCGTTTATGTGCATGCATGCATGCATGTGTGTGTGTGCAGGCACACACATAGTGCAGGTGCCCATAGAAGCAAGAGAGTATCACATTTCCTAAAGTTACAAGCAGTTGCGAGCCACCTGGAGTTGGTGCTGGGAACTGAACTTGGGTCCTCTGGAAGAGCAGAAAGAACTCTCTTTTGGATTTTTGAGACAGGGTTTCTCCGTAGCTGATGGAGGAAGGTCATTGGTTAATTATAATAAAGAAACTGCTTGGCTCTCATAGGTTAAAACATAGGTGGGTGGAGTAAACAGAACAGAATGCTGGGAGGAAGAGGAAGTGAGCTCAGACTCGACAGCTCTGCTCTCTGGAGCAGATGCTATGCTCCCCTCTCCCAGGCACATGCGATGAAGCTCCGACCCAGGATGGACGTAGGCTAGAATCTCCCTGGTAAGCCACCTCGTGGGCTATACAGATTATTAGAAATGGGCTAGTCCAGGTGCGAGAGTTAGCCGAGAAGAGGCTAGATATAATGGGCCAAGCAGTGTTTAAAAGAATACAATTTGTGTGTTGTTATTTTGGGGCATAAGTTAGCCAGGTGGGGTTCCTGTCCTGGAACTAGCTCTTGTAGACCAGGCTGGCCTCGAACTCACAGAGATCCGCCTGCCTCTGCCTCCCGAGTGCTGGGATTAAAGGTGTGCGCCACCACCACCAGGCTTCAGAAAGAACTCTTAACCTCTGAGCCACCTCTCTAGCCTTTCAATGTTTTGTGTCTAGTGGCACATGTCTTTAATCCATGCACTCTGGAGGTAGAGGCAGGTGGATTGCAGATGTGCACTGTTGTGCCGGGTTTTATATGATTTCTGGGATTTGAACTCAGGTCTTCACACTTGCTCAGCAAGGGCTTTCCTCTGATTCCCCAGGCTCAGTGATAGCCAATTTCAATTGTCAAAGAGACAGGGCTCAGACTCACAATGGAAAAACAATCTCTGGCCGTGCCTGACAGAATGTCTAGACTGGGTTACATGAGGTGGTAGAACCCACTCTGAATGTGGGTAGCACCGATCCTGTGGGCTGGGGTCCTGGACTGAGTGGGAAGCGAAAGTGAGCTGAACGAAGCTCTGGTCTCCCTGCTCCCTGACTACAGACGCAGTGTGTCGAGCAGCTCATGACCCTGCTGCCATGCCTTCTCCACCATGACAACTGCATCTTCTATACTGTGAGCCACAACAAACTTTCCCCTCTCTTTAAATTCCACATCAGGTACTTTATCACAACAGGGAGACAAGTAACAACCCCAGCCACTCTGGCCACCATGGGTGCTGTCACTGTAACTGCTGTCCACCATCGTCACAGCCAATGCCCAGCCATCACAACCACCCTGGTCCCAGCCACGGGAAGAGCAAACCTGACCAGATAGTGGGGTGGCCTTCTGAAGACCTGTGATGGGGTCAGCCAGTGGCCATGCAGTGTGGGGCTGGCAGGAGTTAATGCTCTAGTGTTCAGGATGGGCATCTGTTTCCCCAGACAGGATGCTGGGATTCAGGAACCAGGGTGGACATGGCAGTGACACCCATCATTGTCCCTTTAACAACTACTGATAAAAACGCTCATTTCTGTCCCTGTTGATCTGGTAGGTTTCTTTCTTTCCTTTTCCTTTCTTCTTTCCCCAACCCTCAATAAGACCGCAGGCTGGCATCCAACTCACCAGGTAGCCAAGGATGACCTCGGACTTCTGATTCTCCTATCTCTACCTCCTGAGTGCTGGGATTACAGGCACACACCACCACACTTGATTTATCTGATACTAGGGATGGAATCCAGGGCCTCACACACACTAAGCAAGCACTCTGCCAACCGGGATGCGTACTACATACATGGATGGAATCATGACCTAGCTTTGACACCAAGACACCACGATTGTGTCACTTGAGGCACAAAGGCTTGTCACTCTTACCATGACTCAACAGCCAAGGATGGGGAATTGATTGATCCCCACCATCAAGGGATGGCAAGTCGATGCTGTCTATAGGAACAAGAAAGAACATGCCTGGCACCAGGTGTGGTGGCACACGCCTTTAATCCCAGCACTTGGGAGGAAGAAGCAGGCGGGTCTCTGTGAGTCTGAGGCCAACCTGGGCTACAAAGTGAGTTCTAGGACATCTAGAGTTGTTGCACAGAGAAACTATCTCAAACAAACAAATAAAAGAATATGCCTGGCATATGAGAGGACCTCTTGGCTTCTTGTGGCACTTCTGATTACAGCTAATGTGTTACAGCTAATGGGAGACCCCCAGAACCCAGTGCAAGCAAGGTCCCTAATGTCCCAAGCCTTCAGAAATAAAGGCTCAGCAGCTGCCAGGGCCAGAGTGGCAGGCAGGTGTCTGTCTCTGCTGCAGCAAAGGGAACCTAAATGGACCAGTGAAAGAGCACATCCTAAACATATGCCGTGGTCACGTGACCTCTGGAAGAGCAGTCAGGGCTCTTAAGCTCTGAGCCACCTCTCCAGCCCAGGTGGTTCTTCCTTTAAGATGAGTTGATGCTTCTCTGAGGGAGTGTGCTCTCACTCCTGGGAGTCTGAATGAGTGAGCCATCAATAAGTCTGGGTTTCCTGTGACTTGTTCCCATTTCCTGTCTCCTCATGTGACACCCCCTCAGGTTCCCACTACTGTGGTGCCTCTCCATGAGGCCCTCACAAGAACCAAATAGAAACTGGTGACAGGTTCTTGACTCTCCAGCCACTGAAGGCTTAAAAAGCCTCTATTCATTATAAAGTACCTGGCCTAAGGTATTTTGTTATATCAACAGAATGTGCACTTAGATAATGTCTTTGCCAGCCACACTTTAGTAAGCTGGTCTTTCTTTCTTTCTTTCTTCCTTCCTTCCTTCCTTCCTTCCTTCCTTCCTTCCTTCCTTTCTTTCCTTTTTTTCCCTTTGGTTTTCAAGACAATTTCTCTATGTAGCTTTGGAGCCTATCCTGGAACTCGCTCTTGTAGACCAGGTTGGTCTCAAACTAACAGAGACCCACCTGCCTCTGCCTCCAGGGTGTTGGGATTAAAGTTGTGTGCCAACACTGCCAGGCCCGGTTTCTTATAATAAATATCTATAATCTATACATGTGCACAGATCCATATCGTATCTATAACTATGCTTCCTCCTATCCATCATCCATCTATCCACACATCCTGCTATACATCCATCCATCCTTCATCCATCGATCCACCATCTAATCAGGCATGCATCCCCACATCCAGCAGCAAGCATATATTCATCCATCCGTCCATCCATGCATCCATTCATCCTCCATTCATGCATCCATCCATCTGTACATCCATCCATCCATCCTCCATTCATGCATGCATGCATGCATCCATCCATCTGTCCATACATCATCCATTCATCCATCCATCTGTCCTTACATCCTCCATTCATCCATCCATCCATCCATCTGTCCATACACACATACATCCTCCATTCATGCATGCATGCATCCATCCATCCATCTGTCCATACATCATCCATTCATCCATCCATCTGTCCATACATCCTCCATTCATCCATCCATCCATCTGTCCATACATCCTCCATTCACGCATCCATTCGATCCACTATCCATCCATTCATCCTCATCCAAACCACTCACTCATTCACACACCCTTTCCTCAGTGGTCCTTTTATTCATCCATCTAGTCATTATCTATCCACTCATCCATCTATCATTTACCTATTCACCTGTCTTTTCCGATGTCTATCATTTACTTATTTTTGGTTTCGAGACAGGGTTTCTCTGAGTACCAGCCCTAACTGTCCTGGAACTAGCTCTGTAGGCCAGGCTGGCCTCAAACTCACAGAGATCTGCCTGCTTCTGCCTCCCAAGGGCTGAGATTAAAGGTGTGCACCACCACCACCCAGATGTCTATTGTTCATTTGGTTTTATTAAGATGAAGTTTAATTATATAGACAGGCTGGTCCAGGATTGTAGCAATCCTATCTCAGCTTCCCAGATGCTAAGATTATAGTGTGAGCCACCATACCTGGCCTTCTGTCTGTCTGTCTGTCTGTCTATCTTCTATCATCCTTCTATCTCTCAATCATCTACCTGACTTCCCTCCCTCCCTCCCTCCCTCCCTCCCTTCCTCCCTATTGAGCATTTCCTGATTCTCTTTCTCTGACTGAACCCTAGTGGGTGACAGCCTCCAGCACCAAGGGCACCATAACTGCAGCCTTTACAGTTCAAATCAGCACCGATGCCTGAGCACTGCCCAGAGCGCCTATGCCCTGTCTGCCAGGGCCTTTCCCCCACCGTGTCTATTGTCACCCTGGGGGTGAGCACTGAATTTACTTCATTCCTCTCTGCACAGGAGCGGGTGTACTTCGTAACCCAACATGGGGCTCAGCCAGCAGAACTTCACCACACAGGGGCAAAGAGGCCAAGAATGCTTCCAAGCCAGGAGCAGAACTACTGCAAACAACTGCTCAAAATTCTACCTCCCAGGTGGCCCCCGAGTTCCCAGGATGGCGCTAAGGAACACTGACTTTCGCTGCACCGGGCACCGTCCCTCAAGCATGCACAAAGTCCCCAAGCAGGTGAGGGACGGTAGCAGGGCTGAACCTGAGCCCGTCCCACAGCAGACCTGCTCGGCCAGGCCAGCTGCACAGTAGATTGGGACAGTTCTTCAGTTTGGGGAGACAGGCTCAGGGATGTTTAGAGCTTTGTCCCAGATCACACGGTGGGACTGAGAAGCAGCTGTCTGAACTTCACATCCAAGCCTCATTCCCAGTGGCCAGAAACAGTTAACAAATGAAAAGGGACTCTACAGCCATGGCCTGTCACTATGGATGGCGAACAGCAGAGGTCACATGACAGTGCAGGGGGTGGGGCATGGGTGGTAACTGTTACCCTAGCCACCTAACTCATCCTGACTGAGTCTCTTAGTCTCCATGACAACCTGAGGCTCCTGCTGTCCCAAAGGTTGACTGGAGGCCATGCGGCCAGTCATGGCCCTGAGGCAGACAGTACCACTTACTTACCGGGGTCTGTGAAAGTGGGGACACCCCGGACTCTGACACTTGGATCCTGAGCCCCCTCTGCTGTTGTCTCTAGCTGGAAGTTGTCAAAGCTGAAGCTTGTCACCACACTCTGGCCAGATGTGGCTGCCACACAGGACTCCTTGAGGCGCTGGCTTCCGATGGAGCCCATGGCAGTTCAGGCTGTGAGGAAAGGAGGCGAGGCAGGAAAAGCGGTAAGGGAGGGGACACCATGTTCCCATACCTCATCATTAGGCCTCATACCTGGGGGCTGTCCATCCATTCACCCCACACCCACCTGTTTACTTGTTTGAATACATTCTGTCAGCTAGAGATGAAGTTCAGGTACGCACACATGCTATAGAAGAGCTCTACCACTGAGCCACACCCCAGCCCCTCACTGGGGGATTCTAGGCAGGGGCTCTACCACTGAGCCACACCCCAGTCCCTCACTGGGGGATTCTAGGCAGGGGCTCTACCAATGAGCCACACCCCAGCCCCTCACTGGGGGATTCTAGGCAGGGGCTCTACCACTGATCCACCCCAGCCCCTCACTGGGGGATTCTAGGCAGGTGCTCTACCACTGAGTCACACCCCAGCCCCTCACTGGGGGATTCTAGGCAGGGGCTCTACCACTGAGTCACACCCCAGGCTCTCACTGGGGGATTCTAGGCAGGGGCTCTACCACTGAACCACACCCCAGGCTCTCACTGGGGATTCTAGGCAGATCCTCTGTCACTAAGTTATATCTGCTTTGTTCTGAGACAGGGTTTTGCTCTGCAGCCCAGGATGGCCTACAACTTGTGATCCTCATGTTTCAGCCTCCCAGACCTGGGACTACAGGAATGCCCCACTACATCTGTCTTTATTTCTCCCATCCTTATAAAAATATATTTTAAAAACTGTCTTATTATTTTTAATCCTATGTGTATCTGTGTACATGAGGGCTGGCTCCTGAGGAACTCAAAGGGTTCAGATTCCCTTAGACCTGGAGTTATGAGCAACAGCAAGCCACGTGACTTGGGTGCTGGGAACCAAGCCTGGTTCCTCTGCCAGAACAGTCTGTGCTCCTGACTGCTGAGACATCTCTCCAGCCCAGTTTCTCCTTTGATGTTTCATCATAAAGGATACAAGCTCAGCAACGAGGTGATGTGACCTTGCCTGTTGCTATGGAAACCGGGTGGGAAGAGCAAAGGCTACAGCCCAGGAACCCAGTTTGGAGGTCTTTGTCCCAAGGGCAGTTAGGTGGCCTTCACGCAGGAGAAAACACTGGGCAAAGGAGACATACATATAAGGAGTGGAAAAATATATTGGCGTTGGAATGCCAGGACACAGTGAGCAATCAGAAACAACGGGTGCCATTAAGGAGACTGTTTGCCAGAGAGCTGAGACTCTCACTCATCCTTCCCCTCTGAGAGGAAGGTGCTGCTATGCATTTCTTAGCCAGTCAACGGGAGCGAGCGATGCAGGGTGAATAATGCCCACTCTACTCTCTTGGGCAGAAAGTAGTCCAGAATCCAACCCAGGTTTGTGTGATAATGTCTGGGGTACTGAACCACAGCTCCAGGTGCTCTACCACTGAGTCACACCCCAGCCCCTCACTGGGGGATTCTGGGAAGGTGCTCTCCCACTTAGCCAGAACTCCAGCCCCTCACTGAGAGGGTTTAGCAGGTGTTCTACCAGTAAGTCACACCCATTGTAGTTTTGCCTCAGTGTTTCTTGCTTCAGTTCAGATCTGCCTTATCTTTGGAGGAAAGGGAACCCATGGCTGGGAAGAGCCCCAATGCCCAGGTACCCCTGTGTGCATGGGTGTCTATCTTTTCTCCCTCTAACCTTTATCAGGTGAGTTTTAAAACACTGCTGAAGTGTGGTCTGAAGAGAAAACATACCCGCTCTTCCAAGAGCATGAGACGCACGGAGCGAGGGGCACACCGGGGCACTGGACCCAGACCATGGTCAGAGATAGCGCCTCACTGTCAGCAAGCACAAGTGAGAAAAGCCGCGGAAGAAGCCGAGGCCCCCACCCCTAAGAGACCCCACCTTTCAGAACTACATCAATTATTTCTGGACCTGTGCCACCAGCATGCCCTGTGCCATATCCACCTGTTTTCATTTCTTTGCCAGGTCATTTCTGCAGCTCTCCTGCCTCAGTCTACCCTTTTCCCAGAGCCCAAGGTGAGTTTTCCCCACCAGTTACCAAGTCTTCCTCCTGGATGTGACTTCTCTCCACTCTAGCTCTCAACAAAGTTGTGTTGGCGTCAGGGACCGAGACTCGCATCTCCTTGGGACCTCAGAGCCTGCCGCATACTTAAATCTCTGGGGCCCAAGGAGCTCTGCCCATATTGGTGGCTGATTCCGGAGTGATAGACAAGAGGCTGGGAACTTCTTCTGGGAGCTGGGAAGCCAGATGACCCTCCTCTCCAGGCAAAGGGCACCTCTCCTGCTACTTGGTCCTAGTAGCAACATCTGGACTTGGAAGAGACTTAGAAGGGCTTAGGACATAGCTGACCTGGGCTTGAACGACAGTGGTATTGGGTACAATCCTGGTCCCATCTGTCACTCGGCACACACCTGCCTGATCTCCAAAGGGGTGGGTTACGGAAGGCTTAGAATTACCGGATCAGACTCCAGCCCACCAAGGCCCCCCCCAGACAGGAGGTACTGGGCAAGGGGCCACTGTTGGAATGCCATTCAGTGTCCATGGATCCACCCACCCAGGATGGAACCTCAGTCCTAGAGGACACCTGAGATTCAAAACACCTGGCCCCTGCTTGGTAGGGGCTCCCATGATTCAGTCTCCCAGTCAAGTCGGACCAGCATAAAAGGATTCTGCCTGACTGAGGCCACACCATCCGGGAAGGCGGATGTGTTCGGCATCCTGCCAGGCTGCTTGCTCTGGCTCAGTCAGTGTGGCGGGCAGCTGCCACCCACACTGTCCCCATGGCTTTCATCTCTCTCCTCTCCCAGCCCCCCACATTTAGCATCCAGGGGCTTGGATCTTCCCTCCATCTATATTCGCTTTAATTAAAATTTAAGGGCATGCAGATAGACACGGGAAAGGAAGCTCCTGACTTGGGATCTCCTCTGTGCTTGTCACAAAAGCATCGGAGATGACACAGGTCATTTCTCTAGCCCTCAGACCATCCTTGGCACCAGTTCACCCACCTGGAGAGTGACAGAGTACTTCACAGAGAGTGAGTAGGTGGTTGGTGGGAAAAGCTTAGCTGCTCACACTTGGCGTTTTAATACTGATATAAGCTACCCCTGAGCACCGAGTGGGCCAAAGAAGGCTCCTAGCTCTCAGCAGTCTTGTAAAACTAGGCACACAGCGCCAGTCTGCAGAAGGGATGACCAAAAAGGAGAAATGCCAAACCCACAGCCAGACAGTTCTAACTGGTCCCTGACCTGGCTGACCACCAACCGTCCCCTCGCAGTTATTGTAGCGATTAAATAGGAAGCTGCTTGCCCCACACCTGAAGCCAGCAGAAGGGGCAGGGAACTAAATTTCACTTGGAAAGCCAACCTGCTCAACCTCATCGGGCCTTGAACTTCTGGCTCCAACCACAAGTCCTGCTTACTAAATGCCCTTGGATGCCCCTGTCCCGTGCCCACTCGTTGTTTAGCGAGACTCCCTGCGCATCCTAAGGCTCCACTCCCGGCTGCAGGATTGTGGGTTTTGAATCCCTCGAGGTAGCTCCTCTTTGAGAACCAGATGAGGACAGATGAATGTAACTTCAGTGCCACAGACCGATCAAGGCCTGGGATGCCCGCAGGGCTGAGGGGCAGCTTGGACCCACCTCCCTCCATGCTTTAGTTTTCTGCAAAGTCCCGATACTAGCAGACCCTGATGTTTCTTCAGCAGGCACCCCAGCAGAACCGAAGTTGGACTTGGGGTTCAAACGGCCCCCAGCAAAGGGGAGACCTCTACGGCAACTCGGAGGTCGTGACCCAGTGCCCAGGCCCCGCCTCTGCCATAACCTTTCCCATGAACTAGAAGTGGACTGGCTGTACTGAAAGGATAGATGGAAGGAAGTGGGTCCGGAAGCAACTTCAGGTGCAAGGACCCCTGGGGTGTGACCGAGAGAGGCTGCAGTGCCACGACCCGGCTCGGCCAAGGCCACCAGCGTTTGTCCCCTTCTAGAGCCTGCGTCCCGCGCTCGCTCCCAGCTGGGATGCAGGGGGTCTGGCACTGGGGGAAAGGACCCCTCTTCCCAGGACAAGGAGTGCGGCAGGGATCCCTCGCCTGGGAGAGCGGGAGGGGAGGCGGCGCGACTGGGGCCGCGCGCCGCAGACAAAGGCTCCGACAGGTCCCCGCCGGCGTCTCTCCGCCACCTCCGTGGCGACACTCACCTCGGCCGGCCTCAGGCTGGGATCCTCGGTGGCTGCCCGCCGCCCGCGCCCGGACCCTGCACGCTGCGCCCCGCTCCTCGAGGCTTGGGCCGGGCGCGGCGGGCGTCCTCCTGGTTGTCCCGGTCCGTGGGCCCGGGTCCGCGAGCGCGTGCTGGGGGGGGCGGCGCAGCAGCTGCAGCGAGCAAGCCCGGCCCGTGCCCCGCCCGTCCGCATGGCCCCGCCCACACAGCTCCGCCCACCATATGGCCCCGCCCAAGTCCCGCCTCCAGCAAATCTTTCTCCCACCCAGACGCTCCGCCCCATATCTCTGACCCCGCCCCATCACACTACTCCCACTCCACATGGCTCCACCCACGTCCCGCCTCCAGAGGAGCCTACCACCACCCAGATGCCCCTCCCTGTCTCCACGCCTGCGCTTCACCCACTGAATCTGGTCCTAACTCCCATTTTCGCTCCTATTCACTCCGCCCCTAACCCTACCCTTTCTTCCTATATTCCCCGCCCCATTTTCCTTTAATCATGCTCCACCCACTCTACATGGCTCCGCCCATAGCCCCGCCTCTCAACTGCCTCCACTTCTGCTCCCACTTCTCTCTGCTGTCTTCACTCTGGTTCCTGCGGTGCCCTTGGCCAGTCCCAACCCAGACCACTGATCCCGCCCCCTTCTTCTGCCTTCCCCCTCTGCGGGACTACTGAGCCCCACCTCTATTCTTTCCACACCCTTTCTTCTCTCCTCTCTCAGCCTGAGTCGACCATTCAACTTCATTTGCCTAGTCCCACCCCTTATTATTCCCACAGGCTCCACTCCCTCCTCTGGGCCCACTTTGTCATACCTACCTGATCCTGCCTTCAGGTTTTGTATATGACCTGTGTCCCTCCCGACCACCTGCTAGCCCCGCCCATCACTTCCCACAGCCCCGCCCCTCATGACCCTGCCCACAGCCTTCGCACGTGCCCTGCCCTCCCTTCCCCTTGCACGCCCCCCACCCCTTCCACCCCCCCATCCCCCCCACCCACCCCCCACCCTGCGCACACACACACAGCACATACCCATCCCTATCCTGCACCATGGCTCTCAGCGGAAGTGCTGCCCTCTACCCACTCACCTCCCCCACTTGGCTCCTCTACAACCCATATCTGACAGCCTAGCACACAGCGTGGGCTTGGTGTCCTTGCTGGCCTCTTCAGTCCTTTCAACCTTCCTGTCAGGCTGTCTTCTGGAGCTTAAGTTTACTATTTGTGACGCTGACCTGGGGCCTGCGCTGATTGCTGCAGAGGGATCTGTTGTGATCCCGGTCCCAGCCATGTGTCCCATGGGGGCCGATAAAAATGAGGCCAGGAAATTAGTGGGACCTGTCTGTGGGGATAAGGGGGCTTCAGGACCAAGGTACAGAGAGATGCCGTTCCTGGATGCTGGATGCCTCTCACTTAAATTTGGAAACCCGTTTGGTTCTGCTAGTGCCTGGGTTCTTTCTTATCATCTTGCCATCCTCCCTCAAAGAGTTCTGAGGAGTGCCCCCCACCCTTTTTTTTTTGGTAGCTTTTCCTTTTGGAGCCCAGGTTGGCCTGGAACTCAGGATCCCTGAGCCTCGGCGTCTTGAGTGCTGGGATGATAAGAGTGCATCACCACACCCGGCTCAACAGAGTGTCAGGTGTATATTCAGGAACAGTGTGTGTCCGCTGGCCTTCCTCTGCAGCTCTGCAAACCCCAGATGAAGATGGCCTATTGGAGGTTCTAGTGAATCACAATAATCTCGCTATGATCCCCAGCTTGCCACGGTCTAAAGCTTTGGTGGTATGGTCATAGCTCAACTATGGCACATGTCTCTTATCCCAGCACTTGGGAGGTGGTGACAGGAGGATTAGAAACCCAAGGGTCAGCCTGGGCTACACGAAACCCTACTCTACCCCCCAGTTAAAATAAAGCTTTGCAAGGGCCTCCTGGAGCCCAGGAAGCCACTTCTGTTGTCCTGGGTATGGGAGAGTTCCAAGCAGTGTTCCCTCCATGAAAAGAAACGGTAGGGATATTCAGGTATTGTGTTCCATCAAATTCCTGAGATGTGTCAAGACAGAGTGGTGGAGTGGGCTGCAGCACATGGGGAAGGAGACAAGCTGCTGTCCAGTGGCTAGCGAAGGCCACTCAGGGAAAACAGCATCTGAGTTGAGATACTTGAGTGATGGAAAGGACCCTAGGGGACTGTGTCGGCAAGGTCTGTAGCCAGGGTGCTTTAGGCAACAGTAGCAAGAACACAGTTGCAGAGTCTGGGAAAGCTAAGAGAGCAGTGAAGCCGGGTGTGGTGCAGTCTCAGCACGTGAAAGGCTGAAGCTGAGCCAAGCGCACCACGATACCAGGCCAGCCTGAGCTACAGAGATCTTGCCCTGATCCCTGAAGAACAGAGAGAGGGAGGGGAAATGAAGAAGGGAGAGTGAAAGAGAGTGAGAAAGGAAAAAGGAGGGGGAGGAGGGGTCAGGAACTGAAATCAGACAAGGCCAGGAGGCCATTGGAGCTTGCAGAGATATTTTATCAATGGAGGAGATGAGAACAGATTTCAGACTTTGACATCCTTATCTTCCTGAGAAGATGAAGCAGGAAGAACAAAAGTTAAGGTTAGCCTTGTTGTAGGGTGACCTGGAAGCCAGCCAGCCCGAGCAATTTAGAGAGAATCTGTCTTAAAATGAAAGGTAAGAAGAGAGCTGAGGGTGTGACTCAGTGGTGGAGCCCCTGCCTAGAATCCCCCAGTGAGGGGCTGGGGTGTGGCTCAGTGGTGGAGCCCCTGCCTAGAATCCTCCAATGAGGGGCTGGGGTGCGGCTCAGTGATAGGGACCCTGACTAGAATCCCCCAGTGAGGGGCTGGGGTGCGGCTCAGTGGTAGAGCTCCTACCTAGCATAAGGGGGCTGGGTACCATCCCCAGAAGTGCAAATTAAATAAGTAAATAAATAGTTCTCTTGCTGTTTCAAACATCAATTGAAATAATTCTTCTGGAAAGTACTTTGGCCTAAAAAGCATGCCTACCCTTTGGTTCAGAAAAGCTAACCCAAGGAATTAGTTCTAAATATAGAAAGGCTTTACATTCTAAGATGCTGGTGGCAATAGCGAGCCCTGCAGGTGGCCACGTAGTTGAAGGAGGTGCAGACGTCACATGCCTCCCAGCAGGAAACAATGTGAGTGTGAAATCAAACCCAAGGAAATCAGTAGACTCGTGTAAGCCCACAGAAAACTCTTAAGTCCCCAAGCTATGCACTTGGTTCGAAAGGATTTAGACTAATATGGGAAGCCAGCAGCGTGAGAGTGTTAAGTGACACAGAAAGAGGAAGTGGGGCAGGATCCAAAAGATAGCTTCCACTCTATGGATAAAAAACCAGAGAAGTCGGATAAGATGGCTTTCCGGGAAACGGTAAATGAGCAGAAACCTACCATCAGAAAAGAGGAGCCTGGGGCCTGGGGAGAGGATCCAGTCAGCAGAGGACATGCTGTGCACGCGTGAGGACCTGAGTTCAAGTCCCCAGAGCCCGCATATAAAGTGATGACATGTGCCTGAAATCCCAGTGCAGGGGAGGCAAAGACAAGAGACCTGGGGCTCATCTTCCAGCCTTTCTAGCCAAACCGGCTTGCTCCAGGGTCAGCGGGAGACTCTGTCTCCACAAATATGCTGGGGTCGACAAACAGGCTCAGCAACACACACACATACATACACACACACACACACACACACACACACACACACACACACACACCACAACAAGCAACTTACGTAGAACACAGTCTGGAGTTACACAGTGGGCATCAATGGCTTCATATAAAAATCCTATAAGAGCTTTTTAAAACAGTTTGTTTGGGGGCTGGAGAGATGGCTCAGCAGTTAGGAGCACTGGCTGCTCTTCCAGAGGTCCTGAATGACTCCAGTTCCAGGGCATTTGACTCTCACACCAATGAACATAGAATAATAATAATAATTTAAATAAATCTAAAAATAATTTATTTGTATTTTATTTACACTAGTATTTCCTGCATGTATGTCTGTGTGAGAATATCAGATCCCTTGGAACAGGAGTTATGGACTGTTGTGAGCTGCCACATAGGTGCTGGGAATCAAACATCCGTGCTCTTAACCACTGAGCCATCTCTCCAGCCACCCCCCCTATGAAAGTTTTAAAGGTGATGGAACCCAGTGTTATGTAAAAGCACAAGGAAAGAGAGACCCTTCAACCTGATGAAGATTACGCCAAGAAAACAACAGGCATTTCATCTTTAAATAGTAGCAAAAAATTCTAAACATAGCAACAAGAATTGAGGAAATTTTGGAAAACAGGAACAAGCTACATTGAAAGCGACAGGGTGGTCTCTCTAAAGAATTTTTTTTAAAATAAAATTATCCATGTGTTTTGTCTGCATACATGTAAGTACATGGGTGTCTACCTACTACTCAAGGAGGTCAGAAGAGGCCATTGGGTCCAGGTCCCCCGAAACTGGAATTACAGTTATGACTCGCTGTATGGGTGCTGGGGATTAATTTAGGGTCTTCTGCCAGAACAAGTGCTCTTAACTGCTGAGCTGTCTTCCCAGCCACAAGACTATTCTTTAGTTGCGTGTGTATGTGTGTGTGTGCGCGCACACACGTGCACTGAGAATAGAACTTGTGGCCTCACAAATGCTAGGCAAGTGCTCTCCCACTGAGCCACACTCCCAGTAATTCATCATTAACCTATGGGAACAGGGAAGTCATATGATTATTTGCTTTTTTTTTTTTTTTTTGGTTTTTCGAGACAGGGTTTCTCTGTGGTTTTGGAGCCTGTCCTGGAACTAGCTCTTGTAGACCAGGCTGGTCTCGAACTCACAGAGATCCGCCTGCCTCTGCCTCCCGAGTGCTGGGATTAAAGGCTTGCGCCACCACCGCCTGGCTTTATATGATTATTTGCATAGTTGCTAAAAAGAAAAGAAAAAAACTCTGATAAAATGTTATACGGCTGGTGATGTAATTAAGTTGGCTGGGTACTTGCTTAGCATATGTGAAGCCAGGGGTTTGATCCCCAGCACTTCATAAAAAGGGGCAGGATGGGGTGCACCTGCAGTTCTAACACTTGGGGGGTAGGAGCAGGAGGAACAGAGACTTAAAGTCATCCTTGGCTACTTAGTAACTGAGGCCAGCCTGAGCTACATGAGACCTTAGTCTTCTACTCAAAAAGGAAAAAAAAGTAAACGCACAGGTTCTATGCAAAACACAGCATAATTTAACAAGCCACCTTGGGTTCTGGTACCAGCAGGGTTTTATATAGACTCTCTTGCAGATACCGAGGGACAACTGTACATTTTATTCATAGTAGTAAGCTGGAGACAGGCCATGTGTTACAAACAGGAGATGGATAAAAGCCTGCAGCCCTCCCCCACGTGGCGCCCACTCACAATGGAACGTTAAGAATTCCTCGTGCCCTGCACCTGTGTGCGCCTCGGATGCGTTTCTGGAGCGAACAGACAGACACAAGGGAACACATCACGTGGCCCCATTTCTGTGAATTCCTAGAACAGACGAGAGGACTCTAAGGAAATCAGGTGCTAGCTACCCTCTGAGGGGGAGGTGGGGCTGGAGGGTGCGATGCGGGGAGGAGGAGGCGGTACTCTGTGTCCTGGGGACACAATGTGTCCTGCACATTGTGAGCATTTGTGCAGCAGAAGTGTTGGTCCTGCCTGGTGGCTGCGCCTGTCATCCTGGCACTCCAGAGGTGGAGGCAGGAGGATGAAAAGTTCAAGATCACCCTTGGTTGCATAGGACATTTGAGACCAGTCTGGGCTACCTGAAATTTGTCTAAACAAAACAAAAACAAACAGGGCTTGGAGAGATGACTCAGTAGATAGGAGCGCTTGCTGCCTGAGCGAGAAGATCTGAGTTTGGATCCCCAAGCCCCCATATAAACAGCCAGGCACTCCTGTAACCCAGCCCTGTGGAGGTGGTGACAGAGACAGGAGGATGACTGGGACCTTGCTGGCTGCCCACATAGCTTTTGGTTACGTGCAAGACTCTGTCTCAAGGGAGTAAGACAGAGATAGAGCAGAACACTGACGCCCTCCTATGGCACACAGGTGCACACACCTGCACTCACTTGTACATACAACACGCATACCTACGACACACACAAGTGTGATGGTGCACATCTATAACCCCAGCACTTAGGAGATGTAAGCAGGTTGTTCAGATGTTAAAAGCCGTGACCCATGGCCAGACCTTAGACTCAGCCTGGGTTCCACACACAGCATCTGGGTTCTCCATCCCTCCCTCCTTTCTTCTTTCCCTTCTTTCTTAATTTCTCCTTCCACCGTGTGGGTTCTAGGATTGAGCTCAGGGCACCAGGCTTGCCGGCAAGTGCATTTAACCACTTTCTTGGCTAATCATTTATTATGACAATTCTAAACAAAAATAAAAGCGAAGGGAGTTGCAATGGGTGTTCGATGGGTGTTCGCAGCCTGTTCCGTTTCTTTTCTCAGATATCAGCTGCCTTCCCATTCCACAGCCAGCCTCTGGCCCATCTTATGTTTAATAAATTTCAAGGGCTTATGTCTGTTATGCCTACACTTAAGGGGCCAAGACAGGAGGATTGCAAGTTCAAGGTTAGCCTTGGCTAAATGTTGAAACTGTCACAGAAAAAAAAAAACAAAAACGAGGAAGAAAGGAGAGAGAGAGGAGAGAGCATTCGCAGGTGTGAGGATGCTGTACCTGCAAGCTGTCTTTGACTTCGGCAAGTGTGCCCTCCCCACAACAAGAAAATGCAATTTTAAAAATTAAAGAGAGAAAGAGTCCGAGGGCACCCCCTACCGCCCCCAAAGCTCTTTCAGGTCTGTCCTTTGTCATGTGGTTTCTGTGGACATAAACCTAATTTATCCTCAACTTATTAGCTTAAAGCCATTAGGATCTTTCCCATCAACCCACAAGCAGGCAGAAGCCTGTGGAGGAGGCCTGCTCAGGAAGTGGGGAGAGAGAGGGGGAGGGAGGGCCATTGCGCTGGTCAGAGTGAGCCAGTGTGGGTGTGGCCTTCATATTGACACCTGCTCTTGTTCTCAGGGACATTGTGCCCAGGGAGCCCTTTCACAGACGACAAGAGGACAGCTGGTAAAAGGGGAAGCCAGGGCTCCACTTGGGGGATGGTGGGTGTTATAATCAGTCACAGTGACACATCCGTGTGACACACTAACCACACTTATCCTCACAGAGACCCAAGAACTTGGAATTTCTTCCCTCCCTTTTGGGGAACCAAGTCCAAGACATCAAAATCTGAGCTTGGGCAGAGCGTCCCCAGCAGATTGGCCTAGGGACCTGCATGAGCTGCTGTCTGGGACCTGCGAATCAACTCCCTCGTGGCTTGGCCTATACTCCAGCACCATGGACAGATCCCCGAGGCCTCCTGGGCAGAAACCAGAGCTTCATTGTGGCTCAGCAGTAAAATGCTGTCCTAGAATCCCCAAGGGAGCGGCTGGGCTCAATCATAGAGTGTTTGCTTAGTGTGTTAGAGGTTCAGTCCCCAACCCTGAAAAAGATAATAAAGACATAATGCTTGCGTGGTTTACATAATATCCAAGGTTCAGTGCTCAGTACTGGGGTTGGGGTGGAGGTATTAAAAATTAGTTTTTCCGGGGCTGGATCGACAGCAAAGTGGTGAGAAAAACACTGGCTACTCTTTCTAGAGGACCTGGACTCAACTCCCAGCATCCACATGGTAAGTAGCTCAACCAGCTGTAATTCAAATCCCAGGGCATCGTGAGCACCAGGTACATGCATGGTGCACAAACAAACACACAGTCAGAATACACGTGCACATAAAATAAAAAATAAATAAATAAATCCATTTTCCCATGAAATCCCCTCAGTCTTGATTTTTGAAGCACTTGTGTCATGGGCTATGAAGACTCCGCAATCCCACAGTGCTGGCTAAGCATGCATCAGGGCGTGTTAGCACACTCTTGCAATTTCAGCCACTGGGGAGGTGGAGGCAGGAGAATCAGGAATTTGAGGACAGTTTGGGCTATACAGTGAGTTCTGGGCTTGCCTTGTTTCAAAAAGATCAAGCAAATGAAAATGACAGGAAATAAAAATAAAACAAAGAAAAAGGAAGAAAAAGAACTTAAAATTAAAAAGGAAGGAAGGAAGCAACAGAGGCAGGAACTGTCCTGGGAGGGCAAGGATGTGCTGCCTGCCACACGTTGCCAGGCTCAGGGCAGGGAGGGGCGGGCAATGCATACTTTGCTGGGATCTGCATCTTGCCATTGCTAGCACAGAGGGCGGTCAGGTTCTTGGAGGACTCAAGTCACACAATGCAGCAGGGCAAATGTCCATCCCTTCCCAGCCCCCCAAACCTGTCCTTCCAAGTGCTCCCCAAACACCACTCCCGAGACTGCTAGGTCTGGCAATCAGATAGTGGTTCCCTTGCATCCGGCTCTTCCTGGGACTCCCAGGGCGGGCATCAAGGCTGCGGGTGCCGCTGGAGGCTGGCTCGGGATCCAGGAGCTGCCTGGCCCTGCTCCAAAGGCTTTCCAGCTGGAAATAACTCTTCATTATTGGCCACTGCGGGTGCGGATGTCAGGGTTTGGAGGGGATGGGGTAAAACACCTCAGGGGCACCTAGGCTTGTTGCCGCCACGGGGGTGCCGACTGCACCCCTTTCCGCTGGCTGTCTTCCTGTACTCCTGTGAACTCCGGCGCCTGCCATGGGCAGCTCCACCTCCCCCCAGCCTATCCCTTAAAGCCTCGCTTCCTGGTCCTATGATTTCCTCCCTTTTATCGTTCCTTTTTTCTTTCTTCTCCTCCCTCCCTTCCTCCCTCTTTCCTTCCTTCCTTGGTACATAGCCCAGACTGCTCTTGAATTTCTGATTCTCCTGCCTCCCCCTCAGTACTGGAATTCCAGGCATGCCCCACTGGGCCCAGCCTTGTAGTCTTTTATGCCTATGTTATCCACACAGATTTCCCCCTCCTGGAGAAGTCACCCACCCCCCCATAGAGCCTTCTCATTTTCACTTCCTTTGTGCTCCTTCATCTCTAAGTTCCAGCAGCGCTCCTCCTCCAGAAAGCCTCCTACGTCTTCCCTTTGCCCCTGGGATGAGGCCCAGAGAGGTGAAGACATTTACCCAAGGTCACACAGCAGAGGAAATAAGAAGAATGAGCAGAAAAAAGGCTTGAGGAAAGAGGGCGAAGTGAGATAACCCTGAAATGACCCCACCCCATGTGAAGGGAGGCAAGTGCACAGACTGCTGCAGGCTAAGCCACTTTCTAGAAGGCTCACAGTGTGTCCATTTCACAGGCAAGAAAACTGATGCCAGAGAGCTCCAACCAGACACCACGGGAGTGGCAGAGGCAAGACTGAGCCCAAGCCCGCCTAGGCTGCGCTGTTCTCTCCTAATTCATCACTCCCTTTCCGGGACTCCTAGCCCTGTTGGGGACCCCCGGGGAGGCGTCTTGCTTACCTGAGTCCTGCTGTGCCCCCTCCCTCCGAGGCTTCTCCTCGTGGCGGCAGGTCTCTGTGAGCCGCGCGCACTGCTTGGGAAAGCTCTTCTACTCTCTATTTACAAGAGCAGGCTTCTGAACGAATGAGCCAGGGAAAATGTTTGGCTTCCGTGGGTGGGAGCTGGGGCCATCTGTTCCCAGGCGCTGAGAAAACACCGTAACTACAGCCACAGTGCCCAGCAGAGCCTTGCAGAGCGGGGCCCTGGCAACCACGGGCGGTACATCCTAAGGCAGGGCTCTGCCCCTCTGTGGGCCTCAGTGTCTGGGTCTATAAAAAACAAAAAACCAGGGGACTCATGAGCTCTGAGACCCCAGGATACCGGCCCTGCTGCTTCCCTCTCGCTCCCTTCGCTCCCTTCTTACTTCCTCTTTGTACACCCACCCCCATGAAACCAAGTGCCCCAGGGTGGAGAAGGCCGCTGACGTGCGCAGCAGGGCTACCTAGGACCAGCTTTTTAGGCTTTTATGACTTAGTGCCCTCATTTGTCCCTGGGCTGAAAATAGAGAATCATTTTCCAATCCAAAAATTTATGATGTAGGAGGGTAAACGAGAGAGAGATAGTCCCTTCCATCAGGGGACACATCTGTCGAGGACAATGACTTTCCAGATGATGCTCTAAATGGTTCAACATCTCTGACAGCCAGGTGGAAGATTAGACTAGATAACTTGATATCCACATGGGTGGGGGGTATGTAGTTCAGTGGTAGAGCCCCTGCTTAGAATCCCCCAGTGAGGGGCTGGGGTGTGGCTCAGTGGTAGAGTACCTGCTTAGAATCCCCCAGTGAGGGGCTGGGGTGTGGCCCAGTGGTAGAGCACCTGCTTAGAATCCCCAGTGAGGGGCTGGGGTGTGGCTCAGTGGTAGAGCACCTGCTTAGAATCCCCAGTGAGGGGCTGGGGTGTGGCTCAGTGGTAGAGCTCCTGCCTAGAATCCCCAGTGAGGGGCTGGGGTGTGGCTCAGTGGTAGAGCACCTGCTTAGAATCCCCCAGTGAGGGGCTGGGGTGTGGCCCAGTGGTAGAGCCTCTGCCTAGAATCCCCCAGTGAGGGGCTGGGGTGTGGCTCAGTGGTAGAGCACCCACCTAGAATCAGCCAATGAACATCTGAGGTGGGGTCAGAGGAACCGGTAGAGGTTTTCTTTCTTTCTTTCTTTCTTTCTTTCTTTCTTTCTTTCTTTCTTTCTTTCTTTCTTTCTTTTTTCCTGCTATGGGCAAGACCAGGGGTTGATTCCTAGCACCACAGAGTAGGGAGGCAGAGAGACAGAGACAGAGACAGACAGACAGACAGACAGAATGACAGACGAGAAAGACAGGGAACTATCTGCCCTGCCCCTGGAGCCTTGAGCTCCTGAAAACTGTAGTACCAAGGGTGCGGTTCCTGAGGACACAGCCCTCCAAACCTCACTCTCCAGAGAGAGAAGGTGACAAGCACAGAAGGTGCTCTGCCCTCTCTTGTGACCTGGGACAAATGCTTTGGGCTCACCTGAGTCAGCTGTGTCACTGTAAGTCGGGATGAGAGTGGGAGCTATGCCACAGGAGTGATGGGGTCATAATAACTGACGTGCGACAATTATCGATCCAGAGCTAACACCACGCTGGGCCTGAGTCCTAGGTGGTCAGTAGCGTCCACAGATGTCCTGCGCACTGCGTGACTTGGTGCCAAACTGTGGTGTGGGGTGAGGGCACTTGTTTGGGAATGAGGCCTGTGCCCAGGGGGTAAGACCTGTGGAATGTGGGTGAGCCCTGTGTCCCGTGGGTGAGCCTGTGTCCCGTGGGTGAGCCTGTACCCGGTGGGTGAGCCTGTGTCCCGTGGGTGAGCCTGTGTCCCGTGGGTGAGCCTGTGTCCCATGGGTGAGCCTGTACCCGGTGGGTGAGCCTGTGTCCCGTGGGTGAGGCCTGTGTCCTGTGGGTGAGCCCTGTGCCCAGTGTAGCACTGGGTGAGTAAAACTTGGTAAGGCTGGATTCCGCCTCTTGAGGAACCTATGGTGGATGAGGACACCTTTCCTGGCCAATTCTATGTAGGAATGCTAGTTAGAGCTGTGACCACCATCTCTGGAGACCTGATTTCATTTTTTGGTAAAAATTTCAAGAGGACTGTTGAAATTCCAAGATAATGACAGATTAGTAACTAAATAAACTCATGAGAGTAACCCACGGCCTGACTCCTCACTGAGTGCTTTACCGCTGTCGGCATAGAAAAGGTTACTTCAGGGCGGAGGCACCGGGTCTGTTTCCAGCACCACAGTCAATGAAGTCACATGGTACGATTACCTTCGGGTCAGCTGTGGTGTGATATTACACCTCAGAAATTAACCAGTGCTTGGGTTGGCGAGAAGGCCCAGTGGGTAGGGGAGCTTGCTGCCAAGCCTGGCAAAATAAGTTCATTCCCTAGGACCCACATGAGAGACGAAAGACTTCTGCAAGTTGTACTCTGACTCCACATGTGTGCTGTAGCACACACAAGCACACACACCTGCACACACACATCTGCACACACACACCTGCACACACACACCTGTACATACACACCTGCACACACACACCTGCACACACACACCTGCACACACACACCTGCACACACACACCTGCACACACACACCTGCACACACACACCTGCACACACACACCTGCACACACACATACCTGCACATACACACACACACTGAACAGCCCACTGCTACCCCACACCACTGTAAACCTTCCCTACTGACCGACTGCTGCCATCATCCGTCATCCTTTGCGAGTGCCCCCCAGACACATCCCAGGTCCCTGTCCATTTGGCTGCTGCCTGGACAACTAGGCCCCTTGGCAGCTCCCTGCCCCTTCAGGACGGCAGGACAGCTCCCTTCCCAGCACCCCTCAGAACAAAGCCAAGCCAGAATCTCCAAACTTTCTCCTTTCCTTTTCTTTCCTTCCTTCCCTTCTTCCTTCCTTCCTTCCTTCCTTCCTTCCTTCCTTTCTTCCTTCTCTTCCTCCTCCTCCTTCTCTTCTTCCTCCTCCTCCTCCTTCTGTTTGTTTATTGAGACAGGATTTCTCTGTTTATCTCTGGCTATCCTGAAGACCAGGTTGGCCTTGAACTAACAGAGATCTGCCTGCCTCTGCCTCCCAGTGCTGGGATTCGGACTGGAAATTCAGCCAGCACACCCGGCCGAATCTCCAAATTCTTTTGTGGCTCCCATTTGCCCTCAGTACACCAAAGCTTCAAGTACCAGCAAGGCCCGCCACTGCCAACTTTGCTCTCTCTATCACCATCAGGACTACCATACAGACACACAGCACTGTTCCTGGGAGCCTGGCTTCCAGTGCCCTAATGTTTCAGCCTTCTTCAGGATGCTGAATCCCAAGCTAAGCAGCCCGAAGGCTCCTGCTTCTACTTTCCTGATACCAGACACATGGCCGCCGCTTATGTCCCTTAGGTTGAGAGTCAATAAGGGCATGTATTTCGGGGAACAAAATCAGAGCAGACTGGTAGGCGTGGAAAAGTGGGAGTGTTGGGTGGACCTGGGCTGACCAAGAGCTGTGGTTGGAGGCCAGGTCAGCCGTTCCCACTAGTCCTTCCAGGTTGTTAGGGAGAGGTGGACGGTCGCGTCCACTTCACAGTTTGCTGTATTACTATTGTTTAGAGACAGGGACTCAAGTAGCCTAGGCTAGCCTCCAACTTACTACATATGGAGATGACCTTGAACTCCTGATTCTCCTTTCTTTACTCTGCCTGTTGGGATTACATACACCACAGCAGTTTTATGTGGTGTTGGGGTTTGAGCGCAGAGCTTCGTGCATGCTAGGCAAGAACGCTAGCCTGCTGTTGCCTTTTAAGACTGGACTATGGAGTATGAGCCTTTCGTCTTTTGACACCCCCCCCCCCCGGTCTTGCTCAAGTAGGGCCGAGCTCCACCCTCTCTTCATTCTTGTTCTTGCTGTTTTGCTGGACCCTTTCCCTCAACTGGCAGGATAATTGGATGTTTGCAGTGGTAGAAATATGAGCCCTGAGCATGGCTGGCGGTAGAGACAGCCCCCAGACTGGGGAATCAGGGGGGGAGCATGGTTGGGTTGGCAGAAAGAGTTTATCTCGGCTGAATTCTCTAATCCTCTTCAAGGATTAAGAAAACTTGACGCGCTTCCCTTGATAATGTCCTTTAAAGATTTAATAGGCTTGAGACTTTCCAAGAGAAAACCCTGAATGAGGAATTTGAAGGACTTACTTAAGCTCCTGACTCCCTGTGTGACCTTGATCTGTGGTCCTACTGTAAAGTGCTCGATTGGTAGTGGACAGGTGGTCCAGGATGTGATGTGTTTAGAAAGCCTGGGGCAAATCATAGGCCAGCAGACAGGGGTTTGGGTTGGAGTGAACAGTAGAGAGCTTAACTAGAATCCCCCAGTGATGGGGCTGAGGTGTGGCTCAGTGGTAGAGCCCCTGCCTAGAATCCCCCAGGGAGGGGCTAGGGTGTGGCTCAGTGGTAGAGCCCCTGCCTAGAATCCCCCAGTGAGGGGGCTGATGTGTGGCTCAGTGGTAGAGCAGCTGCCTAGAATCCCCCAGTGAGGGGCTGGGGTGTGGCTCAGTGGTAGAGCACCTGCCTAGAGTCCCCCAGTGAGGGGCTGGGGCGTGGCTCAACAATGAATGTATTCATCCACTGGTGGGCCTAGGACTGAAAGAGCTGTTTGGCGATGGGGTCTGGGCATGAGGGGTGGGACACAGCCTTTGAAGGATAAATCTTCTTTCCCATCCAATGTTCCTTTTGGGGCATTCTCTGTCTCTCTGCCCCCTGTCTCTCTGTCTGTCTGCTTCCTGACTGCCATGAGGTAAGCAGGTCTCCTCCATCCTCCCTCTCTTTCATGCCGTCCTGTTTTTCCTCAGCCCAAAGCAAAGGAGCCTGCTAAGTGTCCTGGAAGCCAAAAAAATCCCTTCCCACTTGAAGTCGTTTCCTTGGGAATTTTGTCACAGTTGCCAACACAGGCAGAGGAGAGGCTGGACCTCAGAAGAGGCTGGAACCAGGGACAAGAGTCCCAGGGGACCTTCTCGGCCTCAGAGCACGCCCACCTTCTGGCTCAGCAGGAATCCTGTACCTCCCCATCAGGCTGGCTCTTCTCTTCCACAAGCTGGGAAGAGGAGGGCAGTGCGCTGGGGGCTGGGGAGCACTGAGTGTCTAGGTGGATTGGGGCTCCTGTACTTGGAGTGATGGAGGACTGTCCTGCAGCAGTCCTCAGTCCCTTTGCGCGTCAATCAACTGCTTCACTGGGGTCGCCTAGGATCATCTGAAAGCACCGATATTCACATTATGATTCCCAACAGCAGCAGGATCACAGACCTAAAAGAGCAAAGGAAATAACGTCAGGGCTGGGGGTCAGGGGGCCAGCACAGCATGAGGAGCTGTGGCAAAGAGTCGCAGCGTCAGGAAGGCTGAGAACCACTGCTCAAAAGTGTTCTCTTTAGAGGAAACAGAGTCTGAAGTTTGGGGAAACCAGAGTCCAGGGGTTTAGAGAGAAACGGAGACAAATCTATTCTCGTCCCTTTGATCCTTATCACTATTGTCAATTCCATGACAACAGGAGACAGCACTTTTATGCGGAGAGTAATTTTCGAAACAACGGTATTATTTTTTTCTATCTGCACAGTCCCGAGTGCTCCTTTTTTTAGGGTGTGGCAGGCACAGTGGGTCACTCTAGGGTTCTGATGCCTCCAGGTGGGTCACAGCTGTAGTCCTGGTCCCCTGCGGTAGTGGCTGGCCAGGCCACTTTGGCTTATGCTGCCTCCTGCCCAGTCCTCCCTCCTCTCCGTGGTCTTTCCTCTTGAAGGCCATTTGAGAGCACCTGAGAGCTTTACGGGAAAGCGGCGCCAGGACTCTCACTGTCACTCGAAAGGATCATCTTCAACTTGAGAGGCCACACACAGTGCCGCAGGCCCTTCATACACATGCTCGGTGTCACCTGCATACAGAAAAGCACACTCTGAGTTACACATAGGCACACTAACCTGTACAAATCACACACAGGTACAGGGACACACATACATGCAGTCACAATGACAGATATATACACATGTATATAGAGAAACATGTGTACACTGACACACCAATTCACACGCACAAGTTCACATACACATCAGTCACACACATGGGCAGGGATGCAGATTGACTCAAAGGTATATTTTCAATAAATGCACATCAACACAGCTTAAATCTCATACATACATTTTCACACATAATACATCACATGTAGAAACATGTAGGCATACAGTCTCGGTGTGGGAAGTCCTTCTGGATTTGTGTTACTTTTATTGGTTAATGAATAACAAAGCTACCTTGGCCTTTGATAATGCAGAATAGAGCTAGGTGGGGAAAACTAAACTGAATCCTGGGAGAAAGTAGGCGGAGTCAGTGAGAAGCCATGTAGCCTACCACAGGAGACAGACACCTCCAATAGAGCCCACCAAAACTTTTCGGGTGGGCCACGACCTCGTAGTGATGCACAGATTAATGCAGATGGGTTAGTTTAGGATGTAAGAGCTAGCTAGAAATACGCTTAAGCTATTGGCCAAATAGTATTGCGAATAATACAGTTTCTGTGTGGCTATTTTGGGTCTGAGCGACCGGAAACAAACAGCATAGCCTGCCACACATTTTTATACACACACACACACACAATCACAGAAGGAATATTTGTTGTTCACACAAAAGTAGTTTTTCCTCTCATACCTTATAGGCAAGGGTGTGTACAGGCCTGGGTTCTAGGGTTAGGGTTCAGGGGCATTGACCCCTTTCCCCCCAGAAGCTGTTTCTTAGCAAGCTACCTGCTGGCTTTCTGCCATCATGGGCCTTCTGTCTGCCTTGGCTTGTCACAGTCTCCTGACCTGTGGCCTCTAGGACCCAGGCTGTGTGAAAGCTCAGGCCCTATGAAGTGTGGGCTCCCTGCTGAGCCCTTCAGGGCTGCCACCATTCTGCTGAGCCTCTGATGGGAGAGATTTCTTTCCAGACATCTCATGTTTCATTACATCAGAGATTTGTAGCCTTTGTGTGTGGTTTTTCTGGCAAGTGGTTCCTTTTTAAAAAATGTTTATTTTTACTTCATGTACATTGGTATTTTGCCCACATTTGTGTCTTTGATGGTTGTCTGATGTTTTCTGTCCTGCCCGGTTCCCGCAGTCGTTAAGTCCCAAAGAAACCACACAGAGGTCTATATTAGCTATAAACTGATTAGCCTAGTAGCTCAGACTTCTTATTAACTTTTATAATTTATATTAACCCACTATTCTTATCTATGCTAGCCACGTGGCTTGGTACCTTATTCAGCAAGGCAGTCACATCTTGCTTCTTCTGTGGTGGGGTCCAACTGCAGAGGAATGGGTTTCCTTCTTCCCAGAATTCTCCTGTTCTCATTGACCCACCTCTACTTCCTGTCTGGTTGTCCCACCTATACTTCCTGCCTGGCTACTGGCCAATCAGCATTTATTTAAAATATAATTGACAGAATACAGACCATTGTCTCACACCATGTGATCCCTTGTGTGACTCCAGTTCCAGGAGCTCCTAGAACTGGAGTTACAGACAGTTATGAGCCACCATGTGGGTGCTGGAATTGAATCCATGTCCTCTGGAAGAGCAACCAGTGCCCTTAACCACTGAGCCAACTCTCCAGCCCCAGGAAAATCATCTTATCAGAGTCTCTCTCTCATTATTATTTTTATTTTTATTTTTTTTTGTTTTTTGTTTTTTGTTTTTCAAGACAGGGTTTCTTTGTGGCTTTGGAGCCTGTCCTGGAACTAGCTCTGTAGACCAGGCTGGTCTCGAACTCACAGAGATCCGCCTGCCTCTGCCTCCCGAGTGCTGGGATTAAAGGCGTGCGCCACCATCGCCCGGCTCATTATTATTTTTAAAAGATTTATTATTATTTGTGTGTGTGTGTGTGTGTGTGTGTGTGTGTGTGTGTGTGTGTTGCAGAGGCCAGAAGAGGGTATTGAATATTGGATGCCTTGGAGCTGGAATTATAAGTTGTTGTGAGGACTTTATATGGGTTCTGGGACTAGAGCTCAGGTCCTCAGAAAAAGCAACAAGCATTCTTAACAACTGAGCCATCTCTCTAGCCCCTCATCATCACTATTGTCATCATCGTCATCATCATTTCAAGACAGGGTCTTACTCTGTAGCCCAGGCTGGCCTCCTCCTAACTCAGTCTCCTAAGTGTTGCAATTACAAGTGTAAGCCATCACACCCAGCTCCTATTGGGTTCTCTAAGGGACTCCTGACCTAAAAAGAAGATTCCACAGTTTTGCCTCCCAGAAAGAGAAGGAATACTGATTGCACAAAAATAACTTCCCCTTTACAGCTTGAGGGGTGAGATGGTTCAGCCCAGGGACAGCTTGCTGAATAAACCTGGGTAGGCTAGCCACCTACGAAACGGGGAAAATTGTGTGTGTGCATGTGTGTGTGTGTGTGTGTGTGTGTGTGTGCAGATCAGAGGTCGACCTTCAGTATCATCCTCAGGAGCCATTTACCTTGATTTTATCGATAGTCTCTCCTAGGACCTGGGGCTTGCAAATTCAGCTCGACTGGCTGGCCAGCAAGCCCCATCACAGTCCAGTGTCCGTGCCCCAGTTCTGGGATTACAAGTGTATGCCGTGTGCTGTGAATCAAACTCATATCTTCATGCTTCTGTGACAAGGACATTAGAGACCAAGGCGTCTTCACAGCCGTGATGGTAATGATGATGATTTAACAATTTAATAAATGCATGCGATACATTCGGTCTTCTGTCCTACCCTTTCATCCTCCTCACGTTCCCAGTGAACCTTTTTTCCTTCCCACCTATCCTCCATCTTATTTTTATGTTTGTTTTTTTTTTGGTGATCCCCGAGTTTCATTGGGGTAGCCTATGTGAGCATGGGTGGGGTTATTTCCTAGAGCGTAGGCAACTTGTCAATGACTACACCACAGAGGAAAATGATCTCCCTTCCGGGCACCACTAACAGGGAAGAATAGCTGTCATGGGAGAGGCCTCAGGAACTCCTTCCCCACCCGTGCTGGGGCGTTGACTGGCTTTATCGTGTGTAAGTCTTGTGTCGGTAACCACAGCTGCTTGTGAGCTCATGAATGCAGCAGCCACCCAGAAGACATGCAGCCACGTGGTATCCAGAAGACACACAGCCACGTCATATCCAGAAGACACATGGCTATGTCATATCCAGATGTATGCGACCATGCCATATCCAGAAGACATGTGACCATGCCGTATCCAGAAGCTATGTCGTATCCAGAAAACGCATGGCCACATCGTGTCCAGATGACATGCGACCGAGTTTTGCAGCTCTCCTCCTGTTCTCTGGCTCTTATGCCCTTTTTTTCTCCCTGGGCTGCGATGCTCCTTGAGCCTTGTGGGGGTTGCTATGGATGCCCTGTTTAGGGCTAAGCTCTCAACAGTCTCTTATTCTCAGCACTTGGACGAGCTGTGGCTCTCTGAATTCACCTACATTGCTATACACAGTAGCGTCTCTGACCAAGGCTGAGAGTAGCACTTATCTATGGCTGTAAACATCCACTATTTAGAAGCCACTTTGACACCATGTCCCTTTAGTAAAACAGTACTTCCCTAGGGCATATGACCGCTCAAGCTGGAGTTCTTGACGGGGTTATACCAGACATGAATTTCCTCCTGTAGAGTAGGCCTCAGGTCCACTTGGAAAGGGGTTGGTTACCCCCATAACAGTTATGCCACTGTGGCACCGGTGGGCACATCTTTCCTGGCAGGTTGGTCTTGTAGTTCACAGGGGTCTCAGCTAGGTAAGACAAGATGGTTAGCACCCTCCAGCACTGTGAATGCCAGCAGGAAGGAAGCTTCTAGCTCAGTTCAAGAGTGATCTCTGTGTGTCTTACAACCGAGATGTGCCCCCTGGTATCTTTAAATGATCCCTGGCACATAAATATTCACTGACACACACTACTCTCCACAGTCCAGGGTGAACAGTTATGTTATTTGTGAACAATGACAAATTTGCCTCCTCATCTATAAAGTTGTTTTTTTTTAATTGTAGTAAAAGATAATACAACATAAAATTTGTCATTTTAACTGTGCGTGTGTGTGTGTGTGTGTGTGTGTGTGTGTGTGTGTGAGAGAGAGAGAGAGAGAGAGAGAGAGAGAGAGAGAGAGAGAGAGAGAGAGAGAGAAAGTAAATATATATAGTTTGGTGGTACCAAGCACATTCATGCTGTGGTGTGGTGCACACCATGGTGACAGAGCATGTCACCATTCCAGACAGAAACTCTGGGGACTAGTTCTTCTTTTCATTGCTGTAACAAAATACCCGACACAGCAGCTTAAGGAAAGAAGAATTCGCATTGGCTCACAGTCTTAGGGTGCATGGTCCATCAGGGCAGGTAAGGTGTGGCAGCAGGAGCATGGGGCAGGTGGTCACATGACATCCACAGTCAGGAAGCAGAGAGAGATGGACGCTGGTGCACAGCTCACCTTCTCCTTTTTAATTCATTCTAGGTGCCCTCTGTAGATGATGCCATCTACATCCAGGAGGGGATTCAAGGTGCATCTTCCCCATTCAGTTAGACATCTCTGGAAAGATCCAGAGGAGTTTGCTATACAAGCATGAGAACCTGAGTTCAGCACCTACAAATGCGGCTGCATGCAGCCTGAGTGTTGTGTATGGGGAGGGATATGGAGACAGGGAAATTGCTAGGGCCTGAGAGATGCCAGCTGTGTCCCGGGTTCAATAAAGAGACCCTACCTCAGGGAATAAGGCAGGAAGTAATAAAGCAGGACTCTCGGTGGGTGTCCTCCTTGGGCCCCTGAGAGTGACCACACCTCACACTCACGTGTGTGAGGGGAGGAGGGACGATGCTCGTGTTCAATGATGAGTTCAAGCATAAAGCTGAATGGCGACTGAAGAAGGCCAGAGGGCCATGCACGGAGTTCTGGGGACTTCTGGGTACATGTGCATCTCTTCCCTGGCCTCTTTCTTTCCCCCGTTTATTTTCAGCACCTCGGAGCATTTGGGTTGCTATTGAGAGGCTTCTCTCAGAGCTCTTTTGCAGCTGGCCCTCCCCCAGCTTATGCAAATCGCAAGCCCCCACACCGACTGCCACTGACAGAGATGGGGAATGCCACCGACCTCTTCAGGGTTTCACGGCCAACAGGAGAGGCGAAGGTGGGGCTGCCAGGCTGGGTGGAGCGTGCAGCTTCGCCTGTGGTGTCTCTGGCACATGGTCTTCATCTAGTCAGTCAGCACCTGCCCCTGTGCTGTGGGTTCACTCCTGAGACACAGGGGTTCCCAGAGCGCTTCTTTTGCTCTCTTGTTAAAGTCAGTGTTTATGTGGTGGTGGTGCATGCCTTTGAGCCCAGCACTTGGGAGGCAGAGGCAGGTCTCTGAGTTCAAGGCCAGACTGGTCTATAAAGCAAGTTTCAGTACAGCCAGGGCTACACAGAGAAACACTGTCTCAAATCCTGTTCCCCACCCCCAGGAAAAAATAACGAAGAGAGAGAAAAACAAAACATCAAATGGGACCAGACATCTGCCCATCTATTGATCTGGGACCAGACATTGCCACATCTGCCCATCTATTGATCGGCATCGGTGTCAGCTACTGTACGTATTGTTTCTCCCTAGTGGAGTTGACTTCTTCCTGTCAATTTCTGCTCCGACCTTGATCATCTTGGCTGTGAGCATGAAGTCATGGTGTCTCTCAGCCAATTCTGGACCAAGTTTATCAGAATTCTGGCAGCTTCTGCTTCTTCCATGCCTTAGAAACAGCCGCCATTTAACCACGGGTCTGACTAGGTTCCGCCATGTTGGAAGGAAGCTGGAGCAGCTGCATGGAGAGGGAGACATTTGTGTGCTGCAGAGCTATGCTGCCCAAATGGACCTTTTAAGAAATCATTGTGTAGCCAGGCAATGGCAGAGCACACGTTTAATCCCAGTACTGGGAAGGCAGGGGCAGGCGGATCTCTGTGGTTCAAGCCTGGTTTGGTCTACAGAGCAAGTTTTGAGATAGCCAGAGCTGCATAAAGAAACCCTGTCTTGGGCCAGGAGTGATGGCTTAGAGGTTAAGAGCACTGGCTGCTCTTTCAGAGGTCCTGAGTTCAATTCCCAGCACCCACATGGTGGCTCACAACCATCTGTAATGAGACCTGGTGCTCTCTTCTGGCCTGCAGACACACATGCAGACAGAACAGTGTATAATAATTAATAAATCTTTAAAAAAAATCCTGTCTCAAAACAAAACAAAACAAAAATAAAAAAGAAGGAAGAAATCATTGTGTGTGGTGTGGTGTGGTGTGGTGTGTGTGTGTGTGTGTGTGTGTGTAAGAGGCACATGGTGCCACAGTGAACTATGGCGGTCAGATGGCAGCACTGTGAACTGGTCCTCTTCTTCCATTTTTCTATGGGGATCAAGCTCCGGTTGACAGGCTTGAGCTTTACCCACGGAGCCATTTCACTGGCTCCCAAGATCATAATTATTTGTTTGACTTTGAGACAGGGACTCCTGTAGCCCAGGCTGGCCTTGAACTGGCTGTAACCCAGATCAGCCTTGAACTTTGGGTCCCCCTGTCTCCACATTCCATTTGATGGTTTACAGGTGTGTGCCACGATGTTGGGTCCCACATGCTGCCTTTAAATAAGGAACCACGGGTTTCCTGGCTGGGTGTGAGCCCTGGTTTTAGGGTCATGGCTAGTTGGGTTTAGATCTTGGTAGTGGGTCTGTGAGCAGAGTGGCCTTTGGGGTCTTGGGACGAGGTTGTATCTGATCAGGGAAGGTCCTTAGTAGGATGATTGGTGACCACCTAAGAAGACAGGATAACAGGGAAGCGGAGGTGGCTCAGCAGGTGAAGAGCTTGCCGTACGAGTGTGATGACCGTGTGAGTCCCCAGCACCTATATAAATACTGGGCGGGTGCAGCAATCTACCTGGAAACCCAGCAAACAGAAGGCAGAAACAGGATCCCTGGAATATTCTGGTACCCAGCGAGCTAAACTGGTGAGCTCTGGATCCAAGTGAGAGACCCTGCCTCAGTATGTAACGTGCAGAGTGATGGAAGAAGACGTCAGTTCGGGGCCTCCACATCCAGGCGCACCTGAACAACGGTGTGCATCCACACACGTGGGAATATGCAGCTACACCACATATCAGCCAAAAATAAAAAGACAGGACATGGATACACACGGATGCACAGGAGGTGCCCACGTGGATAAAACGTAGAGATTATTATTTTTTTTTTTTTTATTTTTTGGTTTTTCGAGACAGGGTTTCTCTGTGGCTTTGGAGGCTGTCCTGGAACTAGCTCTGTAGACCAGGCTGGTCTCGAACTCACAAAGATCCGCCTGCCTCTGCCTCCCGAGTGCTGGGATTAAAGGCGTGCGCCACCACCGCCCGGCACGTAGAGATTATTTTGAGGTAGTTGTTGGCCAAGGAATGGCTGGAGTCCCCAGAAGTGGGAAGGAGCAAGCAGGACAGAACACAGACCTCTGCACCTCTAGAACTCCTAGAAAGTGAGAGTAAAATAAAATAAAATAAAAAGTGAGAGTCAGCCTGGTCTACAAGAGCTAGTTCCAGGACAGGAACCAAAAAGCTACGGAGAAACCCTGTCTCGAAAAATCCAAAAAAAAAAAAAAAAAGTGAGAGTAAAGATCTGTTCAAATTTGATTCGTGGCTTCCTTCCTTCCTTCCTTTCCTGCCTTCCTTTTTCCTTCCTTTTTTATAATTTACTTATTTTTATCTGATGTGCATTGGTGTTTTACCTGCATGAATGTCTGTTGGAGGGGGTTGGATTCCCTGGAACTGGAGCTACAGACAGTTGTGAGCTGTCATGTGGGTGCTGGGAATTCAACCCGGGTCCTTTGGAAGAGCAGCCACTGTTCTTCACCGCTGAGCCATCTCTCCAGCTTTACCATGGCACTTTCTTATGGCAGCCCCAGGACACTGACTTACTGGTGACAGAGCCCCCATTTGTCACACTAGAGTAATGTGATAATTATTTCTTTTATTGCTGTGACAAAATACTCAACAAAAGCAACTCAAAGAAAGAAAGGCGTTATTTGGCTTACAGTTTGAGGATACACAGTCCATCATGGCTACAGGAGCAGGAGGCAACCTGATCACATGACATTCACAGTCAGGAAGCAGAAAGAGACATGCTGGTGCTCAACTCACTTTCTCCTTTTTTATTTAGTCAGGACCCCAGCCTAGGGAATGGTACTGCCCATATATAGGGTGTGTCTATCCACATCACCTTCAGGCAATGTCCTCACAGATATGCCCAGAGATGTATCTCCCTAGAAGTCAGTCAAATTGACAGATGAAGATGAACACCACAACCTAACACAGGTCCTGCATTCTTCAATACTAAAAAGTAGAATAAAACCTAGGGTTGGGGGCTGGAGAGATGGCTTAGAGGTTAAGAGCACTGGCTGCACTTCCAGAGGTCCCGAGTTCAATTCCCAGCAATACATGATGGCTCACAACCATCTAGAATGCGATCTGATGCCCTCTTCTAGTGTGTAAGCATGTATGCATACAATACACTATATATATATATATATATATTAGATAAAATAAAGCCTTTTAAAAAAATCTAGGGTTGGAGAGATGCCTCAGCTGGTAAAGTGCTTGATCAAAACATGAAGACCTGAGTTTAAAACCCAGCACCCACGTAGAAAAGCAGAATGGGGGTGTCTCATGCTTGTAATCCCAGCAGTCAGAGAGAAAGAGAGACAGACAGATAGATGCCTGGGGCTCACTGGAAAACCTAATCAGTGAGCTCCAGGTCCAATGAGAGACCATGTCTCAAAAAGACAAGATGGGAGGGTTGGGGAGGTGACACAGTAGGTAATGGTGCTTGCTCTACAGTCATGAGTTCCTGAATTTGAGCCTGCACACCATGTAAAAAGCTGGGCATTGCTGCGTGGGGGGAGGGGAGCAGAGATGAGCAGATTCTGAGAACTTGCTGACTGGCTAGCCTAGCCTTAATAATGAGCTTCTGGTTCAGCAAGAGATCCTATCTTGAGCCAATATGATGGCAGAAGGGATGGAAAAAGATATCTTGATGTCCTTCTCTGAGCTCTGCTCGTGTGCACTAGAGTGCGCCCACCCATACACTGGCATGCATGTAATGCACACACACGCGCTGAGAACCAAGTCGCCGTCCTCTGGAGAGCCTTATGCAAACTTCTCCTCCTTCAAACACGCAGGCACTCACTGTGCAGACCCCTGCCCCGTAGACCACCCCAGCCTACATAGGCAGGGAGCATTCTAGCACAGGGTGGAGCTGCCCAGGCAGGGAAACAAAGGGCAGCTTGGCCACCCAGCCTGGATACATATCTGCTGACGGGGAGAAGCGGGAGAGAAGGACTCAAGGGTGGGTTAAGACTCAGGCTGGCATCCAGACTGTTTATTTTTTATTATATTTTGGCCACTCAGGGCCAGGTCTAGGCCACAGGGCTGCAGCCTGCCTGCTGTGCCATCTGTGACAAGCTGTGGTCACAGCCAGTGCCTCCCAGGAGGGCCCTGTTAGGTGGTGCTTAAGCAAACGATAAATTAGAGAGGACAGTTTTCTATCGACCTGCCCTTGGCCTTGCAGGGAGGAAATTGTCTGATTCTGCTGCCTGCTGCGGGGAGGGAGGGAGGAAGGGCCAGGTCCTGGACCCAGAGGGTCATCTCCTAGGAGCCGTCGGCGGCATCCTGAGTACCTGTGAGGCCTCTGCGAAGCCTGCCAAGGTCATCATCACAGGGGTTGGCCTCTATGTCTCCACGTGATTTGATCAGGGTTCCAATCTGCGTGGTTGGAACTAAAGTCGTCTGGATTCCTTCCTCACGGGAGAGCTCTGACCTTGGAGCAGCATTCCCGGGACAGAGACGTCTTGGGATGGCCCCCAGACCCAAGCCACACGCTTTTCCTAAGGGATGTAAACAAATGTCTATTCACTCTGGATAGGACACCAACACAGACTAAGGAAATCATTCCACCCAAGGACAGCGTGTGAGCCAGTGAGTTTACTGGGGACCTCCCAGGAGCATAGGTGAGAGCTCCTACCCAGGAACCTGGGTGAAGGGCTCCCCACAGAGGCTTGGGTGAGGAGTCCCCACAGAGGTCTGGGTGAGGGGCTCCCCACAGGGGACTGGGTGAGGGGTTCCCCACAGAGGCCTGGTGAGGAGTCCCCACAGAAGCCTGGGTGAGGGGCTCCCCAGAGGCCTGGGTGAGGGGCTCCCTACAGGGGACTGGGTGAGGAGTCCCCACAAAGGTCAGGGTGAGGGGCTCCCCAGAGGCCTGGTTGAGGGGCCCCCCACAGAGGCCTGGGTGAGGGGTTCCCCACAGAGGCCTGGGTGAGGTGCTCCCACAAAGGCCTGGGTGAGGGGCCCCCCACAAGGTACTGGGTGAGGGGTTCCCCATAGAAGCCTGGGTGAGGTGTTTCCCATAGAAGCTTGAGTGAGGGGTTTCTTACGAGAACCTGCATACTGGGTCCTACACAGGAGTTGGGGTACTGGCTCTCTCCCGGGAGCCTGGGTGAACACATATTATGTACACACATGCACATGTTCACATTTACTGTAGACACACATGAGCATATGAACCACACAAACAGCCCACGCAGCACACGAGTCATACACCAAGCTCTCACGTGTATCCCCCAGGAGTCTGCTTGTGTTCTTTGATCCTTCTCAGGTTGGTTCTGCATGGCTTCCCACATCTCCATCCATGGCCTCAGGCATTCTAAGGGCATCTACACCCTACTGCTCAGCCCCCATCATTTCCAGGTCACAAACTTTTGGTTGGGGTTTTGGTGTCTTCTCTTTCTTTCTTTTTTTTTTTCCTTTCCTTTTCTTTATTTGAGACAGGGCCTCAAACTGACTTAAGTAGCCAAGGAACCTTGAGTTTTTGATCCCCCTCTACTTCCACTTCCGGAGTGCTGGGGTCTTAGGTGTGTGCCCCACACCTGACTTTAGGCCTTTTTGTCCAGTTTCTAGAAAGCAGATGGGGGGAGGGTGACTATAAAAATACTTTCAGCTGGGTGGTGGGGAGAAGCCCTGTCTCTGGGGAGTGGGGTTTTAAAAAAAGGCTTTCATTAATGATTCAGGGAGAATAGAAGCCGCTGTGGAGGCTCGTGTGGTTAGGAAATCAGTTTATGAATCTGCTTTTGACAGGAAAGTTAACCGGAAGACACATGCTGTGGTATTTATTAACTCATGGCGGCTCTACTGATGGCAGTTTTGGACAGAGTTTTTTAGCCCCACCCCTGCTTTTTTTTTCTTTTTTTTTTTTCTTTTCGAGACAGGGTTTCTCCATAGCTTTGGAGTCCTGGAACTAGCTCTTGTAGATGAGGCTGGCCTTGAACTCACAGAGATCTGCCTGCCTCTGCCTCCCAAGTGCTGGGATTAAAGGTGTGCGCCACCACCGCCCAGACATCCCATCCTTGTTGTTCAATAACCTCCAGTCCCTTTTTCTTTTTCCTCCCCTGACCCCAGATTTTGTGTTAGCCCAGGCTGGCCTTGAACTCACCACTTAGCTGAGGATGACCTTGACCTGATCCTCTTGCTCCCACCTCCCAAGAGCTGAAATTTGAACCCAGGACCTTATGCTACTAGACAAGCACTCTGCCACCTAAGCTAAATTCCCAGCTACAGTTCCCACTTTCAAGCAAACCAGTCCATTCACTGTGTTGAGCGGCCACCCCCTCTACCTGTCCTAAAACCCTTCCCTCACTTAGAAGAAAGCCTTGAATCCATTAGCATTTTTTGTCCCACCTGTCTACACTGCTGCCCACTGCCCTGGATGGCCTATGCTAAGGGTCTTGCTCTTCCAGAGCCACAGAATACACAAGCTTTGGTGGAGGCTTTGTCGCAATGTGCACCGCTCATCTGTTCTGTAGAATGCGCCAAGACTTCATTCTCCTTTTTTGAAGCTAAATTCTATTCCATCATGTAGATGAACCTTGTTTTCTGTTGATGCCCCGTGGCTGTTAAATGCTGTCGGAACACTTGTGCATCAGCCCAAGTTCAGTCCCGGTTCCTGTTCTCTCAGGAATACGCACAGGAACGGAATTGCCGGGTCTGATGTTCAGTGCACAGGGATCTCTACAGTGGCTGCACCGCGGGGTGGGCGTCATCACGAGGGTGGCAGGCTCTCTGCAGCCCCGCCAGCACTTACTGCTATCATACACTGTTGACTGTGGTCAGCACAGAGGCTGTGAAGAACTACCTACTAACCCTTTAAACCCCACCACCACCAAAAAAAAAAAATCTGGGTGTGGCCTGGAGAGATAGATGGCTTAGCAGATGGTTTGCCAAGCCACCCTGGTGGCCTGAGTTCCTATACAACGGCAGGAGACAATTGACTCTGTGGAGTTATCCTGACTTTTATGTGCGCTTGGTGGCATGAAGGTTCAAACACTTGTGAGCATGAATGCATAGATACAATATACACTCATAAACACACACACATATGTGTGCTAAAATAAACCCCTCCAAACACCTGGACACAGTGTATGTTCGATATTCCAGTGCTCAGGAGGTGGAGAAAGGTAGATTCTTGGGACTTGATGGTCAGCCTGTTTAGCCTAGTCAGCATGGCCTAGGGCCCAGAGACAGGTCCTGTACCAAATAAACAAACCCAAGGGTGCCCTCTGACCTCCATACACATACATACAGCCATGCACATGTAGCATCAACACTGTCTTAGGTTTATTATTGCTGTGATGAAAGACCATGACCAAAGCAAGATGGGGAGGAAAGGGTTTATTAGGCTTACACTTCCACACTGTAATCCATCACTGAAGGAAGTCAGGACAGAAGCTCACCCAAGGCAGGAGCCTGGCGGCAGGAGCTGATGCAGAGGCCATGGAGGAGTGTTGCTTACTGGCAGACTTCTTATGGCTTGCTCAGCACCCAGGACCACCTGCCCAGGGATGGCACTACCCACTAAGAAAATGCCTATTTTATAGGCTTGCCTATAGCCTAATTTTATAGAGGCATTTTCTTATCTGAAGGTCCCTCCTCCTAGGTGACTTTAGCTTGTGTCAAGTTGATAAAGAAACTTTGGAGCAAAGAGGCTGGGAATGGTGGCGCACAACTATAATCCCAGCACTCAGAGGGCAGTGAGAGGCAGGGGGATTGTCACAAGTTTGACGCCAGGCTGGTCTATATCAAATGTTCCAGGAAAGTCAGGGCTACGTGGTGAAAGCCTGTCTCAAGAAACCCACAGTGCAGTGTAGCCTTTAATCCCAGCACTGGTGAGGCAGAGTAGGAGGACCTCTGTGAGTTCAAAGCCAGCCTCGTCTACAGAGTGAGTTCCAGAACAGCCTGGACTACACGCAGAGAAATCACATCTTGAAAAAAACAAAACAAAATGAAAGAAAACAAATCCCCCCCCCCCCCCCCGCGCGCGCACATTGTAATTATTGATTAGCATGTAGACTCCAGTGTATCCCTATCTCCTCAGATACAGTGGGTTTCAGAGATGTGGGACTGTGTCAGTCTGTTTGGTGTCTTGGCACAAGTCTACTCAGCTGACAGAGACCGGGGAATCCAAAGTTCAAGGCCTAGTCTGGTATGGTGGCACACATCTTTAATTCCAGCACTCAGGAGGCAGAGGAGGCAGGATCTCTGTGTAAGTTCCAAGCCAGCCTGTCTGCAGAGCGAGTTCTAGTCAGGGTTACACAATGAGATCCTGTGTCAAAAACAAGAAAGAAAGAAAGAGAGAGAGAGGAGGGAGGAAGGGAGGGAGAAAGAAAGGGAAAAAGAGAGAAGAAAAAAGTTTAAGGCCTAAGCTACACGATGAGACCATTTCAGAAAAGACTTTTTAAGTTGGGTGGTGGTGGTGTATGCCTTTAATCCCAGCATTCAGGAGGCAGAGGCTAGCCTTGAACCAGCCTGGTCTACAAAGCAAGTTCCAGGGTTAAATAGAGGGACCTTGTCTTGGAAAACCAAAATTAAACCAAACCAAACAACAACAATATCAAAAAACCACCAACAACAAAAGTTTTTAAAGGTTGTTGGGCTCGGGGAGGTTTCTCAGTTGCTCAGCTGGTGTTTGTCTTGCAAGTGTGAGGACCTGGGTTTAGATCCCCAGATCCTAAGTAAAGGGGCACACAATGGATGCCTGCGCCTCTAGCGATGGGGGATGGGAGACAAGAGACAAGTGGGTGTCTGTAAGCTCTTAGGCCAGATAGCCTGGCCTGTGTGGGGAAGAGCCAGGCCAGTGAAACAAAAGGTGGGGAAAATGCCTAGGGACCAACCGAGTGGCTGCCCTCCGACCTCTGCGCCTAAGGACCCCCACGAGTGGCTGCCCTCTGACCTCTGCACCTAAGGACCCCCACGAGTGGCTGCCCTCTGACCTCTGCACCTAAGGACCCCCACGAGTGGCTGCCCTCTGACCTCTGCACCTAAGGACCCCCACGAGTGGCTGCCCTCTGACCTCTGCACCTAAGGACCCCCACGAGTGGCTGCCCTCTGACCTCTGTGCCTAAGGACCCCCACGAGTGGCTGCCCTCTGACCTCTGCGTCTAAGGACCCCCACAAGTGGCTGCCCTCCGACCTCTGCGCCTAAGGACCCCCACAAGTGGCTGCCCTCCGACCTCTGCACCTAAGGACCTACACGAGTGGCTGCCCTCCGACCTCTGCGCCTAAGGACCGACCGAGTGGCTGCCCTCCGACCTCTGCGCCTAAGGACCCCCACGAGTGGCTGCCCTCTGACCTCTGCGCCTAAGGACCCCCACGAGTGGCTGCCCTCTGACCTCTGCGCCTAAGGACCGACCGAGTGGCTGCCCTCCGACCTCTGCGCCTAAGGACCGACCGAGTGGCTGCCCTCCGACCTCTGTGCCTAAGGACCCCCACGAGTGGCTGCCCTCTGACCTCTGCGCCTAAGGACCTACACGAGTGGCTGCCCTCTGACCTCTGCACCTAAGGACCCCCACGAGTGGCTGCCCTCCGACCTCTGCACCTAAGGACCGACCGAGTGGCTGCCCTCCGACCTCTGCGCCTAAGGACCGACCGAGTGGCTGCCCTCCGACCTCTGCGCCTAAGGACCGACCGAGTGGCTGCCCTCTGCATCTAAGGACTGACACAAATGGTGCCCTCCGACCTCTATGTGTGCCGTGCCTGTGTGCACCCACAGAACGGGCATCAAGCAGCTCCAAGTTCAGACCCTAGGATTACACGACAAACAAGCAAGTCCACTCTTCCTTGCAAGTGGGACAGTATCACCTCCCATCCGTGGAACTCAGATCCCCAGAAGCTGAGCCCTGCTCTAAAGATGAAGGGAAGGGGTGGCCCCTTGAACTTGTCCAAGGCACAAGGCGAAGTGAAAACCAACAGAAGCAGTTGTTCCTAGAACTTAGAACACGGGCTTGTTCAAACAGATGGGCCTCACCCACGAGAAGTGGCATCCATCACGGTCCCCAGCCCTGCCCTGCTGAGGCCACTTCAGGCAAAAAGTGGCCACTTTGCTGGCCCCCAACTTTGCTGGCCACTGAGACACAGTTAATCTGCTGACGTAATTGAGGGCATAAATAATGCTACTGACAATAAGCGACCTGAAGGGAGGGGGGATGGACACGGCACAGGTCCCTTCCAGGAGCCATTTGTCAGCCTGGTCCTAGAGGTGTACAAATGACTCTGGGTCAGTGTGGGCGATGTCAACAGCCGAAGACAGCGCTGCAGCCACACGAAGGGGCAGGGTGAAGCCAGCAAGACGCTGGCTTCCTGTTGTTTTCACTATGGTCCCCATTCCAGAACAGCAGCCTCGGAGACCTGGCAGAGCCCCCTCCCACCACCACTCTGGCTTTTTCCCAGCCTCCTCCATTCTCTTGGGCAAGGGGCATCTGGGGTCCACTCAGCAACTGTCTTTCTCTCCTTGCTTAGGAAGGGCTCCTGCGATTCTACTTCTGTCACCAGTTGGGGACCAAATGTTGAGCCTGTTGGGACATTTCGTACCACAGTGTGGGGGAAAGCACAGCTACCTGTTTCCCTACCTCTCCCTGGAGGACAAAGTACCCCAGAAACACACCCTGGATAGCATCCAAGGTGAGTGTTGATGTAATGGAGACACATTTTCACCATGTCAGCAGCAGAAATAGTCTATGATGTATATGTGTTACCCCCCCACATATACATCATACACACCAAATTAGTATTAAAAACAAAAAACCAAAGGCAGAGCTGTCTTGTGCGATATTTGTCTTTGGGATTTCAGGCCAGCCCCCACTGAGGCTCCAGGGAGTCTGTTTAGCTTTAAGGATGCACCACCCTGGCCCTAATGAGCAATTCAGTAAGCCCCACAGACACAGGCGGTCGTGAGACTTGTGCCACCTAGTGGCTGTGAGAAGAGCAAGGCCAGTCCATTGTCCTTTGGGACCAGCCTGACTGGGGCACTAGAGTTCACAGGCTGTTTCCTGCAGTGCCTCTAGGGACTGTGGGTGACCTCTCGGCTTCAGGAATCAGCCACAATCAATGGGGAGGGCTACCTTCACAGAACCTCAAGGATGGGCTGTGATGAGCATACAGGTCCCCTAGCCTGGAATGTCTCTATTTCCAGATGTTAGCATTTTTTTAAAATATTTGTTTATTATGTATACAATATTCTGTGTGTCTGCCTGTAGGCCAGAAGGGCATCAGATCTCGTTTCAGACGGTTGTGAGCTGCCATGTTGTAGTAACAGGAGCGGCGGCGGGGCTGCGTCCCCAACACCCCAGCCGCCTGCCCGGCTGGCTTATGCCCTGAAATAATTACACAGACACTGTATTCTTTTAATCACTGCTTGGCCCTTAGCTCTAGCTCTTACTGGCTAATTCTGATATACCGATCAACCCATCTCTAATAATCTGTGAGCACCGGTCTTACCGGGAAGATTCTAGGTCGGAGCTTCATTGCGTGTGTCTGCCTGGGAGCAGGGCATGGCGTCTCTCTGAGGCGTCTGCTCCAGAGAGGAGAGCTGTCAAGTCTGACCTCACTTCCTCTTCCTCCCAGCGTTTTGTTCTGTTTACTCCTCCCACCTATCTCCTAACCAATGAGAGCCAAGCAGTTTCTTTTATTTTAACCAATGACCTTCCTCCATCACCATGTGGTTGCTGGAAATTGAACTCAGGATCTTTGGAGGAGCAGTCTGTGCTCTTAACTGCTAAGCCATCTCTCCAGCCCTTAGCATTTTTTTTTTATGACATAAGCATGTGCACATGCCTCGCCACTGTGTTGACGTCAGAGAACAATGCTCACGAGTGGGTTTTCTTTTCATGTGGGTCTGAACTTAGTTCATCAAGCACTTGCCCTTAATACTTAATGTTTTTATTTAATGTGTGTTTCGCCTGTATATCTGTGCACCGCTTGCATGCAGTGCCCAGGGAAGCCAAAAGAGGGCACTGAATCCTCTGGAACCAAAGTTATAGTGTGCTGCCATGTAGGGTGCTGGAAACTGAACCCCGGTCCTCGGCAAGATCAACAAATGTTCTAAAGCACCCCTCCACCTCACTTATCTTTTAAAAATCTGTGTATGTCCACGTGGCCACATGCCTGTGACTGCCACTCTACCATTCTTCCTGCAAAGGAGGACATGTGGATGAGCTCTGGGGCACAGGTGGGCTGCAAGGCCTTGCTGGAGCAGCCGCGAGTCCGTGCACGCAGGAAGTGAGTGTTCTAGTCCCAAGGCAACGGTGGCTGGAGAGCATCAATGGTACTGCAGGCTCTTCCTGGACAGCTACGGTGACCAGGGAAGTTTCTAGGGCCTTCTTTAGTACTGTTGTTTTGATGCAGCAAGAATTGAACCCAGGGTCTCATCCATGCTAAGTATGACCCTACCAGTGTTGGCATCTCAGGCATGTACCAAACCATCCAGCTCTGATATGCGGATTTGTCATCACTGTGGCTTGGATACGGAGACCCAGCCATACCATGTTAGAACCTCCAAGTTTTCCCTTAGGACATGTGAGAAATGGGTGTTTTCAAGTGTACCTCAGTACAGAATGAGAAAGAGGGTCAGGACAGTTCCCTTAGGCTTTAAAAAGGTTTATTTTTATTTTTTTCTTATAAGTTATTTTTATTTTTTTCTTATAAGTTTTCTTATAAGTTAAGGATGTCTTTGTCAGACATCAGAGAAGAGAGGATCATGTCTCTAAATCCAGAGCAGATGTCCCTTGTGCTTCTCAAAACCCACAGAATGCAAATGGTACCAGATGCCAAGGGGCAAGAACCGAAACAGAAAAATCCATGTGCTTGGCCATCAGTGCGCATTTCCAACAACTTCACCCACCCGGAGACTTCCCACACAGGCCACCACCGACCTGGGCCACCACGCGACAGGAACAAGTGATCTGGCCATTCCCGGCATGCAGAGGGCAGGCACTACAAAGACCAAGGGAGGGGACAGTAGGACCATGCATCTTGATGTCAACACCATGATGAAAAGTATGACCGAATCAGCTGGATGTGCTGGCTTGTGCCTGTAACCCCAGAACACGGGAGGCAGAGGCAGGGTGATCCTGAGTGAGCGCAGCCTGGGCAAAACTGTAAGAGCATCTCAAAGATGAAACAAAAAGAACCACGGAGTGGAGCTGAGCGAGGAATATATCTCTCATCTCAGCTGGGCTGTGACCAAAATATCTAGTCTTTCCCAAGCGGTCCACCTGCTGTCAAGTCTCGGCTCCAAGAGACTGTGAGAATGAAGTTACTAAGCCCGACTTGGCACCCGATGCAGCCTCGAAGCTCCAGGGCCCACAAGAGGGGCAGAATGGGGCAGCTTCAGGTGGAGGGGCGCTACCTGATTGGGCAGGGCATTTGTTGCAGGGGGATGGCAACCCTGGGCCTCTGCAATGCGTCGTTCGCTTGATGCCCAGTGCGTGCGTGTGTGGGGGTCTTCACACCACCAACCCCCAGGGAAGATAACTATACTTCCCCCCTTTATTCTAAGGAGCAGGACAGGCCAAGGCAGACGTCCACACACATCCTTAAACACAACACCGTGTTTCGTCTCCCACCTAGCTTTGTAGGCAGAGCAGAGCAGAACAAAAACCATGCACTTTACTCTGTGAGACATTTCAGTTTTAGTGTTTATTGGAGTCCATTGCTGGCCAGGCCCAGTGCTAGGGCTCCCCTCCCACACCTCACAACAGCCCTGTGAGGTAGGGTTCTTCTCGTACAGTCCAGTCCAAGGCCCCCGAGCTGCCCCTAGCTCTCATTTGTGTAGGGAGGACAAGGGGCTCCAACTTTTGCTTTGTTTTGGAAAATACAAAAGCTTTGGTCCCAATCCATACAAATCTTAAAAATTTGGGGGATTTTAAACTCTCATTCCCCAGTGTTTTTTTTTGTTTAAAGCCGTCATCCTTTGGTTTTTTTTTTTCTTTTTGGAGACAGGTTCTCATTCTGTAGGCCAGGCTTGCCCATACTGTATAGTTTAGGTTGGCTTCAAACTCACAGCATTTCTCCTGCCTCCTCTCCTGATTGTTGGGATTACAGGTGTGTACCACACCTGATTCCAAAATTTTCTCTTAACTTTGGAAAATTTAAAAATGGCCATTTGTGTGAGGCCTGGTGGTGAGCAATCACTTGGGTGTGTATTGTAGTTGACTCAGTCCCTCAATTGGCTCTGACAGGTGAGTCCTGACAGAGTGCCCACCTCGGAGAGCTGCTCTCGCCCCTGTCCACACCCCTCCTCAGGCCTGAGGGCCAAAAGGGAGAAATAAATCCCACGTTTCTGGAATACTAATTTCCAAGAAAAAAAATCTCAGCAGGTGGAGTTGGGCCCCAACCCACAGCGTTCAAGTCCAGAGTCAGCACGTAAGTCACACTTGATTCCAGACATCGCTCTTTGGTTCCAGGAAGCCCCAGCTCCAGCCCTGTGCGCTTGCTTCCCAGGCTCTTCTAGCCGGCACTCCCTGGTTGTGCTTGGTCCTGCAAAGACCTGTTTTATTGTCCTAGAGAAGCAACCCACTGTGGCAGGCCACAGGGCTGGGGTTCCACGCACAGCTTAAAGTTCAGCACCCCCAGTCCTAGCACTGCCAGCAGCCAGATCTAGTTGTGGACAGCCCTTGTGCCCCACCCATGTGATTAGCCACCCTGGGAACAGCAAGGGCAGGAGACACCAGCAGGTCTGTCTAGCCACTGCACTCTGCAGAAACACTACCAGACTTACCCAGGCTAAACTCAAGACCGCTACTACAGTTCCTCCTGTCTAGAAGCCTGACGAGGCTGGCAGAACCTGGTACTCCGACATCATCCTCTTCATTCCCTGCTTGCACCTAAAGCCACGTTCATGAAGAAGTAACAGCCCACACCTTCTTTAACTCATAACTTCGTAACTGCTACGGTCCGTTTAGAATGCAGATTCGAGACCTGAACTTTTCATTCCGTAGAGCTGAGAAAGGAGCTAGGCACAGTGGTACCTGTGATCCCAGCTCTCAGGAAGTTGAGGCGGGGGACCGCTCTAAATTTGAGGCCAGTGCTGGCTATATATTGAGTTCTAGGGCAGCCTTGGCTGTAATGTGAATCTGTACTTCCCCCAAAGCCACCAAAAAGTAAAAAGCAAACAGAAGCGAGGGCAGACCTGGAACCTGACATCACATTCCTGCACAGACCGAGAAAGAAAAGGCACATCACTGGGGTGGGGGACCGGGGGAGGACCCACTGTCTCCCTGGGGCCTCTCTACCTGTTGCTGCTAACTCTGGGGAGGGGAGACAGGGGAGCCCCTGGCAGACAGCACAGCTCCAGGCGCAGACTGATGCCTGGCGGCTGACGCAGCATCTTATACCCTTGTGCTTTTCTGGGCACGGGAGTAGCTACACTCTCCTTTAAAACAACAAACCAAGCCACAGTTAGCGGACGGGGACAGTAGGAGACAGAGCATTTAATGACACAAATGAGATTGCCTTCCTTGGCTCCAGGCTGCCCCGGCACATTGCCAGAAAAGGTGCAGAGCAGAAACTGCCTCTCCCTCAAGATCCCCATGGAGAACAAGACCCCACACAACAGTTCCCCATGGAGAAAGCTAGTTCCAGAATGATTCAATCTGGAAAGAGAATATAAACTGGAGGAAAATGGTCCAGGTGGGGCTGTCTCAGTGGGCGGCTGGGCCCTGCCCCTGCAGGATCACTGCACACAGAGCCGTCTTCATTCGGGCCCTGCCATGAGACCTGACCACTCTGCTTGCTATGGGGTGGCTCTCCTATGCTGGCTTGGCACATCACGCATGCAAAGCAAGGAGACGCCAGACTTCACCAGTTAATTTTGGCAAGAAAAAAAAAATTAAAAAAAAAAGAGTGAGAGAAAATAAAAAGCTAAAATTCATAAGCAGGATTAAAGTCACTGAAGTGAAAACAGTGTATTTTCTCGACAGTATGGATAAACTAGAACTACAATCTCTTCGCTTTAAAATCTCTGCCATCCTCTCCCTCAATTCAGGTCAAAGTTCATAGCAGCAATGCACAAGTCCTCTGCCAGGCCAGTGTCCTCTGCTCCTGGGCCAGAGTTCACAGGTCAGGATCAGTCAGTCCGGAGAATCATGGGAGGATGTTCGCTGTCTTCATCTAGGCGCAGGGCGCTGGCTTCATCCTCCAGGCAAGTGCCCCCCACGGCACCCAGGTCCTCTGTGTAGGCTGCAAAGAGATAAGTGTGCCATCCTCACAGAACCTGCCCAGTTACTGATGCTGTCTGTGCACCAATGACAGGCTGCGTCCTGGAGATGGCCTCAGTTATGGCTTTGGCCACACTAAGACCTTTCCAATCCAGTCAGAAAACTTAGGCCTCTAGAATCTCAGACAGAGCCAAATGACATCACCCACTTCCCAGCATGCACCACAGCACAACACAAGTCCTGCAGAGTAAACAGTGGTAACTTAATGAGTGACCAATGAGCCTTTAGAGGACTCTAGCTGGAGACAACACAGATCATGTGTTATGGCTGAAGGATGCTTCCAACATGGGAGATAGCACCTCTCTTGCTAGCAAACCCCTTGAGTTTAGGGATGGAGAGGGGCGTGCCTGAGCGAGCTCAGGTGTCAACACTAGTGGCCTCTGCCCATGATCCATAAAGGACATGCTAATTACAGAGGTGGAAGTTGGGTGGGCTCACACACAGACAGAGTCACTGGCCACGATGACTGCCTTTTCCCCCAAAATGAAGACTATAAGCTAACTTTCACAAGCCTTGGAAGGAAGCTCTGTCCCACAGCTCAGCAGGAAGAGGCAACTCCGGTGACAACACGGTACACAAGAATGTGGAAGCAGTTGCTCAGTTACCTTCTAAGTTGGTGTCCTGCCCTTTACCAAGCCTCGTTGGGGAGGAGGGCACATAGGCACCTTTGGCAGCTGCTGCGCCGTACGTCTGCGTTACTAAGGGGCAGTCGTGAGAGGCAGAGTCTACAATTTCACTGGTCGTCTCCATACTGCCATCGAGCCTACAGACAGCAAATGAACAGGGTCAGGCTCACTGTTCTAAGCCGAGTATGCTGGCTCCTCAAAAATCTCAGGTTGAAGCAGAAGGATTCCTCAAGTGTGAGGTCAGCCTTGTGTGCAGAGCAGGATTTGTCTCAAACAAGTTGTTCCCAGAGGGCAGATGGACACAGTATGCATAGCACATGCTGGGACCTGAGGAGCTAGTCAAGGAGGGAGTGCCACAGACGCCTGCTCCCACCGGACAGAACACATCCACCAACACCAAGAATCTGCCCCCTGGGATTTCCGCACAGTGACTTTAACACAGGAAGTCTGGTAAAGTCACACACATCTCAATCACCAACTGCAAATTTCCCACTTGCATCCTGAGGTGGGGTGGCAGGCTCCTGTGGGGCCACCTTACTGTAAACCCTGAGCCTCACCCTCAGCAAGGGCCTGGGGCCACCCAATCATCACACACAGACCATCAGTTTCAGGTGTCTTTCCTCCCTGGCCTTTGAACGGTCCTGTACCAGCAAGGGAAAGTAGAGGCTCTTAGCACCAGAAAAGTAAATTTCAATGGGGAGATGGTGCTGGTCAATGACACAGGCCAGCAGACTGGCCTTAGGGGGATGAAAGCACAGACCTACCGCAGTGCCCGCAGCTGCAGACTGCCATGCAGATCAGCCTCACCTGTGCTGACGCATCAGGGCACACTCGCCACCTTCCTGGGGGTCCAGGTTGTACATGTATAAATAGCCATCTGATGCTCCCACCAGCAACCGTGGGATCTTCTGAATTCTAAAGAAAAGCAGCCCATATTTTAGAAGGAAGACTTTTTTCCCTTTCACAAAAGGCGTCTCACTAAACCTACATCTCAGTCGGGCTAGGAAGAAACCCACCAGCGCACTGGATGAAGGCAGTACCTGGGCTCCTCAGAGTGAAGCTGGTAAGGCCAAGGGTGGCCTGGGTGTGAGCACACACTGAATCCCAAAGAGCAGGTGCTGGAGCAGGGTAGCTGTCAGTTTCTCTGGTCACTAAGAGAGGGTATTTTCTCTCTTTCCTGTGTATATACACGCACTCATCTATACACGCCCGTGGAAGCCAGACGAGGGTGTGAGATGTCTACTCTACCATACTGGGCTTTATCCCACTGAACTGGATGTAGGCAGCCAGCAAGTCCCAGTGACCCATTTGTCCCAGCCTGTAAGCTTTCAAATATGCGTGTGCTTATTCTAGCAAAGCACTAAACTGCAGCCTTTTAGCTATTCGAATCGGAAAACATGTCAATTTCCAGAGCCAGAGCTGTGCTATATCACTCATCTTACAGACGAGCGTCCCAACTCCTGGATGCTGCCATTCCACAGTGTCTACTTCCTATTGTCTGACTTAATGTTTCTCATCAACACAAATACCCTGCAAAATGCAAAATGAAGTTCTGTGGCGAGGATGCCAGAAGACACCAGGTCTCAGGCCTGGAGGTCTTCCCGCTCTAGGCAGTACTCGATGGAACCCAGGCCTGGACAGGTTGGACAGGGTCACACACACCTCTGCAACCTGGCAACAAGCACCGTGGCTCTGCTCCCTGGACCTGATGTGCAAGGGCAGAGGGTGGGGCCCAAGCTCAGTCTATACTCACGTGGTTAATGAGCAGATGTTTTTATGGCCACAGAATGGTAGGCGGACAGTGGCAAAGGCTCTGCCCTGGTTGAACATTTCTGTCACTTGTGAGGGCAGGTAGCTGGTAGATGCCATAAGCACCTTCCCGAAGTAGCCAGTCCAGGTGGTGGGCTCTTCTGGAGGTCTAGAAGGAAGCACCGTCACACAGGGGAGGCTGGAACCTCACTGAGAATGACAGCCCTACAGTCCTAGACCCACTGACCAACCCTCCACACTTCACAAAAGATCGGCTGTGCATAGCACAAGCACAGAGCATCCTGTTTTCCCCCTGCCAGGTTGCTATGACAGCATACCTCCAGGAGCATGCGCTGGAGCAGCAGCCCCCAAACCAGACTCATTCAAGTTCCCATCATATGTTTCTTTAGCATGTGCACTCGTGAAAGGAAGAGACAAGTCGCTACCACACACTTCTGTTGTAGGGACTTAAAGTTTAAGATGGAAGCACCCACCTCCTTGATGACCTGTGAGCAGGTCAGAGCTGTGACATTCACTCCAGGGGCTGGCTGATCCCAGATGCCCCAGTACAGAGGGTGTGGAGTGGGGACAAACAGCAACTCATGACAACCTTGAAACCCTGTTTCCTGGGATCATACCTTGGCACCCCAGCACAGAGGTCTCATGATGAAGCTGGGCTTGGTGATGCCGTGCCCACTCTATAGCCATACCACATCTGTACCCAGAAATGGTGCCACAGAGCAGAGTGGCTCTGTGCCATGCTTTCTAGAGAGTGTGCACAGTTTATTTTTTTTTCTGTTTTTTTTTTTTTTTTGGTTTTTCGAGACAGGGTTTCTCTGTAGCTTTGGTGCCCGTCCTGGAACTAGCTCTTGTAGACCAGGCTTGGCCTCGAACTCCCAGAGATCCGCCTGCCTCTGCCTCCCAAGTGCTGGGATTAAAGGCGTGCGCCACCACTGCCCAGCTGCACAGTTTATTTTTAAATTAATTCAAAATCTTATTGTGTGAGTGTGCAAATGCTCGAGTATGCTTGTGGAGCCAGAGGACAATGTCCATGAGTATATTTCTCTCTTCCCACCACCTGGTTCCCAGGGATGAGACTTGGGTTGTCAGGCTTGACACCTTTACCCACTGAGCCATCTTATCAACCCTTAAAATTAGAGCCCTGCTAGCACAGTGGCAGCATATCCCTGCAACAATGCGGAGACCCCGAGTTTGATTCCCAGTGTCTCCCACCCCCAACAAACCATGTTAGAAAAGCTTGCTTTTAGCTGAGCAGTGGTGGCACACACCATTAATCCCACACTCAGGAGGCAGAGGCAGGTAGATTGCTGAGTTCAAAGCTAGCCTGGTTCTACAGAGTGAGTTACAGAACAACCAGGGCTACATAGAGAAACCCACCTTGAAAAACCGAAGAAAGAAAAAGAGGGAAGAAAAAAAAATGTCTCTGTAACTCACTTTTCCCTTACGGCCTCAAGTTTGAAGATATGCACAGTTTCGGTGTTGCTGGATGCGGAGAGAAACATGCTGTCCATGCTGAAGGCCAGGGAGCAGATGCTCACACACCTGAGGAACAGGGAGGGTGAGATAGGGCTCAGCTGCGCCTGCCAACACAGAACACACTAGCAGCAGCTGGGGGTGAGGGAGCACAGCTGTGCCTTCTCAGGAACTTTAACTGTGGCCAACTGAGACAATCTTGTCAGAGGCACTCGGCCGTACAGAAGTCTTTCTGTTCTTGGCCACCTCCTCAGAAGACAGGGGGACTTTCTTGCGATAAAACCAGTAAGAACAATATTTTTGCTTTCTGAGATGAGTCTCACTGTGTAACCCTGGCTAGCCTGGAACTCAGTATGCAGATCAGTCTGCATACTTCAAGCTGGATGTGGTGGCTTACACCCTTAATCCCAGCACTTGGGAGGCAGAGGAAGGTGGATCTCTGAGTTTGAGACCTGCCTGGTCTACAGAGTGAGTTCCAGGACAGCCAGGGCTGTTGGGGATTGCAGACCACCAGACCTGAATTTCTTGTAAAACAACTTGTTTTCCTCTGCTCTGAGCACGAGACCCTGATGGCAGGGGAGTGGGTTCTGATGAGTCTGCAGCTGAAAGATCCAGAGAGCTGGGGCGTGGCCAGAGGCCTATATAAGTTTCCCCTGAGTACAATAAAGTGGACATTCTTGTATCAAGAATAACCTGTGTCCCCATGTCTGTCTGTACGCGTGTGTTTTTAAGTTTCTAGCCCAGTTCCCAGCTCGCGTACCATACCACAGTGCAGGTGCTACACAGAGAAACCCTGTCTTTTGGGGGGGGGGGCATTGCAATCATGCAATCATTCCCTCCCCTTTGTCCCTGGCATGTACTCGGATTAGACTACTTCCCTCTGCACTCCCACTTTTGAGGCAGGGCCTTACTATATAGTTCTAGTGTCCTTGAACTCAGTCTTCAGTCCTCCCAAGTGCTGGGATCCTTCAGTCTCTGCCTACCTGTTACTGGGACAGAAGATGCGAGCCACTACAGTCAGCTAAGAAAAATTCTTCAACAAACATCTTTAATTTATTTTTATTTCGATTCCAAATAGCCAAAACTGTGTGGCTGTGTGGAACCAGTTTTAGGTGTGGTGGTTTGAATAGGAATGGCCCTCAAAGATTCATGTGTTTGAATGCTTGACCCATAGGGACTGGTACAATTAGGGGGTGTCACCATGGAGGCAGGCTCTGAGGTATCACATGCTTAAGATATGCCTAGCGTGGCAGTTTCCTGCAGCCTGCAGATCAAGATGGAGAACTCTCAGCCCCTTCTCCAGCACCATGTCTGTTGGCACACTGCCATGTTTCCCACCATGACAATAATGGATTAAACTTCTGTGATGTGGAAGTGTCATATATCAATCTGTTGATTTCATTGGTTAAGCAATAAAGAAACTGCTTGGCCCTCATAGGTTAAAACATAGCTGGGAGGAGTAAACAGAACGGAAGGCTGGGAGAAAGAAGCTGAGTCAGAGAGTCGCCATGATTCTCCCACTCCAGGCAGACGCAGGTTAAGATCATTCCTGGTAAGCCAGCTCGTGGGCTACACAGATTATAAGAAATGGGCTAGTCCAGGTGTGAGAGTTAACCGAGAAAAGGCTAGATGTAATGGGCCAATCGGTGTTTAAAAGAATACAGTTTCCGTGTAATTATTTCGGGGCATAACCTAGAGCTAGCTATGTGGGCGGCCGGGTGACGGGGACGCAGCCCCGCCGCTCCTATTACTACACTTCTGAACTGTAAGCCAGCCTCACTTAAATGCTTTTCTTTGTAAGAGTCGCTGTGATCATGGGGTCTCTGCACAGCAACAGACACTGACTAGGACAGCGGATTAGGATGCAGCTGTAGTGGCTGACCGGGTAGGTCAGCCAGCAGTGCTGATGATGTTTTAGAGCATCCCCCCAGCAAGTACCTCCGAGGTCACTAACATTCCACAGCCTAAATACACACATTTCCTCTTAATCCTTCCAGTGTTTCCAATATCCCCATATTGATGGAGTGTATGCAGCAAGTGGCACATTCTGAGCTGTTGCCTGAGTGCTTGCCAATGGGTGAGGGATGCCAGGTCTACCCTAGGAGGACCAGGTCCCATGGCTAGACTCAGGTCCCACACAGATGGCATGTGGGGGACAATGAGGGTGCAGAGAGGCTCCTGGCAGACACTGGACACAGGAGAATCATCTAGGTGTGTATGAAGAAGACAAAGGCACAGTCCCGGAAGGACACTAGCATCTGGGCTGTGCCTCTTCTGAAGTGCTGCAGACAGAGCCATTACTGTACAGCCCAGGCTGGGGGAGACTGCTACATAGTCCTCCTCTGGTTCAGGCAGGCTCACAGATGTGAAGCCAAGCCGCTTTCACTGTGATGCTTTATCCTGCCCTTCCAAGACCAGTTCAGGAGGGCGCTGTGACTGAGCTGCTTGTCTTCAGAGACTGCAACCCACAGGGACGCTATGTAAGCATCCTGGAACCTGTGTACTCACCTCTTCACTCCTCTTCGGAACTCGAACAGCTTTTGTCCCTCTGGAATGGAAAATACCCTGATCACAGTCCCCTGGGTCAGAGAGAGGAAAAGGGGGGGAAGAAAACAGAATTTTTTTTTTTTTTAAATATTTATTTATTTATACAATGTTCTGTCTGTATGCCTGCAGGCCAGAAGAGGGCGCCAGACCTCATTCCAGATGGTTGTGAGCCACCATGTGGTTGCTGGGAATTGAACTCAGGACCTTTAGGAAGAGCAGGCAATGCTCTTAACCACTGAGCCATCTCTCCAGCCTGAAAACAGAATTTTAGCAGACCAAAAACATAACAAAAAAAACGCCCTTCCTGCTTTTTCACACAGCTCCACATGCGAACAAGCCGTACTGGCTATTTCCAGGAGCAGCTTGGCTTGGCGGAAGGGGGGTCTGGCCTCCTCTCTGAGCTCCAGGCCTGGGGTAGCACACCCTTGCTGTCACAGACCACATTACATCCTATCCTTGCTCACTGCTTAAAGTCAGTCTACCGATCCAGACACAAGCAGCCTTGAAGCCATTTGGAGTATACTAAAGCACCACGCCTCCACCCATATAGCCTTTATTGGAATACTTATGCTAATAATTAAACACACATACTTGGGATTTACATGACTTAAACACACCATTACCTCCAATATGCAAGAGACAACATCAATGTTTCAATACAGTGATGTTTAAAAATATTACAGCCATTGTAATTGTAAATGTTTTTTGTTGTTGTTTTGTATATGTGGATTTAAGACCGGGTTTCTCTGTTAATAGCCTTGGCTGTCCTGGAACTTGACTGGTAGACCAGGTGGCCTCAGAGATCTACCTGTTTGTGCCTCTGAGTGGGATTTGTGGCATTGCTGTTTTTGAGACAAGGTCCTACTATGTCTCTGGTTAGCTTGGGACTCATATGTAGGTCAGACTGGCTCTGAATCCAGAGACCTACCTGCTTCTTGAGTCACTACCACGTCCGATGCTTTCCTATTTTATGCCACAAACAAGCATTTGCTTTTTTTTTTAATTTGGTAATGTGTGTGTACTTTTGTGGGTGCATGCAGCATAGTGCTCATGAGCCAGATGACAGCCTGCAGGAGTCAGTTCTCTCCTATCATGCTTCAGAAATTGAACTCAGGTCCTATGTCAGCCTTCTCTACATATGTACATGCACCTGTGCATATATGAACATGTTCATAAACACCAACATACATACTTGTGGAAACATTTCACTGGCCCCTGCAGTATGTCAAACAGTGGCACACTGCTACAGTTTCAAGGTCCCCAGCCAGTGGCACTAATGTGTGGCGGTGGAAGCTTCAAGAGATAAGGCCGAGAGCAAGTTCATCTAATCTGTTAGCATGTCCTTAAAGGGAACATGGGGTGCCAGTTCCCCCTCTCTTCTCCTAGCTACCGTATGAGCAGCTTTTTTGGCCATGGGACAGGTTCAAAGTGACCGAGCTTACTCAACACTAACTAATCCATTTGTCTTCCATAGAGGTTGCTTCCCTTGGCCCATTCTCGCAGGGTGGAAGGCTAACATTGTGGATAATTTACACTGTGGTATGCATCACAGTGGGCTCTTTGTGTTTTTCTGTGCATTGGGCAATAGAAAAACCTGCTTGGAACTTGGACCACGTGACCAGAATGAGCAAGGTTTGTGGAGACTGTGGAACCAGGTTTCCCTCAGCCATACCTTCTCAGAAGCAGTGGCAAGCTTGGTCCCACTTGCGTCAAAAGCCAGGGCTGCTAAGGGACTGTCATGAGCCGGGATCATGTTTGCAGCTCTCTGTAAAAGGGAAACCAAGAAAACACGACTATTACACAAGAGCCTTGTCCCCAGGCTCCACTGGGTCATCAGGTGGGAACGGCTGTAAGAACACCATTCCTAGTATCAACCTGAGTAGCGGCAGCCCCATGTCAGGCAGGCTGTGGAAACACTGCTCAGACTGCAACGAGCACGCCTTGGAGCTCAGCACTGAGCGCTGGTGAGACACAGGCAGCTTAGCCAGATCCGCTCTGCCACCTAAGGAGAGCACCAGGGAAAGCCATGCTGCTGGGCCAAGGGTGCACTGCATGTCTTCCCAACAAAACACATCCATCAGAGCCTCACAAGGACCTCACCAAGTTAATGGTGTCGAAGACCTGCACCTCTCCGATGGTCGCACTCCCTGGGTATGCCAAGTAGCAATTGTCGTTGTTTATTGACAGTGCACACAAGCCTGTGGAAACACATGACAACTGAGTTTAGGATACTGTTTAGTGTCAGAGCGGAGTTCATAATTCTGAAAAAAACAAAACAAAACAATAAAAAGTAGCAGCTAAACCTTGTCTGCACACTCACAAGTTCTGCGTCCCAGGCCACACTGCCTGCCAGCGTCACTCAGAGATGAAATGACTTTGGTTAGGGATGACCAGCAGGCTGGGTTAATACAGATCCGACGACCACTGGGCTCACACATTCACAAGAGGGCCCCGCTGGGATGGAGGCTCAGTAGGACTGGACCAGGGGAAAGGCTGTTCAGTTCACACCTACCACATTTTATACTTGCCTCATGTGTGCGGACCAGAGAGGAAATTCCCACCTATGGCCATCTTTAGTACATTTGTTTATTGAGTGTGCATGCGTGTGTGCCAAGGTGTGTGAGTCAGAGCACAACTTAAAAGAGTTGTTCTCTCCTTCCACCACGTGTGTTCTAGAAGCGGCACTCAGGTGCTCAGACTTAGCAGTAAGTGCCCATTTACTTGCTGAGCCAACCCACTGGCCTGCAGTTATCTTTAAAAGGCCCCCCCAAAACAAGGACCTTCCTTTTTTTAAAAAATAAATTATAGGGGGCTAGAGATATGGCTCTGAGTTTAAGAGTACTGATCGCTTTTTCAGAGGATTCAGGTTCAATTCCTAGTACTCACAGGGCAGCTGTGACTCCAGCTGTGACTCCAGTTCCAGGGAACCCGATAACCTCACCAGACATACATGCAGGCAAAACACCAATACATATAAAATTAAAAAAAAATTCTACTTGTTTATTTTTGGTTTGTTTGTATGTGCGTGCGTGTGGCTGGTGATATGCATGCTACAGTGCAGGTGGAAGGTCAGAGGGCAAGCTGCAGGAGTTGGTTTTCTCCTCCCATTTCATGGATTCTAGGAATCAAACTGACGTGGTCAGGCCTGGCGACAAGTGCCTTTACCTGTCGAGCCATCTCACCAGCTCAGGATCTCCTGAGCAATGGCTTACCTGCAGGGTTTGGAGGTGTCTCTCGGATGGTATGAAGTACCTTCATGTCCCGGATGTTGTGTATATAGAGTGACTCCTCCAGACACACAATGAGCCTCTAGAAACAGTGAAAACAAAGACCACCAAGCATGAAGGAAGACTGGGGCATCATGTGCCAAGTTCCAACTGAGCTGACTCCTGGATCAAGATACTCTCCACTTCTAGGACACGATGTGGGCTGCGTACAGAGCTCAAGTGTGTGCCGATCAGGTTATAGGCCCATTCTCATCAGCTCCCATAACTACATATGACAAGAGTACTGCGGATTCTAACAAGGTGACTTAATTCAGTACTATGTGCTTGGGTGATGGGGGAGATCTGTAAAGGCAAACTGCTCAGAAATCTAGGGTGAGTGTTACAGACTATTCCTGTCCATGGTGTGCAAATGTATTATTGAGACTGCTATACTAAAGAACTGAACATTCAAGAGGAGGACTTCCAGGCAGACAGAACTCTGGGAGAAGAAAGGCGGAATCGCAAGACAGAGAGGAAACAGCATGTGCAGTACAGGGTAAAGGTAACTACATAAAGAATGTAGATTAAAAGATATGGGTTAATTTAAGTTATAAGAGCTAGTCAGAAACAAGCCTAAGCTATCGACTGAGCTTTCATAATTAATAAGAAATCTCTGTGTTTTGATTTGGGAGCTGGCTGGCAGTTGACAGGACAGATAAAAAACTCACAACAGGTGAGGGCTGAGGAGATAATAGCAGTTACTGTGTGAGTGTGAGGGACAGCCGTTCGGACCCCCTAGGGCCCACATAACGCCGGATGCGGCAGTGCCATTACGGCAAGATGGAAGGTGGAAATGGGAATTCCCTGGAAGATCATTAGCAGCCTGGTGTACACAGAGGCAAGCAAGACACCCTGCCTCAAATAAGGTAGAAGGCAAGTGTACAGACACACACACACACAAACCTAACAACATGGTGAGCCCAGTCAAGTACACAGGCCCATCATCTACCTACTGCAGAGACTGAGGCAGGAGCACGGCAAGTTTGAGGCCCCATTACAAAATAAGTAAAAAGGGGCTGGAGATGTAGCTTAGCAGTAAAAGTACTTGCCTCTCATGTGTGAGGTCCACCCTGAGTAGCACAAAAAACAAAAAAAAACAACAACAAAAACCTACAAACCCCCAAAACCTATGAATGAGGCATGGGTAAAATACAACTAAGAGCACGGGGATCATGAAAAGTATGAAACGTTACTGTGTGCACAGACTGATTATTTTGTTGTAAACTCTTAGCTCTTTTGTATGTGCATGTATGCATGTGTACTGTGTGTGCTAGTTCCTGAGGAGGCGGAAAAAGGGTGTGAGATCCCCCTGGAGCTAGAGTTACAGGTGGCTCTGAGCCACATGATGTGGGTGGTGGGACTGAACTCAGTCCTGATTTTAAAGAGAGGACACTGGAGCTTCTAGATGCTACTGCTGGGACTGATTTCTGTGAGGGACTTGGCACACACTTCACATCAGCTATATTGGAGAACGAATCTGCTATGCTTTAAACTTGAAAAGTATTATATCCCATAACTTCCCAGCTGAACTAACTGATGGATGGGGCCAACTCCCAGTTCAATCAGGTAACCAGGACGCACATGTCTGGTTAACTGCTTTAAAAACAATGCAGCCTCTGGAATCTGACTGCTGCTCCACACAGAAAACACTGGAGGCTCTTCTGCAGTGGCTACTGTATGCAAACTGTGGCCAAGACTCTCAGGAAACACACACAGCAAATGCTCCACACAAGGGGCTTGTTCTGTTGGTTTGGGGAAAAATATATATCACAGAAGGAAAAGATGGAAGATACTCTTTAAAAGTATCGTTTATAAAAGCAAAAGAAGGCACTGCATAAAAAGCTGATGCTATCCCTGGACCCGCATCCAGGGAGACAGTAACCGACAATAAGACTAGTGTCCTGAGGACAAATGGAGTGGGCTGGGGCAAAGCAGTGTCATGCTTAGGACTACTGGATCAAAGATGCTGAGAATGGAGCTAATGGTCTGCCTGAGCAAGTGTGTTCTGGAGTTGGAGGCAGAGGCAGATGGATCATTGTGAATTCAGGGCCAGTCTGGTCTACATAGCAAGTTACAGGACAGCCAGGGCTACATAGACACCCTGCCTCAAAAACCCAAAGAAAAGACATTCAGGAACCTAGAAATGATAATGATGAAGAGTCAAAAGCCCAACAGAGTGAGACATGGGAGGAACACACCTCCGCCCACTACAATGCTAGGGTTAGAGGTACCCATGGCCAGCCTGGGTTTTTATGCTGGGGATTCAGGCTCAGGTCATTGTACTTATGCAGCAAGACCTCTCTGAGACATTTTCCCAGCCCTACTCATATTGAGATAGGCTCTCATACTCCTGATCTTCCTGTCTCTATCTCTCAGAGTGCTCAGATTACAGGTGTACAGATTACACTTAAGCCGGTTTTACGCTGTGCTTGGGACGGTACCTAGGACTTGGGTTCTCTCCCAACTGAGCTGCTTACTAGTACGAGGTGCCACGCACCTGCCTGTTCAGCTTCACAGCCAGTATCGTGTTGGAGTAGCTGTAGTTGCATATTTCAGTTCCCTTCTTGAAGTGGCAAACTTTCAGTTTCCTGGGAGCTTTGAGGCTGACGATGGCTACCAAGCTGCTTGAAAACAATCTCTCCACGATGCACACATCTTCTGTGTCAGCTGGAATCAGAGAAGAAGAACACATACAGGGACAATACATCTCCCAGTCAACCACCCATCCACCCACAGACACAGGTGCATGTACTTCTAACAGGGACATGACACTGAATGCTGTAAGGGATACATGGGCTCCCATGTTCCCAAGACTCACAGGACAGCAGGGGGGATGGAAAGTCTCATCATCTAGAGCCATGGCTGCTGGCACTATAAATACAGCTCACACCCTATGTGCAAACTCAGATGCCAAAGCAGAATCATGAAAGCGTGTCTTTAAATACCCTCTGCTGCTGGCAGGACTTCAAAACACACTCATTACTTTTATTTGTTGGTTTATTTATATATTGTGGGTGTGCATGTCTGCTGTGACAAGTGTGGAGAGGTCAGAGGAAAATTTGTGGATGCCTGTTCTCCTGGGGTTCCAACCTAGGTTGTCAAGCTTGACAGCAAATGTCTTTATGCACTGAGGCATCTCACTGGCCCACCCTTACTCAAACAGGGCCAAGAAACATGACACTGCAAAGGGGGCGCAGGCTAACCACTGAACCACAGCTTGCAGACACAAGGGGAAAGAACCATGCTGTTGCTACATTCAGTGAGTTGAATTGATAAATGTAGCTCTGTTTGCAATTATTTAAGTTAAGGAGCATTTGTGTGTCTAGGTAAGCACATGGTTTCATCATGTCTGCCTGACCGGAAAGGCAATATGCATTAACACACTGGACGTAAGCTAGAACTGGACACACCCATTTTTTGCTAAAAGTGTGAGAACCAATGGAATATGAGTAAAATCAAAGCATGATCCTAAGCTCTTTACAGTTCAGTCATGGCACTTTTACCCATATGATACAAATCATATTTGCTTCTTTTCCAAAGCAGCAAGCTTTCATTTCAAGGATCAAAACACAGTGGCTGCCACCACTGCAGAACAAGCCAGAGGGATGGAACCAGGAGGTGCGTACTATGCTGCAGAAGACTCGCAGAGCGGCATCCTGCCCAGATGTGCCTGGCAACAAAGGGTACAGGTGACACTGCCGGCTCTTAGAGGAGGCAGAGATTTTATACACAACAAGCACCCAGAACACAGCCAACCAAGTTGGGCAGAGAGACCTGGGACCCAGAATGTCAGTATCTGTGGCACAAAGCAAGGATCCTCCTTCAAGAAACCCCATGGCATCTACCACGATAAACTTTCTAGGCAGGAAGAGCATCATGAGTGTGTAGCTCAGGGGATACCCGGAATGCACAAAGCCTGGGTAGATTTTCAGCAACACAAACTGGGCAAGGTGTATGTATACACCTGTAATCACATCACTTGGAACGTGGAAAAGTGATCGGTTCACAGCTGCCAGGTGTGGTAACACACACCTCTTGTCCTAGCACTCAAGATGCAGAGGCAGGTGGATCTCTTGTGACATATGTAAACATCCTGGTTTACATAGAGTTCTAGGCTAGCCAAAGTCACATAGTGAGACCCAATCTTAAAAAAGGCTAGAGCTGGAGAGGTGGCTCAGCAGTGAAGAGTTTCTGTATCAGGTCCCAGCACCCACATCTGACTCGCAACTGGCCTGGAACTCTACCTCCAGGGGATCTGATGCCCTCCTCTGACCTGAGGGCACCTGCACTCCTGTGCATACAAACACATCCTTAATTCAAGCACGAGAACCTCTCCCCAACGGCACCCATGAACAAAGCAGGGCATGGTGGTGTACTGGGGAGGCAGAGACATGAGGACCCGTGCAGCTCAATGGCTAGCTAGCCCAAAGAGTGTTAAAGTGTCAAGCTGGACTCTACATACCAGCCCTCCAACACACACACACACACACACACACACACACACACACACACACACACACACACACACAGATGTAGTGGCACTAGAAGCGAGAGGATCCCTGTAAATTTGAGGGCATACTGGTATACATAGTAAGTTCAATTGGCTCTTGCTGTCAGTGGTGATGAGGACTGGCTTCAATAGCCTCGAAGACGCAGAAAGGACCAGATTCGAGTTTTGGGAACTGTCACAGGAGCCCCTATGTGCTAACCCAAGCTGGCACTTCAGCAGACACAGGTCAAAGACCCAGGATCCTGCTACTTAATAATGCCAGGAGCAATAAAATCCAATAAGACTAAATTAAAACTGTGGGAAACTCCACCCCCTTCTCAGTGAAGAGGAGGGAGGATCCCAGCCAGGTCCAGAGGCCAGTAGGAGATCAGGTCATCTGGGGGACGGCCTGGTGTTCCCTGCTGTGAGCACCAAACTCTCTCTAGAGCAAGGGTCATTACTGGCTTTGAGGGCAGGGCAGAGGTGGAAGGTTTCCTAAGTGCAAGTGTAGCTTGCTAAAGCAGAGCCAGCAGCGGGCACAAGAAGGATCTGGGACATCACAGCCAGGAATTCAAACCCAGTCAACTGGAGGAAACCAGTGCTACAGAGGCAGACAAAACAACTTCTGTTCAGGCTGGGTGCGGGGCTCACACCTACAGTCGGCACCAGGAGGCCGAGGCAGAGGACTGTTGCAAGTCTGAAGCCAGTCATCATTACACAGTGAAACTCCGTTTAAAAGAGTAAAAAACAGATTCAAATGTAATGCCCATCAAAATTACAGCAAAATTCTTCAGACCCTGAAAGAACGGTACTCAACTTCATATGGAAAAGCAAAAAACCCAGGATAGCCAAAACAATCCTGTACAATAAAAGAACTTCTGGGGGCATCACAATCCTGGACTTCAAACTCTACTACAGAGCTACAGTACTGAAAACAGCCTGGTATTGGCATAAGAACAGACAGGAGGACCAATGGAACCGAATAGAAGACTCGGATATCAATCCACACATCTTCAAACACCTGATCTTTGATAAAGAAACAAAAAATATCAAATGGAAAAAAGAAAGCACATTTAACTAGTGGTGCTGGCATAACTGGATACCAACATGTAGAAGAATAAAAATAGACCCATATCTATTACCATGCACAAAACTCAAATCCAAATGGACCAAAGACCTCAACATAAAGACAGCCACACTGAACCTTATAGAAGAGAAAGTGGGAAATACACTTGAACGCATTTGCACAGGGAACCACTTCCTAAACCCCAGCAGGACAGACACTGAGAGAAACAATAAATGGGACCTCCTGAAACTGAAAAGCTTCTGTAAAGCAAAGGACACAGTCAACAAGACAAAATGACAGCCTACAGAATGGGAAAAGATCTTCACTGACCCCACATCAGATAGAGGTCTGATCTCCAAAATATACAAAGAACTCAAGAAATTGGACACTGAAAGATCACATAATCCAATAAAAAAAAATGAAGTACAGACCTAAACAGAGAACTCTCAACAGAGGAATCTAAAATGGCTGAAAGACACTTAAGGAAATGTTCAACATCCTTAGTCATCAAAGAAATGCAAATCAAAACAACTCTGAGATTCCATCTTACACCTGTAAGAATGGCCAAGATCAAAAACACTGATGACAACTTAAACTAGAGAGGTTTTGGGGAAAAGGGAACACTTCTGCATTGCTGGTGGGAATGCAAGCTGGTACAATCCCTGTGGATGTCAGTGTGGCGATTTCTCAGAAAATTAGGAAACAACCTTCCTCAAGACCCAGTAATACCACTTTGGGGTATATACCCAAAGGATGCTCAACTGTGCCACTAGGACATGTGCTCAACTATGTTCATAGCAGCTTTGTTGGTCATAGCCAGAACCTGGAAACAACCTAAATGCCCCTTGATCACAAGAATGGATAAGGAAAATGTGGTACATTTACACAATGGAGTACTACATAGCAGAAAAAAATAACGACATCTTGAATTTTGCTGGAAAATGGATAGAGTTAGAAAACATTTTGAGTGAAATAACCCAGACAAAGAAAGATAATTATCATATGTACTCACTCATAGGTAGTTTTTAAACATAAAGCAAAGAAAGCCAGCCTAAAAACCACAATCCCAGAGAACTTAACAATGAGGACTCTAAGAGAGACTTACATAGATATAATCTACATGGGAAGTACAAAGTAGAAAAAGACAAGATCTCCTGAGTAAATTGGGAGCATGGGGACCTTGGGGGAGGATTGTAGGTGGAAGGGGAGAGGCAGGGAGGGGAGCAGAGAAAAATGTAGAGCCCAATAAATATCAATAAAAAAAATACAAAAAAAGAAAAGAGTAAAATAGTCAGGCAGGATGGTGCATACATTTAATCCCAGCACTCAAGAGGCAGAGGCAGAGGCAGGCAGATCTCTGTGAATTAGAGGCCAGTCTGGTCTACAGAGTTTCAAGACAGGCAGGGCTACACAGACACAGAGAAAACTCTGGCTCGAAAAACCAAAAAGGAGCAACCAAACTCCCCCGTCCCTGAAACCAGAATTAGAAGCCAAGAGACGGGGAGGAGGGGGTGGGTTAAAGCACACCCTTATCCTAGCATAGGTACAGGCAGTGCAGAGGCAAGCGGATCTCTGAATTATAGGCCAGCCAGAGTGGGGGGGGAAAAGACATCTAGGAGGAGGAAGATTTCTCGGCTAGGCATGCAGGCACTTATCTTTAATCTCAGCACTTGGGAGGTATAGGCAGGTAGACCTCTGTGAATTCAAGCCCAGCCTGGTCTACAGAAGTCCGGGACAGCCAGCACTACAAAGAAACCCTGTTTCAACAACAACAAAAAGAAAAAAAAGAAAGAAAGATCTCAAACACCATTTTCAACAATGGAAATCACTGCACATCCCTGAGACAGAGTTCACCTGGATCCAAGTCTGTTAGATTGTGGATGTTTTCCCTGCAGAGGGACTAGCCATACCTTATATTTACTTAGTCCAATACCTTCTCTAAGATGCTGAACTAGTGGTTAGCCTCACAATAGGGTGGGACATAGGATCAACTTCCCAAATTATTGGCTTATATCATTAATTTGCTAAACAAACAAAACCAAAACAGAAACACCCCGTGTTGGGCTACCTTGGCTAAGGGTGGAGGGGGGGGGTCAGTGTTTATCTGTTGGCCCCACCTTTCTAACACCAGGAAGTTACCTACCAGCTTTATTCACCAGTGGCCAAGGCCAAGTTCCTCAGTCATCTGACTCCCTTATCTATTCTATGAGCGGGAACACCACCGCTAGCACACCAATGTGCACAACAGAGCTATTCACAACAGTAAAGAAATGCAAACAGCCCACGCCATGCATGAACGAGAGGATGCCTGCAGGACAAGTGGAGAGTATGCTACAAAGGAAGGCCCGATACATAGGGGAGCAGGGAAGAGCTGTAAAAACATTCCAAACGATCAGAGAACCAGCCACACTCAGTTGCATTATCTGCAAAGCCCAGACAGCAAATCTATAGATGCAGAAAGGAGATGAGTGGCTGAGCTGGGCTGGGCAGAGAGGGAATGGGGAGTGACTGCTAATGGACTTGAGCTTTAAGAGATGATAAAAACATTTGAATATTCCACGGTGGTAGGCTACTCAACTTAGGAAATGTACTAGGAGTTACCCAACTTTAAACTTTAAGCAGAAAGGTACAGAAACTATATCCCAAAGAGCTTGTTTTTGTTGTATTAAATCACACTAAAACCCACCTTAGGTAGCCTAGTGCAGCCTATGAACTTTGACTGGTACACTAAGACCTGAAGCAAGAGGTTACTGATAGAAGCGGTAGGGGACCTCTCATTACAAACCATGCCACCTAGGGAAAAACGGGCCATGGACACAAGACAGAACCCAAGTAGGCATTCCCTCCAGGTCTTTCCAGTTTTCCAACTCCAGGCAAAGGGCGTCAGTGTGTGTGGTGGAAGTCTTTCTAAAAATACTGAAGACTGTTAGGCAGTGGTGGTGTGTGCCTTCAATCCCAGAAAGAGGAGGATCTCTGAGTTCAAGGCTTCAGGCTTCAAAGCTACAGAGAAACCCTTTCTCTCTCTCCCCCCCCCTTCTCTCTCTCTCTCTCACACACACACACACACACCAAAAAACAAACAAACAAACAAAAACCAAAAAAAAAAAAACCAAAAAGGCAACTTTCTATCTATATCTTTTATCTGACTTCCATCAGGAAAAGGGGTGGACCCACAGCAAATGGCAGGGGAACCTGCCCCCCAGTCTCTGACTGATCAAGAAAAGCTGACTGTGTAGACATGTGCATGTGTATGAGTGTGGGCAGGCCAAACAAAAGATTGTTGAGAGATGTCTTTTTCTGCTGGCCTCCCACTGAACCTGGTGTTCTTAGGGTGGCAAGACTAGGTGGCCAGGATCCACCTGCCTGTCCTCCTTTCCCTAGCACCAGAGTAACAGGCACTGCCATACCTGCCTTTACACGGGTGCTGGGGATCTGAACATGCCTATGTAGCAGGTACTTTACCTGTTGGGCCCTCTCCCAGCCCATTGCTGTTTACTAAGCTTGGTGCTGACAGAACCAGCACACCAGCACACTTGGTATGGCCCTGTCCATTCGATTGAGGACAGCTCAACCTTGCTGAGAAGCAGTGGTTAGCAGGCTGGCCAAGGAGACCCACGGTGGCACACCAAAGCCAGAGTGCACCCAAGCGGATGCACAGAAAACTATGAATACAAAGCCGGACGATGGTGGCGCATGCCTTTAATCCCAGCACTTGGGAGGCAGAGGCAGGCGGATCTCTTTGAGTTTGAGACCAGCCTGGTCTACAGAGCTAGTTCCAGGACAGGCTCCAAAGCCACAGAGAAACCCTGTCTCGAAAAACCAAAACTTCAGTGAGCTCAAGTGGCAATGGCCCAGTTTCTAGGTGGCCTCAGGCACAATGCTGCCTACTTTCTTCCTTGAGGTTGGCTGTCTAGAAGCCTTGAAGTCTACCTGAAGAGAGGAATTATGTGGGCTAAGTGTTTTGCATCTGTGGCACAGTGGATAGCTGGCAATGATGGTGGCCCTCAATGGGAAGAACAGGACATTGAAGAACTGATGGGGCATATGTCCATACAGGCCTGTCTGTGCACGGGGCTCGCCCAGAGATGCCAGCCAAGAGCTGCTCCCCTAGCAGACCAAGGGAGAGAAGTGACTCCATTACTGTAAAATCTCATGGCCATCATTGGGAAAAGCATCCTTTCTCAGACCTGAGGACATAGACTATGGTCCATAAGGTATTCTGTCTAGGGAAGGCTCCCACAGCCACCAAGGTTCCAGACACCGCTGAGCTACAGATGGGCTCACTTCCTGGACTTTCAGAAGTGCACCTTTTGTGAGGGAGCTGTCCCCACTCACATGCTTCTGCCCCATGAGGCATCTGGAGAAGCTCACTTCTACACTCTGACATTTTACAAAGATCTTTTATGTATTTGACTTAATAGTGGACACTGCTATTATAGTGTTGTTGTTGCCTAGTACACAGAAGCCCTGGGTTCTACCCACACATCTGCATCAAAACCAGAGCAGTGATGCCTGACTTTAAATGCCAAGACTTGGGAGACAGACAGGAAGATCAGATGTTCAAGGTCAACCCAACAACACAGTGAGTTAGAGGCCAGCCTGGTTTACCCTCAGGGGTGAGGGGGAAAGAGACTGAGTTTGAAATAGTGGAACACAGGTATGGTAGCATACACCAGTAATCCTAGCACCCAGGAATCTAAAGCTGGAGGCTCAGGAATTCCAAGCCAGTCTGGGCTACCTAATAAGACCCTGTCTCAAATATGAAAATAAGTGAAAAGTCTGAAGTTACAACAGCACTGTCAGTAAAGATCCAACAATGCTGCTGGGCAAAGTTTTTACTTTTTGTTTGCTTTAAAGAAACAAGCAGTGGTTGGTCTTGTTCCCCTAGTTCCCAAGGACCCGCCTTGGCTCATTCTTTTGATAAACAGCAGGGGCTGATTGCAAAGATTTGATTTTATGATGGACCGCTAGGATTCACAAGTGTACAAGACCTCGAATTGGAGCCGTAAAGAAGTAAGATTCTTCCCTACTTGCAGAAGAGTACTAGATAACCTTGACACCCACTCAGAGGGAAACTGGTTTTCCCAGGAGTCATCTCTGTGAGAGAGGAGGGTGCAGCACTGCAGGGACAGAAGCCCCCATCAGTGTCTGGGTGGAAGAGTAACTAAATGGAGCTGGCCATATGGCTCAGCATGTAAAGGTGCTTGCTGCACCTGGAGACCAGAGTTCAAGCTTCACAGATCACACGAAGGTGGAAGGCCTGAACAGACACCAAGACACTCTTCTGACCTGCCACACACATGCTCGAGCACACAACCATAAAAAACACAAGCTAGAAAGCATGAACTGGAATGTTCTTTCCTGCTTCAGCATCTATTTTTAAGAATCAAAGTTCACCAAGGGGACACACAAGCAGGCACACTACCTTCCACACTTACGAGATATTATCAAGACATCACACTCTGTTCCCACCAAAAGCCAGTCAGGAAGTTGCGGCAGAGGCCGATGAGGACTAGGTACTGACAGTCGTCTCCCACACAGCCGCTGACGGTGACGCCACAATCGGACAGTGCAGGCAAGGCACTCTGCACTAGAGACTTGATCACAGCGTCAGCCATCGGTAAAGACCAAGGGATCCTTTCCCTGAGGAGGACGCCCGACATCAGTAATCACTGGGTGACATCTGCTTTAGTCACCATCTCTGAGGCAGAGGACACTGGGGGACCATGAGGAGGTGAACATGAGGGCAGATAAAGCAGCAGGACACAGGGAAGGAACCCTGGTGCCACTCTCTCCTAGAGGGTGATCACTTTTGAGACAGTAACAACCAAGGTGACACTGAAGCCAGACACACTGCATCCTGGAGTCAACGGCACCTTCAAGATGACACTGAGCAGGAACGGAGCCCTCTACTCTCCTAGTGGGCAGGACTCTGGAATTCTAAGAAGGAAGCTTCAGTGTCCCCCTCACCTTAGGCCAGGGCTAGGGCGCCACTAATTGTTCACTAGAGTTCCCAGCCTCATGCTTGTCACTTCTAGGCACCTGTCACTCCTCTTCAGCAACCAGAATAGTCTTAAAGTCTGAACGTCACTTCAAGGTAGAGAATAGGCAATTTAGGGCCAATCTTGACTTCATAGTAAGTTCGAGGCCACCCTGAACTACCTGAGACTGGTTTTTTTTTTTTTTTTTTTTTTTTTTTTTAGTTTTTTTTTTTTTTCGAGACAGGGTTTCTCTGTGGTTTTGGAGCCTGTCCTGGAACTAGCCCTTGTAGACCAGGCTGGTCTCGAACTCACAGAGATCCGCCTGCCTCTGCCTCCCAAGTGCTGGGATTAAAGGCGTGCGCCACCACCGCCCGGCTCTGAGACTGGTTTTAAACAAACGAGTCGGCAAAATTTGAGAGTAAGGGATAAAAATGATTGACACTGAGCTGTAATCTCAGGAGAGTTGAGGCTAGCCAATCTCAAAAAACAAAAGCAAAGCCGGGTTTAGTGGACACACCTTTAATCCAGGCACTAGGAGGCAGAGGCAGGAAGATCTGTGAGTTTGAGGCCAGTTTGATCAACAGAGTTCTTGGACAGTCAGTTCTAGGACACAGATTCTGTCTAAAAACAGACCAACCCTATGGCAAAACCAAAAAGGCATTCAACACCACAACCCAAAGGAAACATAAACTAAAAGCATGGCACAATACTGCATTATCAGAAGAGTTGAGCGAGGGGAAAGGCGTGCAGTGCAATCAAGCATGCGGAATTTCTCACATTGCTGGTGAATGAGGGCGAGACACCCGAGGGAGTGTGGCCATCTCTGGTCTGCTTTGTTGCTGCAGATGGAATCCAATTTGGGCTCAAATTCACTCTCTAGCTGAGCATGAGCTTGTACTCCTGATCACTCTGCCCCACTCAGGATCACAGGTACACCCACCCCACCTATATTAAATTAGTTAAAAAAAAAACCTACACATGCAGTTGCCAAAAAAAAACTGTACTCTGGGGCACTCACCTCCAAGAAATGAAAATTCACATCTGCACAGAAAGCCACCTATGGATGCGCACAGCTGCTTTACTTGTCATGGTCCAGATCTAGACTATCACTGTGTCTTTCCATGAGCTCACAGTTAAACTGTGAACTACTACTCAATCAACAACAACAAAAAAAGCATATTGTCACACTTGGGTTAACTTCTCAGGGTATTGTGCTAACCGGAAAGCCAATCACCAGGCTTTGGGGATGGCTCAGTGGGTAAAGCATCTGTCTCCAGTGTGAGGACCTCAGTTTGACTCCCCAGAATCTACGCAAAAGTATTGCTCTGCTGAGGACCTGGGTTAGATTACCAGCACTCACTGCACAGCTCAGAACCAGCAGTAACTTCAGTCCTGGGGATCAGATGCCCTGCCCTCATAAGCTTGCAGGCCAAACAAAAAGAAAAACTGTTACAAGGGCAACATCCAGCCCTCCCATCTTCAGCTGTGGTCACTGCTCCCACCCTCTTGCCTGTGGTGTCTGTGCAGCTAGCAGTCATGCCCCTGGATCTCCTAAAGGGACCCTAAATAAATTTGTTCTTCCTATTCAGTTGGATTTCAGGAAGCTCACTGTAGTGACCACAGAAACAACCTGATACAACTTTCAAACCTGACATGCCCAGCACTCAGGAAGACTCAAGAACTAGAAGATCAATGGCTGCCAGCGTCAGACAGTGGGCAGGAGGAAGCAAGAAGACAGGGTTATAAACATGAAGGGGTTTTGTTTTTTTATTAGTTAATTGTTATTTTGCCTTATTCTAGACAGGGTCTCACTCTGCACCTAGGCTGATAGAAAACAACCCTCCCAAACCTTGGGATTACAGACAGGCCACTGGGCCTGACTTCACCCTCAGGAGCTTCCCAGGGCAATGGATTTCAACCTGTGGGTCGAAACCATTTCACAGGGGTCATCACAAACCATAGGGAGACTCTGATATTTACATTATGATTCACAATAATAGCAAAATTATAACTATGAAGTAGCAATGAAAACAGCTGGGATCACCACAGGATGAGGGCGATACTAAAGGGCTACAGCATTAGGAAGGTTGAGAACCACACTGCTTTGGGGCAGGATGGTGGGAGATACAGGACTCTCCTCAGGGCTCAGACATCACAGAATTAAACACGTAAGCAGACACACGCCAAACTGGAGACATGTGAAAGACTGAGGAGTGATGCCCTAGCCACAGTCTCTGACAGAGGGGCTGCATCTTAGGAATTCAGGTTGCATGTCAATTTAAAGTGTTTCCCCTTAACAAGTGTGTGTGTGTGTGTGTGCGCGCGCGCGCGCGCGTAGGGAGGTGTTGTCCTGCAAGAAACTTAACAGGTAAAGGCGTTTGCTGCCAAGCCTTGGTCCCAATCCCTGGGACCTACATGGCATAGAGAACCAATGCCCGCAGGTTGTGCCCGACACTGTACCCCACTACACAACATTTGTTTGTTTTTCTTTTTTGAGACATGGTTTCACCATGCTATGTAGCCTTGGCTGACCTTAAACACAGGTATCTGACTGCCTCAGCCTCCTGAGTGCTGGGTTTAAAGGCATGAGCCACCACACATGGCCACAATTTTTTTAAGGCAGTAAAAAATATTTTTAAATGTTTATTGTGTATATCTGCCCTCAGAAAACAGAAAGAGCTGTTAGAGACCTTGGAACTGAGTTACAGGCAAACGTAAGCCTCCTGGTATAAGCACTGGGAACCAAAACCAGGCCCTTTGCAGGAACAGTAATTTTTTAAAAATTACTGAGCCAGCCAGGCGGTAGTGGTGCACGCCTTTAATCCCAGCACTCGGGAGGCAGAGGCAGGCGGATCTCTGTGAGTTCGAGGCCAGCCTGGTCTACAAGAGCTAGTTCCAGGACAGGAACCAAAAGCTACGGAGCAACCCTATCTCGGAAAAAAAAAAATTACTGAGCCACCTTTTCAGTGGGGCCTTCCTCCACCTTTTTAAATATACTTTTTTTCACAGTGGGTGAAAGTGCCTGCTGGCACACCTGAGTTTGACCTGGGACCCAAACAGTGGAAAGAGAAAGTAGACTCTTGTAAGTTGTCCCCTGATCTCCAGACTTGTGCGGTAATGCATGTGTGCATTTAAGGTCATACACACTAAATAAATAAAATATAATAAAAACCTGTCTTTAGTAGTGTATAGAGGCTGGGGACATAGCCAGTGGTAAAGCAGCAAGGAAGAGGATTTGCGTTCAGATCCCCAGACATTTTACTGATGTAAAAACCTGGGTGTTAGCTCATGCCTGTAATTACAGTATGCAGGTGGGGCAGAGACAGGAGGGTGCCTGGAACTCACTGATCAGTCAATCCAGCCCTGCTGACTGGCTCCAAGTTCAGTGACAGAGTCTGCCTCAAAAACAAACAAAAAATGCAAAGGATGAAAAAAAAAAAAACCACAAAACAAAAAAACAAAAAACAGTGTAGCCAGGCAGTAGTGGTACAAAACTTTAATCCCAGCACTCAGGAGGTGGATCTGAGTTCGAGGCCAGGATAGCACAGCTATCTTGAAAAACAAAGTATCTGAAAAAGACAACTTCTCACCTCTGACCTCCACACCCACACAAACAAAACACTCATACTTACAAATTATTATTTTTTAAAATGTACTTACTTTTATGTGTATGAGTGTTCTACCTGTACTTGCATGTCTGTGTACCACGTATGTGCCTAGTGTCTGCGAATGTCAGAAGAGGGCGTCAGATTCCCTGGACTTGCAGATGGCTGTGAACTACCTACCATGTGTGTTCCAGCAAGTGCTGGAGCACTAAGCTGTCTTCAGCCCCAGTGATGTGCTCTGCGGTCATCAACTTCCAATCCTGACCACACACAGCAGCCAGGCAGAACTTCTGTTTGTCAGAAGACTCAGCTTGGGGCCTTCCAATGACAACAAAAGAAAACCTATGGGGCGGAACAGCTCCTAGAACCCCTTTATGATAGTAACCTCAGGTAAAGGGTAGTAAGGAGGGTGTACGGTAAGATACCAGATCCTAAAAGCTGGGAAACCCTAAATGTACATTATATGCAAATATGCAGAGACCTAGGAGGACACCCAGAGGTCAGTCCTGAGGTGGGTAGGGTGGAAGAGGACTGGCCCAAGGCTATGTGGATTTGAACCGCCCAGTGCTGGGAGTAGAGGACTGCATTCCAATTCCAGTTCAACAAGTCTACTTTGTTTAACAAAGGGAAAATAAAGCAAGCACTTACTGCATTCATAGATCTGTTCCAGCTTATCCACAGAAGAAAGGGAGAAAAACTTATACCCGGACTTACTACCAACCGCGAGGGACCTGCAAAAAAGCCAAATCACAAGTAAGAGCTAAGGCATGGAGACAGCAGTCATGCATAAACCAGTACCTACCCTACCTCCAGTAAACCGGGTTTCTACCAGAAATCACCGTGTGTTCCGAGCTATCTCACAGGTCTGGATCAGATACGTGTTAGAGGATGCTACTGGCCAGAGGGTTGTCAAGCATAAGGCAGGGCCATGATGGTTAACAAGGTGCTGGGACCTGACACAATATGGTTATCATACACAGAACCCAAGCATGTCAGGTGACAGCTCGTGTTTGTGAGCAAGTATAAGCCGTGGTACACAGTGGAGTCAGAGTGGAGTCAGGGAATGACCTGAGGTGTTGGCCCTCCCCTCCCACCTTGTTAGAGACAGGGCTCTCATCACAGCTGCACACACCAGGCTAGCTGGCCTCCGATGGTCCAGGAATCCTTGGTTGCTCCCTACCCAACCTTAGGAAGACCGGACACACAGCTGGCTTGATGTGTGCTCTTCAGAGCTGAACTCCCCCTCATTTTAACAGCACGTGCTTTACCCTCTGAACTATCTATCTCCCCAGCCCAGTGGTCACACATCCCACATACACCTGTAGGAGGGTATCTGGCTATAGACTTTAAGTATATTTAGGTTTGTCTGTTACCCCTCAAAAAAAGCCTGGGGAAAGATGAAAAGTAGTAAAAAATAAATGAACAAAACTCAGAGCTCTAAGTTTAAGACCTAACCACAGAATAATCAGCTGTCAGCCAGTGACTGCAGACACACAACTGTTTTGGCGCTCGTGGGCCTTCAAGTTCAGTAAGTTGCACAGCATTCTCCACCCTTAAACCCAGGCTTGGTATCCATCCTCATTTTGGGACTGCCTCCAGCACCCACTGCACTGTGCCTGAGAGGTAGGGTGGGAATGACTCGCACTAAGGGAACTACTTAGACCCTGGGAGGGGAAGACTATTATCTTTGTTCTTTTCGATGGCTTATATTTGACAGGCCATGTTCACCAACTCCCAGCCTTGGCTAAAAGGCTTGGAGCACAGTGTCTTGGTGACACCAAATGAAGGGGGCTTCTGATCAGAAAATTCCATCTCTAGAATGCAACTGACCAAGGCAGCAAGAGCAAGCAGCACAGCCAGGCTTCACTGATGCAAAGGAGGATGGGGGAAAGGAGGGACTGAGGAGACACAGTTCAGACACTGGGGCTATTCCTGGTCTAAGTGCCTGGGCAGAGAGGAGGACTTTCACCCAATTTGTATTTGTACCCCAGGACAACACTTGGAGCTACTTTAACAACAAGCTCATCTACTGAACACTTGATGTTCCCAGCCCTCCCAGAGAAGTGGACACACTCCTAGAAGCTGGGGGTGGTAGGTAACATTTGCCTATAATTCCAGCATCTGGGAGGCAGAGGCTGAAAGATCAAAAAAGTTCAGGTCCTCCTTGGCTATAGACCAAAGGCAGCCTAGGCTGCATGAGGCCCTGCATCAAATCACCAAACTGGGGGGAGGGGGGAGGATGAGAAAGGCTCTATGAGCAGTGCTGAAATCTCAGTAGTATGAGCTTGTCTTATAACATAAAGGACCACAAACTTTCTCCATTAGGTGTTTGTCTTAATACTTCACTACACTAAGTTCTTTGAACCAAGTAATCAGGTCTAGGTATCTGTACACACTGTGAGCAGTAAAAGGTGGCCAAGGTGGTACACACTTTTAATCCCAGCACTCAGAGTCCAGCCTGAACTACACGGCAGATGCCAGACCAGCCATGTCTTAAATTTAGAAATAAATAAATAAATAAAAGAGAAACAAAACAGTTTTCCAGAAAGGTTAAAAATAAAATCTCAGCAGCTAAGAACGTCTGGAAAATTGGTGTTCAAGAAAATATCTTCCAGGGGGCTGGAGAGATGGCTCAGAGGTTAAGAGCATTGCCTGCTCTTCCAAAGGTCCTGAGTTCAATTCCCAGCAACCACATGGTGGCTCACAACCATCTGTAATGGGGCCTGGTGCCCTCTTCTGGTCTGCTAGCATACATACAAACAGAATATTGTATTCATAATAAATAAATAAATATTTGAAAAAAAAAAAGAAAATATCTTCCAGACAAACAAGAAAATTTTAATCTCTCTTACTTCAACTAATTCTGAATTTAAAATACAAACCACCCTGGTACTTGGGAGGAAGAAGCAGGAATATCAGCAGTTCAGAGCTAGCCTGGGCTTCGGTGAGTCCCTGCCTGACAGAAAAAATGAAAATACCCAAAATACCAAGGACAAAAAGAAAAAAACAAAAATCATTCTTAAATTATGTATTTTCCTGTATGTTTTAAAGATGTGTATTTATAGGAGTACATCTACGTGAATGCCTGCCACACGTGTGGGGCAGCTGCAGTGATGTTAACAGGCAGCTCTGAGCAGTGGTTGCTCAGGTCCTCTGGAAGAATAACAAGGGCTCCTAACTACTGAGCCACCTTTCCAGACCCCCAAAGAAAATGTTTGTGTTCTTAAGACAAAAGGACACATTCTTATCTCATTTGTTTGAAATGGAATCTAAGATATGGCTGGCCTGGGACTTTTAATCCTCCTGCCTCAGTCTTCCTATGTGCTGGGATAGACATGAACATGTCTGCTTTGGCAAATTCTTTTGGGTTCAGGGTTTTGTGTCTCCCCCATCAGATGGCCCGATCATGTGAAATACATACATACTTACACATATATATACATACATATATATGAATTCTATGTGAATGATATATGCCTGAATGTATGTATGTAAACTACATGTGTACAGGAACTCTGGGAGCCAGAAGAGGGTATTGGATCTCCTGGAACTGGAGTAACAAACAGGTGGTTGAGAGTCAGCATGTGGGTGCTAGGAACCAAAAATCTGGGTCCTCTGCAAGAGCACTAGGTGCTTTTAACTGCTTGAGCCATCTTTCCAGGCCCCTGACCATAATAATTCAAAGGAATTTTCTGGAGCTGTTAGCACGTGTGAGGCCTGGGTTCAATTGCCAGCATAACAAAATCAAAAGCCTACCCTAACAGACAGCTGTCAGTCTTCCTGCCGGGATTACCCCGTCAACACCACCCCTTTGCACTTCCTGTTCACTGGAAATCGCAGACACTTAGGGAGATCCTTGCCTATAAGTACTGGAAGTGGCTTGGGTTGGAGAAATGGCTCAGAGGTTAAGAGCACTGACTGTCTGACCAGAGGTCCTGAGTTTCCAGCACCCACATGGTAGCTTGTAATGAGATTTGGTGCCCTCTTCTGTTGTGCAGACAGAACACTGTATACATAATAAATAAATCTTTAGCAGGGCGGTGGTGGGGCACGCCTTTAACCCCAGCACTCTGGAGACAGAGGCAGGTGGATCTCTGTGAGTTCAAAGCCAGCCTGGTCTACAAAGCTAGTGCCAGGACAGGCTACAAAGCTACACAGAGAAACCCTGTCTCGAAGTGGTTATGTGGAGTCCAGAGAGGTTGGTTCTTAGTGGTGCTCCCCATGGGAAGTTTGTGTGTGTGTGTGTGTGTGTGTGTGTGTGTGTGTTTGGTTTATGGAGACAGGTTTTTCAGTGTAGTCCTAGCTGTACTGGAACTCACTTTGGACCAGCCTGGCCTTGAACTCACAGAGATCTGCAAAATCTTTTTGATGTTCTAGATAAACAAAACTGGTTAGACTATTAAATATCTGGGCTAGAATTTTGGTGCCTAAAGCCTTCTAACCGATGGTGGCCTTTCATTAAGAAGAAACAGAACGTAAAAACGTTACCAGGCTAAGAACATAATGACACTGGAACAGGCTCAGGTGCAGCAGAGTGCCTGCTGGGCCAACTGTGGGCCTTGGCTATCAAGTGTCTTACATGTCTCATTACAAACACCAACAATCTTTGGTAGGTTCTCTTAACAGAAAATGAGACATCAGAAGCCGGGTAGTGGTCGTGCACACCTGTAATCCCAGCACTCAGGAGGCAGAGGCAGGCAGATCTCTGAGTTTGAGCCCAGCCTGGTCTACACAAGCTAGTTCCAGGAGAGGCTCCAAAGCTACAGAGAAACACTGTCCCGAAAAAAAAATAAATAAAAATGTGACATTATAATCATGGAAGAGGCGTAACATGAGAGGTGAGATTTAGTGTTAGAAATAAATGTGCCTTTTAAAAAGTTAACACAGCCGGGCGGTGGTGGCGCACGCCTTTAATCCCAGCACTCGGGAGGCAGAGGCAGGCGGATCTCTGTGAGTTCGAGACCAGCTTGGACTACAGAGCTAGTTCCAGGACAGGCTCCAAAGCCACAGAGAAACCCTGTCTCGAAAAACCAAAAAAAAAAAAAAAAAAAAAAAAAAAATAAAAAGTTAACACAAGTCTAGGGATGTAGCTCAGTGGAAGAGCACTTGGCTGGCTATACAACAACCTGAGTTCAAGCCCTGGTTGTAAGCAATATTATGCTTATCAACAGAGAGGAATATAAACTGCAAGAAATGACAGACATTATACTTGAGAGAGGCAGGAGGACTGCCAGTTCAAGACCAACTGCGGCTGCATAAAGAGACTATCTCAAAAAATAGCCAGGGCGGGCGGTGGTGGTGCACGCCTTTAATCCCAGCACTCGGGAGGCAGAGGCAGGTGGATCTCTGTGAGTTCGAGACCAGCCTGGTCTACTAGAGCTAGTTCCAGGAGTGGCTCCAAAGCTACAGAGAAACCCTGTCCCGAAAAAAAAAAAAAACAAGCAAAAATAAATAAATAAAGCTGTAAAGGGTGCGGTGGTGCCCACCTCAAAACTCCCGCGGTGGGGAGGTAAGCAAAGGAGGAAGCTCTAAAGTTCAAGGCCACTCTGGCCTTGAGCTACAGAAGACCCAGCCCCACCAACAGAGCCTTGGCTAGAGATTGTTCAATGGTACTTTTTTCTTGCAAAGGACCTGATTCCCACCACCCACAACAGGCAACTCACATGCCTTAACTCCAGCATAAAGGATTTGTTTGACATGCCTTTGACCTCCTCAAGCATATACGTGCACTCCTTTCTCATCTTCCCCTTCCATGAGTCAAGCCTGTTGCAACATCTTTTTGCTGTTTTATGACGACATGATACCTCTATTACTGAATTTGAAGGCTTCCCCTTCACTGTGAGAGTGTGTAGCAGGTGCCCCTCAGCTTCCCAGTCAGTCCATAGGGGCCTTCCCCTGTCATTACCTTCCCCAGGAAAAGGTCACACTGATTATGTGGATGAGTGGGACAAGTCACCACTATAAACAGGAAGCAGAATGCCCCATGGCCACAGTGACCTGTCAGGTGCTATGCCTTACTTAGGACAATGACCAGGCCAAGTTCCTGGAGAACCCAGCCCATCCCCACCCCAGACCTGCACCAGAAAACCCCAAGGCCTTTCAGAGCATCCAAAGCAGATGTCTTTCCTTGGCCAGTTTTCTTAGGGTGCTAACAATGCTCCCAAAGAAGCCCCAGAACTGGGAACTAGGTTGCCCTTGAACACATCACACAGGTTCTGCGAATTGCTGCCCATCCACGCTCTGCAGCAATCTGCACTTCTCAACTGTCTGCTTCAAAAAGCAGGCAGAGGGGCAGGCAGTCAAGGCTAAGTGACCTTCGGAAACCATCTTTAGTTTACAGGCAAATGCACCGTCTTCCAGAATGGTACCTGGTGCCTGGAGGAAGCTTGGAGGAGAATGAATGCCTCTAGACCATGCCTAACATTGGGGTGGGGTGAAGGCTGTCCCTTTACTCTAGGCCTCTGGTAAAGGAGGCTTAGAATAGACACAGCCCCCTCTCTGACTTCCCAAAATCCATCGGAAAAACTTAGTCCTGATGGTCCCCCGGTGCTATTGACTGGAAGGGTTTTCCTCCCACCCAGACAGCACTGCTTAGTTACGAGGCTACAACAGGTCCCGATAGCTTTCGCGGTGCTGGCTTTGTGCTGTATTGCATACAAAACACAGTATTTAGCAATCTGAATATGTGTGTTTGTGAGGTTACACTTGAGTGTCGGTGTATATTTAATGAAGTACGGTCTCTCCCTGAACCCCAGAGTTTACTGACTGCTAATCTAACTAGTCAGGGATCTCCTCTCTCAACAAGAGTGTGGGGTTATAGATAGCTGCCTAGCTTTTCTGTGGGTACTGGGATCTCAACTCTAGTCCTCACAGTTGTGTGACAAGTGTTTTAGCCATTGAGTCATCTCTCCAGCGCCCTAGTGGCTTTAACTTGTACAGATCCACACTATACTTCTATACTCAGGGTCTTCAGAGGTAGAAAAGACACACTGTGGTAGAACAGAAAGAACACTAGGAGAGAACACGCAGCAGACAAGAGCCTATTCCTGCCCCATTCCACCATTAACCACTCCTAAGATCCAGAAAGGGCCAGACCTTTCTGAACTTCACCGTCTAGTCTGTGGTGGAACCAGGTGACCCACATCCTTCCAAATCTCTGGACATCTCCCTGATCTTGAGAATATCGAGAAAGTCCAATTGAGCACCTGTTGCTCCTTCATACAGGTGCCTGCCATTCAATTAACTTTTAATTGAAGAAAAACAAAAAACCTCAGTCTCTATCTTGCTAATGCTATTCTGTCAGCAGCAGCCAACTACTTAGTGTGATGCCAAGTGACCCATTCCTTCTCCTCTGACATCACTTCCTCTTACTCACTTCCCAAGATGGCTATTCTCCTTCCAGTCCCATAACTCATCCTTCCTTCCTCAGAAGCCTCATCTATTTACCACCTCCCAGGTATGCCAACGAGCCAGTCTTGAAGAACCACATTGGGACCTAAGGCAGATCAGTCTGGCAAAACAGGAGGTCGCATGAAGGTTCTCTTTTACTCCAGGAATAGCCCACCTTACCCCCACCTTCCACCCCCTTGGAGCACCCAGGCCCTCTAAGGACAAAGTCTCTCTAGTTCGAAGGTCTGGGTTTCTGCAGTTTGGTTGTCTGGAGGAGACAAAGTTACCTGTCAGAAAGAATGGCAGAGAAGTAAAAAGAAAAAGAGAAACCATGAGAGCGATAGAAGATGCAGAGAAATAGGGAGGTGAGCAATCAATGCCCAGGGCGGCCGAGAAACCCATTCCGGGTGACCGGCACAAACCGGCGTGCACAGTTCCTTCCCGACTCTGCAAAAGGCTAGGTCTGAGGACAGGTGGATGGGAACGCCTCGTGTTCCATCACCTCCCCCGGTCCAGGAGGCAGCAGCTCTCCGGCGGTCGCGCGGGCTCAGGCCCCCCATTAGACACCCCTCAACTCGATCCAAGCCCCGACCTCTGACCCGGCCCCGTGCCCAAGCCCGGCCTTACGTGTTATCCTGGTTGAAGTTGGCGAACAGCAGCTGGCCGGCGCCGGCCTCTCCGCTCTGGCTCGCCAGGTTCATGGCTGCGCGCGCGCGACGGGTTCGGACCCCCTTCGCGGGAGCGCGCGCGGCGCAACTCGGGCGGCCCGCGGGAGCGTGTTCCACTCAGGATCTGCGCCCGGTCCGGCTTGCGCCCTCGCTCGCCGCCACTCGCTGAGTGGGGACCAACCGCCGCCTCATCCCGTCCGCACTCTTGTTTATGCTCCAGAGCCGGGACGGGCTACGCGCTTGCGCGGCCCCGCCCACCCTCGCGACGCACGCAGGCGTACGGCGCAGACCCGCTGCGTAGGCCCCGCCTCTTCGCCGCAGGCTCCGGAGGGGGTTTCCGGTCACTAGCGCATGCTTGAAGAGGCGCCGGCGGGCGCGCCTGCGCGTGGCCCAGAGTGGGCTGGTCCTTGCGCTCTGCAAACGCGGGGTTACCTCGTTGGTCCTGGTGCGCTGATCATTGTTCTGGGGGCGCCTGTGCACATTGCCTTGGGCATAGAGCATCTCCGTTTTACAGATTTGAAAAGCGAGAACTGTAAATTATCAAATGTTAGATCTGAGACTGGAAACGATTTCTCCAAGGCGTGTGCCGTCAGGAGTCTACTTTAAATGTACTAATTCATGCAAACAGTTTACGGGAAGCATCTTCCCTCCCTCCTTCCCTCTTGCCCTTTCTCTCTCCTCTTTCCTTCGCGCCCTTCCCCCAAGAGGATGGGAACGCCCGTGTTGGCAAAGGTCCTGGAAAAGAGCGAAGCTTTTTTGTTCAGCATGAGTTTGGGTGAGAAGACAAGAAGGCAGAAAGAATGAACACGGCCCCGGCTTGGACTTTTGTTTATCTTGAGTCTACCTTGGTGGCACACGCCTTTAATCCCAGCACTCGGTAGGCATAGGCAGGCAGATCTCTGTGAGTTTGAGGCCAGCCTGGTCTACAGAGCTAGTTCCAGGACAGGCTCCAAAGCTACAGAGAAACCCTGTCTCTAAAGTAGAAACAAAAAGCATTCTTTTGTTTTGGCCTTTGGAGACCTTGGCTGGCCTGGAACTCAACCTTATAGACCAGGTTTACCTTCAACGTATAGAGATTCACCAGCCTCTGCCTCCTAAGTGCAGGAATTAAACGCACTACCTTGCCTGGCTGTTTGTTTTAGAAATTGAGAGTTTCCTATAGTACGTTCTGATCATAGTCAACCTTACTACCCAGATTGTAGATCTGGGTGGTGAGAGTCACCTAACTTGGTGTCTGCCTTCCTTTCTCTCTTTTTCTTCCTTCCTTTCTTTTTTGTTCTCTTTTTCTTTCCTTCCTTTTTTTTGGGGTGGGAGGGTGTTTCAAGACAGGGTTTCTCTGTAGCTTTGGAGCCTGTCCTGGAACTCATTCTGTAGACCATGCTGACCTCCAGCTCACAGAGATCCGCCTGAGTGCTGGGATCAAAGGCATGCGCCTCCACCGCCTGGCTTTCTTTTTTAAACCCATCAAGTTCATTTTGTGCTGCCTATATATTTGGCCTTCCACTGGAATGTGGTCACCCTATCAAGGACCATATCTTTTTTTTTAATTTATAAACTTTATTAGAAGCTTTGGTTTTCTGATCATCATTATCTTTGTGCTATTTTATGTCATATACTTTGGCTTTCGATGAATTGCTCTGTGTCTGTAAAGCTGAAAGCGTACATTAAGTCTCAGGCTACCCTAGAGTTAAGAGTCTTCATTATTCCTTCTTTGGTTGAGTTCCATTTTCTCTCTTTTAAAAATATTTTTTTCTTTTGTTTGTATGTGTATATGTCCATGTAAGTATATGTCACATATGTGTGTGGGTACCCCATGAAGGCAAGAAGGTATTAGGTCCCCTGGAACTGGGGTTACAGGCCTCTGTGAGCCTCCTGACAACAGTTCTGGGAAGAACAGCAAGTGCTCTTACCCACGAGCCATCTCTCTAGCCTGCAGGGTTCCTCTTCCTTATCTTGCCTTCATGGTGTTCATTTGTTCTTTAGATAGAAGGAACTAGCTAAGCATGTGCTGGAGATGAAATAGCTGAGCTCACAGGTGCCACCCCATGTCTGCTTTCCAAGGACCACATCCTTGAAGAAAACCAACTCCCCTGTTGCCAGCAGCTGTCAGTTGCCAATTGCTTTTCAGCTAGGGGTGGGGCTTCATGCCGATCTTTCCCGTGACCAGACTCTGACTTGATCTGTGTGTGTCATGTTTGTACATGGTGCTGCAACTGCTCCGAGTTCCCATGTGCTGGGTCCTGCTGTTTTCTTGTGGACGTCCTTCGTCCATCGCCCCTGGCTCCTTCAGTCTTTTTGACTTTTCTTCTACAATGGTCCCTGAGCCTTAGGAGGAGGGGTGTGGGATAAATGTCCCATTTAGGGCTGAGCATTCCAGCCCCCAGTCTCATTCTCTCCACGTCGGTCAGTGGTGTTAGTCAGCATCTTCAGCAGATAGTAACTTCTCTGAGGAGAGTTGAGATGCACTAGTCTATGGATTAACAGGAAGGCACTAGGCGATCGGTTGAATACCATGTTCATTTAGCAGAACGGTGGTGGTAGATCTTCCCCTAGGCCTTATGACTTGCCTGCCCGTGGGTTTGACCCTGATAATGGTTCTGGGTATGGGTTTTATTTTGTGGAGCAGCCCTTAAATCCAATCAGTATTATTGGCACAAGGAAATACTTTCTGAACAGGACCCCAGTAACCCAGGCATTAAGAACAACAATTAACCTCAGGAGACTAACAAAGTTCTTTATGGCAAAGGACATCGTTGTTTAACGGAAGAAGACTAAAATGGGGACAAATCTTTAGAAGCTATACATCTGTCAGAGGGTTACTATCTAGAATATGCAAAGAGCTGAAAAAAAACTAAACATCAAGAAAATAACCCATTAAAAATGGGACATGGAGTCGGGCAAGGTGATGTACACCTTTAATCCCAGCACTCAGGAAGCAGAGGTAGGCAGTTCTATGAGTTGGAGGTCAGCCTGGTCTACAGAGTAAATTCCAGGACAGCCAAGGCTACACAGAGGAACCCTGTCTTAAAAAAAAAAACAGCAACCCCTGGCCCTAATGGGGCATGGAACTAAACATAGAGTTCCTAAAAGAGGAAACAAAAACAGCTGGGAGACATTGTTTTAAAAGTTCAACATCCACTGGGCAGTGGTGGTGCTCACCTTTAATCCCAGTACTTGAGAGGCAGAGACAGGAGGATCTCTATGAGTTCAAACTACAGAGGGAGTTTCAGAACAGGCTCTAAAGCTACAAAGAGAAACCCTGTGTCAAAAAACCAAAATAAAGAGATAGTTCCAGAAGAAAAAAGAAAAAGGGAAAAAAAATTTCAACATCTTTAACCATCAGGGAAATACAAATTTAAAAAATTTGAGATTTCATCTTACTCCCAGTCAGAATGGCTAAGATTAAAAAACAAAAAACAGCCAGGCAGTGGTGGTGCACATCTTTAATCCCAGCACTCAGGAGGCAGAGACAGGTGCATCTCTGTGAGTTCAAGGCTAGCCTGGTCTACAGAGGGAGTTTCAGAACAGGCTCTAAAGCTACAACAAAGAAAAACCCTGTGTCGAAAAACCAAAATAAATAAACAACCAAACAACAAAAACGCTAGCATGGATGCAGGGAAAGGGGGATTCCTATTTGGGACTGGTGGGAATGCATTTGTACAACCTCTGTGGAAATCAGTGCGGATGCTCTCAAAGGGCTAGAAACAGATCAGCTACGTGATTCAGGAGGCAGAGGCAGGCAGATCTCTGTGAATTTGAGGCCAACCTGGTCTACAAGATCTAGTTCCAGGACAAGCACCAAAGCTACAAAGAGAAACCCTGTCTCGAAAAACCAAAACAAGGCCAGGCGGTGGTGGCACACGCCTTTAATCCCAGCACCCAGGAGGCAGAGGCAGGCGGATCTCTGTGAGTTTGAGGCCAGCCTGGTCTAGAAGAGCTAGTTCCAGGACAGGAACCAAAAAAAAAAAAAAAAAAAAAGCTACGGAGAAACCCTGTCTCAAAAAATCCAAAAAAAAAAAAAAAAAAAAAAAAAGAAAGAAAAAGAAAAACCAAAACGAAACAAAAGAAAGAAAAAAAAAGGAAAGAAAAATGATGAAATTCACAGGTAAAAATTAATGGAACTGGAAATATTTTTTTTGAGACAGGGTTTCTCTGTGTAACAACTCTGGCTGTCCTGAAACTGCCTGCTCCTGCCTCCCTGAGTGCTGGGACTAAAGGCGTGCGCCACCACCACCAGGCTGGAAATAAACATTCTAAGTCACCCAGACTCCAAAGACAAACATCACACATTTTTTTTCTCATTTATAGATGTTTTCTTTGATTCTTCTGACATGTGTGTTTCATTTGGAATACCCACGGAAATCAGGAAATTAGTAAGGGGCCGTGAGCGGGGACTTGGATAGGAGAGGAGATCAAGTGCAGTAGTATAAAGAGGTAAGGGGGATAATGGAGCAGGAAGGGTTAAATGGGGCAGGGAGGATTTCAGGGTAGAGGAGGGAACATGGGAGGGCTGAGTATTATAAAGATTTTAGAAAAAGCCGTCTGAGAACTCACAACTGTAGGAGCTCCCACACTGGACAGATACACACGGAGCTAAATGGTGTTACCCTCTAGCGGGGCAACAAAGACCCACTAGACTGCACAGACACACAGATAAAAAAAGTCCAGTGCGGGAATGAGCCACCGCTTTCAGAGTTGGGCAGTGAGGTCCAGAGGTCCCAACATGACAGGCTACTGCCAATGGTTGCCCTCCAGAACGTGATGGTAATAGTCCTCTTGGCTGAAGACACCATGTATTCTAGTCATAGACTATGAAGGAGTTAAGCTGTGGTACTGACCTGGAAGTTTCATCCCTACTGGCTATTGTGTGAAGTTCTTTGAACTCTTTTTAAGAGGAGTGGGGGGACCACCCAGATCCCAAATAAATCACACACTGAGGCTTCTTCTTAGTTAAGAATGCCCAGCCTTAGCTTTACTTATTTATGGCCAGCTTTTCTTTCTTTCTTTCTTTCTTTCTTTCTTTCTTTCTTTCTTTCTTTCTTTCTCTTTCTTTCCTTCCTTCCTTCCTTCCTTCCTTCCTTCCTTCCTTCCTTCCTTCTTTTTCCTTTTTGGTTTTTTTGAGACAGGGTTTCTCTGTAGCTTTGGAGCATGTCCTGGAACTAGCTCTTGTAGACCAGGCACAGACTATCAGAGATTGCCTTGCCTCTGTCTCCCGAGTGCCTCCCAAGTGCTGGAATTAAAGGCATGTGCCACCACCACCCAGCCTGGCTAGCTTTTCTTAATTTGTATTATTCTGACTACCTTTTGCCTCTGGGCTTTTATCTTTCTCTATTTCCGTATACCTTTCTTTCCTTCTTTCTCCGTGGTTTGCTGTGTAGCTGAGTGGCTGACCTCTCCCCCCTGATGTCCTCCTCTCCTTGTTCTCTTGCTCCTCATTCTCTCTCCTCCCAGAGTTCTCCTGCTATTTATCCTCTCTGCCTGCCAGCCCCACCTGTCCTTTCTCCTGCCTCACCATTTATCTCTTTATTAGGACCCTCAGGTGTTTTAGACAGGCACAGAAACACAGCTTCGCAGAGTTAAACAAATGCAGCCTATGCAAAAATCAGACCCCTGAAAATGCTCCCCAACAGGCTAGCTTTCATAGAGTTGGAAGGTCCTCTGCACAGTGCCCGAGCAGATAAACGGTCATCAGTCTTACCCTATGAGCCATGTGCACTGGCGCAGGAGCGCAGGAATGCCACGGAAGTAACCGAGATGGCCTCTCCAGTAAAAGGAATAAATTCCTCCATTAACTCAGCACCTGGAGATTATTTGAAGCATGCTTAACTGCTGTGCGGGGACTGACCTGACTGGTGTGGCTGGCCTCAAACTCAGACACCTGTCTGCTTCTGTCTCTGGAGTGTTGGGATTCAAGGCCTTTGCCGTCACACAGGGCTGCTGTCTGTTTTGTGAAAAGATTTCAGGACTGCCCGGTTGTCTCCACCGCACCGTGTAGATAAAACTGACCTGGAACTCCCCATTGTCTTGCCTCCACTGAACTGGGAATATAGGGGTGTACTACTGCACCCAGTTTTCTGAGTTTATGTGGTGCTGGGCATCAAACCCAGGACTTTGAGCAAGCTAGCAAGGGCAGGCGCTCCAGCTGAGCTCCCTCTCCAGGCCTCCAGACTTTTCCTTGATGATGCAATTGAAAAGTAAACTGTTTTGTTGCTTTTTAAGTTTCATGTTCGAAGTGGGTGGTGGGGGTGACAGACAGGCTTCATACATGTTAGGCAAGTGTTCCACCCACTAGACACCCCTTCTTTGTTGCTTTGTTTGTTTTTCGAAACTGAGTTTCTCAGTGTAACCCTGGCTGTCCAGGAACTCGCTCTGTAGATCAGGCTGGCCTTGAACTCACAGAGATCACCAGGCCTCTGTCACCCGAGTACAGGGATTAACCCAAGTTTTTAATGCCTATCTGCTCCTGTGATCTAGTGATGCTGGGCCAGGCAAGGGAGCCTTGCCAGGTCCACCCATGGGTTATCTCTGCTCCTGAGTGGGTGCGGCCTATTACAAGGGCATCGCTCTCTGGTCCTCTGCACTGCTGCTGACCCAGGAAGAACCTTCCTTGGCTTAATGTTCTCCACGCTTCAGTGCCTTCCACGGAAGTTAACGGAAGTTAACGGCTGGTTTCAGATAAAGTCAGTCCCTTGGGGCAAAACCATGGACTGCCTATCCTTAAAGCTGTCCCAGGGCAGAACCTAGGGACAAGCAGCTGGCTGGGGCTGAGATGGGCTTTTCTTTTTCTTTTTGTCTTTTCTAGACAGGGTTTCTTTGTGTAGCCCTGGAGGTCCTGGAACTCACTCTGTAGCCCAGGCTGGCCTCGAACTCACAGATCCACTGCTTCTGCTTCCCGAGTGCTGGGATTAAAGGCGTGCACCACCACGACCCAGCTTTTCTTGCATGCTTTACAACTGAGACGTCGGTGAGGCTGGGTGTGGCCACTGATCTTGGATTTGTTTTGTTTTGAATGTATCTATACTTTATTGCTTGACTTACGACGTCTGTGGGGGTCAGAAGACAGCTTTGGGGAGCCAGTTCTCTCCTGCCACTGTTCGTCAATGGGGGTATCAAGCTCAGATCCCCAGGCTTATAGGGCAAGCACTTTTATCCACTGAGCCCTATCTCTGGCCCTCCTGTTGTGGAATATTTGCTTAACTAAGTAAAGATACGTTGCATTTGCATTAATTAAATACAATTAACCTAGGTTCAGGATGGCGTGATTAGCAACTAGCTGACGGGAAGAAGCAGAGAGGAGCATAAGTGGGTTTGTTAGTTGGGGTAGTGTGGAAGGAGAGAGGCTTTCGGGAGGCCAGCTAAGAGAGAAAGCAAGTCGCTACTCTATCTCTCTGAACTCACAGGTTTTCACCCGAGACTTTGAATCTCGAGTTTTATTGGAACAGAAGAGACTTAGTTGAAGCCATTGTCTACGGGAACAGAATTCCCCTAGGCTAACTCCTTGGCAGCGAGGCTGTTAGTAGTTTAAACCCCAGCTACTCTGATGAAGGTAAAACAGTACCCTTTCCTCCCTTTCTCTTTTTGAGGCAGGGTCTCATACAACCCATGCTGGCTCTGAAATCCCCCTGTAGCTCATGATGATATTAAACTCCTTTTAAAAAATAGCATTTTATGTGTATGAGTGTTTTGCCTGCATATATGTATGCGCGCATGTGTGCAGTACCTGTGGAGGTCAGAAGAGGGCATTGGAAGAGCGGCCACGTGGGTGCTGGGAAGGAACATCCCCATCCTCTGCAAGAGCAACAAGGGCTCCTAACTTCTAAGTCAACTCTCAAGCTCTGTGACCTTGAACTCCTGATTCTATCTGTACCTCTAAAATGCTGGGGTTGCAGGCACAGGCATGTACACTGCGCCTCACCTTGATCTTGCTATTCCCAGTCAACTGACCTTGAAGTCTTCAGCCTCAGCCTCTGAAATTCTGGAATTAAAGATGAGTGCCACCTTGCTGTGCTTGGCCTTGAGTTTCTGACCTTCCTGCCTCCACCTCCTCTGTGCTGGGATTACAGGTGCGTGGCTCTCTGCCTGGTTTATTCCGCTCCGGGCAGTGAACTCGGGGCCTAGTGCATACCCGACCCGCCTTTAACAGAGAGCTACAACCTTATGTTTTTTTTTCTTTTTCTTTTTTTGGTTTTTCGAGACAGGGTTTCTCTGTGGTTTTGGAGCCTGTCCTGGAACTAGCTCTTGTAGACCAGGCTGGTCTTGAACTCACAGAGATCCGCCTGCCTCTGCCTCCCAAGTGCTGGGATTACAGGCGTGCGCCACCACCGCCCGGCAGAACCTTATGTTTCCCAGCAATATTTTTCTCACCTCTTGCCTGCTATTCTACTATACAGTACATGTCTATGTTTAAAATATCATTTCCCAGTGGATAAGTGTCTGTAATGCCCATTTTCCCACGGTTCAGACGTCACGCTTTCTCTCCACCAAGTCCCTAGGGAGCTAATTTGATCCTGTGGCTTTAAATACCATCTCAGTTCTTTATGACCCCAAAGTAGCAGGACATCATTATTCAGAAGGAAGCAGTAGCATGGGTGAGAGAGAGAGAGAGTCTTTTGGTCAAAAGTCACAGCCAGGAGACACGGCTTGCACCCCAGGACTAAGAACACAAGCTGCTCCATTCCAGTTCAGGCAGCGCACAGACACCTCTACCTCCAGCTCCATAGGGTCAGACGCCCTCTCCTGACCTCCCTGAGCAGCTGCACTCTGTGCACACAGCCGCACGTGCAGAAACACACTCCCCCTACCCTCCCTGCAGAGAGCCACATGAGTCAGCAGCCACCGAGATGCCTTGGGTTTCCACTTGTCTTCCTTCTGTCCATTCGAATCCCTCAAGCTGCAGAATGTTCCAGCCAACTGTTCACTTGACCAGAGTTCCACCTGGAGCTCTCCTACGTTGAAAAACCCAAACCTGACCTATCTCACCTGGTATAGGAGCTTGTCTCAGGAGCCTCGGGGCCTGAGTTTGGTTCCTTGAACCTGTGTTAAGGTGAAAGGAGAGAGCTGACTCTCCAGAGTTGTCCTCTGGCCTTCAAAGGTGTGCGGTGGCAATGCACACCCCTATCTCCTGCTCCCCCCCCCCACAGTCAGTGAGAACAGACTCCATCCAGCGTGCAAAAGCCCTGGGTTCCATCCCCACCATCGTATACACTGGGGCTGGCCATGCAGACCTGTTATTCCAGCACTAGGGAGGGGGAGGCAAGAGTCGTGAGTAGGGAGCTCAAAGCCAGCCGGGGCTATCTGAGAACCATCTTAATAAAAGAAAACCTAACTATTGCATGATATGATAATTAAGTTAATATAATACATTTTGGTGGATGTTCTAAGCCAGTGGCTCCCTAACACCGAAACCCTTTAACACAGTCCCTCATGTTGTGGTGACCCCCAACCATAAAATACTTGTTGCTACTTTATAACTGTAATTTTTAAAAGATTTATTTATTTATATTTTTGTGCTCTGGGGTTTTGCCTGTATGCATGTCTGTATGAGGGTATTGGATCCCCTGAACTTGGAATTACAGGCAGTTAAGAGCTGCCATGTGGGTTCTGGAAATAGAACCCATGTCCCCTGGAAGAGCAGCCATCTCTCCAGCCCCCCAAACTCAGTTTTTAAGTGGGTACTGTGGATCTGAACTCGGCTCCTCTGGCTTGCCCAGCAGGCACTTTATCTACTGAGCCATCTCTTCATTCCTTATAACTGCAATTTTGCTACTCTTTTGATTCATAATGTAAGTATCAGGCATGTGATCCCTGTGAAAGGGTCTCGCGACCCACAGGTTGAGAAACACTGCTCTGACTAAATTGTAGACCTTTTTCTATCCAGAAACATCATAGTGTTATTTTACTAGTGGCCACGAGAGGGCACCACGGTCTAGGAAATTGTTGCACTGTGGCTTCCCTCCTAAGCTAGGCTCAAGCTCCTCACTCTGCCCACCCGGGCAGAAGCTCCGAGGAGGGATGGGTGTTGGGTCTCACGGTGAGTTTCCAGAATTTTAAGTACCGAACATTTAATTAATTAATTATTTTTTTATTTAAATGCATATATATCTGTGTACCATGTATGTGCCTGGTGCTCTTGGAGGTCAGAAGAGAGTGTTGGATCCCATGGAACTGGAGATTTGGGTGTTTGACCTTCAAAACGTGGGTGCTGGGAAACAAACCCAGGTCCTCTCGAAGAGCAGCTAGGTAAGGCTGGAGGTAGATGCAGGAGGATTCCAAGTTTCATACCTGCTGGGGTTGCAAAGTGAATTCAAAGCCAGTCTGAGCAATGTGGTGAGACCCTGATTCAAAAGCCAAATAAATACTCCTTCTCCCTTTTTTAAATAAGAGAGGTAAGGGGAGGGAGGAGAAGAGAGGGGAACTACATGTATGCCTGGTTTAAGGTCTAATCCCAGAATTTGGGCAGCTCAGGCAGGAGGATTTCCAGTCCAGAGCTAGCCTAGGCTACGTAGCAACACCCTGTTTCAGAAAAAGAAAGATGGGCTGGGCCTGTAGCTTGTAGAAGGCTTGCCTAGCATTCCTGAAGCCAGGCAAAACTGGGTGATGGTGGGGCTGGAGAGATGGCTCAGAGGTTAAGAGCATTGCCTGCTCTTCCAAAGGTCCTGAGTTCAATTCCCAGCAACCACATGGATTCCCAGCAATCACAACCATCTGTAATGGGGTCTGGTGCCCTCTTCTGGCCTGCAGGCATACACACAGACAGAATACTGTATACATAATAAATAAGTATTTTTAAAAAACCTGGGTAATGGTGATGTACACACTTGCAACCCCAATATTTTAGAGGTGAAAATAGGAATATCAGGAGTTCAAGGTCATCCTCAGCCCCAGAGGGAATTAGAGGCCATCCTGGACTGCCTGAGACCCTCTCTCTCAAAACAAACAAACAAACAAACAAACAAACAAACAAACAACCAGGACTGGCTGAGGCAAAGGTACTTGCCACCAAGCCTGATGGCGAATACTGGCTCCAGGACCCACACCGTGGAAGAAGATAACAAGTGCCCACACACTCCTACTCCCCTGCCCCTGACAAATAACTAAACGTAATAAAAAGTTAAAACAGAACAACAACAAAAAATCCCACCTGGTTCCAGGCAGCAGCCGCCTAAAACTAAAAACCCAGATCCTAGCCCCTGCTACAAATGAGTCCACCCAAGTCCGATCCTGGAAAGTGCTTTTCCCATCTCAGCCCAGAGCCCCCAGACTCCAGGAAGCCCTAGGTTGACTCCAGGCGCAGGCCCATGTTGTTGGTCTTTGGTGCTGAGGGGGGATGGCGAGGGTGTAGAGGCTCAGTGCTGGCTTGACTGAGGCACAGAGGGAGGGGCAGCTTCAAGTTCCAAAGCTTTGTCAGCTTAGTGCTAGGCCTTGAAGAAGAAATGGAATTCTCTCAGGAAAGGACTGGGCAGTGGGAATTGCATGGGGGGGGGTGATAGGGAAGTCATTTGGTGTCATCTGGACTGTACCAACTAGACAGGGGGATGGCTGAAGGGGGGCGTGCAGGGACCAGCCCTAAGCTCTGGCTTTGCTGCAACCCTGTAGCAACGCAGGGCAGCATGAAAGGAATTAAGGGACCAGGTTAGCCCTCCCCTGCCTGAGACACTCTGCATGGGTGTCGGGCTTTATTATGTACTAATTTCTTCTGATTTGAAACATTCCCTCCCAGGAAGAAGGCAGACTCCTTAAGACACAGGAAGTAAACAATTCACAGATCTCAGGAAGTTCCTGAAGTTACAAGGCTTCACAGGACCCTAGACTAAGGTTACAGATGTAGCTATGGTGGGTTGGCTGGGAGAGGAAACTAAGCTGTCTGGAAGTTGTGCAGAGAGCTCTAGGGATGCAGCTTTTGTGAATCCTTGCCCACCATGCTGGGGTGGACTTTTCAGGCATTCAGATACCTTTGAGTAGTCCTGCTCTTCCAGGTCACTCCCCACCCACATTCTTGCCTGTAGCCCCAGGAAACGCCCTGTTCATGGAGTTGGATGTTGATAGAATCATTACTTTGTTCTGTCGTTGGCTTCCCACGTGGGGCAAATAGATATCTGTTCTTGCATCCCCCAGGAAAAGTTGAACACCAAGGCTCTGTCCACGGAAGCTTCTGGAGGGATCTCCTTTCACTCTCCTGTCCCCAGCACCCTCTCTTCAGACCTGATGTTTTGCAGAACCCCAAAGAAAGAAATGTTCAGCTCTGCTCGCTGGGAGAAGGAGCCTCAGAGCTCCCTGGGAGCAAGCCTCCCGCCTCCAGGGCAGCATGGCATGCCATGCTCTGGAGTGCCAGTGATGACAAGGGAGTGATGGACAGCTCCCTCCTACCCGGTGGGTCACGAGGACACCACTCTGTAGAAAGAGCATGTGAATCATGAATCTAAGCCAGGTTAGTGGCTACCCCTGGTGATCCCAGCACTTGGAGGTTAAGGCAGGAGGATCACCGTGCCAGGCTTTCTCTTTTAGGACACCAATCAGCTCTCAAATCATGACATGGAGACTTATTATTAGTTTTGAAAGCTCGGCCTGGCTTAGGCTCATTTTTGGCTAGCTCTTTTAACTTAAATTAACCCACTTCTCTTTATCTGCCTTTTGCCTCAGGTCTTATTTCCTTTCCTACTTCTGTGTATATTACTTTCACAGCTTCTCATGTCTGTCTGTGTGGCAGCTGCGTGGCTTCTGGCCCCAGGCGTCTCCCTCCTTCTCTCCTCCTCCTCCTCCTCCTCTTCCTCTTGTTCTTCTCATTCTTCTGGAGCCTGTATTTCTTCTCCTATTTATTTTCTCTGCCTGGCAAACCTCTCCTAGCCTTTCTCCTGCCTGGTTATTGGCTGTTCAGCTTTTTATTACACCAATCAGGTGTCTCAGGCAGGCAAATGAAACAGACGCTACTCATCTTTACATAATTAAACACACAGTCTTACATTGTTAAACAAATGCAGCGTAGACAAAGGTAAACACCTCTGCCTAGTTAAATTAATATTACACAACAGATATATACAGTGTGTTCAAGGTCAGTGTGGGCTACATGGGAGATCCTCTCCCCAAAAGAAAACAGTGGACCAGTGAGTAGACTCAGCAGGGTAAAGGAGCTTGCTGCTAAGCCCCACAACCACCTGAGTGTGATTTCAGGAATCCATCTGGTGGGGAGAGAGAGGAGGCTCTTGAACGTTGTCTTCTGGTCTCCACATCCATTCCATGGCACACATGCAAGTGTATTATAGCCACACAACAAATAAATAAACGTAAAAGAAAATTAAACAAAACAGAACACTCCAATACTGGCATGATTCCACTCCCAGGAAATCCTACAAGAGGCAAAGCTAGAGCTGGATGTGGTGTCCTTGATGAGTGGAGGCAGGGGGATCGCTGATGTTAGTTGGAGGGTGACTTGAAGGGATGTGTACAAGTTCTAGATCAGCCTTCACTCTGTGACACACTTTCAAACAGGCAAATTTTGTGTCCAGCATGGTTTGGCCCTAGAATCTGACTGGGGCAGTGAAGGAATGCAGAAGGAAGACAGGAAGACAGACAGACAGACAGACACACACACATGGAAAGCTGGCATGAGGTGGGCACCAAAACTGGAACAACCTGGAACCTCAAATGTGTACTATGTAGAGCCCAAGAGGAGGAGTGAGCTAGTATCGGTGGAAGTCTCAGCAGGAGAGTCGCAGGCTGCTCTCATCCTGCAAAGAAGCTGTAGCTGCTAGTTTTACACAATCAACATCAGTGCTCAGACCAGAGGAAGGTGTTGGCAGTTCCCATGGGTCTGAGGAATCTGTCCTTGTCAATAATACAAATTCACTTGGGATTTCATCCTCTCTTCACACATCCACTCACGACTTCATCCTCTCCTCACACATCCACTCAGGACTCCATCCTCTCCTCATCCACTCAGGACTCCATCCTCTCCTCATCCACTCAGGACTCCATCCTCTCCTCATCCACTCAGGACTCCATCCTCTCCTCACACATCCACTCAGGACTCCATCCTTTCCTCATCCACTCAGGACTCCACCCTCTCCTCATCCACTCAGGACTCCATCCTCTCCTCACACATCCACTCAGGACTCCATCCTCTCCTCATCCACTCAGGACTCCACCCTCTCCTCATCCACTCAGGACTCCATCCTCTCCTCATCCACTCAGGACTCCATCCTCTCCTCACACATCCACTCAGGACTCCATCCTCTCCTCATCCACTCAGGACTCCATCCTCTCCTCACACATCCACTCAGGACTCCATCCTCTCCTCACACATCCATTCAGGACTCCATCCTCTCCTCATCCACTCAGGACTCCATCCTCTCCTCACACATCCACTCAGGACTCCATCCTCTCCTCATCCACTCAGGACTCCATCCTCTCCTCATCCACTCAGGACTCCATCCTCTCCTCACATATCCACTCAGGACTCCATCCTCTCCTCATCCACTCAGGACTCCATCCTCTCCTCATCCACTCAGGACTCCATCCTCTCCTCACACATCCACTCAGGACTCCATCCTCTCCTCACACATCCATTCAGGACTCCATCCTCTCCTCATCCACTCAGGACTCCATCCTCTCCTCACACATCCACTCAGGACTCCATCCTCTCCTCATCCACTCAGGACTCCATCCTCTCCTCATCCACTCAGGACTCCATCCTCTCCTCATCCACTCAGGACTCCATCCTCTCCTCATCCACTCAGGACTCCATCCTCTCCTCACACATCCACTCAGGACTCCATCCTCTCCTCACACATCCACTCAGGACTCCATCCTCTCCTCATCCACTCAGGACTCCATCCTCTCCTCACACATCCACTCAGGACTCCATCCTCTCCTCACACATCCACTCAGGACTCCATCCTCTCCTCATCCACTCAGGACTCCATCCTCTCCTCATCCACTCAGGACTCCACCCTCTCCTCATCCACTCAGGACTCCATCCTCTCCTCATCCACTCAGGACTCCATCCTCTCCTCATCCACTCAGGACTCCATCCTCTCCTCACACTTTTTCTCACAGTTTCTTTGGCTTCCACAGTAATAACCAAAATTTCAGAATATTTTTAAGATTCATAGTAAAACATCAGCCATCTATTTCGCCTTTCTCAACCAGCTGCTTCCCGCTCTGAGTCTGTTTTCCTGTCATTCTCTAGTTGTCTCCCCACTTCCTCCTGTCTCCTTGACTGACTTTTCCCTCTGGCTACATCTCCTCCTCACTTGAACGCTCTACCTTCCTTCCAGGCTGTCTTCCCCCTCTGCCACTCAGTGTGCCAACTCCTACCCTGTCCTTCAGGTCTGTTTCTTACCTTGCTTTCTCTTTTCTTACCTGGCTAGCTTCCGCACAAGACTAGGCAGAGAAACCAACCTTCCTCCCTCCCTCCCTCCCTCCCTCCCTCCCTCTTTCTCATCTCTTACCACCCAGACCAGCACTGATCAAAAAGAAAAAAAAAAGCTCTTGATGGAACCCCAGCCAGGTTCCTGTGAGTCCTCTCCTCATCTTGGCTTCTGGAGCTCACTGGGACACCTAGCTCTTTGGCCGCATCCTGGGATGACCCATGCACTCTGAATGATCTCTCCCTGCCAGAGAGAGGTTAAGGCTGTGAAAGAATTGAGTTTGTTCCATCCCACAGGGATTGTAGCCACCAGCACTGATAAGCCTTTATAAAGCAAACCAATAGGGTTTCATGGGAACCAATGCCCCTCCTCCCTCAGTTTCCCTGCTGCTCCCACAGAGCCTCCTCCCAGCTCTTTCCCCACTGCTCACTTTTTTCTTTCCATTTCTTCTTTTAAAAGATTTTTTTTTTTAAGATTTGGTGTAGTCCACAAAGTAACCTTAAACTTACTGTAGCGCTGAGGCTGGCCTTGAACTTCTCATCCTGCCTCTGTTCCCCAAGTTCTGGGATCTCAGGAGTTCCGTATTCCTCATCTTTAGACTGTCCAGAGCGAGCTGGGCATCGTGGCACACACTTGTGATCCCGCCACTCTGGAAGCAGAGGGAAGAAGAGTTTAGGTACCAAGGTAGCCTGGGCTGTGTAGTAAGACCAGGTACATTGTAGAAAGACTGGGTCTCAGAAAACTAGGGCTGGAGGAGCAGGTCAGTGGTGGACAATTATTTTGGTTAAGGCCCTGATTCACTCTCAGCTCTGCAAAAATCAATCAATGAGAAAGGTAAGGGGCTAGGAAGATGCTTAGACCACAAAGTGCTTGGTGCATAAGCCTGAGGACCTGAGTTCTTGCATGTAAACAGAGAAAGCTGTGGTGGCCAACACTCCAGGAAGGCAGAGGCAGGAGGATACCTGGGACTTCATGGTCAGCCTGACTAGCTGAATTGCCAGACTCCACGACAGTGAGAATCCTGATTCAAAAACCGAGAAAGGGTGAGATGGTGCCGTGGGTAAGGCGCTTACCGTCAAGGCTAGTGATCTGAGTGTGAACCCTGGACCCTCACTGTGCAAAGAGGGAAGCAGCTCCCATGAGTTCTCTGACCTCCACACCTGGGCTCCGACTTGCTAGCCTCTCCCAAGAATACATAAACAAATAATAAAAACAAAACCACAGCGTTTGAATTCTAAGCATTGATTCTGACATTGATCTATGGCCCCTACAGGTGTGCACACACACATGCACATATATGCAATTGAATGTGCATGCATGCGCGTGCACATGCGCGTGCACACACATACACACACACATTCCTAGACTGCTCTGTGCAGCTCCAAATTGAGTTCTGTTCTCGCTGGACTTTGCCCAGTGCAGTAGTTGCCACTGATTAAAATCTGTCCTGACCACACCAGTTTTGTTTATCTTTGTTACTCCCTCCCCCTCCCCAGACCTGTCTGTGCCCCTCTGTGGTGACTCCTACCAGCTTTGACTCTCAGATCCACCTGTGACTCCCACAGGAAAGGAAGCATGCCCAGATGCAGGCCTTGCCCACTCAGAGAGTCTGAGGCAATGGAAGAGGAGTTGAGTCTGCAAGGGGTCAGCGGGAGTGAGACATATCTCTCCATTGCTGTCATCAGCTGCTGGGTTTGCCTTTTGATCAAATGACATCATTGTTTGCTGAAATGACACATGAACTAATGGCTATAGACAGGCAGACAAGTACTTGAGGGGTTCTTAGAACACCTGCCTAGAATCCCCCAGTGAGGGGCTGGGGGTGTAGCTTAGTGGTAGAGCACCTGCCTAGAATCCCCCAGTGAGGGGCTGGGGTGTGGCTCAGTGGTAGAGCCCCTGCCTAGAATCCCCCAGTGAGGGGCTGGGGTGTGGTTCAGTGGTAGAGCTCCTGCCTAGAATCCCCCAGTGAGGAGCTGGGGTGTGACCCAGTGGTAGAGTTCCTGCCTAGAATCCCCAGTGAGGGGCTGGGGTGTGGTTCAGTGGTAGAGCACCTGCCTAGAATCCTCAGTGAGGGGCTGGGATGTGGCTCAGTGGTAGAGCCCCTGCCTAGAATCCCCCAGTGAGGGGCTGGGGTGTGGTTCAGTGGTAGAGCTCCTGCCTAGAATCCCCAGTGAGGGGCTGGGCTGTGGCTCAATGGTAGAGTCCCTGCCTAGAATCCCCCAGTGAGGGGCTGGGGTGTGGCTCAGTGGTAGAGCATCTGCCTAGAATCCCCCAGTGAGGGGCTGGGGGGTGACCCAGTGGTATGCAGCATATTTGAAACCCTGCTTTCCATCTCCAGCACTGCTATAAATAAATAGATTAATTTTTTTTTTTGGCTTTTCGAGTCAGGGTTTCTTTGTGGTTTGGAAGCCTGTCCTGGAACTAGCTCTTGTAGACCAGGCTGTAGATTAAATATTTTTAAAAATAATAGAAAAGAAGCCGGGCGGTGGCGGCACACGCCTTTAATCCCAGCACTCGGGAGGCAGAGGCAGGCGGATCTCTGTGAGTTCGAGGCCAGCCTGGTCTACAAGAGCTAGTGCCAGGACAGGCTCCAAAGCTACAGAGAAACCCTGTCTCAAAAAAAAAAAACAATAATAGAAAAGGAGTCATATAAGGGGTCAATTTATTGGTTGAACCAAGGAACAACCAATTTGTTATTTTGTCTTTTTTTGTTTGTTTGTTTTGTTTTCCTTGAAGCTGAGGACAGAACCCAGGGCCTCGTGCTTGCTAGGCAAGCACTCTACCACTGAGCTAAATCCCCAATCTCGGAATAACCAATTTGTGAAAGCCTCAGCTGTAACATATATTGTTAGGCAAAGCCTGCTATTGGGCCGGGGCACAACTGTGTAGCACAGTCCTCACCGAGCATACAGGACACCTTGGGTTTCATGCACAAACCTTCCAACATTCCCTGTAAGGTGTAATCAGGAAGCCAGGCGTCATGAGGGTTGTGACACTGGAATCCCTTCCTTGGCCCTAAAGCCACCCGCACTGTCCACTGGACATCATTTCCTGCTAGCTGTTCTGGCTTAGGGAGGTGAAGCAGAGACGAATGGGTTTCCAGCACCTTGGCTTTCTAACCTTGCTCTGGAGGCCCTGTGTGTCCTTCGCATAGTCTCAGAAAGCCAGACTCTGCCATCCAGGGACTTCACGATACCCTCTGACTGGCTGCTTTTCTTCCTCATGGTGACTTTAAGTCACAATCCACGGGTTCTCAATGGGTAGGGCAGCCAGGAAGAGGTGTGTGACGGCCATCGATAACCTGATCCAGGATGAAAGAAAGGATGGGGACCAGGTACGGTGTCATCCACTTGTAATTCTGGCACTCAGTAGTGGCAAGACTGAAGTGGCAAGACAATTTGAAGTCAGTCCAGGCTACATAGGGAGACCCTGACTCAAAATCAAAATAGAAAGGCCACAGGGCAATTGCAAAGAGTTTGTTCATTGGCTCAGTAAGTAAACTTCAGTGTCTGTCTCTTACCTGGTTGTCTGTGTTTGTTTGGCAGTCTTGAGGGTGGAGCCCTCAGCCCCTCACTGGGGGATTCTAGGCAGAGTCTCTACCACTGAGACACACCCTAGACCCTCACTGGGGGATTCTAGGCAGGTGCTCTACCACTGAGCCACACCCCAGCCCCTCACTGGGGGATTCTAGGCAGGTGCTCTACCACTGAGCCACACCCCAGCCCCTCACTGGGGGATTCTAGGCAGGTATTGTTCTACTACTGAGCCACACCCCCAATTCCTCACTGGGGGATTCTAGGCAGGTGCTCTGCCCCTGAGCCACACCCCAGCCCCTCACTGGGGGAGTCTAGGCAGGGGCTCTACCATTGAGTCACACCCTAGCCCCTCACTGGGGATTCTAGGTAAGCTTTCTTTTCTTTTTTTTTAATATTTATTTATTTATTATGTATACAATATTCTGTCTGTGTGTATGACCGCAGGCCAGACCCTGTCACAGATGGTTGTGAGCCACCATGTGGTTGCTGGGAATTGAACTCAGGACCTTTGGAAGAGCAGGCAATGCTCTTAACCTCTGAGCCATCTTTCCAGCCCCCTCTAGGTAAGTTTTCTATCACTCAGCCATACCCCCAGACCCTCACTGGGGGATTCTAGGCAGGGGCTCTACCACTGAGCCACACCCCAGCCCCTCACTGGGCGATTCTAGGCAGGTGCTCTACCACTGAGCCACACCCCAGCCCCTCATTGGGCGATTCTAGGCAGAGCCTCTACCACTGAGCCAGAATTCCTTTTCCAGAGCTCCAGGCTCCCTGTGTCAGGAAGTGCTTGTGTAGCACGTGTAAGTCCTAGGTTCAATCTGCAACACTGCAAAAGTATGAAAAAGGAAAAGAAGGGCTGGGGGAGAGAAGAGACACCTGGGAGGGAGAGAGGAAGTAGAGTGATGTGGAACTCTGAGGATGTAGATTTGCTGGCCGAGAGTCCCTGTGATGTGTAGAGGGCATACCTGTGGTCCTCAGGTTTCTCTCCCTGCTGCTGACCACCCCACCAGTCACTGCCTCCCCCTCCTCCCTCAAACATAACCCAACCCCCACTCTGGAGCAAGAGTCAGGCCCTCTGTTGCCATAACAACCACATCCCAGCAGTAAAAATAGTAACTTATTTTTTATTCAACTTCTTTAGCTGATGGAGGGGAAAATATCCATTTCTAGACTTGCATTTTATTCCAGGGGTTTCCTACTGGGCTCCACAGAGCCCACTGCCAAGGCCTGCCTGAAGGTGGCAGAAGCATGGGTGGACAGACAGCCCAGGGCCAGGAGGAGGACACAACCTTCGTGAGCTCTGATTCCAGCCTCCTAGAAGCTGTGGCTGCCAGTGACCACTTGGGATCCAGCCTGGACTCTGTGGGGAGAAAGGTGATCAGGGAGGGTGAGGCCATGCTTAGCAGAAACCTTGTGAGTTGCCGCTGAGGGCTGGGAGACAGACGGGTGTTAATGCAACCGACCGAGACATGGGCCAGTGGTCAGCACAGGGCTGTGCAATGTGGGGCTTAACTCTCCCTGTGTCTGTTGGGGTTTATCTCTGGGAGGTCTGTAGAAATTACTAGTTTCTGGGAGCTGTGTTTGGCAGTGAACTCAGGGTGCAGAGAATGAGATTCAAATGCATATAGCCTGTCCCCGTGAGCTGGGTTCCTTAGGAATGTCCCTGGATTCCAGGATCCCCATTCATACAGTACTACTCTGGCCACATAATCCTGGCTCACTCCGATTGTGTGTGTGTGTGTGTGTGTGTGTGCGTGTGCGCCTGTGCTTGTCTACATGGAGGTCACAGGTCAATACTGCGTGTCCTTTAGTGCAATGGTTTTCAGCCTTCCTAATGCTGGAACCCCTCATGCTGTGTTGACCCCCAACCATACAATTATTCTCCTTACTACTTTATGCTTCGTATTTGCCACTTCATACCGTAATGTTGCCATTGTTATGAATTACAATGTAAAATCTGATATGCAGATGGTCTTAGGTGACCCCCATGAAAGGGTTGTTAAACCCCCAAACGAGTCATGACCCACACGTTGAGAACCCCTGCTCTATTGCTTTACATCTTTTCTCATTTATTTTTTCTTTTTAAAATTTATTTTATGCATACAAGCAGGTTGGCTGCATGTACGTATATGTACTGTGTGCACATCTGGTGTCTACAGAGACCAAAAGAGGGTTCCAGATCCCCTAGAATGGGAGTTAAGTGTGTTTGTAAACTACGATGTGGATGCTGAGAACCAACCTCAGCGCTCTGCAAGAACAGCGAGTGCTCTCCACCGCCGAGGCATCTCTAGCCCCTGCACCTTATTCTCTGAGACGAGGTTACTCATCAGATCTGGAGCTCACCAACTGGGCTAGGCTGGCTGACCAGAATGCTCCAGGGATCCTATTGTCTCTGTAACCCCAGATTATATGTGGGTGCTTGGGATCCACACTCAGGTCCTCATGGTCACATGGCAGGAACTTTACCCAATGAGTTGTCCTTTCAGCCCCTCTTTCTGGTTTTTTGTTTCTCCTCACTCCTCCTTCATGGTTGTTGTTGTCTTACTGTGCAGTTCTGGCTAAACTCTAATACAAGACCCTCTTGCTTCAGACTTCCCAATGCTGGAATTATAGGGTTTTTGTTTTTGTTTTTGTTTTTGTTTTGTTTTTGAGACAGGGTTTCTCTCTCTCTCTCTGTTCAACAACACCTAGCTGTCCTGGTACTAGCTCTTTTAGACAAGGCTAGTCTTGAACTTACAGAGATCTGCCTGCCTCTGCCTCTCAAGTGCTGGAATTAAAGGCCATAAATACATAGCCGAACGTGCCTTCCACTCATCTGTGCAAAGGCCTTCTAGCCATTCCTCTGCCTCATTTTTAAAATTTGTTTTTAAAGTTAACATAAAGAGGAATGAGTTTCATTGTGGCATTTTTATTAATTCTCTCTTTCTCTCTTTACTAGAAACTGAATTCAGGGTTTCACACATACTAGGTAGACCCTCTACAGATAAGCCATGCTTCCAGTCCCTCACTGGGAGATTCTAGGCAGGTGCTCTACCACTGAGCCACACCCCAGCCCCTCACTGGGGGATTCTAGGCAGGTGCTCTACCACTGAGCCACACCCCAGCCCCTCACTGGGGGATTCTAGGCAGGTGCTCTACCACTGAGCCACACCCAGCCCCTCACTGGGGGATTCTAGGCAGGTGCTGTACCACTGAGTTACACCCCAGTCTCTCATTGAGGATTCTAGGCAAGTGCTCTACTGGAGTAATATGCCCTGCTTTCTTTTGATTTCTTCTTCTTTGAGATAAGATCTTACTAAATTGTCCAGGCTAGCCTTGAACTTGAGCATCTCCTGCCTTTGTATCCCAAGTGACTATGTTAGACATCCTCTTGAACTTCTAAACTAACATCTGAGACTGGTCAACCTTATTTCCTAGGTGCCCCAGGGTCTCCCTTCCTTCTTTCTTTCTTTCTTTCCTTCCCTCCCTCCCTCCCTCCCTCCCTCCCTCCCTCCCTCCCTCCCTCCTTTTTTCCTTCCTTCCTTTGTTTTTGTTTTTCGAGACAGGGTTTCTCTGGAGCATTGGCGCCTGTCCTAGAACTAGCTCTTGTAGACCAGGTTGGCCTAGAACTCACAGAGATCTGCCTGCCTCTGCCTCCCGAGTGCTGGGATTAAAGGCGTGTGCCACCACCGCCCGGCTCCCAGGGTCTTTCTTTTGCCTCTTCTGTCAGCAATCTCATTCCTTCCCCTTACTGCCACGCCTGTCACGGCCTCCTCCCCACCATCTACCTGTAACCCTCTGATCTTGCCCAGCTAGGGCCATGTGTGTGCCCACTCTGGGCCCAGCAGAGGGTTTGGAAAGCAGAGGCGAATCAACCAGGCACTCTCTTGTCAGTTGATGTCTTGTTCTAGCTCCACTGATGCAGAGGGTGTGGGTGGCATTTTCTCAGTAATCAATAGGACACCAAGCAAACATTGTTCTAAGAAGAAGGAGGCCTGGCAGTGCGGGCACATCCTGGCCACTTGGGAGGCTGAAGGTAGAAGGATTGCATGTTCAAGGTCAGCCTGGGCTACGGAGTGCCAATGCCAACTTGAGCAATTTAACCAGACTGTCTCAAAACAAAAATAAACAAGGGATTGGGGATGTAGCTTAGCTGATCTCGCATGTGCTAAGCTCCATGCTACACTTTCTAGCTCTGGGTAAAAGTAAATTGATGAAAAGGATCAGGAAGCTGTGGAGTCCCAAGATGGGAAAGCCGCGGGATGGAGGAGAGGACTTCTTATCAACGTGGGGACCATCTGCTCACATCGCATCTATGGTCAGCCAAGAAGCAGAGAGATGCCAGCCTTAGAGGTGCACACCTTTATTCCCAGCTCTTGAGAAGCAGAGGCAGGGGATCTTCGTGAGTTTGAGGCTAGCCTGGTCTACAAAGTGAGTTCTAGGACAACCAGGAATGTTACATAGAAAAATCCTGTCTTGAAAAAAAAAAAGATGGGAAAGCCATGGGAGGATGAGAGGCCTTCCCAAACTTGGGGTCCATCTGGTCATAGTCGGTCAGGAAACAAAGCAATGCCAGGCAGTGGAGGTACACACCTTTCATTCCAGCATTTGGGAGGCAGAGGCAGTTGGATCTCTGAGTTCAAGGCTAGCCTGGTCTACATAGAGAAAAAAACAAACCAAAAACAACAAAAAGAAGCTGAGAGACAAGGATGCTGGCAGCAAGCTCACACTCTCTATCCCCCAGACCTGGGAAAGGTGCATCCCACACTTAGGATGGTCCTTCCCACCTCAGCTTCAGCTTGACCAATGTAACTTCTCACAGCCAAGCTCAGAGGTTGTGTCTTTGGTGAATCTAGATGCAGCTGAGTTGAAAATCTGTAGGGATCATAAACATCAAATACCATCTTTTCCTCCAGCAGCTCCCTCGGGGGTGTTCAAAATTTCCACAGACTGGATTCCCATGTCTTCCAAACAAGGTCCCATAAAGCAGAAAGCTGACTTTTGGGGCTGGGGAGCTGGCTCAACAGAGAGGATTGCCAGCCACCAAACCCTGAGTTTTGGCTCCAGTTGTACATGGTGTAAGGACAAACCAACTTCTGCAAGTTGTCCTCTGACCTCCACACACATGATAAATACAGAAAGGTAGGAGACTGGAGAGATGGCTCAGCGGTTAAGAGTGCTTGCTTCTGGTGCAGAGGATTGGAGTTCGATCCCCAGGACCCACTTCATTTGGGTCACAGCCTCCAGTAACTCCAGCTCCAGGACACCTACACTTCGGACTTCAGGCATCTGCACTGCACGTTTCCCTACACGGGCACACACACACACACGATTAAAATGAGTAAATGTTTTAAAATATTAAAATGGAGTATAATAATAATAAAAAGAAAGCTGGAGTCTGAAGATGTGAGGATGGACTTGGGGTGAAGAACCTGGACATGCTGGAGTGTCCCCATCTTGGGGTGTGGCGGGGAAGGGAGGGAGACAGGACAGGAAGATGATTCCTAGAGACAGAGTCCTGGGTGGTAAGGAGGATTCAGGATTGGCAGGCTTCTCAGAGGTGCACAGGGGTAAGAGTCAGCAACAAGTAGACTGAGGGTGGGTGGGTGCTACCTGGTCCGGTCCCAAAGCGTCCCCTGTGGCTGGCCTAGCTGACAACCGCCGGCAGAGGCGGTTCAATCTAGTCCAAGCTGTCTTCTGCTGGCTGGAAAAGAGATGGGGTGGAGGGGACACCGGGAGACGCTAACAGGAGAGAGGGGACCTCCCAGCCAAGCGATTGGCAGCGTGCTCCTGAGTCGTCCCCCACCCCACCCCGCTCCCCATATCCCGCCCCCGCCCCGCCCCCGCCACCATCTGCTCGGGATTTGCTATCCCGAGACTCCAGGCTAGGGGCTCCGGAGGCAGCCGATCCGGTCTGCTAAGGGCCCTGGTGCTGCCGGAGGATCCGACGCCCTTCCAACCTGCTGCGCCTCCTGTAGCGGCTGCCTGCGTTCCCGCGTTCCAGCCCCGGGTCGGGTGCTGATGGAACCGCGGTGATGTTCACTCTGGCCAGGCTGCTGGATTTCCAGAAAACCAAATACGCAAGGTGAGCAGCGGAGCTGGGGGCGGGGGTGGGATGGGGTAGACAAGGGTCAGGGCTCTGAGGCCCCTTTTTCCTGTCCCCACTGCTTGGGGAACTGAGCTTGATGCCCGGGGCTAGAACAACCTAGGAACCAGGCAGTATCGTCTTCATAATGGAGTGGAAATTGTTATCCCGCTTTTGCGCGCGGCGTCCCGGCTTCTCCGCGTTTCCTTTCTCCCTTAGGCGAGGCGCTTCATCGGTCCAGAGCAGTTTCCACATTTGCGACCCGGTGAACAACGAGAGTCCCCACCATTAGGGACCACGGGAGGTTAATAGGAGATGATCCTTCGAAAGCACTTTACGATGCCAGCAGGGCGGGGGAACTGCTCCATCCCTACGGGGCTCCGTGGGTAACATTTAAAAAGGGTTTTGCACGCACCTAGTGTCTACTCTCAAGGCAAGGCAGAGGAATAGATAGGTCCCCTTTTGAGGCGGAGAAACCGAGGGTCAGAATTCAGGAGGAGATGGTTATCCCAATCTCTGGGGTCCAAGATGAGCCCTGGTTTCTTTTTCTGTTTTGTTTTGTTTGGGACAAGTCTTACTATGGTAGCCCTGGCTGGCCTGGAGTCCTCTTTGTAGACCAGGCTGCCCTTTGACCTCACAGAGAGATCTGTCAGGCTCTGGAGTGCTGGTCATTCCTTATCGTTTTTTGTTTTGTTTTTTAAGACAGGGTTTCTCTGTGTTGCTTTGGAGCCAGTTCTAGAACTAACTCTTGTAGACCAGGCTGGCCTCGAACTCACAGAGATCTGATTGCTCCTGCCTCCTGAGTGCTGAGATTAAAGATGTGCGCCGCCACTGCCTGACTCCTTATCGTTTTTTTGAGACAGTCTTGCTACGTACACCAGACTGGCCTTGATCTAAATGTGTAGCCAGGCTCATCTTGAACTTAATTCTCCAGTCCCAGCATCCTGAATGCTGAAATTAGGGCTGGGAGTCCACACACCACAAAAGAGTATATATTAATGAATACTGTGTATACATGATTTCAGGATGTAGTCCATCTGAATACATTATTTGTGAGATATTTTGCACTCTTTGTAGAAATCTGAAGTCTTCAATATCTAGTGTGCATTCTGATTTGATTTGACTGCCTTGAAAGATTGTTATTATATCTATTATTTTTTTTATTATGTGTGGGCTCTGTGTGCCACAGCACACTTGTGGAGGTCAGGCAGCATCGTGGAATTGGTTCTCTCCTTCCAACTTTATGTGAGTTCCAGGGATTGAACTCAGGTCTCTATCTAGGCTTCTCCTTGAACTGCTGAGCTACCTTGTCATTCCCTTCATGCCCCCACCCCCATAACCCAGGCTTCCCTGAAACTCACTATGCGTCCGGGGTCAGCCTGGCACAAGTGGCAATCCCTCTGCCTCAGCCTCCTGACAGTTGCTATTACAAGTGTGTGCCAGCATGCCTGGTGGCCTCTGTGGTGGCTGGAGAGGTGGGCCTTTGAGAAGGGATTAGGTCTTAAGAGATAGAATTGTTTCACTTGAGTGAGTGCTCTCTCTCAGAGACTGGAGGAGCTCTCCCCAGAGCTGGTTGTTACAGTCCCCTGGGCTTGCCCCTTCTGCACTCACCTGCAGATTTACCACCCCTGAACTGAAGCTAGCAAATGGACTTGGATGTTCCAGTTTCCAGAGCCTCTCTACTCTCTGTATCCTAAGATGGCTTCTAGCTCACAGCTGAGGATGACCTCAGATGTCCCGCAGCGCCGAGTGCTGGGTGAGGTGTACACCTCCATCCAGTTTATGCAATGCTGGAGACGAAGATCAGTGCCTTGTGCACGGTGGACAAGCACCCTGAGCTGTTCCCCTAGCCCAAGAACCTCTAATCCTTTCAGCTAGCCGGTCTCAGGTATTCTGTTACGGCAACAGAAAACAGACCCAGGGGCTGGGAAGAGAGCTCAGTTGATGAGGTGCTTGCCCCTCAAGACGGAGGGCTTGTGTCTGAACCCCAACACTCGAGCTAGAAAACCAGATGTGGTGATGCCCTTGAAATCCCTGTGCCAGGGAGGTGGAGACAAGTGGTCCCCTGGAGCTTGCCAACGGTCCAGCATCTAATCAGGTAGGCTCTAGGTCCCAGAGAGAGACCCCTGACTCCAAAACAAGGTGGGAGGCTCTGGAAGAAGGACTGACCCTCTGGCCTCCACATGAACACGTGTGTGTATACTACCTTCCACGAATATACATCCATCCCTCCCCCCCAAAGGTCGGGAAGGCACAGTGGGTGTTTCTTAGTTCTACTAACGTTATCTTCTTCTTTTTTAAATTTTGGATATCTGGAGATGCTAGAAAAAGAAGTTTGGGTTCTTTTTATCTTATTATAATCTTTAAATTACATTTGTGTGTGTGTGGGGTGTGCCATGGCATTCACGTTGGGGGGTGTTTCAGAACAGTGTGAGGATGTTCTCTTCTTCCACCACGTGAGTTACAGAGATTAAACTGGGATTATCAGGCTTGGCAGCAGCGCCTTTACCCACTGGGCCATCTTGGTGGCACCTGCTTTGGAGTCCCAGCTATCTAATAGAGAAGACAGATGAAGCTTCATTTCTTTGGCGATTTTTCAGTTTTATGGTCTGTATGGAGATGATAAAACCTATCTTTCTTTTGATATACAATTTTTAATTTGTTACACAGCAGGATGTATCCCGAAACTTAGTTCTTGGGGTTTTTCGTTGTTTGTTTTGTTTTTGAGACAAGGTCTTTCTCTGTAGACTGGGCTGGCCTTGGGCTTTCGGAGATCTGCCTGCATCTGTCTCCCCCAATGCTGGGGTGAGGGTCTTGCATCACCGTGCTCTGAGGGCACACTTGTTCTCACTGTGACCAATAAGCCCTTCTCCCCAGACTGAGTCAGCTTTGGGTCCTCTCACACCGGGCACAGGGGCATCTTTGGAGATGTCTACAGAAGTCTGTATCATGTGGCCATGGCTAAGGCTCCTTCTGCAGCAATGTTGTCTCAGTTCAGTCAAGGCCACGGGAGGCTGCAGGTTTCTGTTTTGCCTGGTGGTCGTTAGATAACATGAACCAGCGATGGGCTGTGGCATCTTACTCACACTTTGAACTGGTTTGCCCTCTTTTTTAAGCTCCAAGCTTGCTGGGTTCCAGACTCACATGTGCATGCACGCATTTTTGTTAAGCAAAGGAAGGGCAATGCAGCTAGCCTTTGGGAATCCACCCGTAGCCAAACTTGCACCGAAGCAGGGCCTTGAGCAATCAGCCCCCTTTCTTCTGAGTTTGATCCACAGGACTCACATGATGGGAGAAGAGAATTGACTCTCTGACCTCCCCACAGGCATAGTGCTACATGTACCCCTCGGCCCCCACCTCACACAGATAACTGTAATAAAAAAAAAACCCAACTAACCAACAAGTCAGCTTGACCTGCTGCTTTCCTTGTTTGTAGTAATTTCTTGCAGATTCAGGAGGCTGAGGGAGGAGAATTGTTAGTTTAAGGTATCCTGGGATCAATTGTGAGTCCCTCTGTCAAAACGAAGCAGGAACAACACCAACAAAGAAAAACCAAACCAAAACACAAAAAGCCCAGCTTATTTCCAAGCCCATTTAATAGCTGTCTGAAAGCCCATATCATGGTCGAATGGTTCCTTTCATTCTCTCGCACATGTGGGTTTTGGAACATTCCACTCCTGAGATGGCACTTGGGACACATCTGTGCAACTGTGTTCCGGGGACGGTTCATCTGTGGCTTGTATTACCCATTGTCGTCTCTGGGCACGGGCAGGCAGGTCCTGTGGTTCCCAAGTTCCAGGTCATATAACAAGCTACCCAGTGTGCAGTGACCGGGTCAAATGGCTCCACAGCGGAGTTCTTGCAAGGGACTTGGATTTTCTCCTGAGGTCACACAGAGACAAAGATAGGATTCCAGTTTGTCCCACAGAGGGGTCCATGGAAGGCTTGGAGCTGGTGCTTAACTCCGTCCTCGCTGAGTTTTTCTGCCTGTCAGTGGGACTACTAGATGAGGTTGGTAGCGTCTTTGTGGCCCTGCTCAGGACTCCTAAGATGTGGGCAGGGTGGGGGCATGCCGATTACTGGGTGGAACACTTGCCTAGCACGCATGAAGCCTTAGGTTCCATCCGCAGCCCTGCATACACTGAATTTTATTGCTCATGCCTGCAATCCCAGCACTTGAGAGGTGGAGGCAGGTGAATCAGAAGTTCAATGCCATTGTTGGCTACTATATATTGAGTTTGAGGCCTGCGTGGATTACATCACACTCTATCTCAACAGACCAACCAACCAAACAAACAAACTGAAAAGACTCATATTCCAGTCAGAATTGTGGTGTTGTGAAAAGCTGTAAGTTCTAGAAGTAGTTTTCGGCTGGAAGATGATGGGTGTGATATCTGTGGTGTTTGAGATGAAGACAGGTGTTACCAGGTATTGGTTGTTATACTTTTTTTTGTGTGTGTTTTTATAGAACTGGTCACTGAATCTAGGGGCCTTGTACCTGCTGAGCAAGCATTCTATATATCTTCAGCCTCTTTTATTTTCGTTTCATTTTGTGGTGCTGGGGACATACCATAGCATTGTTTATGGCCAGAGGTGCTCTACCCCACGGCCACATGCTTACCTTTCTGGTGTGTGCATTCCTGGGGCTAGGGGAGGGGTGTCGGTGGACAGGTGCACGTGTGCACATCCCAAGTGTAAAGGTCAGGGGACAACCTCTGGTGTTGGTCCTCAGGTGAGACAGGGTCTGAGGTTTTGCCATGTAGACCAGGCTAGTGCGGTCCTCAAACTTCCGGGGATCCAGTGATCTCTGCATCTCATCTCATTGTCCGCACTCCTGACTTTTCATGTGGGGTCTTGGGATCTGAACTCAGGTCCTCACACTTGTAAGGCAAGCACTTTACCAACTGAGCCCTCCAGCTGTTTGTGACTTGAGTCTTGAGGCAGGGTCTGCCTAAGTTGGCCAGGCTGACCCGGAACTCAGTCTGTGACCCAGGTAGGTCTTAAACATTCAGCACTCCTGTCTCAGCCTCTAGAGCGGCTGGTGGGGTAGACCCGGGTCCCTGGGCTCTGCTAAAGTGGTGGTTGTTTATGCTGCTGTTGCTTGCATTTTTTTCTATTTTCAGAGCAGTTTGGATGTAGTTTGTAGAAAGTTACTCTGTCAAGGTCAGTGGGGCTGTCTGAGAAGTTCTTTCTTCTTGGCAGGCCTGTGGGGCTTCAGCTGGTTTCTGTGTGTGTGGAGAGTGGGAGACAGGAGGTGGAGGTCATTTGCTTGTTTTCCTGTGTTATGGCAGATGGCCCTGCACAGGGTTTCTTGGGATCCAGATGAGAGGCTCACTATCCATCACTTGTCGACTCATCCCCGCCCCCCCCCATCTGATCTTGCTAGTTGACCTGCTGCTGGGCACATTGTCTTCCTCTTTGTCGGTGTGGGTGTGTATTCTTGCTTGTGTGTACGTGTGAACACATGCACACATGTGGAGGCCAGAGGGTTTTGGATCCTTGCCTTTCTCCTTGTTTGAGGCTTGTTTGCCACTGATGAACACTAGCTGCTCCCAGGCTTCTGCAGGGTCCGCTGTCTTGGCCTCCCATCTTGCTATAGGATTGCTGGTATTCCAGGTGTGCCTTGCTGCACCCAGCTTTAGGTGGACTCTAGGGTCTGAACCCAGTTCCGCATGCTTACAAGGCAGGTGCTTTTCCCACTGAGCAATCTCCCCAGCCCTGGTATATTTTTGAAATCCCCATTTGGTTTGCTTAAGCTGCTGCTTCGGTTTTCTGCTTCCCCCGCACATCACACCCACGCCAACCAAAGACAATGGCAGTGCCAACCACAGGAAGAATAGTCGCCATAGCAGAGTACGTGCCCCATGAGACACAGGGGCTCTGAAACAGGCTTGGAGCTGCCCTTGCTACCGGTGCTTGGGTGGGAACTAGCGAGGCCCTCAGAACATGCAGTCTGCAGGTCACCTGCTTCATGAATTCACACTGCCTGGCATCTCCTGCTCTCTCTTGCCTTCATTCACTTCTTGGCATCTGTAGGTCACCCCTTCATTCACTCTTTTACTGGCCAGACATTGTAGGGTGCAGCAAGTATACAAATGGGGAACCGCATACTGTATTCCCTGTTATTTTATTTTTTGAGACAGCTGTAGCCCAGGCTGACCTGGATAGCTCCATCTGCTTGCTTCTGCCCCCTGAGTAGCTGGGATGACATCTCTCCACACCCATGCCCTGTTAATTAACTTTTGTTCTTGATGTCACTGTGCCAAAATTATTCTGCTATTTATATAAACAATTTTCTCTTATATTTGAATTGTTAACAGCCCCAGCCCTGAAACTCTGCTGTCAGATAAAGTAACATGAACCACCTGTGACTACTTTATCTTAACTAGAAACCATTGACTTAACTAGAATGTGGAAGGCTGCATCTCAGCTACCTTGGCCACAGTTTCAGGGCACAGGATGTCTGTGGCGGGTAGATTCTCGTCTGCATAGAAGAAATCTGGAACGTTCCAGTTTCTGCAGACACTTCTCTTGGAGAGCAAGAGCATTAAAATGTACATGAAACTTGTGATTTGTACCTGGAAGTCTGAGGCAGGAGGATTGCCCATTGGAGGTCAGCTTGGGCTGCACAGTGAGACTGAAAAGGGGAAGGTATGGGCCTCATGCATATTAGTCACGGGCTCTACCAATGAGCTCTATTTCCAAGGCAGTATTGAAAGTATTCAAATAAAGATAGGGTTTTTTTTCTTTGATAATATGATTGGATCTTGGGAAATGGAACAACTCTCCACAGAGTTCTGTGTCTTTTTAGTTGCTGGTGTGAAGAATGGGGAGTGGTTCTTTGATAACCTGTATTAGATCAGAGGTGATCTATGAGGACTATGGTGTTCGCAGACTCTGTGTGCCCTCACAGAGGGAAGTGATGGGCTGAGAGAACAAGAAGAGGAGGGTCCCCTTGCCCTGGAGTCTTGGAACATGAAACCTTCTCAGGCAGGAGCCTGGGGCACTTGTGGCACCCAGGGTATGAGTCTGTCACAGACGTCAGTCTGCCTTCTTTTCAGTGTGTGTGTGCAGGTGCAAGCATGCGATGAGAGATCAATGTTGTGTCCTCCATCATTCTCCATCTTCTTTTCAGTGTGTGTGTGTGTGTGTGTGTGTGTGTGTGTGCAGGTGCAAGCATGCGATGAGAGATCAATGTTGTGTCCTCCATCGTTCTCCATCTTCTTTTCAGTGTGTGTGTGTGTGTGTGTGTGTGTGTGTGTGTGCAGGTGCAAGCATGCGATGAGAGATCAATGTTGTGTCCTCCATCGTTCTCCATCTTCTTTTCAGTGTGTGTGTGTGTGTGTGTGTGTGTGTGTGTGTGTGCAGGTGCAAGCATGCGATGAGAGATCAATGTTGTGTCCTCCATCATTCTCCATCTTCTTTTCAGTGTGTGTGTGTGTGTGTGTGTGTGTGTGTGTGTGCAGGTGCAAGCATGTGATGAGAGATCAATGTTGTGTCCTCCATCATTCTCCATCTTCTTTTCAGTGTGTGTGTGTGTGTGTGTGTGTGTGTGTGCAGGTGCAAGCATGCGATAAGAGATCAATGTTGTGTCCTCCATCATTCTCCATCTTCTTTTCAGTGTGTGTGTGTGTGTGTGTGTGTGTGTGTGTGTGTGTGCAGGTGCAAGCATGTGATGAGAGATCAATGTTGTGTCCTCCATCATTCTCCATCTTCTTTTCAGTGTGTGTGTGTGTGTGTGTGTGTGTGTGTGTGTGTGTGTGCAGGTGCAAGCATGTGATGAGAGATCAATGTTGTGTCCTCCATCATTCTCCATCTTCTTTTCAGTGTGTGTGTGTGTGTGTGTGTGTGTGTGTGTGTGTGTGCAGGTGCAAGCATGCGATAAGAGATCAATGTTGTGTCCTCCATCATTCTCCATCTTCTTTTCAGTGTGTGTGTGTGTGTGTGTGTGTGTGTGTGTGTGTGTGTGCAGGTGCAAGCATGTGATGAGAGATCAATGTTGTGTCCTCCATCATTCTCCATCTTCTTTTCAGTGTGTGTGTGTGTGTGTGTGTGTGTGTGTGTGCAGGTGCAAGCATGTGATGAGAGATCAATGTTGTGTCCTCCATCATTCTCCATCTTCTTTTCAGTGTGTGTGTGTGTGTGTGTGTGTGTGTGTGTGTGTGTGCAGGTGCAAGCATGCGATGAGAGATCAATGTTGTGTCCTCCATCATTCTCCATCTTCTTTTCAGTGTGTGTGTGTGTGTGTGTGTGTGTGTGTGTGTGTGTGCAGGTGCAAGCATGTGATGAGAGATCAATGTTGTGTCCTCCATCATTCTCCATCTTCTTTTCAGTGTGTGTGTGTGTGTGTGTGTGTGTGTGTGTGTGTGTGTGCAGGTGAAAGCATGTGATGAGAGATCAATGTTGTGTCCTCCATCATTCTCCATCTTCTTTTCAGTGTGTGTGTGTGTGTGTGTGTGTGTGTGTGCAGGTGCAAGCATGCGATGAGAGATCAATGTTGTGTCCTCCATCATTCTCCATCTTCTTTTCAGTGTGTGTGTGTGTGTGTGTGTGTGTGTGTGTGCAGGTGCAAGCATGTGATGAGAGATCAATGTTGTGTCCTCCATCATTCTCCATCTTCTTTTCAGTGTGTGTGTGTGTGTGTGTGTGTGTGTGTGTGTGTGTGCAGGTGCAAGCATGTGATGAGAGATCAATGTTGTGTCCTCCATCATTCTCCATCTTCTTTTCAGTGTGTGTGTGTGTGTGTGTGTGTGTGTGTGCAGGTGCAAGCATGTGATGAGAGATCAATGTTGTGTCCTCCATCATTCTCCATCCTTTTTTTTTTTGACAAAGTTTCTCTGTCTAACAGCCCTGGCTGTCCTGTAATTTACTCTTGTAGACCAGGCTGACCTCAAACTCAAAGAGATCTGCCTGGCTCTGCCTCCCGAGTGCTGGGATTAAAGGTGTGTACCACCACCGCCTGACTCCACTCGACTTTTTAGGCAGGGTCTCTCACTATTTTTACTACACTGACTGACCCAGTGGACCCCAGGATCTGCCTGTTTCTTCCTCCTTGGCGTGTGGGAGTGCTTGTGTGTTGCGTGTAATGTGTGCGTGTATATTTGCATGTGCATGTTGGGGGTGGCATGAGTGTCATGGCACATGTGTGGTGGGAGGATGACTTCACATATTGACCCTCACCTTCCATGTTGTTTGGGGCAGGGTCTCTCGTTCTCTGCTGTATACTCTAGACTGCCCTACCCGAGAGCTTCCGGGGATCTCCCATCTCTGCCTCTCATCTCACCGTAGGAGCGCTGGGATTATAGATGTATGTATCACTGCATCCAGCTTTGAGTCAGTCTTTACGTGAGTGCTGGGGATCCGAATGCAACCCTCATGCTTGCACAGCAAGCGCTTGCCCCACTGAGCCACCTCCCAGCCCTCCTTGATTCATTTATAACAGCAACCCCCAAGCCTTAGCTTGGACCCCAAAGGTTAAAAACTGGGTCCCATAGACTGTGCCTATTTTGGTTGTTGATCTTAAGTAACTGGTCCCTAAATTACCGACACACTGGTACATGTGGCTACAGATTTGGGTCTCCCAGAAAAGGGGACCACTTGACTAATATTTAGTATGTTTATATTGTGTGTGTGTGTGTGTGTGTGTGTGTGTGTGTGTGCACATAAGTGCTGTGGCCTTCATGTGGAGATCAAAGGACAACTCTCAGGAATCCGTTCTTCCTCCTGCAGGATCCAGGGATCAAACTCAGGTTGTCAGGCTTGGCAGCTGGGATGGGTTCCTAAGTCAGGGAACACTGCCCCTGTGGAATCAAGGAAGCCCCTTTCTGTCCACTGTATCTCAGATCCATCCTCAGCCCAGACTGCCATGTTCTCAGGCTGAGGGTCTGACCTCTGTAGCCCTGGGATCTGAGGACAGATTCCGCCAGGCACCATGGGGCAAGAGGACAAGTGGGAGGTCAGGGCCCATGGGGATTCTGCAGTCTGGATGTTAATAATTACCAGCGATTGCTCCTTCAATTGGACGTCTGTAGCTAGTGTTGGTGCAAGAGAGGGAGGGGGGAGAGGTTGTGTCATGTTGTGAGTTGTCTGACCCACAGGGGGCAGCACTAAGAAGACGTCCACGGGAGGCTGGAGAGATGGCTCAGTGGTTAAGAGTGCACACTGCTCTTGCAGAGAACCTGAGCTCCATTCCCAGCACCCATGTAAGGCAGCCCATAATTCCAGCTGCAGGGGATCTGATGCCCTCTTCTGGGTTCTGGGGACACCTGTACTCATGTCCATTCGTCCCCAAATATATATATATATATATATAATTTGATAATGATGATGATGACATTCATGGTGCTAATAAGATGCCTCAGCAGGTAAAGGCTCTTACTGCCAAGCCTAATGACCCGGGTTCAATCTCTGGTATCCACGTGGTGGAATTCGATAGCTAACTCCTGCAAGTTGTCCTCTGACTTTTACATACATGCCAATGCACACATATAAATAAACAAATAAATAAGTAAATAGATGTAATAAAAAAATTTTAAAGCCAGGAGGTGGTGGTACATGCCTTTGATCCCAACACTGCTGAAGCAGAAGCAGGAGGATCTCTGAGTTTGAGGCCAGCCTGGTCCGTCCACAGAGTGAGTTCTGGAACAATCAGGGCTAAACAAAGAAACCCTGCCTCAAAAGCCCAAAAACAAACAAACAAACAAACAAACAAGCACATTCATGGGGTTGGGAAATGGTTCACTGGTACAGTGCTGGGTGTGTATGATAACCTGAGTTCAGATCCCCAGCCGTCATGTAAAAACCAGGTGTGACACATCTGTAACTCCCATACTGGGGTCGGGGCAGAGACAGAGACAGGAGGTTTCTGGGAGCTTGCTGGGCAGCCAGTCTTGCTGAAACAGAGAGCTGCGGGTCCAGTGAGAGACCTTGCCTCAAAAAATAAGATGGAGATTGATGGAGGGAGACACGTGATGCCTCTGCGCCACAGCACACATGCGTGAGCACCCATAAATGAACATGGACACGTGCACACACCACACATTTGGACAGCTTACAGTCCACCATTGAAGAACCCAAAGCAGAGACAGCCGCAGAGACAGTGCTTACTGGCTCACAGTCAGCTTCCCTACGCAGTCCATTCTTTCCTCGGCAAAGGAGTGGCTCCGCCCACACTGATCCTCTTCCATCAACTTGCATTAAGAAAATGCCTCAGAGACAAGGCCACCTTCCAATCTGACGGGAGCAGTTCCTCATCCCCTCTTCCCAAGTGTCTCTAGCTTCTGTCAAGTGGACAAAAACTAAGCCGAAAAGTTGGTAAAGTGCTCACCATGATAGCTTGAGGGACTGAGTTTAGTCTCTAGTGCCCGCATACAAATCTGGACATGGCAGCGTGTGTTTATAACCCGAGTTGATAAGGTGGAGGCAGGCGGATCCCTGGAGTTCCCTGGCTAGCCACGCTAGCCTACTCAGGTGGACCCCAGTCAGTGGGAGGTCCTGGCTCAAAAATCAAAATGGACAGCTTCTGAGAAGCAAGACCGAGGATTCACATCTGGCATACACACGTGTGTCTTCACACTCAAGTGCATCCACACACGGTAACTCACACACAGTAACACACACACACACACCATTCACCGTTTTCTTTGTGAACAATTAGGTTTACCAATTATAAATCTAAATTTTAAAATATTTCTTTATTTACTTGCTTATTTATTTAATTGAGACAAGGGTCTCATTATGTAGCTCTGACTGTTCTGGAACTTACCACGTAGACCAGGCTGTCCTCAAACTTAGGGAGATCCACTTGCCTCTGCTGCTGTGCTGAGAGCAAAGGTGCTCACCACCAAGCCCGGTTAAGATTTATTTTTAAAATTATGTGTGTGTGTGTCCAACATGAATGCAACATCTGCAGAAGCTGGAAGGCTGTTGGATCCCCTGGGACTGGAGTTACAGGCAGCCATGAGTCATTCAATCTGGGTGTTAGGAATGGAACTTGGGACCTCTGGAAGAGCACTAAGTACTCTTAACCACTGAGCCATCTCTCCAGCCCCCTTTTGTCATTGTTGAGATGGGGTCTTACACTGTAGCCCATGTTTGCCTAGAACTCAAAATATGTCCCAGGCTCTCCTTCACTCACAGCCATCCTCCTGCCTCTGTCTCCTGAGAGCTGGCACTTCAGGCATGAGTCAACTCTGTACCTCATGTGTTCATGACATGAGCAATTGCTGAGTGTGCCCGGCACAGTTGTAATCTCAGCAATCTCAGAAGTGGAGGCGGGAAAGTAGTGTGTGTCAGACCAGTCTGGGCTTGGGCCAGCCAATCCAAACCAACACAGAAAAAAACGATCACTTGTCCGTGCCTGTGACGGTCAGGCTCTGTCCTGGCTGCTGGGCTCCAGGGCCAAGACAATTTCCTGCCCTCCCACAGTTCGCATGAGCGCTTATGTTTGGCTAACAGAGCCGAGAAGGGGCGTGGGGTGGGTGCAGGGAGGGGTGGGTGCAGGGAGGGGTGGGTGCAGGGAGGGGTGGGTGCAGGGAGGGGTGGGTGCAGGGAGGGGTGGGTGCAGGGAGGGGTGGGTGCAGGGAGGGGTGGGTGTGGTAGAGCATGAACTGTGGTGTCTTATGGGCTACAGGGAGAGGTGAGGAAAGGTAGAGGTGGTATACAGCAGGTGCCAACTAGTGGCAGACCAGTTTAGAGGGCCACTGGACATGCTGGTGGAGCTGTCATTTCAACACTGGTCATAGTGTGCCCTCACCCCCTCCTTCCTGTCCTCTCTGTTTCCAAGATAGGGTCTCGTTATGTAACTCAAAATCACCTTGTAGCTCAAGCTGGCATTCAACTCACCGTGTAGCCCAGGCCGGCCTCAACTTCATGATCCTCCTGCTTCGGCTTCTGGAAGGCTGTGATGACCTACACCACCGTGCCTAGTCGTTCTCCCTTCTCCCTTTTCGGTGTGTGTGTGTATGTGTACACATATATGGAGGGCAGAGGTGTGTGGATGTGTGTGCATGGATATGTATATGTATGCAGTGTGTGTGTGTATGTTTACATGTATGTGTGGTGTGTGTGTGGGGGTGTATACATGTCTGTGGAGGCCAGAGGTGAACTTGTGATGTCATTCCTCACCTTTATTTTGTAACAGACTCTCACTGGCTCAGAACATGCCACACAGACCAGGCTGGCTGGCCAGCGAGCCCCAAGGGTCTGCCTGTTCTCACCTCTTTGACGCTGAGGACATAGGTGTACACCACCACCCTTGGCTTTTCTTTACATAGGTCCAGAGAACTGAACTCAGGGCCCTGTGTTTGAAAGGCAAGCACTTCGCCAATCCATCTCTCAGCCCTCTTTTTAAAAGCATTTTTAAGTTATGCATATGTTTGTGTGTGTTCATGTGTGGGTGCTGGTGCTTATGAAGGCCAGAGGTATCAGAAGCCCTGGAGCTGGAGTTACAGATGGTTGTGGACCACCCGATATGGGTGCTGAGACCCAAACACAATCTTAACCATTGAGCAAGCCAACCCCATTTTATTGATTGATTGATTGATTGATTGACTTATTGATTTTTGGGAGAGGTTTCTCTGTGTAGCCCTGGCTGTCCTGGAACTTGATTTGTAGACCAGGCTAGCCTCGAACTCACAGAGATCTGCCTGCCTCTGCCTCCCGAGTGCTGGGATTAAATGTGTGTCTCCACCACCCAGCCTTGTTTTTATCTTTTGAAGATGTGACTGTAACCCAAGTTGTCTTGAACTCACTTTTAAGCCAGGGTGGTCTTGACTTTTTGTTTTCTGAGACAGGTCACTGGCCTCATGTTTGGACAGGATGTCATGGTGGTTGGAGCATGTGGAGGAGAGCTGGTCACAGGAAGCAGAGAGAGATAGGAAGTGGCCAGGAATAATATCCTCTGAAGGACCCACTCCCAGTGACCTACTTTTCCCCAGATATATCCCACCTCCAAAACTGTCCATCATCTCTCAGAATAGCAGGCCATCTGGAGACAACACATTCAACACATAAGCTTGTGGGGACAAATCATATTCAATTCATAACGGAGTTCATATAATGCAATATTATCTTTAAATTGTCTCAGGCTGTTGGGGCAGCTATTCCAAAATGCCAAAGACTGAACAACTAATGAACATCTGTTTCTAGAATTTCTTCCCTGGGGAAATGGGAGTAGTGCCCACCCCTCCTTGTAAGGTCCCAGTGACAAGCCAAAGTCTGAGTCCATGGGTTCTCTCTGGAGAAATCTATGAGTTTATTGGGCTTGCTTACAGTACATGGCTAAGGTTGCTTACAGGAATGTGGGGTACCCCAAAGCGCCCACATCAGACAGTCTTTGCCAGCACGGATGGTGGCTTTTCCTTGCCTGTACAGATAGAGTCCCTTCAGTTAACCTCCCAGCAGGTGTACCCCAGGGCTCTGGGACACAGAAGCCACTTGTAAGTAGGAAAGAATGGCATCCGAATGATAACGAGGAGCAGCTGGAAGCTCAGGTGAGTGTCCGATGATCCGTGGATGAGGGGATGCCAATCATGGTGGACTGGTGCAGCGGGCACAGCTCATCTGATGAAGGTAGTGGCTGTTTGCTTGAGGACCAAGTTTTACCACAGAAATTGAGGTCATAGATGGTGTCGCACACTTGTAACATCAGCACTCAGGATGTGACCCGGAGTTTGTATCGTGAGGTGGATCAGGTGTTCAAGGTCATCCTTGGCTATGTAGATTCAAAACCAATTTGGGCTATGTTGGACCCTGTCTCAAACACCAAAGTGAAAATCAGCCACAATCCGAATCAATCGGAAATTGCCTCCAAGTGCCAGGAACTTTGAATGTGAGATCAGACTTCCAGCATGGTCTGTGTTTCCCAGATTTCCGATGTCCAAATAGTTCTTGTGCCCTCACATAGTGCCAAGGCTGGAGAGAACTGGTATCCTCTGAGGAGAGCATAAATTCCATCGATGAGGCTCGCACTCCTGACTTCATTGTCTCAGAACCCTTCCTCCTGATGCAATCTTATCCAGTCTGTACCGTATGAATTTGACAAGGGGGCGTGAGCATTCGGCTCACGATGCTGGGGCTCACCAGATTTTAGTTTGACTCAAAAGCCATCCTGCCGGCTGTCTCTTCCAGGAGGGTTGGTTGGACCCAGGGTCTTGTCTATGAGCAGGCGTTGATAGCCCAGTGGCCTCTGTTTGCTCAGAACTCTTCCTCAATGCCCCTCTCTGCAGGATATTTGGGGAACATTCAGTTGCTTTGTAAGAGGTCTCCTCATTTGGAATTTTGGAATTATGGGGTTGTTTCTCTGGATTCCAACAAGGCTGCTCTCTCTCTCTCTCTCTCTCTCTCTCTCTCTCTCTCTCTCTCTCTCTTCATGTGTTCATGTGTGCATGAGTGTGCACCAGCCTGAGGTCAGTGTTTTGTGTCTTCCTCAGTTGCTCTCTACTTTATTTTTGAGGCAGGGTCTCTCACTGAACTTGGAGCTCACTAATTGGGTTGGACTTACTGTCTCTAGGCCCCTTTCCCCCAACCGAGCTAGGGTTACAGATACACCCTGCCTCACTCAGTTTTTTCATGGATGTTAGGAGATTCAAACTCAGCTATTCATGCTTGTGTGACAAGCACTTACCATCTGAGCCATATTTCTAGTCCATCTTTTTCAGACAGAGATTCATGAGGCCCAGGTTTTTTTTTTCTGAAGCTGAGGACCGAACCCAGCTCTACCACTGAGCTAAATACCCAACCCAACCCCCCCCCAGGTTGGTTTTGAACTCTCAATGTAATTCAGGCTGATATCTCCTGCCTTCATTTCTGGAGTGCTGGGATTATAGGTATGTGCTATTATATCCAGCTATCTATCTATCTATCTATCTATCTATCTATCTATCTATCTATCTATCATCTGCCTGCCTGGTCTTCCGATCTTCTGAAGTCTGGGTTTACCAGTTGAGGCTGGCCTTAACTTGGAGCTACCAGCATGCCTGGGTTTATTCTTTGTTGTGTAGCCCAGGCTGGTCTCAAACACTATTTAGCTGAGAATGGCTGCTGATACTTGTGGTCTCCAGAGTGGTAAGATTACAGGCGGGCATCCTGACACCCAACTTCTTACTTTTAATGAATTCATATTTAATTAACTATGTGGCTGGTGGCTCCATAGCAGCGCAGATGTACCACCCGGGGCTTAATGATATTCACAATTGACATTTTTGAAAAGAGAAGTGGAGTGCATGATGCATTTCATGCACAGCTCAACAGGAGACAAGACATCGATGCTTCCAACTACGTTACATTGATCGTTGGAGATAATGGTCAGCTCTTTTTGAGTATCCTGTTGCCTAGCAACCTCACATCCACTGGTCCCTCTGGCCATTAGTTATCAAGATCAGAATCAATTCTGTCAGTCATTAAGGTGCTGCAGTTTTCTGATTACCCCTTCCAGTATTTTCTCTTAATAAAGAGGACCCTGCCTGCTTCCCCAGCTGTTACTTCCCTTATTTTTCATTGAGTATTTCAAAGTGGTTGGATCCAAGAAAAAGCCAAGACTGTATTTCGAAGAAAGATCTCAGAGGGAAACAAATCGATTTGAATGCATTTGGAGCATGGATATCCTTAGATGTAGGGATGCTACAGCTCTGTGAACCCCTGGGAGGGAGGGAGGGAGGGAGGGAGAGAGAGAGATAGAGATAGAGAGAGAGAGAGAGAGAGAGAGAGAGAGAGAGAGAGAGAGAGAGAGAGAGAACACAATTTGCTCCAGGATGTGTGAGTCTCCCAGGGAATCTATTTGTGGCTACCTTACTTGAGAGCCAATGCTTGGATTCTGTGGAGGGAGGGGGGTGAAATTGGACTGAAAACAAGCTGTTCCATGTATCAGAAAAAAAACTGTATTATTGTGTGTGTGTGTGTGTGTGTGTGTGTGTGTGTGTGTGTGTGTGTGTGTGTAGGGGTACAGCACATGCATGTACCGGTCAGAGGATAACTGTCCAGAGTTGGCTCTTAACTTCCATTAAAGAAGTTAGGTTTGGAGGAAGTTTTGTTACCCACTGAGCCATCTCACTGGCCTCTGTATTTTTGTTATTTGACACAGGGTCTCACTACATAGTTTAGGTTGGCCTCAAACTAGTGATCTTCCTGCATCAGCCTCTCGAGTGCTGCGATCACAGGCATGTGTCATTGCACGTGTGTTAACTAATCTTCCTCCCTCCCTTTCTCCCTCCCTCCCTCCCTCCTTTCCTCCTTCCCTCTCACCCTCCCTCCCTCCTTCCTTCCTTCTAGACAAGATCTCAGGTATCCCAACCAGTCTCAAACTAGCTATGCAACTGAGGATAACCTTGAACTCCTGATCCTCCTGCCTTTACCTCCATAGTGCTAGGGTTACAGGCATGCACCACCATGCCTGATTTTATGTAGTTGTGGTGGGCTCCAACCATGACCCTCAAGCGTGTTTGGCAAGCACGACCCACTTAGCCTTGTCACTGGCCTTTTGTGTACACATCTTGTAAACCTCTCATGTGCATCTCAGGCTGACACTATAGGTTGGAGCTGTGGTTTGCGAATCTGTGCTGTGGCGTGGTGTCAGAGTTTTCTTTTGCCGGACTGAACTCTGCAGGGAGCTGGACTTGGGGTCTTCAGAGCAGAGCACAAAGGCCAACTGGGATGGACCCCTCTTTGGAAAGGTGGGTGAGGCTGCTGGTGTGCACAGGCTAGGGAGCAGGACTAGCTCAGGACCTAAGCCTTCCCCTAAGCGAAACTCCCCTGGGTGTACCATTAAATCAGCAGAGCTATGTTGGTGGTAGGGCACACTGCTTGCTGACTGCTAGTGTGTGGGGGGAGAGTGAACGTACTGTTCTGTGTGTACCTATGTGTTCCTGTCTATAGAATGGTAGCACCAGATTATCCTCCCAATGGAGGAGCTGCCTGTGACATGTTCCTGAAGGCTCAGTAGTGGGATTCCCATGCCTAGTACTGGAGCTTGAACTCAGGGTCTTCCACAGGCTAGACAAGTACCCACTGCTGAGCCATACCCCAGCCCCTCACTGGGGGATTCTAGGCAGCTGCTCTACCACAGAGCCACACCCCAGCCCCTCACTGGGGGATTCTAGGCAGGTGCTCTACCACTGAGCCACCCCCCAGCCCCTCACTAGAGAATTCTAGGCAGGTGCTCTACCACTGAGCCACACCCCAGCCCCTCACTGGGGGATTCTAGGCAGGTGCTCTACCACTAAGCCACACCCCAGCCCCTCACTGGGGGATTCTAGGCAGGGGCTCTACCACTGAGCCACACCCCAGCCCCTCACTGGGGGATTCTAGACAGGTGCTCTACCACTGAGCCACACCCCAGCCCCTCACTAGAGAATTCTAGGCAGGTGCTCTACCACTGAGCCACACCCCAGCCCCTCACTGGGGGATTCTAGGCAGGGGCTCTACCACTGAGCCACACCCAGCCCCTCACTGGGGGATTCTAGACAGGTGCTCTACCACTGAGCCACACCCCAGCCCCTCACTAGAGAATTCTAGGCAGGTGCTCTACCACTGAGCCACACCCTAGCCCCTCACTGGGGGATTCTAGGCAGGGGCTCTACCACTGAGCCACACCCAGCCCCTCACTGGGGGACTCTAGGCAGGTGATGTACCCTGAGCCACACCCCAGCCCCTCACTAGAGGATTTTAGGCAGGTGCTCTACCACTGAGCTGTGCCTCCTGCCCTTTTTAGTTTTTATTTTTGGACAGGGTCTCATTATGTTCTCCAAGCTGATCTTGAACTCTCTCTGCAGCTCAGGCAGGCCTGGAACTTGCTATCCTTCTGCCTCAGCCTCCTAAGTAGTCGGGAGTGACAGGCCTGCAGCCCTAGGCCTGGCTTGCCTGGCCATTTTGATGCCATGAGGAGTCTCAGGTGGCACAAGCCCAAGGTCTGTTTCCCAGAGACCGAGCCAGGGCACTGTGAGCCTTGTGGGAGGAGCCCTGAATATATATGAATGGACACAAAGAAACTGCCTGGGGCTCTAAAGGGCTCTAAAGAGAGGGAGCACTGCCTCCCAGGGCCCCACTTGTTCCTGGCTGTCCTTGGCCTCTGTGGGACCGACAGACAGAACTCCCTTTGTCCAGGAGTCTGGGCAAACCTCTTTAGTCTCTTGTCCAAGGGACTCAGGGTCGCCACTGGCAGGCACCAGCCCAGCGGGGGAGGGGCAATGATTGGAGCAACTTTCTCCTTCTCTCTGGGGACCTCTACACCCTAGTGACAGGCTAGAGAGAGAGAGCCTACGGAAGCCAAGCCGGAAGCCAAGGCAGGGTCTCCCAGTCCCCCTCAGCCTCCTCTCTCTATCAGTTCTGACCCCATTCGGCTTAGTCAGGCTCCCATTTTTGTCTGCGGACGCCAATCTTCCACTGTTAAAATTAATGGGAACTCACCGGGTAATACGCAGGCCACTCCGCCTCGCCCACTGCAGACCGTATTTCTATGTCCAGCCCTGATTCCTTCCAGATGTGGCCTGGCAGGTCCCCGTGTAGAGTTCCCATCTTTTACTCCCCTGCTCCTGTGGATGGGCATCCAGGGGGTTTCTGACAGTGATTTTAGCCAGTGCTGAGCCCACCCAGCAGAAAAGAAAACAAACTGGGCCTTTGTTTTTTAAAGTTATTTATATCCCCTTCGTGGTGTGTGTGTGTGTGTGTGTGTGTGTGTGTGTGTGTGTGTGTGTGTGTGTAAAACACTGCCACTGGAAGTGAGACATTTTCTTTCAGAGCAATGGAGCTCATACAGATAACAAAATGGAGGTCAAAGGACAACTTTTGGGGGCCAGTTCTCCTCTTCTACTATGTGGGTCCTGGGGAATTGAATTCAGGTCATCAGGCTTGGCTTCAAGCTCCGTTATCTTTCTGACTTTTAGCCACCCCATCCCCTCCCAACATGCATATATTTTTTTTCTATCTGGTCTTGAGCACTGATTTAAAACCTGTATTTTAGTAATTAAAATGTGTCTGGCTCATTAGATTTTTTTCTTTTTCTCTTTTTTTTTCTTGGTTTTTCGAGACAGGGTTTCTCTGAGTAACAGCTCTGGCTGTCCTGGAACTCTCTATATAGACCAGGCTGGCCTTGAACTCACAGAGATCCTCTTGCCTCTTCTTTCTAAGTGCTGGGATTAGAACCATGCACCATCACTGCCCAGCTAGCTTCTATTTTTAAATCTCATTAAAGTGCCATGGGTGTGGCTCTGAGGTAGTTAGCGTGAGGTTCTACCCGAAGTACCACCATCAATTACTATCAATTAACCAATGAATCAATCAATCAATACGGCTGGGGCGTGGCTCAGTTGGTAGAGTGTTTGCTTAACATGTCAAAAGCCCTGGAATCCATGTCTAGCGTTGTGTTAGCCCGGTGTGGGTAGCACGTGCCCAGCACCCCATCTTGGGCAGCAGATGCGAGGATTGCTGTGATTTCAAGGCCAGCCTGGGCTATCTCGAAAAGCTAGTGTATCTCTCGTCCTCTTTTCCCAGTGTAGCTGGCAGTGAGGTCTGGCTGGCTTTCCCTCATAGTTCCTGCTTTTCCAGGTCAGCAAAGTGGCCTTGCCACTTAAAGACTGTGTGACTACCAGGCATGGTGGAGTACATCTGTCATCCTAGCACTGGGGAGGTAGAAGCGGGAAGCCTGAGCATCCATGACTAGCCTGGGCTATGTAGTGCTATCCTATTTAAAAGCAAAACATCTAGGTTGTGGTTCCACTTGTCCTTACCTTGATGAATCGACTTCTCAGATGTGTCTGTAAAGACGTTGCCTCCACGGCTGGGACTAGGGAGTTTGTCATCTTGTCACGTGCTAGCTGTGCAAGCACGAGGTCCTGAGTTCCAGCACCTGAAACCAGGTTCAGAGTGTGTGTGCTACAATTCCAGTGTTGGGGAGGCGGAGAATTCTGGGGCTCCCTAGTCAGCCAGCCTAGACTACTGGAAGAGTTTCATGATAATGAGAGACTCTGGGGGCCTGGGAGATGGCCATAGGACAGAGGGGTTGATGTGGTAGCACGAGAATCTGAGGTCAGAGAGCCTCAATCCAGGTAGGGCTGGACACACTAGTGTGTATCTGTGATCTTGGTGTTTCTGTGACAATATGGGAGGCCCAGAGAATCCCTGGAAGCCTCCAGTCCAGCTACCATGGCTAACACCGTCTCAAACAATGAAGAGAACCTGCCTCAAGCAATGTGGAAGGCGAGAACCAGTGATGGAGGCTATCTATACATGCACGCGTGCACGCACGCGCGCGCGCACACACATACACACACACACACACACACACACACGAATGTAATGATTTTTTTTTAAAAAAAGCAGTTGAGGCATACTGTTTGCTCGGTCTTAAAGATACGATCTGCTTGGTGATGGAGAGATGGAGTCCTGGATAGTTTGGGAAGTCTCTGTGCACAGAAGAATTAAAAATTGTCCAGTCAGTAAAGGCCATTCCCATAGGTTTCTCAGATGTACTGTTTTGCAACAATCCTTGCCCTGCTCTAGTATATTGCTCTGACTTTGCCTACACCTTGACACTTCACCTTTAAATATGCCAACCTAGAGCCGGGCGGTGGTGGCACACGCCTTTAATCTCAGCACTTGGGAGGCAGAGGCAGGCGGATCTCTGTGAGTTTGAGACCAGCCTGGTCTACAAGAGCTAGTTCCAGGACAGGCTTTAAAACCACAGAGAAACCCTGTCTCAAAAAACCAAAAAAAAAAATGCCAACCTACCTTCTCCCATATGCCCAAAACACTCTTTTTACTCCCCAAACCAAACTTTTGTTCAGTCCTGGGACCTAATACCTAGTTACTCACCATGTCCCTCCTCCCTTCAAATAATTCTTAAGATCAAGCTGTCATTGCGGATCTGGCTACTGTGATACAAATGTGTATTTGTGTATTCCATTTTCTATGTGGCCTTTTGAGTTGGTTTCTTTCATTTAGCGTAGCTTTTTGGGGGAGAGCTGGAGATCAAACTCAGGACCTTGTGCATGCCAGGAAGTACTCAGTGGAGTGTGCCTGCTGTCCTAGCATAGAGTTTTTAGGTTCCCCCGAGCTATAGACTATGACAATCCATAGTTCCCTTTCTTTTTATTTTATTTATTGTATTTGTATGTGGGGGTACACACCTGCCATGGAACCTGTGTAGCAGTTAGAGGACCCCTTGTCGGAGTTGGTTCTCTGCATCTACCATGTGGGACCCAGGAATCAGCTCAAATCATCAGGTTTGGTAGCAAATGTTTGTTTGCCTTTTGGCAGCAGCCTGCCTCTGCTGCGGAAGCTGCTAGTCATCCCTGCGGCAGCAGCCTGCCTCTGCTGCCAAAGCAGCTACGTCACCCGCGCAGCAGCAGCCCGCCTCTGCTGCCGAAGCAGCCCGCCTCTGCTGCCGAAGCAGCCCGCCTCTGCTGCCGAAGCAGCTATGTCATCACCGCGGCAGCAGCCTGCCTCTGCTGCGGAAGCAGCTACGTCACCCGCGCGGCAGCAGCCCGCCTCTGCTGCCGAAGCAGCTACGTCATCCCTGCGGCAGCAGCCTGCCTCTGCTGCGGAAGCAGCTACGTCACCCGCGCGGCAGCAGCCCGTCTCTGCTGCCGAAGCAGCTACGTCACCCGCGCGGCAGCAGCCCGCCTCTGCTGCCGAAGCAGCTACGTCATCACCTGTTGCCAGGTGTCTTCCCACATGAGCTATGCAACATGTGCACCGTTGCCAGGCACAGCTCCCTCTCTCTTTCTTGCCTCTCTTCTTCCTCTTGTCTTTTCCCTGTTTTCTCTGTTTTTCTGTCTGCCTGCCTGCCTGCCTCCCTCCCTCGTGTCCCCATTCCAACACGGCTTTAACTCTTTCATTCTTCTCCTTCTCCTCCCCCAACAAACCTCTTTCACTAATTCTGTTGCTGGTCATATGTTTGCTTAGTGGCATAATTGGGCAGGGCCTTCCGAGAGGTACCCATCTTGGCTTTCTTTCTTTTTTTTTCTTTTCTTTTTAATATTTATTTATTTATTATGTATACAATATTCTGTCTGTGTGTATGCCTGTAGGCCAGAAAAGGGCACCAGACCTCATTATAGATGGTTGTGAGTCACCATGTGGTTGCTGGGAATTGAACTTAGGACCTTTGGAAGAGCACCCGGTGTTCTTAACCACTGAGCCATCTCTCCAGCCCTTTTTTTGGTTTTTTTGAGACAGGGTTTCTCTGTGACTTTGGAGCTTGTCCTGGAACTAGCTCTGTAGACCAGGCTGGCCTCGAACTCACAAAGATCTGCCTGCCTCTGCCTCCTGAGGGCTGGGATTAAAGGCGTGCACCACCACTGCCTGTTTTTTTTTAACCCTTACAGCGAGTGTCTTTACTCGCTGAGCCACCTCCCTGGCCCCTCTCATGTATACACTCGCCTGTGTGCATGCAGTGGACTGTACTTGTGACCATGAGCTGACATAGGGTGACTGCAGGTGTCTTCCTCAGGGCCTCCATCTCACTTTTCTGATTGTCTCACATTGAACCAGGAGCTCACCGAGTCTGCTAGACTGGCTGGCCAGGAAGGGCCTTCAGCTTTCTGTACTCAGCTGCCAGTGTCTGGCCTTGGATTCTGGCTCAGTTTGGGAGTCTGCCAAGGGGCTGCAGCCACACGGCCATCGGGGCTTCAAGGCTGCCCACAGAATGGGAAGTCTGTTCTCCAGAGATGGGAGAGAAGGGCTCAGCCTCCGCCTGTACTTTATCACGGGCCTGCTAAGAGTGCTGGAAATTTCTAGCTATCTTTCTTGGTTTGTTAGTTTCAAACAAGGTCTTTGTTATGTAGCCCAGGTTGGCCTTGAACTCCTAAGTCTGCTGCCTCTGCCTGCCCAGTGCTGGGACTAGCGCACTCAGCTTCCTGCGGTCTTGGGGTTGCTGCTTTGATGGTCAGTTTGGTTCTGAAGCAGCTATTTCTGATATAGTTTGTCTGTTAACATCAGAACTCTGGGGCTGGGGTGGAGAGTGACTTGGGAGGTCAAGTGTCTGCTGCACAAATACAAGGACCTGCATTCAGATCCCCAACACTGCTGGGCATGGCAGTGTACGTTTTTAACCCCAGTCTTGGGGAGGCCAAGACTGGTGGATCCCTAGAGCTCACTGGTAACACCGAAGCCAAATCCGTGAGCTTCAGGTTCAGTGAGAGACCCTGAGAACTCAGAGGAGAAGGTGAAGAGATTGAGGAAAACACCCAGTATCAATCTCTGGCGTCTACGGGCACTCAGTACACATGTGTACTCTCTCTCTCTCTCTCTCTCTCTCTCTCTCTCTCTCTCTCTCTCTCTCTTCACACACACACACACACACACGCACGCACGCACGCACGCACGCACGCACGCGCGCGCACACCACTGAAAAGGAAGGGGGCTGGGGAGTGTCTTGTGCAGGAGCACTTGCCTGGTGTTCTGGCTTCTTTTCCTGTTATTGTGACTAAGCATCCCGACAAGGACAGCAGGGAGGAAGGATTTATTCCAGCTCAAGTTCAGGGCCCTCCTCATCATGGCAGGCAGGTCAAGGCAGCAGGGCTTGAGGCAGCTGGTCAGCTGTACCCACGATCAGGAGAATGGGGAGAGACAATGTTTGCTGCTGCTTACTTAGCCCCACCCCACTTTCGAGACAGGTTCTCACTGTATCTAACTGAGCTGAAATTCTCTGTGTAGCCTAGGCTGGCCCCCAACTCCCAGGGAAGTGCCTGTCTCTGCCTACAGGAGGGTTGGGAGTAAAGGCATAGCCTCTTTCTCCATTTATCCAGTCTAGAATCCCATCCAGGGATTGGGTACCACCCACATTGGGCGGGTCTTCCCTCCCCTCCCCAGTTAATAAAGTCAAGATGATGCCCACAAGTATTGCTGGAGGCCCGACTCTCGGGTGATTCTAGATTCCATCAGTTCGTCAGCTACCACTAATCATGGCACCTAGCACGCACAAAGCCTTGGGGTCCTGGTCCAGTACTGAAAAAATAAAAGGAATTACACAGAAATAAAAAGGAACGGGGCTGCGGAAATGGCTCAGTTGGCAGATCCGGTGACAACTGTGGACTGGCATCCAGTTCTCAGCACCCATATTCAAACTGGGAGTGAGATCAACTTCTCCATACATGTGCGGGAATGCACACAAAGCGAATAAACAAAGCACCCCCTAACAAAGCCACCGCAGCATGCTGAGCCAATGGAACAACCTGGCAGTGAAAGGAGCTTGTCGAGCGTGGCTGCCTGAGTTTGAGCCCTGGCACCCACAAGATGGAAGAGGAGAACCAACTCTGTTGTTCGCTGACCTTCACACAGGCATCTTGATTCCAAGTCTCTCTCTCTCTCTCTAAAAATAAGGAAAGAGTATATAACAACACAGGTGAATCTCAATGGCGTTATAATAAAGGTTAAAACCTGGCTTAAAGGCTGTGCATAGGGTAAAAGAGAAAAAACAGTTGAGGAATGACCAAAATGATCTTTAACAAGGATGGTATTTTTCACTGTTGGGGATAGAAACCAGGGCTTGGTACATACTAGGCATGTAGTCTCCTGCTAAACCACACCTCCAGAACCTCACTCGGAGAGGGGGGATGAGGGTGGGGGGTGGGTTTCCAGGCAGGTGCTCTATTGCTGACCCCACTTGCACCCCCTCACTGGGGGTTTCAAGCAGGGGCTCTATTGCTGACCCCACCCGCACCCCTCACTGGGGGTTCCAGGCAAGTGCAGTACCACGGAGCTGCATCCTCAGCCCTAAGGTTTTCTTCAACACAGTGCATTTTTCTTTGGCAGGCACAATGCCTCTCTGGCTCATTTGCATAGACTACTTGCTATTCCAAGCACAGCTCCCTTCCACCTAAGAACGCGCTTTGTACTGACTCAGCCATTGCTTTTCTGAAACCGGGTCTCACGTAGCTCAGGTTAGCCACAAATTCACTGTATAGCTCAGGCTGCCCTTAACGTCCTGATCCTGACCTGGGGTTACAGGCATGCGTTGTTATATGCAGCTGCATTATTTTCGTGTGATGGTGACTCCACGATCAAAGCAATCTTTTCAAACCCCCAAAACCATGTTACAAAATAGGGAGACATTTTTATGAATACAAATGAAAACCCAAAAAGTGAATTTGTTGCCCTTTAAAATGCCCGTCTAGGGTTTTTTGAAGAAAAACACCGGGACACAAGGAGTTAAGAGAAAAGTCCATGGGTCTGTGGGGTGGTGGGAATGGCGTCCTGGACTTTCGCCAAGCCATGCTCCCCCCACCTTCAAGCCTTTCTTTTTCCCCCTTCATCACCCTCCATTCAGTAGCTGCAGCCTGCAGGAGAGACAAGGGGAGTTTTGTAGAAGACAGAAATAAATAAATAATGGCCTGCCCTAGGTCGCCACGGCAACCGTGACATCACCCTGGACCCACATGGCCGGCACCATGGGTGGCTTGCCTGGAGTTAAAGGCAGAGGAGAGGATAGGGTGGCTCCTGGTGACAGGTGCAGGACCTCTTCCCCGCAGAGGGTGATAAGCTTGCCCACCTGTGGGTCTCTCTATCAGCTGTCTACCCACCTTCAGACCAGCTGGTGGCAGCATCAATTGTCACTGCTTCTTGGGGGTTTTGACAGAGCTAATGAATGCACCTTCTGCACCAGGGGCCGGCGTCCTCTGTCTGCAAGAATGGAGTAGCTGACACTCAGGACTTGGGTACACAGTTATTCTTGCACAGTTCTTGGAGCGCTGACTTCCAGGATTGAGGTGTGGGCAGGCTTGTTCTTTCTAGTTCTAAGGTCTCCTCTTCTAGGTTCTGGGACCTTTTGATGACTTGGAGACGTGTTATTCCCATCTCGGCCTCTGTGACAGGAGGCCATCGCTTCCCTGCAGCTGTCTTATATGACATCCTTTTCTATATTGTTTTTGGCCCTCTGAAAAATTTTATTGGTGGTATTAGGGCTTGAACTTAGGGTCTTGCATATGCTGAGCCATGCTCCTACCCCTTGTACCCCTCTCTGGGGGATGCTAGGCAGATGCTCTACCACTGAGACACACCCCAGCCCCTCACTAAGGGATTCTAGACAGGTGCTCTACCACTGAGCCACACCCCAGTCCCTCACTGGGGAATTCTAGGCAAGGGCTCTACCACTGACCACGCCCCAGCCCCTCCCTGGATGATTCTAGGCAGGTGGTCTACTACTGAGCCACACTCCAGTCCCTCACTGGGGGATTTTAGGCAGGGGCTCTACCACTGAGTCACACCCCTCCCTGGGGGATTCTAGATAGCAGCTCTACCACTGAACCACATTTCCAATCCTGTTTGTGCTTTTAGTCAGGACCCCACTAAGTTGCCCAGAGCTAACCTCAGCCTCACTTTATGTCACCAGCAGCTCTCAAACTTGTGACCCTCCTATCTCAGCTTCCTAAGTAGCTTGGATTATAATAGGCCTGCACCATCAGCATTGGATGCATGTCTGGTTTTCTTTTTTTCTTCTTAATTTAAATTAATTTTTTACGTGTATGAGTGTTTTGTCTGCATGTGTATGTCTCAGATCCCCTGGATCTGGAATTATACACAGCTGTGAGCTGTCACATGGGTACTAGGAATTGAACTCGAGTCCTTTGGAAGAACAGCCAGTGCTCTTCACCGCTGAGCTAACTCTCCAGCCCCCGCCTGTCTGGCTTGCAATCTGCCCCTGCCAAGGCACCCAGATCCTCGCATGGGAAACACTGGGAGTCGGTTGTTACGGCCCAGAAGCCCTGGGACTTTCAGCCTGGCATCTTAGCTTTCTCACCTGTCTGCTGAGCTCAGCGCTGCCCTGTCCATGTGACAGTGGGATTGCGTGAGCAGGACTGTGTAGTCGGGGTGGATGCTATGGAAGAACGGTGGTCAGAGCAGCGGGTCACAGGAGCCAACATGGTGTCTGGAGTCATCGAGGTGTTGTCATAAATCAGACACAGGAGCACCAGAACCGGCAGCCTCCCTCAGCCTTCATCCCTGACTTGCCACAGCAGCATTCCAGAAGCTAGAATACAGAAGGCAGCCAATGAATGCTCTGTGGACTATAGTAGCAGAGTCCAGGCTCACAGAAAGTCCCCCATTGAAAGCTCCAGCGTATTTACCAGCATGGATCCAGTATACAAAAATGCTCAAAAAATGGTCCCTGACATGGAGACAGCGTAGAGAGGGCACTCCACAAATCTCCATCTACTGTATCGGGAGAGTGCCGGCATACAGAAGATACAAAATCAATGTTCCAGGGACCTCACCTTGATCTAGCAGGTACTCGGGACACCTCAAAGACTCATGATGCTCAGAGGTCTTTGTTCTGAGCTCTCCATTTGGGGGGAATGCATAGTTGTCATTGAGGTCGTGTGTGTGTGTGAACATGCATGGGGACTCCAAAGGAGGATCCTGGGTAGTTTTCTCTATCGGTCTCTACTTTGTTACCTCGAGACAGGGTGTATATAACGGTGTATGTAACGGCAGGGAGATGTCAGGATCTGTCTGTATGTCTCCCCCTCTGCCCCAGTGCTGGCGTTATAGGAGTTACAACCACACCCAGCCTTTTTACATGAGTGCTTGGGATTCAAACTCAGCAAACACATTTCCGCCCTGAGCATTTCCTCAGCCTGTGTAACTGGGATCTTGGGGGAGTGATCTTGATGTCTTTGGGTGGCATCTGCCTCCCCCTGGTGGACGATGCTGGGCAAAGCTCCAGGGAAACTTGAGAACCCGTGTGCAGAGAACACTGCATAGCTTGCTGCTTCTGTTTTTTGGGCGGAGAGCCAGGCGTGCACAGGTGTTTCTTCCTGGCCCCACTGACTCTCAGGTGTCAACCAGGCTAACTGAAGTGCCCCCCACTCTCACATCACGGTAGAGCCAGACTCAGAAGCCGGCTGGGCTGGGACCAAGTTTTTTGCCACCTGGTAATGTCACTTCTCTGCTCCAAACTGTGCTGTGTGAGACTAAGGGGAGGCAAAGACATTTTGAAGATTTCACACACCAATACACAAGAAATGTTTGTTATTTTAAAAGGTTTATTTATTTATGAGACTGGGTCTCAATATGTAGCCCCACCTGACCTGGGACACCCTGTGTAGACCAGGCTGGCCCTGAAGTCACAGAGATTTACCTCCTTTTACTCTTAAGAGCTGGGATTAAAGGCATGCAGCACACAAATGTTTATTAGTGTGTGTGTGTGTAGTGTGTGTACCGCAGATATCCAAAGAGGCCAAAGAGGCTAAGAGGGCATCAGATCTCCTGGAACTGGAGTTCCAGGGGTTGTAGACTACATGATGTGGGGTTCTGGGATCTGAATTTGGGTCCTCTGTGAGAGCAGTATGAGCTCTTAACCCCTAACCCATCTATAGCTCCAGGAGATCTTATTCTTAAGGGAAATTTAAGTCTGAGAATATGGCTCAGTTGGTAGAGTGCTTCCACGGTTTGTGTGACGCTCTGCATTCCATCCCTAGTGCCGCAAGAGCCTGGTGCCGTGGTGCACATCTGTAATCCCATCACTCAGAATCCTCCTGCCTCTACCCTCCCCCCTCCCCGCATGTGGGACTTATACATGTGCACCGATTGCATCAGTTTATGAGGTGCTGGGGGTGGTACTAAGAGCTTTGCACATGCTAGGAAAGTACTCAACCAACTGAGTTGTATCCCCATCCCCAGTAAAGAAACATCACATTTAGGATCAGACATGAAACACTTGGCAGTAGAAGATGTTTATTACCTAGGGCTGAGGAGATGGCTCACTAGGTAAAGCATCTGCTGCACAAGCATGAGGACCTGAGATCAAATCCTGGAACTTATATAAAAGGCAGGTTCATGCAATGACAGAACTTGCAGTGGGAAGTTGGCATATGGCTGAGATAGGCAGACTCTGAGGCTCACCGGCCAGCCAGCTCTGAAATGGTGAGCTCTGAGTCCAGTGAGTGACCCTGTCTGAAAAAAATGGGGAGGGGTACAATTGAGGCAGACACTTGATGTTGGTTACTGGCCTGTGTGTACCAATACAAAAGTAAGCACCACACAAACACATACATGTAATCAAAAACTGTGAATACTCAGAAAAGGAGACAGAAGGAAGGAGAGAGAAGGAGGAAAGTTGCATGGGTGAGAATCTGGAGTCTGGCTTCCTCATCCAGTCTTTCTGAAACTCTTTCTGCCTCTCATTGCAGGTTTATGAATGACCGAGTCCCAGCGCACAAGAGGTACCAGCCCACAGAGTATGAACATGCAGCCAACTGTGCCACCCACGCTGTGAGTTGACTTATGGGGCACTGACATGGGGACCCTTCAGGGTAGGGGTGAAGAAGGCACTCTTCTCAATCTATTGTGTATATTATCTGTGTATATACGTAGGTGAGTGCAGGTGCTCACAGAGGCCAGCAGAGGGCGTCAGATCCCCTAGGGCTGGAGTTCGGCAAGTGTGAGCTGCTTAGTGTGGGTGCTGGGGCTGAACTCGGGTTCTCTAAAAGAGCTCTGAAAGCTGGACGTAATCGTTCAGCACTTTAGTCTCAGCGCTCTGAGGCAGAGGCAGGAGGATCTCTGTGAGTTCAAGGCCAGCCTCTGCATAGCAAGCTCCAGGACAGCCATGATGCAGGTGTGGAGAGCCGAGGACAATTTCAGGTGCCAGTTCCCACCTCCCACTTTGTTTGAGACAGTCTCTGTTGGACAGGTGTAGACCAGGCTAGCTGACCCGTGGGTTTCTGGGAATTCTGTCATCTGACTGTAGAAATGCTGGGATTGTGTAGAAATGCCAGGAATACAGACGTGTGGTACCATGTGACCCAAACCACAGGAACCCGGGTTTAGAGCAGCGAGGTGTTGAGGAGGAGGACCAGGAATGAGAAGATAAAGAGGATAGAATACTGAGATCATCTCTCTCTCTCTCTCTCTCTCTCTCTCTCTCTCTCTCTCTCTCTCTCTCTCTCTCTCTCTGTCTTCTTCCAAGGCAGAGTTTCTCTGTGTAACAAGTCTGGTTTAGATCAGATTGTCCTCAAACTCAGAGATCCCCTGCCTCTGCCTCTCGAGGTCTGGGATTAAAGATGTGCGCCCCCACCATATCTTACATAGTATTTGCAGAAGGAAATGGGACAGAGTCAATAGAGACCTATCACAGAACGGGGCAAAGTCAGCAGGGAGCTGATCAAGCAATATTGCACAAATGAGACACAAAGTATCTCAAGTAGTCCCAGACTGAGCACACAGTGGCCTTGGGATGATAAGAACAGCCCTTTCCGTGGGGGAAGAGTTAGATTCCCAGGATCTGAAATTGCAGCTCCCCCAAGACACGGCCCCCAGGCCATTACTGACTCTGCCAAGTATGTTCATGGTTTTAGACCGGGAACTATGTCTCCGTACATCAGTGCCTCAGGGAAGTCTGGCTTTGGCCTGGCTCCCAACAACCGCATCTGGCTTTATTTGGGTTCTCAGGATCAGAACTCCAGTCCTCACACTTGATGGAAAGGGCCTTACCATTGAGTCCCTCACCCCGTCCATGATGCACAAGTTTTAATTTGTAATCTTAATTTTATGTCTATGGGTGTTTTGCCCGATGTATGTCTGTTCCCGGTGTGCATGCGTGGTGTCCACAGAGGCCAGACAATGAGCTCAGACCCCCTAGAGCTGGAGTTACAGACAGCTGTGAACCACTATGTGGGTGCTGGGAATTGAACCTGGGTCCTCTGGAAAAACAGCCAGTGCTCTTAAGTACTAAGTTGTCTCTTCAGCCTCCAATAGATACAGTTTTTATGTCTTATGAATCAGTTAACATTTTTGAAAAATTAAAATGGACCCCGTTTCACTTCTTTAGTGGTGCTGTTAGCCCACGGGCTTGGTGGGCACCATCTTGGTATTGGGTAGCATGATCTGGAGAAAAGGAGGGAGTCAGTGCAGAGATCTTAAGGCTTGGTACTCCCTTGGCATTGTTCAAAAGTCTGAGCCTGGCCAGCGAAGAGGGCTCAGTTAAATGCTTTCTACACAAGCACAGGGACCTGAGTTCAGTTCCCAAGGCCTTCGTGGGTGGAAGAGAACTGCCTATCTCTGATCTCCAATAGTGCACTAGTCTTGCACGTACTCATACATGCGTGCACACACACACACACACACACACACACACACACTAAAATGTTTCAAACAAACAAGCAGAGTAAACAGTGCCTCAGGAAGGATGCCTGAGGTTGACCTTTGACCTTTACACACATGTGCAGGGAAGTGTAACTCAGCGCCGCATTAAGTCACGTAAAAAGCCTGCTATGCCCCACATCACACGCTTCCCCCCTCCCACGCACAAAAGGGCTGGGCCTTGGATGTGGGGAAATGGCTCAGCAGCTGAGAACATTCGCTGCTCTCGCAGAGGATCTGAGTCTGTTTCGCAGCACCCATTTCATGGGTGCCTCTTAAAATCATCTGGAGGTCCAGCTCCTGGGGATTCAGTGCCCTCTTCTGGCATCTACTGACTCCAGCACTCATGTGAATAACCCCCACCTCCACCCCATACAAATACCCAAACTTAAAATTTAAATGCCTCTTTAGGAAATATATCTATTTTTTAAAAAGCCTGGCCCTGTTCTGTCTTCTCTCCCTCTAGTTCTGGATCATTCCCAGCATCCTCGGCAGCTCCAACCTCTACTTCCTGTCGGATGATGACTGGGAGACCATATCTGCTTGGATCTATGGCCTTGGCCTCTGCGGCCTCTTTGTGGTATCCACCATTTTTCACACCGTCTCCTGGAAGAAGAGCCATCTCAGGTACCCCCGTCCAACCCTCGGAAGGGCACATGGACATACACTGTAAACACGCATAGTTAGAGGCGAGCGAATATTCACATTAATGGGTGTCGGGAGGTACCCCCCACATGCCCCACAATGGCAGGCAGCCCGGACAGCTGTTGCTCTGGTCCCTCACAGCTGGAGAGACTGAGGCTGGAGGGGGGTGTCTACAGGGTGGGGTGGGAATCTCAACTCCGCCTCTCAGTCTCTCCCACTGGGGAAGGTAAGGCTGTCCCCACGTGTAACACCTGATTCTGTGTTACTCTTGGTACAGTTTGTGCGTCACTGTACCGTAGGCAAGCCTGGCCAGGGCCTGGATATTGAAAGAACACACACACACACACACACACACACACACACACACACACACACACACACGAGACCTGGGTCATTCGAAAGGAGAATAGCCGAAAGCCGTTTATTCAACCTTGGGGAAATCCTTGCACACCTAGCTGCTGCACAAGGAATTTCCCCCCAGGTAGGTGGGAAATTACCACACCCAAGATGGAGTAAACAATGCCCTAAAGGTAATCACCAGGCAGGGCGGAGGGAGCACAGGAACAAACATAATGTTTTAGCTGGCTGACCAGAAACTGTCCTCAAGATGAACCCCAGGAGCAGTACACCCATGGGCCCTACACCCACACAGTGAGGTGGGTGCTCCCATGCTTCCCTGCCACACAGGGGCTATGACCTGCCTCCTTCTCTATCTGCCCTAGGATGGTAGAACACTGCCTGCACATGATCGACAGGATGGTCATTTACTTCTTCATCGCGGCCTCCTACGCTCCTTGGTGAGTGCCAGCACCCACCCCCACCCCACCCTGCTGGCTTCCTTTTTCTTGCTTGAATTTCTGCCTCCATTCTGGTAGGTAATTGGTGACCACACAGACAGAGGAGTAGGTGGGAAAGAAAACGTACTCGTCCTTTTTCTTGTGCCAAGAAATACCCACTTATTGCCAGCTTTTCGTGTATCCTTCAAGGGTTGCTGTAGGCAAAAAAGAGCAAGTGTGTACATCTGTGTATGCAAATGCTTATGTATACATTAGCATGTATTAGCATATATTTACAGATATAAATAGATGTCAATGACTGTATAGATCTATAGACATACTTGCACATATATGCAGATATATATGTGTTTTTGGTTGCTTTTTAATCATTTTTTTTTCATGATGGGGGAGAGAAAGAGAGGTAGAGAGAAATGGTCTCAGGTTACCTAGGCTAGCCTTGAACTCCCTATATAGCTGAAGCTGGCCTTGGATTCCTGATCTTTCTGCATCTGTTGGACTCGAGCGTCTAAACACCAAGGAGGAGTCGCCCCCAGAGACCATCTCACACACCACAGCTGATGCAAAAGCATGAGGATTTTATTAATTCTGTCATGACAGGGTCCCCCAGCATTCGGGAAGCTGAGAGACCTCGAATAGCTGGTACAGTCTACTTTAAAGGGGTCACAGAAGCAAGGGGGGTTGTTCTTTGACTATTCTGATTGGCTTATTCGAAAGGGCTCTTACCAAAAATTGACTGGAGAGCTGTTTGTTGCCAGATCAAATGAGGTAAGAGGTCATTTTGACCCCGTTTCCCAGGGGACCGAACCAAAACATACGTATATGGGTAATTGTTCAGGAACTGAGTATGTGTGAGTGTAGCTGTTAGGTCCTTGGTTCTCAGGGGAGGAGGGGAAACACTATGGCACAGAGGCTGAGAGGATTCAGAATTGTCAAAAATGGCTTCAGGATTGTCTTAAAATCTTACACATCTACTTTTACAATGCTGAGATCACAAGTGTGTAACACGGTGCCTGGCTTTTATGTGTGTATTGAAAGTATTACTTATTGCTAGGTGTGGTGGCACACACCTTTAGTCCCAGCACTTGGGAGGCAGAGGCAGGTGGGTCTCTGTGAGTTTGAAGTCAGCAGGGTTCATAGTGAGACCCTGTTTTTTTTTTTTAAAAAAATACTCATTTTAAGATATGTTTATCTTTTTTTTTTCCCCTGTGATGCTGGGAATCAAATCAGTTCTCTGTCACAGAGAAACCCTGCCTCTCTATGTTTCATACCTGTATTGTACATTATAAAGTGTTTATTTAGACAAGTGTGTGGCATGTACTTGCTACGCCAGACTTTCGGAGGCCGAGGCAGAGTTTGAAGTCAGCCCTGGCTGTATAGTGAGCCCCAGTCTCGAAAACAAAATAAAACCCAAAGCATCTATTTATAGTTTTGCCTTCGGCCTGTTTCCCTTTCGTGTGCACACACGAGCGTGTGTGTGTGTGGTGTGCATGTGTCTGTGAGTGTTTCATGTGTGGATTCAGGCATCATCCCCGCCTTCATTCTTCACCTTGCTAGGAGGCGAGATCAGGAGCTTGGATGACCACACTTCTTCCACACAGAAAACAGAGAGCTACTGTGATGTGGGTGGAGCTTAGACTTTCTTTCACACGTGCTAAGTAAACATCTGTCTCCCACACCTCTGCTGAGATGGCGTCCTGCTACGTAGTGCTGGCAGGTCAGGAACGTCTGTAAACAAACACTCGACTACAGTCTCCTTGAGCTGGGGCTTCAGGACTAAGGATCTGGTGCCCTCTTCTGGCCTCCACTGGCATCTGCACTCATGTGCACCCCTCCACACTACCCCATATTAATTTAAACAATTTTTAAGAGTTTTCTCCTCTAAGGAATTCATCCCAGAGAGGAGTTGAAGGATCTGCACCACCAGCATCTTACTGGCTTTTCTAAGCCTCTTGGGAAGGGGCTCAGGTCTCTCTGCATCTATGTGGAATTCATCTTGGGTGCAGACACTTTGATCTTGTTGCCTTGCCCCTACTTCAGACTGTGATAAGGGAGAAAGCATTTATTCCAGCTGGTGACTCAGGAGTACAGCTCTGCATGGCAGGAATTGGGGAAAACTGGTGGAACTCATACTGGAAGGGTCTCCCAACATCGGTGACCATAATTAAGGTCACCACGCACAGCCATCCCCAGAGGCCCTTCTAGGTGATTCTGAGAACTCAAGTTGACAGTTAGCACTAAATCACCTCACTCACTATTCTTTTTAAAAATGTACCTTTATTTCATGTGCATTGGTGTTTTGCTTGTGTGACACACCTCACATGTCTGTTAGTGTGTTGGATCCTGGGAACTGAAGTCACAGACAGCTGTGAGCCACCATGTAGGTGCTGGGAACTGAACTCAGATCCTCTGGAAGAGTAGACAGTGCTCATAACTCCGGCCCTACTATTCCTATTGTTTTTATAAAGATTTATTAGTTTTTTATTTTGAATTTTATAAACTTTATTATGAAAACTTGCAAAAATAAACTCACATGCCAAAACTGGCCATATCCTAAGTCTGCACATCTTGATGACGGTTAGAGTAGCCATCTTGCAATGGAGGCTGTGGTGCTTCCCTTTGGAGTTTGCACTTTCATTATCAAATATATTCTGATGCACGTGTCCGCACCCAAAACAAAAAGCCCACGACCGAGTCAGAACCAGAAAAGCTATAGGCTCTCTCCTCTTTTCTAACCTGTCACCTGCACTCAGCACCTTCTCACTCCCTCCCCCCTCCCCCGTCTTCAGCCCTGTTCTCTTTTCAACACGCTATGCTAGACCCACGTGTCCATCCATTTACAGACATACACATATGATTGTACAGGTGTTTACTTATTTTAAATGTGTGCACATACTCATGGATACTTGTGGAGGCCAGAAGAAAGTGCCAGGTCCCTTGGAACTGGAGTTACAGGTAGCTAATGTGGGTGCTGGGAACTGAGCCTGGGTTCCCTGCAAGAGCAACAAATCTCAGTGTCTCTGTCCCCCCTCCCCCTGACCTCTGAAGATGGGTCTCCCTATGTAGCCCTGGATGGCTTGGAACTCACAATGCAGACCAGGCTGGATCCCATTTGTGTCTGCCTCCCCAGTGTTGGGACTAAAAGTACATGCCACCCATGCCTGGCCCAGCAAATAGTCGTAACTCTCCAAACTCCAGCTTGCTGTTCTTGACTGACCTCACCCCCCACCCCCGACGTAGCTTCTGGGGATTCCCCATGTTTGTTTCATCTATCCTCCTATTTTTAAAATGACCATGAATAGGGCCTTTAAGATGACTTAGCCAGGAGCAGGGGCACAAGTCTTTAATTTCAGCTCCCAGGAGGCAGAGGCTGGTGGATCTCTGAGTTTGACGCTAGCCGGGTCTACTGAGAGAGTTTCAGGACAGCCAGGACTACACAGAAAGACCTTGTCTCAAACAAGCAAGCAAGCAAGCAAACAAACAAAAACTAAAACCCAAAATAGAGGACTTAGCAGATTGAAAGAAAAGGTGCCTGCACACAGCCCTGACTTCTGTAGACAAACCTGAGTTCTCGCCTGGGAAGCCACATAGTAGAAGAGAACCCACCCTCAACCCTCTGACCTCCACACATACACTATGGCCAATGGGCACACATGCGCGTGCGCACACACCGTGTGCACACACACACACACAAAGTAAATGTTAAAAAATTAAAAACCTACAGATGTACTCAAAATACACAAAATCACAAGAGTTGGGCATGGTGGTATGTATTAGGGTTCTTTAGAGAAACAGAACCAGTAGAAGTTATGTATATTATAAAAGGGGTGTACTCGTGTGTGTGTGTGGTGTGAACATGTGTACATACACTCATGTGAAGGACAGAAGTCATGTGAAGGTTAGGCATCTTTCTTGTTTGAACTCAACTTTACTTTTTGAGACTGAGCCACAGGGACCCTCCTGTCCCCACCTCCCTGTCTCTGGGGATTATGTGTCCTCGTGCTTGAGTGACTAGCATTTTGCTGGCTTAGTCTTCGCAGCTGTGAGGTTTGCTTTGGTCTGGGTCTTTTGTCACGTGTTTAACTCAGACTGGCCTGGAACCGGTGACTCTCCTTCCTCAGTCTCCTGACTGCTGGGATGACAGGCATGTGCCACGGTTCCAATTTTGACAATTCAGTTTGCACAACATTCTGTCCCTCCGAGTGAGAGTCCTTGTCCTACCTGGGCAGCCATTGGGGACTGGGCGGCTCTGGGATCAGCTTCCTGTAATAGGCTGGCCCATGGAGTGCTTGGCCTTGGTGGCCCCATCACGCTCTGCCCTTGGCTTTTTTTCTCCCAGGCTGAACCTCCGGGAGCTGGGCCCCTGGGCTTCCCACATGCGCTGGCTGGTCTGGATTATGGCCTCTGTTGGTACTATCTATGTCTTCTTCTTCCATGAACGGTAAGTCAGGGCTAGGGGATCTCAGTTTGAGGAGGTGCCCCTTAATTTTTCAGTACCACCTGCTCAGCAGCCTCAAGCAGGTGAAGCCCCAAGATGACCCCCAAAATGTGAGGACATGGCCTTGCCTGCATCCTAACTTGAGGAGCATGCTTGTATACCAGGCCCCATCCCCCAGAGGGACAGATCTAAAGCTGTGTGTGTGTGTGTGTGTGTGTGTGTGTGCATGTAGGGGCCAGAGTTTAATGCTGGCCACTGAACCCTAGATCCTCCTGTTTCTCTCCACACCCAGAAATGAGGTTACAGATATGTGTGATCATGCCTGGCTTTTATGTTGGTGTGGGGCTCCGAACTCAGGTCCTCATGCTTGTACAGAAAGCCGTTTATCAATGAAGTCATCTCCTCAGGCCTTGAGTGCTCCCCCCCGCCACCCGCTCTGCAAATATCATAGTAGGTGTTAGGAAGAGGGCTCTATTGGTGAAGTTCCTGTTGTTCAAGCATGAAGTACGGAATTCGATCCCCAGAACACATTTCAGTAGCTGGGCACAGTGATGTGCCCATCATTCCACTGCTGAAGAGGCAGAGACAGGAGGATCCCTGGGACTTGCTGCTCAGCCAGTGCTGGGTCCTGCCTGACATATTCGTCCACGCTTTGGGGGAAGAGTGTGGGTTGAGAAAGAGACAAGAGACAGCAGATAGAGTCCGAGGGCATCCAGTGGATACTGTGGTCGGCCTCATGATTATTTCTCATAGCCCTTATTTACCCTGATCCGTAAAGGAGGCAGAAGGCAAAAGACTTCTTCACCAAGATACAAAGAACAAACAAAGTAATTACCTTTTGTTTTTGTTTTTTTCGAGACAGGGTTTCCCTGTGAACAGCTCTAGATGTCCTGGAACTAGCTCTTGTAGTCCAGGCTGGTCTCAAACTCACAGAGATTCTCTGCCTCCAGAGTGCTGGGATTAAAGGTGTGCGCTGCCGCCACCACCACCTGGCTAGTAATTACCATCTTAATACTCAAAACGTCAAGTAACCACACTCTAGGTCAAACATCCTGTAGTAGCCACACCTTAGGTCAAACCTTCCGTCACACAACCTTGAAGGAGCTAGAACAGGTCTGAGCTCTCTGACCTTTAGTCAAGGTGGAGCAGAGCCACTTCTGTGGGCTCCCATAAGCCAGCTTACTCTACTTGGCAAGGTCCACATCAGTGAGAGACCCTTTCTTAAGGTGGACAGCACCTCAGGAATGACCCTTGAGGCTACTCTCTGACTTCCATACATATGTGCTCATGCTTCACACATATCTGCCCACACATGAGCACACACATCAAAAAATTTTCAGTCATGTGTGTCTGTGTGCATGTGTGTATGCATGTGTGTAGTTGCCCAGGGAGGCCAGAAGAGGGCATCAGATCCCCTAGAGCTGGAGTTGTAGGTGGTTGTGAGCTGCCCATTGTGGGTGCTGGGATTTGAACTATATGTGCTCTTAACTGCTGAGCCATCCATCAGCACACTATCCTATCCAGATTTGTTCTTAGGACATCATAGGTTACTTGACCCTCTCAGTGAACTAGATCACCAGTCAGTCACCTGCCTTCCCTACACTGTATTATCAGATAATGGGGAAAGGCTTTAAGAGGTCATGTACCCTGAAACCTTTTCTTCTGCTATGACACTGGACTGACAATCATTAAGTGGGGGAGGAGAGAGAAACCAGGGAGGCAAAAGAAAATAACGAAGTCCTGCACAGAGCCCACGGAGCTCTAGGAGATAAACAATCCAGAATGGCATAGGGTTCGGTTCATCTAGCAATCAGCACAACTGAGAATGACTGTTTGGGTCCTGTGGGGGAAGATGCTGGGATTAATTAGTAATGTCTGCCGTAGGCCACATATTGACAGTACCATGTGCTTGCTATGTTTAAATTTGCAACCCATGTTCTACCTACAGTGTATACTGTAGAAGCTCAGGAATAGGCTCTGAGAAGAAAAGGGGCATGTCATATGATTTGTCCAAGGTCACATGACTTCCATTACCTGCTGATGTTGCTGGGCAGAATATGAGCTGTGGAGTTCCACACAGAGAAAAATCTCCTCTTCTCGCTGTGCTGGTCTTCAACATCAGAAAGCGGGGTGCCCTGTCCCTCCTTGGAAGCTTGTCCTGAGATCACATGATCTGTCTCCCCAGGTACAAGCTTGTGGAGCTGCTCTGCTATGTGGTGATGGGCTTTTTCCCCGCCCTGGTGATCCTCTCCATGGTAAGTCCCACTTGCCCAGCGGGAGGACTCCGATCACATGTGTGAGCTGGACCTGCCTCTCGAGACTGTCAATCAAGCCCCCACCTCTGGCAGCAGGGGAAACAGGCTGAGTAGGTCTGTGTGCTTGCCTGATGGGACAGAGAACATGGAGAGCTCCCTTGGGAGCTGCAGCATCCCTTCTGCCTAATTCCGAGGTTAGGTCTCCATATACCACGAAGGTGACTAGACAGCTCAGGCAAGTCACTGACCATGGTGCCCAGGACACGGTGCCTGCTAAGAAACACTGGATGTCTAGACTGCTGTGTGGTTAATATTCAGCAGCAATACTCTTGAGGACTGGGGAAAACGTTATTGTGTGTGTGTGTGTGTGTGTGTGTGTGTGTGTATGTGGTGTGTGAGTGTGTGTGTGTGTATGTGTGTGTGTGTGTGAGTGTATGTGTGTGTGTGTGATACCTTAGAGGTAATCATAATACCACTTAAAATGCTTTAGATTAATTTTTTGTTGCTATGACCCAAAGCAACTTAGAGGGCCGGATGGAGAGATGGTTCAGTGGTTAAGAGCACTTGTTGCTCTTGCAGAGGACTTGAGTTTGATTCCTAGCACTTACATCAGGTGGTTTACAAGCACTTTTAACTCCAGGTGATCTGCCGCCCTCTTCTGGCCTCCATGGGCACTGCACACAAATGGTGCATATACTCCCCTCCCATATACATATATATAAAACTAAAAATGAAATGATTTTTAAATTGCAGTTTATAAAAGGAAGAGTTAATTTGGATCACAATTCCAGGTTACAGCCCATCATTGAGAAGAAGGCAAGGCAGGAACTTGAAGCAACTCGTGACATCCACAATCAAGAGCAGAGAGAAATTAATGCGTGGCTAGTGTTCAGTTTACTGCCTCTACTGTCATATGGTCTAGGACTCAAATCCAGAGAATGGCGCTGCCCATTCTTAGGCTGAAGCTTCACACATCAGTTAGGACAATCAAGACAACCTCCCACGGACATACCCACCAAACAACCTGATCTAGACGTTTCCTTGCGACTCTCCTCTCAGGTAATTCTAGATTGTCGAGTTGGCAGTTAAAATTAAGCACCACACAGAGTTTTAATCTCTAAGAGATGTTTTCATTTTTTGAGAGAGGGTCTCCGATAGCCCAGGCTAGTATCAAACTCATTTATGTAGAGCAGGGTTGCAGGCAGGTGCCACTTGCCCAATCTCCAAGAGACTTTGTTTTGTGGCTGTTCAAGTTGTAGAAAGACAAGGATAGTGGAACCCGACTGACCTAAAGATGGGTAGGTCCTGTGTGTCAGTACAGATGAAGGGCGTTTGTGTGGCTTCCAGCATCACCTTTGGCAGCTCACAAACACCTGTAATTCCAGCTCAGGGGATCTAGTGCCCTCTGCTGGCCTCCTTGGGTGCCCACGTACACGTGACACACACACACACACAAATAAATAAACAACTTTTTTAATAAAAAATAATCTTAAAGCCGGGCGGTGGTGGCACACGCCTTTAATCCTAGCACTTGGGAGGCAGAGGCAGGCGGATCTCTGTGAGTTTGAGACCAGCCTGGTCTACAGAGCTAGTTCCAGGACAGGCTCCAAAGCCACAGAGAAACCCTGTCTCGAAAAAACAAAAACAACAACAACAAAAAAATAATCTTAAAATAAAAAGCCTGACATGGTGCATGTACTTGTAATCCCAGCACTGGGAAGAATCACTGAGCTTGTTGGCCAGCCGGTGTAGCCTTACTGATGAGCTCCCCGCTAGTCAGAGACCCTGTCTCATAAAACAAGGTGGATGGTTGGGCACTGGTGGTACATGTCTTTACTTGAGAGGCAGAGGCAGGCGGATCTCCGAGTTTGAGACTAGCCTGGTCTACAGAGTGAGTTCCAGGACAGCTAGGGCTACACAGAGAAGCCTGTCCCCCAAAAACAACCAAAACAAAACAAAACAAAGCAAACCAAAACCCAAGGTGAATGAATGGTGTCTTGAGGAGAAATGCCTGAGGCGGATTTCCGTCCTCAATATGCGTGCACACATACTACACACACACACACAGAGAGAGAGAGAGAGAGAGACAGAGAGAGAGAGAGAGAGAGACAGAGAGAGAGAGAAAGAGACAGAGAGAGAGAGAGACAGAGAGACAGAGACAGAGAGGAAGGGAGGGAGGTGGGGAGGTGGGGAGAGGGAGAGGGAGAGAGAGCACACCCCCCCACACACACAGAGAATCCCCTTTCTCCTCTATTGCTAAAACTCCTCCCCCTGAGAAGATGTACACAACGTCTACCCCTCCTTGGGTCCACCAGCATCTGCTCTAGCTTACTGCAGGGCAGTGTGTGAAGGGTTATGGGCAGGAGCATGGATGACTTGGAAGCAGCCACACTGGAAGGTTTGCATCACCATGCTTGATGACTCCCTGTGGCTATGGAGATGGAGTCCCCTCCCATAGCCCCCACCCATATCTTCCAGTCCTTCTCAGGAGCCCCAAGGCCATGTGCAATTATGGATGAATTGGGAGGGATGGCTAGATACTCAGGTGAGGCTACCATGACCCTCCCTGCCCCCTCTTTCCAAGAGGGGGTATCAGCATCCAACAAGCCCAACTGTGATGATCTTGGCAAGCAGGCCCAGCTAAAACTCCTGGAGATGGCAGCAATTTGGCTTGGAGGACAGCTCTGGGCAACATCATCCAGGTCATGGCATCCCCTTCTGCTGTCTGTCTCTGTGGACTTGGCTACTTTGGGACAGTTACGTTTTGTGGTAGCTGTCCTTTTGTGCCTGGCTTATTTCACTTAGCATTGTGTCCTTGGAGCTCCTCCACATGGTGGCTTGTGTCACAATGGTCCTCTTGTCTTTAAGGCAATGTAACAAGTAATGTTCCATGGTATGGGTATACTAACCAACTCTGTGTGTGTGCGTGAGTGTGTGTATGTATGCATGCATGTGTGCGTACGTGCGTGTGTGTATACTAACCAACTCTGTGTGTGTGCTTGTATGCGTGAGTGTGTGAGTGTATGCATGTGCGTGTGTATATATTGTCTGTGTGTGTGCGTGCGTGTGTGCATGCATGTGCACATGTGTGTATACTGACTGTGTGTGTGTGTGGGTATGTGCGCGTGCATGTGTGCGTGTGTGCATGTGTGTGTGTGTGTGTGCAGCGATGGGGACTGAACCCAGGGCATTGCACATTCTAGGCCAGTACTTTACTACTCAGCCGCATTTCCAGCCCTCTTTCCCCCTTCCCCGGGGTCTCAGTATTTAGCTTTTATGTTCTCCTTGAACTTGCTATGCCGCCCTATAAAAGCAACCTTTTTGAGATTTTGGGTTTGCACTGTAGAGGCAGAACCTTGGATCTCTAACCCTGCTACGTTTGCCTTCTTCCAAGTGCTAGGCCTCTGAGGTTTGAGTTCTCTATCATCAGTTGCAGATTTTGCAAGTTAATATGGAAATTTGATGCCACAATATTGAGACTTCCTAGGGGACTCGGGGCTTGTTCGCCACTTGTATGTCTTTCCATGTGGGTAGCAGGGAATGATGAAGTCTCCCTCTGACTTGTGTCTAATCCTTTTCTTCCAACAGCCCAACACCGAGGGCATCTGGGAGCTGATGACAGGAGGGGTCTTCTACTGCTTGGGCATGGTCTTCTTCAAGAGTGACGGGAGGATTCCCTTTGCTCATGCCATCTGGCACCTCTTTGTGGCATTTGGTGCTGGTACTCACTACTATGCCATCTGGAGGTACCTCTACCTGCCCAGCACACTGCAGACCAAGGTGTCCAAATGAGGTGACCCAAATTCCATGGGTCATTTAGATTTTGGAATCAAAGCACCATGGAAAGTGAACTGTGAACTCTAACCTAGAGCATAGTGCCAAGCTCTGCCTGCCTTTTCCTGGATGGAATTTTTTAAGGGTCTAAGGTCTCTTTCAGTGACAGCTGTACCACCTTTTGAGTCTCCAGCAAGGAAGAAAACATTTAGTCATCTCCATGGAGAAGAAATTAATTCAGTACTGTGTTGCTACTTTAGACAAATGATTTTTTAAAATATAACCAATATTAACATCTTCAGAAAAGGGCAAAATAGGGAATGACCCTCCAAGAGGTAATTTTTAAGGTCCTGAGCACCTTCCTTTCTGCTGCAGGGGAAAGTCACCTAGCATTAGATGACAGATGGGGAATATCCCTGACCATTGCAGGCATCATCAATCAATTGCAGCATTTACATAGTGATAGAATTCAATATAGTGCCCCAAGCAGACATTACTAATTGATTCTGTGCTCATGATGGAACCTCTTGGCTGGCCTGGTGTGTTAAGAAACAAGATCACAGCAGAGTCATTAGAAGTCACTATATGGAGGAACATGTTTATCTCTGGACACCATTACCTTCTCCCCCCCCCCCCCGTCCACCTTCAAGGAAGTTCTTTGTGTGGGATGTTTGGAGGCAGTGTGGGGAAACCAAGGCATCCATTCCCAACAGCTGCTCACACTCTGCTCCACTATGGCTGGTCCTTGGTTCTGGAGGTGCTGAGGGCTGGGATGAGGATGCTGCTACTTGGCCATTTCTTCTCATCTCACAGAATCCAGAGAAACCATGAAGCTGAGCTCACCAGAGGGCTTTTCTTGGTGTCCAGAGACGTCTCTCAGAGGCGCTCTGTTGGGCCCTCTGGCAGGGTCTTTGTCTTCCAGAATGAATGGAACGTTTGCATCCCCAACCTCTGAAGTGGCATGAAGAACATGGCTGCCAGGGGCCTCTCCTCAGCCACCTCTACTCCTGGGCTAGCCTTGTCACAAGATGCCACCTGGACACTGGCGGAGTGCCGGAGCTGCGGGTCTAGCTCCTGACCTGAACTGACACCTCAGACTCTCTGGAAGAGGCTACTGGAAATCCAGGGTCCTGTTCAATGACTGCCAGCCAGATGGATGTGGGCGAGGGTGGGCCAAGACAGGGTGCCTTATACTTTGTTCTAGCACATTCCAAGGTATTTCAGGGCTTCGGCACCTGGAATCCCATATGTCAAAGCCAGTATTAAATCAAGTTTATGCATTCTTCAGAAAGATGGTTTTGAAGCCAGTGAGCTTTAGAATTGATTTTGTCTAGCCTGGCCTGCCTGTGCATATGAGTGCTGTTTGCATGTATGAAAGTGTGTGTGTGTGTGTGCATATATGAAAACATGTGTGCATATGAAAGTGTGTGTGTGCATGTATGAAAGTGTGTGTGTGTGTGTGTGTGTGTGTGTGTGTGTGAGAGAGAGAGAGAGAGAGAGAGAGAGAGAGAGAGAGAGAGAGAGAGAGAGAACAGACAAAACAGACAGGGCTTCAGCCCCTGGAAACCGGCTTGGATACCTCTGTTCCATGGACCGCTCCCATGTTTCCCCCAACTGGGGATCAAGGTTCAGAAAAGAGGACCATGATGGAGAGAGCTGACTGCAGCTTGGGACTGGGACCCTCACAACTGACCTTCCTCTGGGTCTGAGGCTGTGGGGGCAGGGCTTGGGCATCTGCACCGCTGTGTGGGAACTCCCCAGGTGTGACCCTGTTCAGACGAAGAAAATCGTCTGTCACTAGGAGGCTAATGGGAACCAAGGAGACTCCTAGGAACAGTGATGGATGCCTAGGACACTGACTTGGCACTTCAAAGTGACCACATGGCCCCTGCTGAGCTCTTGAGCTGAACAGCTGCTTCATCCCCTGTGCCCTGGGGCTGAACATTTGATTTGAATTAGCTCCAGACAGCGACCCCACATGCTGTCTCTCTCCCAACCAACTCCTACACGTCCTTCAAAGCCAAAATACACATTGAGGAGCTTGTAGATCTTGTGTGACTCTGGGGATACCCTCTGCACCCCTTATACCCTGTGCTAATATGGACCACAGCTCAGAGCCCTGTCTGTCACTCTGGTACTTAAGTTGCTCCTGGAGGGCAGGGCTGGCTTGGTAGGCTTGTCATGAGACCTGGCCTTCCCCATCGGTAAGGGTTTATGTCAGTTCCCTGCTCTCTGTGGCAGGTGTCCCTAGCTATTAAAAAAGTAAGTAAGACAGCACCTTCTAGGGGGCTGGAAAGATGGCTCAGCAGTTAAGAGCACTGGCTGCTCTTCAGAGGACTTGGGTTTGTTGCAAGGAGAGGCTGCTTGTTTGTCCCGGCCGCCCGGCTAGCTTAGCCCCGAAATAACCATGCAGAAACTGCATTAATTAAATCACTGCTTGGCCCATTACCTCTAACTTCTTATTGGCTAACTCTTATATTAATTTAGCCCATTTCTATTAATCTGTATATTGCCACGTGGCAGTGGCTTACCGGGTAAAATTTCCAGCGTCTATCTCCGGTGGATCCTTGGCGTCTCTCCAACTCTTTCCTTCTCCCTGCATTCTGTTCTGTCTTCCTCGCCTACCTAAGTTCTGCCCTATCAACAGGCCAAGGCAACTTCTTTATTCATTAACCAGGAAAAGCAATACACAGAGGGGACTCCCACACCATGGGTTTGATTCCCAGCACCCACGGGGAAGTTTACAACCATCTCTAATTCCTGTGCCAGGGGATCTGAGGCCCTCTTCTGGCCTCTGCAGGTACCAGGCATCCATGTGATGCATAGACATGCATGTAGGCGAAACACCCACACATCTAAAGATAAATAAATAAATAGGGCTGTGTGAAGAAAGGAATAGAATAATAGATATCTATTATAGCTATTATAATAGGGGGCTGGCGAGATGGCTCAGAAGGTAAAGGTGCTTGCTGCTAAGCCTGATGACCTGAGTTCAGTTCCTGGGGCCCATAGTAGGAGAGACTGGACTTCTGTAAGATGTCCTGTTTTACACACACACACACACACACACACACACACACACACACACACAGTAATTTAAAATGCACCACCAGCCTATGTCCTAATTAATTATGCTAATGTTCACCTAGAATATGAACTCTGATAAAGACAACGCCTGTGCTGGAGGTCCAGCCCAAGGAATAAATCACTGATGGTGACGTTTCAACTGTCGGTAACACTTGGGAGCATCCAAATCAAAGGGGCCTTGGTCACTCCTCCTTCCATTGCTCCAATTCAAGACACACTGCCCACCATCTCGCATCATTCAGGAAAGAGGGTCTCCCAGGATCCCACTCCACTCCAGCCCTGACTCCAGATGTCACCGGCTATCACTGGAGCAGCAGAGCAGGAAAAGATATTCCCATGGGTCAGTGCCTCCAGTTCTGCCGGAAGATCGCCCTGGGTGATGTGCCAAGAGTGTGGGGGCAGAGAGTATGTTGGAAATGAAGATAGCAGCACTCTTTTGTCTTCATGCCCCCAAAGAGCCATGGAGACAGCAACATGGCTCCCAGCTGTGCACAGCTGGGAGAGCTTCCTTGGAGGACTTGGTACAGGCCAGGGCTGGGGGAGTTGAATCAGTCTCAGGCCGGAGCTAGAATGGAAGTGTGAGCAGGGCTGGGGGACTCTTATGGGGAAACATAGGAAGGGAGCCCTGGGTGATGGAGAGAGGAAACAGTGCTGGGAACTGCAAGCAGCCCTGGGCCTCATTGTCTAGAGCTGCCTTGGCTGCGGCTCGGTTCTTGTGCAGCAGCACAGGGCGCTGAGTGAGCATAGGGGCTTGCAGGAAACCCTCAGCCCAGCCTTTGCCACCCGCCCGATTCTGTGCTGTTCTCTGTCCCCTATTCCTCTCCTCACCCCTTCCTTCCTTCCTTTGCTTCTTTCTTTCTTTCCTTCTTTCTTTCTTTCCTTCTTTCTTTCTTTTTTTCTTTCTTTCTTTCTTTCTTTTTTCTTTTTTTCTTCCCTCCCTTCTTTCTTTCTCTCTCTCCCTCCATCCCTCCTTCCCTCCCTTCCTTTCTTCCTTCTCCCCCCCCCATTTTAGGGACAGGATTTCTCTGTGCAATAGCCATCACTGTCCTGGGACTCACTATGTAGAGGAGGCTGACCTAGAACTCACAGAGATCCACCTTCTGGTATTAAAGGGATACACCACAACACCCAGCTTTCCCTTCTCTTCTTTTGAGACAGGGTCTCACATAGCTGAGGCTGGTCTCACAGAGTCAAGAGTAACCTTGAATTTCCAATCCTCTTGCCCCTACGTCCCGCGGCTGGGAGTATAAGGGTGCACCGACATGCCAAGTTTATGTAGCGCTGGGGAGGCAACCCAGGGCTCGATGTTTGCCAAGAGAGCACTCTTCCAGCTCAGACGTATCTTCATCGCCCAGCTCTCTTCCCATCTAAATCTGCAAATGAACAGTTCAGGCTTTCCCAGAGCTCTGCCTGAGCCTAGCGATGGGGGAGCAGAGACGAGAGGGTACCCGGGGCTCACTGGCCAGCCAGTCTGGCTGAACTGGTGAGCTCCAGGTTCAGTGAGAGACTTGTCTTGAAAGAAAGAAAAAGGAAAAGAAAGAAAGAAAGAAAGAAAGAAAGAAAGAAAGAAAGAAAGGTCCTACAAGATAGATCAGCCTGTAAAGGCTCTTGAAACCAACAGTGACCTGAGTTTGGTCCCTAAAACCCACAGGTTGGAAAGAAAGAATCCATCCCTTTGCCCAAGATATCTGAAAATTGTCTCCTTCCACCGGTATAAATAAAAATGTGATTGGAAAAGATATGTAGGGACTGGCTGGAGAAGGTGCCTGACATTGACCTCTGCCTTGCCCTCACATGTGCGTGTTCAATCATACCTGCATACCTGTGTGCGTGCACACACATGAACACATACATACCCCAAAAAATGAATAAATAAAAATAATTTATTTTTTTTTAAATATTTATTTATTTATTATGTATACAATATTCTGTTTGTGTGCATGTCTGCAGGCCAGAAGAGGGCACCAGACCTCTTTACAGATGGTTGTGAGCCACCATGTGGTTGCCGGGAATTGAACTCAGGACCTTTGGAAGAGCAGGCAATGCTCTTAACCACTGAGCCATCTCTCCAGCCCAATAAAAATAATTTAAAAATAAGAACTGAAGATGTGGGTTTGGGCGCAGGGAGGTATTTTATTCAGCAGGCAGTTGGGGACAGATCAGGTGTGCCACCGCCATTGACTGTGGCAACTCTCTCCTCACGAGTCCCTCCCCTTGTCCCAACAATTTTTTCTTTGTAGTTGGCTTCAAGATGGGCTTTAAATCAGTTTTGGCCATGGTGCACTGTGTGCGCTCGCGCATGCGTATGTGTGTGTCTATGTGTGTGTGTGTGCCATGACACACACACGTGTAGGTAAGAGAACAACTTATGGGAATTTCTTCTCTCCTTCTACCCGTGGACCCTGGGGTTTTGAACTCAGATCACCAGGCCCTCTTCAGCCCACCTCTGCTCTACTTTGCAGACTTGCCCTTTCTAACCGTGTTAGCTTTCCGTTGCTGTTACCAAACACCAAGCAAAGTCCAGTTAAAGGAGATGAGATTTATTTGGGCTCATGGTCTCAGAGGCATCAGTCCCTGGTCACTTGGCCTCACAGTTTGTGATGAGGCAGAGCATTGTGTACGGGTGGGAGGGTAAAGGAGAGTGTGAGGGCGAGAGATTGAGAAAGATGCCCATCTATCATCCTCCCATTTTCCAGGACTATTCTTCCAACAGGCAGCGCCTGCCACCTAACATCCCATTCAGCTGTGAACTGCCCCGAGGAGGACTTCACTGATGACATCAGCACCCTCCTGCTCTATCACCTTTCAAGCCCCCCAACTCTGAACTCTCCTGGTCAGGATCATACGAGCCTTTGGTGGGGCGCACTACATAGACAGATCGTGACACTAGAGTCACCTAAGAGACTTTGCACCTGGCTCAGGTCAACACACTACTTCCAAGGTTCATCTATGTTGTAGCATGTGTCAGTACTGCGTTGCTACATTAATAAAAATGAAATAATGACGACTGTTTATTATTATGTGTCTGTGAACTCAGACTCCTAACGGCACGGTGTTTGTGAGGTCAGAGGACAAGTTGCGGAAGTCAGTTCTCACCTTCCACGGTGGGTTCTGGGATGGAATTTAGGTTACCGGGATGGTGTGTCAGGTGCTTTCACCCTTCCAGTCATCTTGTCAGATCTTTGTTACTTTTTATGGCTGGGTGTTCACCAATCGCATTGTTTCTGCCCATTTGTTAAGTGATAGACATCAGTAGTGTGAATATGTGGTAAATATAATAGGCCTTTTACTGCAGTAAACATCTGCACACAGCTTTTGGGGTTCACTTTATCTATCTCCTCTATCTCCTCTCTCTCTCTCTCTCTCTCTCTCTCTCTCTCTCTCTCTCTGTGTGTGTGTGTGTGTGTGTGTGTGTAGGCACATGGGGCACATGTATCCCGATGCCCAAGGGTCCAGAAGATGGTGTCAGATTCCCTGAAGCTGAAGTTACAAGAGATTGTGAGGTCCTAGATGTGGGTGCTGGGAACCAAACTCAGCTCTTTTGCAAGTGTTGATAAGGGCTGAGACCCTCTATGCAAGGTTTTGTGTAGAACTGTGTCTCTGTTTCTCCCAAGAGGTCCCTAGATCATTAGGGGAAGCTGTTATTCTTTGAAAAACTATGGATTTTCTTAAGCCTCTGAATGATTACCAGTTGACCTCACTAGATCTAGACCCACATAGGAGATAAGCCTCGGGATGTCTGTGGGGGCATTGCTAGAATAGGTTAATTGGAATGGAGGCAATGCTGTCCCAGGGGCTGGATCCTGTACTGACTGCAGAGGAGGAAGGGAGCTGAGCACCCGCATTCGCTGCTCTCTGCTTCCCGCATGGGAACACAATGTGACCGGCTGCCTCACTCCTGCCGCCATACCTTCCCTGACATGACAACTGCACCCTTGCCCCGTGAGCTTATATGAACACTGCCTTTCTCAAGTTGTTTCTTCCAGGTGTATTGTCTCAGCAATCAGATGAGAAATCAGTACACCATGTCACCTTGTGTGTTCCCACCAGCAAAGGGTAAAGGTGCCAACTTCTCTGTATCCCCACCCCCTTCTACTCACATACATATGTATATATGTGTATTTATATGTGTGTGCATATATAATACACACTATATATATATATTAGACAGGGTCTCACTGCATAACTCTGGATGGATGGGAACTCACTGTGTCAACTGGGTTGGTTTAAATTCACAGGTCCACCTGCCTCTGCTGGATTAAAGGTATACACCACCTTTAATTACATTATACACATTAGCTCAGTTAAAAATACTTCTTATTTGGTCTTTGACAAATTGATACATGTGTGAGTGTATTTTGATGATATTCATCCCTATTTTCCTCTCTCTGGTCATTTAAGGTGCAGAGGGAATTTACCAGTGGCTATGCTCTCAAGCCCTTACAGCTTCTCAGAAAGGGGTGTGACCTCGTGAGCTACTCCCTCGTCCATGCTGCAACACGGATGGGCCAATCACATACCGCATTTTTATTTATTTTTTTTGAGACAGGATTTCACTCTGTGGCCCAGGTTGAGTCAGTCCCTTCTTCAGCCTCTCGCATGCAGGTTCATAGATTCGTATCGTCGGACCTGATAGCAGATTCTTTACCCAAATGTCAGTGGTACAGCCTGACCTCCTACACATCTTCCATCTTTCGGGAGAAAATCGGGTTCTGCATAAGAGAATTTCTGAGAATGAGGAGGCAGGCGGAGCAGATCCGAATCCAACCCCAACCTGTCTTAAGTCGAGCTTACCAGTCACAGATCACCTGCCAGCACGCAGGCAGTAACAGTATTGTAGGCCTCTGAATGTTTGTTACACACCTTATTACAGCATTAGCCGGCAGTTACACCATTGGTGTCTCGTTGTATTTTAATGAACTCTTCACACCAGCGTGTGTACACGTGCAGGGTGTATGTTTGTGTGAGTTCACGTGCCCATGTGTGCACGCAAGGGACAGAGGAGAATGTTAGGTGTCTTGTTCTGCCACTCTTCATATTATTCCTTTGAGACAGGGTCTCTTGTGAGTCTGGAGCTAGGCTAGAAGTCAACACACCCTAGTGGTTCTTCTGTCTCTGGTCCCCACTTCACTGGGGTTTCTTGTGCATGTGTGTCCACACTTGGCTTTTACACGGGTGATGGGGATTTGAACTCTGGCCCTCACACTTGTACAGCCTTTGTCCGGCGAGCCACCACCTAGCCCCAGAGGTTGCCTTGCTCATCTTTGCAACCCTGCATACCCTATGGGCTGCTGGTGACAGGCAGCGCAGGGTTATTAGCTGCACATGCCTGCTGATACCCGCTCTTCATCACTACTGCTCTTTCCAGGAGCTGGTTCTCTTTGTTTCTGTAAAGTCCATCATTTGGGGATACAGCCTAACCCGATGCCTACTTATCTCAGGGCTCAGTAAATCCTTTGCTTGACCGGTCCAGGGATCTGTCTCCATCTACTGGCCAAAGATGGCAGCTCAAAACTCAGTTTCCTGTGTGTGTGTGTGTGTGTGTGTGTGTGTGTGTGTGTGTGTGCATGTATATGTGTGTATGTGTAATGTGCATATTATTGGGTGAATGCATACACATGTGCAGGTGCACAAGCACTCGTTTGTGAGTGGAGGTCAGAGGTCAACATCAGATGTCTTCCTCAATCACTATCTTATTTTTTAAATCTATAAAATTAAATTCTTAAAATCTTTTTATTTATCTGTTTTTGTTTTATTATTTATCCAGAACACAAATCCATTTTTATTAATTTATATTTCATTAGTTTAAGTCTGGGAAGGGTAGTGTCCCATGGATGGTGTGTCCACGACCTGCGCAGGAAGGTTGCTTCAGAATTTGCCATGAACCGTGCCACTATTTTCATGGGCCCGAGTGCCTTTTCCTGGATCACTCTTGTCTTGTTTGTTTGATTTCAAATGACACTGTATTGCTGTTTTGCTTTATACACAGGGCAACTCTCCTGCCTAAGTAGAATTCAGCTTCATCTTGGGCATAAACATCTTCAATTTTAAGAAGAGCGGTGTCCTCTCTTTGGTTTCTGGAGATTTTGCACCACAGCCTTCCAGACAGGCTTCCGAAGGCTTCCGCAGTTGCCCAGATGGCAGAACGAGGAAGGAGAGGCCCTAAAATTTTGACTTATTTTTTTGAGGCATGGTCTCAGTATGTGACTCAGGCTGACTCCCTTCTTCAGGGTCTGACTGTGTAGCCTAGAACCATCTATGTAGACAAGGCTGGCCTCTGTGTGCGCCACCACATCTGACCTGCCTTACTTTTTTATTAAGCAAATTCCCTTACTCAAACTGTGTCCCATCTCCCCAGTGCCCTAATTCCTCCAACGAGACTCCACCTCCCACTTTCTGCTACCTCCTGAGGATGCCATCATATTATGGCTCCATCAGGGGATGAATCCATTGGGTGAGGAGATGGTTCAGTGGGGGAAAGCACGGAACAAGAGTGAGGTACTGAATTGGAATGCCCTAGACCCATGTAAAAGCCGGACGCCCAGGACAAGTGTCTGTAATCCCAGCACTCCCATGGGAAGATGGGAGGTGAGTATGGCAGGGTTTCCAGGCCAGCTAGCACAGAGTGATTCTGTTTCAAATAAGATGGATGGCAAGGACCAAAACCTGGAGTTGTCCTCCATAGGCACAATGTGGCATACATGTGCCCACATTCGCATGTATGAATGTGCTAACATGCAAAACAAACAAACAGAAAGAAATGATCAACTCATTAAGTCAGCACCCTCAGGATCTAGTCAATTACCCAATGCTCCGGATCTGATTATGGCTTGCACTGAGGACCAAGCCCTCCTTACATAATCCCTCTTGGTGGGATCCACCCATAATGGAATGGTTGTTAAACCTCATCCAGAATGCCAGGCGGTGGTGGTGCATCCCTTTAATCCTAGCACTCGGGAGGCAGGCAGGGGGGTCTCTAAGTTCAAGACCAGCCTGGTCTACAGAGCGAGCTCCAGGACGGCCAGACAGATTATCAGTCAGGGCTGGCAACCAACCAAGGTTACAGTGTTGGGAATGGGACTGTGGGTAGAGGAAAATCCAGTCTGGCAGTTCACAGATGTGTGTGCACTGGTGTTGGCTGTTGGTCGGTGCCTCTCTTTTCACACAGAATTGCTTGCAGGTCTTTCCAAAATGCTGGTCAGCTTACCTCAGAGTAAGATCGAAGAGATGGCACGGGCAGATGCTACATCTTTCATTGTGTGAGTCTTACTCTTCTAGTCATCCTGTTCAACAAGGGAGTCTATGCGGCCATGTGAGGACCGGGAAGTGTGGATCCCTGGCAGCCATCCTGGAGGTTCGGTATCACATAAGCAACATTGGATTACAGAATTTAAGGATAAATTAAAATTATCTAGGTGATGAAAGCGGGTTTCATGGGATGAAAATTCATATGCTGATGTCCCCGTTCCCAGAACCCCAGAATGTTACTGGATGTGGAGCCTCTAAAGAGGTAAGTTTTAGGTTTTGCATTGTGGCGACAGATACCTGACAGAAGCAACTTAAAAGAGAAAGACATTCCTGGCTTACAAGTTGAGAGACATCAGTCCTCGGTCATGTGGCCCCGCGTGTTTGTGCAGAACATTGTGGTGGCGAGCGAATGTGTCAGGGAGCTTTTCACCTCCTGGAGAAGAGGAAGCAAGCAGACAGAAAATGGTCAGGGATGAAAAATCTTTCAAAAACCTGTCCCCATGACCGCCTTCTTCCATTCGGACTCCACTCTTTAAAGTCTTTACAACCTTCAAAAACAACACTACCAGCAGGTGGCCAAGACTTTGAAATGTAAGCCTGGGGTAGGCATTTTACATCCGATTCCACTATGAGCTACAAATTGCCAGACACTCAGACGGTATGTAAACAAACAATCGTAGCTGCGTTCCAATAAAACTTTATTTACAAAAATAGTCCGGATCTGGTTCCCATGTTGCAGTGTGTGTCTCTCTGCCAGAGATGGGTTTAGAAAGTCTGGAGATGGGTTTCGTTGCAGCATGGCAAGTGGCAGAAAGAGCATCCAGGGCTGAACCCAGGCTCTCCTCCCAGCTCTGGTAACTGCCTCTCTGCCATGGTTTGTAGGAAGTTATAGGGAAATATTCCAGAATGTTGTTTGGTTACAGCCTCTGAGGCTGGGGTGTGTGAGGAGGTTGGTGCGCATGATGCGGGGGGACTCCTGCAAAGGTCTGTGGGGGTACAGTCAAGCCCCCTGGTTTCTCTGAGTCTCTACATCTTTAGGGGGAAAGATGAAAAAGAGGAACTTCATAAGAGCTAGTGTAGGAATCTGGGCAGCTGGGCTGGGTAGAGCCCCTCAGCATACAGGGACGGGCAGAAGTGGTGGTTCATACATGTCTATCCCCTTCGCTTCTCTCAAAAATGGGGTCACTACTCTACAGCAGCGGTTTTCAACCTGTGGGTCATGACCCCAAGGGGGTTGCGTGCCAGATAGCCTGCATTATCCAATTTTTACACTATGATTCATAACAGTAGCAAAAGCACAGCAATGAAGTAATTTCACGGGTGGGGTCACCACAGCATGAGGAACTGTAGTAAAGGGTCACAGCATTAGAAGGTTGAGAACCACTGCTCTACAGCGGTGCGCTATAAACTGTCGACAGAAAGATGGACTCCTAGGGTTAGGGTCTGCAGTTTGAGATCAGGAACGTATCAGTGCTAAGTCAAAACAAACAAGTTGTTAGGAAGGTGCGGCGGACTTCTTGACCGGTGACGGAAGAACGACCACCACACCAGGATTCCACTCAGATCACGCTTTACTGGAGTGCCCTTGATTGATGGGGGGCAAGGAACGAGGGGGCAGGAAAACGAGGGACAGGGAGCGAAGGGGCAGGGAGCACAGGGGAGAGGCAGCAGGAAGCGAAGGGGAGCAGGAAGCGAAGGGAAGGGGGTGCACTTAGGCAGCTGCTTAAATAGGGAATTGGCACACGGGTCGCCCTGTGATTGGCTGCCACCAACAGCTGACACCAGACCGCATCAGGATAGGCTCAAGAATCTACATCCACCACGCATGTGGGAAGCGGGGAGCGCAGCTCTCAAAGCCATAGCCAAATATGGAGTTGTTTGTAACAAACAAGACAGGATGTCGGCGCCATCTTGTAATGGCGATCCTGTCCGGCTCACTACAGGAAGGCATTTGGGTCAAAGCGCCCAAGCCGATTAGGTCCCCTTTTGCGTGGTTTTAAGCCAGTCTGCCATAATTTGACTTGCCTTTTAAAACTCTGGGTAAGGCCTGGGGGGGGGTGGTGGTGGTGGTGGTGGTTCAGTTGGTGGAGCATTTGCATTGCATACATGAGGTCCTGGGTTTAATCCCCAGCACTACACAAACGAGGCATGGTAGTGCAAGCCTGTAATCCCAACACAAGGAAGGCGGAGGCAATAGCATCAGGGGGCAAGGCCAGCCTTGACTACAAGAGTTTGAGGCCAGTCTGGAATATATGCGATCCTATCTAAAATATAAAATAAAATAAAATTCTACAAAGAATACATTAAAATTAAAGAAATGGTGTAAATATTGATAACATACAGTATATATACGTATGCAATTATCAATCAATCAATAAATATATGTTAAACGAAACAAAATTCTGGTCTCCCTGTTCCCGGTCCATTTCATGCATGTTTGTAAATATCAAGGTGCTTGTCCACCCTTGTCCATTCCTCCACTCTTGTCCACCCTCCACACTTGTCCACTATCTGGAGTGGAGGCCGACCACCACCTAGCCTACTTGACCATAGAGAACAGAGAGGACAGGTTAGCATCGGCCACGCCCCTCTTGGCTGAGGCCCCGCCCCTTGATATACCACGTGCCCGTCGTAGGAGGCCACACCCACCCCGAAAGCCACTCCTCTTAGGGAATCGCTCCTGCCGTTGGCTGCCAGAAGGGGACGCTAGCGCACAACCTATATTTCCCCGGGTCCAGGCCAGCCCCAGTACGTGTGACCCCGCCCACTCAAGGCTTCGTCTCTGCCCATTGGGCGCTGAGGTGTCAGGTTTCCGTTCACCTCGCCGGGCTCCCCGCCCTCACAGGCTCCGCCCCGGAGGCCCCGCCCCCTCGGAAGCCTCGCCCTGTCCGTTGCGCGGCCGGCAGGAGGCGCCTCGAGCCGGGCGCCAGCTCGGCTAACGGCGGGCGTGGGAGCCGCGCGCGGGGGACGCGGCTGACGGGCTGAGCTGAGGTAAGTGCGGGGCGCGAGAAGGAAGATCGGGGGAGGCCGAGGATGGCTCAGGAGGTGCCTCTGGGCTACGACGGGGACCCGCGGAGGGCGCGGAGACCGCGGGCTGAGACACGGGTGGCGGGGCACGCGCTGGGGCGGGGCCGCGCTGGTCACGGTCCCCGCAGCGAGTCCCGGCGCGAAAGAGGCAGGCTTGCTCGGTTGCCATGGAAACCGGCGAGCGCACGGGGCCTGGAGTGGCCCGGGGGAGCTGCACCCGAAGGCCGGGTGGGCGCGGGTGGCGTGGCCCCGTGGGATTCCAGGGGGAGATCCGGCCAATGTCATTTGTGGTGGAGGGACCCTATCAGGCCTCAGTTTACCTGGCGGTGCCAAGGAGATGGAATCTAACCTGGGGCATCCCGAAAAAGCTCGGAGGGAATCCCACACTTTCCCACCAGGATGGTGGTGACACCCCACGCCTACACCCGTCCCGCAGGAGTGTCGCCTCCCCACCCGTGTACCCGCGAGAGGCATTGTTTCCCCAGCTATTTCTGTGCCATTTGCATCCAGCCCCCCCGACAAATACTGCGCCTGAGACAGATGCTGGGCAGGAGCTTTGAGGCCCTCAGAGGGATCTGGCTTCTGTCCCTGGGGAGCCCTGGGATGGGGGCCTGACAGGCTGCAGACCTGTCGGGCCAGCCTTTGTCGCCCATTGAGTGTTTGGTTAATCTGAATTACCAAAAAGAATTTGATTACCGGTGTCTCGGTGCTGCGGGCCACCTCTTGTGCATTCCAGAGAGGAGCCTGTCCCTAATTCCACTGGGAGAAGTCATTCAGTCCCCTTTTGCTAAGTGACTAGCGCCGAATGGAACCTGATTGAATTATGCTCACATTTAAAGCCTCCCTCCAGCTGGAGCCATAAAGATAGGATTTGTGGAAGAGGGGAGGAGGATAATGCACCAAAGTTGACTGTTCATTTTTTTTCCTCCTGTTGGAATGATAATGTGTTCCACATTGTCCTGTTGGAACAGACATGTCCCTCCACCCATGTCAGCCGCCACTGACCTCACTGCCTGCCTAGTCGTTGTGACTTAACCTTTTTTTCTTTTTCTTTTTTTAAAAGCAGAAATGAGACTGTTCTTGGAGAACAAGAAAAGGGAGAGTTTATGAGGCAGCTGCAGCAAGAGCCTTGCCTGTACTCTGACTCTCCGGGACCTGGGCTGTCCCCAAATGTTTGTGTGTCAGAAGCGAGAATTGGGCAGAAAAGGAAAAGACAGGTCATACTTCCAGAAAAACAGATCTGGTTACCCAGGGCGTGCTCTTCTCTGTAGGACTTTCCCTGGATTCCAAGTGGCCTTTTGAGAAACATTTTTGTCCTGTTTGGACAAACAGGCTGCACTCTTGACTCTATGATTAGGAAGGGAAGTGGCCTGGGAGCAGGTGAACACCCCCAGGGCCCACTCTCTTTGGTGGCTGTGGTGAGGATGGCCATAAAAGCAAGCTTTCTGGAAAATCTCAGAACATCTGAAGCTCAGAATTCACTGGGACTTTGAGGGGCTAGGAAGGGGAATGTTGGAGAGGAATGAGTCACCTCACCCAATTTCTGCTGCCTCCTGTTCTTAATGATTTTCCAATCCGTCTTAGACAGGAGGGAGGGGCACTTATGAAGGTCCAGTCTGCATCCCGTGCTCCTGAGGTTCGTGGAGGGGACCTAGTAGTTATGTATTGTACCTTTCCCGTTTATTTCCTTTTTCTTTTTTTACGTATGTATTTTGAGATAGGGCTATGTGTAGCCTTGGCTGGCCTCAAACTCTTTGAATAGCCAAGGATGACCTTCAACTTCTTAATTTTTTTGCATTCATTTATTTATTATTTCTCTATGTGTACATATTTTAAATTTATAGAGATTTTTAATATTTAAATTTAATATTCTCTGTGTGCATGCACATGCTCAGTTGGTGCTCAGAGGAAAACTTTTGGGGGGGGATCAGAGGACCACTTTTGTGAGTCCATTTTCTCCTTCCGGCATGTGAGATACGGGAATTGAACATCAGGCTTGACAGCAAGCTACTTTGCCATCTTGAAGGCCCAATGACCTTGAACTTCTGATTGTTCTGTCTATACCTCCTGAATGCTGGGACCACAGGCATGTGCCTCCATGCCTAGCTTACACAGTGCTGGGAATGGAACCTAATGCTTAATGCATGTGAGGAACATCTCTGCCTCTGTTACCCCCCTTTTGATAGCGTCTCTCAGCCCCAGTTGGTCTGGAACTCATGCTGTATCCCAGGCTGGCCTTGCCATGCAGTCCTTCTGCCATAGCCTCCTGAGTGCGGGAGTTATATATGTGAGCCATAGCAGCTTCCATTCTCCTCCTCACCCTTTCTCTCTTGGCATTGTCTCACGGCGCCCAGGCTGGCCTGGGTAGCTGAGGATGACCTTGAGCTCTTGATCCTCCTGCCTCCACCTCCAGACAACTGGGATTTTGGGTATGCACACCACCACGCCTCGTTAACATTTCTGTTCTGTTAAAGCAGTCCAGTTAGTTGTACAGTTAGGGAACAAGATGCCAGTCCATTTCTGCATTGGATCTGGGCCTTTAAACACTGTGGTTTACTTTGTGATTCTTCTTCTGCTTAAGGACATTTTGACATTGTGGTCTCCAGAACCCATGACTTTTAGGGCCACAAGTTTCAATGGCTGGGGCTGCAGTGTTGCCCACCTGGGTTAGACTTTCGACAAGGAGGATACTTCGGCACAGGTGTCCCCTGCACTTCATGGAAGTGGCATGGGGGACCAAGTGTTGTGGAGGCTGTGTCATTTGAGAATGTGTGCTGGTCTAGAGGCTTCCAAGGAAGGGGTGCGTATGCATGTGGAGGCCAGAGATCAGTCTTGGGAGGGATCACTCAAGAGCTGTTCACCTTGTGTTTCTCAGACACTCTCTCACTGGCTTGGGACTCCATAAACTGGCCAGCCAAGGAATCCCAGGGTTCCTCTTGCCTTCATTCCCTGAGACCTGGTGCACATGCCATGATGCTGGGCTTTTCACAACGGTTCTGGGGACCGAACTCTAATACCATGTTTGTGTGTGAAGACACTGTGATGCATGCTTTTCAGAAAAACGTGTGGTGGGGTGGGGCATGCATGCAAGTGTGTGGGGATGTGTGTACCAGTACCTACACAAGCGGAGGCTAGAGCAGCCGAAGCCGGGAGCTGTCAGGAACGACCTGTCTCTTCCTTGGAAGCCTCTAGCCAGCACACATTCTCAGAAGACACGGCCTCCACAACACTTAATTCTCCCTTGCTGCTTCCATGAAACACAGGGGACTTCTCTGCTGGAGGAGGCTCAGTGCCTGGAATCTGTGTGTCACCCCGGGGCTGAGGTTATAGGCATGTGCAGACATAACCAGCTTTTTATGTGGGTGCTAGGAATTCGAACTCAGGTCCTTATGCTTACAGAGCCAGCACTCTTAAGCACTGAGCCATCTCTCCAGCTCCTTGAGACTGCTTTTGTTGTGGTTTAAGTGACAGTCCCATGCAGAGGAGCATAATCAGTTCTAGGCTTCTCGGGGTTGCCGAGGACACTTGTCTCAGGATCCCCGGGAAGAGACATAATACTTTGATCTCTCCATAACTTTCTTCACAGAGACCCAAAAGAACCTTTTGCATTTCAATTTTCTGGCCACTTTTCTCTGGACAGCAGCTATTTTTAGGCAAGTTCAAGTCTCCAGAGAGCTGGTACATCACTAAAGACTTTGTGGTGGGGAATGGGTTTTGGTGAAACTAGAGCCATCCTGTAGGACAGTTGCTAGTCCTTTGGGAGCTCAGGCTTGAGTGTTAAAGCTCTCCGGACAGACCCCTCCCACAATGCCCAGACACCTAGGTCAGCTGTCTGAGGAGGTTTTGTGGCTTGCTTTTCCGACTTCACTTGTGTTGCTGCTGGCGGTGGGAGGGGCCTCAGGAAAAGAGTAGGAAGAAACCGGATTCTCAGTGTCAGCTGGGGGTCTGGTCAGTTGCATTGTTTGGCTCCCTGTGGGGTCTTTGCTTTCAAACAGGCTCTTGCTGTGTTTGTAGCTCAGGTTGGCCTCCAAAGCAAGATTCTCCTGCCTCAGCCTCCTCCGAGTTGCTGGGATTGTAAGATTACAGGCCTTCACGGCCGCGTCTGGCTTTCTGAGGGTTTGTTTGGCCCTGGGTTTTTGTTTGTTTGTTTCTGTTTTTGTTTTTGTTTGTTTGAGACTGGATCTTTTGTGTCCCACACTGGACTGCAGCTTTCTGTAGCAAGAATAATAAAAACTCACCCAACATCTGTCTCTGAGTTTTTATTATTCGTGCTACAGTTTTCTCAGTTTTCTATGTAGTTGAGGTTGACCTTAAACACCTGGTCTTTGTGCCTTCATCTCCCACCTGATGTAATTGTAGATGTGGACCACACATCTGCTTGATCCAAGTCTTTTAAAAACAAACAAACAAACAAACAAACAAACAAACCTTTTTTGCGGGGGGGGGGGGGGGTATGGAGACAGGGTTTCTTTGTGGCTTTGGAGCCTGTCCTGGAACTAGCTCTTGTAGACCAGGCTGGTCTTGAACTCACAGAAATTCACCTGCCTCTGCCTCCCAGGTGCCGGAATTAAAGGCATGCACCACCACTGCCCGGCCAAACAAACTTGTTTTTAACCATTGAATCATCTCTCTAGTCCCAAGATACTTTTAAAAATTATTTTACATTTATTGCATGTGTGCACACACCACGACACATATGTAGAGATTGGAAGACAGGTTTTTTTTTTTCTTTTAGTTGGTTCTCCCCATCTTGCTTGTGGTCTGTGTGGTCAGTCTGAGGTCATTGGGTTTGACGGCAGTCCTGTTAGCCTCCTGAGAGTCTTTTGAAGAGTTCCGTGGGTGGTTCTGAAGCCTTAAGCCACCACTAAAATCCTTCGCCAGCCCATAAAAATGTGGGTGAGTGGAGGCTGGGGACTTCAGCGGAGCTGACAAGCTGGAGTCACAGTGGCAGGTCCCTGTGCTGCTTTCTCTGGGTCCTGAGTCATTAGCGGGTGTGTCCAATCTTTTGACATTGCAACGTGATACCATCTACAAAGCTGACACTTGAGCACGGCGCAAAATAAAACCACCAAAAAGCCTCATGTTTTAAATACATTTACAGTTTTGTGTTATGTGTCATTCATAGCTGTCATTGACCGCATACAGCCCCAGGGTTGCAGGTTGGGCACACTTGTTTAGAGGCTTCTAGAAAACACTCCTCCCTTGGCTCACCAGTCTGTCTCTCTCTGTTTGTGATGCAGGAGTGAGGGCTGGTCATCAAGAGATGAATGCATGCAGCTTTTCTCCCTCATCCTTACTGGTGGCAGAGCCTCCAGTCCTCGTCTCCTTCTCTAGGTTCTCCAGACCTAAGACTGTTTTGAGGGTGCTGGGTAATTCCTTCTCTAACCCCCATAGGACATTAGGAGCTTTAGGATTAGGATTCTGCTACACACAGGCTCTTCCTGCTCCCTGGGAGCTCCTAGGGAGCCAGCCTCTTTCTGAAGAGAGCCTGGTGGCTGAACATGGTGGGTGGAATGCATGCATTCCTAGGATGCTTCCACTGGTTCTGTAGGCGATCTTTGTGTTGTTCCTTGTGGCCTAGTGGCCTCGTGGATGTGCCAAGCTTCAGTCCTAAGGAAGTATCTCTTTAGTTGGGACTAACCTCCTCTGCCAGGGATCCCTTCCAGTCAGGACCAGTTGTCTCTGCCAGGTCATGGGGAGCAGCTTTCTCTTGGGGTTTGTGTTTCTAGAGTCTGGTTGCTTGTTACCCTTACCCTTGTATGTGTGTGTGCATGTGCGTGAGAGAGAGAGAGAGAGAGAGAGAGAGAGAGAGAGAGAGAGAGAGAGAGAGAGATTGATTCTTTGGAGACAGGATTTCTCTCTGAGCCTGGAGCTCTGTTGGCAGCTAGCAAGCCCCAGTAATACTCCTGTCTCTGTCCCACAAATTGCTGGGGTTATAGGTGCATGCATAGCCATGCCCAGCGTTTGACATGGGTACTGGAGATTTGAAGTCAGATCTTCATGCTTATACAGCAGGTGCCCTTACCCACTCAGCCATCTCCCCAGTCCAAAGGCTTGTGATGTGATGTGATGTGTGTGTGTGTGTGTGTGTCTGTCTGTCTGTAGCTGTGGCCATTTCCCCAGCTCTGCTTGTGTTTGGGATGACCTTCATCTTTTGTATAGACTGGCATAGAAGAATTGAATTCACAGCCAAGATGAATATGGCTTGTTTCCTTCTGTTATTTGTTTGTTGTTGTTTTTCTGGCGTGACATTGCTAGATGGTGAGCATATTCCCCAGGACAGAGAAGCAGCCCTGCTGAGTCTTTGCTGTCACTTGTCCACTTGCAGTAGCTGTTCCCTGTGCCCAACACTTCCCAGAAGTCACAGAGCCCTAGGCGGTTATAACTTACTGTGACTTCCTTGTTTCCCTTCATAGTGACTTTCCCTGAAGGCACTGCAGTCTAGTCTATCAGACCTGCTTTGCCCCTTGCTCCTTATAGGCTCTGACTTGTCAGCCCCACTGCTGGGTTTCCGGCTCCAGGTGGCGTGGATGCCAGGGTGGCCCAGGACCGTTGCCTCTGCTGGGATGGATTCGTGTCTCTTTTGTTCTTGATGCCTCTGATACCTGGCTCTAACCTGTATCACTTTGTCCTCCCAGGCTCTGGCCTTCCCCCACCCATTGGCTGAAAGCCTCAGTGGTTATTCATGAGGACGCACCCACCATGTTTTATGGGACTCAGTTCATCATGTCTCCTCCCACCAAGAGTAAGCTGAAGCGACAGAGCCAACTACTGTCCACTATGCTGTCCCGGACACTCAGCTACAAGTATCGTGACCTGGACCCCACCTTCAGCAGCCTGGGCGCCAGTGATGATCCTGCGGAACTTTCCACTCAGCTCTCAGCCCCGGGGGTCTTGAAGGTGTTTGGAGACAGTGTCTGTACAGGCACCCACTACAAGAGTGTTCTGGCCACTGGCACCTCCAGTGCCCAGGAGCTGGTGAAAGAGGCCCTGGAGCGATATGCCCTGGACCCCGAGTGTGCTAGCCAGTATGTACTATGTGACGTTGTGGGCCAGGCTGGAGATTCTGGACAGAGGTGGCAGGCCCAGTGCTTCCGAGTGTTTGGAGACAATGAGAAGCCCCTCTTGATCCAGGAGTTATGGAAGCCCCGAGAAGGTTTGTCCCGGAGGTTTGAGCTGAGGAAGAGGTCAGATGTTGAAGAGCTGGCAGCCAAGGATGTGGATACCACCACGGCAGGTGAGGAAGCAGGGCGGGGAAGGATGGCTTGGAGGGGACAGACAGAGAGGACAGAAGAACACAGGGAAGGATGGCTTGGAGGGGACAGGGAACAGAAGAACACAGGGAAGGATGGCTTGGAGGGGACAGACAGAGGGGACAGAAGAACACAGGGAAGGATGGCTTGGAGGGGACAGACAGAGGGGACAGAAGAACACAGGGAAGGATGGCTTGGAGGGGACAGACAGAGGGGACAGAAGAACACAGGGAAGGATGGCTTGGAGGGGACAGACAGAGGGGACAGAAGAACACAGGGAAGGATGGCTTGGAGGGGACAGGAGACAGAAGAACACAGGGAAGGATGGCTTGGAGGGGACAGGGGACAGAAGAACACAGGGAAGGATGGCTTGGAGGGGACAGACAGAGGGGACAGAAGAACACAGGGAAGGATGGCTTGGAGGGGACAGACAGAGGGGACAGAAGAACACAGGGAAGGATGGCTTGGAGGGGACAGACAGAGGGGACAGAAGAACACAGGGAAGGATGGCTTGGAGGGGACAGGGGACAGAAGAACACAGGGAAGGATGGCTTGGAGGGGACAGACAGAGGGGACAGAAGAACACAGGGAAGGATGGCTTGGAGGGGACAGACAGAGGGGACAGAAGAACACAGGGAAGGATGGCTTGGAGGGGACAGACAGAGGGGACAGAAGAACACAGGGAAGGATGGCTTGGAGGGGACAGACAGAGGGGACAGAAGAACACAGGGAAGGATGGCTTGGAGGGGACAGACAGAGGGGACAGAAGAACACAGGGAAGGATGGCTTGGAGGGGACAGACAGAGGGGACAGAAGAACACAGGGAAGGATGGCTTGGAGGGGACAGACAGAGGGGACAGAAGAACACAGGGAAGGATGGCTTGGAGGGGACAGGGGACAGAAGAACACAGGGAAGGATGGCTTGGAGGGGACAGACAGAGGGGACAGAAGAACACAGGGAAGGATGGCTTGGAGGGGACAGGGGACAGAAGAACACAGGGAAGGATGGCTTGGAGGGGACAGCCAGGGGACAGAAGAACACAGGGAAGGATGGCTTGGAGGGGACAGGGGACAGAAGAACATGGGGAAGGATGGCTTGGAGGGGACAGAGAACAGAAGAACACAGGGAAGGATGGCTTGGAGGGGACAGAGGGGACAGAAGAACACGGGTAAGGATGGCTTGGAGGGGACAGCCAGGGGACAGAAGAACACGGGGAAGGTGGGTTTGGTTTCGCGGTGGCCAGTGTGGCTGTGGTGAGTCACTGATGTCTTCACAAGTCTGAATAACCTTATTGGATGAGTGCATTGACTATGGGATACTTGGTGGCCCATTTCAGTGGCTTCTGCTACCTTCTATAGTGTTGTAGGCCAAATCCAGCTCATTAGTCCCAGAGACCCATGTGTTCCTGGTTGTTGGCCTGCCACAGATATCCCTCTTCAATTCGTCAGGAATCTTTGAGTGGCTGCATAGAAAGACAGTGAAGGATGCTTCACAGACCTTCCCAAGTCCAGAGGACTCAGGTGCCAAGTGGCTGCATAAGGATATGTAGCAGGTGCCTTGGGTAGCCTGGAAATGGTTGGTTGTCACACTTCTTGTGGACTTGAGAAGTAGGGCAGCTTAGCTTGCTCTTGGCCTCAAGGATGTGGTTGGTGACTTGGAGCCCATTGCTTTATTATTCAATTGGTGGAAAGAAATTAGTCATTTTGCCAGAATTTATTTTTTCTCATATCCAAGGTTAGTTTTTAGTTGACCTTTTACAAAAAAAAAGATTTATTTTATGTGTATGAATGTGTACCCTGTGAGTGCCTGGGAGTTATGGGTGGTCGTGAGCCACTGTGTAGGAGATGGGACTCAAACCCAGGGCCTCTACAAGAGCAGCAAGTATTCTTAACTGCTGAGCCATCTCCCCCACACAAAGTTCTTTAAAGTTGTAGGTCTCATGATGACAGCTGCTGCTTTTTTTAAATTTTGATTTGTTTCTGTTTTAAATATGTGAGTGCCTGTTTGTGTCGGGGAAGTCAAAGTAGACATCATTGTGGAAGTCAGAGGTCAAACTGTGGGAGTTGGCTCTTCTACCTTGTGGGCCCCAGGACTTGAACTCAAGTGGTCAGGCTTGGTGGCAAGTGCTTTTACCCACTAAGCCATCTCACTGGCCCTGAGTGTGTGTGTGTGTGTTTGTGTGGTATGTGGATGCACACGTTATGGTGCACTCAGAAAACAGCTTTGTGGAGTTGGTCCCTCTTCCCGCAGTCGGTTCTAGGACTCCAATTCTGGCTTGTTAGATTTATGCAGCAGGTGCCTTTACTAAGTGGGCCATCTTGCTGGCCCCACACGTCATTTCGGAGACCTGCTATAACCAAGTATGGTGGAAATATACACATGCACGCGCACACACACACATAGGACCTTGATATTAGTATGCGGAGCATCACTTTGTTTTGCGTTTGCTTGTGTAATGTGTATGAGGTGCATGTATAGGTTTGTGTACCCGTGTGTGAACACAGAGGCCATAGGACGACTTCAGATATCCTGCCCTATATCATTCTCTTCTTATTTCTTTAAGACAGAGTCATGAGAACTCAAGAACAATCGCAGTGGGTTTTTGATCCTACTGCACTTAACTGCCTTTGGGGGAGCCTAGGCAGTTTGGATGCTCACCTTACTAGACCTGGATAGAGGTGGGCGGTCCTTGGGCTTCCCCCAGGTCAGGGAACCCTGATTGCTCTTTGAGCAGATGAGGGAGAGGGACTTGATCGGGGGAGGGGGAGGGAAATGGGAGGCGGTTGCGGGGAGGAGGCAGAAATCCTTAATAAATTAAAAAAAAAAAGAACTATCAAAAAAAAAAAAGACAGAGTCATGCACTGAGCCTGGAGCTAGGTTGGTGGCCAGAAAGCCCCAGTGGTCCTCCTCTGTGTGACACTCACAATGATGGGGTTACAGGCAGAAGGCCACAGCTAGCATTTTATGTGATGCAGAGGATTTGAACTCACATCCTCATGTTTGCACAGCAAGCATTCTTACTCACTGAGCCATCTCCTCAGCCCCTAGAGCAACATTTTGGACATTCTTTTGCTCAGAGCAGGCCTGATGAGACCATGAGACCTTCTGGCTGCTGCTGGTGCCCTGTGCCCAGGTCTGTGTGTCTGGGTGATGTGGATGCTGGCTGCTGTGGGTGTAGTGTGTGGAATTGTGTTCTGTCTACCTCATTCAGCACTACACACACATGAGGCCAGGCCAGAGGAAGTTCTGCAGCTCACAGCCTTTCTCCCTTGGTGGCTATGAAAACCTTTCCAATAAAGAGTCTATTCTTCATTGGCCAGGCTGAGTGACCCACTTGTTGGACTGTAGGGGGTCATGTTACCGCCCAAGCAGGTCCAGCCAAAGAGATGGCTCTCCTGGCTGCCATCCTTCTCTGGGTGTGACCAAGGTGCCCTGTGGCCAGGGCGAGGACTATGAGGATTGTGCTGGGTTTGTTGTCACAGGCATACCTATGCCCCTCCTCCTCCCACCTTTCTTTTCAGCAGTCCTGGGGATTGAGCCTAGGACTTCACCCCATGTTAGCCAAGCACTCTAGCACTCAACTACAGCCTCAATCTTTGCCCATGCTTCTTACCTGGCATGACAGCACACGGTAGAGCCTCTGCTTAGAGCCAAGTAGTGGGCTTAGGCCTAGGGAGATGCACAGGGAAGAGCAGGCCCGACAGACACACAGGTAACATAGCAGCACAGGGACGTGATGACAGACAGACCTGTCCTGGAACTCACAGAGATCAGTCTGCCTCTGCCTCCTGAGTGCTAGGATTAATTGTTTTTTTTTTTTTGAGACAGGGTTTCTCTGGTTTTGGAGCCTGTCCTGGGACTAGCGCTGTAGACCAGGCTGGTCTCGAACTCACAGAGATCCGCCTGCCTCTGCCTCCCGAGTGCTGGGATTAAAGGCGTGCGCCACCATCGCCCGGCTGTGCCACCATCGCCCGGCGAGTGCTAGGATTAAAGAAAGGCATTTGTCATGCAGCCAGGCTCAGCCCCATTCTTGTTCCCACAGTAGAAGCTGCTGTGGGCTTTTAGGAGCTTCTTTCAGGCTTAAGCATTAGAAGCTCCAGGATGGCAGATCCTGAAGCCAAGTGGTACTGGGAGCGGGAACTGAGGCTCCAGCTAGCAGTTCACCTGCTTCTTGTGAATCACTGGGGTGCTTGCAGTGCACCAATAGAATGCCCTTTGTTGTGTTTGGGTTCTGTTTTCCATAAACATTGCTTTTTTTGTGCTGTGACTTCCTGATTTTCCAGCTTATCAAAATACTGCTGTCTGTTTGAGAGGGAGGTGGAGGTGGAGCGCTGGGCTGGAGGGCAGCTCTTGGTAGTTTCCCAGGGGCTGGAATTTAGGTCCTGTGCCATGAGGAGAGGGCTCTGTGTCCTGTCGGTGAGATAAAGATGACAATCACTTACATGCACTTTGGGGAGGGTGACAGCAGGGCCATGTGGTTTTTGTCAGCACCTTAGGAAGCGTGAGGGATAAGGCTTGCTTATGGTCATGGGAAGATCAAGTGTGAGGTCAGAGGGACAGGACTGTTTGGGGCTGTGTGTGTGTGTGTGTGTGTGTGTGTGTGTGTGTGTGTGTGTAAGTAAGTATAGTATTGTGAGGGGCTTGCACATGCTAGGCTGGTCTCTACCACTGAGCCACACCCCAGCCCCTCACTGGGGGATTCTAGGTAGGTGCTCTACCACTGAGCCACACCCCAGCCCCTCACTGGGGGATTCTAGGCAGGTGCTCTACCACTGAGCCACACCCCAGCCCCTCACTGGGGGATTCTAGGCAGGGGCTCTACCACTGAGCCACACCCCAGCCCCTCACTGGGGGATTCTAGGCAGGGGCTCTACCACGGCGTCATACCCCTAGTGCTCTACCACCAGCTACACGCTGATCCTTAATCTTTTTTTAAAAAAGATTTTTTAAAAATATGTATGTGTGTATGAATGCATGCACACACAGAGGCCAGAAGAGAGGGTTGGATTCCCTGGAGCTGGGGTTACAGGTGGTTGTGAGCTGCCTGATACGGGTGCTAGAAACTGAACTTGGGCCCTCTGGAAGTACAGCAAATTCTCTTAACCGTGGAGCCTTCTCTCCAGCCCTCTATCTCCTTTTATATTTTATTTTGAGACCAGGTCTCATTACTTTTCCCTGGCCTTGTTCTCACTATGTAGTCTGTGCTGGCCTCAAACTTGTGATTCCCTACCTCAGCCTCCCTAGTAGCTGGGACAGCAGCTCTGTGTCATCAGCTTTGCGCTGTTTCCCCGCTGTTTCCCCTTCTGTCCTTCAATCTTTATGGAGAGTGTGGTTAGCTCTGATTTTCCCACCCTCAACTTCCTGGACATCATTGAGTGGGGGAAGGCCTTGCTGTGGCAGGTATCTTGGGTACATTCGTGTGTAGAGCAACTTCCCTGGCCCCCAGGCTGTCACCCTGCATTGTAATAGTAATGTCTCCAGATATTGCCACACATCCAGTGGTAGGCAGACGTGCCCTCTGTTGGGAGCCCAGATAAGACAGTAATGCGTGGAGTCAGCTCAGATAAGCAACTTTTGTCCACACCCAAGCCTCTTACCCTGGAGGCCAAGCAGGTAGCTTGGAGCCTACCTTCAGCCGTCAGGCCTGCTGTTTGTGACACAGGCTGCTTTGGTGATTGGAGGCCTTGGAAACTCAGTGTCTTGAGGATGGGAATGGTGTGGAACTACTGTTTGTCCTGGACCTCTTCCTGCTCAGCCTTAGATGTGTTTCCTTCTCGGGGCAGGATGCCTTTATTTTGCTTTGGCTGTCTTCTCCATAAAAAGGCAGGCACAGAGGGAACATTGAGATTTGAGGCCAGAGACACCGTGATAGCAGACACTGGACTAGTGACCAAAGAGCTGTCCATTAATGTCTGCTGTGGTACCTGGCATTTATTGGCGTCAGTGAAACGTGTAGGAGTTTGGGGAGATGGCTCAGCCAGTAAAGTGCTTGCTTGCAAACACCAGGATACAGCTAGATCCCCAGCAGCTATGTAAAAAGTTGCACATAGTGGCATGTGCTGTAATTCCAGTGCTGGAAGATGGAGACAGGAGGACACTAGCGAGCCAGTCTAGGTGAAGCAGTTAGTTCCAGGTTCAGTAAGAAACTCTGTCCCCAGAAATAAACTAGAGTGCAACTGAAGACAGCAGATGTCAAACTTTTGACGTCCACATACTCGCACAGATACTTGAACACATACTCATGTACGCATGCACACACACAATGGAGGAGAGAGGCCCTGTGGAGCTCAGCTTTCATGTGTACCAAAGATTCTAGGTTGGGCATTTTCTGGTGGAGAATAGGGAGTTAAGACATAGTCTACTCAGCTCAGTGTGGCCAAGACACAAGACAGTTGCCTCTTGGAGGTGGTCAAGGTTGTCACAAATGCTTGGCTCGGAGTCTGTATTCTGTCACGAATTTTGTCACCTAAGGACAGGCAGGAGCTTGGGAACTTCCAGGAACATGCCACAATGAAGCCACTGCTTCTTCTGTATGCCAGTTGTGTCCTGTGTATTCTGTCCCCAAGAATTACTTCCTGTGGTAATTTACTCTTGGAATATTTTCTTCTGTTTTTTTAAATGTTTTAATTTTTATTTTTTAATGGTATTTTGCCTGCAAGTATGTCTGTGTGAGGGTGTTGGATATTCTGGAACTGGAGTTACAGACAGTAGTGAGTCGCCATATAGATGCTGAGAATTGAACCTGGGCCTCTGGAAGAGCAGCCAGTGCTCTTAACCCCTGAGTCATCTCTCCAGCACCCTTCTTCTGTTCTTAATTAGATATTTTTTTTTGAGACAGGGTCTCGTGTAATCCAGCTGTCTTTAAATTCCCTGTGTTGCAGAGGGTGATCCTGAACTCCTGATCTTACTGCCTGCACCTTCCTAGTGTGCAGATGAGAGGAACACAACTCACAGCTTGAATCTGATTCTTGAATAATTTCTGACTTTGGGAGAAGGTGGGAAGTAACTCAGTTGCTGTTTCTCTTTTCATCTGGGAATTGCTGCCTCTCTACCAAGTCTTATTTTTTTGCAGTGGGTGCTTGGTGGTAGGCTCATTGCAGGAAAAATTTGTTTCATGTGGTTTGATGAAAACCAAAACAATCAGAGCTTTTCTTCAGCAGTCTGAAATTACCAAAGGCATCAACTTACAAAGGCACAGGGGGCACGGGAGGGACATCTCATCACACTCATGAGCCACTGTCGGAGATGTGTAGTCTTTGTACAGGAGTGAAAGGCGGCACTGATGTAACATGTTTAAAAGACATGAAATTTGAGACCAGTTGTGGAGGATGTTCGGGAGCTGGAGGGAATTACAGATGTTAAACAAATAATAGGCATAAGGACAGTTTTCTTTGCTTTAAAATTTTTAAATTGCATTTATATATTTGGGAGTGCACACTATGACACAAATTTGTAAATCAAAGGACAACTTGTAGGAGTTGGTACTCCACTTCCACCATGTAATTCTGGGGATCAAACTCAGGCTTGGCAGCAAGAACCTTTATTTACCTACTGAGCCATTTCCAAAGATAGAGTATTGGGGATGGACATTGCAGTGGGTCTGTATGTGTCACAGTGAGTCACATGTGTGTTCAAGGTGACAAAGAAGGGAGCTTTTAATGAGAAAGCATGCTTTCAAAAGTTGCATGAAGTTATCCGAAATGATCACCCTCCACTGCAACAGGCTGGTGGCCATCCAAGGGAAGATGTAGTTGTCAAGCAGATGTCCTTGAGATGTTTTTAATGGATGAGGTAAGAACAGCCTTTTTGAAGGCTGTTGTTCTGACAGAGTCTCCTGGATGGTTTTGTTATAACACACGCGTATGCATGCGAGCATGCGTGTGTGTGATGTCCTCTCTCCTAACATCACAACTTTATTATTGTTAAGGTTTGACACAAGTGACTCCATTGTTTTTGTTTTTGTTCTTGTTCTTCAAGACAGGGTTTCTCTGTGAAGCTCTGGCTGTCCTGGAACTTACTGTGTAGTTCTGGCTGCCTCGAACTCAGAGATTCACCTGCCTCTGCCTCCCCAGTGCTGGAATTAAAGGCATGCAGCACCACCCAGTGAACAAAGCAACTCTTAACATAGATTTTCCAGAACCCCCTGACTGTTTCAGTGACAGTATGTAAAATTTTGGGAGGGATGTTTTTAAAAGACCAGTAGTCAGCGGTTGTGTGGCCAGTGTAACAAAAAGACGCGTTTTGTGAACTCGCAGTCTCGTACACGCTGGATGGGAACTCTACCAGCCCAAGCTAGTCATGAGCTGGCTAAAAACATCTTGTAAAAAAATTTATTTTATGTGTTTGCTTGCATGAAAAAAATTATTTTATCTGTATTACATGCGTGCCAGGTGCCCTCAGAGTCCAGAAGAGGGCATCAGATGTCCTGTGACTAGAATTACAGACTCTTGTCAGCTGCTGTATGGGTGCTGGAAATTAACCTGGTCCTCTGGAAGAGCAGCCAGAGCTCTTAGTCACAGAGCCATCTCTCTGCTCCAGTGAATATTTTTAAAAATCTTTTCCTACTGCACAAAAATTCAGCCTTTTAAGTGTTTGTTTATTTTTGTGTGTGTACATGTGGTGTGTATATATGTTCATATATGGGTGCATCCATGCTCATGGGTGTGTATGCATGTGGATGCATGACTCTGGCTGGGTCTCTTCTTGATTCTCTCTTTTGGTGAGGCAAGGCCTTCCACTATGGTCACTGCTCACCATTCCAGCTAGTCTTGTTAGCGAACTTGTTCCTGAGATCCCTTGTCTCAATTTCCTGAGTTCTGGGATCACAGAAGGTTGCTGTGCTTGCCTAGATTTTGTGCATGAGTTCTGAGGTCCAAATTTCCTTTATGTCCTGAGCCATCTTCCCAGCTGTCTTGAAGCTGTCCTAAGTATCCTAAGAACAATGCTGTGAATTTGGTAATAGAAGCAGAGACCCCACACTTCTCATTAACTGTTTGAAGCATTCCCAATAGTAATATCCTTTTAGTTATGTTACTCCATCAGTATCATGTTAACATCCATTAGTTTCCATGGACTGTTGGTTCAATGATTTTTTTTTTTGTGATGTGCTCAAATCATGTTAGGTATGCATGGTACCCCAGGTCTGCCTCTAGCAACAGAAGAAACTAGACCATCAAATACTTTGGCTTCCCAGCCGCTGTAGTAGAACACAAAGAGGTTGTGAAGTTGGAGATAGTTTGCAGCCTGCCACATATAATCTAAAAAGGAACTGTTAACTTCCTAAAGCAATGAGATCAAAGTCAAGGCTCATGCAGCACTGACAGGATGGTTATTCTGGATATTGATCTGCAGGTGACTTGGATGAGATGGCTGTTTCTCTCTTGTTCATTTAATAACAAATACTGATAGCTCCTGTGTGTTAGGCACTTGAGGTAGCGATGCATATAGAGCAGTTGACAAGCAAACGGATCTGGTTCTTAGGTAGTTGAGAATCTGCAGCAGTAATGCTGAAGCTAAAAGCTCTCAGGGAGCTGGAGAGGTGACTCGAGTTAAGAGAGCTTGCTACACAGCCATGAGGATCTTAGTTTTGATCCCAGAATAACAAGCTGAACTTGATCTTGTGCATGTCTGTAAATCCAGTGTTGAAGGGGATAGAGATACTCCAGAGGGTTGCTGGGGAATGCTGACTGCCAGCCCAGCGGAAAACTCTGAGTTTCAGGTTTGGAGAAAGACTATGACTCAAAAGAATTAGGCAATGCCTCCATTCCCACACAGGCACGCCACACATGTACACAAGGGTACACAACCAACACACACTCACACACACACACACACACACCTATCAGGAACTATAACTACAAATTGTTTGCAGGCTAGGGGTGCAGCTCAGTGGTAAGACATCTGCCTAGAATGTGTATGGACCTTGGCTCAACCCCAGGATGGAAAAACGTTAGAAAGCCTGTATGATTTAGTTATGGGTTTAAAAAATTCTCTCCGAGGAGGCAAACTTTAAGCCAGCTTTTGTCAAAGATGTTAACACACTCACCAGGTGAAGAGCAGTAGGCAGTTGGTGAGGCAAGAAGAAGATTCTGGGCAAAGGAACAGTGTTGTTCAAAGACCCAGGGACAAGAGGAAACAGGTAGCAAGGCTGGGCAGGTGGCGTCTGGAAACTGGCAGTCCCAGAGAGTTACTTTGGGCTTTTGATAAAATAGGGGGCCACCAAGGCAGGTATAAGACCATGCTGGCTCCTGGGGCCAGGATAATTTGAGAAGGTCAGTAATGAGTTGACTGGAGAAGTTTCACAAGAGCCAGTGGTGGCTTAGACTCCAGTTACAAGGTGGAGAGAAGTGGATGGAGCTCAAGTATTTCCTGCAAGTAGAATCATGAGTATTGGTAAGGGAACTGGAGGCTGAAAATGAGAAAGAAGGAGGTGCCAAGAATGAAACCCTGGATTCAGGGTAGATGGAGGTGCCATTTTCGAAACAGACTACAGACAGAAACGCTTATGGGGGAAGAGTAACCATTCCTATTCATTTATGACACACATGTGGAGGTCAGAGGACAACTTTAGGAATCAGTTCTCAATGCACTCTGGGTTTGGGGATCTCACTTAGGTCCTGGGCCTAGTGCAGCAAATGCTTTTAACCCCTGAGCCATTTTGCTGCCCCAAGTGTTCTCTTTAAAAGGCAAAGTTTGAGAGATCCAAAAGGTGGCAGCAAAGCTGGAGTTATATGGTGTGGCCCTGATGCTTAGGAGAGAGAATCTGTTTATAAAAACATCATTTGTAAGAGGTATATTTGTTTATAGGTAGGCTGACCTGAAATTTACTGTGTAGTCCAGGCTGGTCTCAATCCCATGATCCTGTTTCAGCCTCTCTAATGCCCAGATTACATGAATAAGCCGCCATGACTGGTTGGTGATATTAAAGCTGTCGAAATTGATAGGACATGCGGGTAGTGGGTGTTTATACAGTGAGGAGGGATGAGGGCTTATGCAGGTCCTGGAGGACCTCCACTATCCAGAGGTCAGGTAATGGAGGAGAAGCCAGCAAGGTAAACTGAGAAAGGTAGAAAGAAAATGTTCAGAGATGTACGACAGTAGGAACCGGTATGGTGGTGTGTTGGCATGGATGACCAAACATGAGGTTTCTGTGGGTCAGACACAGTGAAGATCATAGGGTTCGTTGAATTGGGCAGCATGAAAGTAACCAAAGATTAGATTAATTCTGGAAAATACATGAAGGAGCTAGAAGTGACTGGGCAGTGGTGGTACACACCTTTAATCCCAGCACTCAGGAGGCAGAGGCAGGTGGATTTCTGTGAGCCCAGCCTGGCCTACAGAGCAATTTCTAGGGCTACACAGGGCTACACAGAGAAACCTTGTCTCAACCCCCACCCCAAAGAAGCTAGAAATGATGAATGAACATTAGAAATTATAGGTTAGTACCCCACTGCAAATAAAAGATAGTTCTGAGGGTGAAGAAAAGAGGATCAGTCTTGGGAACTTTTGTGTGTCCATGTGTGTGTTATTAAATATGCATATATAGCCGGGCGGTGGTGGTGCACGCCTTTAATCCCAGCACGCAGGAGGCAGAGGCAGGTGGATCTCTGTGAGTTCGAGGACAGCGTGGTCTACAAGAGCTAGTTCCAGGACAGGCTCCAAAACCACAGAGAAACCCTGTCTCGAAAAAACCAAAAATAAATAAATAAATAAATATGCACATATATGTGAGTGAGTGTGTGTAAGCTAGGGCACAACCTCAGCTGTTGTTCCTCAGGAACTGTTCACCTCATTGGTCTACAGCTTACCAAGCAGGCTCTGCTAGTCTTCCAATGCAGGGATCTGCCCTGCAATGTGCCCACCTTTTCTATAGGTTCCAGGGATTGAGCTCGTGCCCACATGCTTGCACAGAAACACTTTACTGACTGGCTTTTCCCCTAGATGAAGCACAACATCTTAAATGATTATGAAACTCTTAATTTCCTTGGGAGACATTTGTCAGTTTGGACAATTAAAAAACTTAAGCTTGGGGCTGGAGCAATGGCTCGTGGTTAACAGCACATGGTATTCTTCCAGAGGGTCAGAGTTTGAATCCGGGCACCCATGTTAGCTGCCTGTGACGTAGCTGCTGAGGATTCTCAGGAGCATTGCTGTCGGATACTAACGCTTCCTCACCATAGCTGAAGAAGCAGTAGAAAGAAAACCTAAAAAACACAGTATCACCTCCAAAAACAGATCAGTTTTTTTTAAAAAAAAAAAAAAAACCAAGATAATTGGGCAGGTTAGCTTTAACCTAGAATTCTAGGCATAACCTAGAATCAACTAGAAAGTCCTTTTCTGAAAAGTGTAGTTTTATCAGTTTCAATTATGTGCATGCATGTGTGTGCAGGTGCGCAGAGGGCAGAGGTCCTGAATCATTGTGGTTTTGAGCTGGAACCCAGCCTCAGACCCTGGGAGAGCAGCACAGCAGCAGCCCTCCTCCTCCTTGGGAAGAAATTCTGAATGAGGAACTTGCTTGACTGGGTTGCCTTGTGGGTGTGCTGGTAGGGGGCTGTCTTGACCATTCATTGACGCAGGAAGACCCAGCCCATTGTGGGTATGACCATCCCTAAGCAAGGGGCCCTGAACTGTATAATAGGAGGAAGATGGATGACAGCGGCAAGCATGGGCATACTCATTCTCACTGTTCTTGACTGTGAATGGAGTGTGGCTAGCGTTGAAAGGTTTTCTCTCCTTCCCTGTAACTGACTGTAACCTGGAACTGTAAACCAAATGAACCCCTTTACCTCTAAGTTGTTTTATTGGGGGGGGGGGTCAGTAACAAGAGTGAAACTGGATCAGTAATGCTTCTAGTAACAAAAAGTAAGTATTTGTAAAATAATACTTCAGCTGGGGCTCCAGCTTAGCGGTAGAGTGCAAGGCCCCAGGTTTCATCCCCAGTACCTCAAGAATAAATGAAGGGCACTTCAGTGGCGCTTAAACTGCAGACTGCACACACCTGAAGTAAGAATGGACAAGTGGCAGAGCTGGCATCACCCAGGAACAAGCACAGATCCGGAGTACCGGGAGAATGGGGAGGTTTATCATGTTATCTAAATGATGAGGACCAAGAGAATGCCGGGAAGAACATATTCCAAGCATAGGCGTGGGAATCTTCTAGAAGCCATGAAATGAAAAGGACTTAAACTCTGATGCAGGAATTCCAGCGTGCCCTTATAGGATCAGTAGGTTTACCTTGCACACACGGCAGTTTCGGAACTGCCGGACAGTGAGGCCGGAGATCTGGGTGTGACAGAAGACGAAAGGGCCATAGTTGGGCTTGATAGGAATTTTAAGCAGGCGCCAAGAAATCGGCGCAACAGTGACACCAGGGCCTGGTGGGAGCGCCACTACTGTGGGTCTAGCTGGAGCATCCTTTGGAACCTGCATGAGGATACAGGATCATGCATTTTTTCCCTAAAACATGGTTTCTCACTACCGGGCGGGACTAGGCGTGCGTGGCTCTTCCCGAAGCCCCCAGCGCGAGAATTCCCTCCAATCTCGAGAGAGCAGCAGCGGCAGCGGCCGGTGCGCGTGCGTGCGCCGTCGGTTCTGGAACGCGACCGCTGAGGAGCCCGGCGCCATGTTGGCCCGGAGGGGTACCAGGGGAAGCGCTTGAGGCGGCGGGCTCGGAGCGGAGCGGGGGCCGACAGGGCCGGCCGGCAGGAGCCCGCCCCTCGCGCCTTCGGATCATGAGCCGAGCAGAGGCCATCGAGGTCGCGGTGGCGGGGCAGGTGCCCTGGCGGCGCGGGAGCTAGAGATGATGCCATTTACGGTGACCACCCAAGGAGCACAACAGCCGGCTCCCGCCCCGAAGCAGTACGGCATATCGTCCCCCATCAGCCTGGCCGCCCCCAAGGACACAGACCTCGAACTCACCCAGAAGCTGATCGAGACCCTCCAGCCCTTCGGGGTGTTTGAAGAGGAAGAGGAACTGCAGCGCAGGATTTTAATTTTGCAGAAATTAAATAATCTGGTGAAGGAATGGATCCGAGAAATCAGTGAAAGCAGGAATCTTCCACAAGCTATAATTGAGAATGTTGGGGGGAAAATTTTTACGTTTGGTTCTTACCGACTAGGAGTACACACGAAAGGTGCCGATATCGATGCATTGTGCGTTGCACCAAGACATGTGGATCGAAATGACTTTTTCACCTCCTTCTATGACAAATTGAAACTACAGGAAGAAGTAAAAGACTTAAGAGCTGTTGAAGAGGCCTTTGTGCCGGTTATCAAACTGTGTTTTGATGGAATAGAGATTGATATTTTGTTCGCAAGATTAGCATTGCAGACTATTCCGGAAGATTTGGACCTACGAGATGATAGTCTGCTTAAAAATTTAGATATTAGGTGCATAAGAAGCCTTAATGGTTGCCGGGTAACTGATGAAATTTTACATCTAGTACCAAACATTGACAGCTTCAGGTTAACACTGAGAGCCATCAAATTATGGGCCAAATGCCACAATATCTATTCCAATATATTGGGTTTTCTTGGAGGTGTTTCCTGGGCTATGCTAGTAGCAAGAACTTGCCAGCTTTATCCAAATGCAATAGCATCCACTCTAGTACGTAAATTTTTCTTGGTGTTTTCTGAGTGGGAATGGCCAAATCCAGTGTTGTTAAAAGAACCAGAAGAACGAAATCTTAACTTGCCTGTGTGGGACCCAAGAGTGAATCCCAGTGACAGGTACCATCTCATGCCTATAATTACACCAGCATACCCACAACAGAACTCCACATACAATGTGTCTGTTTCAACTCGGATGGTCATGATTGAGGAGTTTAAGCAAGGGCTCGCCATCACACATGAAATTTTGCTAAATAAAGCAGAATGGTCCAAACTTTTTGAAGCTCCAAGCTTTTTTCAAAAATACAAGCATTATATTGTACTTCTGGCAAGTGCACCAACAGAAAAACAACATTTAGAGTGGGTGGGCTTGGTGGAATCAAAGATCCGAATCCTGGTAGGGAGTCTGGAAAAGAATGAATTCATTACTCTGGCACATGTGAATCCCCAGTCATTCCCAGCACCAAAAGAAAATGTTGACAAGGAAGAATTTCGTACCATGTGGGTGATTGGGTTAGTGTTGAAGAAGCCAGAAAATTCTGAAATTCTCAGTATTGATCTCACCTATGATATTCAGTCTTTCACAGATACAGTTTACAGACAAGCAATAAATAGCAAGATGTTTGAGATGGATATGAAAATTGCTGCAATGCATTTAAGAAGAAAGGAACTTCATCAGCTACTTCCAAATCATGTTCTTCAGAAAAAGGAAACACATTTAACAGAAAGTGTAAGATTGTCAGCTGGGAGTGACAGCAGCCTTCTCTTGTCTGTGGACAGTGAAAACGGCATATCTGCACCTTCACCTACTGGCGCTATAAAGACAGGCCCACTGACTGGAAACCCTCAGGGCAGGCACAGTCCTGTTCTGGCTGTTATGACAGCATCAGTGACCAACATACAGTTTCCTGAAGTTTCCTTGCAGCATGTGAGTCCCATTGAAAGCTCGGGAATTGCCCTGGGCGAAAGCATTCCTCCAATTCCCTCACCGCCTACCATTTCTCCACCACCTAAACCTACAATGACCAGAGTGGTTTCTTCAACACATCTGGTAAACCATCCGTCTAGACCTTCAGGAAATACAGCAACGAACATACCCAATCCTATACTGGGAATCTAGAAGATGTTCTCACCCGATAAGAAGAAAGGAACAAGAAACCCAACAGAAGGGAAGAAACCAGATAGACAAGTGCAGCTCAGACACTATTCAGACAGCAGCTTCTCTGTTGGCCTCTCAGGAACCACCTGGGAACAGATAAGCCCAATATCCCTGTTTTTCCTAGAGATCCTATTCCTTTTATTGAGAGTTCAATAAAACAGATCAAATGGATAGAAACTGCCTCAAAGGCCCTTACACAAATTCTTGCAAATTCATCTTGTTGCTTTCAGATGTTAAAGGAAAATGAGGGAACCAGTCTAGATGTGACTCAAAATAGATTCATACTCGGTTGGTAACTTTCTTTCCTGGCCTCATCTTGAATCGAATTCCAGATTAGCATTCAAAATCAGAAGTACTTTTACACATGCCTCAGATTGTCAACATGTCACTAGCAGTTCTAATTTCAAAGGACTGCTATTCAAAAAGAGAAAAAGCCCTTCCAGCTGTATTCATTTCTATCCATGACTGATGTTAGTATTGGATTTATGTTTGGTCCAACATAAACTATCAGAACCCCTCATTTTAGTGATGCACTTTATGGTAATTTTTCCATTAGGAGTAGAACTAATTTTTGACTTTCCATTTTGATGAATTTTCATGTTTTTTTCCTCCCTGAAAAGGTTTCTTTATTAATCTTAAAATTGCATGCTGTTTTTGTAGTAATATATCTCAGTTCTCATGAGGTGGCTGCACCTTTAAAATGGAATGTCAACTCCTTGGGCATTTATTTGACAACAAAACCATAATTACTAAGTATTTGGTTTCTGTGAGACATGATCAAGAAATGGTATATGAGTTTTATCTAGAATTTTTGGGAGAATGTGTAATCAGGGATGAGGTATTTCCTCAGTTCCACATTCTTTTGTCCTTAATCATTTGTCCTCAAACAAAAAACCTTTTGCCTTCATCCTCTTATTTTTGCAATAAGCATGTATGCATGTTATATCTTAAAAATCCAGAATATTAATAACCAAACCATGATGTGAATCCAAAAGTTCTGTGACCATATGGCACAAAACACCAGATTCTGAATCCATGGCTAATATCTCAGGAAAACTTGGGTCAGTGTTCTGTCTGAAACATACTGCTGATCGCTGTCTCTTGATCACCAGAGATGTGAGATTTTCTGTATCACAGAACATCTGCACTGGAAGAAAACTGGTTTCCAGTTTTAAATATGTAGGCAAAAAGGCATTTTTACTCCAAGAACCTTAAGCTATGTTTTATTTCTTAATGCAGTACCAGAATTTATCAGATTGTGTGTGTACAGTCATACAGAATAATTTTCACAAAGCACTCGACACCTAGTCAGCTTTCTACTCTTTCCAAATATTAGGAATACACAAAGTTAAAAGGCTGATTCTCAATAAAGCAACAGAATCCCCATAAGTAGGAACCATGAGGACCAATGGCTATTGTTGAGTGATAGCTTAATCTTCTTAATCTAGACACAGCAAACAGATTCTCCAGGCATCCGGATTTGTTTCTTCCCATCCCTCTAAGACTTTGTTCTTTTCTGTTCTGCCCATTTTCTCCCATGTCAAACCAAAATTGTTTACCCTAGAATATTCTAGAATTGTCTTTCTAGAATAATTTTCAGTGTTGGAATATAGTCTTTTCCCTTTTAAGCTATGCAGTGATTGAGACCTTCTGATACCTCAACTACCAAATCTCTTTCACACCTTCGCCCTGTGCAAGTTCACCTTGCCCTCCCACCAGCATAATAAGGCCGGTGAAAAGCACAAGGCTTCACATTTCAGATAGCCATGCCATGGTGTCTGGTTGAGATTGCCAGGCACAAATTTGGTCTCCTCATTTTGTTTACACATTGGAAAAATTTGTTTATTAAATGTTTTGTGTAACTATATCTCTCCTTTTTAAAACCAAGCTGGAAACTTGGGACTTTCAAAGTCTAGTTTTTATTACGTGAATACCAGACTATTTTTTCATGTGATGTGCGTAGTGTCTCCTGCCTGGAGTTTGCTGTTATGTGGTATCTGTACTCCTTGTATTTTCGAGCACTATTTTGAAAGCAGATAATGTATTTCTCCATTACAAACACAATAAAAATAAATGCCAAACAACCTGGAACTATAACACTGACCAAATGTTTAAGTCTGATGTAAGAATTCAGATGTTCTTTATTTTTATTTTTGCTTTTTTTATAGGTCTGGGGATGGAGCCCAAGGCCGTGTATGCACAAGGCTAGTGCTCTACCATTGAGCTGTGTCCCCGGGCCCAGAACTTCTTCACTGCTCTGAAGGAGGTGGTGGGGCTGGTGACTTTTCCTACTTTATGGAGAGCTCAGGGTGTAGTCCCTGTGGAGGACATGCAAAGGGTTCAAATGTCAACTCCTGTCAGGAAAAACTTTGAAAGGGAAGACGGGAAGTGAGGCATGGTGGTAATGCTTGTAAGTACAGCCCTTGAGGTGATGAGGAAGATGATGACTGGAGCTTGGGAGTTGGGGACCCGTCTGTTTATTGAGACCTGAAGGAGTGTGATGGGGGGTGGGGGATAGATCGCATAAGTGGATGTCATGGAGGAGGAGCCACAGCTGCATAAGTGAAGATTGTCAGCGTGGAGGAGAGGAGTATCTAGGAGGAGAGGAGTATCTAGGAGAAGAGGAGTATCTAGGAGGAGGAGGAGCTGCAGCCAAATGGAGATGATCATCAGTATGGGGTGGGGGAACCGTTGCTGAGGTTGAAGAACTGTACTCAGAATGTGAGGACATGAAAATTCAAACATGAACTGCAAGTGAGAAGAAACTGGCATGGTGACAGGGACAGGAAGGGCCCCAAAATTATGTTGGAAGAGACCATGATAGGAAAGTGGGGTGCTTTATGACATGCTTTCCCCAGATCTCTTAGTCCCAAAGGAAAATAGCGAACAAAACTTAACAGATTTCAAAGTATGCCATTATTGCACAACATTTAAAATCAGTGTTTAATTAACACCAAGCCTGTGGGCAGCCTAGTGTCATGGCTGCTGAACTTTTCCTCGGAAGGGCTGGTAGTGAATAGTTCCAGCTTTGGGAAGCCGTATGGTCTCTGTCACAACCACTTAACTGCCCTGCAGAGCGAAGAGACCGCTAACACAGCAGCAGATGGCTTGGGCTGGATTTATCACTCTCCCTATCCCCAGCAAGTTCGTCACGATAATCCGATGAATAAGACAGACCCCTCTTATTCAACAACTGGCCAATGCACACCATCTTCAGGTAACTACTGGACATGTGTAAAACTCCGTGATAAGTCAGAAAGTAAGAGTCAACCTGCTTCTAAATATTAACATATGACTACGGTATTATAAGTTAGAAATCAGTAATTAGCCAGGGCTGGCAAGGTGGCTCAGAAGGTAAAGGCACTTGCTGTCAAAGCCTTATGATTCTTGTTTGGTCCCTGGAATCTACTGTGGAAGCAGAGATCAGACTCTCTCTGTATCTGTGTTCTAACTGGTTCAAGTGTTCCCACATTCACACACACACATCTCTCTCTCTACCTACCCCAGACACACACAAATAAGAAAAAAATGAAAGCAGGTGTGGTGATGTATGCCTCTGATCCCCACACTCAAGGTGGAGATAGGAGGATCCAGAGTTGGAGGCCAGCTTGGGCTACAGACTGAGCTCTTCTCAGTAAACAGCTACAACAGACAATAGCATGGGCATTTCACTGAAGGCCCACACATGAAGTTCTACTTTTTTTTACTTTCAGAGATCTCGGCATCACAATGTGGGTGCTGATATGCTTCTTCTTGGTGATTGATCCACTTCCCCGAGGACTCTACACACCCTCTTGTTATCAGCAGTGAGCTATTAAAAAACAGTATTTTCCTTTAAATGGCGTAGTGTCAGAAAAGTCCAAGACTCTTGTCTGATAGTAACCAAGAGACAAGTGCACTCTTGATAGGTGATAGCCAAGCTAGAAACAGTGTGCAGAACAGCCAGTGGGGAAGGACTAGGGAGTCCACCTTCTCAGAGTAAGAACCGAAATATATGACATCAAACAAGTCATGGCTTCATGCACTCCTGTGAAGATAAAGATGGATGGTCATGCTGAGGAAGAAAGCAAATCCTCCCAAAGTATGTAAAGTGTGATGTGATTTATGTAAGGTTTAAATATGGTGTAAAGCAGAAGAACTCAGAGTTTCACCGTGTAACACGACTGGTGCCTTGATTCTTCCCCGGAATCCCAACACTCAGGAAGCTGAAGCAAAAGATCCCAAAAGATTCCAAGCTCAAAGCCAGCCTGGGCAGTTTTAGCAAGCTGCAGGGCACACCTTACCCAGACCCTGTCTCAAAACAGACCAAAGATCAAATTGTAGTCATTTCTTTCTGCTTGCTGTGATAAAATACCTTACAAAGCAATCCAAGGGAGAAAAGGGATATTTTGGCTTCCAGTTCAAAAGGAAGGCATGGAGGCAGGAGCAGGAGGCAGGTAAGCACACTTCATCGGCAGAAAATAGAGACCTGTGAATGTAAACTGCTACTTGGCTCCCTTTCTCCATGTCTACAGTCCAAGATCTCAGCCAGGGAATGGTGCCGCCCACAGTGGGCAGGTCTTCCCACCTCGCTTAACACAAGATCAGGGGCCCATCTTCCAGGTGACACACAGTGACCATCAGAGGTATTAGTGCAATTAAAAATGTCAGTAAAACTTGAGCTGGTTGCCTTTTGTGAGGAGGGTGGGAGAGCAGCAGATCGCAGGGGCCGTGTTTATGGTGGGCAGTAGGTGCAACAGGGTTTTGTTGTGTTTTAATCTCAGGAGTTGCGAACACCCCCTTGTGTGGAATGTTTTGTGGTTAGAGATGCAGCTCTTGAAGGTGCTGCTTTGCAGGCCCTTTGGAGATGAGCTAAGAGGAGCGGCAGCTCTTGAAGGTGCTGCTTTGCAGGCCCTTTGGAGATGAGCCAAGAGGGGCGGCAGCTCTTGGAGGTGCTGCTTTGCAGGCCCTTTGGAGATGAGCTAAGAGGAGCGGCAGCTCTTGAAGTTGCTGCTTTGCAGGCCCTTTGCAGATGAGCTAAGAGGGGCGGCAGGCCAGGGAATCAATCACTGGAGTTGATACAGGTCTGGATCTCTTCACATACTAGGTGCTACATCCAGGACTGCTCGGGTGGATCCCCCAACCCCAGAGCCCTAGGCTGTTCCTGCTTCAGACCCACGTCCCTGGTTCATGCCCTTCCTCTTCAGGTTGCTAAGGGCAGGGTGATTTGGGGAAAGGCCAGAGATCTCCATGTATTAGTTAAGGAAGAGTTTATTTGGGCTCTCAAGTGCAGGGACAGTCCATTATGGCAGGGCGGTTATGACAATGAGAGAAGACCTAACTGTGGCAGCAGGAACAGGAGGCAGCTGCTCACCTTGTATTCAGTCAGGAAGCAGAGAGAGATGAATGTCGGCGCTCGGCTTGCTCTCTCCTTTTTTACCCAGCCCTGGAGTAGAGTTGCCCTTATCTGAGGTAGGCCTTTCCCGCTCAGTTAAACATCTCGGGGATCTCCCTCACAGACTCAGAAGTGTGTCTCTTAGGTGGCTCTGAATCCAGCTGCAGTGAAGCTTAACCATCACTCTCTCCACTCGGGTGTCCCCCTATCCCCAAGCATATCCCAGCAAGAGCGTCCCTCATTCTTCATCAATTGGAACTTACACATGGCCAGCCTGTCTGCACTAGGCACAGGAAAATGGTGTCCCCAGGAGTGCAGGGGTTATAGTGTAAGGAATGAGTGCTGAAAGGCATGACACCTTCTCCATGTCACAACACACAAAAGTTTGAAGTCCAAGAGCACTTTTAAATAAATACAGCTTTCCCAAGGGCCCAGCATCTTCAGGCCTGTAGGGCCACTGTATTAATCCCCCACATTCTCAGAGTATTTGGCTTGCTTTCTGTTTTTGAAAGGCTCATCTAGGGCTTGCAGAGGGGCTCAGTGTGTAAAGTGCTTGCTGTGCAGACCCCTAGCACCCATGTAGAAGCTATGTGTTGGCGACATGTGTCTAGAATCCCCCTGGGGCTCACTGGCTAGCAGTCTAACTGGATTAGTGAGCTCCGGGTTTAGCGAGAACCCATGTTTCAGAACATAAAAAGAGCAGCTGTGGAGGATACTGATGATTGACCTCTGGCCTTCACTTGCACACGCGAGTATACACACACAGGCTCATGTGTTTGCTTATGGCAATTATCACTCGGGTAATTTCTCTTTGAGTGAATCTAGTGTGAACTTCCTAGCATTTATTATTCTGTGTGTGACGTGGCACATGGGAGGTCAGGACAGCTCTAGCCGGTTCTCTCCTTCCGCTCTGTGGGTTCAGGAGACTGAACTCAGGTCAGCAGGCTCAGCAGCAGGTCTCTTACCTGCTAATGCATCCCACCAGTCCATCGGGTATATTTATAATGGAAGGACTCTCTTTTGCCATATGACTGACCACAATCATGAAATGACATCATCTTCTCAGGTCTCTCTCATATTCAAGGCTGGGGTCATTGGGTGACCACAATCCAACCCAGGACCCTAGTGATCCAGACCTGTGTTCCACGCGCAAGATGCACCCACCCTACCTCAAGGTCATCCAGTACCATCAGTTTAAGCCCTAAATCTCACCATCCCTAAATCTCACCATCTTAATCAGTTTAATGAGATGTGGCTGAGGGCTCTGGGTAAAACCCATAAAGTGCAGTTCTTTGTTTTTTTGAGACAGAGTCCCTGTAGCTCTGGATGCCCTGGAACTTACTGTGTAGTCCAGGCTGGCCTCCACCTCACAGAGATCCTTCTGTCTCTACCTCCTGAGTGCTGGGATTAAAGGTGTGCGCCCACATGCTCCGCCCTTGAAGTGAAATTCTTAGGGAGTGCAGCAAATTCTCCAGCCCCTTTGGCACAGTTTTTTACCCTTCTGTGGACCTTCGAAATTCAAACTGCTTGCTCAAAACCCCAGCCTGCAGTGGAAACAGACAGGCACAAGTAACTGTCAGCAAGGGCCAGGTGGGAGGTGGGACAGGGTTATGGGTCCCACGTGATTTTCAAATCCAGCTAGACAGACTCCAGTCATGGTTCTTGTGTGATTTCCAGGGCTGGGGATAACCTCTTGACCTTGCCCCCTGCATCCCTCATGACAGCCACCCGGTGGGCCCTCCGTTCTATTCTGGGACACCCATCCGTTTTGGTGACAGATAGCGTGTTTGTCAACCAGGATCCTGTCAGGTTCTGTTTATTGCATACCCTCTGACCTGTTCAGTCCTGGCCATCTCCACTGATAGAGTTTTCGCAAGAGCCATGGGATTTCCTGGGAATTCACTGCACTGCACAAACGCCACGCCCACACACATTTCTGAGCTCATTCCTTCTGTGTTTAGCCTCTACAAGCAAACAGTGCTCTTAAGTTTCCTTGAGTTCCTCTGGTCTGAGAAAATCCGTGGGAACCCCGCCATCCCTTGAAAGAGTCTCCTGTGAGGTTGAGTACTCTGAAGCGCTTTATTTTTTAAGATTTATTTATTCTTATTTTATATCTATAGATGTTTTGCCCGTGTGTACATGCACTATATGAATGCCTGGTGCCAACTGAGACCAGAGGGGGTATCAGATCCCCTAGAGCTGGAGGTACAGGCAGTTGGAGTCATCTGATGTTGGGTGCTGGACACTGAACTCAGGTCCTCTGCAAGAGCAGCCAGTGCTCTTAACTGCTGAGCCGTCTCCAGCCCTGACTGAGAACTGTAAAATGTTTGTTTACACATTTTTCTGTGTTGGATGGAGGTGGAATGTAGGGCCTTGTGCCTGCTGTAGCACTGACATTCATCCCTAGCCATGCCTTTGGTCTTTTTATGTTTCTCCAGTTTCATTACAGGCATGTCCACACCCTCACTGGGCTTCTCTGTGCCATATTTGTTTGGGACAGTCTTTTTTCTGATTTTGTCGTCGTCGTCGTCGTCGTCGTCGTCTTCTTCTTCTTCTTCTTCTTCTTCTTCTTCTTCTTCTTCTTCTTCTTCTTCTTCTTCTTCTTCTTCTTCTTCTTCTCCTTCTCCTCCTTCTCCTTCTCCTTCTCCTTCCTCTTCCTCTTCCTCTTCCCCCTCCTCCTCTTCTTCCTCTTCCTCCTTCCCCCTTTTTGTTGTTGTTTTTTGAGACAGGGTTTCTCTATGTAGCTTTGGAGCCTATCCTGGAACTAGCTCTGTAGACCAGGCTGGCCTTGAACTCACAGAGGTCCGCCTGCCTCTGCTTCCTAAGTGCTGGGATTGAAGGTATGTGCCACCACCACCTGGTAGTTTCCTCTTTCCTTTTCCCTCACTGCAAGCAGCAGGCGTAAACCTGGTAGCACCTTTCACACTGTGCCTAGAAAGTTCCTCAGCTGTGCACTTTCACCACTAACAAATCCACTTTCCACCATGGGCTCCCTTCCCTCTCTCTTCTTCTGCCTCCTCCCCTCCCCTTCCTCTCCTCCTTTTTCCCCTTCTCATCCTTCCCTTTCCTTTTCTTAGTCCCTCTCCTTCCCTTTTTCCCTTCCTCTGCCTCTTCCCCTCCCCTATTTCCCTCCCTTTCTCATTTCCTCCTTCTCTGTCTCCCTTTTCTTACTTTTTCTTCCTTTGGCTGCTGGGGATTAAACCTAGAGGCTCACATACTCTGTCTGCCCCAAGCTGTGCTCCAGCTCTCAGGACTCAGTTCAGTGAGCCTCCAGCCTGGACCTGTGAAGGACTTCCTTCCTGCAGTTTCTGTCCCACCCCATCACCCCACACCCCCAGCCTTTACCGGCAGCATTGTTGGTCTCCATTTCTGAGGTCTGCTTGCTTTTCCCATTCTCAGAGCTACCAGCAAGATCGTCACTGTCCCATCTCCACTGACTGCCTGTCGGGTAGGGCGGGCCTTTCCTTTCCCGCTCCTCAAGCTTCTAGCCTCCACCCGACTTCCAGCCTCCACCCGACTTCCAGCACCCTCCTGCATGCATGTACTTGTTACAGCTGCACGTGGTTTCTGCATACTAACATGTCTGTAATTATTCTTTTTTTTAAATATTTTTTATGGTTTATTTAACTTTTTATTTTATGTGAAGGTGTCAGATCCCCTGCAACTGGATCTTCAGCCAGTTGTGAGCTGCCATGTGGGTGGTGGGAATTGAACCTGGGTCCTCTGGAAGAACAGTCAGTACTCTTAAGCACTGAGCCATTTCTCCAGCCCCTGTAATTATTCTTGATGGTGAAAACACCAGCTTGAGACTACATGTTCTTCCCTTGGTGGAGTCAGGGCACAGGCTCACCCCTGCCCCACCCAGGTCACACAGGGCCAGGTCAGTACAGGTGTTGGTGGGGGACTTAACTTTCCTGCTGTTTGGAGGCCTATGTCCATCTCTACTCGTGGACTTTCTACGTCCTCTCTCTCTCTTCATCCTTCCCCCCACCTTCTTTATGGAGCTCCCCGACTTCTCCCCTGCGACCTGCTGAAAAAACCCCCGCAGATAAGAAGGAACATGTGTGACAAGGACCAGACTGTAGTCCACATTTTAAGATCCACAGATAAGTGGCCTTGATTTATTAGCAAAGTCTCCTCCTGTGCTCCATGACCCAGGAGTGACCTCAGCAGGGACATGGACCCTCTGAGGATGCTGCCAAGTGAGAATCCCGCCCCCCCCACCTCCCATGCCACATGTGGCTCTTTTTGTTGTTGTTATTGTTCAGAACCAACTGGGGCAGCATAATAAGTTCTAAACCAGTCTGTGTTACAGAGCGAGGGAGTGAGAATAGAAGGAAATCTACTAAAATCTAAACATGGATTCACACATGGGTTTTACTCTGTGTTAGTTTTTTTTAAATATTTATTTATTATGTATACAACATTCTGCCTCGATGTATGCCCGCACCCCAGAGCAGGGCGCCAGATCTCAGTACAGATGGTTGTGAGCCACCATGTGGTTGCTGGGAATTGAACTCAGGACCTCTGGAAGAGCAGTCAGTACTCTTAACCTCTGAGCCATCTCTCCAGCCCCCACTCTGTGTTAGTTTTGAGCTTACCCAAACTGGTATACAATAGTCAAATAGGTTTGGAGTCCAAAGTCTGTGTGTGTGTGTGTGTGTGTGTGTGTGTGTGTGTGTGTGTGTGTGAGAGAGAGAGAGAGAGAGAGAGAGAGAGAGAGAGAGAGAGAGAGAGAGAAAGAGAGAGAGAGAGAGAGAGAGACCTGGGATGAATGTCCCAGGGCTTGCAGTTGCTCTGCCACTGAACACAAGCCAGCCTTTAACTCAGTGGGTGCTCAACTATTGAGCCATGCCCACATCACCCTCCCTGGGAGATTCTAGGCAGGAGCTCCACCACTGAGCTCTTCTCAACACAGAGTCTCAGTGCCATCCTCCATGAAGTGCCGACTTGCTGTGTTCCCCGGATCACTTGAGCTTTCCCCCGGTCCGTAAGCACAGGTTCTGGGAATGAGCAATTGAAACCCCTGCTTGTCTTCCTCTGCCTCACATGACCGCTGTGTTGCAGATCTGTCAGGACCGACACCAGGTCAGCTGTTGCGTCACAGCTGCTGCCTAGCTCAAAGTGAACATGGGGTGCTTCCTAGTTTCAGAGGCAGGAGAGTGCATCTAGGAACCAAAGTAGATCCTGCCAGTGCGAACACTCACGGTGTCTCTCAGTATGTCGACAATCATGTCCTCTCAAAGCCTGTCACCTCCAGTCAGATGTGCAGACTTAAAGGAGTGCTTTCTCACTGCTGCTTAAGACAGGGAAACAGAATCCCGGCTCCCTGCCAACCTTCTCTTCCCAGTTTGCCCTCCCCTGCGCTGTGACATTCGACTGTGAGCTAGGTGTGTGTGTGTTTGGGTGTGCATGCTTGGGTGTGCATGTGGAGGTCAGAGGACAGCCTCAAGTGTTGTTCCTCAGGTGCCCCTGCCTTTTTTGTTAGTTTGTTCTGAGACAAGGTCTCTTGCTGGCCTATACCTTACCAGCTGGCAGTGAGCCCAGAGGCTCTCTCTTTCTGTCTCCGCCTTCCCAGTGTTGGGATTGCAAGCACTCACTTCCTTGGCCAGCACTTCGTATTTGAGTTCTGGAAATTGAACTCAGCTCCTGTTCTTTCAGGGCAAGCCCCTTTGCCACCTGAGCTGTTTCCTCAGCCCCCAGTGCACCTTCTAAAAAGACCAGTGTAGTCCTGCCCCCTCCTGAGTTTTAAAGCTTCAGACGTTCTCTAGTGATGTGAGCCGTTTGCACCTCCCCATCCAGTTACTTCCCTGTGCTCAGTGTCTCATGGCTTGAATTCAATTGCAGGGGTGGGGGATTCTTTCAGTTGGTAGAGTGGTTTGCTCATCATGGAGGAAGTTCCGAGTTAGATTCCCCAGCACCACATCAATTGTGTGTGGTGGCAAAAGCCTGTGAACCCAGCACTTGGAAGGGAGGGGCAGGAGGATCAGGGTTCAAGGTCAGCCCCTCACACAGTAAGGTCAAGGCCGGTATACTCTCAAAGAGGGGGCAGAGCTGAGGCAGGTCTTGAGTTTAGGTCAGCCTGGTCTGCATAGTGAGACCCTGCCTCAAAATAATAAGCACGTCAGGGTTTTTGTTTGTATTTAATTCTTTATATACTGAAGATTGGAATATGCCAAGTGTGGTGGTCTGAATGAAAACGGCCCCCATAGTTCATATACTTAAATGTTTCGTTCCCAGTTGGTGGGCTGTTGAGGAAGAATTAGGAAATGTAGCTGTTTTGAAGGAGGTGTTCCACTGGGGTGGGCTTTGAGTTTCAAAAGCCCATGCCAGGCGTCTTGTTCTCTCTGCCTCCTGCCTGCACATCAGGACGTAGGCTCTCAGCTCCTGCTCCAGCACCATGCACCCTCTGAAAGCGTAAGCCAGCCCCTAGCTAAATGCTTCCTTGGTCATCGTGTCTCTTCACACCATGAAGAGTAACAGTAACATAAAACAGTAACTAAGGCACCAAGGTTGATGTTTTTCTATTGTCTGAACTTTAGTTTTCTTTGTAATTGATGATCATTTTGGCCTCTCTGCTTTTTCTTGGCACTTAGCTCCAAGGAGAACCTAATTAATTAGTTAATTAATTAATTGAAACAGGGTCTTACTCTGTAGTCAAGGCTAGTCTCAAACTCATGACATTCCTCCTGCTTCAGCCTTCCAAATGCTGGGATTACATGCATGAGTTGCATCATGCCTGGCAAATTGCTTGTCAGTAAGTCAGTGTGTTCTCTCTCTCTCTCTCTGTTCTTTCTTCCTCTCTTTCTTCAAATTGTTCAGATACATCATCTTCTTTGTTTTAGATTTAATGTGTGTGTGTGTGTGTGTTGTACCATGTATTTGCAGGTGCTCGAGGCCAGAGATGCCGGAAGAAGCTAGAGTTTTACATGACTGTAAGCCACCTGATGTGGAACTGGACTCAAGAACAAGTGCTTTTAACCACTGGGACATCTCTGCAACTCCTGACACTATTTGTGTGTGTGTGGTTTCTAGGACAGATTGGTCTTGAACTCACAGAGACCTTCCTGCCTCTGCCTCCAGAGTTCTAGCCCCTCTGTAGCTCCTACACTGAGTATTTCATCAGTTGCCCCTTCTTGCAGCCTGTGTTCCTTGTTTCTGTCAGGCTGGGTCTGCCTTAGCAAAATGATACCTGCCGTCTTTTAAAGCTTTTATGATGTGATATCTCCCCAGCTCACAAGGTATCTTTTACACCCTTAAAGTCGCCTGTATTTAGTATCTAATTAAAAGGCATTTCAGCATCTTCATAGACTTCTGCAGTCATCATCACAATCAGTAGCTGTTGCTCGGCTGATGGCAGTAGAGTCCTTTTCTACCTGGAGAGAAACTGAATAGATGAGGAGAACCTCTTTGAATGTTGGCAGTGCCAGGCCTTGGAGACTCCAAGGTCTGGCTTACAGCTGCAAGCCTTGAGAGCCTGTTGCTCTAGCTACAGAACAGGGGTTTTCAAGTTTCCTAATGCTCCAACCCTTTAACGCAGTTCCTATGTTGTGGTGACCCCAAACCACAAAATTACTTTGTTGCTACTCATAACTCTAATTTTGCTACTGTTATGAGTAATGATGTAAATATTTTTCAGAGATAGAGGTTTGACAGGGATTGTGACCCACAGGTTAAGAATCACTGCTCAGGCTAGAGAATCAGAAGCCCAGACACTCCTGAACTTCTAGCAGTAGCAATGAGCAGCAGAGGACAACATAAGCTGGTTTCTGCTCCTGAATGGGCCTTGGGTGCTGGGACTTCAGTCCTCGACAAGGCTGATGGTACAACTTTAAATCCTAGAGTGGCAAAGACCTTTGGGTCTTTGTCTTGTTGGCTTCCAGGAACTCTATGGTTATCAAGACCTGCTATTTCTCACCTACCACCATGCCTGGCTTTTTTTTTTTAACGTTGATTCTGGGGATGGAGCTCTGTGATCAAACCTATGTCTTCCTGCTTGCACAGCAGACCTGGAAATTAACTTCCTTCTGGACATTTTATAAACATCGTATGACACTAAATGTGATTTTTTTTGCATCTGACTTTTTTCACTCAGCTAACATACACACACACACACACACGTATGTGTAGTTACATTTATTTACTTACTTGTGTGTGTGTATATGCTACAGAGTGCATGTGGAGGTCAGAGGACAACCTGCAGGAATCTTTCTCTCCTTTCACTAGTCTGATCCTAGGGATCAAATTTTAGGTCATTGGAGTTGGCAGTAAAGGTCCCGACCCACTGAGCCACCTCACTGGTATTTTTGAGGCTTATCCATGAGCAAAAGGTACCATATTTGATTTCTTTTCATTGCTAGTAGTAGTCTATCATATGGATGTAGAGTTCTTTCTTTGCTATTTACTAGTTGGTAGCCATTTGGTTGAAGAAGGATGCTTAAAAGAAATCCCACACTGGCTCAGAATTGACAATAATAGAGAGTTATTTATTTAGGGGTAGACTCACAAATCACAATCCTCTGCTGGAATGGAGAACAGCAACCAAATCCCACAGCCAGAAAAGAGGCCAGACGCGTGCTTTACATAAGCATAAATATATAAAAGGCCACGCCCAAATGGCAGGTAACTTAAAGGCTACTGGCAGTAGGAATTCCTACAGCATTTGGATTATTCCACCTTTTCCTTTTCACATGTGAGCTTTTGTGGTGTGTGTGCATGTGTGTACGGGTGTTTTTGGACAGATGGTTCAGTGATTCAGAATGGCTGTCACTCGTGCAGGAGACCTGGGTTCTATTTCCAGCACCCACAAGTGGCTCTCAACCATCTGTAACTCCAGTTTGAGGGGATCCAATAACTTCTTCTGACCTCCACATGCAAGTGGTGCACAGACTTTCATGCAGAAATACAAATAACTAAATTGTGCACACCAAATAACTAAATCTCTAATGAAAGAAAGGAAGGGGTGAGGCTGGAGAGGTACTCAGCCATAAAGAGCATTTTCTGCATTCTAGAATAAGAGCTTTGAGCCACTAAACCATCTTTCTAGCCCCTCAGTATACGTTTTCTGTACAGTTTTCACCTACTGTTAATCCAGTCCTCAAATGCTGTTGTGCTGGTTAGTTTGTCAGATTTGCACAACGTAGAGTCACCAGGAGGGAGAAAGTCTCAGTGAGGGATTAGGTTGGCTTGTAGGAGGTTGTCTTAATTACCTTAATTGATGTGAAATCCAGCCCACTGTGGGTGGCACCATTCCCCAGGCAGTGAGTCCTGAGCTGTCTGTGTTAAGAGCAGAGGAAACACCTGGCGGTGATGGTGGCTGTGCACTCCTTTAATCCCAGCACTTGGGAGGCAGAGGCAGATGATCTCTTGAGTTTGAGGACAGCCTGTGTTGCCAGATATTTGAGCAAATTGTGTAAAGATGTATTCCTGTTTTACTTTGCCTGCCTAAGGCACCTGATGGATTTAATAAAGAGCTGAATGACCAATAGGTGAGGTTAGGTAGGATTTCCAGGCAGAGAGAGGAACTAGGGATGGATCTAGGCGCTCCAGGAAGATGCCAGCAAGATACAGAAGGAGTTGACATACAGAATTGAGGAGAGGTTAAATGTCACGTGGCAGAAGGTAGATTAATAGAAACAGGTTGATGTAAGGTGTAAGAGCTAGTTGGGGACAGCCTAAGCTAAAGGCCAAGCTGTCATAGTTAATAATAAGTTTCTGTGTCGTTATCTGTGGTCCCCAAAAGCCTAGCAGAGTGAGAACTATGTTGTCAGACCATGTTTCAAAAAAACAAATTTAAACTGCATTTATTACCTAGAGGAAGGCTAATCGTGTATTAAGGAGGTTCTTATCACTATTCCTAAGTAATTCTTTAAAAAAAAAAAAAAAAGAAAAACAAAAGTGTTCCTGGTTTTGCTTTGAGACCGTCTCACTCCTGTGCTGACCCTGAGCTCACAAGTAGCTGAGGATGACCTTGAACTTCTGGCCCTACTTCTACCTCCTCAGGGCTGGGACTACAGATCACTACACCCAGTATAGGTTGTGCTGGGGATGGAACTTGTACTTTCTGCATGCTAGGCAAGTTCTCTACCAATGGAGCCACATCCCCTGTTCATTCTTTTTTTTCTTCTTTTTTTTAAAGATGTGTCTGGCCTTGAACTCACAGATACCCATTTATTTGCCTTTGCTCTCCTCCCCAAGTTATTGGATTAAAAGTGTGTATAGCTACACTTGGTTTTCACTTTTTTTTTTTTTAAAGAGTCTTGCTGTATCGCCTATACTGGCCTTGAACTCCGCCTTAGCCTCTTTCAGTCATGCGTCACCACTTGTGTCTGGAAAGGAGTTTAGTATGCATTTTAAATGATGTTTGCATCGAGAATTGATTGCTCTACATGGGATAAAACCGGACTCACTGAACATAGCGGACAATGAGGACTGCTGAGAAGTCAAGAACAATGGCACTGGGTTTTGATCCTACTGCACATACTGGCTTTGTGGGAGCCTAGGCTGTTTGGATGTTCACCTTACTAGACCTGGAAGGAGGTGGGAGGTCCTTGGACTCCCCACAGGGCAGGGAACCCGGTCTGCTCTTGGGCTGATGAGAGAGGGGGAGTTGATTGGGGGAGGGGGAGGGATATGGGAGGTGGTGGCGGGGAAGAGACAGAAATCTTTAATAAATAAATAAATAATAAAATAATAATAATAATAAAAAAGAATTGCTTGCTCTAGTGACAGAGCTCCACGATTTTGCTGACTTAGAAAAGGGTTTCCCAGCGACAGGGAGACTCCTCACAGATGACTCAGACCCAGGGATCCATAGCAGCTGTGGCTTACTGAAGTGTGTCCCCAGCTGGCACAAGCCACCCTTTAAAATAGACTGTTCCCCTCACGTTAGAAAAAGCCCAGCGCCGGAATGCTGCACCGCGCATCCACCATTGTGGTAGCCTCATCTGAGTTCAGGGCGTTGGGCAGGGAATACTGACGGACTTCCTGGTTGTGCTGTTTCTAACCATGGAGCCAGGGAAGGACGGGCAAACAGGACCAGGGGAGAGACCACAGAATGACATGATGAGGGAAGCAAGTGACATTCAGGAAGAGCTATGTTGTGCTTTCCAGGGCGCTCGCTCTGACGACAGTGCCCAGCTCTTGTTAGTGCTGACCCAGTCCTGCTTCCCACATCTCTACTGAGAGAGACACATTAGCCAGCAGCTTCTGTGGAAGGGAAAGCGGCCAGGCAGCCATAGGATGGATGATCCAGAGGCCAGGAGTAGCGCTCCTAGGGTCTTTCCTTGAGGGTACCCTGGTGTCACATCGCCATCCCAGCTGTACTTGGCACCCTTCTGTTTCATCCGGAGTTCCGGTATCAGAGGTACTGTTTCCTCCCACTCCCGGCTGCTTGCTCAGGTGTTTCCTCTGGGAGACCTGCAGAGCTATGTGGGTAGATGTCCCCTGGACACTTTTGCTCATGGACACACGACCTTATGGAACACTGGGTCCTGTTCATCTTGCTCCTGGATCTGGGAAGTCATAGATTAGCAAATGCCAGGTTGGGGGCAAGGAGGGTCTCTAAGCATGTCCTTGTGTGGAAAAAAAAAAAAAAAACAAGGTTTCTGAGTACCCTGAAGGGGAACACACCGAGAGCCTGAGCATTTATCAGGTAGAACGGTGGAAGTGTCTTTGTGGAACAGCAGAGGTCTCTGAACTTGAGGGGGAAGGCCTCTTTGTGTGTGAGATAGAATCTCACTGTGGCCCTGTTTGACCTGGAACACTCTATGTAGACCAGGCTAACCTTGAACCCTTAGGGATCTGCCTGCCTCTGCTTCCTGAGTGCTGGGATTAAAGACCTATACTACCACACCCATCTGAAAAAATCTTTACATTTATTTGAAGTTATTTATTTACTTACCTACTTGTGTGTTTGTTTGCGCGCACGCAAGCGTGCATTCCCACTCAGGCACCTGCATGGCAACATGTAGAGGTAGAAGGACAGCTTGTGAGAGTGTGTTCTTCCTTCCCATCTGTGGGTCCCGGGGAGCAAACTCAGATTGTTAGGCTTGGTGTGGCGATTGTGTTTACCCGCCAACCCATCTATCTCCCTGCCCAGGCTTATGCTGTGAACACTTGTTTCCAAAGGTGGTTCTGTTTTCAAGACTGGAAGCTTTAGGAGGCAGGGCTCTGTGGAGGAAGGCCAGTAGGGGCAGGCCTTTGGAGTTAGACTTGCTTCCGGCTCTGGCCTGTTCTTGCTGCTTTCCACTCCTTAGCCTCGTGAACTGCTTCTGCCCCCTGTCCCCATCACCAAGAACGGAGCTGCTTACGTATCATGCTCCACCCATCATTGACTTCCCAGCCACAGTGTATTGCAGACCTCGGTCAGACGTGGCAGTGACTGATACCTCAGGTTTCCCTGAGATCTACTGAGTCAGGGCCTCTGATTGCCGTGAACTCAGCCACACCAGAGCAGAAGTGTGGTCCTCAGGAGATGAGAGCCTTGGCTAGACATCACTGCGACAGAAGAGGGGAACAGGTGTCTGTATTCCTTCGTCTCCATCCTCTTTGACACATGGCAAGGCCTGGCATGGTTACCTGGAACGAGTAGTTTTCTATTCAGAATTGCCCTCCTGTGAAAGGCTTGAGCCTCTAGCCATTTGACTTACCTAGAGGGAGGATGTGGAAGATGGTGGCTTCCTCTGAGGCATTTCTCACTGTTTCCCTCACATTGGCAAAGTCCCCCGGTTGGCTGTAGGTGGCACCTGGAGTAACCTTGTTCTTGGCCAAGACTCCAGCTGTGTATGGCCCTAGGACATATGCCCATTTGGCTGCCAACTCCCAGAGCTCCTCCTAGGTCATGTGACACCAGTTCTGAGCCCCTCCCCAGCTTCAGGGTGTGTCCAGCCATGATGCCCAGCAATGCTGTCCATCGCTTCAGGATTGACTTGTGAGATATACTAGCCTACTGGCCGCTGCTGGCCTTCAGCCCAGAGGCCACATGGGGAGGTGACTGGTCAGGGGTGCACTTTGAGTTGATGTGTAAGTGAAGCTCATGGGTCCACCCAGGGGTGCTGTGACCACAGCCGTTTCTAAGAATTCAGGGACTTACAGGTCCTCAGAACTGGTCTCCCTGACCCTATGGTTTGGGCCCTTGCCTTCATGCACTTGTGTGGAGGAGGGAAAAATAAAGTCCCATACAAATGAGGGACCTTTAGAACAGTAAGATTCCATGATGCCCATTTGAAGAAAGGCCTTTAAGAGTAAAGAAACTCAACCAGGCATGATGCTCAGGCCTGTGATTCCAATCTTCAGGAGACTGAGGCAGGAAAATTATGAGTTCTGGTCTGACCTGATCTATGTAATAAGATCCTGTCTCAGAAAACCAAAAACTAAAAAGAAAAGCATAGGGAATTAGGTGAATTTACTGACACCTTGGTATCTGCCACATTTGTTTAGAATTATATAAAATGAAATAAGAAAGCCATGCAGAGAGGTATGGGTTTGTAATTCTGGTGCTAGGGAGGCAGTCAGAGAGATCATATAACTGTCCTCAAAGTAAGATAGGGGCTGAGGAGATGGTCCAGCATGAGGACCTAAATTCAATCCCCGGGATCCCTATTGGAAAAAAAAAGCCAGTTATGGAGGCATGTGCCTGTCATCCCAGTGCTGGGAAGGCAGAAATAGGAGGATCCCATCACTTGCTGGCCAGACTGCCTACCCTGTTTGACAAGTTACAAGCTCCTGAGAAGTTCTGTGTAAAAGCAAGCAGGCAAACAAACAAACAACCCCCCAAAACTAACAAGGTAGGACCAATGAGATGCTCAGTGGGTAAAGGTGCTGAGTTGGATCTCTGGGGCCCACATGAAGAAGGAGAAAACCTGCTTCACAAAGCCAAAGTCCTGATCTCCATGTTCGTGTGCATGTACACATGCATACACACGTACACATCACACCACCAAAATACATAAACAAGTAAATAAATAAAAAGTGATATGGACACCCTGTTTCTTCGAAAAATAAACAAAACAAAACAAAGCATGCGTCTTATCACATTACACAAGGCTTCCTATTAAATCCAACATGCCCATTACAGCATTCATTTCCATCCCACCCATGAGCTGTGAGTCCCCTGGGGCCTTTCCTGTATTGAATGATGACCTCTGTGCACTTCTTCACAAACCAGGAACCATATCTGGTTCACAGGACTTGTAAACTGCAAGCCCGTGGTATTGAGCAACACGCCGTCTCTCCTGCCAGATGCTCTTTCCACCATACCCTGGAGCGTCATCTGCAGTGTCTGCACACTGAGTCCGAGCTCCCTTTGGGAGGGCTGGTGCAGAGTGCATGTCCTTGTCCCATAGCAGATGACAGAGGAGGAGGGAGGCTTGAGATTGCTGCTGAAGCTGTGAGCTGCTGGCTTTGCTGGTCTCCATGGTGTACGCTGCTGCAGTGGCTGCTGCACGGCCTTACCTGTTCAGGCTCCCGCATGCTTCCTGGTGAACTTGGGCACACATCCAACCACTGCCACCCAGAACGAAAGCCTCGCCTGTCATTCCTAGTCCCAGGCTGGAAGCTCATTGAGCCTAGGCGGAACCAAGGAAGGCGACCTGGGAAGTAGGGGGCAGGGAGCGGGGAGGTTGCTGCATTGGCACTGATACTGACAGACAGGTTAGACAGGTGGGGGCTAGGAGGGGCACATCTGAGAGGGTAATACTCTTTTCTCAAAACGACAGGATTTCTGTCAGCTGTGCCTCTTGTGGGACAGCCTGACATGGAACCTCAGGGCTTTCTGGGAGCCCTGGGAAATAAAGGGGAGAGGCTACTTTCAGCTCAGCTGCTTTCTGCAACACCAGAAATTCTAGAATGTCCCCAGGGAATTGGATCCTCTGCCACCACCCAGCCCTGGATTTGGGGAACGCTTTGTGGGGAGCATCATTTTGGACCTTATTTTCTTCTTTTCGATCTGGTTCCATGGTTCTTCAGAGAGGACAAATTGAGTATCTGGCATTCTTTACAGATTGGGGGCAGGGTGAGGCAAGGCAAGACAGGGCAGGGGTGGGGCTTCAGCCCCACCTGCTGGGCACCTGTCTCTTGCTGGGCTGGCCAGCTGGGCTCTGCAGCGGGTAGAGCAGCCTCATAGCCTGGCGCTGCGGCTGGCCAGCCTCCATCCTGCAGCCCTGGCCCCTGCGGGCTGTAGATGCGCAGGCAGCCTTCTGGAAGGAAGGGCAGAGCTCAGAGCTCAACCACCATCTCCCGGTAAGGTGTGTGTCGCAGCCATTCCCGGGCCCCCTTCTGGCTTTTGTCTGGTTTTGTTTGTAATGGCTGGAAGAAAGGATGCTACAGATAGGGACAAAGCTGCATAGAGGGGACTCAGCAGAGGGCTCAGGAAAGAAAGCGCCAGGATCAGCTGGGAACAGAAAACTGGGTCCCCAGGGTTCCATCCATCCTGCTGGGAGCTTTCCCAGCAGTGGTTCTTTAGAGAACATTTCCTGTATTTGAAAGCATGAGGTTTTTAAAGTGTTTCGTGGAGTGTAATGCTATTTCCCAGCAGCGTGTGCATGTGAATGTCTGTATGTGTGTGTGTGCAGAACTGGGAGCACACACACCTGTGATTATGTTTTTGTACCTTCATCTTGCACATGGGAGTGTGAAGTTCAGGATTTTTGTGCATGTGTGTTTGTGGCTACATGAATATGTGTATTTTATGGTGCTTGTGTGTTACATTTGTTTATGCATGTGTGTTTGTGTGTGCATATATATTTGTGTACATTTTACACACACTTATTTGTGTATGTGTATTTATACATTTATGTGCATATGTATATTTGGATGCATGTATATTTGCATTCTCTTGTGCCTAAACGAGTGTTCATATGTATGCACCTACTCTGGCCTGTCAGGTCATGTGGCCTCCGGAAGGTGGCAGCCATGCTGTGACAGAAGCAGACCAGTAGGTGACTGGCAGCTTGACCAGTTCTACCTTGTAAAGTGACCGACTGGTTCCATCACTTCTAGCCAGAATACCCTATCCCCAAAGAGTTTACCCTGACCCACATATGAGCTTGGAAGGACAGGGCAGGGGTGTCAGGGACAAGGCTCTGTGGTGGTGACATGCTGATCTGAGATGAGCAATGCTGTGTTGGGGGATTTGTTTTGTAGGTTTGGTGATGGGGGCCATAGTACAGGCTAAGGTATGTCATGGTCGCCTCTGAGCCACAAAGTGTGGAAAACTGGCCTGCCTGCTCTGAGACTGCCTGTTGGGGCAGGCCTTCCTGGGACTTCTGCATCATCAAGGCAATGCCTAAACTTTCAAAGGACATGGGCATTGGTCAGAGACCTTAGACCCATCTCCAGACCTTTTGTGACAGAGCAATGACAGGTGTCCACGTGACTCAGTGAGATTCATAGTCTGGACAATCTGAGAATGAGTCGTGCTGAGATTTCTGACTACTTTGCTTCCACTCTTTCTGTTCCAGGGATAAACGCCCAAGCCCGGAGGCTACAGCGTATCCGCGCCAAGGGAACGCCAGCCCTCACCTCTGAGGCTACCCAGCACTCCCCACCGACCCAACTGCGCCGTACAGTCAGCGAGACCAGCCTAAGTCCAGGACCCACACTAGCTGACGCGACCCAGGATCCGGAGGAGCCCACCCCTGATAGCATGCGGTACTCACTGTACCAATGCCCGCACCTGCTGCTGTTACAGGGCTACAGTCAGCAGCATGTGAGCCACTCCTAGTTCCCAGTAGGTCAGGCCTCACTCTGCCTCCAGCAGAGGCAGCTGTGGGAGAGATGGGAGGTGGGGTGCAAGGCCGTTTGCTGCCTGTGTCCTCTGTCCAGGCCTCAGCAGGGAACAGCGACACAAGGGTGCTCACTGAATTCATCCCTCCTTGGGTCTCTGTGCTAGACCACTTTCCGACTTCTGTCTCAGGCCTTTGGGACAGGGATATGTGGTGTGATGTGTATGTGTGCATGCATGCGTGTGTGTGTGTGTGTGTGAGAGAGAGAGAGAGAGAGAGAGAGAGAGGGAGGGAGGGAGGGAGGAGGAGGGAGGGAGGGGAGAGAGAGAGAGAGAGAGAGAGAGAGAGAGAGAGAGAGAGAGAGAGAAGGAGAGAGAGAGAGAGAAGGAGAAAGAGAAGGGCGGGCCTGTCCTTGGCCAGGTGACAATGGGAACTGATTGTGACTTGGTAACTGTGCTGTCCTAGCTGCTTGTTCTCATCCCCCTCCCCTCCTTTTTTGAGATAATGTCTTTCTATGTAGCCCAGGCTGGTATGAAACTCACTGTCACCCAAGCAGGCCTTGAATGTGATCCTTCTGCTTCAGCTTCCTTCCCAAATGCAGAGGTGATTGGCCTGTGCCAGCAGACCCAGTTCCCAGAGCCATTTCTTACTTCTTTATCTGATTCCCAAGAAGCCAGCTTTGGTGACATCCTGTCGTCACTTACCTTTTCTTCAGTTCTCTGTACTTTTCACAGCATTCTGGGTTCCTGGGCTCAGTCTCAAATGATGCCCCATGCTGAGCTGAGAACCGAGGCACAGGGTCTACTACTACACTGCTTTCTTTTGGGGTGACTTGGGGAGTTTGGCTGCCCTCAGCTTGCGGCTGTCAGCCTTTGTCTCTTGGTGGGTCTCTTTTGTGTAGAGAAGCCATGTCCTCTGGGATAGGCTGGGGTGGCCAGGGAAGGGTTGCCAAGGTGACAGGTTACTGGTGACTTGGGGTGGGTGGCAGCCTATGAGTCCTGGGAACAGAACCTAGGAAGATGTGGTTGCCGGAACAGGGACACTGCTGTGCTGGTGCTGCCACGACTAACGTCATACCTGTCCTAAGTCATCTGTCTGCTCTTTAGGATAGCCTGGTGTATGTGCTCAGCCGGGAGCGGCACACAGTGGGCCAGCGCACACCCTCCAGCAAACCCAGCATCAGCCTTTCTGCCCCAGACATCCTGCCCCTGCACTGCACAATTCGCCGCCACCAGTCCGCAGAAGGTGGACAGGCAGGGGCCAGGCTGGTGCTGGAGCCCATCGCAGGGGCGTCGGTTTCAGTCAACTTCTCGGAAGTGGGAAGGAATCCTGTGGTGCTACAACATGGTGACCTGCTCTCCCTGGGTCTCTACTACCTGCTGCTGTTCAAGGACCCTGGGCAGGCACAGCCGCTACCTGCCTGTGCCATTGCCCGCCTTGGGGCCGCACCACAGAGCTGTAGGATGTGTGGCGCGGTACTCAGATCCCGGGGAGTCCCTTCCTTGCCTCCTGCTGTGGTCCGGCGGCGGTCACTGCTCCTGGAGTTTGAGCCCGACATGGAGGACACACTGCTGCAGAGGATCATGACACTGACTGAGCCTGGTGGTGATGACTACAAGCTGACACCTGCCTTCCTCCTCTGCCTCTGCATCCAGCACTCTGCCACTCGCTTCCAGCCTGGTACCTTCAGGCATCTCCTGCTCAAGATCTCCAAGATGGTCCGAGACACCGTCTGGGTGCGTGGGGGTGATGGCTTGTGTCTTGACTGGTGCTACTAGATGGCTGGGCTCCGCCTGCCAGAGTCGAAGGCCTGCCACTACTCTGATGTCGCCACAGTGATGTCAGATTGGGAGAGGGCTGGCCTGTCCATCTGTACCTCCATACTGGGCAGGCCACCAGGCTGGGCATTGTAGGCCTCAGTGTAGAATTTTGCCTTCAGAGTGAGTCTGAGTCTGAGCCCTGCCAGACCACTATCCACAGGCTCAGTGCCCCGTGTTTTCCACCAGGTCAGTTTGGTGTGAGGAGCAGGACAGTCAGCTGTTGGCACATTCCCTCCAGGTCAACCTGGGCCAGTAGACTTGGGGGCGGGGCAGGAAGGCCGTGCAGAATTCCTCACTGTGGAGCCAGTCCTGTATATCTCATGGGGTACTTAGCAGTATCCATGGCCTCTCCCGCGACAAGCGGTTCCCTCCCTGCTCCCCCCCCCCCCCCCGGACTCTTCATAAAAGCCCAGCAGTGCCACCTGTTGGGCGGGTCAAGTAAAAGCACTGGAACACGCCGCTTGGTGCCGTCCAAGGTGTCAGCAGCTTTGCAGCTCCTGCCCTGAAGGTGACCTGACTCCCAGGCACCAAACGTGTCTCTGTTGCTCAGGGTTGTTAGAGGCTTTCACGAATCTTGACTTTGCTCGTCCAGGAGCATCTCTGTAGTCTCAGGACTCAGGGCTAGAGAGGTGTGGATCCAGGGGTCAGTCTAGTTAAAACAGCCTCAGCCTCAGTGAGAGTTCTGTCTCTAGGTAAATAAGTAAATAAGGTAGAGTGTGACGGAGGAACACACACACACACATGAGAATACACTGTAATATAACAGGAAGCATAACTAGACAGTTCATTTTGTTTATAGAGTGTTTGTCCCATCGCTCCTAGTATTTAAATGTCTGTTTGGGTGAAATGGAGACTGCTCTGTTTCTGTCACAAGAGGTGTGTGGGTCACATGCAGGAAGAGGGGAGCAGAATCTGTGGGAAAGGCTTATAGAGTGGAAAAAGCTTAGCTAAGAGGGAATAGCAGAGTCCCGGTGTCTCCGGCCGCCTGCTGAGTTTTTCAAGGAGACAGAGTAATGTGTATTGAGGAGTGGCTTCTCTTTCCCAGTGTGTGTGTGTGTGTGTGTGTGTGTGTGTGTGTGTGTGTGTGGTGTGTATGGGTATGGGTGCCTGTTCCATGGTGCAGGTCTGAAGGTCAGAGGGTCAGAGGACAACCCATGAAATTAGTTCTCCCTTTCTATCTTTTCATTAGAATTTGTTGAGGAGAATTAAAAGTTTATGAAACCACTAGGTAGGGGTTAATATTTGTTATGAGACGAATTTCTCTCATTAAAGAATGGAAATATAGGGATTTTATGTAATACAGTTTTTAGAAATAGGGACCCTAGGGTTGGAGAGATGGTTCAGCAGTTAAGAGCACTTGCTGCTCCTGCAGAGGACCCACATCAGACAGTTCACAACTGCCTGGAAATTCAGTTTCTGGAGATCTGATGGCCTCTCACTGCCTCCAAGGGCACTGCACACATGTACTGCACATACATGCAGATAATCAGATGCACACACACAGAGACTTAAAAATAATTAAAGATTAAAAAGAAATAGGTTCATGCATAGTGGCACATACCTTTAATTCAAGCATTTGGGAGGCAGAGGCAGGCAGATCTCTGCGAGTTCAAGGCCATCCTGGTCTACATATTGAGTTCTAGGGCAGCCAGGGATACATAGAGAGACTGGTATCAAAAAGAAAGAAAGAAAAGAAACAAGAAATAGGGGTCCATAATCTAGAAAACAAGAACTACCTTAAATTTTTTAAAAAGTTACTGTTGTTAGCTTATGTGCTTGTTTGAGACAGTCTCCCAGCCCAGGCTGGCCTTGAACTCTTCCTTCTTCTGCCCTATCTCCCAGGTGGAGTGCTCAGTTTGCAGGTGTGTGTTTCTCTGCCTGCTCCTGTCTCTGGTAATATCTTCAGTGCTGGGAGAGCTGAAGTCATCACCTGCCCAAGCCTGCATCACTGCCAGATTTCAGGGTTCTGTAGGGAAACCCCCACTACCAGGTCTGGCTGCCGTAGCTCAGAAAAGTGGTTCCGGTAGTCCTTTTAACATTAAATAAACTCGGAAGGATGTTCCAGGGTGTAGTGGCTCTCTGATCCCGTAAGGCATCCCTTAACCACATGGTTGCTGTAGTCAAGAGTGCCACCTCACAGCAGGGCTTGTGCAGCCCACCTGCAGCTCTAAGATCCCTGCAGCAACCCTCCCCTTCTTCACCTTTGTGTGGGTTCTGGAGAGAGAACTCAGGGACTCTGTGGCAAGCGTGTGTCCCACTGAGCCATCCCGCAGGCTCTGAATGATGTGTATCTGAGTTTTTCCCTGTGCTATCCTGTTTTTCTCAGATTTCATTTTGTCTTTCTTTTTTTCCTTTATAGGAGAAAACCAAAGAGCTAGCGGAAAAGCAGGCGCAACTGTAAGTGTGACCTAGTTATCGTCCTCTCTCTTGCAGCATCGAGTTCCCTGCGGGCTCCTTGGGCTGAACTCCAGACTTCCCATTCCTTTCCCCTAACCGCCCTGGGAAGCTGTGAGGAAAATTTCCTAGGTAGGCCTGGTGGTGCAGGCACGTGACAACTGTGCTGTTTAGGAGCTGAGGCAGGAGGATTGCAAGCTCAAGGCTTGCCTGGGCTACATGGTGAATACTAGCCCAGCTTGGACAGCTAAGACCCTGTCTCAAATAATAAAGTAAAAACAGGGCAGGGGACATAGCTTAGTGGTAGAGCTCCTGCCTAGGATCTCCTATTGAGGGTTAGGAGTGTAGCTAAGTGGTAGAGCTCCTGCCTAGAATCCCACGGTGAGTTGAAGAAGTGACTTAGCATAGATAACCTGCCTAGCCCCAGGGAGGACCAGGGTTCAATCATCAGTGCTAAAACAACAGCATACACTCCACCATAGGTGTACCTGGTGCTCAGTGGTAGAACAGTTGCCTAGCAACACACACACAAGCACATTAAATTACCCAGATCATCTTTAACAAGAGAGGAGTCTTCCCACAACTGATTCCCTAAAGCACCCTAGCCCAGCGTCCATGGAAAGCACATCTGGACACTTGCAGCACTGGTGGACCTGGTGGATCATTCTGGATAATCTGTCACCAGCATGCTGCCCTGCTGGAATTGAAGCCTTCATGAGATGCCCTCTCTGGGCGAATTGTCAGGGTAGCAGTGGCATGTCTGCACAGTGTATACAACGAGGGAGTCTGGGAACTTCAGCCTTGGCTCTTCCAGCATGCTAGTACTGAAAAATAATGCCCAGGGCTGGGGAGATGTCTTAGTGGGTAGAGTGCTTGCTTGGCATGCAGGAAACCATGGGTTCCATCTTCAGCACCCCCAGAAACCAGGGGTGAGGGTGTCCACTTGTAATCATGGCACTCAGAAGTAAAGGCAGGCAGAATCAGAAGTTCAAGGTCACCGTTGGTGCATAGTGAATTTAAGGTCAGCCTGAAATACATGAGGCCCTGTATTTAAAAGAAAAAGTCCCCAGACGGTATCTGTGACATGTATAAGTGTTTGCACACATGACTGTAGCCTATGAAACCGTGCTCTCATGCTAACGCTCAGGTTGAGCTGAAAAGATGGTCTCAGAACTCAGGGCACTTAGGGAGGGGACTGGAATTGGGAGGCCAAGGGCTCCCCCTGCTGGTATCATGTTCCTATTTCAGAATCAGAGGCATGCCGTTGTTAATGGGTGTTTCAGGGTTGTCCAGTGACCTCTTTGTACAGTAGGATCAAAGGACGTACAGAGGGAGGATAGATGACCGGGGTCCTGCCATTCTCAATGACCACCAGATGGAGATGAGCCAGATAAGGCCACTGACTGGGAGTGGGAGTCAGGACCCCTGGAGTCTGCAGCTGCATGGGGAGACCAAGTGCTGCTTCCTGGCCTATCGGGGCTCTATGCAAACTAGCTGGAGGCAGCACTGATTCCAAAGGATGATTGACAGTATGGTAGGGCTCAGAAGAGTTGTAGAGGTATTGGTCCTGTTCAGTTGGGGTGAAGGGCTTTGTCTTGGGACAGCCAGGCTTGAGGAAATTGAGGCGGTGTGGATATGATGGCAAACTGCTAAACATTCCTGCTGCACCTGGAAGTGCAGGTCAGACTAGAACCTTCCATCCCAGGACCTATCTGCCTGGGTGGCCTAGGGCCTTGGCTTGACTGGGTTGAAAGAAGTGTAGCTGGGGTGGACCCTGCTTCCCCACTGACAGGAAGAGCCAAGGCCTTCCCTTTAGCTTTACTGTTTCTGCTGTATTTCCAGAAATGCAGTCCCTCAGGCATGCTCATGGCTTTCTTTTCAAATTCCTTTTTTTCTTTTGAAAATACTGAATCACTACAAGAACACAGAGCGGTGTGAACACCGCAGTCAGTCCCATGAACTCACATCTGGGCTTAGCCTGGCCACAGGCTGCCAGATCTCCATCTCTCTCCTGTGTCTGAGAATTAGCGTTCCTCTGCTCTGTGGACGTGGGGTCTGCGTCCCAGCTCTCCTCACCTGGAACTGCCCTCTTCCGGACCATGTCCTTCACATCACAGTGACAGAATAGCAGACAGAGCAGCTTAGGGGAGGGAAAGTGCCTTTTGGCTCGTGGTTTCCACTGAGGGCTAGCCCTGCACCCCCACGCTGTGGTGAAGCAGCCTCCTAGCAGTAGGGAGGGGAGGAACAGCCGCTCACCTTGGGGCAGCCAGGAAGCAGGGGAGAGAAGAGCCTGTGCCAGCAGGCTTCCTCCTCCCCTCCCACTTTGTTCTGTACTGGTCCCCAGCATGTGGAGTGGTGACACCCACAGGGAGGGCCTCTACCCCATCTCATTGATCCCAGCCCTTGGATTTCTGAGTTAGGAGCTCACTGTTCAGCCCAAGCTAATTTGGAACTCATCATCTAGCCCAGAACTCAAGGGTATCCTAGCTCTGCCTCCTAAGTGCTGGGATCATAAGTGTGTGTCACTGCGCCTGACTCTACCCAACCTGCTTATCTGTGTTAAAGGACTCTTGTTGTTTCCGTGTACTATGCCAAGCATCCTTTTAAAAATACACTTTCCTTTGTAATTGGGTTTTAGAAACTCCCCTTGTGATTTCAGAGTTCCTCAAAAACATTACCATCTTAGGTAGGAAGATGAACCAGCTGGTCAAGTACTTGCCTGAAGCATGAGAACTCGAGGTCGGAGTTTGATGCACAGAACTCGCTGAAAAAAAAAACAACAACAACAAAAAGCCAAACATGGGAGCATGCTTGTAGTCCCAGCACTGGACACGGAGAAGCAGGCCAGTCAGCCGTCCTCCTCAGTGAGCCTTGGATCAACGAGAGATCCCTTCCCTAAAACAAAATGGGCAGTGCTCCCAAGGAACATTCCCGCAGATGGATCTCTGAAACACACACACACACACCACATACTCATAGCCCACACATAACACATATACATACACACCACACTGCAGACACACTACACTCCCCCATGCCATACTCGTATCGCATACATAACATACACATACACACCACACCACAAACACACCACACCCCCCCATGCCATACTCGTATCCCATACATAACACACACACACACCACACCACAAACACACCACACCCCCCATGCCATACTCATATCCCATACATAACACACACACACACACACACACACCACACCACAAACACACCACACCCCCCATGCCATACTCATATCCCATACATAACACACACACACACCACACCACAAACACACTACACCCCCCATGCCATACTCGTATCCCATACATAACACACACACACCACACCACAAACACACTACACCCCCCATGCCATACTCGTATCCCATACATAACACACACACACACCACACCACAAACACACTACACACCACCATGCCATACTCGTATCCCATACATAACACACACACACACCACACCACAAACACACTACACCCCCCATGCCATACTCGTATCCCATACATAACACACACACACACCACACCACAAACACACTACACACCGCCATGCCATACTCGTATCCCATACATAACACACACACACACCACACCACAAACACACTACACACCGCCATGCCATACTCGTATCCCATACATAACACACACACCACACCACAAACACACCACACCCCCCATGCCATACTCATATCCCATACATAACACACACACACACCACACCACACCCCCCATGCCATACTCATATTCCCATACATAACACACACACACACCACACCACAAACACACTACACCCCCCATGCCATACTCATATCCCATACATAACACACACACACACCACACCACAAACACACCACACCCCCCATGCCATACTCATATCCCATACATAACACACACACATACACACCACACCACAAACACACTACACACCGCCATGCCATACTCGTATCGCATACATAACACACACACCACAGGCACACTACACACCCCCACACCATACTCATATCCCATACATAACACACACATATACACCACAGACACACTACACACCCCCACACCATACTCATATCCCATACATAACACACACATATACACCACAGACACACTACACACACGCACACCATACTCATAGCCCACACATAACACACACATACACGCTGCACCGCAAACACACTACACACCGCCATGCCATACTCATATCCCATACATAACACACACACATACACACCACAGGCACACTACACACCCCCACACCATACTCATTCCACACAACACACATCATACCACAAACACTAAATACTCCCACACCATACTCATATGCACGCGCACACACGCACAGAAGAGCAGATGGACACATTTCTGACCCCAAGTCCAAGAGGTGGGTCACCACACAGCTGCGGACAGTCACCCCAGGATGACATCAGCCAGGGAGGGAAACAGTCCCTGCTGAGGGAGGGGAATCAGAAATAATGATTAGAGGGAAAAACACAAACACTGGTAAAAGAAAGAACAAGGCTAAGTCAAGATAAACACAGATCAGAAATGCAAATCACAGCACAAGTGCCTTGGGAAATAGTAGGGCCGGGACTGGAGCAAAACAAGTCAGAAAGTGAGAGGCAGGGAGGCCAAGGCAGAGAAAGAAATGTTAGTATTTGTCAGTGGGGAAGCTGGGAGAGTGTGGGGTGTGGGAGTTGTGGAGGGGTGGGGTATGTGGGAGGTGTAGGGTGTACGTGGTGTATGGTGTGGGGATGTGTGGGAAGTGTAGGGGCATGTATGAGCGTGTGTATGTTTGTGATGTACATGTGTGTTGGGGGCGGGGTGCATGCACCTGCAGAGGCCAAAGGAGGCCATGTCCTTCTCTAGCACTCTGCCTTATTCCCTTGAGATAGTGTCTTTCGTTGAGCCTGGAACTCACTAATGTGTCTAGGCTGCTGGCCAGCAAGAGCTCCCAGGATCCTCCGTGCTTAGAGAGGCCGCCTTGGAGTGTGTTGTTGCTGCCTGGGCTCTCTAGGCAGTGAGATATATGCGGGTCTACTTGGCAGTGTGGGGCTGCCCACCCCTTTGAGTCCCTGGGGGAAATTGAGGAAGGCAGAGAATTTTGAAAACCAAATGGAGTTGGGGTCCGGAGAGTTCAATGAATGCTCTTCTGACTGTGTGCAGCTCTTGTACGTGCCGGTGTCTAAGTCGGGCGGGTGGGGAACCAGCAGGCCCTCCATACTCGTATCCCATACATAACACACACACCCCACAGACACACTACACACCCCCATGTCATACTCATATTCCACACAACACAAACACATCATACCACAAACACACTAAATACTCCCACACCATACTCATATCACACACACGCACATGCACACACGTAGTTGGGCAGGCTGCTGCTGCTTAGTAGCTAACACAGGAGAGATGGTCACCAGCTGCTTCTTCCCCCACCCAGGCACAGGACAGAGAGGTCACCGTTGTTTGTGGACTAAAGTGAAATTAATGGCTGGGTAGAGCCTGGGACAGCAGGGGAGAGTTTGACAGCCCTGGGACAGCAGGACAAAGGCCAGACCCTCCCGTGTGACTCCCTCACATCACCCCATTTAGGCCCCAGATGTTTCCATGGGCGTGGCCCTTTCCTCAGCGCTCCAGGCATGTGGAAACATCAAATGCCAGGCGCTTGACTCCACAGTCATCAGCTTTGATCTTCTCCAGGCACAGGCTGGGTTAGGGAGCTCTGTGTCTGCTCCTAGGCCTACATATCTGGATGCCCTACAAGAGGTGGAAAAGCAGCCCCTCAGAACTCCCCCAGTGAGGGACACCGAGGCCACCAGGGAGAGATTCTTGGACTTCTCCTCATATGAAACCAGCCTAAGGCAGATCTTGGGGTGATCCTTCTGAGGGAGTGTGCATGACTGTAGAGGCACATACCAAGTGGGGTGTTCAGCAAATGTGGGCAGATCTTGGGGTGATCCTTCTGAGGGAGTGTGCATGGCTGCAGATACCTAGGTGGGATGGTCAGCAGATAAGACTGTAGAGGCTTATGTGAGAATCTACCATCCTAAGCCTTAGGGACCCAGGGCGGTGCATTGAGGAGGAGAGGAATTGTGTAGGGCATGGTAGTGCCAGCATTTGGAAAGCTGAGGCAGGAAGTTCACTGGTTCAAGGCCAGACTAGACTACATGGCAAAATTCTGTCTAAATAAATAAATAAAAGCAATGCATGCATGTTGACATTTTAGTGAATTGTGAAGGCCCTAAGGGTAGCCCCAAAGTCACAGGAGTCCCAAGAGTCTGGTTAGGACAATAAAAAGTAGATGCAAGTCACACTGAAGGATTGATACCCACACAACTCTTGGGACTGGTGTGTGACACTGAGCAGGGGAGATGGTTGTGAGAGCCAGTAAAGGTCTAGTCTAGAAGGACATCAAGGGAAACAGGTGCCAGTCATTGGCACTGCCCTCTGAAATGGGGACGCTTAGCTGGAAGGCGGCAAGCCTGAGATGAGTGGACCCTTGTTTCTGGCTAGCTATAGGAGGGGTTTGAGCTGCTCCTGTAACTCGCCAGGGTGCCAGATACCTGGTAGCCCCTTGACCAGTGCCTGGTTCTGTTTTCATTAACCAGAGTAACAGTGCCCCCATGTGGATAGCACACTAAACTGCAGAAGGGAGTGTGGGAGCTAGAAATGTCCTTCTCCCCTTACAGACCTTGGGAGGTGACCTCCAGTGACTATCCACACTGGAATTTCCTAACGGTTACCTCCAGGTCTGAGGAACATGCTTTGCTTTTCATCTGATTTCTTTTCTCATGGTGCTATGGATTAAACCCAGGGCCTTGCACATGCTAGACCATGTTCTACCAGGGAGCTATTCTCCTCAGGCCCTCACTGATGGTTGGCAAGTGTTTAACTGCTGAGCCACACCCCAGCCCCTCACTGGGGAATTGTAGGCAGGGGCTCTACCACTGAACTACACCCCAGCCCCTCACTGGGGGATCCTAGGCAGGGGCTCTACCACTGAATCACACCCCAGCCCCTCACTGGGGGATCCTAGGCAGGGGCTCTACCACTGAACCACACCCCAGCCCCTCACTGGGGGATCCTAGGCAGGGGCTCTACCACTGAACCACACCCTACTTCCCTCACTGGGGGATTCTAGGCAGGGGCTCTACCACTGAACCACACATCACTCCCCTCACGGGGCGGGGGGTGGTTCTAGGCAGGGGCTCTATCACTGAGTCACACCCCAGCCCCTCACTGGGGGATTCTAGGCAGGTACTCTACCACTGAACCACACATCACTCCCCTCACTGGGGGGGGTTCTAGGCAGGGGCTCTATCACTGAGCCACACCCCAGCCCCTCACTGGGGGATTCTAGGCAGGGGCTCTACCACTGAACCACACCCCACTCCCCTCACTGGGGGATTCTAGGCAGGGGCTCTACCACTGAACCACACCCCACTCCCCTCACTGGGGGATTCTAGGCAGGGGCTCTACCACTGAACCACACCCCACTCCCCTCACTGGGCGGTTCTAGGCAGGGGCTCTACCACTGAGCTCCATCCTCACCACTGATTGCTGCCTCTTGAGTCATCAGCTTCCCACATTCTTGACGCTAGTCTCTTATTAGGTAGTATCTAACTAATCTCAGTTCAGTCAGCCTTGTCCTCTGAGAATTCCCTTATTAAGTAATCAGTTTAAACTATTTCTTTGTCTAATAGCACACTTATACTCAGGTTTCTTACCCCCAAAGCCATGGATAGTGAGCCCCCACAGATACCCGTATGTGTGTGTCTATGTGTATGTGTGCCGTAGTGTTCACAGCTACTCCTCATCTGCTTCCAGAAGAAGAGCTGTGAAGACAGCCTTCAGTAGGCTCCTGACTTTGGGGAAGTTGACAGAAGTACTTGCTTCTGCTAGTATCCCATGAGAATGACTGTCCCCATGCAGACAGAACCGCAGACTCAGTTCCTCATCTGCACCCAGAGTAATCCATTAGTCTTTCTGTCTTGGTAGCCAGGAACCCATCTCCTGGGCCAGCTTCCCCATGGCCGACCTGGTTCCCGACCTTCAGCACATCCTGTTTTGGATGTCAAACTCCATCGAACTCCTGTACTTCATCCAGCAGAAATGCCCGCTGTACATGCAGAACATGGAGGAGGAGCTGGATGTCACAGGTATGGCCCCTGCGGTGCGCCATGAGAGCGGGCACAGCGGTAACTTTATGCACACGTGCCTGTACAGTGTGGAGCTTTCACGGTCCCTAGGCCAGTCATTTAGGGATCACAGATGAGGCCAGCATCAGTGATTTAGACTGATCTGATGTTCTAGGGCCTGCTGTATGACACTTTGCTAGTCTGTGTTGTCTGTATGTTCTGAGGCTGAGTGTGTGCACAGACCACTTGGAGGGGACACATGAACATACAGTTAACCAAATGGGGGGTTTAATCCAGAAAGGAAGAATGCTGCCAATCATAGCTTAAAATGGTAGGGCGCATCAATTTCAGAGATGGAAAATATGGGCAGCATGCCTTAAATTAGCATTTCCAAATACTCAAATTCCCAAAATACTTGAGGAGAGGTGGTTCTGCTCGAGGGGATTGGGGTGGGGTGGGGTGCGGTGTGGTGAGGTTCTATAAAGATAATGCTGTGCGCTGTGCTGGGGAAGTGGCTCGGTTGGTAAAGTGCTGGTTGTACAAACATAAGGACCTGAGTGCTGTCTCTAGCTTGCAAGTAAAAAGCCAGGGGTGATGGTGTGGACTTGTCCCCATGCTCATAATCCTGGAGGGTAGGAGGCTCCCCGGGACTCACTGGCTAGCCGGCCTGGCCAAAACAGTGAGCCCCAGACACCAGGGGGAGACCCTGTCTGAGAAACCAAGGTGGATACCCTCAAGGAATGACACTGGACGTTGTTTTCTGGTCTGCAGATGTGTGTATATGTGAGTGTGCGTGCACATGAACACAGATGCGTGTGCATGGATGGATACAAACACACAAAATTGCTCAGAAAAAAGGAGGGTAGCTCAGTAAAGTTCTTACCATGGAAATAGGAGGATCTGAATCACATACTCCCACCCCCGACACACACACACACACACACACACACACACACACACACAGAGTGGCACATGCTTGTAATTCCAGTGCTGGGGCGGGGGTGGAGACAGAGAGAGGATCTCTGGGGCTCATTCCAAGTTCTAGGCCAAAAGAGAGATCCTGTCTCAGAAAACAGGATGGCTAGTTCCTGAGGAAAGGCACCTGAGGATGACCTCTGGCCTCCATATGTACTGGCACATTACACCTACACATGAATACCCCCCCCCCCCGCACACACACACGCACACCAGACAGATAAATAAAAGGTGGTGGTGTGAGGCCAGGCCTTGATGCCCTAGGCAGTTTCACTGAGGACTCTATGCCTGGGGGGTTCTGACAGAGCCAGGAGCTCATGATGACTGTGGTGGTTCCCATGTCCTGACCGTGCACCTGGGGACCTGGGGACAGAGCTTTGCTCTGCCGTGTCATCAAAGCCACTCTCTCTCTCCTGTGTCAGTGTGGACCTTGGACTGTGTAGGTCTAGCCCCCTGGCACTGTGAGTCCAAGCTGTAGTGGAGGTAGTGCTCACTGCGTCTGTGGAGTGTCCCCAAACCTCCTTTGTGCTTGCCTATAGCAGGTGAGGCCGGGTTTCCTCATTGCCTGAGGGACATCTGCTCCTGGGGCCCCTATGGCTTTATGCCCTTGGTTCTCCTCCTCTCAGTGTCAGCCTGGGATGTCTCAGGTCCACACCTGGAGTGTACTGTGTACTGTTGCCTGTTTGCCTCTCCTGTCAGCCTGCTCTTTGCCCTTGCACCTTGCAGTGAGGTGGATCTGGATCTTCTCGTGGATAACCCAGCAGCCCTCCAGGCCTGGGATGGAGTGTGCAGCAATTTGGGGTTCTTTCCCTTTTTTTGTGGTGTATTGTTGTTGTTTTGGTTTGGTGTTTTGAGACAGAGTCTCACTGTAACCCTGCTGCCCTGGAACTTGTTGTGTAGATCAGCTGACCTCAAATTCACAGAGGTCTGTTGGCCTCTGCCTTCTGGGTGCTGAAAGGTTTCCATTTTCCTGAGAGATTCTTCTGACTCCACAGCCATGTGACAGCTTCCCAAGGGGCTGCTGTGCAAGCCTTCTGACCTGTGTCATTAAACAGTTGATCCTCAGGGCTGGGTTGGGCTTGCTGCAGTGGAATATAGCCAGCTCTGGTGGAGAACACAGCATGGAGACCTTGGTCTCTTAACCCAGACACTCAGGAGACTGAGGCAGGACAGTTGTAGGCTCAAGGCTAATCTGGACTCCAGAGTGAGTTCATGGCCATGCTGGGTATCTTGTCTTAAAAGAAAGGAGCCCAGTGATAGAAGCCTGCATGACCTAGAAAGAAGAGAAGGAAAGAAGTGGAGAGGATGGAAGGAAGGACAGACTTCTGTGCTTTGTCTCAGGGACATGGGAGCATGTGAACACATGTGTGTGGTCTTCTCTGACTGCCCGGTGTTACTGGCTAAGCCAGGTTTGGGATCGCTGTACCTCAAAAGCCAGATTGGGAGTGTTGGTGTGCCATGCAGAGCCCTCAGTGGGGAGCTAGACAGCTGGGGGAGTCCTGGCTGCTACTGACTGGGTGGGTCCACATGTGCAGACTGTTCTGGTGACCCCCCCTTGTGACCCCTTTCCCTGCAGGCTCCAAGGAATCACTGTTCTCCTGCACACTGACGGCCAGCGAGGAGGCCATGGCGGCCCTGGAGGAGGTGGTGCTCTATGCTTTCCAGCAGTGTGTGTATTACCTCTCCAAGGTGTGTGCTGCCACCTGGCTTTCCCAGGGCCTTGGGGTAGGAGGGAAGGGACTGCCAGCTTCAGCAGGGAGGAAGCAACCACTGGTTCCACTCTGGCCCTTCCCCATACCAGGAGTGCCACCATGGTACAGCCTTGTGGTCATCGGGCATGGAGCCTTTTACAGCACTGCTAAGTGACTGCCATGTCCAGCCTGTTTGCACCCGCAGCTCCCGTCCTTGCTTCTATTAGTCCCAGAGGCGGCTCCTGCTGGGCCTCATTCTAACCGATTGCCTAAGACTGGAACAGAAGCTTGTTAGGTTGGGGACTCCTGGGTCAGTCCCAGCATCCCTGTAAGTGGCTTTTGGGGTTTTCTCTCTCTCTTGGCAGTGCCTGTATGTCTGCCTCCCAGCCCTCTTGGAATGCCCCCCATTTCAGACAGAGCGCAGGGGGAGCTGGCGCTCAGGCCCTGCTCTGCCTGAGGAGCTCCGGCGCGTTGTGTCCGTGTTCCAGGCCACCTCGGACCTCCTGCAGCAGCAGCAGATGCACCCTGAGGTGGCCTCCCAGATGCTAGCTTACCTCTTCTTCTTCTCTGGCACGCTGCTCCTCAATCAGGTGCTGGACAAGGGTGAGTGGTGCTTGGGGCCGGGGCCTGGGATCCTTTGGGAAAGCTAATTGTGCTCCAGGGGTGCTGTGGCTGGACGCTAGAGCTGTGCCTGTGGACGCTAGATCTGTGCCTGTGGACGCTAGATCTGTGCCTGTGGACGATAGAGCTGTGCCTGTGGACGCTAGAGCTGTGCCTGTGGATGCTAGAGCTGTGCCTGTGGGCGCTAGAGCTGTGCCTGTGGACGCTAGAGCTGTGCCTGTGGGCGCTAGAGCTGTGCCTGTGGGCGCTAGAGCTGTGCCTGTGGACGCTAGAGCTGTGCCTGTGGACGCTAGAGCTGTGCCTGTGGACGCTAGAGCTGTGCCTGTGGACGCTAGAGCTGTGCCGGTGGACGCTAGAGCTGTGCCTGTGGACGCTAGAGCTGTGCCTGTGGACGCTAGAGCTGTGCCTGTGGACGCTAGAGCTGTGCCGGTGGACGCTAGAGCTGTGCCGGTGGACGCTAGAGCTGTGCTGGTGGAAAGATGGCTCAAGACCCAGGGCGAACAAGAGCTCGGAGCACCCCTTGTATGCTGCTCCAGTACCCGCCACCAGCCTGCAGAGGGGCCAGACTAAGACAGCGTTACAGGATCACACTGACACTGGCCCTTGGCCCTTGGCCCTGCTTTACTGAGATGCTGTTTCTCCATCACCTGCTGGAACTCTGGGTATCTAACACAGCGGAGCCACATAGACAGGATGATGTAGGGTAGGAGAGGTAGGGGTGGTGGCTGTCACAGCACCTCTTGCCTTGTGCCCTGCCTCCTCCATCTGCTTCTGCCTCTGCCCTGGAGAGGGCATGGCTAGTTGGCATTGCCTTGGAAACTGAGATAGGTGTCCAGGTGGCCTGGAAAGAGAGAATGTGCTTTGGGGACCCTGGTGTGTCAGTTTCATCCTTTCTTCCCTCTCCAGGGCCCTCTCTGAGTTGCTTCCATTGGCCCAGGGGTGTCCAGGCCTGTGCTCGCCTGCAGCAGTTCCTGGAGTGGGCCAGAAGTGCTGGCCTCGGAGTGCCCGCTGAGCGTTTCTTTCGGAAGCTCTCCTGCACCCTGCATTTGCTGGCCACTCCAAGTGCTCAGCTGGTACAGGTAGGAGGGCACTAAGGGACAAGTGCAAAGAAGGGCATGTGACCCTAGGGTCACTGGCTTACAAATCAACTTAAGGTGGACTGGACTCTACACCCGGAAAACCTCACATATTCCCTAGGAAATCCACAGAGTTGCTTAGTTTCTCAACTGTCCCCATCCACACCAGGCTGGGTAATCTTATAGGTGCCTATGGGCTGTCCCTGGACCCTGTGTTGGTCACTCTGTGTAGCAGAGGGCACGCTGAAAGTGTGAACGAGATGAAGGACCTGAAGAGAAGGCCATGATCTATGTGCCCCACTGGTCCCTGTCTAATCAGACAGGTTCGTAGCGTGGGGTCAGACATTTGGGTAGGAAGAGAGTGAGGGCTCAGCTCACAGTGGCTGCTGTCAAGAGCCTGCAAGTTGATAGCTTCTAGAAGATGGGACAGCCCATCCAGCCCAGAAACACAGCCTCATTCCCATACCCATGAGGAACTGAACTCACCACAGATGTGAGAAAGGTCTTTCCCTAGAGCAGTGGCTCTCAACGTTCCTAATGCTGTGACCCTTTAATATAGTTCCTCATGATGTGGCGACCCCAGACATAAAATTATTTTTATTGCTGTTTTATAACTGTAGTGTTTGCTACTGTTATGAATCATAGTGTAAAATATTTTGGAGCTAGAGGTTTGCCAAAGGGGTCGTGACCTACAGGTTGAGAACCACTGCCCTAGAGCCACCCCAGTCAGCCCTGTAGGGTTGCACCCTTGCGTCACTCTATCCTCAAGTTCACGGTCTACCACCACAGCGATAGGACACCCTGCTCCTCCACATGAGGCACATTCTTCCTCAGAGCCTTTGTTCTGATGGTTGATGGAAACTTTGCAATGGTCTCTTCTCGTGTGTGGATGCTGACCTGGTCCTGAGACGGTGAACAGATGGGGTGGAGCAGTCCAACATTAAATCTGCCCTCTGTGGTCCAGGGCCATGTGTTCAAAGCTCACTGGGTACCATGGCTACAGTGTCAGCCCCACACAAAGCCCTGGGCATGCTTGGGACAGCCAGCTGGTCAAAAAGAATAGTCCCACCAGGTGTGGTGGCTCATGCCTGTGATCCCAGCACTCTAGAAGCAGAAGCAGGAGGATTGTTGAAAGTTTGAGGCTAGTCTGTACTACACAGTGAGTTCCAGGCCAGCCTGAACTACATGTGGAGAGCTTATCCTTTTTAAAAAGTTAAAAAAGAAAAGAAAAGCTATTCTTTCTGCAGACTCACGCCCACGTCTCTGCCCCACTGACACCGAAGACAGTGGCACTCTTTCCCGTTGAGACTCCGGTGTCACCCTCGACTGCACTGCAGCTGACTGTGCCCCAGGCCCTTCTGTGGAACACAAAGTGAGGTCACGCAGCAAGCATACGTGGAGTCATGATTCCAGACATGGCCCCTTGTGTTCTTTATCCACTACGCAAGCATTTAAAATGTCCTCTGCTAGGAACTGTGCTTTTTAAGTTATATTTCTTTGCTTATTTGTGTGTATGCACGCACACTTGCACATAGTGAGTGGGTGGAGTTCAAGGCACAGCTTCCTAGCTGTCTGTTCTCTGCTTCTACCGCGGAGTCCTCGGGATGAACTCAGGCCCGCAAACGCGAGCAAGAGCCTTTTTTACCTGCTGAGACATTTACCAGGCCCAGGGGAAATGCACTCTACATGAAGTTCACAATGTTGGGTATGAAAACTGGTTTAATTTTTTCACTACAAAGTGAAAAATTTACCATAGAAAACTCAGGTGTCTAGACATGTCTGGCAGCTAGAACATGTGAATTTAGTTTGCTTCCTCCCAGATATCACTGTCTTAGTTATGGTTACTGTTGCTGTGATAAACACCATGACCAAAACAACCTGGGGAGGACAGGGTTTATCTGGCTCACACTTCAGCATTGCTGTTCATCACTGGAGGAAGTCAGGACAGGAACTCAAACGGCAAAAACTTGGAGTCAGAAGCTGATGCAGGGCCGTAGAGTGGTGCTGCTTACTGGCTCACTTCCCTTGACTTGCTCAGCCTGCTTCATAAAGAGCCCACGATCACCAGCCTGAGGACAGCACCACCTACCATGGGCTGGACCCTCCCACATCAATCACTAGTTAAGAAAATGCTTTCTGGTTGGATCTAACAGAGGCGTTTTCTCAACTGAGGTTCTCTCCTTTCAGATATTCTAGCTCGTGTCAACTTGACATAAACTAGCCAGTAAAACCACCGACTTAGTCAGGGTCTCCACTACTGTGAAGAGCCATGACCACGGCAACTCTTACAGAGGAAGACATTTGATCGGGACTGGTTTACAGCTGTAGAGGTTTATAGTTCATTATCATGGCGGCATGCCAGCAGACATGGTGCTGGAGAAGGAACTAAGAGTTCTGCATCCAGATTGGGAGGTAGCAGGAAGAGAAGGCTCCACTGGGCCTGACTTGAACATCTGAGACCTTAAAGCCTTCCCCCAGATACTCAGTTCCTCCAACAACAGCTTACCTACTCCAATAAGGCTAATAGTGCCATTCCCTATGAGCCTATGGGGGCATTTTCTTTCAAACCATCGCAATCACTAAGCTTTTTTATTTTCTTTAGCAGTACTGGAGATGGAACCCAGAACCCTGTGCATGCTGGGCAAGTGTTAACCACTGAATCATGCCCTCAGTGCCTCAATGGGGGATCTTAGGTAGATACTCTACTACTGAGCCACACCCCAGCCCCTCACTGGGGGATTCTAGGCTGGTGCTCTACCACTGAGCGACACTCCAGCCCCTCACTGGGGGATTCTAGGCTGGTGCTCTACCACTGAGCCACACCCCAGCCCCTCACTGGGGGGTTCTAGGCAGGGACTCTACCACTGAACTGTGCCTCCACCCCGCAAAGAGATTTTGGTAAGTACAGCCCTTAGATGAAGTGGCCTGGGGTGAACCTACCCTTTTTCAAAGAGCAGCTTGCATAACCTGATGAAATTCAAAGTCATTTAGTTGAAGGTCTAGAAAACCATTGGAGGGACCTGGAGGGACAGGGGAATAGAGCTGTAGTATGGAACCATAAAGAGTTGAATGGGAGGTCTGCCCGCTGGACTCACACACACAACTAAAAAGCCTCCTGCTCATAAAGGAAAACAATGGTCTGGGCTGTAATTCAGTGGTAAAATGCTTGCGTGGTTCATGCAAGACCTGGGCCTTTGTTCGAGGTCCTTGATCATCAGCTGCTTTGTGTGGACAAAGTCTGTCATGGTCATTCTGCATGTGAGAGTCTGCAGAGCTGGGAGCAAGCCTTGGGAACAAGCACCCCAGCTGACCCTTGTCCTCTGTTGAGCTGGAACAGAGTTCATGCTTTGGGCTCCTGGGACTCAGCTCATAAAGAGCCCTCATTGGTGGTTCGAGAGGCCTCTGGGTGGTCACTGTTTATTGTGTTGGCTCCAGACTGTTCTCGGGGCTGGTCACAAGGGTATTTCTTTGAGAAAAGCTGAACTGTGCATTTCAGATTTGTTCAACGTGTGTGTGTGTGTGTGTGTGTGTGTGTGTGTGTGTGTGCGTGTGTAGGTCACAGGACAGCCAGCCTTGAATGTCATTCCTCAGGTGCATTTTTCACCTTTTGTTTGAGACAGGGTGTCTTCTTGGCCTAGCACTTTGCCAGGTAGGCTAGGCTAGCTGGCTAGTGAGCTCCAGTGATCAGCCTCGTCACTCCAAAAGCTGGGACTCTGTGCACCACACCTAATTTTCCATGGGTTCTGTTGATCCAGCTCAGGCCCTCATGCTTGAGAGGCAAACACTTGAGCTGGGGGTGGGGCATCTCCCCACTCGAAGGCCCGTGCGATGTCTGAGTAGGGCTATATGCAGAAAGGAAGCAGCTCTGACTCCCTGGACTCTCAGCTGCTCCTGTCTGCATGGCTAGATGCTTGTCCATCCCACATGGAGTCCTGGAGGTCCACTGTGAAGACAACTAGTCCAGGCACCTGGTGGAACCTCTGTGAGGTGGAGGGCCACTGGGCTGTGACAGGGAGGGCGGGCTGTGACAGGGAGGGTGGGCTGTGACAGGGAGGGTGGGCTGTGACAGGGAGGGTGGGCTGTGACGGAGGGTGAGCTGTGACGGAGGGCGGGCTGTGACGGGGAGGGTGGGCTGTGATGGGGAGGGTGGGCTGTGACGGGGAGGGTGGGCTGTGACAGGGAGGGTGGGCTGTGACGGGGAGGGCGGGCTGTGATGGGGAGGGCGGGCTGTGACAGGGAGGGTGGGCTGTGACAGGGAGGGCGGGCTGTGACAGGGAGGGTGGGCTGTGACAGGGAGGGTGGGCTGTGACAGGGAGGGTGGGCTGTGGCAGGGAGGGTGGGCTGTGGCAGGGAGGGTGGGCTGTGACGGAGGGTGGGCTGTGGCAGGGAGGGTGGGCTGTGACAGGGAGGGTGGGCTGTGGCAGGGAGGGTGGGCTGTGACAGGGAGGGTGGGCTGTGGCAGGGAGGGTGGGCTGTGACAAGTGACAGGCTTGTTCTGCCAAGAGCCAGTAGCAGGTATCTTAGTCTTGCTCTCCACACAGGAATATGGAGTCCATCCATATTCTTCATGGTCCTTGCTTCTGAACCCTCTAAAAGAAAACATCCTTAGCCCGAGGGCTTTATTCAAATAGGTCTCAGACTAGCCAGCAAAAAGCAACTGCAAAGGAAAAAAGATTATTTTTATCCTCGTGAGAGGAAGGGAAGAAATAGTGTTCATAAATAATAGTGTGTCTGTAAATAAGGTAGCAAGGAGATTTCTTGGGCCAGGCACAGTGACACACACTTTGTAATTCCTATACTCTGGAGGCTGAGGCGGGGAGGTCATGAGTTCAAGGTCGGCCTTAGCTTCACAAAGGGACCCTGTCCTTTTAAAACTGTTTAGTAAAGACTCCTTTTTTTCCCCATATGTGTGTCTGTATTGATGAATGAATGCATGCCGTGTGTGCAGGTTCCCACAGAGGAGCGTGCTGGTCCTCTGGAACTGGCATTACTGCCGGTTGTTAGTCGTCTGATGTGGGTACTGGGAACCGAACTTGGATCCTCTGGAAGAGCAGCAAGCACAATTAGCTGCTGAGGCATCTCTCCCAACCCGTTAACTTTTCTTAAATTACATTAATATACTACATGATTATTTATTGTGTGTGAGTATGTGTATAAGCAAGCATACATTTGGAGGTCAGAGGACAACTTGCAGGAGTTGGTTCTCTCCCTCTACCGTATGGATCTTGGAACTTCCACTCAGGGCTTGAGGTGACAGGCATCTTTACTGGCTGAGCCGTTAGCTGGTTTAGAACCCTGTCTGAATAAACAAAACCAAGCAAGAATGCTTATAAGTTAAAACTGCAGGAGCAGAGCGAAAAGGCCCAGTGGCAGGGTAGGAAGTTAAGAGCGAAGGAAATCTTCCCAAAGTGGCTGCCCAAATACCAGAGAGCAGAACCCAGAGGGAGGAGCAGGGAAGATGTGATTCATGGCTGGTTCCTCCCTGACAACCTGGGGACAAACCACCGGAGTGGGAGGAAGACCTCAAAAAGAAACAGCCCTTCCCCCTGTGAGTCTTGGGCTTGAGGGGTGTGTGGAGGGGCTCCCAGCAAGAGTGTGGCCCTGGAGTCAGTTCCTGTCCCTCCGCCAACAGCCCTGCCGCTCTGGCTGTCCCTGGGGCATAGACTTTGGATGGCCACAACCCAGGCCTGTGACTGTTGGCAGGAAAATCAAGCCATGGTGAGAGAGGAAGAAAAGACAGGAAAACTAAAGCCAAAGCAGCAGACTGAGGCAGAGAGAATGGTGGTGGTGGGGGTCTCAGGCTGACTCTACCCCGACCCTGAGGGACCACCCAGAACTTTGGCACCATGAACCACCCCACTCTCCCCCAGAGCAGAATAATACAAGATGATAGGACTCTGAGAAGGGAAACTTTTTATTTTTTATTTTTATTTATTTATTTTTTTGAGACAGGGTTTCTCTGTGTAGCCCTGGCTGTCCTGGAACCCATTATGTAGACCAGCTTGCCTTGAACTCAGAGGTCCTCCTGCCCCTGCCTCCTGAGTGCCACCACCACCCCTCTTGGGCTGAGAGACTTCTGGAGAGCCACCAGGAAGTCTGAAGTCCGCCTCTATATTCTGCAGCCCAAGACGCCTGGCCTGGAATTCAGGGCCAGCTGTGCTGCCTGTGAAAGAGGAGGAACTTTCAGATCAAGGTTGTGGTCCACAGGACCTTTGTCATGAGGCCATAGAGGACTTGTGCCATTGTAGAAAAAAAGGGATGAGCACCAGGCTGGAGAAGGAGAAAGGAGGGTGACGAGGGAGCCAGGGGACTGCCAGGTGTCTGGCCTGGCTTTGTTAGAGGACCACCAGGGCTTACACATTTCTGGTTTGGTTTCGTTATTGTTAGCCTCGACGGGCTTCAGACTTCTTACGTAGCCCAGGCTGGGCTTGAACTCCTGACACTCCACTGCCACCTCCTGAGGGTGCTGGAATTCCAAGTGGGCACCACTATACCGGGCTGTCCCTTTGTTCTTACCCTGAGCGCGGTCAGCTCTCCCTGCGCCTCGATGACGCTGTTTGTCCTTTACAGGGTCTACATGCTTCCTTCCCGCTCCCTCGCTCCTTTCCATCCATTCTCCTGGGTTTCTTGAGCCAGGGTCTTACTTTGTAGCGAGGCCAGCCTCTCCACTGTGGATGAGGTGGTCAGTGTGGTGTCTTCTGCTCCATCCTCTCACTGACCTCCCTGCTGTCTGCATTGCCCCCCAACCCCTACCCCTCGCCTCTGGAATGAAAAGACCAGGGGGAGGGGCTAGAACCCTGCCAGAGGAGGAACTCCTGTGGGTAAGGGACTGCCTCATGCACCTGGAGGTCTTTGACCAGAGCTTCTTGTCCCCAGATGAGCTGGGCCACCCTGCGGGCCACATTCCCTGCCCTGAGCCCTGCTCAGCTGCACCGGCTACTGACTCAATACCAGCTGGCCTCTGCCATGGGCCCTATGAGCGCCTGGGAGCCGGGAGCCCAAGACAGCCCCGAAGCCTTCCAGTCAGGTGAGCCTTCCCAGCGGCCAAGCCTTGGGCTGTGGTGGTGGTGGTGGGGACAACTCCCAAACTCAGGAAGCACAGAGCAGCTCACTGAGGTGGGGACACAAGGGCCCCTACAACATGGCACCTCCCCCCAGGATCCTACTGTGCCCCCATCTCAGAGTCAATGTCCCTTTGCTCTTAGGACTTAGGACTGGGGCCCAGCTGGCACCCAGCTGATCAGGAAATGAACAGCAGGGTGGGGTTTCAAAACCTTCTGCAGACATTCCTCAGCTCTGAGTACACGCGCTGTTCACGCATGTATGCAGCAGAGGTATATACATGCATGTGTGTGCACATTTCCCTTTGTAAGTTACACACGTCTTCCTTCATAAGCATGCATTTACAGTGTGCCAACACAAAGAAAAGTGCAGGCTGACCAACGTTAGGCTTCCCACCATCTTCCTATCACCTGCCACACTGGCTGGCCTGGGCCCAGAGGATGCCTTCCAATTTACTAACTGGTATTAGAACACTCCCCCAACACCACGCACCAGACTCTGTGCTGGGAGCTCAGAGCTGGCATCACAGAAAGGTTCCTGCCTCCATCCTCATCCAGGGCCTGCACACACTAACATGCCAGTGTCCATATGTATGTGTCCTAGGGATGCCTGGGCGTGTGGGGGTGGTCTGCTCAGGCTAGAGCCTAGTCAGGATCCAGAGAGACTGTGCCAGGCTCATCCTGCTGAGGTCTTGCTGTCTTACGGCCTCAGTGGGTGGGTGAGGATCTAGGAGGGAGGGAGGGAGGGAGGAAGGGAGGGAGGGAGGGAGGGAAGAAGGGAGGGAAGGAAGGGAGGAAGGCCAGGTCCCAGCATCTGCACTCGTTCCACTGCAGAGGACGTCTTGGAGTCCTATGAAAACCCGCCACCCATCGTTCTGCCAAGCCAGGGCTTCCAGGTGGACCTGGAGGCCGACTGCCTGGAGGACAGCACCTACCAGCACCTGCTCTACATCCGCCACTTCCTGTGGGGACTGCGGGGCCAAGGCAGCCCTGACGGTGGGCCTGCCCAGTCCGAGGGCATCGAGGTAGAGTGGGGCAGAGATGTTGGTGAGGAGGGACTGGGTCACTCAGAGCACCCTGAGACTTGCAGCTGTCAGCAGAAGCAGGTACAGTTGTCTAGAGTGGGTTGGGGGATGCAGCAGGCGTGACCGCGAGATCTTAGGGCTCCATTTGAGGAGAAGGTTTGCAAACGTCCTCACCCACTCTTCATGCCTGGCATGGTCTGACTGAACCTGTATCCTCTGGGGTGGCTTGTCTGTGCCTCTTCTGAGGTTCTCTGGGTTCTGCCCCCTTCTCTTGGGTTCACCTTTTGCCCACCTCTCTTCCCAGGGCCTGTACCACACCATTCCTGAGGGGCATCCAGAAGGCCCTGGCTGCCCCCTGGCTAACAGGGACTCAGGCAGAGGTGCTGTCGAAACTGCCCCTGCCCATTCTCTTCCTGTCACTGGAGCTCCCTGGGCACAGGGCCCCCCTGGAAGACAGACTACCCGAGGGGACCGCAGGGGCTCCCAGGCTGGCTCTCTGCACACTGACTCCTCCTGCCTGCTCACTCCTCCCAGCACACCGCTGGGCCTGGAGCCTGGAGGCCCCACCTGGCCAGAGACCAGTGGCCACCGTGGAAAAGCACTCCTCGAGGGGCAGAGGAATGGGCCAGGTGGCCCTCCTGGTGTGGTTCTAGAAGGTGAGGCCTGGCCTGCTCGGGACTGGGTAGCAAACCCTGCTTGGGGCTCCTTGGGCTGTCCTGTAAGTGCTGATCAACAAACTCCTTAGTGCCTGATGAGAGACAGTCTGGGCATGTGTGCACGCGTGCACTTAGGATTGAGCACATACCAATGTGCATGTGTGCACAGTGGGGCCCTCCTGGCCCCAGGAGGACTCTTATCATTGTGTCCTGATTCTCCGCCAAGTCTGAAGACTCTCACAGTGGGCACTCAGTGGAGCAGGACAAGGCCAGCTGCCTGCTCAGGTTCTGGGGCTGGGATTCAGAACTGTTAGGTCAGGCCCTATCCTGAGATCCCCACTCAGACACAAGCTCTGTTGACAGAGAGGGACAGGGCCTCAGGGTGGGCCAGTTAGTCTGGGTTCTGAAGCAGGGTCTGGATGCAGTGGGGGCCTCGGAGGATAGACTTGCAGTTGCATCCTGGTGAAGAGACGGGAGTGGGTAAGACAGTGAAGAGGCGGTAGGAGGCCGGGTTGCCATGTGCTTTGGGTCCATGACCTCGGGAACACGTCCTGTTGAGTGGGCCTGTCCCTTCCCTGGGCTTGCTGTCATGTTTGTCCAGCTGGTATCTTCCGTGGGCTCCAGCAGCACTTGCTGTGCTCTGGCATGTGGGACATCTCTGCCCTCCCAGAGGTCCCCTGTGTCCTGACTTTGGGAGTGAGTGCTGGCCTCCAAGCCCACTGACTCCTTATCCCCCCTCCCCCGCCCACCCAGGAGACACTGTTGAGGCTGCTGCTGAAGCTCCTGCTGAGGCCTCCAGCCCCAGCTCCAGCGCAGAGGACTTCTGCTATGTGTTCATGGTGGAGCTCGAGCGAGGCCCCTCAGGGCTGGGGATGGGCCTGATTGATGGGATGGTGAGGAGCCCTGACCCTTAGCCCTCTCCTCCTGTTCTTGTACCATAGTCAGGGCCAGTGAGAAATGCCTGTTCTGTTTCATGGGCCTGCCTTTGGGAGCACTGGTGAGGCCCAGTGCTTCCCTGTGGGGCACACAGGGATCATGATTTGTGACCTGGCTGTCTCCAGGCATGTTCACAGGGAGGGGTGTGTGGTACAGGGTCTTTGCTGGGGAGAGCATGTGTCAGCACCAGAGGCATCCTGAGACCCCTGCTTCTTCCCAGCACACACCTCTGGGGACCCCGGGACTCTACATACAGACCCTGCTTCCCGGGAGCCCTGCAGCATCTGACGGGCGGTTGTCACTGGGAGACCGAATCCTGGAAGTGAACGGCAGCAGCCTGATGGGTGTGAGCTACATGAGGTACGTGCCATACCTGGCCTGCAACATAGAACTCACAGAGCGTTGTGTGGGGGTGTACCTGCAAGCCAGTCCTGCATTCTGAGGTGGGGAGAGGCAGAGGCCATGGCTGCTGCTGGCTCTTCTGCACCATCTCCACCTCTCGATTTCAGGGCGGTAGATCTGATTCGACATGGAGGCAAGAAGATGCAATTTCTGGTGGCCAAGTCTGATGTGGAAACAGCCAAGAAAATCCGCTTTCGCAAGCCTCCTTCCTGATAGACCAAAGAACCTTTGCCCCCGCACCTGCTTCCCGTATCCTCACCAGGTGCCATCGACACTCACCCACTGCCCACCCCTAAGCCCCGCACTCCCCAGTCCAGCCATTCCTGGGTTTTAAAGTTGACTGAGTCCCTATGTTGTGGCCTCACGTTGAGGACACGTGTTGATAGTATTGTACATCTTAGTGTGTATTTATTTATATGACAGATGACACTAAGTTGTGACATTTCCTACAGAGCTTTTATGTTTAAAGACTTTAATGGAGAATTGAGATTCAATAAACTATGTTTCATATTCTTACAGTGGGGATGCAGGATCTGCACTGTGGTACAGGACACATGGGCCACACTGAGGGAAGTCATTGGTTTTTGTGACCACCTTCCAGCCAACATAGGAGAAGCCTTGAGTGGGCCTAATAGAGATTGTGGTGGATATAGTTCCCCACTGCTTCTGGTTCTGGGGGTTAGACCCAGGGTTCTTGGTGTGTTAGGTAGGCAGTCACTGGGGGATTCTAGGCAGGGGCTCTACCACTGAGCCACACCCCAGCCCCTCACTGGGGGATTCTAGGCAGGGGCTCTACCACTGAGCCACACCCCAGCCCCTCACTGGGGGATTCTAGGCAGGGGCTCTACCACTGAGCCACACCCCAGCCCCTCACTGGGGGATTCTAGGCAGGGGCTCTACCACTGAGCCACACCCCAGCCCCTCACTGGGGGATTCTAGGCAGGGGCTCTACCACTGAGCCACACCCCAGCCCCTCACTGGGGGATTCTAGGCAGGGGCTCTACCACTGAGCCACACCCCAGCCCCTCACTGGGGGATTCTAGGCAGGGGCTCTACCACTGAGCCACACCCCAGCCCCTCACTGGGGGATTCTAGGCAGGGGCTCTACCACTGAGCCACACCCCAGCCCCTCACTGGGGGATTCTAGGCAGGGGCTCTACCACTGAGCCACACCCCAGCCCCTCACTGGGGGATTCTAGGCAGGTGCTCTACCACTGAGCCACACCCCAGCCCTTCACTGGGGGATTCTAGCTACCCCTGAGCTACAACCCTCAGCCCCTCTTTTTATATTTTGTTTTGCAACACTCTCACTGAGTTGCCCAGGTTGGCCTTGCTCCATAGCCCAAGCACTGTGAGCTGTCTACCATCCTGCCTCAGCCTCCTCAACAACTGAAATTACAGGCCTGCTCTCCTGAACTAGGCTATGAATGGGGTTGACTGACCACCCTCTAACCCAGGATTGCAGCTCCTTTGCATCCAGAACACAAGAAACACAAGCCAGTGTGGTATGGTCTTTTGGTCCTTTCTTTGAGACTCTGCCTGGGCTGGTGTAGAACTTACTGTGGAGGAGGTAGTACAGAGTGGCTCCCAGACCTCTGAAGTCTTGCTTCAGCCACCAAGCAGGATCCCCAGGCCTGTCCCCATCATTTTAAATCACATTGCTTAGTATCTCTCCAAAGAAAGGGATCTGGAGGCCTGGAGGATAGATGAGTGAACCAACCTATTCTTGGGCCCAAGCCAGGCTTGAGCCTGCTCTCCTTGCTCAGATGGCCTCCACTGGTCCCCACTTGTCACTGATCACCAAGGCAGGATGTTGAACTCTGAGCTGGGGCCCAGGACTTTCCTCCCCAGCCCACGTCCCTTTACACTGTTGGGAAGCCAGCCAGGGTCTGGGCATGCTGTGTTCGCAGCTGGCACCTGCCCACACTGGGTGTCAACAAACTTGGCCGAGTACTGGACACCTTCAGCGGGGTCAGTAGCTCTACCCATGTCTTCAGTGTGCAAAAAGCTAGTGGAAGAACTTGGTCAAGTCTTCATCTTTTAAGAGTTTGGGAAGTGTGTGTGTGCGTGCGCTGCGTGCACATGCACAGCACCTGTGTTGAGGTAAGGGGACAACCTGAGGAACAGCCCTCACTGCCCCCTTGTTTCAGACTGGGTCTCTCTTTGCACCTGGTATGCACCAGGCTGGTTGACCCGAGTGCCTCCAGGATTCTCTCTCCTCCCATCTAGCTGTAGTAGCATGAGGAGAAGACACGAGCTACTATAGCCGGCTTTGTGTAGGTTCTGGGGATTCAAACTGGGGCCCGCATGCTTGTGTTGCAGCTCTCTCCAGCCCGAGGCCCGAGCCAGCTGCAAACACCCCTCACCGGAAAGGGACCTTTGTGGAGGGCAGCCCATGTAGCGGGATCCTCTGTTGGCCCTGTTACTTGCTCCAATGCTTCTCCATGCTGCCTCTCCTGATTGCCACCAAGAGCTGCAGTGCATCTGCTGCAGGGCCTTTCTACTGCTGCTATCGCTACATGTTTCCACCCTGCTTGGGCAGGCAGCCATAACTCGATGATGCCCCAGATGCTGGATAAAGATTTCAAAAAGATTTTACGTTTTTATTGATTTATTTTATGTGCATGGAATGAAGTACGCATGTATGCATGGTGTGCATGTGGCGGTCAGAGGACAACTATGGGAGTCAGTTCTCACCACCACGTAGGTCCCAGGACTTCAACTCAGGTCAGCAGGCTCAGCACAGGAGCCTTTACCTGCTGAGTCGTCATCTTTCTGGCCCCCAAATCTTTTTATTCAAGATTTTTAAAAAATTATGTATGTGTGTGCTTGTGTGCGTTTCTGTGTACCGTGCACATTTAGGAGCCCTTTGAGACTAGAAGAAGGTGCCAGATTCATAACTGGAGTTCCATGCAGTTGTGAGTTGCCATGTGGGTGCTGGGAACCAAACCCACGTCCTCTGCAAGAGCAATAAGCACTTGAACCATTGAGGATGAATAACACGAAGGACACAACAGGACTTCTAGACACAACAGGTCTGACACATTAACTCACAGAGACTGGAAGCATGCATAGGGCCTGTACAGATCCAGACCAGACAGGGCTATCTCCAATTAACAACCATTCACAAAAGAAAAATTAGCTTCTCCAAGAAAGCTTCATTGGGTATACAACCCACACTTCAGATGGCTAACACAAACTCACAGGTACTTTAAGATTTTTTGTCTCATACTGCTTTCTTTGGGCTCCTCCCCTTACTGGTGTGTGGGTGTGTGCACACATATGCATATTTCTCTTGGCCTTTTTATATGTCTTTTATCCTTTTTTTTCTTCTAAGACAGGGTCCTCTGAGTAGTCCTGGAACTCTCTGTAGACCAGGCTAGCCTAGAACTCAGAGATCCACCTGCCTCTGCCTCCCGAGTGCTGGGATTAAAGGTGTGCACCACCACTACCTGGCTCTGTTTGGTTTCTTAAGGGAGAAAGATGTGGACTTAGAAAGGTAGGGAGGTGGGGGGATCTGGGAGGAGATAAGGGAAGGGGAACCGATCAGAATAAATTGAGTGAAAATAACTATTTTCAATTAAGAAATATTTTTACCAAAGGTGGTTTGATGAGACGGCTTAGCAGGTAAGAGTACTTGCTGCGAGCCCGACAACATGAGAACAATCCCTAGGACAGAACTGACTCAAAAGCCATCCTCTGACCGCCTCACGTGCTCTGCGACATACAGGCACACGTGCACAATCACGTCACACACACGACTTATGTGTGCATGTGTCTAGTCAGGTATTCATGTGAAATAAGGATCACAACAGTGCTAAAAGCAGGTGTGACTGCGAAAGCTTCACAGGCCCCATGAGAGCCTGGGAGCTGGGCACCAGGCAGCCCTGCCCTCTAGCCACGATAAGGTGGGAAAAGCCACTGAGCATGTGTGACCCTCACCCCAAGTGGCTTGCCTCTGAGAGTAGCCAGGGCAGCCCCTGCCATCTGAGTGGGCACTTAGCTTTGGCTGGTGCCCACCAGGAAAAAGGCAACGTGTTTTCAGACCTCTGCCCTTGTTCACGCTGGCAAAGCTTTATCAACTCTACATGCAGTGGAGTCAGCTGAATTTCACTCATGACTATGAAGGATGCCAGTGTTCAGAGCTGGAGAGATGGTTTGGTGGTTAAGAGCACTGGCTGCTCTTCTACAGGACATGTGTTCCATTTCCAGCACCCACACGGTGCCTTACGACTCTGTAACACCAGTTCCAGGGGGTCTGGTGCTCTTTGACCTCTGCATGCAATGCATGCACATGGTGCACTGACAAACATGCAGGCAAAGCACCTGTGCTCCTGACTTCCTCTGCTCCTGCTCTAGGGGTGGCTGCCCTCACAGGCAACAGGTGGCACCAAACAGACACTGTGGGTCACTCTCTGGGTACATGGGCCCAGCCCCAGCTCAGGGAGGAGCGTTGGTCAGGGCACAGCAGGTCTAGTGACAAGCAGAGGTTTCCCTGAACATGAACCTGGATATAAGGTCCACACAGGCTGCATTATCCCTGTGGCCTGGATGGGAGCACCCCATGTTGTCACAGACCTCAGCTGCTGTCTTAAGCCTTACTTTTCTTAGACAGGGTTTCTCTGTAGCTTTTTTGGTTCCTGTCCTGGAACTAGCTCTTGTAGACCAGGCTGGCCTCAAACTCAGAGATCCGCCTGCCTCTGCCTCCCGAGTGCTGGGATTAAAGGCTTGCGCCACCAAAGCCTTACTTTTCTTAGAGAGCTCTGACCTCACACAGGGATAACATAATGCAAAGCCCTGATGCAGAAAGCGAAGGGTGGGGCTGTGGGTAGGGTCAAAGGCTTGCCCAGTGATAGACTAAAAGCAACGGCGCCTCCTAGTGGCCATGTACTGACAGTACTTGAGCAGTTCCAGCTATGATGTTCTCTAGAGCAGCCCAACCCAGGGCTCGAAGAAACTGCAAAAAGACTCAGGCAGAACCCTGCAGCCCTGAGCACCAGCATGAAACCTGGGCACTTCTGCACAGGGCTGCGGGAGCACGTAGGAGCCCTCCGTACCTCCCCACATCCTTCAACTACGAAGCAGCATAAACAGGCAACACCGACTGCAGGTGTACCCTGGAGACACGGCATCCTCATGAGTACCCGAATTTATTTGGCTTTTAAAATGTCTCGTGTGTGCAAGACATAACAAACACATCTTCTGGGAGTTGGTTCTTGTTCTCCTGCTGCTCTGCGTACCCCAGGCTAGCAGGCCTGTGAGCTTTGGACTGATGCAGTTTCTGCGGGTGTGCACACACCAGGCACCTGGCTCTCCACCTGGGATCCAGGGGTCAAACGTGGGTATCAGGCTTCTATGACAAAGCCTTTAATGTGCTGAGTCGTCTTCCAGGCCCAATTTCTTCTGTAGTCCAGGCAGCCCTCTGAGTTACTGCATACCCAGGGGTGAGCTTGAACTTCTGACTCCGCTGCCTCCACCTCCCAAGTGCTGGGACTGCAGGTGTGCCCTACAATGCTTGGGTCATGCTGGACTTTGTGCACGGAGGACACACTCCACTTGCTGAGCTACAGCCTCATCTCCTGGTATTGTCACATCCAAGACACCAGAGCTAAACATGAGGACCAGGGATTTCCTGCACGAGAACCGGCCACACAGGACAGGGTGGGAAGGGCCCAGGCTCCAGGCCATGCTCAGGCTCTGGTTATCTCCCAGTCTGAGGACGGCAGAGAGATCTTGGCTGTACACAGCACTTAAAGGTTTATTTGGGGAAAGGCAAGATGGTTCAGTAGGCAAAGTGCTTGTCACCGAGCCTCACAACCAGCCAGGACCCACACGAAGGAGAGACTGAGTCACCAAAGCTGTCTCCTGATATCCACATGTGTGTTGTGGTGTGTGCATAGCACCTACACATAAGCACTAAAATTCTTTGTGTGTGTGTGTGTGTGTGTGTGTGTGTGGTGTGAGTGCTTTGGTTTCTGTGTAGCCCTGGCTGGCCTCAGCTCCAGAGTGCTGGGATAGAAGGCATGCGCCACCCCTGCCCAGCATAAGCACCTTATTATTGGTCCTGGACTGCTCCCGCCCCAACTCTAGGAACAAGTTAACAGCAGTGAGAAGCCAGGCCGCTTCTGCTCAGCCTAGGGAAAAGCGCTCAGCCATCTATCACATGTTCAACGCTGAGTGTGACCAGCCACCGGGACAAGGCTGGATGACGCATCCCCAGGAACTAGTGACCCCATCTTCAGGGCCATGTCCACCTTCCTCCCCACTCTCCTCCAGTCGCCCCAGCTTGCAGCTCAACTCAAGTATCAGGCTGGCTGCCCGGGCTCTTAAACTGTAGTCAATGTTCAAGTGGTGACTGTCCCTTCTTCAACCTGGCAAAAGGCCAGCCTCCTTCTCCACCAGCTGGCTGACGGTGCGCAGGGCTAGAGGCAGGGCTGTGTTGGTGTCTCGGTGGTAGCGAGGCTGGCACACGCCTGCAGTGGGTGTGAACACAAACTGGGCCACACTGGGCATCTTCAGTAGAGTCAGTAGCTCTGTGGCCCGGGTACGGATGGCTTCTGCATCCTCCTCACTGTGCACGGAGCTGGTGGCTGGGTTCTGGGCCAGGGTCCGAATTTTTGACAGGAACAATGACACCCTGGGGAAGAGAGGGGCTCAGCTATTTAACTGCCAAGGACAGCCCCCTAACACACCCAGATGGCTGCCCTCATGGGCTCCTACTCTGCACTCCCCAGCTGGATACCTTGGGATCAGGTCTTGGCTCCGGGAGGCCAGCTTGGTCAGCGTGGTCATGAGTACAGTGACCACCTGTGGGGGACAGCAGGGCAGGTCAGCCGAGGGGCGGGACTGGGTGACTTCAAACAGCAGGGCCTCCAGTGCTTCAAAGAACTTGTTGATCTGCTCCACTGTGCATCTCTTGTCGCAGGTCACCGACAGGTACTCACCAATGGCCCATACCTAAGCCCAGAACAGAGGCTTAGCACACAACAGGGCTTCCTGTCCAATGGTGGGAGGGTGGGCATGTGCTTACCACACAGGTGAACATGCTGGCTCGGCTGCAGATGCTGCTCACGCTCCCCACAAATTCCAGAAGCTCTCGTGACAGCTCCACCACCAATGATGGCTTCAGCTTGCATAGCACCACAAGCTGGGAGCTCAGCACCCTGCCAGGAGAGAGAAAACCCTGTGAGGCTGCGTGCTCAGGGCAGATCTGAGCCCGGCCAATCTGATGGGAAAGAGCCAGAAGCACCTGGTGGAAGTCAGGGAGATAAGAACTGTCACCTGTTGAGTCACTCTACTGGGGACATGACTGTCTCAAATCCAGGCTACTGGAGAGAGTGAGGTAGAAGGAATGCTGTGAGTTCTAGGACAGCTGCACTGGAGTGAGTCCTGTCATAAAACTGAGGAGGAGAGCCCCTGCCTAGAATCCCCAGTGAGGGGCTGGGGTGTGGCTCAGTGGTAGAGCCCCTGCCTAGGATCCCCCAGTGAGGGGCTGGGGTGTGGCTCAGTGGTAGAGCACCTGCCTAGAATCCCCCAGTGAGGGGCTGGGGTGTGGCTCAGTGGTAGAGCCCCTGCCTAGAATCCCCAGTGAGGGGCTGGGGTGTGGCTCAGTGGTAGAGCACTTATCTAGGGTTAAGGTGGCCTTAGGTTTAATTCCCAGGATGGGTGCACATCTACATGAGAATAAACGACCTAAAGCAGTGTCTCTCAACCCGAGGGTCATGACCTTTTGAGCTGGCATATTAGAAATCCTGCATATCAGATATTTACAATTAGGATTCATAAGAATAGCAAAATTACAGTTATATAGTAGCAATGAAAATAATTTTATGGTTGGGAGGTCACCACAATATGAGGAAATGTCACAGTATTAGGAAGGTTGAGAACCACTGCCCTAAAGGAAAGGGACCTTGGTGGACAGAAATCTCTGCCATAGAGACGTAAGCCCACCATTCAAAGGACACAGAGTCTCAGAGGAGGACAGCACCAGAATGTTATGAATGGGAGGCGAGCTGCACCTGGGGAGGAACTGGCGGGACAGGAGAGTGCTCAGACTCCTAGCTGTGCACAGGACAGGGGGCGCAGAGGTGTGTGTACCGCAGCACTGGTGACCCTGCCTACCTGTGCACACTGGCCTCATACTGAGGGACCTGGTAGAGGGAGTCACTTCTGTCTAGGAGCAGCAGTGCCAGCTGGTTGATCAGGGCCCCATCAGCAAACTGGGATCAAGAACAAGAGACAGGTTCAGTCCTGGGCAGTGGCGCTATTATCTTCTACCCTCAGGGAAACATGACTTAGGGGTGAATCTCCGCATTCACTGCCTGCCTTCCCCAGCGCCTGAGAACCAGAGGAGGACCCAGAAACCCCGGCCTCCCGGCTCTGCTACTGCACTGCATCTTTCCCTCAGGACCTGCTCTGCTGCAGGGCGCGGTGGTGACACCTTTAGGCCCAGCACTTGGGAGACAGAGGCAGGAGGATCTGAGAGTCTGTGGCCGCTCTAGTTCACATGGTGAGCTCCAGGCCAGCAGTTTATACAGAGAGGCAGTGTCTCAAATATGAAAACAGAAACAAAAACAAAAGAGAAAAATCTAAGCCTTTTCCCCAAACAAAAAAATCTAAGCCTGTTCCCCGGCTAAGATTCTATGTTGTCTGAGTGACCTCAAATGGCCCCACTCTGTTCCTAGCCGCCCTCAAGGGGTTCTGAGGGCTTCCCCTCGTCCAGCCTGGGAACATGCAGTCAGGAGGAAAGCCCTGGGCTATGGGAGCTCAGGGGACTGGGCACAGGCTGTTTTGGCTCTAGCTTGCGCTGCCAGCCCGCCCCATCCTGAGGGCTGAAGGGTGAGTAGCCCTTTCCTGTCTCTCTTACCGAGACCATGGAGGGTGCTGCAAGACAAACCGCCTGTGGGGTCAAGGCCAGTGCACCACCTCTGGCCTGGGTCCTCCTGACTATGAGGTCTATAGGGGAAGGGACCTGGACAGTGGGCTCACCTGGGTCACAGCTGAGAAGAAGGCCTGAAGCAGGATGGGCACCGCCTCCGAACACTGGGTTACCCGGCCACAGCTGGCCATGGGCTTCAGCAGCTGGTGAAGCGGTGTCAATCTGGGGACAGACACAGTGGGGCTACTGAGGGCCTGCCCACTTTCCTTCCTGAGTGACCCCACAGTAGTCAGAAGCAGGGACGCTATGCCCAGCCACTGGTAGTCACTGCTCACGTGTTCCACAGGGCTCAAGCAGGCCAGGACATGCCAAGGGCCCCAGGACAGCAGAGCCAGGGACACAGCAGCAAGGGCCTGAAGGCCATTCCTGGTCCTCTCAGTCCCCAGAATATGCTAGGCCTTAGTTTCCCCTTTGTAAAGTGGACTGTCCACAGCATCAGCTGAGGGCTGGGTCAATGGGTGGAGCCCAGGCCGAGTAAGAACACAGCGTTTTCTCTGGCAGAGTCCTACATCATGTTCGGTGATTGGCCCAGGTTTCCCACCTCTCTGTGGAGCCGCTGGCCTTGGTACGAAGCAGGTGACGGAAGAGTCCCTGGAACTGTGGGTCCCGGAAGGCCTCCAGGCAGTTGGGAATCCTGAGGGAGACATCCCAAAGCGGCCTTTCCGATGGGGTCTGTGAGGACCTGAGAGGACAGAGGCTCAGCTGGGACACTACTCTCAGCACGAGTCAACCACGGTCCTATCTGGCCAGATGCCAGGGGCACCTGCTGGAGCATCGCAGGCTCTCTGGGCCGGAGAACATGGGAGACTCCCTTGCTGAGCATGAGTGCACTGAGGAGCGCTGGGGCTCAGGGGCTGCTGGGGTGGGTGGCAAAGCGAGCAGAGATACACTGTCTGTGGTCTGGAGCCTTGCAGGGGCCCTGGTGCGGGGGGATGGGAGCAGAGCGAGGAGGGCAGATCTGGTGCCTGGCTGCACGGAGGGGACAGGGCTGACCGGGGCAGAGTGGGCCCACCTGAGCTGTAGGTCCAGAGCAGCTGTTAGGCAGGGCAGGTCAAGCAGTGTGTGCAACATCTCCACGGCGGTGCCAGCATCCACCAGAGCCGGGAGGAGGACCACGAACTCGGCTGTGAGGGGAGGGCTATTCCAAGCCAGGAACTGTGGGAGGAAGAGACACAGTGGCTCAGACAGGGCAGGATCACGCTAGCTGGCCACGGCCTTGTCCAATGGCCTCCTACTGCCCACTCACACAAAGACACTCCGTTCAGACAGGGGCAGCTGGACTCAGCCCTCCCTGTACCCCCCCCCCCCCACTGCATATCTTTGGCTATGTTTTGAGGGTTTCAAAGTGAAAGTGAGCATGTGCACACGTACACACGGGTGGAAGACAAAGGACATCGCGCAGGAGCAGGGTCTCTCATTTTATCACATGGGTCCCAGGGAGGGAACCCCGACTGTGAGCAGCAAGTGTCTTTACCAGCTGCAGCTGTTTCTGGCCATACTTGCTATTCTATTTTGTCTTTTGCAGCCAATTTTGTGGCAGCAATGACAGCAGCCATTTCTGAATTACTCCTGTTTTCTTTAGAAAAAGGACCGAGTTTGGGGGCAGGGAGACGGCTCAGTCAGGAAGTGCTTGTTGCACAAACCCGAGGACCTGCACAATGCAGGGGATAGCAGTGTGCACCCACAATCCTTGGGGAGGCAGTCAGCACAGTTCCTGGGGCCGGCTGGGCATTTAGCCTGCTCACACCCAACCTCAAACAACCAGGTGGAGGGCAAGGACGTAAGGACCACAACACCCGGGTTTGTGTTTTGATCTCCACACACGTGTATCTAGACTCATATACCTGGAATACATGAACATTCAAGCGCGCACGCGGCACACACACACACACACACACACACACACACACACACACACACACACGCAGGACTGGGTCTATAAATGGTTCTAACAGGTAGACTGAGAAGTACAAGTTAAAGACACACGATGGGCTGGGGAGATGGCGCAGTCAGGAAAGCACTTGCTGTGCACACACAGGAACCTTGGTTTTATCCCTCAGAACCTGAAAATTTCCAGGCATGGTGGCGTATGCCCTGCACTGGGGAAGTAGAGACAGGGTAGCCTACTTGGAGAGGCCCCATTGTTTGAGGAACACCACCTAAGGTTGACCTCTGACCTCCACAAGCACATACATATCCCCTGCTCCCACAGATGCATCCCAGGCTCACACTGATGAACTGAATGCACATGCACCCGCTACAGTACTGTCGTGGATCAAGCAGGCACGGCTGCACACACCTGCAATTCGGCATGTAGGAAGCTCGGCTTCCGGGAGCAGAGGGATCTCAAAACTGAAGCTGGCCAGCTCCAAGTCAGCCATCCATCTCTCGTCTATGCACGACTTTAGATATTGTTTTAGGTGTATGCGTGGACTGCCTGTATATATGTAGGCACTGTGTGCATGAAGTGCCTGAAGACACAGCAAGGACACTGGGTCCCGCGGAATTAGTTACATACAGATGGTTGTGAGGCACCATGTGCTGGGAACCGAAACTGGGTCCTCCGCAAGAGCAGCCAGTGCTGCTAACCACTAAGCCATCTCTCCAGGCCCTAAGTTTTTCTTTGTGCTGTTTGTTTTTGAGACAAGGTGTCACAATGAGGCCCTGGTCGTCCTGGAACTTGCTTATGAAGACCAGGCTGGCCTTCAACTCTTAGGGATCCTCATGCCTCTGACTCCTGAGGGCTAGAATAGGGGCCGACACATCCGGCTTTGTGTGCTTTTTGAGACAGGGTGTCACATAGCCCAGGCTGTAACTGAAGCAGGCCTTGAACTCTTACTTCTGATCCCCTTGCCTCAGCCTCCCTTGTGCTGGGATTACATGTATGAAGTACCATGTCTGTATCTCATGTGGCTGTCTGAGATGGTGCTGTCTGTATGTTATGTTATATGGAGACCCCTAGTCCTAACACCTCACCCTGTGTCCCAAACGGAGATCAACTGAAAGGGGGAGAAGGCCTGGACCCACCCCCCAAAAAGTCTACACTTGCCTTGAACAGACTAGGGAAGCTCAACCTGAGGAGGCTGAGGAAGTGGGGGTCGAACTGGGCCAGGTTGCACGTGCAGAAGTGTGTGACCTCGAAGGCCAGGATTGGGCTGTAGAAGCGCTCGGACGGGAGCCTGCTGAGCAGGTGCTGGTAGATGGCTTCCGCATCCACGGTGGCCGCCTCCCCTGAAAGACACCAGAGGCCGCCAGGGCATCAGGCTCTGCAGCAGCAGAGTCTGCTATGACTTGAGGTGAGTTCTGCTTTAGCCAGAGCTCAGTGTGGCAGAGCCACAGGGCTGCACGTGTCTCCAGAACACCAAGAGCCTGCTGTAGATGGCCCTGCCTCCCTGAGACCACAGAGCACAGCCCATGAGGACACTGTCAGGAAGGCAGCAGGCCTCGACTCCTGACTTTGTGGGCCCACGGTAGAGCAGAGTCCTGCTTGGCCCAGAATTGTAATCTCAGCCACTCAGGAGGCTGAAGCAGAATCCCAAGCTTAAGACCAGCCTGGGCAACTCTGTGAGACCCTATTCCAAAATAGAGGCTAGGTGTGGTGCACACCCTTTTAAATCCAGCACTTGGGAGACAGAGGCAAGTGAACCTCCATGAGCTCCAGGTCAGCTGGAGCTACACAGAAGGACCTGTTTTAAAACAAGAAAGTAAAACCACATCAACCAAGTAAAAACAAAATTAAGCAATTAAAATAAAAAGAGGACTGGGGATTAAACTCGGTGGTAGAGCCCCTGCCTAGAGTCCTCCGGTGAGGGGCTGGGTGTGACTCAGTGACAGAGCACCTTGTCTAGCATGTGAAGGACCTGGGCTCCATGCCCAGATTGCCAATAAACAAACAAAACTGTAAGTGTGACAGCCTCTGATGCCCGGAAGAAACTTCCCATGCACCCAGACTCACCATGGTTCAGGAAGAACTGGGCAAGGGGCACCAGTGCCCGCTCACTGCCAGGGTCTTCACCTAGCCTCCTATGCAGGGCCTTCAGGCAGGAGAGGGTGCGGTAAAGGAAGGAGGGGTCCTGCCGGCACAGCACGTCCAGCACCAACACAGCTTCCACCAGGCACTGCAGGGACACCAAGTTGTGTCAAAGGGTCAGGCAGCACTGCCCCAGCACCCTGCAGGCTACTCACAGCTTTCTGTAGGTCGGAGTCCCCCTTCCTCAAGGCTCCTGGAAAAAGAAAGTTGACTTGTCTCTAAACAGCCCCATAACAAGGCAGCCTGTGCCCTACAAGTTTGAGATCAGGACAATAGCAGGCATGTGACAAGACAGGGGGCAGGGACTGGTGCCCATAAGGTGTGGACAAGATGGGTGGACTTTGGATGCCAGAAGCGAGGTGCTAGGCACACAGGTAGGGCCTGTCCTCAGACACAAGGAGGCTCCGAATCCCACAGTGATCTGAGACCCATGGCTCTTCAAGATTTTATTTTCAATTTCATTTCATGTGAATAGGTGTTTTTTCTACATGTTATATATGTGCACCATATGCTTGCTTGGTATCTGAGGAGGCCAGAAGAGGGCATCAGATCCTCTGTAACTGTAGTTACTGTGGGAAACCATGTGGATACTTGGAACCAAAACCAGGTCCTCTGCAAGAGCAGCCAAGTGCTCTTAACTGCTGAGCCACCTCTCAGCCTTTGTTTCGGGGTTAGTTTTTTTTTTAACATTTTCATCTAGTCTTTATTTGCATATTTCAAATACTGATGTCCACATTATTAGTGCAATTATACATCTTTTTTTCAAATAACATTTCATCACAAATGCCTGTATACTAATTACATAAGCTTCGAGACCATCATTTTCAAGTTTCATTAAACAGTTATAGCTTACAGACACTCAGCTAGGTTGGCTGCCTTGACCCCACCCTGCAGGGAAATGTGCTGGTAGCCTGGGGACTCACTCCGGTTACTCTGCTCCAATAGGCGCTGGCAGTACTCAAAGGCCACCTCTCTCAGCCTCTCCCGAGGGGGCAGCAGTCGGCTGGCAGTGGAGGCAGCAGAGAGCACAGACAGGGTGGAGCCCTCCAGCTCTGACCTGTCATCTGTAGGAGAAAATAATCCCTGGTACCCTTGTGTGGACAGGCAGGCTGGGCAGACTACACGCTCCAGCAGCTTTCCAGAGTGCTCAAGGTCGCCCAAGTCATCAAGTATGAAGCTGTTGTCACCAGGGCTAGATGCACAAATTTATCTGGGCTACTGGTTGGTTTTCTTCTTGTTTTTACTGTATGAAAACAGGGTCTTGCTATGTAACTGAGGCTGGTCTCAAACTTATAATCCCCCTGCCTCAGAGTCCCAGGTGCTGGCATGATAGATATGGATCCCTACACTTGGTTTAATTTTGTGTTTTTGAGACAAAGTCTCAAGACAGCCTGGGTTGTAGCTCAGGCTGGCTTCAAACTATGTAGCTGAGGGTGGCCTTGAATTCCCCAATCTTTCTGCCTCTACCTCCCAAGAGCTGGGCTCGTGGTCACACACCACCATGAGCAGCTCAATCTGACTACAAACCAAGTCTGCAGCTGGGACAAAATCAGATAGGCCTGTGAATAGCTGCCGTGGATGATCCGTTTGGCTCTCTGGGACACCTCATGGAGACATCAGTATGCTTACAAAGGCACTGGGCTGTGTTCTCGGCTCCTCCTGGGGTCAATGGCCCTCTGTTGCTGGCCTCCAAACTCAGCACACTCCTTGCTTGGCCCACAGACACCTGTGGTTTTCGTCTTGCCCACACCTTACCCTCACCCAACCACAGCGTGTCTGCACTCTCTACCCCTCAGTGCTCTCTGTTCTACCATGGGCACACCTGCATCTGGACTGCCTGGATCCTCAGGGCCACTGTGGAGCAGCCATTTCCGAAGCATGGAGAAGGCCTGCATGTTCAGCCACTGGTCCTCTGTGAAGTGCTGGCCCGTGGAGAGGACCGTGAAGAAGTCAGAAGCCACTGCTCCATCCACCTCTGTGATGGGACCTGGCTGTGGGAGGAAGGACAGGGCTGGGGGCAAGCCTGGTGGACTCAAAGCACACAGGAGCACAGAAGTCATGTACAGGAGGCTGTGAGCTCCACCATGGCCAGGGACCTGCATTTCCTGCCCTGTCCGGCTACAGCCTTGTAGAAAGCACCCATACTCCTAGATCCAGGCATGCCTGCCCCAAGACCTAAACACATGGGACAGCTCCAGCTCAGATGTGTGTCTTGCGTCCTCTGTAGGCACTGAGCAGGAGCCACGCAGGCTGAGTAGCTGTCAGGTTCAAAGTGTGTTCCCCCATCCTGGACTTTCCCCACTCCACGGTAGAGAGCAATGAGAAACCTTACTGGAACCAAGGGGAAGGATAAGCAACGTCTATAGGAACCTGCTGGTGAGACTGACTCGCTGTGTGTGGTGTCAGTGCATGGGAGAGAGGGAATGAGCACTATCAGAGACAGTAGCATTGCTTTGCTTTTTCGACAGCATCTCATGTACACCAGTGCGTTCTCAAACTTGCTACGTAGCTGAGGATGACACAAATCCTTATTCTTGTTCCCGCCTCCTTGGTTCTGGGGTTGCGGTGTGCACCACACGTGTTTATGTGGTTCTGGGGCTGCAGGTGTGCACCACACGCATTTACGTGGTTCTGGGGCTGCAGGTGTGCACCACACGTGTGTATGTGGTTCTGGGCTACAGGTGTTCACCACACGCGTTTACGTGGTTCTGGGGCTGCAGGTGTTCACCACATGCGTTTACGTGGTTCTGGGACTGCAGGTGTGCACCACACGCGTTTACGTGGTTCTGGGACTGCAGGTGCGCACCACACGCGTTTACATGGTTCTGGGACTGCAGGTGTGCACCACACGTTTACGTGGTTCTGGGGCTGCAGGTGTGCACCACACGCGTTTACGTGGTTCCAGGGCTTGAACCTAAGGCTAAACACATGCTAGGCAAATGCCCTACCACCTGGGCCTCATCCTCTCATCCCCCAGCCTGTGACAGAGCTTTTGTGATTTCAGCTCCCTGGGACTCCAAAGCAGCCGGGACTCACCTGCCGGGTCCTGGGTGTAGAGAAGAAGCCGCCTGAGTATGGAAGGCCTTGCTGGATGCTGGCGTAGCGCAGCCAGTCCACTAGCCTTCTGCTGAGCAGGTTGGTCTGGTCTGTGGGGATGGGAGGAGGTGCAGTGAGGGAAAGTTAGGTCTCCAGATTCCCAGGTGATGCCAAATCTGCTCTAGAGAAAATGGGGCTCAACAGAACCCCATACCATGGGTACACCCTGGGAAGCTATGCATGATTCTCCGACAGCTCTAACCTCCTTCCATCACACCCTAGACTACAGTCACTGTGGGAAAGGAGCCACGAAGGCCTTTAGGGAAGAACTGTCTAGTACCTTCCACGAGGGTGCCTGGGGCCAGGCCAATGATCTTGGTCAGGACGGGGAGGAGGTGCCTGACGCTGGGCCCCTCGGGCTGCCGGTTCTCAAGGATCTTGAAGATGCGCTGGCTCAGACAGCTGATCTCTCCTTTTCTGTCTCCCTTCAAAGTAGGACAGGAAGCTGAGGACACGAGTGTCTCAGCAGCATAAGGACCTGGGTTCGATCCCTGGGAAGCATACTGCAGCTGCTCTTTAAGCTCAGAACATCACACTGGCAGCCCCGGCCCTGGAGCCCGACTGAGCTATCAAGAGAGACCCGGAGTGTGTGCATGGGGGGCTATGCACATGAGACAGTCATTAGACCATCCAAGGGGATGGACTCCGGACAGAGTTGGTCTCCGCAGCACTGGACACACTGAGGGACAAACCAGTCTGCTGTATTCCTGTGATCCCAGAACCACAAGAAACAGATGCCACCTCTCCCCCCTGTCCCCAATGGTGGCAATTGTGTTACCTGGGCTAAGAGTACAGAGGCCACAAGACTGAGCTGCCGGGTGTTTTGGGTGTGATCACAGGACAGGGCCAGGTCATCAAAAGGTGACATCTCTCTCAAGATAGCGGCACAGAGGACCTGAAGCTGCTCAGGATTTGTGGGCGAACAGAGGGTATTCTGCAACATGTCCATACACACCTTCTCCAGCCTGGAGGGCGAGACCCCGGCAGATGACATGTCAGGCCTGAGGCACGTACGCTGACACCCCAGGGAAGATGGCTTGAACCTGTCTGCTGGATGTGTAGGGTTTTCCCAGCAGTGCTGTCCACTCACCGTCGGGGATACTTGGTGGCTGAGACGATGAGGAAGAGCCTCTGTAGGGCATCCACGGCGGCTGGCCCTGGAGGTTCCTGCAGCAGCTTAGTGACCCGGGTGCAGAATCGCTGCAGCTCCTCATCCTGTATCTCCCTAAGGAAGGAAGGGGACCACGGTGCTGCCCTGAACCACAGGCACGTCCCCCACTGGGGGACTATCCCTAACCAGCACAGAGAAAGCAAGCAGCAGCCATCCAGGCTCACAGTGCCTGGGAGGGGTAGAGTGCAGACAGGTTCCTCCCCTGGAACTGAGATGTAGCACCCCCAGTTTCCTAGTGACACCCTTTACCAAAGGCCATGCAGCCAACCTTGTTTTGCTGTTCCAATGGCAAACAAACAAACAAAAAACCCACGCTATTGTTAAGTTTTTTTCCCCTCTGTTTTGAGACAGGGCCTCACTTTGTAGCTCAGGCTAGCCTGGAGTCCGCAGCAATCCTCCTGCCTCTGCTTCCAAGTGCTGACATTTCAAGAGTGAGCCAACATACTCAGTAAAAGGTTTTATGAGTCTTTCAAAAGTCAGGAATCTTTAGTCCAAGTTGCCTCTTCCTCCCCCCCAGAGAGCCTTGCTATACAGCCACAGTTGAACTTACTACATAGCCCAGACTCAACCTCTTCATCCTCCTTCCTCATCCTTCCAAGACCTACAGGTGTGCACAACCACGCCTTGCTTTCCCCAGCCCCTGCCTTTATTGGCAGTGATGGAGTTTGAAGCCAGGGCCCTACACTTAATAAGGAAGCAGCCACTCTACCTCTGAGCACCATTGCCAGCACTCCCAAGTTGCCCTTCAAACGTGGTTTAGTGAACTTCCCACTTTTGAGAGGGGATGTAAAAGCTTCTACATTGAAGCTCAAAGATTACAGCAGAGTGTAAGGTGAGCCTGATATGTCACTGGCTTCAATTGAACATGCCGAGACCAAACTAAACATCAGAGCAGAACTCAGTTTCCCAGCTTCTATTCCAAGCTTAACAGCAAGGAAAAGAGGGCTGGGACCGCAGCCCGGCAGAAGGGCGCTTGCTTAGATACATGCAGCCCTGGATTCCATCCCCAACACCACAAAATAAAGGCCCACGATGAGAGAACTGCCTGGTGCGGTGGCACACACCTTTAATCCCAGCACTTGGAAGGCACAGTCAAGTGGATCTCTGTTGCATTTGAGGTCAGTTTGGTCTACAAAGCAAGCTCCTGGGCCACAGAGTGAGGCTCTGTCTCAACTATTCCCCCCGCCCCCCCAACAAAAACCTGCCTGAGGGGCCTATGGGTGCTAAGGAGGGCCCCCAACATCCTAAACCATGGCTGACAGCCCTACTGTGGTCTCCAGATGGGGTTGACAGTTTGCATGCTGCCCAATTTTGGACCTGCCTGTCTAGGGCTTGAATTTAGTTCCTGGGAAAAAAAAGAAAACAGCCTCCTCTCGGCAGTCACTGCATGTCTTTGCCGGCTGTAGGATGACCTCCAGTAACCTTCCCACCACCCTAGCCTACTTGGGTTTTCCAGGATCCACTCAGTCACACTAGGTTCCTACAGAAGAGGCTGGGTGAGGAAGGGGAGCCACGAACTGGCCTAACGACAGAGGACGAAATGACCGGAAGATACCCTGCTTCAGCACAGCTTTAAAACACTGACCCAATTCTCCCACAGCTCCCCACTGCTCCTGGGGACCCCTCCCAGGACAAAAAAGAATTTCAATGAGTCGCTTTTCATCACCTGTCCCAGGACCTGGAGCAGAATCTGAGTGGGAAACGTTATTTTTGTGCTGGCATGAGGCGGTCACAAGCTGGCCAACACTTAAGTCCCCATGTAACAAACACTCTGCTTAAAACGGAGACTATCCTGCCTACTGAGGAGGGCAGTGGGCCTGTGGGCGGATCGTGTGGCTCGGTCACCGCTTAGTCCTAATGGATCTTAGAGAATTATCTTGGAGTTTTTTTGGTTTTGCTTTTTTTTAAATTTGTTACATTTATTTATTTATTTATTTATTTATTTATGTGCAGCTGGGGATGCTCGAGTGGAGATCAGAAGACAACTTGAAGGAACTGATTTTCTCCTTCTCCACGTGGATTCCCGGGGTCTGGCTGAGGCCGTCAGGCCTGGCTGCAAGGGAGTTAACCCACTGAGTCCTCTGAATTCTGTCCTGTTCGCAGCTCTTGTTCTCTGGGATTCCAGAGACCTTCTCCATCCTAATCCTTTCCCACAAGTGGCCCAGCTCAGAGTCCAGATTTGTCCCTTTGCTTTTTAAGTTTACCAAATGCATCAGGTCTGGGTTTCTGATACTCATTTCCTCCTCTTTGACCGAGTGCCATCAAGTCTTGGACCGGCTAGTTGGGAAGGATGGCGCAACCTAGGCGCTCAATGCAGGACCAGCGTAGCCTGGCACCAGACACGATGGAGGACTTCTTAGCTGGGTCGTGCACCTCACACTCACGCAGGCCGTCCCGGGCGCCACACGGGGACCCGAGCCGCGCAGCGAAACCACCGCCTCCCCGCTCCTCCCTGGTTTCGTCTCACGCCCCGTGTCCCCGGCCCCAGATCCGCAGACCTGGCCTGGTGCAGCAGACTCTCCGCGCCCGCCGAGAACATCCTGGTCGCAGCTCGGAGGCCAACCGCGACCAAAGCGTTGTCGAGGACTTCCGGGTAGCATCACATGACGGGTCATGTGACCAAACTGCGTGCGTGCGTGCCTCTGCTTCTTTCACCCCTCCCTCGCCCTGGCCGCGTCACATGGGAGAACCTGGAGCGCGAGCGGCCGACTTCCGGTGCCACATCACGTGGGAGGACCCGGCTAGCGGAAGACTTCCGTTATGCGTCAGGTGGGCGGGGCGGAGGCCACGAGCCAATGAGTTGCAGCGCAGAAGCCGGTTCCGGGCCAGCTCTGGGGCATCTGTCCACGTCACCGTCAGCCATGGAATCCTACCACCGTGGTTCTTGGAGCCCGGAGCACTTGGCCCCGGAAGAGCTCCTTTTCATCCCGGAACTGCTAGTGGTAGATTTAGGACCTGGAGAGAAGACTAGGAACGTAGTGTCTGCCTAGAATCCCCCAGTGAGGGGCTCGGGCGTGACTTGGTGCTAGAGTACTTTCGGGCCTGTGTGGGGCCCTGGGCTCCATCCTCTCAGCAAGACAAACCTGGGTGCCAGGGGTTCGTCATTTTCCCTTTCTCTACACATGCATGCACTCCAAGTAAACATTACCATGAATAATATTTGACCTGCTTCTTAAAATCTGTAGCAGGTTATTTGAAAATTTCATTAGTGGAAAGTAGTTAAAGTAAAAAATAATACACATACATATACCATATATATGGGCTAGAGAAATGGCTCAGTCAGTATATTGCTTGCCATGTAAACATGAGGACTACGCTTGAGTTCCCAACATCACATAAAAATATCTAGGTACTTAACATACACATGCATGCATGCACTTTAAGTCACTCGTGTGACAGACACATTTTTTATGACCTCTGTCAGAGGCACTCTTCTACAAAACACCCAATGTCTTGCTAGCCTGGGGTTCTGGGGTCAGGAGGCTGTGGCATCTCGCACTCATTTGTGTTGGGGGGTAGGTGCCTGTTTCATGTGCAGACAAAGGAAGCTGATGGTAGACGGAGGAGCTGTCATGGTGAGAACCTGGACCCATGTCTGTCTGGCTCTTGCCAGTGCCTAGTGCCTATGACCTAGAATAAGGAAGATGTCAGAGAGAAATGGGCAGGAGCGCAGGCGGCTCCGTCCTTGCGAGGACAGTGAGAACCTGAGCTCCATCCCTAGGTGGCTGTGGGAAAGTAAGCACACACTTGTGATCCCAGCACTGGGGAAGTGGAGGCAGGAGGAGCTCTGGGTTTTGCTGGCCGGCCAGCTAGCTTCCTTGGCAAGTCCCAGGCCAGTGAGAGACCCTGTCTCAAAAGACAAGGTGGGGCAGGGAAGATGACTCAGTGCGTGAAAGTGACTGCCACACAAATGAGAGATGCCACAGCCCACATAAAAGCTACAGAATAACTTTAATGCTATGTAAATAGTGTAAGCACTTGTGATCCCAGCACACCTATAGCAGATAGGAGGAGGAGGCAGGAGAAGCTCCTGGAACTAGCGGGCCTGCTAGCCTGGCTTATGCAATAGCAAAGAAATTGTTTCAAACAAGGTGGAAAGGTGAGGGCGGGCACCTGAAGGTTGTTCTCTAGCCACGATTCAGGTTTGAATGAGAATGGCTCCCATTGGCTCACATACTTGAATGCTTTGTCCGGGATGGTAGAATGGTGTGGGAAGGATTAGGAGGTGTGGCCTTGTTGGAGGAGGTGTGTCACTGGGGTCAGGCTTTGCGGTTTCAAGAGCCCACAGCATTTCCCAGTTTGCTCTCTTTGTCTTGTCGCTGTTTCAAGGCGTGAGCTCTCTCAGCTGCCGTGCTCCCTGCGTGGTCAGGCTCTCATCCCTGAACTGGGAGCCGCAAAGTAAATGCCTTTTTGTTTTTCATACGTTTCCTTTGTCATGGTGTCTCCTCACAGCAAAAGACCGAGTAACAAGACACACAGAGCACCTGCAGACACATCCTGGCCCAGCTGTGGGCCTGTGTCATGAGACGGGGAGACACGGGCTAGCTCCTCCCTTGCCATCTGTGAACCATCTCCATATCCTTGGAGCTCAGATGACAGACACCTGCAGGGCTCTACCTGGACTGGACACCCAGGAACCCCCAGAGGAAGCAGAGTCCCCGGCCATTTCCCGTTCACCTCTGAAGCAGCTGGGGGTCAAGTCTGTCACTCCAGGAGCAGGGGTGTGTATCCAGGCCATCTGTTGGGCTGTCTGCCCTCCACAGTCACAGTCACTCACAGACCACTCACCTCTGGGTACATATCTTTAATATATAATTTTTATTTCTGGTTATAGAAACAAATGCTAAGAGGAGAATACAGAGCTTCCCCACCCACATAAAACAATCGAATAGATAAAAGAACAGTCCAAATGGATGAAAAAGGAAGTAGAAATTTTCCACTGTATAGCTTTAAAACATTAATGTCTAATAATAGTTAGAAATCACATTCAGGTGTCAAACTTTTTTTTTTAAAAAAAGGATGGTTCTGTTATAAAAAATACTGTATCCCATTTGAAATGAACGCCCAGGTGGTGCTGCTTGGGATGTGGGTTCGCAGGTCTTTCTGATCCCAACCATTACCTCTGCCTCCTGAGTGAGACCTTCACCCACTGAGGTGGGGCACGTCCCATCTCTGGAACCAGGACTCCCAGCGCATAGGATACCACTGCTTTTAAAGCACTACGTGTTAAACATATCATGGAAACACTTTAGACAGCCACTATAAAACAAACAAAACAAAACCACACATGTGCGCACGCATACACACACACACACACACACACACACACACACACACTCCCTGAACACCCTCCCCCCAATTACTTTTACAGAATTATCATTCAGTTAAGAAAAAGAACGACCTCACTATTGGCTTTAGCCCCTCCCTCACACGTGCACAGCTGCTGTCCCCCTCCCCAGGACACAGCAGAATTCAAGGGGAGACATGGAAGACAGTTTGGGTCTCTCCTTCCTGCCCCCACCACCTTTGCCCAGCCCAGGAATCAAGCTAAGGTATCAGGGATCCCAGATGCCTCCAGGAAGGATGTTATGAAGGGAAGATGGGAGAGAGGGGCCAAAATGAAAATGTTAGATTTTTTTTTTTAATTCCCAACTTTACCAATTAAAAATAAAAGTTCTAGACCAGCCAATTCAGACTCAAGAAGCCAGGGTGTCATTTGGATACATACAGGACAGAGAACATGAATACTTAGTGGATCATGGGGCTCGCTCTAGCAGGGTCAGCACAGCCCTAGGGACAGTGCTGAGGTTCCTGCCGGCGGCAAGTGCTCCAAATGCAGGGGCATGGACCAAGCCTGGCCATTGGCCACCTCCAGCCTCTCCTCAGCTTCTGTGACCCAGGTTCCTCCACACCGCCCCTTCACCTTGTGAGTAGTCAAAGGAGCAAGGATTCAGAGGTAAAGCAGCAAGCTCTTTCGATCCTTCAACTCTCATGAGGTGGGGGTTGGGACAAGTGAAAGTTGGTGGAGGGGGCTGGGGGTCCTAGGAAGCCTGTGTTTGGTGGTTGAGCCCAAGAACAGAAACACACACACCACTTTTCGTGGTGAGCCAAGCCCTCTGAGTGAAGTTTCCTCCTGGAGAGAGAGATGTCCATGCTCTCTTTACCATGGCCTGCACTAGCTGTGAGGGTTAAGACGGAGGTGAGACAGCCTTCAGCTTCCAGTCCTGCCGGCTCACCTCCGCCTAGCTCCTGCCATGCTGCCCTCTGGGTGGACACTTCTCTCCAAGAAGTTCAGAGGACCCTCTGTCCTGCCTCACGCCTGGGTGGTGCCCCTGGATAAGGCATGTGGTTGGCTTCACCTGTGGGACAGCCCTGCCAGGGTGTATGTAGTTCTAGACCGTTCCCTGCAGCAGCAGAGCTAAAGCCTGCCAGAAGGAAGCTCAGAGCAGCAGAAAAGAGGAGCGGAGAGACAGATGGGAGCAGCAGCCAGGACTACTCCCAAGTAGAGAGGGCAGTGGTGGCGCACGCCTTTAATTCCAGCACTTGGGAGGCAGAGGCAGGCGGATCTCTGTGAGTTCGAGGCCAACCTGGTCTACAAGAGCTAGTTCTAGGACAGGCTCCAAAGCCACAGAGAAACCCTGTCTCAAAGAAAACACACACATAAAAAAGTAGAAAACTGTTTTCCCTAAAGTCAGTGAAATGTGAAATGGGTCTGTGTCTTATTTGGATGGAAATGCCTGAGGTTGGGTCATAGAACTCCACTTGCCAAGCAGCTGTGACTTCAGGGGTAGCGATGGAGAGAGCAGGGAGAGGGAAGTAGTAACCCGAGGATGACAGTCCCTTGGACAGTCCCAATTGTTCAAACCACAGGCCGTGGGAAGAGGGTGTTAGTGCTAGTCTGTGGGCATCTAGACCATACCTGCTGTGTCACCAATGCAGCAGCCTTTGGTAGAGAAAAAACAAAAACAAGGAGCACTAGGCCATGGTGGCACTTCATAAAGCACTTCAGGAAGCTGAGACGAGGACCACAAGGTCAAGGCCAGCCTGGGCAGCTTCATGAGACCCTGTCTCAAGTTTAAAAAAATCAAAAGGGCCGTGAGCTGGCTCAGTGGTAGAACAGCCCTTGCCTAGCATGTGCAAGGCCCTGAGCTTACTCTCCAGCACCGAAACAAAACAAAAACCCAGAACTTAACAAGCAGGCGATGCAAGAGCCAGCCTGAATTCAAGGCCTGGAGCAAGGGACTCACAAGATGAAAGGGGACATTCAGTCGGGAGCAGGACTGAAGTGGCAGGTGGAAATTAGGAGGCCTTGGCCTTGTCTGTTCCCAGTTCTCACCTGCCTTCTCCAAGTCAAAGTGCGTGTTGGAGGCCCTGCTCTGGAAGGAAGCTGGGGTCAGCAGCGGCCATCTTTGGAACAACTTGACTTATCCTTTGTAATATTGCTTCTAAGCAGAGGTATTCTGAGAGACTGGAGGTGAGGTGCTAGTGACGACTGCCCGGTCACCCCTGTCACCCTGAGCCAGAACAAGAGGCTACCTTCTCATCATTGTGGTGACTTTACCACTAGTGATCGGGACGTGATGTTCCCACACAGGGATCTTTCCCCAGAACAGAGACTCACTCACTTTCTGACTTACTCTAGAGTGAGCACTGAGCTATTCAGATGGACAGGAAAAGGCTTGGTCAGCAAAGTGGGGGGGCACACCCCAGAGTGGGCAACATCACGTGGAATCAGAGGGTTTTGAGGAAAAGAGGGAAATTCCATCCCACTACCACTTCTCCATGGGAAAGGTTTCTTCCTTGCATTTAACTAAGTCTTCGACTATGGCCCAAAGGGGAAGACACTGACCCCATCACCTGGCTGTGCCCATTTCCAGCTATCCCAGATTATTGTGAAAGAACTTTCCCCTTTAAGGGGAAAGATGGGTGACAACTATTATTTCAGATCTTGGCAAGCCTGGTGTGGGACAGGAGGCGGAGGCGGGAGATCTCTAGATTATAAGGATGTAGAAAGCAGGGGAAGGGTTCATGGGCTTCCTCATGGACAGTGAGTCTGAGTCGGATACCCCGCCTTGCACAAAGGCAAGGCTCCAGGAGCTGTTGACAGACATGTTTATCATGCCCTGGATGCCAAGCTGAGGTAGGGGAGGAGACAGAAAAGGCAAAAAGGTAGGAGGGATAGATAGGAATAGAAGGGGAAAGATAAGGGGCGGGAGGAAGGGAAAGAGAAAGAGGAGGAAGGAGGAGAGACCGGCAGGGGAGAGGAACAGAGAGAGCTCTCAGGCAGGCAAGCTCTCAGGCTGGGTCTCTTCGCTTCCAGTCACCATGGTGACATCCTATGCTTGCAGCATTTTGTGAGTCTGGCGAGTCCCAGATATGAGGCAGACGACAGAGTGGACATGCGGACAGCCAGGCACCGGATCTGCCAGGGAACACTCACCAAAACAAGGCAAGCTCAGATAAAGCTGTGCCAGAGACAGGAGCCGCTGTGGCCCTGAGGAACAGGTCACCAGGCATCACATCTGCACCTCAACTGTTCTCCAACCCCAGGGCTTGCTGGGGTCCTCCAGGGTTGCCAGCCATGGTCTAGACAGTGGATGGTCATGGCCCCTAACCCAGGCTCTGGCTTCCACATATAGCTTCCCAGAGCTCACGGGAGCAAGTTCCAGCTGACTGTGGATTCCTGCTCTGAGCACTGGCTATTCTGGGTTAATGGCTGTGGGCAAAAGCTGGCACAAGCCGGGTGCTACCTGGTAGATAACCAAATCCACTTCTAGAGCAATGACACCAGGCTAGCCTCCTCCTTTCTAGCTCAGGCTGCCCAAGCAGGGGCACAGGACCCTCTGCCTTAAGGTCATGTAGGACATCGGGACAGTGTGTGCTCCACTCTCTCCCTCCATGTCCTTCCACACCCGTGTTAATGGTGAGAGGATCCGCTACAGAGGATGGAGACCATGATGTCTCAGCAGCCAGGAGAGCAAACTAGTCAGGGCCATTCTGAGACCTGATGACAGATGTGACGGATGGTGACCCCACAGTTCCATGCAGGGGCTGCACACAGTGCCTACCATGACAATCCACAAATAATCTGCCTTGCAGCGTGACCATGCGCACACAGCCTTGGAGTAAACGGTAACAGAGGGGAAGATCGACAGGTGGCACTAATGTCTCTTGTGGTCTCAGTTCATTCCCGCTTCCCTAGCCACATGCTCACACCAGGCACACAGAGAACAAGTTCATGCCAGGCACAGGGAGATGTAGGATAGAGCCATTTGATACTCCAAGGGGCAGCTCCACCTGGAAAACCCACCCCCAGCCACTAACACCCCAGCCCCACCTCTCGGAAACCTCCCAGGCGACAGACAGGCCTACAAAACAGAGCTCTTTTCCAGCTTGACGTTTAGTACTGCAGAGATGACTGGGGAGCTTGGGAGATAGCTCAAGAGGGCTAGACAGGCGCTCTGCACTGGTCCTTGGCATGTGTGGGGACTGGTGGCTTCAATAGTGGCAGCCACAGGGTGGAGCCCGAATTCATCCAACCCGATCACCTGCTCTCCGTAGCCTCCAGGTCACTGACTGGCAACTCTTCCAGCAAAGGCAGCTTGTACGGCTGTGGCCCCTCCTTTCTTGGGGTTGCCTGCTCTTTGCTCACGGCGCTCTCTCTTCTCTTCTGACTGGGCCCGGGCAGAGGAAGAGGCCAAGGGTAACCCGACTTTTCTGGGGTTCTCTGTCCAAGTTGTCATTGTCGCTTATGGCCCACCATCCAGGAGGACCAGCACTGTGCTCCTGGCTGCCTTGAAGTCCTGCCAGGCAGCTGCTGCTACTGCTTCCGCAGAACCATCTCTCATCCCCAGACTATGTGGAACAGTCAATGTCTCCTACTCCTATGACTCGCTGTGTTCAAAGTGCTGCTGGTAGCTTGTGTAGGCATGCAAAGAGACCTTCTCTGGGGATCCGAGTCCTCGGCTGACCCCATACTTTGGTTCTTGCCACACTGTAATCAAACTTGGCACCAACTGCTGTCCAGAGAGGTAGTTTCCTTCCCAGTGGATAACAGCCAGGAACAGCCAGGGACACCCGGCTTCAGGTAGAAGAGAGGGTTTCCATTTGCAAACTGGACACGTCTTGGGGTGCTCAGGAAACTGGAATGTGTGAGGGGAAGGCAGTGTGAGCAGACCGTTGCACAGCACCTCCAGCTGCCAGAAACAGGATGCATCCCCGCTGTCTTCCACTGGTACAGACCAGTATCCTCCCTGCTGAGCAAGGGGCTGACTGATGTCCCCTGAAGCTACCCAGGTTTCCCTGGATATCCGTTGTAGCTTGCAGCTCTGGGCTAAGCCAGTACTGTGGGAATGGATGCCATGGGCACTGGCCCTGGGCTGATTTCCCAACATCAATGTGGGAGCCGCTGATCCTTCTTGGAGTTATCGGGGAGAGCGGCATGTTCACCAAGGGCTGGTGTGGGTGAGTGCCTGCAGCTACTCAACTGGCTACCAAAGGGAACCCCAAAGACACGTGAACCCTTCTGTGTGTCTCAGGTTTGAGATGAGCCCAAATTCCATGTTTAACTATAAGAATTATTTTAGGGTCCAAAACCAAAGCAGACCTCTTGACCCCAATTAATGCCGCAACCTATGTCACTTTTGGGGCGAGGACTGCACCCCAGTGTGTGGCTGGGACGTTCTCACCACTGTTCTCTGTTCTCTGGTCTACTCCTGCTCAGTTACAAACAGGAAATCTGTGGGTCCCAAGGAGAGCAGCCTGGGTTGCACTGTACTTCTGTCCAGTCCTGGGGCTCATTCTTCTTGAGGGTGCTGGCTGGGATCGGTTCCTGAGGAGCTGGGCTAGACCTTCTCCCACAAGAACTGGGGAGTGGCGATGGCATGAGGGAGGGGTAAATAAACACACAGAACCCCCAGATTCATACAATCAAGTTGTCTGAACGTGTTTATGTGTTTTGTTTCAAACCATGGGAGGACAGGAGATAAAAAGGAAACTGTCCAGGTGTGGCGGCCACCCTCATGGCATATGCGCTGCAGGCAGCTGTGAGCTTCTCTACTCCGTCCTTGAGTGCAGCAGCTGGCCACCTGGGCACCTGTGGCCTGAGTCCCACTCCACCTTCCTGCAGGTGACTTCACTCGCCGGTACCTGAGCCCTGGGGGCCAGTGGCTGCCATTGCTGTGGGCTGTGTGGTGGCTGTCCCACTGGGCTCCTCTACCCGGGACCTCTTGATCTCGGGCTCCCCGCTGGAAGAGGCAGACGTGGTAGTGGAGGCTGCTGGGGTTGATGTGGCATTAGTGGCCACCGAGACGGCTGCTGATGGCTCCTCAGACCCTACCTCACATACCCGGGTGATGACCACTGGCGTGGATGAACTCGCCTGGGCTGCCAGGAGCTGCAGGGGGCTGGTGAGGGCTGGTAGCAGGAAGAAGAGGTTACTTAAGGGTTACCACTAACTGGTTACAGTCACAGTGCTGTCTTTGTCATTCCTCACACAGGTATCTTTTCCCTACCCATGGCAAGTCTGAATCAGACACCCCACACCCAAGTCAGGGCCCTTCTCACTTGCTGCTTCTGTCACCCTGAGGACATCCCTCCCTCCCCCTCTTCCCCTCTATGATGCCTAATTTTGATTATCACCTCAGTGGAATTCAGAAGTGCCACAGACTCAAATCTCTGGGCATGTCTGTGAGGGAGTTTCTGGGTTGTGACTCCATCCTATCTGGGCTCCCAGACTAAATAAAGTAGAAAGCGAGTCAAGGACCGACTTCCTTTCCCTTGGCTGCCCGACTGTGCCATGCCTTCCCAGCCAGGATGGGCTGAACATTCAAAGGGAGCCAAAGGAAACCCTGCTGTCCTGAAGGTGTTTCTCAATAGCACAAAAACCTAAACACCAGATTCTGGCACACAGAGGCCCAGCCCGTGGGGGCTGCCCGACCTTCTCCTCTGACATCCCCTGTCACCCTAGGTGACGTCTGGTTTCCTTGCTATGTGCTCTTGGAAGGGAAAAGCAAGTGCCCGCCTGAGCTGCACTGCCCGTGGCAGGTCCCTGGCGCCTTGGGTTCGGGCTGAGGGCAGGCTGGGGCCTCACCGTAAGCGTTGCCAGCTAAGCTATTCGTGGGCACAGTATGCTTTCCGTTCTGAGTGACAGCCCGCACTGGAAGATGGTGCTGCCCGATAGTCACTGGCGTAGCTGGCTGCAGGATGGTGACCGTGTGTCCAGGGACTCCTGGGGCCATCTGGCTGGCGACCGTCTGGATAACTCGGCTGGCTGCAGGGATTGTGGCAAATGCTATGGTGGGTTTCTCTTCCAAACCTGTGGGGCAGGCAGCCAGTGAGAACCACACATGGTCCCAGCCACCAAGTTCCATCAAGGCCTCAGCATGACATTGGCTGAGGGGCTGGGGAATGGGGTGCCACTGGGAGAAAGGGCTTCCCAAGCCTCTCCTTGGAGATATGTTTAAATTACCAGGGCTTTAAAACATGCTGGGTGTGGAGGTAGGAGGAGCAAGAATTCAAATTATCCTTGGTTACATAGAGGTCAGTATTGGGCTTCACAAGACTGTCTCAAACACCAAAAACAAAATAAAAATAAATAAAACTATATATGTGTGTGTGTGTGTGTGTGACACACACCTTCAACTGTAACCAATACAAATTTAATCTGTGAGACAAAATGTAGTATTTGGATTGAAACAGATTGCTTTTAGGGATGTGACCTCCTCTTTCACCAGAATGTCATCTCTAAGACTCTAATTGTTATTACTTTGTTGTTGCTAGTGAGGCCATGGGCATGCTGGGTCTCTGCCAACGAGCTACATCCCCAGTCCCACTGCCACCCTTCCTTCCTTCCTTCCTTCCTTCCTTCCTTCCTTCCTTCCTTCCTTCCTTCCTTCCTCCCTTCTTTCTTTCTTAAAGACAAAGTCTAGTTAGGTTACCCAGGCTGGCCTAGGGCTTGCTATGCCACACAAGCAGGCCTCCACCTCCCCAGTAGCTGGGAAGACAGGTCTCTGACACCAGGTTGAGCCTGTTTCCATAACGACGACCATAAAATACAAAGTTAACATTGAATCTAATTCCCCAGTGCGAATAACGACTAAGAAATAATGCTTTTTAGAAAGTTCTGGGGCTGCCTTTCACAGACCGGGTATACTGTCAAAATATACCCCATAAGCCCCCTAGGACCATATTTCTTTTTGAAGCAGGCAGGGGTGCATGCCTGTAATCTCAGCACTGCTGGGCAAGGTGACAGTGAGTCTGAGGACAGCCCAGCAAGGATACAGACTACAACATTGGCAAAATAACCAATAAATAGGGGCTGAGATGGCCCAGTAGTTAAGCGTACCCACAAAGTGGCTCACAACCATCAACTCCAGTTTGAGGGTATCTGACGCCCTCTTCTGGCCTCCTCAGGCACTGCACACATTGGTATAGACACTGAAGACAAACACCCATCCACACAAGATAATACTGAAAGCAGAGCTTTTAAACAGACAAACAAACACAAATAAATAAGGGCTGTAAACTGAATGTCACCTTGAATGGAAATAAAAGTCAAGCAAAAAGCATTATGCCAACTAAGGAAGAAGTGTGCAGAGACAATCCACACTGCCTTAGAAAGACCCGCTTCCCTTTACTCACTGCCCCGCTTAGTGGGCTCTCAGCCTGCAGCCAGGCTCACACTGCCCAACAGTGTACGGCCACATTACCTCTCGTCTCATTGCCCAGGTCCAACACGGCTGTGCCTGCTGTGTCGTGGGAGCCTCCGGCTGAGCCCTGGCTAGCGAGGATGTACCCGTTGGCTGAGTTGGCAGAGGTGGTTACCACCCTCACCATGGTGACGGTGGGGGCCTGCTGCACCACATGGATGGCGTGGCCTGAGGGCTGTTGTGAGGTCACTATGGAAGCTGGCATGTAGGCGACAGGCTTAGCCACTAAGTTGGAAGGTCGGGGAGGGACAGCCATAATCACCGGCTGGGCACTGACAGGGGAACCTGTGGGATGACACAGGGGACAGTGATTTGCGTGGGTGCCGTCCAGTCTGTCACATCCAGGAAGAGGATGAACCTATGTCTTACCCGGGGCACTCTGGGAATAGCGATACTCTGGCACAGAGGCTAACTTTGACCCCAAGTCAGGATCATGTGGAATGGGGGAGCCCTCCCGAGACAGGCACTCTGGGGTCTGCAGGCCACTGGAACGAGGGGACATCAGTCCAGGGTGGGTGGGCGAAGCTGGAGCACTCCTGGAATGAAGAGAAGGGTACACCAAGGTGGTGCGTCAGCATAAAAGCAAAACAAACAAAAACGAATACCCCCCCACTCCCACACCACATCCCATGTCCAGCGCTACACCTAACTCAGCGATTCCTGGCATACAGCCCACCCCAACACCCCACCCCACCCCACCCTACCCAACCCTACCCCACCCCCACCCCACCCCACAATTCCTCACATATCCTCGCCCTACTTTCTGGAATCCACCCAACCTCACGTCTCTGCCCCACATCCAGGGGCTTCTCTCTTATGTCCCTAAGGTTTTTCCCAGATCTAATGTTCCCTGTTGACAAAGACCTAGCATTGTCATTTCCATTCAATGGGGAACTGGGTGGGCAGGTGCTCCATTAAACAGGGCTGAAGGGTGGAGAATGGACTGCCTCCTAGCAACTGTACATCCTGTAGCACACACTGCCTAAAAGGTCCTGCCACCCTCCAGGAGCAGCTCAGCCTATGTCAAAAGAAAAAGCTTGTATACAGGTATGACAATGCAGGCCTGTCATCCTTGCTACTTGGAAGGCAGAGGCAGGAAAATCTTAAGCTCAAGGCCTGCCCTGACAACTTAGCAAGATCCTGACTCAAAATGAAAAGTGAAACAAACAGGTGTGGCTCAGTGGTAGAGCCCCTGCCTAGAATCCCCCAGTGAGGGGCTGGGGTGTGGCTCAGTGGTAGAGCCCCTGCCTAGAATCCCCCAGTGAGGGGCTGGGGTGTGGCTCAGTGGTAGAGCCCCTGCCTAGAATCCCCCAGTGAGGGGCTGGGGTGTGACTCAGTGGTGGAGCACCTGCCTAGAATCCCCCAGTGATGGGCTAGGGTGTGGCTCAGTGGTAGAGCACCTGCCTAGACTCCCCCAGTGAGGGGCTGGAGTGTGGCTCAGTGGTAAAGTCCCGCTAGCAGGATTAGGGCCTTGGCTGAATTCCCAGTACTACAAAAAGCCCAAACTGTTATTGGATGAGCACAGGACTGTGGTATCTTGATGGGGAAGCTCAGCCAATCACATCTGACTAGGGTGTGGCTGCCTGTAGCCCAGGTAGATTGGGGGGGGGGAGATCCGTTTGGACTTCAGACCTTCTACTCCAGTAGTGTGAGTTTCCCCGTTTTTCAATTATTAAATTATATCTGTTGTTTTGAGCTGGTCTGGTTATTTTCGCGTACCGATCAAATATGCCATCACTAACACTTGGCACCCAAGAGCCCTTTGAGGCTCTGGCCAGTTGGGGCTGCACCGCGTTCATTTTGGGCATAGATACCCGCATCTTTGCGCACCCCCCCCCCCCGGCTCTGTGCACTTTGAGAGACCAGTGCTGATACAGGCAGTCCTATCCCCGAGAAACCCTTCCTGGCTCACTGTGACACTGAGACAGAAGTGCTAGGCTCTGCTTTCCTACAGAGGCAGGGACTCCTGCCACTTGCTGGTCACCTGACCTATGCTGAGAGTGACCACAGGCAGACTCCACAGCTATCCATACAAGTACAGGTCCCTATGAACCCCACATGGCCAGAACTGTCCAAATGGCATTTACCCATCAGGCAAATGCAAGACCCAATGGAGCTGTTGGTGGTGGTGAGTCCATCCATCCGTCCTACCTGCCAGCAGACAAGCTGTACTCCAGCATAGCTCCATTCATGGCAGACAGAGGGATCTCAAGGTCCCCAAATCAGTAGGACCCCCAACCTTTGAACTGGTTATGGTGGCTCAACCTCCTGCACACACTGCACAAGTAGGCAGTAACCGCCTCACTAACTGTTCCAACCAGCACAGAGGTTTGAGAACTGGGCATACAGAGTGCATGCCTAAAGCCCAGCAGGGCTATCATGAGTTCAAGGCCAATCTGCCCACAAAGTGAGAAACCTTGTCTTGAAACTGAAAATCAGAAAGATAGAAGCTTAATAGGCTAAGAACCCAGAAAACAGACCAAGTTCTCAAGTGCTAGGTCCCTCCCACTGCTGTGATGCAGGAAATCTAGCTTACCGTGAGGACAGAGGTCCGAAGGGGGTGCGGAAGCAGGAGACGCCTCTCTGTCTCCGCTTTCGGAATGCTTGTTCTACGAGTTTGGCTTCAGAGGCAGGGTCTATTCGCCAAAAGGAGCCCTTCCCAGGCTCCTCCTGGGATCGAGGGACTTTGATAAAGTAACGGTTAAGAGAGAGGTTGTGTCGGATAGAGTTCTGTAGGAGACAGAGAGAGACACCTGTGGGTCACAGCTATCAGAGGACAGCCCTTACAACAGATGCAGCAGGAACTGATGACAGGCATGTGGCTGCAGGTGATCACCCCTCCTGGGGAACACAGGTGGGGCACAAGGCAGCTCCTTCTATGCAACCCGCACAGGAAAATGCACCTGTTCTTTCAGAAGAAATACACAAGTGTGCAGGATCTCGTTGGGCACGGAGAACAGATGAGGCTCACCGGGCTCAAAGCACATCCAGATCTCTGGGTGTGCCAGCTTACATCTGTCTTCTCAGTACTTGCTGAGACAGGAGGATCGTGAGTTCAAGGTCAGCCTGGGCAACACGTGAGCTCTTGACTCAGAGAAGCTCCTTGTGGGGCGGGGATTGTGGCTCAGTTGGTACAGTTTGCCCCCGGCAGGAAGCCCTGGACTCTGTCCTCACAGTACCGCGTAAACCAAAGTGGTGGAGGCAGAAGGAGCAGAAGTTCAAGGTCACTGCTGACTATAAAGAAAGTTCAGAGCCAGCCTGGGCTACCTGAGACCTTGCCTCAAAAGAAAAGAAGCAACAGCAAGAACAAAAGATTCTTCTGGATAAGCTAGCTAATGGAAAATGCTAACCACAGACAAGAGACTAACGTGGCGTAATCTGTGCCCATTGCATTAATGAAGAGATCTCACAGCCTCCCAGAAAGATAAAATACACCAGACTCGTGCATGTGGACGGCTGCATTAGTGATTGGGGCGGTGGACTGCTAAAGTCACACGGTGTTAAAACGCTCAGCAAGTACAGACGCCATCAGTACACAGGTGTGGGACTGGCTCAAGGCTGATCCCAGCACTCAAGAGGCTGAGGCAGGATGACTGCCATGTTTTCAAGCCTAGCCTGGACTACAACATGAGACACTGTCTCAAAACAATTAAAAAAAAAAGTTGTAACCAGTCTTGAAGGAAAAGTAGCAAAACCAGATCATTTTAGGACTGGGACATGGCTCAGTGGTGTGTATGCTTAGCACGCATGAAGCCCTGGGTTTTATTCCTAGCACTGAACAAATGCGGCATGGTGGTACATGACCACAATTCCCAAACTTCAGGAACAGGAGGTCATCCTTGGCTGCATAGGAAGTTTGAGGCAACCTGGGCTACACGAGACCTTTTCACAGAAACAAAAGAGCAGCAGCTCTTAATGACTCTGACACAGCACAGAGGCACCATGGTACTGAGTGTCACATGGGAAAGCACCAGGCGTCTCTTCGTTGTTTGTTCATGTGAAGCACTGAGTTTGTATCTGAGTCTCCACACACAGCCCAGGCCCCTGGGGCCTCACCTGCCAGCCTTTGTCAGCAGTCCTGTAATAGGGGTAATGTTTGGTGATGTGGGCGTAGATGCCACTTAGTGTTAGCTGCCTGTCCTGTGCCGAGGAGATGGCTTGCACGATCAGCTGCGCATAGGAGTACGGAGGCTTCGACTCATCCTGGAGGAAGGGTTCACCAAGGAGACAGGGTTACAGAGGGAAATGGGATAGAATCTCTCCCAGCCAGACCACCCACTCCTGATGCAGATGATGCTGTCTGCATGGAGTCACACCCGGGAGCCCGCCTTCTCCATCAGCGTGCTCACATTAAACTCGGAACATGGTGGGCTGCACCCATTCCCAGCAATTGGAAGGCTGAGGCAGGAGGATTGCCTCAATTCTAAGGTTAGCCTGAATTATGGCTGAGATCTTGTCTCAAAAACCCTAAACAATGACAACAAGAATTCAGAACAGTGCCCTTTGGCCAAGTGTGATGCATACCTGTGGTCCTAGGACTTCTGAGTTTTAGGCCAGCCTCAGCTACATGAGTCTTTCAAAAAACAGAAAGCAAAAAGCAAAACAAAGAGGGCCTAGAGAACTGGCTGAGTGCACAAAGTGCTCCCCATGCAACCATGAAGATCCAAGTTCAGATGCCCAGCACCTATGCAAATGCCAGACACGGTGTCAACGTGTGATCCCAGTGACTCCCTGACTGCCCAGCATAAAGGGCGAGCACCATACTCAGTGAAAACAATGTGGAGAAGGGCCGAGAAAGACACAGGTGGGCCAGCACAGCTTCACGCCTATGTGTGTGCAGACAGACTTGGGAGAAATGGAACAGAAAAGAAATGTCAAGCCCCACCTCACAGGAGGAAAAACAGGTTTTGAATCAAAACTCTGAAGCTCTCATTCCCTAGCACACTGTCTGCTACCCAACGGACAGGAACAACGACACATGCTTACAACAGCAAAAAAATGTGGCTGGGCCTGGGAGCAGACCTGTCATTGCACCTACTCAGAATGCTGAAGCAGGAAGGTCACGGGTTCAAAACCAGCCTAGGTTACTTAGTGAGACTTTGTCCCAAAATAAAAAGTAAAAAGAGGGTAGCAAATTGCCCCTGAGTTCAATTCCCAGTACTTTCAAAGGAGGGTGGGTAGAAAAGAAAGAAAAAGGTGTCGCTGTCTTAAAGACTATTCTTAAACTCTGACACTGTCTCAGCAGCACTGGCTGCAACAAGTAGGAACTGGGTGGGTGACAGGACTCCAGCTCACCACAAATGGTCACGCGCACCATTTGGGAAAGAGCACGGGTAGATCCTTCAACACAGCCATGTGCTGCACCCTGGAGTATCCCGTCTGAGCCACCCTCAGGACCCCTACTGCAAGGTCTTGGTCACCATGACAACATGTCTGAGGCTCAGACCTTCGGGCTGTCCCCACCAGACGTGTCTGCTTGCTGCTCAGAGGCGGCCTTTGCTGCAAACTCCGCGGCCAGCTGAAGGTCTGATGTCACGTTCTGGACGAAGCGGTAACCGGATGACCCAGCTCCTCGAGGACTGGCTGGACAGGAGTTGGGGACGCTGAAGAGAAGAAAAAACACACCGTTTAAGACCCTGGGGAGGAAGACTCTGGGTAGGGACACTCTTTCTGGACCACCATGGATGATGGAGGGAGAGTACTACTTCTGCCTTCTGGTAATATCGCTGGGTGGGACCAGCTTCAGAAAAATCAAGAAATACAACCAAGAATTCAAGAAATGACAAACACGCATCACTCTCTCCTCCAAGGTCAAGACCAAAGCTGCAGGAAGTCAAGTCCCTAGGCCATGAGTTCCTAAGCAAGAAAGCTGAAGCTCTGATGGCTTCAGCAAAAGCAAGCTGCTCCTCCACTCCAGGCTGTAAAGACGTGGCTAGTGTGGCCGTGACCACAAGATGGCGCCCTAAGAACAGGTGTGGATGGTGAGTAACTCCACACAAGGACACTTAGCCACGGAGGAGGAGGCAGGGGCCTGCTGGCAGACACGGGAGGGGCACACAGAGTTCTCAGCCCCAAGTCATCAGTCTCACTGTGACCTGCCACTGACGAAGCCAGCACTACTGTGGCTCTGCAAGACAGGACCTGGCCCACTCCGCCTGGACCCCAGGACAGAGGTTGGCTGGCTGATAGTGAGCTAATGAATTAAGGCAAGCTCTAGAAGGCCACCGAGATGGCTCGGCATGTGCAGATGCTGCCAAAGCAGACCACTGAGTTCAACCCAGGGCCCACATGGTGGGAGAATCTAACTGACTCCCACAGGTTGCCCTCTGACGTTCACATGTCACACACTCTCTCACACACACACGCACACGCACACGAATGAATAAAGTACTGGAGAGACGGACCGACAGTTAAGAGCACACACTGCACTTGCAGAGGACTGCAGTTTGAATCCTACACCCTTGTCACATGGTTCACAGCCCCTCTTCCTCCAGGGGGTCTGACACCCACTTCCAGCTTAAGTGGACACCTGCACTCACATGCACGAGTCCCACCCCACAAGATCTTTAAAATAAATCCTTTAAAAAGTAATAATAATAAGACAAACTTTGATTCTCTAGCCAAAGTCCTGGCAGTAAACATTCTTCACTTTAAAACAGAGAGCAGCGAGAGGGCTCAGTGGGTAAAGGCTCCTGCCTCCTGAGCTGGGTGGTCTTAGTTTGATCCCTAGAATTCACACGGTCGAAGAGAACTCACTCCCACAAGCTGGCCTCACTCCACATCTGCACCATGGGATGCAAATGCTCAAAACACACACACACACACACACACACACACACAGAATAACTACAATGAAATGTAAAAGTTAAAAAAATAAAACCTTTGAACAAGGAAAAGTAATCAAACACTGAGCCAGAGTCCTGCACGCTGCCCCTGCCGTCACCGCAGAAAACCTGTGGCTTCAGGAGGACAAATGGCAGGACGCCACTCTCTTCCACTGCCTGCTGCTCCTCTGGCTGTGGGAAACACCCAGAAAGGACACTGCTCTCCAGCATGCCTGTCCCCTCTCCCATCTTTCCACTTCCTCCACAGGGATGTCTCCTGCTTCCCAAGCTCACCTGGGATACACCTGGGCTACTGCCTCCACCTGCACAGACAGTGTTTTCTCAGGCCTGGGATGTGACCCATCTCCCTTTTTCTGGGAGCTACTCAGGACTAAGCAAGGGACCAGCAAAAGCTTGCCCAGATATAGGAGGAGAAGGAATTCCTTCTGGGGTCTCAGGCCCTCTGTAGGAAAAAGGGGCGCACGCCATACATAATCCTGAGACCTTTAGTTCAGGGAGTCTCTTCTCCTTTTGCCTACCTTTAATTTTGGTAACTTCTGTGCTTGCATTCTTCTGGGAGGCACGCTGCCTCCTCCCTTCCCCATGTCCTTATGGCCCAGCTGAGGCCTTGGTGCATAAAGTTCAGTCAGCAAACAAGTCAGTGAGACCCCAAAAGCAGGAAAGCGAAAAAAAACTTTCCCTAAGCTTCCTTTAAGAAAAGGGTTGGAGGGGGCTGGAGAGAGGGCTCAGTGGTTAAGAGCATTGCCTGCTCTTCCAAATGTCCTGAGTTCAATTCCCAGCAACCACATGGTGGCTCACAACCATCTGTAATGAGGTCTGGTGCCTTCTTCTGTCATGCAGGCATACACGCAGAAAGAATATTGTATACATAATAAATTAATAAATAAATATTAAAAGAAAGAAAGAAAAGGGTTGGGGGGGACCCTCATAATGTAGTTCAGGTTGGTCTCAAACCATCCTCCTGCCTCATTTTTCTGAGTGCTAGATATATAGGCATGGGTCAATACATCTGGCTTGGATTTAATTCTCTTTTTTCCCTTGAGATGGGGTCTCATTATGGCCCAGAAATTCCTATGAGGCCAAGTGTGAGGATTCCCAAGCATGCATACCATTCTAGCCTGGATTTCATACAAACTAAGCTAAAATACAAACCCAAGTACAGGGTGGGGAAGCTGAGAGACGAGTTTACTTCAACATCCATACACTCAAAAGTCAGCTTTCACTGTGTATAGCTTAGTGTGGCTTTTATCCCAGTTCCCCGGAGGCAGAGGCAGGCAGATTTCTGTGAGTTCAAGGCCAGCCTGGACTACGGAGTGAGTTCAAGGCTAGCAGAGCTACCTAGTGAGACCCCATCTCAAAAACAAAAACAAACAAACAAACAAACAAAAAACAAAACCACCAAATAAATAAATAAAGTTTTAAAGACCAGGTTTCATACCAGACTTGGAGCAAAGGCATGGCCACAGGGAATGTGGCTTGGGTGAGAGCTGTCACCAGGGACTCATCAAGTAGTAGATGCTGCTGCAGTGAATTTGGTACCCTGCCCCAAGCCCAGGCCCATTAATACCCTCAGAGTTTACCAGAATGACAGAGACATCAGCTCTCTCTGGCGACCATGGAGCTGGGAAGTCACCACGGCACAGCACATCTCCTAGTGACAGGCCGCGGACACCAGCTTAGGTGAGGTCACCACGGCACAGCACATCTAGTGACAGGCCGCGGACACCAGCTTAGGTGAGGTCACCACGGCACAGCACATCTAGTGACAGGCCGCGGACACCAGCTTAGGTGAGGTCACCACGGCACAGCACATCTAGTGACAGGCCGCGGACACCAGCTTAGGTGAGGTCACCACGGCACAGCACATCTAGTGACAGGCCGCGGACACCAGCTTAGGTGGAGGTCACCACGGCACAGCACATCTAGTGACAGGCCGCGGACACCAGCTTAGGTGGAGGTCACCACGGCACAGCACATCTAGTGACAGGCCGCGGACACCAGCTTAGGTGGAGGTCACCACGGCACAGCACATCTAGTGACAGGCCGCGGACACCAGCTTAGGTGGAGGTGAGCGAGGAGAGCTCATCTCAGGACACTGAAAACCTTGTGTGAGGTCGTGGAGGTTGAGAAGCATCTATCCTGTGTAGCATCTCCCTACAGTTCTGAGGGCACAGGGTTATGGTGAGCATGAAGAGCAATGCCATGCTGCCTGTTCCTGAGGAAATGCACACCTTTGCTCCCAAGTGCAAAACCTGGAGTCAAGATCTTCATGGCCCACAGGATGGCTTAGGTGAACACAAGGTTTGTCAAAGCCATCTTAGAAACATGAGTCAAGGGCCAGACTTGATGGTGGCAGACATGTCATCCCAGCTACTGGGGGGCTGAGGCAGGAGGACCTCAGCTCAATGTTGGTCTGGGGAACAGAATGAGGTCAAGTTCAGCCTGGGAAACTTGGTGAGACCCAGTACCAAAATAAAAAATCAAAACATGGTTAGAATATAGTTCAGTGAGGGGCTGGGGTGTGGCTCAGTGGTAGAGCCCCTGCCTAGAATCCCCCAGTGAGGGACTGGGGTGTGGCTCAGTGGTAGAGCCCCTGCCTAGAATCCCCCAGTGAGGGGCTGGGGTGTGGCTCAGTGGTAGAGCCCCTGCCTAGAATCCCCCAGTGAGGGCTGGGGTGTGGCTCAGTGGTAGAGCCCTTACCTAGAATCCCCCAGTGAGGGACTGGGGTGTGGCTCAGTGGTAGAGCACCCACCTAGAATCCCCCCAGTGAGGGGCTGGGGTGTAGCTCAGTGGTAGAGTGCTTGTCTAGCTAATGTGAGATTTTGGACTACAGGTTCATTACACACCCCTCCCCAGGGAAGCAACCTCTGCTTCTTTAGCCAGGCTCATGCCAGTGACCCGTGTGGCCACAGCTGGGTGTGCAGCGAATGCTTCAGTCTTGCAGCCTGTGATGTCAGTTTCCCAGCAGCACCTCCAGGGCACACGTGCTTCTGATCAGTCATCTATTCCCGACCTCAGAGCAGCCTGTTTCTCAATACACAACACTGAACCATCCTTGCAAGCCGGCTTCAAGGAGAGAGCTGCACCAGAGACAGGGCCACCCAGCTGCTGGCACTCACGTCTCAGAGCTGTAAAATGACCATTGGGAGTCAGGTGAATCCCAGACCCTGAGCAGGGCTTCCTAGTCTCTGAGAACACAAAGTGTGAGGGTTCTCAACTTTCCTAGAGCTGTGACCCTTTAGTACAGTTCCTTGTGCTGTGGCGACCCCAACCTTAACGCTATTTCGTTGTCACACCATAACTAATTTTGCTACTGTTATGAATCATAATGTACATATCTGATATGCAGGATATCTGACAGACTCCTGTGGTATGGTTGCTTGATCTCCACAGGCTGAGAACCACTGGCACAGAGGGACTTGGGAAAGTCACCTAGGAAAGAGAAATGTACACCAGTTTTCTGCCAGTGTTTGGGCGGCCAAAGCAAGAGGGTAGAGAGCTGCAGACCACCTGCCTATGCCAGCAAGACTCTGCCTCTAAAACCAACACAAACAAACAAAACCAAAACAAACCTGCCCCTAAAATCTGTCCTCACAGAAACAAAGTAAAGCCATGAATGAATCTGCAAGGCTATCCTGCTCCTGTGATGAGACAACTCGGGGGAATTCCAAGACAGCAGGATAAACACATACTTAATGTTTAGATGGTGCTTTCTGTTCCTAGACAGGGCCAACCCTCCCTTTGGGGACCCTGGGACTTATTCCAAGACAGACTGACTGGCTCTACCTTGGAGGAGTAGACCCATCACTTGGTGGATGATGTCTGAATTTGGGGACTGTTTCTACCTAATAAGTTGTCGGCCAGTGAGAGCCCCGTCTCAAACAAACCACAAACAGAAAATCAAGGACCGTCCCAGAGGAGTGACCCCAAGTCATTCTATCTCCACATAGGAGGCACACAGTGGTCTGGGGTGTGTGCACACTTTGGAGCCGGTGAGAAAGCTGAAAGGCCCTGAGCGTCAATCAGCTCCTGGGGCCTGGCCTGGCCCTGGCCTCTTTCAGCAGCAACCTTGATAATCTCATGCTGGCCCTGTGACAACCTGGGCCACACCCTGGAGCTGGGCTCAGAAGTTGCTTCTCTTGACTACCCAGACACGCCAAGAAACTACACTGCCTGGTGCAGGCGCCCGGGGCTCCCAGCAGGTGTGGGCAGCCTGCAGAGGCTGTTGCTTTTCCTTATTCTCTTTCTCTTTCTTTTCTTCCTTGCTTATCTGGGGGGTGAGGGAGAATGTTAATTTTCTCCGCATTATTCCAATTTTAGCAAATGTGCTTCGCTTGTTTCTCTAGCTGGCCTTAAACTTGCTATGCAGTTGGAGGAGACCTTGAATTTCTAATCTCCCCTGCCTGTTACTGTGAGCAGACTTCAAGCTGAGAGAGAAAGCTGTGCATCCCAGCCTGGCCCGGGCTCCAGATAAGCTGTCTCTTAATCACACTGCTGCCCCTGCAGACACCTCAAGCCAACACCTGGCAGTGCCGGAGACAGGGACCCTCTGACCACTTTCTTCCAGTGCCAGTTCCATGGCCACAGTGGAGACTCTAGAACTGCTATTTAGGGGATGGCACTGTCAAAATAAAAGTGGGGAGATTTCACAGTCTGTAAGAGCTGCCAGGGCCAGGGCTGTGAAGGTGGCATGATTGGTACGGTTGCTAAAGTACTGGCCACATAAGTATGAGGATCTGAACTTGACATCCAGAACCCATGTTAAAAAGCTGACCATGGTGGCTGGCACTTGTAATCCCAGCTCTGGGGAGGCAGAGACAGGAGGAGCCCTGGGACCCACTGGCCAGTCTCATAGTGAATTTCTAGGCCAATGAGAAACCCTGTGGGCACCAGAGGAATGGTACTTGAGGTTGAACTCTGACCTCCACACACGTGTACAAGAACATGCACCCTACCCCCGCCTCATGAGTCTGGGCACAGGCTTATCATCCCAGCTATCCAGGAAGCTCAGGTGAGGCCTATTAGACTACACATGAGCTCAAAACCAGTCTACATATACAAATTTAAAACATATAAAACAAAGGGCTATATTCGAGGATAAAGTGCGTGCCTAACATGTGCTAAGTCCTGAGTTCAATTTCCAGTACCTCAAAATTAAAAAAAAAAGGGACCAAGTCACCATGCTGGCCAGATTGTCCTTTAAAAAATGTCTCTCCCGGACCTTTCTTTAGAATGAAATGAAGACTATTCCTTAATAAAACAAAGAAGTAAGGCAGGAAAGAGAAGCCATTTAGTCAGGAAAGATTCCCGTTCCTTCCAAGAAGTTCCTGGATGATAAGGCTTAGGTTAGAAGGGCTTAGAGCTAGGTCCTGGCTGGAGGAGGTAGCAGCCTACCAAGAAGGGTGCAGGACACAGAGCACATTAAACCAAACAGAAAAGAGGAATTACAAACTCTAAGAAGGGGAAAATAGAACCAACGTAGCAGGAAGGAAGTGGCTGGGCCCCATAATTATGACGCAGCTGCACTATGAAGATGCTGACACGTGAGGGTCCAAGGATGACGTAATGTTACTAGGCAGAGGATGATGTAATGTTACTAGGCAGAGGGAGGAAAAGCAAAATCCTGCATGGCCCTGTAGGAAGTCCAAATATGAGCTCTAAAAACCAAAGAAGAGACTGTCACCCACACCTGTGACGCAGGAGGATGCCGACAAAGGAAGAGGGGTCTGGGGGAGTCCCTCCACCATGGGAGTGACATAATACCCTCAGTCTACGGCTAAGTCTGAACAAAACAAAAGGACAGGGAAGGGACATTTCCAGAGGCAAACATTTGTGTTTGTGTTCTGTGCAGGTGAGATGGCTCAGTGGGTAAAGGGGCTTGCAAGCAAGCCTGACAACCCAAGTTCAATTCCTAGAACCCACATGGTAGAAGGAGAGACCGACCTACTGAAAGCAGTCGGTCCTGCCCTCCACATGTGCACCATGGTGTGCTCATGGACGTGCACACACAAATACATTCATGTTTAAGAAAGAATATCTTCTCCTAAGATAAATGCCACGCTACTTAAGTCCCGGGAGCTACTTGAAAAGATTAACTTTGCTTCTAAAATTGTGCAGAACCCAAGGTGGAAAAGACCCACACATTAGGTACTCCTTGAAAAAAAAATCATGTATACAGGATATGTGTGTGCGTGTGTGTGCACATGCATGCATACGTGGAAGTCAAAGGATGACCTCATAGTGGTCCTTGTTACATACATTATAAACAGGCTAGCTGGCCCCTACGGTATCCATCTCTACATGGATTCTAGAGATCCACACTCAGGCCCTCACCACTGACCCATCTGCACAGCTCAGTATCAGCTCCCTTTAGGCAGACCTAACACAGGAGGGGAGCAACCACCCCACAGTTTTGCAGGGTCTGTGCTTTGCTAAGGCTTCCCACCACTGGGAGATCTAGCAAGGGAGGGCTGCCCAGTGCACACACTGTAGACACAAGTGGCCACACAAAAGCACACAGCAGGCTTTCCAGACACAGCGCAGGTGACACCACCCAGGAATGCCGAGATGCACCCTCTGTGATCCCAGAGAACTGGGGTGATCCCCACCAAGCTCTGGCTGAGACTCAATGTTGCAGCACCCCAGATGGTCCCAGAGGAGATGCAAGCAGCAGAGAGAAGTTAAAGGAACACGGAAAGCCCCAAATCTTCTAGTGAGGAGGAACCAATTTCCCCCAACTTTTCAGATGGGAAAGGAAACAAGGTGAGGCTTATAGGTACAGACAGGAACAGGAAGCAGCAGACCTCAGTGTCTATGAATATCCAGACCCAAACACTCAAAGCCGTCTTGAAGCTCTCCTGAAATCACTGGAAAGGTTAAACAAGCTGTAGAAGGAACCAAAGTCTGCCAAGAAGACTAGCATTCAGGAGGCTCCTTTTCTGGGGCTTGTGTGCAGAGCCCTCCATGAGTTCCTGCAGCCGCAGACAGACAGCACAGAACCCCATACCCACTGTGCCCTACATTCACACCTCCATGATAAAGCACCCTCTCTTCAAGTAACAGTGGAGCTTGCATCTAGTCTTTGGTGCATCTGAATCCTTAGCCTAGTGAAACAAGATTATTTGATTTCTCCCCCCCCCCCCCCAGTACTGATGGACTTGTGCAGGCCAGGTGCTCTACCCCAGAACTCTATCCCCAGCCCCAAGCTCAGATCTGATAGTCCAGCCACCCACTGGATACACTGGGCGGAGTCACACCTGAAGGCGGAGCTACTTGGAACAGCACTCAATTGAAAACTTGTAAGTTGTTCATTTTCTGCAACTTTCCACTTGATATTTTTGGACTGTGAGTAACTGAAACCACAAGCAAGTGAAACCAAGGCTGGGGGCGGGGCAGGGCGGGGCACTAGACTTCTAATCCAGGCTGGATGCCCTCTAAACGCAGAAGATCTCCAAGAGCGAAAGAGACCCAAGTTAGCCGACAATCAAATGGAACTGTGCTAAAGATCCCTGCAGTCAAGGCGTACACTTCCGTCTTCCACCTCGCCGCTGCTAACCTTTGCTGTTTGTTTATGTGTAAGGGGAGGGCTGGCGCTGCTCGGCATGAGAGAACTTTCGGGATTCAGCTGTGTGGATTCTGGCAACGCCGCTCTCCAGGCTTGGCAGCAAGTACCTTTACACACAGAGCCATCTCGCCAGCCTTTCCATCTTTATTTGCGAGACAGGGTCTCTCACGGAACCCAGAGAGTCCAGATTTAGCTAGACTGACTGGCCAGTGGGCCCCACAGCACTGAGGTTACAGATGTGACGCTGGCTCAGTTTCTACTTGGGCACAAACACAAACAAACACTTTACTCGTGGAGCGATCTCCCCTGCCCTATTTGTTTGTTTGAGACGAGATCTCATTACATAGTGCAGGCTGGCCTCAAATTTGCAATCTTCCTGCCCCGGCCTCTAGAGTGAAGGGACTACTGGCAAATGGATCCACAGGTATTTTCATGGCTGCTGTAACAGTTTGCTTACTTGTGCGCCACCCCACAAGGCATCTGGTTCGGCTTCAGCAGCCTCAGCAAACGACTACCTCCTTGATTTCCTAAGATCACTTGCTTTTCACAGATAGGTCAAAACACTGTCGAAGCCGCAGTGTTTTTCAAAGAGCTCATTCATTTGCTGGGCGGAGTCCTGCAGACAGGGGAAGGGGCCCCACCCCCACAACCCCTACCCCTCCCCCCGCCAAAAACACCCGCTGTACACACCACTCAAAACCACAGCGGAACAACCCGCCCTGGGAAACACGGAGCCGCCCAGGCTGGCCAGCGAAGCGGAGCCAGGCTCGAGTGGGGGTGGAGTAGAGGCAAGGGGATGTTTGGGGCAGGTACCAAACCTTGGGATCCGCTCCAGGGAGGGAGGAGCCCCAGATGGGAGGTCCCCAGGTCTCAGTGCCCGTACTGTCCAATAAGGACCCGCTAGCAAAACTCACCAAATTAGGAAAGCTGAGTGAGCAGGGCGGGACCCACGGCTGCTGGCTGGGAAGTCAGGCCCTTTCCCCAGCCCGCCCCGCCCTGGATCCTGTGGCCTGGGAGAGGAAGGGCAGGGCGTGTTTGTAAACATGAAGGCTCCACCTCCACACAGAAACTCAAACTGAAGAAGTCTTGGCAGGCCGGAACCTCAGGCCTCCTTTACAAAAGCTCAATGGGATTCCACAGTGGGAAGATAAACGGAGTCAACAGAGATCTTTCTTCGGGACATTTAAAGGCCCAGGGAGTCCGGGTCACCTTCTCAACAGGTGACCAAGAATCTAGTCCCCTCCCCAAGGGGACCCTGCTGAGAACGCTGAGGAGATAAGAGCCTACTCCCTCCCAGCAGTATCAAGAATGCGGTCGACGTGAAGACCGGACTTGAGGGGCCACCAAAGCACCGGACTGCCCCACCTGACCAACCTTCCCCCAACGTTGTAACCAGCTGGCTGCTGCTTGGTGTTTGAGCTGAAGATGACACAGCTTCCTCCTGCCTCCACTTCCCCAGAGCTGGGATTGGCATGCACCACTGTGCCTAGTGTTATGCGGGGTGCTGGGGATACACCCAGGACTTCCTGTGTGCTTGGAAAGAACTCTACCAACCCGGCAACAACACCCCCAATCCCCACTGTTTTTATCTGGACAAATGCAGGATGATCTCTGAGTATGAGGCCAGCCTGGTCTACTTAGTAAGTGCCAGGTCAGCCTGGGCTACACAGGGAGATCCTGTCTCAAAAGCAAATGACACTAAACATAATCCTATTCAATCCCAGAATCTTGGACTGAGTACTGGATACTGAACCCACAGCCAGCCTTCCTTCCTTCCTTCCTTCCTTCCTTCCTTCCTTCCTTCCTTCCTTCCTTCCTTCCTTCCTTTAGCTCAGGCTGGCCTCGAACACAAGCTTTCTCTGCATCACACTTTCAAAGTTGCCCCACCTGTTCCGCACGTAGGCATTTTGTGACTTTTAGTAGATTTGCTGTCTAACTAACAGGTTACAGCTTTCTTAACTATCTGTGCACCATGAGCACTGAGGACAAGTGAGCAGGAAGCACGGGGCAGAGGGACTCTGGAGGAAACATGGTCTCTCACAGGGACCAAATAGTTTACCAACCAAACATTCACTCCTGCGATCCCAGCACTTGGGAGGCTGAGGCAGAGGACTACTGCAAATTTTAGGTCAGTCTTGATTACATATTGAGTTCTGGACCAGCCTAACTACAGTGTGAGACCCTGTCTCAAAAACCAAATCCGGGGTTCAGATAGCTGCTCAGAGAGTAAAGGGGCTTGCCATTAAGCCTTACCACCTGAGTTTGACTGAGCCCTAGGATCCACATGATGGGAGAGAAATAACTCCCAAAAGCTGTCCTCTGACCTTCACATGCTCTCCCCCAATAAACGAATATATAAATAAGTCAATATAATTAAAAACAAACAAATGAAATCAAAACCAATCTCTCTCTCTCTCTCTCTCTCTCTCTCTCTCTCTCACACACACACACACACACACACACACACACACACACACACACACCCCTGCTGCCCCGACTAGCTGTGAGCTCTAAGGAGGACTTGTGTTGGGACCCCATGCACTGGGTCCCACACATGGAGTCTGGGTGTTAGGACAGCGCTATGCGATGACAAGGCTGAAGGACAAGTGGCAGGTGCTGAGCGCAAAGCTGTTCCCTCTCACCACCACCTTCCTGAGCACTGAGCCCTTTCTGCAGGCTTCACAGGGACGGGAGACACGTGTGGCCCGGGAAGCTGCTATGATGAGCCCTACCAAAGACACAACCCATCACCCACATGGCCAGGACCACACTGGGGTTCTACGCCTGAGTTCTGCGAGTTCCCAAGCTGCACCTTGCACCTCTCGCTGGTGTCAAAAAAGAGGACGCCTACTCCAGACAAGGGACCCGTGTACATACACTTCATGGAGGAAACAGGTAAGTTCACAAAGGCAAACCAAGGGTTAAACTCCCCCCCCCCCCCACATACACAGTGTGTGTGTGCTCATGCTTACAGTAACACTCTTAACCATGTTGGGTTTCCACCAGTAAGAAGAACATCCTCAGATGTAGGCCCCTGACTATGAGCCTCAAGAACCAAGAATCAAAAATCTCTTATGTATAAACTTAAAAAGGGGGTAAACTCCAGCCAGGTGTGACATCGCACACCTATGATCTTAGCTGGTGACCGAGGTAGGAGGATCAAAAGTTCCCGGCCAGCCTGAGAACCAGGAAGCTTCCACGTCTATTAACCAAGTGGCTCAGTGGCAGCTGCCTAAAATTCCTTTACCCAGGGTGTTGGTTTGAGTAAGAATGACTCCCAGCTCCTGGAGGTTCAAGAATTTGAATGCTTGGTTCCAGCTGCTGGAATGTTTAGGGAAGATTAGGAGGTATGTCACCGGGGGCGGGCCTCTAGGTTTCAAAGTCCATATTAGGTCCAGTCTCTCTCTGTGTCTGTCTCTCTCCGTCCACCTCTGCTACTGCCCCAGTATCTGCCTGCCTGCCGCCATGCCTCCCACCATGACAGCCAAGGATTCACCCTCTGAGACTGTAAGCAAGCCCCCAATTAAATGCTTTCTTTTATAAGTTGCCTTGGTCTTGGTGTCTCTTCACAGCAAGAGAAAAGTAAGTCGCCTAAGTGTGCTAAATCTGGCTTTGATTCCTAGTACTGGAATGGGGGTAGGGTTAAATAAAGAGACAGCATTAAGTGTAACTCCGGTGAAAAAGGAGGTATAACTTTGGAGACCTAATGAGGTTGCCAATAGCAGTGACCCATGGCCATGGCTCAGAGACAGCACAACCCTGGTTCTGCTGGAGAATAGTTCTCAGAGGTCCCCCAAGGAATGTGTCACACCTATGCCACAGTCTCAAGAGTCCTGGGCACTATCTGCCATCTCCACAGGGCTGGCCTGTGCCATGAGTTGAGGTGGAAGCCACAGGGCTCAGGGAACCACGGCCCCAGCACCTGATGGGGGCACAGCACTTTTAGAAGCATAAGAAACATGAGAGGCAGTGAGAGGGAAATCTGCTTCACTGAAAACCTCCTGCCAGAATCTGATCTCCCTTCTCTATTCTGAGATAGGGTCTTGCGTAAACCAGGCCGGCCTTGACTCACTATTAGTAGACATACTCCTGTATCCAGAATCCTAAGAACACACCACAACACCCAGTTTAGGACGTACTGGGGTCTGAACCCTGAACCTGCACACTCTTCCCACAGAGCTACATCCCAGTCTGTTTGCTCTTGAGACAAAGTCTCTCTCACGAAGTGGCCAGGATGTCCCTGAACGTCCATGTAGCGACAGCTGGCTGTGCACTGGAGATCCTCCTGCTTCAGTCTTTGGAGCACTGGGCCACACACCCATTTGCCAGCTTGCTTTAGGAGGCCCCAACTCACAAATCTACAACCTGGACAGATGGAGACTTGAGGGTGGCTCTCCCTGCAGGGCCTCCCAGAGTCTACTCCATCTCGAAGTCCCTGATGCATTCAGAATCTGAGCACAAGAGGTTGCTCACCTGATGGTGCCGGTCGGGGAAGGGATGGGGCTGACGAGGCTCCGGAGGTCCGGCTCCGGAATGTGGATCTTCAGTGGAGAGATCTGAGGGTAGAGTGGCCGCAGGGGGGATGCTGGGGCCTCCTCCTTATGGTACAGGGACGTGAACTGGATCTTGATGGCCGTGCTGGGGAACCGGAAGGTGCATCTGCAAAGGGTGGACAGTGGCTGGTGAAGCACAAGGTCACTGAGCACAGGAGCTGAGGTCCCCCCACCCACACGGCAGGAGCAGCAAGAGCCTTAAGCTCCACACCCTGGGACACAAATTTGGGCTTACTCTGCATCAACTGTACTCACTGTGAACAAAGGATATAAATACCCCAACAGGTGCCATGAGGAAGAACCATGGAGCCTCCATGTACCAGGGCAGTAATGGTGACAATGAATGTGGTTCCTGACCCTCGGGGGCAAATAGCTAAATGGAGCCTGTGCACAGAGCTCGTCCACTCATTCATTCATCCACACATGTATTTACTCCTCCAGGAAATCAGTAAACAGTTAAAAGACCCTGTTCCAGCTGAAAACAGACTCCACTCACTAATTCATTAGAAGACAGGGTCTCACTATGTAGTCCAGCCTGACCTGGAACTTGAGATCCTCCTGTCCCTGTCTCCTGAGTGCTGGGATGACAGGCATGCACCACCATGCCCAGCTTATGCGGGGATTCAAAAGAGAGACTCCTTCAAGGTATAATCAAATGCCACCACACAAAGGCAGAGGGGTGCCCCAGAGACATCGGCTGGGGGAGGGGGAGGGAGGGAGGGAGGGGAGAGAGGGAGGGAGGGAGGGAGGGAGAGAGAAAGAGAGAGAGAGAGAGTGAGCGAGCTCTATTTGGCTTCTCACTTTACAAGCCCAGAGCCAGGCATGTCTGAGTGACAGACAAACTATTCTGACGCTGGAACAGCCAGGGAGGCCCTAGCACATGCTCAGACAGGTGAGCGAGGCCCCCCATGGCTAGGACATGGGCATTATTTGCTGAGCACATCTAGTCTCCAGCTTTGAGTGTACGTGTGGAGGCAGAGGCTCACACTAAGTGTCCTTCTCAGCCGCTCTCCACCTGCATTTTCAAGGGTCTCTCTCTGAACCTGGAACGCTCCATTTCAGCTAGACAGCTCAGGATCTGCCTGTCTCTGTGCTTGCATCGGTATGAAATAAATAGATACAACTTGGGGTGTGGGGGGGAAGAAAACATAATTTGAGGCCAACACAAGCCACACAGTTCAGGAGAGCCTGAACAACAAAACCTGTTCTCAAAAACACCCCGATATGATTTCTACTCTGTTTAGCATCTCACAACCCAGGAACAGCTGTCATCAGAAATTTGGTTTGTGTAAATTCATGTGGGGGCACTTGTGGACACGTGCACTGGGTGGGCAGACATCACCTCGGATGCCATTCCTCAGGCACTGCCCACCTTGTTTAGGGGACCTCAGGCTGGTTTATTTGCCTAAGCTGGTTGCCAGGGAGCCTGAGGAATCTCTCCAACTGTAGCTCCCTAGCACTGGGATTATAGACTATGCCACCATACCATCATCATCATCATCATCATCATCATCATCATCATCATCATTTTATGTGAGTCCTAAGGATCAAACTCAGGTCCTCCTGCTTCTGTGGTGAGCATCTTACCCACCAAGCTGTAAAACCCAAGTTCTCCATCAGCATTTGGATTTTGGAAAGTTCATCAGTCATTTTTCTAAGAAGTCTCCTCAGGTCTGAGCAGCGTCAGTTCTGCATGCCTATAAGCCTTTGCAAATCATCTAGTGCATGTCTGATGATGTCAGAGTATCCAAACTAGGCACCTAGGGATGGAGCCTAGCTGGTGGCTACTGGTGTGTAACCTGGACTGGCTAAGAGTAACTTGAACTTGCTGGGCAGTGGTGGTGCACACCTTTAATCCCAGCACTCGGGAGGCAGAGACAAGCGGATCTCTGAGTTTGAGGCCAGCCAGGTCTACAGAGCAGGACAGCCAAGGTCACACAGAGAAACCCTATCTTGAAAAGCCATTTAAACAAAAGAAAGAAAAGAAAACAAAAGAAAATGCCTGCACTGAACAAACATGGTACATGTGTGCATGCATCTGACATACCTGGTCAACCCATGTTACACAGGAAGGTTGTCATGGCAACAAATTCCTCTCTCTGGTTCATTTGTCATGTGTTTCTTCCTCCCTCTCTACCCAGGGAACAGGAAGATAATGGTACATCTCTATCTGCTGGGAGGGTCCAAGGAGCCCAAAATCAAAACAGGAGTCCGTCACCTTAGCATCATCATGGCAACCAGAGTCTGTGGCTGTGGCCCATGCCTGTGGTCATAGCACGGTTTGGGTGTGACCTGTGGCCCTTTGGCTGAGCTCAGGCTGAAGAACTTCAGCTAATTCTGGAGAGCCTGAAGGGCTCCCAAGGCCCTCCTTCCCTCCACTCAGACCCCAACCATTGGGTATAGCCGAAAGACAAATACTCAGAGTGGGGTTTGCTACGTGGATGGGGACCACCCGAGAACACAGGCAGCAGCCCTTACAGCTTCTTTGTCCTTCCTCCCTTGGCACCAACAGAAGGGATTGAACAAGAGCCATCTCCAAAGGAGCTGCCAGTTGAAACCACTATCCCTTTAAAAAATAGCGTATGTATGTATATGAGAGAAAGAGAGAGACACAGAGCTATAGATAGAGATAGAGACAGAAAGCCAGAGAGAGAGACAGACCATGGATGCCAGAAGAGGCTCGGATCCGGTAGAGCTAGAGTTATAGGAGATTGTGCGTTGCCTGATGTGGGTGTGGGAATTGAACTGGGGTCCTCTTAAAGAGCAGTATGTGTTCTTTCACCCCTGAGCCCCAACAGCCAAGAATCTAAGAGCTGGAGACACAACCGAGTGGTAGAGCCCCTTGCCTTGAGTCCCCCACTGAACAACTAGTGTAGGGCTTCAGAGGGAACAGCTGTGTACCCTGCAGGCCCCACATTCTATCTCGAGCACTAACAGAGCCCAAGGTGAATGTGTGTGTGTCGACGGAGACTTTCGTAAAGCAGCCTTCCTTCCCTCCCTTCCATTCTCGGTGCAGAGGATCATGTGTCTCCATGTTAGAAACATCTGATTTGATCTGCAGCATCAAGGGAGGAAGGGAAGGGAGAAAAGGCCTGTTTACTAAAAACTTACCCAGCCCTAACTAAGGTCCTTAGGGGCACCACACCCTACTGTGAAGACAACCCAAAGAAACAAGCATCTTCAGGTTGCTTTCTGGAACAGCTCTCAACTCAACTCGTCCAAAATCCAACCCAAGGCAGCCACCCTGTCACCAGGAACTGGCGAGAGCAAAGTGCTGGCCAGCCCCTTCGGCTTGGCGGAGCTGCCTTCCCAGGGCACTCAGTGTCTTCTGTCACACCCTTCCTATAACACCCCACTTAGATTCAGGGGTCCCGGCTAGTCTTAGTTTCTTCTTCTGATGTTTATCTGTAGCTCATGCTGACCTTTGAACTTTTCCTCATCCTCCTGCTTCAGGCTCCCAAGTGCTAGGATTACAGGCATGTGCCACCATACTCAGCTCATCTCCCCGGCCACACACACACTTTTTTGTTCTTTTGAGACAAGGTCTTCTATGAAGAACCAGCCTGACCTCTTGGCAATCCCCCTGCTGCAGCCCTCCAAGTAGCTGTGATTTACAGATGGGAGTAAACATACCTGGCTCCTAGTTTGGAATCTGGGGAGCCGTTTGCAATTTAAGTATCTTCAAGAAGGTGTCACACATTGTCCTGACCTGCCATTCCCAATGCCTGTCCTAGCCTGCTGAGGTCAAGGGGCCTACCAGATAGCATCCTCCCTGTCCATCATGGCGTCTACCATGGAGACAGGCTCTCAAGTCAGCACCCACCCAGGGGGGATTTTCCTGTTTTTTTTTTTTTAAGAAGGGGGTCTCTCTTGTAGCAAAAAAAAAAAAAAAAAAAAAAAAAAAAAAAAGCCCACGATGAAGGAAAACCGACAGTAAACTGTCGTCCAAATGTAAAGGCGACAGAAAGCTGCCTGGGGCTGGCTGGGTTGGGAGGTGGCATGGTCACTGAGGATGTGAACAAGAACTCTATTTTAGCACTAGTCACTCAGTGGGGAGATTTAAATGACTAGCTATGTGGCAGGTCAATTTTTTTAAAAAAAAGATTTACTTGTTCATGCATTGTATGTACATGAGTGCTCTGTCTTCATGCATACAAGAAAAAAATCTTATCCCACTGGTGATGGCTATGAGCCACCATGTGGGTGCTGGGAATTGAACTCAGGTCCTCTGGAAGAGCAGGCAAGTGCTCTTAACCACTGAGCCATCTCTCCAGCATCTGTGGCAGGTAAATCATACCAAAGTTCTTGCCTGCGGGTTCAGAGGCTGAACACGGAGTCCTGCCCTGTCTGGAAGCAAGGAGCTGGGCTGATGGTGTGGTGAGAACACTATATCTAACATCAGATCTCAGTACACAGTTGGCTTGATCATTACAGCTTTGGTTAGAGCTGGCGAGGTGGCTCAGAAGGAAAGGCGCTTGTACAGCAAGCACAAGAACCTGAGTTTGCTGTCTCTAATTCCAGTGTTCCCCAGGGGAACAGTGGTAGGAGAGAGCCTGCTGGCCAGCTGGCACACATGAATGACCAGACACAGTGGGAGGAGAGGACTAACACCTGAGGTTGTCCTCTGATCTCCATGCATGTGGCGTGGTACACGTATGCCTGCACTCACAGGAACACACACACACATGTGAACACGCGCACACCACGCATGTGACATGGTACATATGTGCCTGCACTCACAGAACACATACATGTGAACACACACCACGCATATGGCATGGTATGCATATGCCTGCACTCACAGGAACACACACACACATGTGAACACACACACCACACGTGTGGCATGGTACACGTGTCGGCACTCATAGGAACACACACATGTGAACATGCACTAGGGCACCATGCACTTCTCTGCAGCCCTGGCAGAACCTGAGCTGTACTGGGTCTCCTTGCTGCAGTTCAGAGCCTGGTGACCCTGTCTTTGAAGGAGGAATCAGGTAACCCGGGAGCTGCCAAGCTGTGGGAAAGTAAAGACGGAATACCGAGCTCTTACTGACTTGAGACAGTTAACTTCCTCTTGGTCACAGAGACAAGGAAGTACACTAAAAAGCTTCTGGCAAAGTTTAAAAAATTAACACATCTCTCGGCTACACAGTCACTCCCCATTTCCGTTCCTCCATCCCAGGAGAACAAGGACTTCACTTTCTGGGAGGGACAGTGAGCTGGGGGAGGTGGGGCTTGCAGGGGACACCACACAAGCACTGGGGAGGATGTTCCACTCTGAAAACAGACTCCTGGCCTGAGATGCTTGCCATGACTTCCCACATGTGAGGGGTGTCTCAGACACGGGGGAGTGATGTTGGCTGCCCACCCATGGGAGCAGGGGCTCAGGCACCCCACTCTGCGGTGTGAACACCCCAGGGAGGGCAGACTGTGCAGCAGGAGGGAGCAGTGCATTCCTGTCAGTGTCCCAGAACTCAGGAAGCCAAGGCAGGAGGATCAGGGCTACACAGGGAGTTTTGGGCTAACTTGGACCGCAGAGAGAATTCAAGGCTAGGCTGGGCTTCAGAATAAGACTCTGCCTCAAAAAACAAAACAAAATTTTATTTTATTTTATGCTTTTTAAAAATCTTATGTGTATGGTATTTTACCTGCACATATGTCTGGTGCCTCTGGAGGCTAGAGGAGGGCATCAGATCCCCTGGAACCGGAATTATAGCTGGTTGTGGGCTACCACATTGATGCTGAGACTCTGGACGAGCAGCCAAGACTGTTCACTAAGCAGTCTGTTCTTCTGTCCTACCTCTACATTTTCCCCGCTGTGGTTTTTAAGACAAGGCTTCTCTGCCTCTCAAGTGCTGGGATCAAACATGTGCACCACCATGCCTGGCCTTAAATTTATTTTTAATAAGGAAAAATGTGGTAACTGACACATGAATTTTCTAAAGCAATCACTTGAAAAGGCCTTACAGCATAAACTTGTCCAGTAACAATGGATCAGCGAGGGACAGATGAGGCCTCTGAAACAAAACCAAGATCCACCTTGTTTGGGGAATTTTCAGAACACCAGATTTTCCTTCAAATACAAACTGGACCAGGACTAGTGGCACACAACTGTAATCCCAACACTTGGAAGGTGGAGGCAGGGGGATCAAAAGTTCAAAAGCAGCCTTAGCTACATGAGATCCTGTCTCAAAAGACAAAAACAAAAAACAAACAAAGGGGCTGGAGCGATGGCTCAGAGGTTAAGAGCACTGAGGTGGCTCACAACCATCTGTAGTGAGATCTGATGCCTGCTTCTGGTTTAAAGGCATGCATGTAGATAGAGCGCTGGTATACATAAAATAAACAAATCTTAAACAAACAAACAAAACAAAAGCCAGAAAAGGGGCCACTGAAATGGCTCAGTAGGTAAAGGCCCTTGCTGCCAAGGCTGATGACCTGAGTTTGATGCCTGGAACACACGTAGTGAAAGGAGAGAACCCATTCCCAAGATTATTCTCTGACCCTTTTGTGCCCTCTGTGACACAGGCACAGACACACACACTTAAAAATATTATTAAAAAAAATCAATACAGTGCAAAGTGGCCCAAAGAACTCCGTATGTTTAGAGGCATCCCTATGGGAGGGAAGGGCTAAAAAAACCACTTTCTAGAGTGATGTCACCACGCCATGAAAGGACGCCGGACACCTTCCAGCAGCTCGGTTAACCACAGCGAGCTTCCTACAAAGTACTTGCAACACAGAAGACTAACACAGTGTGTTCAGGTCTCGACCCACCAGGGATACGAGGACTATTTGCCACAGGCTAATGAAATCAAATGAGAGGATCAATGACCAGGCCGCAGCTGACAGCCAGATCTGATGTCAGGCAAACCTTGTTTGAAAAAAAGCTGGAGCCCTTGGCCCCCTCACCACACTGCACAAATGGGGTGTGTGGTGCATGCTGGGAATCCCAGCACTGAGGTTAAAGCAGGAGAATCGGTTCAATACATTGAGAAACCTGAGGCCCCTCCCAGGTCACTGGACCTTTGTGGAGCTACAGATATGAGCCTAAGTCCCACCAGTGAACGTATTTCAATCATTCTCACGAAATGACAGTCCAGGAGGAACATGGCAACAGCTTGCAACGTGGGCTTCCCAGCAGCCTCCACTGCTGCAGTCTGTCCCCTAAAGGCCATTTCCTGTAAGGAACAAATGACTCTGTAAGGGGGAAAGCGTGGTAATAAGAGCTCTCAGAGGCTACGTGGGGCCACGTGTCTTTGACCCAGTGAAGTACTGGCCTGGCTCAGTTCTGTGTGGGAACAGCTTAAGGGAGGGAGAGAGGGCCAGAAACTCTGCAGGGGGCTGGGCACAGAGACCATGACGACACAGGAAGTTCCCCCCATTCCCTTTATTTCATGCTCTGCACAGCTTCGGTGAGCTCCCCAGGGTGTCAGAGGCTAGAGGCCTCACCTTCTGTCTATGCCAAGGATAACCACAGTTGGGCCAGGAAGTGGCTTATTTGAGACAGGACCTCATAAACCTGGGTTAGCTTTCAACTCTAAGTAGCTGGGGATGCCATGGACACCTGATCTTCCTGCCTCCACCGTCCTGAGTGCTGGATCTCAAGTGTACACTCCACATACAGCTCATGAACACTAGGGTGGAGCCCAGGGCTGCGGGCATTCTAAGCAGCATTCTACAAACTGAGTCAAGTTCCCAGCCTATGGTGAACAGCAGTGCTCACCTACCAAGCTCCAAAAGCAGAGAATTCTCACAATCCCTACCATATTTCATGTAAAAGACCTTCTTTCAGCTGACGCCGGGGAGGTGGGTTAGCACGCTGTGCTTGTTATGCAAGCTTGAGGACCCAAGTTCAGATCCTCCCAAACTCACACTGAAAAGCCAGGCACTGCAGCGCACTCTGGAATCCCAGCACTGGATAGGCAGAGATGAGAGGCCAAACGGGCCAGCCCAGGTCCCAGTAAGAGACCCGGTCTCAAACACTCAGGGCAGAAAGTATAATATGAAGGAGGATACCTGGTGTCCGCCTATAGTCTCTACCCATGCACACACGCATGCACAGCCTTCCCATTGTGCAGACAAACATGCATATAAAAGGCACTGTAGGTACCTATCATGGTGCTGAGTCACAACGCGAAAGGGAAGGTGCAAGAAGAAGACTAAAACCAGGGGGGCCTATGCATCCAGGCGGATGACAAAATTGCCTCGGATCAGCAGAAGCAAGAGCTCCCAGCCACTGGTCTCCATTGGTTGCAGCTGGCTCTGCAAGGGTGAGACAGTAACAGAACCAGATGCCCCCCCCCCACCGAAAACTATACCAGGCTGGGGCCAAAAGCAGGCAAAAAGCACACCTGAGGGTAATGGTGTTTGCTAAGCAAACCTGACAACCTGAGTTCAGTTCCTAAAACCCACCACATATAGGTGGAAGGAAAGAACTGGGCTCTAACCTGTGCTGTGGCATGAGCGCGCGCGCACACACACACACCCGTGGAAGGAAAGAACTGGGCTCTAATGCCCACATCTGTGCTGTGGCATGTGAACCCAAGCACGCATGCGCACACGCACACACACCCACACACACACCCATGGAAGGAAAGAACTGGGCTCTAATGCCCACATCTGTGCTGTGGCATGTGAACCCAAGCATGCACACGCACACACACATGCACAGGTGGAAGGGAAGAACTGGGCTCTGATCTCCACACTTGTACTGTGGCATACACACCCAGGCATGCGCGTGCGCACACACACACACACACACACACACACACACACACACACACACACGGGGGGGGGGGGAGGCGGGGCACAGATTAACCCAGCATTTCCAAAGTACACACACTGGCAGGTCACTGTGGCTAGGCTTAGTGCTGGTGTGAGGTGTCTTGTGCTGCCTTCCTGGGGAATTTGTGGTCACACCAGTAGCTTCTGGGGAATCTGCATTTTTAGCCTGCCCTTTCCCCCAAAAGAGAATCTCCTCCAGAAAGCATGTTTTCAGGAACATTTACAAAACTGCCAGAGTTGGTGGTACCCAGAAGGTGAAAGCCTGGTGTGGTGGTCTATGTCTAACAGCAATCCTGGCACTCAGAAAGTCGAGGCAGGAGGAATGTCATGAGTTTGAGGCCAGCTCAGGTTTGAGACTGTAGTTCAAAACAACTGTGAAGATTCAAAGCTCGGGCTGAGTGCGCCGCTCAGTTGGAAGAGTGCATTAGCACGTAGGCAGCCCTGGGCTCTGAACCCAGCACGGTAGAGCCCCAGCTAAGGGACAGTCACAACATGGAGAAGGGGAGCTGACTGCACCTGACAGCGGAGAGAGTGGGGCTGCATCAAGAGCATTTGTTGCTATCTCAAGACCTGGATTGATTACGAGCACTAGCATTGGGGCTCACAACTCTGTATCCCCAGTGCAGTGGGGATCTGCCCTATTCTGACTTCCAAGGGTACCAGGCACCCATGTAATACACACATACAGGAGGGGGCTGGAGAGATGGCTCAGGGGTTAAGAGCACTGACTGCACTTCCAGAGGACCTGGGTTCAAGCCCCAGCACCTCACCTATATGGCAGCTCACAACTGTCTGTAATTCCAATTCCAAGGGACCCAACACCCATGGTTTAAAAAAAAAAAAGAAAAAAAACAAAACAAAAAAAACAAACATACAGGCAAAACACTCATACGCAAATCATATAATTAAAGACATCTTCCAATGTAAGTAGCCTTGGCTGTCCTGGAACTCACTGGAGCAGGTTGGCTTCAAACTCCCAGAGATTCGCCTTCCTCTGACTCCCTAGTGCTGAAATCAAAGGCACATGCAACCACACCTGGCTTCATACACATAATACTAAAAACTGAAGCAACCCCTGACACACACAAACCCAGGTTAACCTAGAATAAATATGTGTATGTTTAATAGACTCACTTAGTTGATAAATCAGGAACATTTGGCAGACAGGAAGAACCCAGCTCCCCAGGTACACTGTAGGCATGCAAACCTGAGACTCACACTGAGGACACAGGAGGGCGCAAAGAACCACATATGGCTCCAGGGCCCTCCACCAAGGCACAGCCGCGTCCCCTGCTCCTCCCGTGAGGATGATGAGCCGCTCTGGTGGAGACTAACCTTTGCCTTGGCGCTCAGCTCCCCACGAAGTCAAGTCATCTTATTTTAGAACAATTAGCAACATCAAGGATCTTCTGCCCAAATCTTGAATTTCATGTAATAATAATAGTTAAAAACTAGCATTTAGCTGTTGGGCCTTACGGTGCAAACCTGTCAAACCAAGTACTTAGGATGCTGAAAAGGGGGTGATTAATTTAAGAGCTGCCTGGGCTGATAGCCTTTGAGTTTAAGGGCAGTCTGTATAACTAGTGAAATGCTATCTTAAACAAAAGCTAGAGGGCAAGGGTGTGTGAGTGAGTGAGTGTGTGTAAAAATAGAGATTCTGTGAAAGAAAGCTTGTCTAGCATGTGTGAAGCCTCGAGTTCAATCTCTAGTACTATAAAAACTAGTATTTGCTATTATTTGCCTGTAATATCTGCTGCAAACACACACATACAACAGACATGCGTGCACTGAGCACTGTAAACTTGTTAACACCCTAAACATTCTAACTCTCTGGATCCCTTGGCTGCATTTTCTAAGTAAACATGCATTTCAGAACATTGCAGGAAAAGCCACCACTCTTGTAAAGCCAGGCCACCAAAGAAGGGACCAGGAGGAAGCATCACTGGAGCCTCAGATGGAGGAGCTAGGGCAGAGACAAGCTACTCTCCATTCTGGCAACTTCCAAAGGCCCAGGACCAATCTGTCCAACTTGGCTTAGGAAACCCTTTCGGGAGCTGAATGCAGAGCCAGGAAGAGCCTCCCGGAAAGGGCCAGGCATCTCCGCACAGCCAGCCCAGAGGGCGGCCGGTGGCAGAGCCTGTCAGTCTGGAATGAGAGCAGCGTTTCCTGGAACAATAATGTTCCAGGCGAGCCACGTGATGGCTTCACCTCTTAGCTCAGCATCACAGGCCAGACACAACTTTTTGCTGGAGACTCCTTCTCTTCCCGTGTCCCATCTAAAGATCAAGAAGCCTTTGCTATTTAAAAAACAGCAGCTCCATTGGTCCAAACAAGGCAGAGCCCAACTCAATATACCCAGGGAGCTTTCTCTCTGTAGCCCTGGGCCAGCCAGGCTTGTCTTCCTAATAAGGAAAGGACAGCCAGGCCCAATAAACTGCCCAGAGCCCAGACTTGGCCCAGCCCAGCCCAGCCCAGGAGCTGGAACCCAGGTGGGTGGGACAGGGCTGGCTGTTGTAGGCAGCTCTCAGTCTCTACCTACAGCCCCACCCAGTACTATCTGGCATCGGAAGGGGAAGTTGGCTAAGTCCACCAGTATGGAAGAAGTTGTGGTCAGGAAGCAAAGAAAGCAAGTGTTCCTGGGATACAGCATCACCCTGTTGGCAGAGGTCCACAGACAATAAGGAAATGAGTTTCATTTCGTGGAAACAAATCTCATCCCTTCACTGCACCCCAGCAGAGATGCAGTAGTTCTTGGGGAGCTGAGGCAGCCACAGTCCATGTGTGTATGTGTATAAGTATATATCCGTGGTGTGTGCACATGTGTGTCCAAGAGGAGATGAGAAGGGGATGATGGGTGATATGCTCCATCACTCACCATCTTATGCCCTGGAGACAGAGTCTCTCACTGAACCACTTCCCACATGGCTGGGGTACCTGCAGCCAAGCCCAGCTTTTCTACACAGGGTGAATGCAGGGGATTTGAACTCAGGTCCTCAGGCTTGCACCACAAGCACTCCTTGTCACTGAGTCACCTCCAGTCCCTCAGATCCTGCTCATTCCCGCTTCAGTGGAAAGGGAAGACTGAGTGGGGGCTTTGGGTGCTCCTTTGGCTTGTGGGGAAGCAGCAACCAGCTTCCATCCCATTCCAACTTTCAACAGAGGGAAACTGAGTCACAAAGAGCAAATGTTCACATAAAAGCTGTCCATATGCCTGTGACCACAGCACTTGGGAGGTGAAGGAGGAGGACAGATGTTCAAAGCCATCCTTTGGCAAGTTCAAGGCCAGCTTGGGCTACATGACACCCTATCTGAAAAACAAAAGTATAAACTCGCAAGTCCTGTGTGTACGACTACCCACCAGGACAACTGCAGTTCTGCCCTCTCCAGTTCTCCTCTGTGTTTTCCCACATCTGCTGGTGTCACACCCTCTGACCATGTCCTGAGCAGGTCCCCTGATCCATCTCTCTTGGTACTTGCCCATTCCTGAGGCTGACATTGCCTTCCCTGGACAGTGTATCCTTGTGCCTCCATCTTGCTCCCTGGACTTGGTCCTCTATTAGCCCAAGGGCCTGTTCCTGCTCCCATCACTCCTGCCCCTCCCCAGGTCCAGGGACACACACTCACCAGTGGTCTCTTCCACTGTCATCTAGGAGCCCTTATGGACACAAGACTGGAACTACTCACATACTTAATATCTAAGAGAGACGGCTCAGCAGGTAAAGGCGCTTGCTCGGCAAGCCTAGTGAATGGAGCTGGCTCTTCAGAGCCCCACAAAGGTGGAAGGAGAGAACCAACTCCACACAACTGTCCTCTGACCTTCAACCCAGGGCACCCCACTGCACTAACAAATATTCAAATTAAACTTTTGAGAATCGATGTTTTGTAATTTTATTTTAAAAACCTTACAAATAAATAAAAACATCACACACCAAAATTAACCAGACCCAAAGTCTATGCAACTGAACCAACTTCTGTGCGGTTAGAAAGAGTTCAGAACGAGCGCTGTGGCACTTCACGTTATTTTACACTTCCAGTTTCAAGTGTGTTTCATGCACTTACGCACCACCCAAACCAAACAATGCGTGTCAGAGTCAGAGAAAGAGCGGCACGTTCTCCTTCATAAGTCATTCCACTGCCATCCGGTCCTTCCTCATCGTTTATGCTCAGCCTCTCCTGTTCTCTTTTCTTCGTGTTACACGGCACCCACACGTACATTAGTTCACATATATGAACATGTTGATGAGATAAGGGAGAACACAGGAGCATGCAGCACTTTTCTTTCTGAAATCTGTGACCTCACTGAATAGTACACATTAAGTCCATCCATTGCCCTGCAAACATTTTAAACTCTTCCTCCCCTTCCTTCCTTTCTCCCTTCTTTCCTTCCTTCCCTCCTTTCCTTCCTTTCTTCCTTCATTTCCTTCCTTCCCTTCCTCTCGTCCCCCTTCTTTTCTTTCTTCCTCTTTTTTTTTGATGTGTTTTGAGACAGGGTTTCCTCTGTGTAGCCCTGGCTGTCTTGGAAATTGCTCTGTAGACCAGGATGGCCTCAGACTCAGAGATCCACCTGCCTCTGCCTCCTGAGTGCTGGGATAAAAGGCATACGCCATCACCACCTAGCTTAACTCCATTTTTCTTTAGAGCAGAATTGTATTCCGGTGTGTGTGTGTGTGTGTATACCAAATTTCATTATCCATTCATCTTTTGATGAACAAGTAGGCTGATTCCAGTTCTTTGCTACAGTGAACAGAGCAGCATTAAACATGGGGTCACAAATATCTCTAAAATAGAGTATACATTTCTCTGGGAATGTGCCCAGGAGTTAAAATAGCTGGGCATTAATTTTTAAAGAAGTCTCCAAATTAATTTCCACAGTGGTTGTACTAATTTCACCACCACCAACAGTGGATGAATATTTAAGAAAAGTTCAGGGGCTGGAGAGATGGTTTAGTGGTTAAGAGCACTGGTTGCTCTTCAAGCCCTGGGTTCAATTCCTAGCACCCATATGGCAGCTCACAACTGTCTGTAACTCTAGTTCCAGGGGATCTGACACCTTCGCACCAATAAACATAAAATAAAGTTAAACAAATTAAAAAAAAAGTTCATTGTGTCTCTTAAGGGTTAATGAGAGGTGAAAGTTTGAGACTAGGACTAACGCCACATAATCCAACCACAGCATGCATCAGTGCACAGGCCAGCATGGCTGGGAGCCCAGGCCCGTCTAGCATGGGGACTCGCTATGGCAGCAGTGACATTCAAGACGACTCACGCAACAACAACTCGTACATAGCAGACACAGACACACCGTACAGCAGTGGCAGCAGCACCAGCATGCACAGAGGGGAGAAATTACAACCAGCGATATAACCGCTGCTGCAGATATGACGGGCTGTCCACCTCTCCTAGCCCAACACAGTCCGGTCTGACCCTATCCACTGAGCCTGGGGCACGTGCCTATCATCCCAGTGACTGAGACGGGCCTGCCTCGGCCACAGGGCAGCTTCAAGGCCCTGTCTCAAAATGAAAAGTGAAGAGAACATGAGGGGTATAGCTCACAACAGCAGAATAGCTTGCCTAGCCTGTAGGGGGCCCTGAGTTCAATTCTTAGGACTATAAACAAGTCCCTCCCAGAACACCAGCAGGTTGGGAAAGGTGTGGCCATTTATGAAGCTTTAGAATATTCAGTGTTGCCTGGTGGTGGTTGAGCACACCTTTAGTCCCAGTACTCAGGCAGGGCAAGTTAGATCTCTGTAAACTCAAGGCCAGCCTGGTCTATAGAACTAGTTATTCTATATAGAACAACTAGGGCTACACAAAGAAATTCTGCCTTGGGAAAAAAAACACACAAAAAGGTATATTCAGTGTCTGTATGGCTTTGGGGAAGGAACAACACAGAAAGAAACAGGAGTCAGGAAGCAAGGGTCCTGCACTGGCAGGAATCCCAGGGGATGGCGCGGGTGGAACTGTGCCGTGGATCAGCACAGGGTGGGAGCAGCGACCAGCAGCGCAGCAGTGAAGTCCCACGTGAGCATGTGGCAGGATGAAGCAGGTGACCAAGGGCGGCTGCTGGAGCATTAACCTGCATCCTCCTGAGAGGAAGCGAAAGCTCAGACAACAAGAGGGGGCGCTGATGGTGGGAAAGAGGTCAGGACCTCAAGGTAGCCACTGTGAACTCTGCAAAAAGCCACTTGAAGATAGAAATCTAAGAGATGGATGTTCTTAGAGGACCCAGGTTAACTTCCAGCACCGCCATGGCAGCTCACAACTGTTTGTAACCCAAGTTCCAGGAGATCTCAAGGGTACCAGGTGTAGAGATATGTAGGCACAATACTCACATACACAGAATTTTAAAAACAAAACAAAGCAAAACATTTTTTAATATCTCAGTGAACAAACAGAAGCTAAAAGAACCTGAAGGGAAATCTTATAATCAAAAATTATAACTTGAAACCTCAAGAATGAGCAGCCCAGAGAGCTGGGAGTGTGGCTCAGTGATAAGAGTGCTTGTCTATCAAGGAAAAGGCCCTGGGTTCCTACAACACCAAAAAAAGGAACAAAAATGGCTGGTGAGGTGCCTGAGCACAAAGGGGCACTTCAGTCAGGCCTCATGGCCTAAATTCAATCCCTAAATCACAGACTGGAAGGAGAGAGCCATGCCCTCAAGCTGTCCTGACTCCACGTATGCACTGTGGTGTGCACATGCCCGAGAAACACATAAACCTAAGGAAGGAAGTAAAAGGAAGTCATGAGTTTGACGCTAGTTCGACAACAGAATAAAGAAACTGAAAGTGCTATAGCCATGGGTCACAAGGACATAACTTCACAGATTTACCTTAGCAGAACAGAAAACTGGGGAGCAGTGTGTGTGTGAAAAGTAGTCCAGGAAATAGTGTGAACGCCACGCGGGATGGACCAGCTGATGACGACTAGTGCCAACAACAGAGAAGATCATGAGTGGATAAACCCAAACACCCCCAGGACCTGCGGCGTAGGAGGTGCTCTGAGGCTGACATCAGAGAACCGAATGCTCAGCTCAGTGTCCATTCAGCACGGAGCCTGTGGAGTGCTGTCACCCACAGGGTGGGTCGCAGTTAACCCACGGCAGGAGCTCCCTTGGAGACAAGACAGGTCTGTTTCCACTGTGATTCTACTACTTTTGGTTTTTCCTTTTCAGACAGGGTCTCAGGCAGCCTAAAAAAACTCTCTTTTTGCCAAGGATGACCTTGAAATCCCCATCCTTCTGCTTCCACCTCCCAGGCACTTCGAAGACAGACACACATCCACGACACAGGGTTTACACGTGTGGACTCTGTGCATGCCAGACTGCCTTCTACCAAGTAAGCCCACCAGGGGCTCTAAAATCCACTAAATTGACCCCAAGATTAACCATCACCCACCCCAAGGCCATCTCCACACCTACTCACACCTCCTGCAGGTGTGAAGCTGGTCACAACTGGCTCTCCAGGGGAAGACGGGAAGCAGCGATCTGATTCTCTGAGGAAGGCCAGCCAGCTGAAGCGAGAACACCTGCCTTGTACCCGCGACTTTAAAGCCATGGGAATGGCTGGTGTCGTCAGAAAGTGTTCCAGTCACTGTGCTGCCTATAAGGTCTACCTTGTGCAAACAACATGGCCAGCAAGGGCTCCAGGGTGTGGCCCCCTCTCCAAACAAAATGGGGCCCTCAAGATGGCTTTCAGGGTAGAAACACTTGCTAGACAAGCCTGATGACCTGAGTTCCATCCTGGAACTCAACGGGCAAGGAGAGAACTGACTCCCCAGAGTTGTTCTCTGATCCCCCCACAATAAATAATAATAATAATAACAACTTAAAAACCTCTCAAAACCAAAGCACACTGCTAGGAGATGATTCTGTCAGTCACGCGAGCATGAGGACCTAAGACCAAAAGAACTCCTGTAAAAGTCAAAACAAAAACCTGGAGGAAGTTGGCTCATGCCTGTTATTCTAACACCAGGAGAGTCAGACTGGAAAGTCCCTGGACAAAAAAGGGGGGGCGGGGCAGAGGACTGGTGCCTCAACAGTTAGAGGTGCTCGGTGCTCTCGAGAGGACCCGAGGACCCTAGCACCCAGGTCGAGACGCTCATAACCACCTATAATTAAGCTACGCGGGCGCTCACAGCCTCTTCTGGCCTCCACGGGCACTAGGCACAAACACAGTGCATAGACATACATGCTGGCAAGACAACCACACACATAAAACACATTTAAAAGGGGGTGGGGCAAGTTTCAAAAGGAAGGACAATGGCCATGACACTCTGCCTCTCTAGGTAGCTGACTGACCCTGGCTGTGTCCCTAAAACCTGTTTGTGTGTGTGTCTGGGGAGGGATGGGAGGTTGGACTAGCCTGGGCTGGCTTCAAACCCACAATATCCTGCCTCAGTTTCCTTGGTCAAATACTAAGGGGACAGGCATGTGTCACAGTGCCCGGCCCTGAATTCCAGTTCTTTTCTGTCTTAGTACCGAGGGCCAGCGCACTCACACTACACATGAGGGACATTTCTCATGGGGGGGGGGGGTGACACAAGCTTGGAATCCCAGAATTGGGAGGCCGAGACAGGAAGGTGGCAGTGAACCTGAGGCCAGCCTGGGCTACAGAATGAAACATTGTCTACAACACAGAAAAGGTGGCTGGAGAGCCAGGAGATGGCTCCGCAGGTAAAGGCACTTGCTGCCAGACCTGATGGCCTGAGCTTGACTCCCGGGTCCCACAGGGTGGAAGGACAAAGCCATGTTTTGTTCTCCAAAGGACTTGCTGCGCTGGGTAACAGGAGCACATGAGTTTGGATTCATGCAGACATATAGCACTGCACTGTGGGCGGCAGAGACAGGAGGATACCTGGACTTCCTGACTACCAGCCTAGTGAGGGACCCTGCCCCAAGGAATATGACTGAAGACATATATATGATGTAAATATGATAGAGCAGGCACCCAAGGTCCTTCTGTGGCCTCTCTGAACGCATAGACATGCATACTCACACATGTATACTCACCCGAACATACTCACATGTACATGTCCACACACACTACAGAGATGTAATTAAGATGAAATACAAACCAGAAAGAAACCATTTTCATTACTTTGAATTACATAATGTACTGTGTAATGGATACTTTCCTCTGTCCCTGGGGTGGGATGGCTGGGGGATATAGGGACACAAGCATTAGGACCTGAGTTCAGGTCCTCTTGGCAACTAAGTCAAAAGCCAGGCACAGCAGGATGCGCCTGTAATCCCAGGGCTGGAGGCAGAGACAGGAGGATCCTTGGGACTCAATGGCCAGCTCGCTAGTCAAGCCTACCCAGCAAGTTCCAGGTTTAGTGAGAGACTCTGTGGCAGAAAAAAAGAAAAGATGGTGACGACAACTAGTGCTAGTGTGAACGCCATGTGGGATGGGACCAGGTGACGATGACTAGTGCTAGTGTGAACGCCATGCGGGATGGACCAGGTGACGATGACTAGTGCTAGTGTGAACGCCATGCGGGATGGGCCTGGTGACAACTAGTGCTAGTGTGAACGCCATGCGGGATGGGCCTGGTGACGACTAGTGCTAGTGTGAACGCCACGTGGGACGGACCTGGTGACGACAACTAGTGCTAGTGTGAACGCCATGCGGGATGGGACCAGGTGACGATGACTAGTGCTAGTGTGAACGCCATGCGGGATGGGACCAGGTGACGATGACTAGTGCTAGTGTGAACACCATGCGGGATGGGACCAGGTGACGACTAGTGCTAGTGTGAACGCCATGCGGGATGGGACCAGGTGATGATGACTAGTGCTAGTGTGAACGCCATGTGGGATGGGACCTGGTGACGACGACTAGTGCTAGTGTGAACGCCATGCGGGATGGGACCAGGTGACGATGACTAGTGCTAGTGTGAACGCCATGCGGGATGGGACCAGGTGACGATGACTAGTGCTAGTGTGAACGCCATGCAGGATGGGACCAGGTGACGACGACTAGTGCTAGTGTGAACGCCATGCGGGATGGGACCAGGTGACGATGACTAGTGCTAGTGTGAACGCCATGCGGGATGGACCTGGTGACAACGACTAGTGCTAGTGTGAACGCCATGCGGGATAGGACCAGGTGACGATGACTAGTGCTAGTGGGAACACCATGCGGGATGGGACCAGGTGACGATGACTAGTGCTAGTGTGAACGCCATGCGGGATGGGACCAGGTGACGACTAGTGCTAGTGTGAACGCCATGCGGGATGGACCAGGTGACGATGACTAGTGCTAGTGTGAACGCCATGCGGGATGGGACCAGGTGACAACTAGTGCTAGTGTGAACGCCATGCGGGATGGGACCAGGTGACGACTAGTGCTAGTGTGAACGCCATGCGGGATGGGACCAGGTGACGATGACTAGTGCTAGTGTGAACACCATGCGGGATGGGACCAGGTGACGATGACTAGTGCTAGTGTGAACGCCATGCGGGATGGGACCAGGTGACGATGACTAGTGCTAGTGTGAACGCCATGCGGGATGGGACCAGGTGACAATGACTAGTGCTAGTGTGAACACCATGCGGGATGGGACCAGGTGACGATGACTAGTGCTAGTGTGAACACCATGCAGGATGGGACCAGGTGACGATGACTAGTGCTAGTGTGAACACCATGCGGGATGGGACCAGGTGACGATGACTAGTGCTAGTGTGAACGCCATGCGGGATGGGACCAGGTGACGACTAGTGCTAGTGTGAACACCATGCGGGATGGGACCAGGTGACGATGACTAGTGCTAGTGTGAACGCCATGCGGGATGGACCTGGTGACAACTAGTGCTAGTGTGAACGCCATGCGGGATGGGACCAGGGTTTGGCATACTATGCAAGCACTCCACAAAATCGTGTCTGTCCCAAAATGCTGTGTTTTTGTTTTTTGCACTCAGGAGGCAGAGGCAAAGGCAGGCGGATCTCTGTGAGTTCGAGACCAGCCTGGTCTACAAAGCTAGTTCCAGGACAGGCTCCAAAGCCACAGAGAAACCCTGTCTCGAAAAACCAAAAAAAAAAAAAAAAAAATGCTGTGTTTTATTTTCTGAGGCAGGGTCTCACTCTGTAGACAGGCTAGCATTGTACCTGCAGCCACCCTGACTCAGCCTTCTGAGCAATGGGGTGAAAGAAAGGCATGTGCCTGCATGCCTGTCTCTAAGTAACATTTCTCATCCACTTGAAATAAATAGAACAGACAGGAAGGAGCCACATGCCACACTCCAAACCTGCAGCAGCCTTGCCCATGCAGCTGTCGGTAATGCTACCGCAGCTGTTTATCCTGGGTTTAATCATCAATGGACACAAAGGTGCTTGGAACTATAAACAGTGCCAAGTCTCCAGCCTGACAGCTCAGCAAAGTGAAAGGGTAGCAGGCCTGGAGGCTGGAAAGGCAGATGGACGACACAAGTCAATCAAACAGAGACCAGAACATTCTTAAGCCTACAGCAATAAACACAGGATCTCTGAAAGCAGTCTTACTGTCATTCTAAGTTGGGCTGGTAATTCTCTCTACTCAACTATTCAAGAGCCCGAAGCAGGAGGATACAAGTTCAAAGCCCAGAGTGTGGATGTAGATCAGCTGGTGCAGTGTGCTGGCCTGGCATGCTCCAAGCCCCAGGCTCCATCCCCTGCACTGTACAAATCAGGAATGGGAGCTCACACTGGTAATGCCAGCATTTGGGAGATGGAGGCAGGACAATCAGTTCAAGGTTGTCCTTGGCTACACTGAGTTTTTTGAGGCCAGATCCCAAAACAGGACGGAGGTGAGGGGCTGGTGAGATGACTCCGTGGGGGAAAGATGCTATCAAGCCTGACAACCTGAGTTCAGTGCCCTAGTCCACACGGAAGGAGAGAACTGAATCCTGAAAGTTTCTCTGACGTGTGCACAGGTGCCATGGCACACTTTCACAACCCCTCCCAACACAGAATGCATGTATGAGTGATAAAAACAGCCAGCCAACCAGGAGCTACATGGAGTAAGAAAATATCATGAGCAGCAATCCTACAAATATACCAGTGACAGAGAGAAAGGAAACCTAAGCTGTAGACCTGCTGTGACCTCAAGTATGAACACTGGGGCTCCTCCAGGGTCCAGTGTCTGTTAAAGGTGGCTTCAATGTGTGCACAGTGACCTAGAACCTGTGCCTCCCACACTGCTGAAAAGTGGCTCTGCCCTCAGCTTCTCTATTTCCTTTGTACAGGAGCAATGCAGGTACAGCTGCCACACCAAGAAGGGCACACAGCAGGGCCCTGGCAGTACCTGAAACCCAAGGAGCTGCAGCGAGATGGTTTGGTGAGTCAAAGCTGATGATTTGAGTTCTTCTACCCCCAGGACCCACATGGTGGAGGAGAGAACGGACCCTCACGAGTTGTCCTCCATGTCTTGATATGAACATGGCCAATGTGTGCACAAAAATACATACAATAAGCAAATGGAATTTAAAAAATTAAATACCCATCCGTAACCCAAGAACCCACTGGAAGAGACCCTGAAGCCTGATACGGGGTCTTTACAGGCAGGCAGACAGGCAAGCCTGCAGATTCTAGGCTCACAGAGCAGCAGCAGCTGCCTCTTCCTCAGAAGGATCAAGTTTAGGGTGGCAAAGCTACAGTCCCAAGTCAGCAGTCAAGCGCAGTCCTTGACACATTTCAGAACTATAACCTCTTAACTCCTCCTACTAGGAAACAAAGACTTCTAAACACTGGCTGCTTTCTCTTTTTTGTATTACGAGACAGTTTACTATGGAACTACAGGCTGGCCTCAGAGTTACTATGTAGCTCAGGCTGGTCTCACGTCTTTCTGATACTCGTCAGCCTCCCAGCGCAGGGATTACAGACCTGCCTCAAAGTAACCAAATTTGAGAGTCAGGGTGAGTTTAACCTAGCCTACCCCTGAGGGAGGGCCTTTCTTCCGCCCACACCAGCAGCCATTGATAAGATCTGATCAAAGGCAAAGGAAGCCTCCAGTTCTCCAGAGGGAGGAGACAGCAGCTGGCAGCCAGAAATGTTTACAAAGCAGTGGGGGACTCCAGCTTAGAGACCTCTACACCAGCCTAGATAAAAACCCAAACAAAACAAAGGAGCCTCTATCAGTTAGCACCTAGGAATTTGAAAGAGCCTTTATTTGGTTTAAACTTTTGCTCTCCTACGGCACGCCAGGGGATCACAGGCAGTTCCACAGGGGACATACGCTTGATTAGCCCTCTGCTAGTCTTCCTGAACCCAAATTTCAAAGAGCCCCAAGTCTGAGAATCAATACCAAGCCATGGTTCTGCAACCTTAGCAAGACAGGATGCCACCCGGACCCACAAGGCTATGGACGAGATGGCTCAACGGGTAGAAGCTTGCAAGCTAAAGACTTGCGTTAGATTCCCACAACCCACATGACTCCTTAAAATTGTCCTCTGATCTCCACATCCTAACCATGGTACCTATCCCCTCCTCATACAAGAAATAGAATTTAAAATAAATAAATAAACGAAATCAATACAAAATTTCTTATTTCGAAAGATGAGAAGAGTCAGGAAAAACAAACTGGCAAGTAGAGGCACAAGGAATAAACAGATGCACAGCTGGTATGATGCCCTATGCTTGTAATCCCAGCATTTGGGAAACTGAGGCAGGAGGATTGCAGTGAGTTTGAAGCTAGGCTGGACTAAATGAGACCCTGTATGGGTGTGGGGGGATCTATTTTCAACAGCTGTCAAGCCATCTTCCTCTCCTGCAGACACCTAGGTTTCTAAATAGATTTTAATGCTATGAAGGAACAATTACCCATTTGGGGAAACTGGGCCATAAAGCAGATTAATAACGCTGACTAATCGCTTGGGGAGAAGCTGGCTGAGCTCCTCAGGATGCACTAAACTGGTTTAACCGTTATGTAAATCACATCCTTGGTCCTGTGATTTATCCCTGATGGCCCATTAGTCAGCATGGTTTGCTCTGCAATAAAAACAGCTCCAGAAGCCTGCAGGCCTGTAATACCAGCTACTTAGAGGGGCTGAGGCTGAAGATAAGTTCAAAGCCAGCCTGGGCAACTTAATAAAATCTTATCTCCAATAAGGCTATAATAATAATAAGACCTGGGAGTACAGGTTATTGGTAGAACCTTTGCTTAGAATCCCCCAGGGAGGGGCTGGGGTATAGCTCAGGGGTACAGCACCTGCCTAGAATCCCCCAGTGAAGGGCTCTGAATTCTACCTACAATACTAGTGGGGAAAACCCTAGCTAGAGACTGGTACCAGTGCCCACCTCCGCTCCCTCATATGTTCAGCATACCTAAGGACCCTCCTGTACAATGTGGGTACCTGGATATCACAGCCCAGAAGTCATGATTTTTTAAAAGTTTTTCATGTCCTCTAACTTGCTCTGTTTTTCTGGCATCACATCTATTAGAGACCCATCTCCACATGGCATCTCCATGGACTGAGGCAGAAAGCCCGTGGGCTTGTGTTTTAAATATCAAGTGGCAAGGGCAACAGTTTAGTTTGCTGACCTCTGAGGCAGCTGAGCTATGATCTCAATAGCTTTTCCCCATGAGTCCTGAAGCACAGAGGACAGACACCAGAGGCCCAGGCACAGCCTTGGGGAGCAGGAGGACAGGGGGCCACGTGTTATGGTAGCACTTCTTATAATCCCAGCCTGGGGGTGGGGGTTGAGGTAGGAGGATCATGAGATGTTCAAGGCCAGCCTGAGCTATACAAGGAGACCCCATTGAAACAAAAAACAGTGTAGAGAGATGTAGCTCCGTGGTAGAGTGTGTTTAGCACTAGGTTCAGTCACCACCAACACACACACATACACACACTACAATGTTATGACTCAGTGGGCAAGCCAGATAACCTGAGTTTGAACCCTGGGACTCACATGGTGGAAGGAGAGAACAGATACCAGTAAATTGTCCTCTGACGCTCCCACACTCACCCCCCCCACAAAAGTAAGCAAATAAATGTAAAACAATAACAAAAACGAAAACGCGCAATGGAACCGGTCCCAGCCACACTCAGAATGGCCCGGAGTTTTGTGGGGGTCAAGGATGCTTGAATGGACATTCCCAGGAACAGATATAACCCCCTAGCCTAGCACTCCAGTAACTTCTGTCCACATGGTGGGTAGGTAACCCGCTAGCACCACCGTACAGCCAACTCAGACCTACTCTGTTCTCTGCCGAGGGCACCATTAGCTGAACCAGTTAGGGTTTGTAGTTGGTGAGAAGGGATCACAAAAACAGGTGTGCGTGTGTGTGTGTGTGTGTGTGTGTGTGGTGATAGTGTGATTTGAACTCAAAGCTGCATGCATACAGGTAAGCACTCTATCCCTGAGGAACACCACAACCCCTCACTGAAGGGTTCCAGGTAGGTTCTTTACCACCAAGCCCCACCCTAGCTCCTCACTGGGGGATTCTATACAAATCTTTTACTGCTGAACCACACTCAGGCCATCACTAGCAGAAGCTAGACAAGCACTCTATTGCTGGCTTCTGGCCAGGAACAGTCTGGCTCACACTTCCCAAAGACACCCATCACACATTTTACCAACATTTAAAATCAAAGAAAGGGGCTGGGGAGAAGTCTTGGTTAGTAATGTGCTGGTCATGCAAGCATGGGATCTGAGTTCAATCCCAAGAACCCATGCAGAAGCTGGGCATCACACCCCTGGGATGTCAGTGCTAGGGAGGTAGACAAGAGTCCCTGTGGCTCAGTGACCAGCCACTCTAGCCAAACAGGTGAGTTCCAGGTTCAGTGAGAGACCCTGACTCAAAAAGTAAAACATAAAGGCACTAAGGAAGATACACGATGACAACCTCTGGCCTCCCAGGTATAGTGTGCGGCACGTGCACACACACACACACACACATACACACACACACACACGATATAGCACATCTACTGTGAGATGGGAGGCTGAGACAGGATAACTCGGCCAAAGCTCATATGCCTGGCAGACAAGGATACATGCAGCATGCTCGCCAGCTGGCGCAGTGCCCTTCCTTCTTGGCGAAGCCCCTGGCACAGTCCAAGGGCCGCAGTTCCAGCCTGTGCAGCTCCGCTAGCCCTTGCACACACTTCTGCTTGACTGAGCTCCCTGAGTTTTAGAGGACAATGGCTACTTGCTGTCTCTGTAGGGTAGAGGATAGCTACTCTTAGTCTTTCAGTCTCTCTTTGTCCTTTCTTTTGAGACAGGGTCTCACCTATGAACCCCAGACCAGCCTGGAACTTGACATCCTCCAGCCTCAGTTTCCCAAGTGCTGGGATTTATAGGCCCGTACCATTGCACCCAGCTTCAAGGCACATTCTTTGACTTTGTTAGTGAGCACACAGGGTGGAAACAGCTGTGCTCCCAGGACTCTGGCCACCTGACCCCACAACACCCCAAGTGTGAACAGTCTCAGAAACCCTAGACTTTCATCTTTACATCCAGACGGAGGAGAATGGGCAGAAGAGGAAGACACAGGCCTGCCTCTCCCAGGGCTAGATGGCCAGGTCCCTGCCTCCTGAGCCAGCCTCCCAGTCTCTGGAATAGGGGCACCAATTCACAGCAAGGGTGAATTCTGTAATTCTGCTAAGGAGGTAGTGTACCAGGGGTTGAGTAGTTGGACCTGGGCTAGTCTATGAAGTCAGCACTGAGTTTTCTAAATGTGTGCCCACCCAACCTTTCTGCAGCGTTTGTGAGCTATCAAAGCCCGGGAGGTATTTTCCCCACATGCTCACTGCTCTGTGCCTGTCCCTGACACTTTTCCCTTCTTGGTTAAACCCTAGGTCATGAAACCGCACAGAACTCTTATCAATTAACTGGCTTGTTTAGAAAGGGTGTCCCTGTGTGGCCCAGGCATCTCCCTGACCACTTCACAATCCTCCATGATCGTGCCTGACTATTCTCACTTTTAAGCAGGTACAGTACTCTCCTTATGGTACTTCTTTGTTTTATGAGATTGGGTCTCAGGGAGTCCAGAATGTCCCTGAATGCCATATTATGTAGCCCAGGATAATCTTGAATTTTTGATCCTCTTGCCTCCACCACCAGAGTGCTGGGATTAGAGGTGTGTACCCCCACATCCAGTGTATGTAGTGCTGGGGATGGAACCAGGGCTCTGTGCATGCTAGGCAAGCACTCTATCAACTGAGCTGTGTCCCTGACCTTGGCACCATATACTGATGTGCCAAGGGGTTTGTGGCTGGTGATTAAAATCTCAGTTGAACTGCCACTTCCTCAAAGATGCCTACCCCACCCGCCCTGAAATCCCCGTGAAGAGCAGACAGGGCCTGCATTTCCTGTCCCAGAAGCACGTGCTGGGGTGGACTCAGCTGCCCATGTGTGCATCCTTGGCAGGCAGGGGAGGGTGAAGGAACACAGTTCCCACAGAGAGCTGTCTCGGAGTCACCACACTAGGAAGGTGGGGACAGAGTCCTGGAGTCTGACCTGGAAGAAGGCAGACAGTGTCCTCCCCAGAGGACACAGGATGCACAAGGATGGCAGGCGTGAGCTCATCAGGTGAGGACCTTTGCTGTGTGACTTGAGTAGAATCCCTTGGAACTCATGTAAAGGTGGAAGGAAAAATGCACTTCATCTTCTGCTCTTCATACACACACCCACAGACAGACAGACAGACAGACTCACAAAACAAAACAAAAACAAAGGGCTTGATAATGTGCACACGCGTAAAGCAGCTTGATCTCTCAGTGGTAATCAGAAGCCAACCATGCATGTGTTTAAGATGCCTTCAAACACACAGGAGCCAAGTCCGCTTCCCTCTGACCCACGTTCCCTTCACAAAGCGCCCATCGGAAGGAACCCTCTGGACCGGCCTGGCTGACTGGACGCTACAGAGGCTGCCTTCAGTCTCATCTCCATTCCACCCAGGCCCCAAAGTCCTGGATCCTTTGAAAAGCTCTTCAAAGGAATTCGGGGTAAGCCTGCGATGGATTGATTGAGTTTTCAAATCCCCTGCCCTCCAGTCCCCACCTCCAGATAAGCTGCTCCAGAACCAGCAGGAAGTAGAAAGGCCTTAGGCCTAGGCTTCCCCCTAGGAGCTTGGAGAAGGTCAGCTTTCTACCAAGCAGTCCAAGAATTCGATCTGACCCAGGACAGACACCCTGACAGCTGTCTCCCATGGTAGCACACCGAGTAGGCTGACATCCAGACCAGACCTCAGCATGCACACCCAGGTCACAGTTCCTGGTGCACTAGTGCATGGTGCTGAGAGTGATGTGGGCAGGGGAGTGTTGCACTTTCTACAAACCAGACGCCCACGAGAGTATTTCCAACATCCCCTTCACAGGAGTGTGCCCATTCCACGGATGGGGCTAACAGAGGTTCTGAGGTAAGGATACTTGCCCAAGGGCACCCCAGTTCACCCAACGAAGCCAAATCTTCATCCATCCTTCCTTCTCTTTTATGACAAGGTCTCCCACAGGCCAGGTTGGCCTTCAACTAAGTAGCTGAAGATGGCCTGATCCTCTGGTCTCCACTGCCTGAGTGCTGGTTCTACAGCAGCAGACTCTCTGCCTGGAGAATGAAGTGCTGGGGACTGACCCCCAAGTCTAACACATACTAGACAGGCACTCTACCAATTGAGCTACAGATGGTTTAATTTTTCAGTTTTTATTTTATTTTTGAGACAAGGTCTTCATACCTGCCTAGGCTCTGCCTCTGTCTCTGGAATGTTGTAACTGTGGGCATGTACCACCACCACACCTGGCTTTAGCCTGAACCATTTTTGTTTTTTCGAGACAGGGTCTTGGTGCACGTGGCTCTGGCTGGTCTGGTAGACAGTGGGCCTCCAACTCCTGATCCCTTGCTCTCCCAAATGCTCAGCTGGGTTTGCAAGCGCCAAGGGAAGCCAGGTGTGGTTATGAATGCTCGTAACCTCAGAACTTGGGGGATGGAGTCAGGAGGATCAGGACATCAAGGATAGCCTGGGCTACAACATCAGGTTTGAAGGCAGCCTAGGCTACAAGACCATGTCTGGAAGGAAAGTGAATTAACCTCAAACCACTTCCCAGACGGCCTCCACATTCAGCTCTCCCTGCCGACCAGGTTTTGCAAAGTGCTGACTGGCTGTGTGCCAGGCATACCAGCCTATACTCAGGCTACCACAGTGGACAACACCGGGTCCTTTAACAGTGTCCAAGCTTAAGTGTGCATCAGATGCATGGAACTGCAGGCATCATCAGGCTTGGTGGGTGCCACAGGACCTAACCAAGGGCATCCAGGAGAAAGTGGCTACTTCTTACCAAAACTGGGTCTTCCTCTATAATAGCCCAGGCTGGCCTTGGACCCCTGGGCTCAAGAAATCCTCCTGCCTTTTCTTTGTAAGTAGCTGGGACATCAGATATGTTACATTGTGATTGAACAGGAAGCAAGCTTTTGGTTTGTTGGTTTTTTTCCTTTCCTTCTTCTTCTTCTTTTTTTTCTAAGGCATGGTTTCATGTAGCCCAAGCTGGCTTTAACTCGCTCTGTAGCTAAGGGTAACCTTAAATTCCTTAAATTCTGCTTTCACATTCCAAGTGCATTTGCCACCAAGCCCATTTTAATACATCATTTTTAAACAATTAATTAATTGGGTATGTGTGTATTGGGGGGTGTTGGTTGTGCAGGTCCTTCTGATGTGGAGGTCCAAGAACAACCTTGGGTGCCGGAGGGTGCAGTAAGTGCCTTTATCCGCTGAGCCTTCTCCCCAGCGCAGGATGCAGATTGTAAACCATGAAATCTGCATTCGCTGTGGAATGCCTCCATGCAGTCCTTTTCCAGCTGCCTACAAGAAAGGAGTCCCTTCTCCCAGGCTGTTTACCCAAACGGGTCCAGCCCACTCAACCAGAACAACCAAAAGAAACAGTGGAAGAAAGAGACAAAATATCATTGTTTGCAGATAAAGACTAGGAAACACATTGGGGGGGGGGTTGTAAAACTGTTACTAGAAGCAGGTAAATGTGACTACAATACAACATAAAACAGATACAAAATATCCTGCACTGGGCTAATAGCCAAACATCACTTACTAACTACAAAAGAAGACACAGTAACTACATGATAGAGAGTGAGCACTCCAGCAGCTCGGAATGTGCTCCCATGTTACCAGTCACATCCGGAGGAGGTGTACGCACCCCTTCCTTCACAGCCAAAGAGGCTTGTACTGATTCAAATCATCATCTTTATCAACCAGAAAAAAATTGAAACTGAGGGCAATCCTATAAAATACATAGCCTGTTTTCTTTTTTGAAAAAATGTCATGCAAGGAAGAGTGGGGAAAAAAATGTATAGCTCAATAAAAAAAATTTTTTTTAAATGTCATGGCCAATAAAGATTAAAAGGCTGAAGATCTGTTGTGGGTTACAGGGACTGAAGTACGTGACAATAAACATAACACTCAGGCAAAGGTGGTGCAGGCCTAATAAACCAGGAGCACAAGAGGGACATTCAGCAGTATGTTTCCTGGCTAGGGTTCTGGAGGTCCTGAGGCTCAATCCTTAGTACTACAAATGAATGAATTTCTCTCTCTCTCTCTCTCTCTCTCTCTCTCTCTCTCTCTCTCTCTCTCTCTCCCCCTCCCTCCCTCCCTCCCTCTCTCTCTCTCTCACACACACTCTCACACACACACTGAGAGAGAGACAGACAGACAGACTAATTCCAATGCCAGGGTCAGCTGAACACAATTGGTCTATGGGGCTCCAATTCTCCCTGAGATCTACACATTTACTGGCTGCCTGTGGAGGACACATCTCCTTCAGTGGTGCAGCCACTGGAAGGGGCCCAAGCTCTTGTAAACAATCCCTCATCCACGCTCAAACAGAAAACCCTAAGGAAACTCACTGGGTCACCACAAGGGAAAAAAAGGCACAAAAGCAGAAGGCAGACCAGCTGTGAAGAGGAAGAGTGATCCAGAGAAATGGAAGAGGAAAAGAGAGGGAAATGGAGGGTTAATAAGACCAAAATTCGTTATATGCATATATGAAGATGTCATAACAACATCCATTAAAATGTCCAGTTGATAAAACAGTCGAAAAGATTGCTATACAGTTACTGAGTCAGTTTCCTATCAACATCAACTTCTTGAAGTTCTATAAAAAATTCTCACTCACAGAAAATGTATGTTGCAATATTAAGGGGAGAAAAGAGGCACTGGCTGCAGAGTGCCTCACTCTGCACACACAGGAAATGCTTGAGGACTCAAGGCAGAAGCCCCGCATGGAGAAATCCTGGCAGATGACTCCAGGAAGGGATCGCTACTCACCCTACAACTGTCTGCGTAAGCTCCAGTATTTCCAAGCTCAGAACTTTGAAAATAAACTGGTAATATAACATACCAAAGAAACACACAAACATCCAAATACCTACCTTCCCTATACGTGAACATAAATCATCTATAAATGCTGAAAACAATGTGTCAGCAAGTTGGCTCAGAGAAAGGGTCCTGGGGCCTGCCATCAAGCCTGGGACCCTCAAGACGGAAGGAGACAACTGGTTCCCGAAAGCTGACCTCCACAGACTTGTTTCTCTGCTGACACACACTAAACTAAACGTAATCATAAGAAAAGTATATTTTTAATAAAACAACAACAACAAAAAGAAAACAAAAGGGGAAAAAGATTCATTTGTATCCCCAAACCAAATACATGAAATACCTGGGTTTAAGTGTGACAAGAAAGTTGGGAGCTCTGCATAAAGAAAGCTGGTACTTAAGGCTTTTGAGTCCCAGTTTAATTAACGTCCTGCCCTGAAGGGAATGAATGGTGATGGGGTGGAGTCAGGAGCAGCTGGGGGTGGAGCCAGAAGCAGAGCCTAAAGGGCTGTGTCTCCAAGGCCACAGGGCCCTCAGCTAAGCAACCTCAGCCAGTTCAGAAACCCACAGGCAGTGTGCACTGATAATATTGTCTCTCTGTTTTAAATAGGGTCTCACTTTGTAGCTCAGGCTAGCCTCAAATTCACATCCTCCTCCTTCGGCTTTCCGAGTATGGGGGTTACAGGCAGGTGCTATCCTGCAGGTGCTACCCTGCCTGCCTTTAAAACTTTACTCACAAACATAAGCAGCTGCCAAGGCTTTGGTCCCAGGCTGCAGCTGGCCACCCTCTTCTCAGATAGACGGGCCAGTTGCTCAGTCAGTGAGCTGCTGTTTCCTTCTGTCTGGGCATGCTGCCCTTTCCTGGAGAGGCCAGGAACAGAGCCCTGCTCACAGTCATGAGTGGAAGTGAGATTGGTTGCTCTCTTCCCTCTATCAGCCACCAGCCATGCAGATTTCGCTGAACTGCACAGGGCAAGCTGGGGCTGGTGCAACCACCAGATGCAGCAAGCTCTGATCTCAAGAGACTCTTAAGCAACAACCAATACTCATCCCACCACCTACTCACCTGCCGTGGCAGGGCAAGGGCAATGTGAGAGCTTGTCAGGCACCTGGGCACGGTGGTACACACCTATAACCCAGCACTTGGAAGACTGATAAAGGAGAATCCTAAGTTCAAGGTCAGCCTGATCTACAACAAGAAAACCTATCTAAAAAGGAAACACACACAACAGTAGCAACAACTGCTTGTTAGGTAAATGCACCTGGCACGGCAGGCTGAAAGAGACAGGCAGACACACTATAGCCACCTACCTGTCAGTCCTACCATCTGCAAGGACAGGGATGAGATGCTGAGGAGGTGGACTCCAATGGAGTTAAGATGCCCAGGATGAACAGTGACACCACCGCGAAAAACATCTCCTGGCTCGAGAGACAGCTCAGTAGGAAAGGGACTGCCATACAAGTGTGAGGATCTGAGTTCGAATCCCCAGAACCCACATAAGACCAGGCATGGACAGGAGGCATCTCTAATTCCAGAGCTCCTGTAGGGAGGTGGGAGATCTAAACAGAAGAATCCTCCGCTGTGACAGGGACAAACTGGTACATCGCAGTGCTCAGCAGCCGGGAGACCTGTGGCCCTGAAGCTGCACCAAGGACTCCGGGGGCCAGCCTGTACCTATGGCTGCTCAAGTGTAAATGAAAAGCTGAACAGAAAAAATAAAAAGCAAGCAAACAAAAACACCAGTGTCAGTGCTCAATGCAGCTGGAGAAGGTTCTAGATTCTCCAGGGCATCCCTTGCCAGTCAATCTAGGGTAAGGGAATGGGAAATGTGCCCACGCTGTGATTTATAGACAAAAAACGCCCAGGAAAGGGAGCTGAGCATTGAGCAGTGTTCTATGTGCTGGGACTAAACCAAGGAGCCAGCATTTCTTGGCTGATGTGGCTGAAACCAGAGGCAGCTGGATATTCCTGGGTATTCCTGGGGGAAGGATGTTTTCCTCCAGCTTCATTCCCAGAGCAGGGCCCGACCTAGGAGGCAGACTGGATCTGCGCTTCCCAAGGACAGAACAAGGAGCCCCTCATCTCCACAGGGTCCCCTTTTCTGCAACCTAGGGCCAAGGTGGCTGGCAGATGGCGACCAGCCTGACTCCTTCTACGCCAGTCCCACGTGGTCCCAGTTCACAAGTCACTTTCAATCTGTGCCTTACAGTCAAGGCCCCTTAGTAACACAGGAGGCTCCTCACGTGTCACACGCATTGCCAATCACAAGGCAGAGCAGCACTTGTGAGAGGGCTTTCTGGTCCCAGCACCCTGTATTGCCTGTGCGTCTGGTTTATCTGCTGCCCACCACAATCACCATGCAGGAACATACAGCCTCCTACACAGCTGTACAATTTCAACTATACACAAGGATGTTAGATATTTTCTTAAAAAATAATTTCAGTGCTAAAGACTAAATCCAGCATCTTCTATGTGGTAGGCACATACACTACCACTGGGCCACACCCCCCGCCACTCACTGTGGGATTCTAGGTAGGTGCTCCACTACTGAGGCACACCCTCAGCCAGGTCAGGCAACATGAGACCCTGTCTCAGAAAGAAGAACAACAAAACTCTGCTGCATCAAAGAGCTTGTTCCTATTAAGATCTACATTTAAAAAAAAATCGTTGGGACTGGAGAGATGGCTCAGTAGTTAAGAGCACTGCTCTTTCAGAGGACCCAGGTTTAGCCCAGCACCCACATGGCAGCTCACACCTGTCTGCAACCAAATTTACACAAGGAACTTAAGGCTAAAATGGCCTTTCTTTATTCAGTAAGGTGTAGAGAAACTGCATGACTCACTCCAAGATTTCTCCCACCGCCAAGGTATGGTGTCATAAACCCACGAGTGCCAGTGAAGGAGTGAGCCCCAGCATGAGACACAGTGAGGGTTTGAACTTAGAGCGAGCACTGAACACCAGGTCATGGATGCGGCTCAGGTTCTGCACTGCAATGAACCCTAAAGAAGCCACTCTCACAATTTCTGGAGAGATAAAAGCCAGGCAGGCACACGTATCTGGCAAGTCACTCAAATGCTCCTCTGGTTTCCGGCTACGGTGCTGTGTGGCCAAATCTTCCCCATGTCCTCCAGCCAAAATAACATAACGCAGCAGACGGAGAGCAGAAGCAGCTCGGAGTTCAGCCGGCGTGTTCCGTCAGCCGCTCAAGAGGCTTACAATAAACTAAATAACTGGCTGCTGAGATGGCTCTGCAGGTAAAACGCTCACTCAGAAGCCTCTTGACCAGAGTTCTACTGCCAGGACCCGGGGAAGGAGAGAAGCAATGCCTGAAAACTGTCCTCTGCCCTACATATGTGTACAAACACATGCACTCACACAGACACACACACACACACACACACACACAATAGTAATAAAATAAATTTTAAAAAAACCCAAAAGATTCAAAAGTGACAATACAACCATACAATGCACCTTGTTCTAAATGGGACGCTTCATTGAGACAGGCTCTTCTATGAAGCCCAGACTGGCCCACAACTCAAAACCTCCTCCAACTATTCAAATGATGAGGCAACTGCCGTGTTCCACCACATCTGGCCAAATACAGGGTTTTTTCTTCTTCTTCTTCATAGAAAACGTCCTTTTGGTTTTTGCTTGTCTGTTTTGTTCTTTGAGACAAGGTCTCGGTATAGCTTGTTTCAGCCTCAAACTTGCTATGTAGCCAGGGATGTCCTAGATGTCCTAGAGCTTCTATTCCTCCCAACTCCACCTCTCCAGTGCTGGGACTCAGGCTCCGGCCACTCCCTGCTCCCTTGCGCACGTGAGCTTTCTCTCTCTCTTTTTCTCTCTTTCTCTCTCTCATTAACCAGCAACATTTTACCAGGAAAGCTAGAAACTTGGGAGAAATGACACTTTGAAAACCAATTACAGAATCTCTAAACCAGTTATAACAGGGCCCATTTCCAGAAATCAAAGTTAAAGCATTTTTTTTCTATAATCCTCTCATTTTAATATGAAATGCCTTAAATGTAGGGTAATTATGGAAATGAGGCATGGATGCAATTTGAGTTGTCATTAATTTAGCAAGTTTATCCCCCGACATTCACAAGATGCAAAAACAGCAAACAGCAAATCACTCGGTCTCCAAACCCGGCTCCTTTGCTTTCATTTCCACTTTTTAAAGCAGAGCTGGGTCTTCTTCCAAAGCATCAAGAAAGAACTCCCATGACATCTCTACATGGTCTGTGTCAGCTTGAAACGGCTTCCGTAAGCTCGGTACAAACTCAGTGAGGATGCACTACGTGACCAACATCTTTCCCACAGACTGCTCTTCAAAATTATATATTATATAATGACTATATATGTTAGATGGATGGATGAGACAGACAGACAGACATGAAACACTGGCTGTGGTGGTGCACATCTGTGATCCCAGCAGTCAGTCATCCTTAACTACAGAGGACACTGAAGGCCAGCCTGGGTTCCATAAGACTCCATCCTCAACAAAAGAGAATCTGCAAAAGTCTCATTCCTTAAGTAATAAACCCTGAGCCCTCAGTGCAAACTGAACAGATTACATTTTTAATGCAGAATTGTTGTGCCAGTACCTAATTCACTACATCCCCACATACTTTCTTGTTTTAGTCTTCTGTAGCTTTAGCTGGCCTTGAACTTACTATGTAGCCAATGCTGGCTGTGAACTTCTTTCTGATCCTCCTGCTTCCATCCACTAGATGCTGGAATTACAGGTGTGCAGCCCTGGAACAGAACACTGGGTGTGCACACACCAGACAAGAACACACTCACTGAGTTGCAGCCCCAGGCCCCTGTGGACCTGGAAGCAACTCTGTAACCAGACCACAGTACAGTGGGCTGACAACCCTGACAAGCAACAGCAGGTGGTTCCCAACAGACAGAAGCAAGCCTTCCTGTAGAAGGGCTGGTCATCAGTCCTGACCTTGTAAGTGCTCAGGCAATAGCTCTCCCTCCCCACCTTCCAGAATGCTCCACTCCAGCCCTCCTCCCCAGAACCCAACAATCATCCCACCCCACCCAACACCTGTTCTCAGGCCTTTCATTTGGATCTTCCCCACTCCAAGGTCCCAGGACCAGTGTTGCTGTCTCCTCTTCCAGGTAGCATCTGCTGCCCTTTCAGCTATAAGAGTCTGAACCTCTAATCTCCTTCCTTCTGTGTTGTGCCAGGGTCCCTTCATGCAGACACTGGATAAGTAAAACCCCAGTCCCACGCTCTCCAGCTGTGACCCTTGGACAGGCTGACCTGATACCCTCTCCCATACTAATGGGCAAGAGAAGCTGAGCACCAACACCCATTCCTGCCTAACCTGCCCAATCCAGCTGCTCCCTGGGGGGTGAGGGGGCACCAGGGTGGAGGACTCCAGAAGAAGAGGAATGCTGGGACCAGCCCTGGAGAAGTTCAGCAACGAAAGAAGTCAGAGGAACTGTCCATCTTCACTAAGTCAGGCATCTTCAAATGGACTTCAGCATATCGTTTAGCTGCTAGCGAGCTGCTCAATGACTTAAAACTAATTGGCTACTGCCAACTGACCAGCTGTAAACAGCAAAGAACTGTCATGTTTCTTTTCGCTAGGTCTGAAGCAATTCCTTGGGTAGCAAGGTGGTCATTACAATTGGTTATAGTTTTATCAGGATGCAAATCTGATGACTGTGATCTATAACATACACCATCAGTCCTGCACCCTGAGGCACAGCCCCTCAGTCCCTCTGACTACCAGATGCTGACATCCAAATAAACCATGAAGAGTCCTAGTGACGACTCAGGGAGCTCGGGCAGCGACTGGCAAAAGCTGCTAACACAGTGCCACAGCCTGTCACCCCAGCACTTGGGGAGGCAGGAGGCCAGCCTGAGTCACATGGTGAGTTCACAGCTGCCCAACATAAAGGGGTGTGGGCGAAGAACTCAGCCAGTAGAACCAAACAAGCATGACGAGCTGAGGCTGATCCCCAGAACCCATGTATAAAAGCCAGGCTTCATGGTACATACTCATGATTGCAGCAGTAGGGAGGCAGAGAAGGGACAGTCCCCAGGGCTCCATGGCCAGCTGGCCTAGCCTACCTGTTAAGAACTAGGTTCAGTGAGAGACCCTGCCTCTAAACACAAGGTGGATAGCTCCTGAAAAACAATGCAGGAGGCTGTCCTCTGACACACACACACAACACAAAATCTAATCAAGAAGACAGTTTGTCTCCTGACTGCTGCACCAAAAACCAGCTAAGTGGCAGTTTTGACAAAAAAGAAAAGATAAAGATCAAACTGGAATTTGATCCAATCTCTGGGTTTGATCCAACACCCATTTGTGTACAAAAAAGAGAAGGTCTGCTCCTATCTCTCAAATTCAATTTGAAGAGGAGCTGTGGGACCTGCGAGGTACAAATGACCCTGGTCCTTCCAGGTCCCCTCAGCAAGAGTGACACACGTCCTTCCGGGCTGGGGAGGTGGTGAACGGGAAAGTGCACTGAGGAGCACGAGGGCTTGAGCGCGCCATCCAAGACACTGGCAAAAATCAGGGTGGGCACCGGGTGGTGGTGACGCACACCTTTAATCCCAGCACTCGGGAGGCAGAGATAGGTGGATAAACTCTCTGAGTTTGAGACCAGTCTGGTTTACAGAGGGAATTCCAGGAGAGGCTCCAAAACTACAGAGAAACCCTGTCTCACAGAAGAAAAAAAAATCAGGTGGACTTGTGATCTCAGAGCTAAGGAGATAGCAGAGAGGAAGATCCCTGGGATCCGACAGCAGCCAGCTAGCCTAATTGACGAGCTCCGGGTTCTGTGAGAGATCCTATCTTAAAACAAACAATAAAGAAAGAAAGAAAGAAAGAAAGAGAGAGAGGGAGGGAGGGAGGGAGGGAGGGAGGGAGGAAGGAAGGAAGCTCCTGAGAAATGACACCAAAGTTGGTCTCTGAGCGCCGTACTTCTCAGCACATGTGCGCATGTGCCCCATACATAGTTACGCAGGCACACGTGCACAAAGAGCTAGAAGACAGACAGACAGCCCCATGCCTGGACCTTATTTGGACTTTGCTTCTAGCAAATCCTGGGGGAGAAATCAGAACATTGAGAAGCAGTGGGGTTCTGAGTGAGTACTGCCCACAGGACAGCTTACTATTTCTTTTGTAGGTGAGATGAGCCGCCATGGTGACCTTTCTCTCCTTTTAAAGGATCCTTATCTTTCTCAGGGCAACGCGACACCTACAATTTGCTTCTAGATTAAGCATAACTGGGGAGGAAGATAGGGAGTAGCGGAGTAGCTGTAAGATAGTCACTGTGGATGCTGGTGCTGGGCACATGGAAGTTCAGTACTCAGTGTTTTTATTTTTTCTTCAGCAGTGGGAATCAAACTTGATCCCTTGCCGAGTGGAACCAGGGAACTTGAAGCAAGCACTCTGCTGTGGCACTGGAGCACAAAGAGCTAAGAAGGGGTAAATGCATCTTTCAAGTTCAACAACCAATTCCAAAGCAAACAGAAAAAAGAAACATATAGACACCATCACCAACACAGACACACATACACTTGAGAGCAAAAGTACGGAAGCCCACTCAAGAAGAGGGTGAATCAAACTCGAGACACAAATACGACCTGGTGATATAGGCCTGTTATCCCAGCTATTCTGCAGACAGAGTTCAAGGGAACCTTGGACTACTTAGTAAGAACTTGTCTCAAAATAAAAAATGAAAAGAGAGCTGGAGGGTGTGATTCAGTGGTAGAGCAATTGCTAGAATCCCCTAGTGAGGGGCTGGGGTGTGGCTCAGTGGTAGAGCACCTGCCTAGAATCATCAGTGAGGGGCTGGGGTGTGGCTCAGTGGTAGAGTACCTACTTAGCAAGTACAAAGCCCTAGGTTTGCTCCCCAGTACACCTCTGCCTGTAGCCGGCAGCTGTGGGTGGTTCTCCACCCAAGGATCAAACACCAGCTATGTGAGGAGACACTTTCCCCGACAACAGTAACTGAAAGTACTGAAGGTTTGAAGATAAACTTCTAGCAACCATTGGGGCTGGATTCTGGTTTCTCTCCTGTGTGGGAGATGCCTAGGAGAATGTGTGGTGTGTGCAAATGTCACCCATATGGCTGTCACTGTCATCTATCCTGAGGGTGGAGTAGAAGGCAGCTAAGGATGGCGCTGCTTTGGGAATCAGTGTGGGCGTCCACAAGGGACAAAACTGCCAAGCCTGGAGCTACTGGGGCTTGCTGAAGGCAGGCAATGGTTAAGTCAACAAAATTCTAATGCAAAACAGGCTAACAAAACAAGAGATAGGCACAGAAAAAAATTGCCAATATTTCCAGATCATTAATGAACTTTTCATTTCAAGATAAAAATTGGGGGGGGGGGTAAATAAAAAAGCAAGCTTTGGTGTTGGAGAGTGGTCTCTCTGGTGGTGAAGTGCCAGCATGAGGACTTCAGATCCCCAGCACCCAAGCAAAGGATGGGTACACAGGCGCGCACGCGCGCGCGCGCGCGCGCGCGCGCACACACACACACACACACACACACACATTCATACACACAGTATACCTACAACTGCCTTGCTCTGAACTCACTGGAGTATCTGGATTATTTTCAATGTCAACATGCTGAAACAGCACTCTAACCCCAAACTTGACAACATCCCGTCCTATCCATGAGACCATTTCTTTTGGAGCTCCCTAGGTCAAAAACCACGGGAGACCTCCAGAACTGCTCAGCTGGCCTGCTGGCATGCTTTTCTGAAGTGGGACAGATACGTCATCCATTGCTGGTTTTCCTTCCACACACTGGCTATGACTCTGCGGGCATGGACTGTGCTCAGAAACACTCCCCAAGTCAGACACACGCAGCTGGCCTGGGGAGACGGCTCCACTGGGGTTTGCCACACAGGCATAAGACCCAAGTTCAATTCTGAGAAGTCACATAAAGAAGCTAGACATGCTGGTGAGGAGGGATCACAATCCCAGTGCTCAGGAGGCAGAAAGAGATAGCCCTGGGACTTGCTAGCTAGCCAACCTTGACATCCAGATTTGGTGAAACAACCTGCCCCGCAAAATAACGGAAAGGCTAAACGAAGAAGACGTTCAAAGTTGACTTCTAGTCTCCACACATGAACATACAGTCAGGAGAATGGGTTGTGTGCACACGCACACACTCTGCAAGGGCTGCAGGGCTCAATGGTAAATCCTTTCCCTGCCAGCTAAGCCACCATGCTCAGACACGTACCCACTGCACATGCCAGCTCCTGAGAGACAGATTTCCAGGCACTGCACCCAACATCATTTCAAAAATAGCAGCCTTGGCGATGATCAGTAGATGAGCAGGACCCTGTGGTCTGAAACTTTGCCCACCATGGGGAGACAATCCCACGCGAAAGAAAGTCTTCTATTCCAAAGGCAGGGAGTGGGGCTGGGGAGAAGTCGGGGAGTGAGTGTGCTTGCTGCACAAGCAGCAGGGCGTGAGTCTGGATCCCCAACACCCATATAAAAAGCCAGGTGTGGTTTCCTGTGAAGCTGCAACCCCAGTGCTGTGGGGGTGGAGACAGGAGGATGACTGGGGCTTGCTGGCTGCCAACCTAGCTCCAGGTTCCATCTGAGACTCTTCCTCGGGGGAATAAGGTAGAGTGACAGAGCAGGACGCCCAGTGGCCTCTTCCTTTGACTTGTGTGTGTGCAGCCCCATCCCTCACAATACAGTAAGCTAGACTCTGGCAGGGGTGGTTGGGATAAGAACCCTAAGAAGACAATGGGTTGAGGTGTTTCCAGAACCTGAGTTACAGGAAGAAGCCCGAGGAAGATGGAGAGAAAGATCATCTGTCAAGTTCTCAGGCCCAGGAATGCAGTTAATGACCCATTGAGTGAACGATTGTTCCTCCCGGCAATCTGGCTTTATTTTCTTTCGGTGGTGGGGATGGAACCCAGGGTCTCGCGTGAGCTAGGGAAGCAAGCGGTCTACCACCCAGCAACAGTCCAGCCCTTGTACATTCAACAGGGACACAGCTTTCCGGTTTGGAAAAAGAAGGTGGCATTCCTTCTCACACCTTAGTAAGATGAGTCACTGTTAGTGTTCAGAGTTATTCAGTCAGAATATATAACATATCTGGACCCTGGGAAGGTGGACATACAACGGCAAGTACTCCAGACCTGGGAACGACCCCGGCAAAAACTCCACACTCAGGGAGCTCATAAACGTGAGTAACAAGACAGACACTCACACCTGGCCGTGAACCTGATCAAAGGAACACCAGTGAGAGTTAGAAGCAATTACTGAATAGAAAAAGAAAGTGCTGGGAAGGAAGCAATTAACATGGTTTTCCCCTAGTACATAAGATCTTTAGGTCCTGGACCTTAATGGGAGTTTGGAAGAAGGTAAAGTAGGCATGGTGTCGAATGTCACAGGAACAGTGAGCCTGGGACCTGGGACAAGCGAGGGATCTGTACTTCCCACCATGTTCTGGGGGTAAATAGAGGCACAGCACTTCCTGCCCAGATACTAGATGTAAAGCCACTGCCTCCAGACTTGCTCTTAAGGCATGGACTGTCTCCCAACGAAGGCAGCTCCCTGGACCATACACCTCCCAGAGAACACCCTCCCTGGCAGGGGTAGGGCAGCTCATCAGTCCTTCCAGGTCCAGGTCAAGGAAGTGAACACTGGGGGCTTGACCTATGGGAGTCAAGGACAAGGAGTGTACCTAGATTACTCAGACCACGAGGGTCAGAAGCGGCCTTGGTCGCTCTGCCTAAATGGAATCAGAGTTGAGGGCCATGGGGCGGGGGGCTATCTATGGCAGAGTTCAGGCTGAGTGGGGTCTCATGCTGCCAGGGGAAAGCTAAGGGTCAGGGAGTGACCCTAGAAGAGAGGAGTGTTTTGGGGCCAGAAGACCCAGAGAGTCCAGACTAGGTTAGATGGAGATCAGGGTGATTTAACATTCTCAAGTCAACAGGGGTCAGAGATGACTTCTGTCTGGAGGTTTAGGCAGGGTGAGATTATAGGGGTTAGGGGTGGCCCTAGGGCTCCCAGGTTAAGTAGAGTCAGGAGTAACTGTTCCTGGCTGGTAAGGGTCAAGAGTGACCCCAGGTATTGGGGGCAGGTGGGATCAGGGGCAACCTGGGTTCAGAAAGTAAGGGACCAGCATGGGAGGGGTGGAGGCCAGATGGAGTAGAGGTGTGTGTGTGTGTGTGTGTGTGTGTGTGTGTGTAAGAGAGAGAGGGGGAGTGAAGAAAGGGGGCTTAGCATGAACCCAAGTGTTTAGGCCTGTCCAGGGTTGGAGTGACAGGGGGTTTCAGGATGAGTGGGGTCTGAGTTTGGTCCTACCAGTCAGTCAGGGCCCACCCAGGGATAAGGGCTCAGTGAGCTAACAGGGGGTCAGGCTTAGTTGGGTGGTGATTAACATCACAGGGTCAGAGCCAGGTGAAGGTCGGGATCACCGGGATCTTAGGGTTCAGGCTTAGCTGGGTGGAGAAACGTGGTAGCCAGGTGGTCGGACCAGGTGGGACCAAGATCAATCAGTGTAAGCAGAGGTTCAGAGCTAGGTGGGGTCAAGAATGGGAGATGTCTAGGTAATCAGAGCCGGGTGGAGTCGAGATTGGAGAGGCCAGTACCTGGCAGGGTCGAGATGGGGGAGGGAGTGACCAGGGGCTAGGACCCAACAAAAAAAAACGAGATGGGATGGGGAGGAGGAGAGACCCAGTGGCCAGGCCAGGAGGAGGCGAGTTGAGGGGGTTGACCAGGGGTTCAGGACGGATAGGGTCAAGATCAGGGGGTGACAAGGGACCAAGCCGGGTGGGGTCGAGATCAGCGGGTGGCCAGGAGGTCCAGGCCAGATCCGTAGAGGGGTGACCCGGGGGGTGGCGCCGCACTCACTGTTGGGGCAGCTGAAGGGCTGGCGCTCCCCGCCTCTGGAAGGCCCCGTCCACGAAGACACCGTTCTTGCCGAGGCAACGCAGATAGAAGTGAGGTTCCTGGAAGCTGAGCTGCAGGTGGCGCCGGGAGATGAAGCTCGACAGGCCCATGCTCAGGTCCACCGATCCCTGCGACGAGTTGCGGCCGATGGTGACGCTGGGCTGTCGCATCAGAAACTCGAACTCCCGGCCCTCCAGGCGCGCTAGGGCCGGCCCTGGGCTCTGGCGCACTGAGGCGGCGGCGGCGGCCACCAAGGCAGGAGCGGCGGTGGTGGCAGTGGCGGCGGTGGAGGGCACCGGGCCGGGGCTGGGGCCGGGACCGGGCACCGCGGGCACTGCGGGCGCCGCGGGCGGCCCGGGCGGAGGCTGCGCCGGCGGCGGCGGGGATGCGGTGGCCGGGAAGGCGGCGGCCGCGGCCGCGGCGCACAGCACAGGGCTGCAGGGAGCGGAGCGCAGCGCCAGAAGGGCGCGGGCGCCGCTGTCCTCGCCGACTTCGGCCATGTTCGCGCAGCTCCGAGCGGCTCCGGCGGCGGCCGAGGCGGCGCGGGGCGGGGCGGGGCGGGGCGGCGCACGCGGAAACCCGGACTGGATCACAGCGCGGAGCGGAGCTGGGGTGCCGCAGGACCCCTGACGCTGCGCGCGCAGCTTCCACCTCGGGGAGGGCGGGTACAGAGAGGCTGAGAGTCAAAGAGCCCCCTCCTCCCGCTCCGAAGTGCGCGTGGTAGTGTTTGACTCACCACGTTTTTAGGGGTGTCCTACTGAGATTGCAGGTCAAAGTTGCCCTTGGATGCTTGTGACGATGGTCTCAGCTAATCGCCGATCGCTTCTGCATGGCTGTTCTTTGTAGTTTCGCTTTTTTCTTTTATAATGTTGCAAATTACATTTTATTCATTCATGTATTTACTTGTAGCTCACCATACCTGTGTGTGTGTGTGTGTGTGTGTGTGTGTGTGTGTGTGTGTGTGTGCAGGTTAGGGGGACACCTTTCAGGTCTATTCTCTCTTACCCTGTGGGTTCTGAGGATGGAATTTAGGTCGAGCTTGGTGACAAGAACTTTTACCTACTGAGATATCTTGTTGGTCCTTGTTTTTGTTGTTTGAGACGCTATCTCATACCCAGGCTGGCCTGGTTTGGCTACCTAGACCAAGCTGGCCGCAAATTCATGATTTTCCTGCTCAAGCATTACAGGTGTGTGCCACCAAGCCTAGCCCTTTTAATTAAGTAATTAATCAACTAATATTTCATACATGGTCTCTTGCTATGTAGCTCAGACTGGCTTCCAACTGGTGACCCTTCTGGCTTAGGCTCCCAGAGTCTTGCTGGAGTCACAGGTGTACACTGCCACGCCTGATTTCCCTTGTTCCTTTAAGGCGAACAGCTCTGCTGCTTCCTAGAGACTATGGACACCCTGGAGATGGACGGTGGTAAATGGTGAATTTGGCAGCATCTGCATCCCTTGAGAACTTAAAGGTTCTGCACTGGGATGCTAATTCAGTCAATGCTTCGTTCAGGAACACACACACACACACCCCGGCGCACATACACGCACGCACGCACGCGCGGGTTTTCTCACACTTAATGACTATGAAGGAGCTGACACAGTTGCTTGGTAAAGTGCCCGATTCATTCACACTCCAGGACTGGAGTTCGTTCCCTAGTACCAACTTCAAAACCCATTGAGAGCTTCTGTAATTCCAGCTCTTTAGGGTGGAGCCAGACAGATCGCTAAAGTTCATTGGCCAGCCTGCCTAGCCAATCAATGAGCTCCACGTTCATGGGAGCCACTGTCTCAAAACAAAAACAAAAACAAAACTGAGAAAACAACAACAAAAAAAGATAGAGACAGGCTGTGGTGGTGGACCACTTTGATCCCAGCACTTGAGAAGCAGAGGCAGGCGGATCTCTGTGAGTTCCAGGCCAGCCTGGTCTACAGAGCCAGATCCAGGACAGTCAATACTGTCTTGAAAACCCGAAACAGAGAGAGAGAGAGAGAGAGAGAGAGAGAGAGAGAGAGAGAGAGAGAGAGAGAGAGAGAGAGAGAGAGAGAGAGACACAGAGAGAAGCAGAGACACAGAGAGAGAGAGACAGAGAGAGATGTACACACTTGTGCATTCAAGTGCAAGCACACGCACACAAGAATTTTTTAAAATAATGATCATGAGAAGAGAGACGTAGGTCCTGCCCTCAGTGAACTTCAGGACTAATGAAGAGACTGATATGAATTAAGGATCCATAGAAATCAATGTCATGCTCACAGTCCACACAGGGTGTACGTTGACAGCGAGCACTGCAGAGTGTTGGGGCCAGGGCCAGAAGGATGCGGGAGGGGGCGGGTCAAGGGCAGGTAGAAGGGAGAGTAGGAGAAACGTTCCTGCCTACTGAGCTCCCATTCTTAACCCAAACAGGGGAGCTTATCCTGTTATAAAGCTTCTCAACCTTCCTAATACTCAGACTTCATAGCTGTAACCTTGCTACTGTTATGAATTGTAATGCAAATCGGGGGGAAGGGGTGGGAGGATGGGGGTTGTCGCGACCCACAGATTGAGAACCACTCTCAGGGGGGTTACAATGAGAGAGAAGAGTATTTGAGAGGCAGGGGACAGAAGTTTCTTGGTTTTGGTTTAGGTTTGTTTGTTTGTTTGTTTGTTTGGCCTTGGGCTCTGTAGCTGAAGTTGAATTCCTGGTCCACCTGTCTCCACCTTCAAAAGCTAGACAGGCATGCATTAGCACACCCTTCTCGGGTTCTCATTTTCACGTTTTTCAGTACGAGCGTTAAATCCAGGGCCTCGTGCAGCAAGTGCTTTGGCACTGAGCTATGCCCCACACCTTTAACATAATATTTTATTTATTATGTGTGTGCAGGTCAGAGAGAAACTCTCCTTCCACCACGTGGGACCTGGGGAATAACACTTGGGTCCTCAGCCTTGGTGGCAAGCCCCCTTACCTGCCAAGCCATCTTGCCAGCCTCCCACCGTGAACTTCTTGTATTTTCCATTTTCAGTCAGGTTCCACCTAGTTCTCCAGACTGACTTTATTCTCACGCTGTGACCCAGGTAGATCTTGAACCTGAGATGCTCCTGCCTCAGCCTTTACAGCAGCTAGGCAGGATTACATGCCCAAGTCACCAGACCTGGGAAACTGTGGCAAAGGAACCTGATTGAGGGGAGGACAGTGAGAGCAGGCTGAGGAGCCTCTTCCCCAAGTGAGGATTCTTGAACCGGAGTCCAGAGGATGCGCTGACACTGGCTGGGGCTGGAGGCGAAGTGTGGGAGGAGAGCTTACAGCCAAAGAGTGCGCGTGCTAACCCCTGGAAGTCTGTACTCAGGAGGGATGGACAGAAGGTCACCGTGGCCATGAAAGAGCAACCAATTCATCTGAACAAGATGAATGAAGGGCTGTGTAGGACCCCAAGAGCCATGAGAAGCACACCCATGTGCTTGTAAAAGAGTCACCCTGGATGCCGTGGAGTTGGACTAAAACAGTGGTCAAAGTGGCTGTGGGATGCTGGTTAAGAAACTGCCAGCCTAAATAAGACAGGTTTAAGGAGAAAGATGGGGGAAAGCCATCAGTCCCAGAAATATTGAACACACACACACTCATACTTTTTTTCAATAATTTACTGTTTTTAATTGAGCTATACATGTTTTCCCACTCCCCTTCCTTCCTCCCCACTCCCCATCTACCCCTCTCCATGCCCCCCATACTCCCAGTTTTCTCAGATCTTATCTTTTTCTCCTTCCTATGTAGACCAATGTATGTCTTTCTTAGGGTCGTCTTGGTTATCTAGGCTCTCGAGTTGTGCACTGTAGGCTGGTTATTCTTTACTTTATGTCTAAAAGCCACCACTTATGAGTGAGTGCATATGATATTTGTCTTTCTAGGTACAGGTTACCTCATTCAGTGTGGCTTTTTCTAGGTCTGTCCATTTGCCTGCAAATTTCAAGATGTCATTGTTTTGTTTTGTTTTTTACCGCTGAGTAGTACTCCATTGTGTAAATGTACCACATTGTCCTTATCTATTCTTCAGTTGAGGGGCATTTAGGCTGTTTCCAGGTTCTGGCTCTTGTAAATAATGCGGGTATGAACAAAGTTGAGCACATGTCCTTGTGGTATGATTGAGCATCCTTTGAGTATATGCCCAAGAGTGGTAGTGATGGGCCTTAAGGTAGATTGATTCCTAATTTTCTGAGAAATCTTCATACTGATTTTCAAAGTGGCTGTACAAGTTTTCACTCCACATCCTCTCCAGCATAAGTTGTCATCAGTGTTTTTGATCTTGGCCATTCTGACAGGTATAAGATGGAATCTCAGAGTTGTTTTGAATTGCATTTCTCTGATAGCTAAGGATGTTGAGCATTTCCTTAAGTGTCTTTCAACCATTTTAGATTCCTCTGTTGAGAGTTCTCTGTTTAGGTCTGTACTCCATTTTTTTAAAAACTGGATTATTTGTTCTTTTGATGTCTAATTTCTTGAGTAGAAACTACTTTTTCTTTACAGAAGCTTCTCAGTTTCAGGAGGTCCCATTTATTAATTGTTTCTCTCAGTGTCTGTGCTACTGGGGTTATATTTAGGAAGTGGTCTTGTGCCAATGTGTTCAAGCGTACTTCCCACTTTCTCTTCTATGAGGTTCAGTGTGTTGTTTTTTTTTAAAAGATTTATTTATTTATTATGTATACAGTGTTCTGGCTGTATGTATACCTACATGCCAGAAGAGGGCACCAGATTTCATTACAGATGGGTGTGAACCACAATTTGGGTACTGGGAATTGAACTCAGGACCTCTGGAAGAGGTCTTAACCAGTGCTCCAAACTGCTGAGCCATCTCTCCAGCCCTAGCATGGTTGTTTTTATGTTGAGGTCTTTGATTTGTTTGGACTTGAGTTTTGTGCATGGCAATAGACATGGATCTATTTGCATTCTTCTACATGTTGACATCCAGTTATGCCAGCATCATTTGTTGAAGATGCTTTCTTTTTTCCATTTTATAATTTTAGCTTCTTCATCAAAAATCAGGTGTTCATAGGCACACACACAGTTTTTAAAGTTCAGCATAAGACTGGTTGGTGGCACACACTTGTAATCCCGTTGATCAGTAACCAGAGGCAGGGGAATCTCCTAAGAGTACTAGGTCAACCCAAGTTCCATAGTGAGAGTCTGCCACGAACAACCACAGAGGGCTGGGGCGGTGGCTCAGTTACTAAACTGCTTGCTGTGAAAGCATGGAGGCCAGAGTTTAATTCCTAGAACCCAGGAGAGAGAGAGAAAAGCCCGCATGGTGCCACATGCTTGTCATCCCACCACGAGGATGGTGGAGATAGGGAGATGCCTGGGGAGACCCTGTCTTATAGGGGGCGGATGTCATTTCGGAGGGTGACACCTGAGCTCTTCCTGACTCGGTGTACATGAGCACACACAAACACCCATGTGTACATAGTGCAACTGCGCTCACAGACAACTTTTACCATCAGACACAGAATCCCATTTCTGGGCATATCCCCAAGAACTGAACGCAAGGTGTGAGGGAGATATTTACATACAGGAAAGCTGTGTTCATGACAGCTCTACTCACAATAGCTAGAATGTGAAATGAAGTCAAGAATTCAAGCCAGCTGGTGGTGGTGCACACCTTTAATCTCAGCATCCAGGAGGCAGAGGCAGGCAAATCTCTGGGAGTGGTCAGCCTGGTCTACAGAGTGAGCTTCAGAACCAGTGGAACTACACAGAGAAACCCTGTCTTGAAAAAACAAACAAAAGAATACACACACACACACACACACACACACACACACACACACTGTACATACATTTAAGGGAATATTAGCCTGAAAGGGAAGGAAAATGTGATACCAGCTGCAACATGGATGAATCTTGATGATACAACATCAAGGGAAATAAGCCAGACCTGAAAGAACACAGGGTCTAATGTAGCCTAGGCTGGCCTGGAACTCACTATATAGCTGAGGATGACTCTAAAAACTTCTGGTCCCCCTGCCTCTACCTCTGAGTGCTAAGATTGCAGGCATGTGTCACCACACCCAGTTTGGGCAGTGCTGGGGATCGAACCCAGAGCTTCATGCATGCTAGGCAAGCACTCTACCAACTGAGCCACATCCCTCCACCCCCAGCTCCTACAGTTCCACTTATATGAGGCCCAAAGACTGGTCACGTTCACAGAGGCTAAAAATAGAATGGTGGGAGGCAAGGGTGTGGAACGGGGGCTAGTGTTTCGGTGGGGACAGAACTTCAGTGTAGGCTGGAGAGTTGAGATAGACAGTGTTGGTGGACAGCACAGTGGTCCTTTGCTATCCGACTTTCCTTAAGACAGAGTCTCACATTGGTAGCCCAGGCTAATCTATTTGGAATTCTTCTTGTAGCTCAGGCTGGCCTTGAATTCAGGGTAATCCTTTTGACTCAGCCTCCCCAGTGCTGGAATTACTTGCCACTGTGCCTGATGGTTGTACCACAGTGTGAATTTAAAAATTTTAGTGTGTGTGTGTGTGTGATGTAGGTACACCCGTGTATGCAGGCATGCACCCCACCCCACCCCCACCCAACCTGTTCGTGGGACACTAGGAGTCCTGCTCTATTACCGTCTGCTTTTGTTCCTTGAGACACTGGACCTGGAACTGTATTGGTGACTAGCAAGCCCCAGCCATCTCCTGCCCAGCCCCCATAGTACTGGGGTGGCAAGTGTGTGTCCAGACATACCTAGATTTGGTGCAGGGGATTTGAACTCAGGTCCTCATGTTTGTACAGCAAATGCTCTTACCCACCAAGCCATCTCCTTAGTTCGAATGTGAATATTTTAACGCCACTGAACCACACACTTAGAAGAGGCTAATTTGATGTATGCCTGTATATTTTACATCAATAGAGCTGCAGGCAAGGCTAAAGAGGACGGGAGGAGTGTGTTGGGTCCTTTAAGGATCTGGGAACTGGATGTAGTGGTGTAAGCCAGCCATCCTAGCGTTCAGGAGGCAGAGGCGAAAGGATAGCCAAAAATTCAAGGTCAGTATGGTCTGGCACACAAGACAAATCACAGGAGCTGAGTCTGAACACAGAAGGGGCTGAAGCAGGAAAAAAATAAAAGATAATTTCTCCCTCCCTCCCTCCATCTCTCTCTCTCTTTCTTCCTTTCTCTTCTTCTGTCTCCTATGCGGGGAAGGAAGAAACAGTATAGCAATGATATCAAGAGCATGCAGAGCCAGCTCACCCTGACCTTGGCAAGTCTAGACATCTATTTAAGTGTCTGTGATTCCTTTTTCCTTAAACAGTGATTCACTGGCTATATTGACAGCTACCATAGAGAGGGCAAGAAAAGAGCCCATTTTTAAAAAGGGCCCTTGAACAATGAAAATGTGGGAAGCTGAATTCTTCTCTGGATCCCTTTGGGTCTAGAGGACCTGCTTAAGCTGTCAGACAAAGCGTGTACTCTATAAAGAAAAGAGAAAAAGCCTGCTGCCAACAAAAGAGCCCCCACAATACCCAGCACCTTACCTTCAGAGGTCACAGCAGGAGCTGGAAGAAGTGGACCTAACTCCAGCCACAGAGCCAGCCACAAGAAATCTGTAGTGAATTGGCAGATATTATTAGTTAGTTTACTTACACTTCTTTGAGATAGGATATCGTGTAGCCCAGGCTGGCTTCAAACCCAGTATGTAGCCAAGAAGGACCCTGAACTCTTGATTCCCCAGCACCCCCCCCCCCACCTCACATCCACCTCCTCAGTGCTTGGATTGCAAGCACGCAAGTGCCACACCCAGTTCATGAGGTGCAAGGACTGGAATCCAGGATTTTGTGGGTGCTAAACAAGGACTCTACCAACTGTCCCATGCTCCCCCAGCCCAGGGAGTTGTTTGAGACTGGGTCAGAGGTAGTAAAAACAACTAGAGAAATCATCCAAAAAAATAAAAAATAAAAAAAAAGGCAAAGAATATGAGCAGGCTTGTCTTTGAGGAAGATATTTGGGTAGCCAGCAGGCCAGGAGGGAGCAGGTAAAAGCACTTGCTGTGCAAGGCTGGCCACCTGGGTGTGACCCCTAGGGGCCACATTAAAAAAACCTGGTGTGGGAGTGTGTGCCTTTAACCCAGGCATTCCTAGTGAGATGGGAGGCAGAGACAGGAAAGCTGGCTAGCAGCTCTCAGACTAGCCAGGAAGCAGAAGAAACAATAGAAAAATTTCCTTCCCAGGCTGGAAGGTGAGAACAGACTCCTGAAAAATTGTCCTCTGAGGTCCACATGTGTGCTATGGCATGTGCACCTGCATGCACACAGGAAACACACACACACACATTTTCAAAAGAAATAAGTATAATAACAAAATTCAATCATCTGAAAAGGTTCTACGGCTGGTTCAGTGATTAAGGGCACTGGCTGTTTCTCCAAAAGACCTGGATTCAATTTCCAGCATCCACAAGGGGGCTTACAACCATGTGTAACTCCAGTCCCGGAGGATCTGACGCCATCTTCTGGCCTCCACAGACATTGCACGCACATGGTGCACAGATATACGTAAGAGACAAATGGCTCATATACATAAAATTTAAAAATAAGTAAAATCTATACAAAATTATTAAAGGTCATTAGGAGGTTAATTAAAACCACAATGGCTATTACTCCACATCTCTCCACACTGCTTTTCAAGCCCACAAAACCGACATCACTCATAGATGATGAGAATGTGGAGTAACTGGAACTCTCCCACGTTGCTGATGCCATGCACAGGGGCAGTACCGCTTTGAAAACAGCTTGGCAGGTTTTATTTTATTTTTTTTAAAGATTTATATTTGTTTTATGTGCACTGGTGTCTCGCCTGCCTGTGTTTCTGTGTGAGGGTGCCAGATCCCCCGGAACTGGAGTTACACAGACAGTTGTGAGCTTCTTGGCAGTTTCTTATAACTACAGCCGAAGAGTGAGGAAATAATGAATAAGAATGTTTTCTGTGCAATCCCGAAGACCTGAGTTTAAATCCCAAGTACTCAGCAAAAAATTGGGGTGTGGCCCTGCTTACACCCATAACCCCAGTGCTGCCAGGGCAGAGGTAGTAGGAAGGTGTGAGGGGATGGATGCTCCAATGCAGCCCCAGGTTCATTGAGAGACCCTGTCTCGGGGGATAAGGCGGAGAGGGACAGAGCAGGATGCCCAGCATCCGTCTCTGGCCTCTTTGTGTTTACAGACGCACATTCTTTCACACATGTGGCCATATACCCCCCCACCCCCCCCCCACACAAACAGCATTCAAACAAAATGTGTACTGAAGCCAGGTCTGGTGAGGGAGGCCTGGAGTCGTGTAGGAGGCTGAAGCAGGATAGCAAACTCAAGGACACCCTCAATAACTTAGCCAAAATCTGTCTTTTTTTTTTTAATTTCTTTTTTTTATTTTTTTAAATATTTTATTTATTTATTTTTTTATTGAGAAAAGGAAAAAAAAAACAAGTTTCCACCTCCTCCCAGCCTCCCATTTCCCTCCCCCTCCTCCCACCCTTCTCCCCCTCCTCCCACCCTTCTCCCCCTCCCCCCCACTCCTTTCCCCCTCCCTCTCCAGTCCAAAGAGCAGTCAGGGTTTTCTGCCCTGTGGTAAGTCCTAGGTCCTCCCCCCTCCGTCCATATCTAGAAAGGTGAACATCCAAACTGGCTAGGCTCCCACAAAGCCAGCACATTACGTAGGATCAAAACCCCATGCCATTGTCCTTTGCGTCTCATCAGCCCTCATTGTTCGCCATGTTCAGAGAGTCCAGTTTTATCCCATGCTTTTTCAGTCACAGTCCAGCTGGCCTTGGTGAGCTCCCAATAGATCAGCTCCACTGTCTCAGGGGGTGGGTGCACCCCTCGTGGTCCCGACTTCTTTGCTCATGTTCTCCCTCCTTCTGCTCCTCATTGGGACCTTGGGAGCTCAGTCCAGTGCTCCAGTGTGGGTCTCTGTCTCTATCTCCATCCATCTCCAGATGAAGGTTCTATGATGATATGCAAGATATTCGTCAGTATTGCTCTAGGATAGGGTCATTTCAGGTTCCCTATCCTCAGCTGCCCAAGGAACTAACTGGGGACCTCGGCTTGGGCACCTGGGAGCCCCTCTAGGGTCAGGTCTCTTGCCAACCCTAAAGTGGCTCCCTTAACTAAGAATTGTGGTTCCATGCTCCCCTGTCCAACCTTTCTTTATCCCAATCCTCCTGTTTCCCCAAGGCACCACCTCCTTCCCTTCTAACTTTTCTCTCCCCATTTCCCCTTACCCCCATCCCACCCCACCCCCAAGATCCCAATTTTCTTATGTTCATAGCAGTATTATTTGTAATAGCCAGAACCTGGAAACAACCTAGATGCCCTTCAATGGAAGAATGGATGAAGAAAGTATGGAATATATGCACATTAGAGTACTACGCTGCGGTAAAAAACAATGACTTCTCGAATTTTGCAGGCAAATGGATGGAAATAGAAAACACTATCCTGAGTGAGGTATCCCAGACCCAAAAAGATGAATATGGGATGTACTCACTCATAATTGGTTTCTAGCCATAAATAAGGGTCACGGAGTCTACAATAGGTGAATCTAAAGAAGCTAAGTAAGAAGGGGAACCCAAGGAAAAACATATAGTTATCCTCTTGGCTAAGGGAAGTAGCCAAAATCTGTCTTACAAAATTAAAAGAGGTAGCCCGATGGTAGTGGCCTCTCAGCCCTTGGGAGGCAGAGGCGGGAAGATCTCCTAGTTCAAGGCCAGCCTGGTCTACAGTGTGAGTTTCAGGCAGCCAGAGTGACACAGGAAAACCTTGCCTCAAGCAAATAAGCGAAAAAGGTAAAAAATGTGGGTTGGTGGTAGAGCACATGCCTAGAATCCCCTAGCGAGGGGCTGAGGGCGTGGCTTCATGGTGGATTACTTGCTCTGTCTGGGTTCTGTCACAGTATGAAAAGAAAAGAAAAGAAAAGAAAAAGGAAGAAAACTAAAGTTAACACAACAAGCTGAAGGCAAATTGCAATTACTATTAATTTATAATTACAATTACTATTAATTCATAATCACCCCAAACAGGAAGAACCCAACCGCATCTGAACAGGGGAGTGAATTACCAAAGTATAACACCATATTATGCAATGGAATATTCTTTGGCAAATATGGGCTCACAGAACTACATGGATGAATTACGCGGGCACCCCATGTGGTTCTGTAACCTCCTGGTAGAAGCAAAACAATAGGGCCATAAAGGAGTGATGGGGAGCAGCTGGAGGCCTGGGAACAAGCTGACCACAAAGTGACTTAGGAGCTGGCAGGTGGGGTAGAGAGACATCATGATGGCAATTATATGCCTTTGGATAGTCATTAAGAAGAGAACTGGGTTGGAGATGTAGCTTTGTGGTAGAGCATTTGCCAGGCATGCACAAGGTCCGGAGTTCAATTCCCAGCACTACCTCTCCTCCTCCCTCCCCCACAGAGCTTTGCACAACAAGGAATTTTCCTGGGGCTGAGGATGTGACTCAGTGGGTAGAGAGATCATGCCAGACATGTGAAATCCTGAGTTCCTCCCCCAGAATAACATAAACCGGGTGTGGTGGTGAGCGGGGGAAGTGGAGGCAGGAGGATCAGGAGCTGAAGGACAGTTTTAGCCACATGAAATCCTGTCTGGAAGAAAGAAGAGAGAGGGGTTGGGAGAAAATAAGAAAGAGGAACAGCAAACAAAGACAAAACCTCTCTCTCTCACACACACAAACAACTTTACTTACATCTCACCTTCACTTAACATATTTTTTTAAGGATCTGGAGTATTTGTATTGACAAGGCTTAGCTATGCTATCAAGTTCAGATTTCGCTAGCCACAAAGCACAGCTTAAAACGCCATTGTAATTAAAACAGAATACAATTTACAATTCCATTTTTCCACGGCCTGAGCCCCACTTCAAAGGCCCAGTAGACACCTGGGACTAGTGACCTCGTGGTCAGGACACAAGAGGCGTCTGTCATTGCAGAGAGTCCCCTAGGACTGTGCGACCCTCCCTCCTTCCATGTGTCCCTTTTTCCTCCTTTACTCTCTATACTCCTCTTTTATTCCTTTTCTTTATTTTATTTTATTTTTTTTATTTTATTTTTTTTTGGTTTTTCGAGACAGGGTTTCTCTGTGGCTTGGGAGCCTGTCCTGGAACTCACTCTGTAAACCAGGCTGGTCTCGAACTCACAGAGATCCGCCTGCCTCCACCTCCCAAGTGCTGGGATTAAAGGCGTGGGTCACCATCGCCCGGCCTCTTTATTTTATTTTTGAGGTAAAATCTTGTATAGCCCAAGCTAGGCTCCGGCTTGCTGTGTAGTCAAGGATAGCCCTGAAGCTCTGATCCTCTTGCCTCCTAAGTGCTGAGCTGGCAAGCATGCCCGCCATACAACTTACATGGTGCTGGGGATCAAATCAGTAGTTTGTGTGTGATGGCAAGCATGCTACACACTGAATCACAGCCATCTCCCCCGCCCCTTCTTTTGAGACAGGGTCTTACTGTGTAGCCCTGGCTGGTCTGGAGCTCACTATGTAGATCCGGCTGGCTCTGAGCTCACAGAGATCTGCTTGCCTCTGCTTCTGCCTTCTGAGTGCTGGGTTTAAAGGTGTGTGCCACCACAACTGCTTCTCTTCCTTACTTTTTGTCTGCATCTCCAGTAGGTTGGCCTGGAGCTCAGGGCCCTCCCGTCTCTGGATTGCAAAGCTGTTTTCTTCAGAATGAGGCATTTCCTTGTGAAGGGCAGTGGGGAGACTCACAAAACTCACAGGAGTGGTCCCGGACTCCCCAGCACCACCCTTCCTTGACAGAGGTTACATAAGCAATGAGTATTCCCTGGGAAAGAGGACACACTTCTGTGGTGTAGCTACCTGCAGCTGGCATTGGGAGCCCAGGGGTGGGCTTGGGTGGGCCTTCTGTGATGCAGCTGCCTGAGCCACCCAGACACTATTGAGGACCCATGTTTCTATGAGAACCCCCTCACCCAGGTTCCCATGAAGGACCCATCTCTCATCCACACTCCTGCGAGGAACCCCAATGAACTCATTGTCTCACTAAAGTAGACTTGGGTGAAAGGGTTTCTCTGATCTGTTGTCAGTACCCTGTCTGGTGTGATTAGTGATCTGTTCAAGACTTCCTGGGGAAAGACACTCAGTGTGATGCGATACCTCCTGAGTGCTGGGATTACAGATACGGCTTCTGAGGATCTGAACTCTGGTCCTCACACTTGTGAGGCAGACTTTTATCCACAGAACCATCTTCCCAGCCTCAATTGTTGCCTCTTTGAAGGTAGCCCTGCATGGCCTGGAGTTTACCATCCTCTTGCCTCGGCCTCTAAGTGCTAGAATTACATGCATGTGCCACCATACCCAGCTTTATCAATTTTCCATGTGTGCATGGGATGTGGGATTCCCCTCTGTATTCTATGAATGTGTTTTATTACCATTGGTTATTAAAGAAGTTGTTTTGGTCAATGGCTTAGTAAAGTCAGGTGGGAAATCTGAGCAGAGATATAGAGAGAAAGTAGGCAGAGTCAGAGAGATGCCATATAGCTGTTGAAGGTGACAGATGCCCGGTCTTTACCAGTAAGCCACAGCCTTGTGCTGATATACAGATCAATAGAAATGGGTTAATTTAAGATGTAAGAGTTAGTTAACAAGAAGCCTGAGCTAATATGCCAAGTAGTGTTGTAATTAACATAGTTTCTGTGTGATTATTCTGATCTGAACAGCCAGAAAATGAGTGAGCAATCTCTGTCTACATGTGTGTGTATGTATGTGTGTGTTGCTAGGGATGGGACTCAGAGCCTTGTGCATGCTGGACAAAACATCCTGCCAATGAGCTGCACCCTCTGCTTGAATCCTCCATGTTTATCTGCCACTCAATACTCTCACCCTAGAAGGCATGGGGAGCTGAGGCCAATGCTTCAGCCTTCTTGTTGACCCCCTCCTTTTCCCGTCTGCTAGATGTCATGTCCTGCTGTTATTAGGCCCTTTTCAGAACCTTCTGGTATGCACGGTATTATTTCCTGACTGTTCAGGGAGACCCTAGGAAGTCACATCACGCAAAAACCAGAAGGTTATCATTTCTGTAAAGGACTGAATAGTGAGTTAACTGCAAAAAGCAGAGGCCAAAGTGTGTGCATGTGTGCCCCTGTGTGTGCATGTGCCCCCCCTTGTGTGTGCCCCTGCGTGTGTGCATGTGCCCCCTTGTGTGCCCCTGTGTGCGTGTATGTGCCCCCTTGTGTGTGCCCCTGTGTGTGCATGTGTGCCCTGTGTGTGTGCATGTGTGCCCCCAAGTGTGTGTGTGTGCACATGTGTGCCCCATGTGTGTGCACATATCCCCCTGAGTGTGTGTGCATGTGTGCCCTGTGTGTGTGCATGTGTCCCGTGTGTGCATGTGTGCCCCCAAGTGTGTGTGTGTGCACGTATCTCCCTGAGTGTGTGTGCATGTGTCCCCTGTGTGTGTGCATGTGCGACCCTGTGTGTATGGTACATGTGTCCCCCCCAAGTGTGTGTGCATGTGTGCCCTGAGTGTATGGGCAACTCCCCTGTGTGTGTGAGACACAGAATAACCCCACACAAAAACACACTTTACCCAAGCAAACAACCTGGAAATCCTTCTACTCGGCTTGCTTCCACATTGTGGCTCACTTGTTTTCCTTTAAAGTTACCCTGAATGCGGAAGGCAAGTGAATTCCTGAACACTGACTTAAGAGAAGCAATGTCTAACTCCAGCAGCTCGGGGTGTGTGTTCAAACTGAGGCGTGAGGGGAAAACACCCTTGCTGGAATACTTTGGGACTCAGAGGATGAGAGAACGGTGTGCCAATGTTTTTGTGTGACAGTTATCGTCAAAATTATTTTTTCCCTTTCTTCTGCTTTTTTGGTTTCAAAATCTCAATCTTCCTGCCTCAACCCCTCCATACCATGCAAGGCTTCAGAATCTTCCTCTCCTTTTCCCTCTCCCAGCCTGTGTGTGTGTATGTGTGTGTGTGTGCATGTGTCCTTGGCACTGGATATCCTGGAGCTGTAGTTACAGGTTGTTGTGAGCCATCTGATATGGGTGTTAGGACTTGAACTTGCGTCCCCTGCCAAGAGCAGTTCCTGTTCTTAACCACTGAGGCAAGGCATTTCTCCAGCCCAGCCCTCTTTTCTTTTTGAGTTTGGGTCTTGATCTGTAGCCTAGGCTAGCCTGAAACTCTCAAGACACCTGCCTATGCTTGTTGTGGTGGGGGAGTAGGTACGGGTCACCACACCGAGCTTGCCAGGCATGGTAACACACGTCTTTAATCCCAGCACTCAGGAGGCAGAGGCAGGTGGATCTCTGTACGTTTGACGTCAACTTGATCTACATAGTTAGCTCAGGCCAGTCAAGGCTACACAGTGGGTCTAAGAAAAAACAAATGAACAATAATACTTTTTTCCTTCCCTTCCCATCCTCCTCTTCCCTTTCCTTCCCTTTCTTCATGTCTCATGGAGCCATGACTGTCCTTAAGTCCACTCTTCCTGCCTCCACCTCCCAAGTGCTAGGATTATAAGCATGAGCCACCCCATTCAGCTACCCCACAATTTTTTGTTGTTGTTTTGTTTTCAAGGCAGGATTTTTCTGTGTTACAGCTCTGGCCATGGAACTTGCTCTGTAGACCAGGCTGGCCCTTAATTCACAGAGATCTTCCTTCCTCTGCCTCCCTAGTGCTGGGATTAAAGGCATGTGCCACCACCACCACCCGGCTAGCTCCAAAATTCTTAAGCAGTAAACATTTCTTATTTCACTGTCCCTGGGGTCAGGGATTCAGGAATGACCTCGTTAGGTGGGTCTGGAAATGAGTTGAATTAACATGTTGGCCAGGGCACTTCACTTCTGAAGTTTGCCTGAACCTGGAGGCGCTGTCTGCAGGCTGTGTTATTTTTTGCAGGGGGCATGTGATCTCTCCACATGCCCTATTGAGCTTCGCTGTGGCAGCCAGCTGCTGACTCCAGAGTGAGAGATGCAAGCAAGAGTGGAGGGGGAGACTGCAGAAAATGGCTCAGTGGGTAAAGTGTTTGCCACACAAGTGTGAGGACCTGGGCTGGAGAGGTGGCTCAGATGTTAGGAGCACTGACTGCTCTTCTGGAGGTCCTGAGTTCAGTTCCCGGCAACCACATGGTGGCTTACAACCATCTGTAAAGAGGTCTGGTGCCCTCTTCTGGCCTGCAGGCATACATGGAGGCTGAACACTGTGTACATAATAAATAAATATATCTTTAAAAAAAAAGCGTGAGGACCTGAGTTCAAATGCCGGATCTGGTAGGGTGCATCTGTAACCCCAGTGCTGATACAGCAAGATAGGAGGTGAGACAGGAGCCTCCCAAGATGTTTGACGACCAGTGAACAACAGAGAGACTTTGTCTCAGACAAGGTGAAAGGGGCTGGGTGGTGGTGGCGCACGCCTTTAATACCAGCACTCGGGAGGCAGAGGCAGGCGGATCTCTGTGAGTTCGAGACCAGCCTGGTCTACAAGAGCGAGTTCCAGGACAGGCTCCAAAGCTACAGAGAAACCTTGTCTCAAAAAACTAAAACCAAAAACAAACTCCCCAAAACAAACAAAAACATACAAACAAAAAAACAAGGTGACAGGTGAGGGCCAGCACCCTAGGTTGTCCCCTAACCCCCACAACTATGCCTTGCCACATGTGTGCCCACCCTTTTATAGAAACATATACCTATATACATATAATACACACTCACACATATGTTCATATATACATACATGCATACATGTGTGTGTGCATGTGGAGAGAGAGACAGAGAAAGAAAGGGGTACAGGTCTTTTATGACATAGCCTCAGAAGTCAGATTCTGTACTGAGCATAGTGGTTTGCGCTTGTCATCTTAAAATGCACTTGAGATGCTGAAGCCGGAAGGTCGCCCACGAGATACATAGTAAGTTTCAGGCTAGCTTGGGCTAAAGAGAGAGACCCTGTCTCGGGGAAGGGAGGGACATGTGGAAATTGGACTCTGCCATGCATTCTGGTACCATAGTGGTTCTGGAGGCTAGCCCAGCTCATTACGGGAGGACATGGATGTCAGGAGGGAAGTCAATCCATGCAGGGTCCATGTTCCAAGCATTTGCTCAGCACCCAGACTCATGCTACTGGTGGCAACAGTGAAAGCAACCCGAGTAAGCCCGTACTCAGCTTAGATGGAGAAGTGAAGAACACTGTGTTGCATGGGTTGGTGCAAGTCCCATAAGTGCAGTGGTGCAGTGGCTCCCAGGGCTGGAAATTTGGGGAGCAAGGACTAGAAGCCCATCCGCAGTTCCAGGAGATCTGAAGCCTTTATGGGCCTTTGTGGATGCCAGTATGTATGTGGGTGTATAAACTCATACCACACGCACACACACACACAAACCCCAAAAATAACCAAACAAAAAATTAAACTAAGAAAAAAGTAAAGAAATAACAAAATGAAAATGTCAGTGGCATCCCACTGTGATTGCTGTCCTAAGATCTATTTATTTCTATGTGCATTGATGTTTTGCCTGAATGTATGTCTGTGTGAGGGGGTCGGATTCTCTGGAACTGGAGTTACAGACAGGTGTGAACTGCCATGTGGGTGCTGAGACTTGAACCCAGGTCCTCTAGAAGAGCAGGCAGTGCTCTTAACTGCTGAACCGAGCCATCTCTTGAGACCCTATATTCTTGTTTGCTTGTTTTTGTCTGGGACAGGGTTTCTCTGTGTAGCTGTGGATCCTGTCCTGGAACTCACTCTGTAGATCAGGCTGGCCTCGAACTCACAGAGATCCGCTTGCAGAGGGCATGGGCCACTACCATGCAGTAGAATCCTACTGTTTTAAGTGAGAAAGTTCTGCTGTTTGTTTTTAAATATACATTTATTCATTTGTTTATTTTTATATGAGCATCCATGTGCCATGGCATCACATGTGGAGAGCAGAAGACAACTTCCGCCACGTGGATCCCAAGGCTCAAACTCAGACCATCAAGCTTGGCAACAATGTCCTTTACCCATCTCACCATCTCAGCCTGTCGACCTATTTCTTTTAAACTGCCCCCCCTGCCCCCTTTAAGCATCTATGGATGTTTTACCTGCATGTGTGTCTATACTATGTGTGTGCAGTGCCTGCTGAGGCCAGAAGAGGGCACTGGACCCCCTGGAACTGTAGTTACAGATGGTTGTGAGCCACCCTGTGGGTGCTGGGAATTGAACTCAGGGCTTCCAGAAGAGCAGCCAGTGTTCTTAACCACTGAGCCATCTCTGCAGTCCAACCTTTCTCTGAAATGAACAGTCCTGGTATAAGTCAATGAGAGTTCTCTGCGCTGATCCATGTGTCTGTCTTGTTTGCTCTTGGTTTGTGTTTTATCACAGTGGGGCCTAAGAGGCGACCACTGCTTCCTCCCTGGTATATGTTCCCACCACTTTTGGGAGAATCAGATTGATCTGTGACCATTTTATTCTGTGTTTTGATTTTTTTCTTTCTATTCTATTCTACTATACTCTTTTCTTTTCTTTTTCTTTTTTTAAAGATTTTTATTTATTATGTATATAGGTTTCTTCCTTCATGTATCCTGCAGTACAGAAGAGGACACCAGATCTTATTAGTGTTCTATTCCTCTGAGCCCTCTCTCCAGCCACCTTCTTTTTTTTTTTTTTGGCAGGGTTTTGTGTAGCCCCGGGCTTTGAGTTTGAGGATGATCTTCCTGTCTCCACCTCCCCGAGTGCTGGGCTTGCAAGCCTCTGCCTCTGTCGGCATGCCTGATGGGTAGGTGCTGAGGACTGAACTCAGGGATGCTCTACCAACCAAGCCGCACCCCCAGCCTCCCAGGGGGTCTGAGTTCCTACCGGCTCAGGGAGTCCTAGACAGGGAAGGGAACAGGGAACTGCGGGCGGCTGAAGGACACTTTGGTTTCGAGCCATGGAAATCAAAAGCAGCCAACCTAAACAAAAAGGGAATTCATTGGCCTGTTACTGGATAGTCACAGAACAGAAGAGCCCACATCCAGGCTCTGGAAGAGGCAGGAGCCAGGGTTGCTGTGAGATTTGGAGCAGCAATTCCCAGAGCTGGCGGCGGCCGAGGCCCTTCTGGGATTAATCAGTTCCGAGGTTTCCGTCCCTTGCATCAGTCTCTAGGGGAAAGAGGCCGCTTGTCTCAGTGGAGGTTCCGGGCCCAGACCCCTACAAAGGTAGAAAGTGGACGGGCGCCTTGGCACGCAGCTCCTCCGGGCTACACGCAGAGGGCTGGCCGGACCTCAAAGCAAAGTCTGGTTGCTGTTAGCTGAAGGAGGAGGGGCTGCTGAGCAGGCAAAAGTAAAGGCTGCTACAGCCTTGTTCTGACTCGATTCCCTTGGTGACCTGTGGGGAGCTCCGTCAGTGTGTCTTTTGTCTTCGTTTCTAAGACTTTCAACTTCATCTCTTAAAGCCTTTAGTGGTGGGAACATTTAGAAGACACAAAAGAGCTGGGTGAGGCGGCTCAAGCCTGTAATGTTAACACTGAAGATGGGAAGGCAGGGGTATCCAGAATTAGAGGTTTCCTTTAGCTACACAGCCAATCCGAGGCCAGCCTGTGCTCCATGAGACCTTGTCTCGAACAAATAACAAACCAAAGGAGTAGGGACTAGGACGGCTCCGTCGGATAAGAGCTTGCCATGCACCCCTAAGGACCAGAGTTCAGACTCCCGACATTCACAGGAAAGCCAGGTATGTGTGATGTGTGTCTGTACCCAGCACTCAGAGGAAGGGGCTGGCGGATTCCTGGAGTTCACTGGCCAGCATCCTTGTCAGATGGGGGCTCAGAGAACAACTGTGTATCAACAAACAAACAGCGAGGCAGAGTGAGGAGGCGAGGAAGATACTCCATACTAATCTGTGGTCTTCACACCTGTCAGAAACACACATGTATGCAAGAGGGCCACCAAGATGGCTCAGTGGGTACAGGCACTTGCTGTGCAAGCCTCATGACCTGAATTCCTTCCCCACAACCCACATAACGGAGAAAGACAGGTATCCTCTGCAAGAGCAGTACATGTTCTTAGAGGCCCAGCCATCTCCCCAGTCCCCGTCCCATTTCATTTGAAACAATGTCTCTCTCTCTGGCTGAACCTGGAGCTCACTAATCATCTAGACCTGCCGGCCAGAGAGTCCCTGGGAAGCACCTGCCTCCATCCCCACCCCAACACTGGGTTACAGATGTGTGCCATCTTGCCTGGCTTTGACATGGGTGCTGGGGATCAAACTCAGGTCCTCACGTTTGTGGGGCAGCACTTTGCCCACTGAGCCATTTCCCCACTCCCTATTGGCTGCTTTCTAAGAACACGTTTTGGGACTCCTTCATGTTGCACGTGTTAGCAATTAATCCATCATTACCTGAGACTACTGGGCTAATAGTCCACACATTTAAAAATTGGTCTTCTTCACAGTTTCTGACATATAGAATGCACTTTAACCTCACCTCTCATTGACCGCCCCCACCCCCAGTAAACACTTCCATCTCCCCAGATCTCTCTTCTTCTGTTTCTACTTGATGATTTTCATCTTGGCTCATTGCATTTAAGTAGGATCGCTGACATAAGCAGGGGCGGGGGGGGGGGCGGGTAGTCGCTTCAGCAAGGACAACTTATCATGGCCACCACCACCAGCACCCCAACCCAGCCCCAACCACCACTAACTGCCAATAGCCCCTGAGGGAAGAATGAACCTCGTGAGCCCTTCTCCCGCCTTGCTCAGATCTTGTGCAAGAAACCACAGCTGGTTTTGAGTTTGCGAGCGCAGCAGGCATGTCCAGAAGATGGTGCTTCCACAGCTTCCCCCTGCTGCTGCAAGGGATGCTCCAGGTTATCCGGCCCAGGAGCTTCCTGTGATTCTCCTGTCTCTGCCCCTCGGCTCAGCTCAGGAGTGCTGGGGTTGCACACTGCCTCACTGGGCTTGTTAGCTAGGTTCCAAGCATCAGGCGTAGACCCCGCCAGCTTACACAAGTGCTCTTAGCCCTTGAACCATCTCCCTGACTTCCCACAGATTTCTAAACCATCCACCCACCGCTGATAGACAGACACATGGATTGCTTTCCAACACTGGCTTCGTGAGTCACGCTGTGGAGCCTTCCACATGTGTTTTTGTTTCTCTCTAGCAGACTCCTCAGGGGTGGGATGGCTAGGTTACATGCAAAGTATATGCTTAGCATTAAAGAAATAACTGGACTGTTCTCCCCGCTGGCGGCAAGCTGTGACATTCCCAGCTACGGAGGACCAACATTCTCTTAATCCCTTTGAGTCTATTTATCTTCCATTTTCCATTCCCCCTGTTTCAATTTATTTAAGAAACTGGGTCATTTGTTCATTAAGAGGTTCCCACAGTCTGACTTTGATGTTATGTCTGAGTTCAGCTAAGCTACACACACACACACACACACACACACACACACACACACAGAAGGTTTCTGGTAACTTACTCAGACCTAGACACACAACAAAATAAAAGTAGATTTAGTAGAAGGAAATTGGATAACTTGTAAATAATGACCGGAAACATTAGAATTAATCTATGGATACAATCAGCACAAAGCATAACCCCCAATGTCTCCGGACAAATCTAGCTGTTACAGTTCTGAGCCCAAACAAAGAAGGGAGAGCCTCCATGATCATATGCATTGTCTGTAATATAAAAACAAGACGAGCTCTGTCTATTAGTGCGAGCCTGGAATTCTCACTGCTGGGGAGACAGATGCGGGAAGATCAGGGGTTCAAAGTCATCCTCTACTACATGCTGACTTCCAGACCAGCCTGGACTACATAGCCAGGTCTACATAGCCTGGACTACATAGCCAGGTCTACATAGCCTGGACTACATAGCCAGGTCTACATAGCCTGGACTACATAGCCAGGTCTACATAGCCTGGACTACATAGCCAGGTCTACATAGCCTGGACTACATAGCCAGGTCTTTCCCCAGCAGAAACAAACCCAAGCAGCACTGGATGAGCTGGAGCCACACCTTTTGTGCCCAGTATTTGTCCCACAGGTTATTAATACTTGGGTTTCCATTTCAACTGTTTTTCCTTTTTGAGACAAGGGTGTGTGTGTGTGTGTGTGTGTGTGTGTGTGTGTGTAGCCTTGGCTATCCTGGAGCTATCTCTGTAGACCAGGCTGGCCTCAAACTCAGAGATCCACCTGCTTCTACCTCCTGAGAGTTGGTATTAAAGGTGTGCGCCACCACTGCCTGGCTGTCAACATCTTTCTTTTCTTATATCCACCATGTCTTTATTTCTGTGCTGAGGAAGGGCACTGAGTTTGACTCCCCTGAACTCTTATGCTGCAGACGTGGAGACAACCAAAAGTTGTCCTCTGACCTCCAAGTGTGAAATACATCATAAAGCCTCCATAAACAAACAAATGGAATAAAATAAAGACAATCTAAAAAGAGCAAACATTTGTCTCATCCCAGGTGTGCTGGACACCTGGACTCCCAGCACTTGGAAGGCCACAGCAGGAGGACCCAAGGTCAAGGCCAGTTTGAGATACAGAGTAAGTTCTGGACCAGCCTGGGCTACAAAGTAAATTTGAGGCCAGCCCTGGCTTCATAAGGAAACCTTGTTTCTTTCTCTTTATTTAAGATTTATTTTCTTGCCAGGTAGAGGTGGCACACACCTGTAATTCCTGCACTAAGGAAGTAGAGGCAGGGGGATCTCTGTGAGTTTGAGGCCAGCCTGGTCTACAGAGCAAGTTCCAGGACAGTCAGAGCTGCTACATAGAGGAATCCAGTCTCAAAAAAAAAAAAAAAAAGGAAAAACAAAGGTTTTCTGTTTGTGTGTATGTATGTGTCTATGCACATGAGTGCAGTGCCCATAGAGGCCAGAAGAGGGCGATGGCTCTACTAAAGTTTTAGAGCTTTGTGAGCTGCCCTCTTAGGTAAACTGTAAGAGCAGTAAAGATAACTGAGTTACCTTTTTAGCCTGAACCTGTTTAAAAAAAAAAAACAAAAAAACCTTCAAACAGTAGAGGTTCTTGCTCACTTAAAATATACTGCTGATTCAAAGTCCACATTTCCCACCAGAAGCTGAATGACTGTGATATTCTACATATACATAATAATCTGTAAGAGCTGCAGAGTTCATTAGACTAAGAGGCCCAGGAGGGCAGATCCATTCTGGCTCTCTATAGTGTTGGGGAATATTATTTTCAGGTGTGTGACTTTTGTTTACGCTGCATTTTTTTTAACTCTGTGAAGCTGTGTTACTGTGCCGGTCTAAAACACCTGATGGTCCTAATAAAGAGACGAACAGTCAATAGCAAGGCAGGAGCAGGAATAGGTGGGGCTGGCAGGCAGAGAGTATAAATAGAAGGAGAACTCTGGGAGAAGAGGAGGAGCAAGAGAGCAAGGAGAAGAGGATATCAGGGACTGGCCACCCACAGGGCAGAAGGAAAGAAAGGTATGCAGAAATAGAGAAAGATAAGAACCCAGAGGAAAAAGGTAGACGGGTTAACATAAGTTAAGAAAAGTTGGCAAGAAATAAGCCAAGCTAAGGCCAGGCATTCATAAGTAATAATAAGCCTCTGTATGTATGATATATTTGGGAGCTGGGTGGCGGGCCTCTCAAAAAGCCAAAAATAAATAAATAGATAGATAGATAAATAAATAAATAAAGCATCACACAGCACTCTAGTTCCAGAGCCCCTGAACTGTGACCTTGGCCTTACAGTGGACACTCAGAAAGCTCTGTTGGATGGGTGCTTGAAGAAGAATTTCAGTATTTACGTGAAATGTAGGACTTCCTCTTCCTTTCTTCCTTCCTTCCCTCCATCCTTCCCTCCTTCCTTTCCCCTTTTGTACACTTATTTATAGTTGTGTGTGTGTGTGTGTGTGTGTGTGTGTGTGTGTGCGTGTGTGTGTGCGCGCGTGCGCGTGTACGTGTGTCTCAGTGCAAATGTAGAGGTAGGTCAGAGCACAGCTTGCTGGAGACATTTCTCTCCTTCCACCATGTTATCAGGGATTGACCGTGGGTCATCAGGCTTGGCAATATTGCCTTCACTCCCCATCTCATCAGCCTTGCCTGCCCTGTTTTGAGAGGCTCTTTTGTGTGTATTTGTGAGTGTGGAGTATGCACGTACGTGTGTGTGTGTGCGCGTAAGCGCACACACCTGTTCCTGAACATGAAGATGAGAACATCACTGTTTTCTTCTATTGTTCTCCACCTTAACCTTTTGAGGCACGTCTCTCCTGGAACCTGGAGCTTATGGTCTGCATCAGGGCTGGGAATCGAGAAAGCCCAGTGCTACTCAAAGGTAGATGGTGTCTCTGCCTACCTTTGGTGCTGGGTTACAGGCCTGGCTTCTTACATGAGTGCCGGGATCCAGGATGGCTCAGTGCTTAAGAGCTCTTACTGCTTTTTCAGAAGACCCAAGTGTAGTTACTAGCAACCACATGGGGTGAATCCCAGCTGCCTTAAGTTCCAGCTCCAGGGGATCCAATGCCCTCTTCTGGCCTCCATGGGTACTGCACTCATATAAATATATACATACCCTATGCAGTTTTCCAACTTTTAAGTGGATGTTTTACCTGCATTTAAGTGTATGCTCTATGTGTGTGAGGTGTCTGCAGAGGGCAGAAGAGGGCACCAGACACCCTGAGATGGAGTTACTGATAGCTGTGACCCACCATGTGGGTGTTAGGAATCCGACTCGCATCCTCCGTGAGAACAACCAGTCCTCGTAACCACGGAGCCATCTCTCCAGTTTCCTAAAATAAATATTAAAAAAAAACCCAGAACATAAGTCCCTGTCTGTGACCTTTTCCCTGGGGCTGGAAATCACTGTCCCTGGGAACCTTTCCTTATCTGAATGATTCAGTTAAAACTTGGTCTTTCAGGACTGCATCCTAGGCTCCCCCAACACAACAGAAAAAAGGGGCTCAGGCTATTTCCAGAAGCGCGCGCGCGCGCGCACACACACACACACACACACACACACACACACACACAGAGAGAGAGAGAGAGAGAGAGAGAGAGAGAGAGAGAGAGAGAGAGAGAGAGAATCATTTATATGTGAACAAGTCCTGCAAAAACTAGCTGTTTTCAGTACTGGAGATGGAACCCACAGCGCAAACATTTGCCACTGAGCCGCACCCCAGCCCCTCACTGGGGGATTCTAGGCAGCTGCTCTACCAGTGAACTACATCCTCAACCCTTTTGTTATTTTTTATTTTGATAGAGGGTCTCACTAAATTATCTAGCCTGATCTTGAAATTGATCTGTGGCCTAGACAGGTCTTAAACTTGTGACCGATCCTCCTGCCTCAGCATCCTGCATTTCTGGGATCACAAGTCTCTGGTCATGGCATTTTTGGCTTGATGCTTTGTGATACACACAGAATCACTGAGGTCTCTCTAGGTAAGTGTGGGCTGCTCGTGTGCTTGTAGGGGTACAAGTCAGAGACTGGGAACAGACACCTGGGGTTTCAGAGGCTTCCCTTCCTACATGGCCATTTATTTTTATTTTTTTTAAAAAAGGCAGACTTCTTTTTTTTTATATTTATTCATTATGTATACAATATTCTGTCGGTGTGTATGTCTGCAGGCCAGAAGAGGGCACCAGACCCCATTACAGCTGGTTGTGAGCCACCATGTGGTTGCTGGGAATTGAACTCAGTACCTTTGGAAGAGCAGGCAATGCTGTTAACCTCTGAGGCATCTCTCTAGTCCTTACGTGGCCATTTATAAGTGACTTGGTCCTCCTGCGTCTCCCAGATTCTCAGTTTCATGTAAGGATGCCATGTGACCAGGAAGCAGAAGTACTCCCAGTGTCTGTAAGTTCACAATATACACATCGTTTATTTAAAACAGAAACAACTGTTCAACTATGAACAACTCTCCAGGAATGAATGCATGTGCCTGAGATCCCAGCACTTGGGAGGCTGAGGCAGGAGGATTGCGAGCTCAAGACCATTACTGAGTAATAGTGAAACTGAGGTCGGCCTGAGTTATCCAGAAAGATCCTCTATCCAAACAACAACAACAATAACAACAACAACAACAACAGTGGCCAAATGTAGTTATCCAATATCAGTTTTAATGACTTAACATAAAATTACAACCAAAACTTAATTTTAGAAAAATGGGAGGGTCGGCCACATGGCTGAGTGGTTAAAGAAGCTTGTCGCCAAACCTGACATCTTGAGTTTGATTCCTGGGACTCACAGGGGAGAAGGAGAGAACCAATTCCTCAGACTTCTGCCAGTGTCCTACCATCACCACATAAAATAAATAAACAAAATACAATAAAAATGTAAAATAAATTAAACCTAAAAAAAGAACAGTACCTAAGGAGAGGAGCTCGATGACAAACCTTCAGAACCGGGAACAGGAATGAAGGCTCTACAGGCAGTGGGAAGATGGTGTCAGAGGCGAGTAGATTCCACACGGAGGGCAGCAACATCTTTTTCCTTACCATTTCCTTTTGTAGTTTTGAGAGAGGCTCCTACCACGTAGCCCAGGCTGGCCTTGAACCTGAAGCCTCAGTTCCCTCCTCTACCTGGGGATGTTGGGATTACGGATGTAAACACCACACATTTAGCCCTGTTTTGGAGTGAGCTGAAAGCCCACAGAGTTGCCCACTTCTGGGAAGAAGCATGTCTCCCCGGGAAGGAAGCGGAATCTATGACAGCCCAGCCTCCAGCTTGGCTCCTGGCCATTTAGAATGAGCAGAGCTGTGCTAAACACACAGAGTGCTGGGATAATTAGAAACAGATGAGGTGCGGCCTCTTGCTTTGACTGTTCTTGCAAAAAAAAAAAAAGTAGCCTGTAACAATCATGTGGTGTGGGGAAGCCGCGCTAGGCAGGCGGGGTTTGCCAAGTGTGTCTTGTACCTACGGGTCATATTTTCCCCTGCTCTGTAGCCTAGTAATGCTTCAGGGAGGGGAGGACAAGCTGGCTAAGAGTCCTATAAGGTTTAATTTTAAAAATTAACTCTAGATGACATCATTAGCATCCCTTTTTTGAGGGGGGTTGAGGGTATGAACATAAGTGTGTGCACGGGTATGAGCGGAATCTTCATATAGGAAGAGGGAAGCTCAATTGAGAAAATGCCTCCACTAGACTGGCCTATATACAAGCCTGTGGGTCTCTGTCTCTCTCTCTCTCTCTCTCTCTCTCTCTCTCTCTCTCTCTCTCTCTCTCTCTCTCTCTCTCCCTCTCCCCCTCTCTCCTTTTTGAGACCAGGTCACCCTATCCAGCTTGGGCTTTCATGGAACTCTCTTATAGACCAGGCTGACCACAGACTCAGAGACCTGCTGTGCCTCCTAAGTGCTGGGATTAAAAGCATGCACTCGCACCTTGCTAGCATTTTCTTGACTAATGACTGATAAGGGAGGTGGTCCTGCCATGAGGTATAAACCATTAAGCAGTGTTCCGCTATGGTCTCTGCCTCAGTTCCTGCCTCGAGTTCTTGCTCTGAGTTCTCTCCATAATGGATCATAAGCTGTAAGTCAACTAAACCTTTCCCTCCCCAAATGATGGTTGGTCATTGAGTTTTATCACAGCAATAGAAAGCCAGCTCGGACAGCTGACAACCAGCAAGGGCCAGTGATCCTCCTGCTCCACCCTCCATAGCACAGGAGTTACAGGCACATGTGGCTTTTCTATGTGGGTGCTTGGGATTCAAATGCCCACCCTTTTGCTTCTCAGCACTCTTAGCCACTAAGCCACCTCCCAATCTCCCCTGACCTCTTTTTTAAACGTATGTTAATGCTATGAAACTAAAACAGCTGTCGATGTGAGGGGGCAGTAGCGGGGCTTGAACTCCGAGTTCCGAGCATGCGCAGCAACCATTACCAACTGCTCCCTCAGCTGTAGTTGGCAAAACCAGACAGAGTTATACAGATTCACTGGCTCGAAAGCTCCCTACCCAGTCTCCCCCCTACCCCAATAACATTATGTAGCTGTTTCCTCTGAATCAAAACCTTCTCTTGTAGAGAGAAGGGGCAGAGGCGAGAAGGCTTGGAAAACTCAGAGGAAACTTGTATGACTCAGGAAGCTCAAGAAACTTAGCATCACTCATGCGACTCCGCCCCGAGTCTAGAGAAGTGGTAAAGATCGTGAGGGAGAGAAGTCTCTGCAGTGGGACTGCCTGCGAGCTGCACTGGGAGCTCCGGACGCTCAGCCTTTGAGCCACCCATGCTGGGAGTGGATTTTTTTTAGATATATAGCCGCCTTTCCTCCGAATCTCCCATACTCCCCCAGGAACCCTGTGAACTCATCAGTTCCCCCATGAGACTTTGGTGAAACAGTTTCTTTGGTCTGTCATTGTGTCCCCCCACCCAATGTCACACAAGACAAATCAGTAGTCCCATTTATAGTCCTGAACATCAGAAAATAGACCCACAGGCACACAGATCATTTACCTGTGAAGTTTATCTGCTGCTCCTCCCAGACACGAATCATTGTTCAAATGACAAATTTGGGGAAGCTTGTCCTAAGGAAGGCCAGTGTCTGAGAAACCCTGCCCTCGGTCAGAATTCGGATGATGGCTGAGTGACCTTAGGTATGTTGTGGAGTGGCTAGTGGTGACTGGACCGGCAAGGGCAGAACTCACCCTTCCTGTCTCCCTAGTTAGCAGAACTCTGATTTCACCCATAGTTGAAAAGGGCTCAGAAGACCACTACAAGGGCTGGAGAGATGGCTCACCAGGTAAGAACACTTCCTGCTCTCACAGAGAACCTGTCCTACAAACCAACCCACATTCCCAGTTCTGCAAAGGGAAATTTCTGGCCGTATGTTGGGCATAGCAATTGGATGAAGCAGTGGGTATAGATAGCAGGAGGGGGCATAGTAAAGAAGGTGGGGAAAACTGGAATTAAGGAACCTGGATTTCCTAGAGGGGAGGGGTGATTGTGGGGGTCACACAGGCAGGGATTGTGTACCCAAAGTACAGAAAAATGGCAGGCAAGATTTAGCTGCCATAAAGGAACTGATGAAGCAAGGGTAAGTTTTGTAAGGATGACAAATTTTGAGGGACAGGAAATAGAGAGTCAAAGGGACGAAACAGGAAACAGAAAGGCTTTCCTTCCTATCCAGTCTTCCTACCGTTAGCACCACCCACTGGAAGGACCAAAGAATTAATTGGATGAACAAGGAGTAAGACTATAGGCTCGGCTCCAGGAGTGCAGAAGCCGCTACAGAACAGCAAGTTTGGAGCTGGGCGAGGCTGTAACTTACTAACTGGAGTGATTCCCAGTCTCGTGCCAATGTTTGTGGTTCCTAGTGTTCTTACCATGCAACTCAAATGATGTTTAATTTTGGCTTTTACGCTTTGCCTGCGCATGCGGTGGCAAGAGTTGGTTTTTCCTTCCATCATGTAGGTCCCAGGGATCAAACTCAGGTGGTCAGGCTTGGGTGCAAGCTGCCCACTGTTGGAAATTGCACGCCTAGAAGCAGGCCCACGGTGCCATACAATATGCGGGGTTCATTTTTTAGACAAACTAATCCTCAAGGTCATTGTGCTGTCCCGCACCTGCCTGTAGTCCATCAAAGTTCCCCCTGTTGTCTGTGAATCACCCCCTACCCCCACCCCGGGAGGGTTCTACATACATCACATTCTGGTTCTCACAAATACTTACACAAGTCCATTGTTCTTGAATAGTTTTGCATTTGGATGTCTGTTTTATAAAGTGTTTATTTCAGAATTTGGCCCATTTTTTTCCACTGGGTCTTCTAGGTTTGTTTGCTTATTTGTTTTTCTGTTACTATGGTTGTCACCTGGCAGAGCTGAGGATGGAACCTGGGGTCCCGGGCTTGCCAGGCACGTACCCTGCTGCTTTCTTAGTGGCAGGATTCGAAGGACCTGAAGACAGCTCCTTGTTAGTAACGACGTGCTGTTAAAATGGACCTTCCGCCATCTTCTTCCATGAGTTTGATTTTCAGTTTTTTTGTTGAAAGATTTTTAAAAAATCATTCCTTTTATTGTGTGTATGACTCTACACATGTTCATGTATATATGCACATGTGTGCGTGTGTGTGCATGTGCATATACATGCCTATGGAGGCTGGAGTCACTCCAGATATTTTTCCTCAGGAGCTGTCCACCTTGTTTTTTTTTAATTGTTTATTTATTTTTATTTTATGCACACTGTGGTTTTGCCTGGATGTATGTCTGTGTTGGGTGTTAGATCTTGGAGTTACAGACAGATGTGAGCTGCCATTGGGGTGCTGGGGATTGAACCTGGTCCTCTGGAAGAGTAGTCAATATTCTTAACTACTGAACCATCTCTTCAGCCCCCACTGTTTTTGAGGCAGACTCTCTCACTGGGCCGTGCACTTGCTTAGGCTAGGCGGGCTGGCCAGAGAGCCCCAGAGATCCAGCTGTTTCCATCTGCCCGGTGCTAAGATAGCAAGTGTTGGCCACCAGGTCCCACCTTTTGTTGTTTTTAAGTGTGGGGCTTGGGATCCAGATCCTCAAGCTTGTGTAGCGAGTGCTGAGCGCCAAACAGAGTGACGAGCAATGTATAGAATGCTAGGAGCAGTAGCTGTGCGGCCACAGTGGAGGGCGAATTTCTTCAGATGGCTGTGCAGGCAGAAGGGAAGGAGACACAAAGTCTCGAGCTGCTATTCTTTCTGGTACACTGATTACATGTGGTGTTTGGGGAAGTGGGCAGTCACACCCACATCTTGTGCAGTCCTTCAGAAGGCCTGAGAGTTTTGACTGAAGTCACATGATGCCAGCTTGCTCTGAGGCCTTACTGAAGTCTATCAGTGAGGAAAAGGCCTTATTAAAGATGGTTGTTACCAAGCAACAGCTGGGATGTCAAGGGCGGGATAAGAAGAGCTTAAATGGGGAGGAACGATGTTTGAGAGCCATTCTGGCTTCTGTGTAATTTCACTTTAAAACACTGTGTCTCTCAGTGAGAAGCAGCATGAGTTCACTGGAGGGAATCAGGAGCGCAGACACAATGAGAAATGAATCTCCAGCCTCCATGGTGGCAGCATGGGGACTTTTGGATGGGTGTGGCAGGGTGTTCACTTGCTGTTTGACCTGGCACATGCTAGGATAGCCCATTCACACACCTCGGTTGTTTAATTTGTGTGCCAACTCCGCGGCCCTGTGAACTAGTAAAACCCTATTTCTGAGTGTTTTTCTAGAACTGATTAATGTTTTAGATTACCTTTTATGTGCTCTTTGAGTATTGTATACATGTTCCAGGGATGATGGTTGATGCCTTTAATTCTAGTCCTTGGGAGGCAGAGGCAGTAGATCTCTGTGAGTTCAAGGCCAGCTTGGGCTACATAGTGAGTGCCCTGCCAGACAGAGACACATAGTGAGACCCTGTTTCAAAAAATATCATGTGGCCGGGCGGTGGTGGCGCACACCTTTAATCCCAGCACTTGGGAGGCAGAGGCAGGCGGATCTCTGGGAGTTCGAGGCCAGTCTGGTCTACAAGAGCTAGTTCCGGGACAGGCACCAAAGCTACAGAGAAATCCTGTCTCGGAAAAAAAAAGCCAAAAAAAAATCATGTGGTGTGTGAATGATTTCATGTGAAATCATTCTGTACATGTGTTGCTTTTATTGGTTAATGAATAAAGAATCTGCCTTGGCCTGTGATAGGTAGAGTACAACTAGGTGGAGAAGACTAAACTGAATGCTGGGAGAAAGAAGGCAGAGTTGGGGAGATGCCATGGAGCCACAGAGGGGAAGGACACGAATCACCAGTTGGAACCTTGCTGGTAAGCCTCAAGCCTCATGGTAAAATATAAAATAATGGAAACGGTACATTTGATTCTATACACTGCTAAGCTAAAACAACATACACATTTTAAAGGTATCATGACTTCAGAATTTGGGACTAAGGATATGTTGCTTTGGAAAAGAGATTCTTCTTTTGTTTCCACAGAGGATGAAAGCCTCTGGATTGCTTCCAGACTAATGTGGTTTTATGGACAAATACCCCCCAAATGGTTGCCGTGAACACCCCTAAAAACTACTTTGCCCAACAAAAAAGCAGGAAGCAGTTTGGAGAGAACTATACCCACATCCTCAAATATTGTTTATAAATGTTTGTTTCCATTTAAAGGGGGATATGCTATAGAGATTTGCATTGGTATGGATCTTGGTTTATTGATACAAATTTAAGATCAATTTTGTTATATATATATTTCTGCTCTTGATTAAGATATTGTGTTTGTCCAAATCATTTAAAAATGTAATGTATAGTTAAAAAATACAGGTTAATAGATACTCATCTATAATAGTCAAGCTTCTAGTCATGTTAGTTAGGTTTTCTAGATATATAGAGATATATTTCAGTTAGTAAGGTATTATTCAAATATTTCAGAGACCTTTAGAAGATGGCATTTAAATGTTTACAAAATTTAGTACTTTTCATGACAACGAGACACATCTTCTCCTGGCAGCACCAATCTATTTCAAGAGGATGATGGGTATCAAAGAGGCTCCTTATAGAGTTTGTTAGCCATTTGGGCAAGAAACTGCTCTTGCCTGGACTGTTTAACGGTATGCTGTGTGAACTGAACATGCAGGACCCACAGAGAGATGACTGCTAAACTTGTCTAAGGGTGAGACCATCCTTCAGGTTTCCTGCTTCATAAAAGAGTCTGCCAGACATTCTGCAGGACACAGAAGAAAACAACTGATGGACTTTGTTATTATAAGGCACAACAGATCTTCAAATTTCCTGCTTCATGAAAAAGTCTGCCAGATACTATGAGCCTGTGGGCTAAAGATTGGACGCCCGCAATGATACAGAAAAACTGGGTGACTGTCCAGGTAGCAAAATGTCTTTATCAATTCCAGAGTTTTAAAAGTTGCTTACAATACACTTGCTGTTTACTTAAGTAATATTATATCCTTCTGGAGTCTTTGAGGGAGTGAAAAAATAGTTATAATTATAGTTTTCCTTAGTTATGATAAAAAAGTAAATCTAAATGTTGTAACTATAATTCTTGCTTGATAACTGTTTTGTTATATGTAATTTTACTATGTTAAAGTTAAAACTTTAAAAGTTAAAAACTTCCTATTATTTAAACAAAAAATGGTGTGGGAAGTCCTTCTGTATATGTGTTGCTTTTATTGGTTAATGAATAAAGAATCTGCCTTGGCCTGTGAAAGAGCAGAGTAGAGCTAGGCAGGGAAACTAAACTGGGAGAAAGAAGGCAGAGTTGGGGAGACGCCATGGAGCCACCAGAGGGGAAAGACACAAGCCAGCAGCTGGAACCTTGCCAGTAAGCCACGAGCCTCTTGGTAAAATATAAAATAATGGTAATGGGTTAATTCTAGATGTAAGAGCTAGTTAGCAATATGCTTAAGTGATTGGCCAAGCAGGAATTTAAATAATATAGTTTCTGTGTGATTATTTTGGGAATCTGGGTAGCTGGGAAATGAACAAGCGGCCTCCACCTGGAATCATGTATCTATCAAATATGTCCTCTCCATTCTGGCTCCCCTACTACTCCCCACTTGTCTACAACAAACCCCTTCCCACCTTCTTTCCCATTCTTCATGTCCTTTCCCTATTTTTTTTTTTATATAATTTACTGTTGTGGTTTGAATGTGAATGGCCCTGATAGGCTCATAGACTTGAATGTTTAGTCATCAGAGACTACTTGAGAAGGATTAGAAGGTGTGGCCTTGTTGGAGGAGGTGTGGTCTTACTGGAGGAAGTCTGTCACTAGGGGAGGGCTTTGAGGACCCAAAAGCCTAAGTCAGGCCCAGTGGCTCTCTCTTCCTGCTGCCTGTGGATCAAGATATAGAACTCTTAGCTACTTCTCCAGCACCATGTCTGCCTATACCCCACCATGCTCCCTGCCATAGTGATAATAAAATAAACCTCTGAACTGTAAGCGAGCCCTGATTAAATACTTTCTTTTACACGAGTGCTGTTGTCATGGTGTCTCTTCACAGCAACAGAACAGTGACGAAGACACCCACTGGCTCTAATTATTGCTGCCAGCTGGAATGCTGACCGATCTGGCTGGCTTGTGAAGGAGACCATAGCTGAAGTGAGTTCATGAGCACAAAAGGCATGTCATGTCCAGAAAAACAGCATCTCACACTCTCCTCCTCATCCTCTGCCTCCCACATCCTTTATCCCTCCTCCCCTGTGATGCTCCCTAAACCCTCAGGAGGTTGATGTGGACGTCCCATTTAGGGCTGAGGATGCAACAGTTGCTGACTCTCAGTGCTCGGACCAGTTCTGAGCCTCTGCATCAACTGCTGCTCATTGCAGAAGGGCTTTCCTGGCGAGGGCTGAGCGCAGCATTCATCTCGGAGTGTATTAGCTACTCTTCTATTGCGATAAAACACCATCACTGAGGCAGCATACAGAAGGAAGGGCTTATTTGTCTTACAGTTCCAGGGGTCCAAGAGGACGTCACGGTGGGGGACAGTGGCAGCAGGCTCCCAAGAAAGCCATGGCTCAGCCAGCCTGTGGGAGGCTGAGCAAATGCCACCTCATGGCTCATGAGACTATCATGAAATGAATTTCCCAGGTATTGGAGACTTTGGAGCAATCCCACTTGTATATGAGAGACATACTCAGAAAGAAGGGATTCGGCCCAGGAATCGGCATGAGCTGATACATGTTCAGGGTAAGAGCCTAGCTCTCCTCTCTTCTTCCAGTCTCAACTACTTGGCAAGACAAAAGGAGTGGGCCCAGCTTGGCTCCATTGCTGAAAGGGAAATGATGGGGTGGAGAGGGGCTCGGCAGTTCTCGCAGAGGACCTGAGTCCCGACGCCCACACTGGGCGGCTTCCAGCCCACCTTCCAGATGTAGGGAGTCAACACCGTCTTCTGGGCTGTGCAGATACTGTGCTCACATGCACGCACACACAGATGCATAAATTTGCTTTAAGAATAAAACAAATTGGAGGTGAAGAGCAGAGGATACTGATGTTGGCCTTCGGTCTTCACATGCACACAGAGGTCACCTCCTCACTTCCCCATAACGCTCCAGAAGCCAAACATGAGATCGGTTGATGACTGAGTAATATAATATTAGTTATTAGTTAACACTGACCATGCAGGGAGTCGAAGACAAGCTGCGACTTAAGGTCACATCTGAAGTAAGGAATGGAATTTTTGTTTCCATTAATTTTATCTTTCTCTAATTTTTTTCTCCAATTCTTTGGGAAGTGGGAATTTTTTTTCTCTTTCTTTTTTTTGCCTTTGCTCGCATTGTGGACCTTAAAAAAAATCATTCAACCAGGTCTTTTTGATTTCTAAAAGGACAAGGGAGGGGTTGTATGCAGGCGAGGGCCCTCACTCATCCACACGGCTTTCCTGGAGTTCCCAGGGCTGCTGGTCACGTCCCACACCCCCCACCCCCACTCCCTTCCTTCCAGCCAGACTTCTCTTGTTTGTTTGTGTGAGTCTGGGAGGCCCAGGCATCTACCCTGTTGGCAAGAGAGAGTACTTGTGGGGCTGAAATCTTTCTGCTTGGATCTCTGCAAAGTTCTTCCTGCTTAGAAAAGAGGTTTTGTGTGTCTGCCCCCTCCCCATTTTTTGGCCTCTGAGGCACCAGGGAGTGATTAATAGAAGGGCTACCTCGAGATTTCAATAGGGCCCAGCACGAGCTCCCGGGGCCAGCAGGGCCTTTGTTCCGCAGAAATCTGTGATAAAGCCCTGATGGCTGCCTGCTAGCAATCCGAGGTCCTCATTCTGTCGGTGCCAGGCCAGTCTCACGACCTGAGCAGCTTGCGAAGGTCGGGGCTGGAGCCAGTGCACCAAGATCCTTGATTTCTTTTGTGAGACCCTGCAGTGGGAAGATCATGCATAAGGGTGGAGCTGGTCGCTGCGCAAGTCTTAGGTGAGAGCGACAGGAGGTTTCTTCCCTGGGTGTCTGGTGATGGAAGTGTGCCAGAAAAGACTAAGGCCTGTGAATATGTGAATGGGACGCAAGACACCGGGCTCCACCGCTGCTAACCTTAGACAGGGTATGAGGTCCACGGCAGAAGCTGCCAGTGTAATGATACGGCGCGAGAGGGACCTTGGCGCGTTGGAGCTCATGGGAAGCAATGAGATTGAATGGCATTAGACAGGAAGGGGACATTCATCAGCAGGTGGGATGGGTCCCTTGGGGGCCATCAGAAGGTTATTATGGCCCCATGAAAGCAAGGATCAAATGGAACATGTTAAAATTATCATTTTTATAGTGCTGAAGATTGAACCCAGGGCTTCCAGCAAGCCCCGCAGGTGCTCTACCACTGAGCCACAGCCCAGCCCCTCACTGGGGGATTCCAGGCAGGTGCTCTACCACTGAGCCACACCCCAGCCCCTTCACTGGGGGAGTCTAGGTAGGGGCTCTACTGCTGAGTAACGGCCCTATCTTCTTTTTATTTTTCTTTTGAGAAAAGGTCTCACTAAGCTACCTGGGCAGGCCTTGAACTCCCTCTGTCACCTAGAATTTGCTGTCCTCTTGCACCAGCCTCCAGGGTAGCCGAGATGTTAAACCTGCACCACCAGGCCCAGCTCCTTCTTTGACTTGGTTCTATGTTGGCCTGTAGAACCTCAGAGAATCCTGTCTGTGGCCAGGGTGGGTCTCCTCCCTCACCTGCTGTCCCGTGTCCTCTGGGAACACCCTCATGGAAGTGTGTTTTACTCATCTCCTGGACATATCAGCATCCGCCCCCTCTTTGTATGCGTGTGTCCATGCGTGGGGGTGCACACAAGCCTGCAAGTGTGTGTGTGTGTGCCCTAGTTAAGGATACTGTAGTGGGGATAAAGCACCATGACAAAGCAAGCTGGGGAGGAAAGGGTTTACTTGACTCACATTTCCACAGCACTGTTTATCACTGAAGGAAGTCAGGACAAGAACAGGGCAGGAACCTGGAGGCAGGGGCTGATGTAGAAGGTGTGGAAGCTAGTTACTGACTGTAGTTGGATTTTCTTTGGGTAGCCATTCTGCTCCCAAATGAAGACACAGAGACTTATCGCTATGAATGCCTGGCTAAACTTAGCTTGTCCCACTAGCTCTTTTAATTTAACCTGTTTCTCTTCATCTTCAGTTTGCCTCGGGGCTTTTCACCTTTCATTCTGTATGCCCTACTTTCCTGCTTCCTCTACGTCTGTCTGACTGGCCCCTGGTGTCTTCCTGGTGCCTCTTTTTCTTTCTTCCCTGAGCCTAAATTCCTCTTCCTACTTATTCTCCCTGCCTGGAAGTCCCGCTTATACCTCCTCCCTGGCTACTGGCCATTCAGTTCTTTATTAGACTAATATGGTGCCTTAGGCAGGCAAGGTAAAACAGCAACACATCTTTACATGGTTAAACAAATATTCCACAATATAAACAAATGCATCACATCTTTACACAGCTAAACAAATATTCTGCAACAACTGGCTTGCTCCTCATGGCTTGCTCAGCTTGCTTTCTTATAGAACCCAGAACTACCAACCCAGGGGTAGCATCACCAACAATGGCTGGGGCTCTTCCCCATCAATCATTAAAAAATGCCCTACAGGCTTGCTTATAGCCTGAGGCATTTTCTTAATTGAAGGCCCCCTCCACTCAGATGATTCTAGATATGCCAAGTTGACATAAAACTAGCTAGCATCATGTGTAAAGAGACGAAAGGACAACCCCAAGTCTCAAGTGTCCTTCCTAAGGTGTTGTCCACCTAGTGTTCATTTTGGGACAGTGTCTCTAATTGTCCTGGAAATTACCTAGTATGCTAGGTTGAACAGCCAGGAAGCCCTAAGGGACCTGCCTGTTTCTGTGTGCCTAGCTCTGGGATTATAAGCATGATTCACAACACCAGGAGGCTTTTTAAAGATGGCTCTGGGGACTGAACTGAGGTCCTCAAGCTTGTAAGGTAAGCGTTTTATCAACTGACCTATCACCTCAGCCCGAACTTTGTATGCTGATCAGTACGGGAGTTTTGAGCTGCTCTGTCACCCCCTCCTTAGAAAACTGGGTGGTTCCCCTACACCTGGGGAGTAGTCACCATACTGATGCCGAATTTAGTGTTGGTGCCCCATCAGGACAGCTCAGAACTCATGGACTCAGGTGGCCCTCCTGCTTCAGCCTCCAGAGTAGCTGGTGTGTGCCCAGGCTCAGATTTTGCATGCAGAAGCCCCAACTCCCAGTTTCCTGCATGAGAGCACTTAGAAACGGTCTCTACGGAAGTGATCCAGGGAAGGTGGTGGCATTAGAGTGACTGGCTCCAGTGGGGCCAAATCTCAACTCTAGACTTCCGGTCTCAACAGGGAAGAGGAAAATGTCTGTGGTGTCTGTCTCCTGGTCTGTGGTATTGGTCACAGTGTGCCTGTGGACCACAGTGCCCACTGAAAGTGGTTCTGAGGAGTGACTACTTGAAAAGCAACTGGGGCCAGCGCAGGGGAGATCTCATGGGCTTCAGCCATGGCAAAATGCCAGCCATGGTGCCTCGTCCACCGAGGACCCAATGTGGAATCATGTGATTGCTGGTGGATGGCTCCACAGAGGGTCTTTATAGTGTTACACATATGACAGACTTTTTCTGGAGAGATACAACATACACCCCCACACACCCACATACACGCGTCTACTCACCCCACATTCCAGAAAGAGAACCCACAACAGACCAAAGTAAGAACCATACCAAAGTTCAACCTGGTGAACCAATGACCAATGAGTATTTTATCGGGGTCACTGACAGCAGCATGGGTGAGGGGTCGCTTACAGGAGCAGGGATGACTCAAAAGCACACACCTACTCGAAGATGATTGGCAGGCAGCTCCACTGAGAAATCTTGCAGTTTGGCTGATCAGTCCCCTCCCCCGCGGGCTGTTTCCTGCTACTATAGAGCTGGGGAAGGGCCTGCCACTGTCTTCCACCTCTGGAGTGTCAGGAGCCTCTCCCTCCCTCCTGGAGGGAGCAGCTGTAGAACATGGCACACCAATGGTGAAGCAAGTGAGACAGAGGAGACAGCTAGATGGAGTTAGACAGGAAGGGAAGCTGGGCACAGCAGCTCAAACCTGCAATTCCAGTACCCAGGAGAGAGAGGCAGGAGGATTTTGAGTTCGAGGTCAGCCTGGACTACATAGCAAAATTCTGTGGTTCAGGATCCTCCAAGGCCTGAAGATAGCCAGTCAAGGGTCAGTCTCATGATTACTTAGAACTAGAGGTGTGGGAGGGTGGGGTGGGCCTCCTGGGAGGGTGGGCCTCCCACCACCCACCCATTCCACTGGTGCCATTCAATCAAGGTCAAGCTGCCAGGCCCTTCTCTGGTTACAAGGTCGTCACATGGCCACACTTCAGGATAGGTCGTACAAAGTTGCAACTGGGTGTCTGTATATTTTATTTTGAGCCATGGTCTCATATATCCCAGCTTGGCCTCTCTTGCCAGGTAGCTGAAGATAATCTTGTACTTCTGATCCTCCATGCCTCAGCCTCCCCAGTGCTGAGATTAGAGGTGTGTACCCACCAGGCCTTTTCGCTTCATTTCAGCGGGGTTCCCCCTATACAGTCCAATCCAGTTTGGAATTTAAGATCCTCCTAGCTCAGCCTCCCAACTGCTGGGATTAGGGGTGTGTTACCAAGCCTGGGATACTTGTTCACCGACTCTGTAAACGTCAAATCTTTTTATAACAGGGTACAAAGGGCCGGTGAGAAGGCTCAGTTGATAAAGGTGCCGACTGATCTGAGTTGAGTCTCCAGGACTCACATGGTAGGAGGAAACAGAGTCCAGCAAGCTGTCTTCTGACCTCCACAATAACTAATAAACGGTTCAAGTATTAGGAAAGTGCAAAACTTTAAAAAAGCAGCAACCGAAGAACCAATGAGCTGTTTAACCATCACAGGGAGTGTTTCGACAGCAGCCGAGTCTTCAGTAGGATCTCATAAACACAATCGCGAAGATTAAGTGCTATAATAAAGCGCCTGTAATATTTTAATAACTTCCTCTTCGAACCGTTCATTTATTGAGTGTGTACTGGGCCTTCAGGAACCTGCAGGCAGTTGGCCGCACAGGCGGCGCCCTGCAGGGATCGCCGCAGACAGACCGCTCCTCCATCCATTCATCTTTCTCCGAGGCGCCGCCCACCCCGCAGCAGTCGCCGCCCACGTGATCACGGACCACCGGTCCCTTTCCCCGCGTGGGTCAGGAAACGGCAGGCATGCACAGCCCGGACACCGGAAGGCGCGAGGAGAGGCGCTCTGCGCGTGCGCGTAGGGCAGCAGGCGCCGCCAGGGGGCACTGCGGACGCGGTGGGGGGGAAGGGCGCGCCGCCGCGCGGGACCACGTGCGCACCACGTGGCGCCCGGCAGTCCGGAGGCCGTGGCAGGGTCGCCCCGTCGGCCACCCCACAGCCCGCGTGGGTGGCGGAAGCCGTTCTCCCTGTCTGCTCCCCCGTGTCCACTGACCTCTGACCTCCGACCTCACTGCCTTAAGGTTACCCCTCGCAGCCGGTCGCGCGGTGTGTTTATAAACAGACCTCCCGGTGGCAGCGAAACCCCGGATCGCTGGATTCCACCCCGGGGGAACGGAGCCTCCGCACATGCGCACCCGCGGGTTCACCCACGCCTGCGCACTGAAGCCCAGCGCGGTTGACTGTCTCCGCCCAGGACATCCTTGCGTAGTGCTGGGTGTCTTTTCCGGGAAGTGGGGCCCGGAAGGTTAAATACTGACCTCGCATGAGTCAAAATCCTGCCTGTGCCCCTTGATCATAGTGTCCCCAGTGGACACAGTCAACCTGGCAGCCGAAGACACCGAAGAATCCGATCAGTACAACACAAGGAGCACGCGCATATTACATGTTTTATCTCAAAAGTGGGAGGAAATTAATATTACATGATGAACCTTGAGGACGTTGTGCAAAAAGTGACACACAGCTTCGGGGGGGGGGCGAGATGCTGAGGCAGGATGACGAGTTCGAGACCAGCCATAGACTGCATGAGTCTACTTAGAGTCCCTGGAATAGTAACAGTCCTAGGAAACAGAAAGGTGGTTTAGGGGGATTAGGAAGGGGAAAACGAAAGTGTTTAATACCGGCAGAGTACCTTCTCGGGAAGTTACGAAAGTTCTGGGTGTGGGCGGTGGAGAACAGTGTGAAAGTATTTCGTGTCATAAGACTGTTCTTAGAAACCAACCATTAAAATGTAGAGTGCTTACTTAGTGTTGCACCCCAAGGACACATATACCAGGTATGGTGGTGCATGCCTGTAATCCCAGTAATCCCAGCAGTTGGGGGAGGGAGGCAGGAGGATCATAAATTCAGGGCTAGTTTGGAGTATAGCAAAAGAGCTGTTCTGCAGTTCCTTACGTGAATTTCATAGGTCAGGTCGGGTGTCTGGCCTTCGCACTGGGAAAAGGACAGGGCACCCTTTCTGTGAGCTAAGACGCTGCCACTGGGCTCTCACCATTGTCACTGAGGATCCTGCCAGCTCTAAACCATATCCAGTGTCAGCCCCTGTTAGATGAGCCCGTACCTCCCCGACACTAGCCTGGGGCAGCAGCCCCTGTCTCCACCATCTCTGTGGTGCAGTCATGTTATAAACGTTCCTATAAGGAGGTAGGCGACCCACACCGGTAACGGTCTACTCTGGTAGAGGCCATTGTTAATGAAGACAAAGGAAAAGGTCAAGTGGGGACTGCAGGAAGAAATGGTGATTTTAATTAAAATTTTATTCATTTTTTTAGATTAAGAAAATCAATTTATTCTCTCATATATTACATCCTGACCACAGTTACTCCTCTCTCTTCACCTCCTAGTCCTTCTCCCCCCCTTCCCTCCCTATCCACTTCTCCATTTCCCTTCAGAAGAGAGCAAACTTCCCAGGGATAGCAACCAAACATGGCCTATCAAGTCGCAATAAAATTAGGCGTCTCCCCTTAAGACTGAATGAAGCAACCCAGTAGGAGGAAAAGGGCCCCCAAATCAGGCAAAGACATCAGAAACAGACCCCCTCCCTCTGTTAGGAGTCCCACAAAGACAGCAAGCTATACAATTATAACATAGATATTCATCCATTTTGTATGTGTGTATCTTCCCAAGAAGGTGTTTCTGTCTCCATTAAACATTAACGTTCATTTCCTTTCTCTAGTCCTTGGTACCTACAAACTGTTCTACTTCCAATGAGTGTGTGTATCTGTATGTGTATGAGCGCATATGTGTCATATTGCATGTATGAAGGTCAGAGGAAAACTTGAAAAAGTCAGTTCTCGCCTATCATAGGCGTCCCAGGGACTGAACCCAGGTTGCCATTGTCCCTACCTGCGGAACATCTCACTGGCCTATGATCTTGAGATGGTGAAGAATTTGCTGAGCTGTTCCTCTGAGCTGATGCCTGTGTTATGTGTCACAAGGAGACAGCCGAGGGAGGGCTGGAGTTTTTCCTTGGGGTTTCCATGGAGAGAGAGAAAACAACCAATATACAAAACCCTAGGGCTGGGAACACCTGTGAGTTTGAGGAACAGTCAAAAAGGTTAAGTGGAGGGACACATGAGGAAGAGGGTGGTGGTGGGATGTGGGGCCAGCAAGAGGTCCTGCTATATCTGTGTGACAGATCACCTCGATGTAACAGGTTAAAGCCACAGTCGCTCTGTTGGAATTACAGGTTCACGGCTGGGGAGTTTAAGTGTCTTATATAATGGTTATCAGAGGTGGATGTTTATCCAAGATGGTGCCTTCCCGTGGTTGGCTGGTGCTGCTGGGTGTCAATGGGTGATGGGGGAGTGTCATATCAATTTGTTGATTTCATTGGTTAAGCAATAAAAGAAGCTGCTAGGCCCATTTGATAGGCCCACCCTTAGGTGGGTGGAGGAAACAGAGCAGAACGCTGGGAGGAAGAGGAAGTGAGGTCAGACTCCACAGCTCCGCTCTCCGGAGCAGACGCAGGAGAGACGCCATGCTGCCTGCTCCAGGGAAGACGCACACCATGCCCCAGCTCCGACCCAGGATGGACTTAGGCTAGAATCTTCCCGGTAAGCGCACCTAGGGGCGCTACATAGATTATTAGAAATGGGCCAGAGCAGTGTTTAAAAGAATACAGTGTCTGTGTAATTATTTCGGGGCATAAGCTAGCCGGGCAGGGCAGGCGGTTGGGGTTTTGGGGATGCAGCCAAGCCGCCGCCCATATTACTACAAATGGCGCCCAACGTGGGGCTAACTAAACCCACTTAAAAAACCTGAGAAGGCTTAAAAATAAGGAAGAGAGCGTTTAACACAGATTTTTGCTGTTTGTTGGTGGCGTGCTGTAGAGAGATTTCCTGATTCGGCAACAGCAGCAGAAAAAACGCTGTGTCATTTCAAAGAGTGGCTTCCTGGGGCTGTGCCGCCAGTGCAAACTCTGGCTTTATGTTTGTGTTCCCGCTTGGGATCTGAAGTAGAGTGCTCTGAGACCTTGACGATGACTCAGAGCTCCGTGCCTGCTCCTGGGCAGAAGGCAGAATCAGGCTTAGGCAGGCGGAAGAGCATGGCAGATTTCTGCTGCCATACAGAGATGTGTTTTCAGACTGCACAGTGCTCTGCGTGTCAGATCTGGATGTAACTTGGATGAAAAGAATTTCTGTGCTGCACGCTCAGTCTCAGAATTAAAGTGCTGAGTGCCGCTCCTACCTGGTAGCCTCAAGAGGCTTCCTGACTCAGCTTCAGCTGCAAAGCCTGCAGCTCATTAAGAGGTCCTGCCACGAAACATTTAAACGGTGTTGATGAAAAGCTGAACACATGCTTTTCGGTTTTCAGCCGTAGCAGGAAAAAAGCTGCGTGTTTAAAAATGCCGGCTTTCTGGGCCATCCTGCCAGGGCAAACTCTGACTGTTTGAGGCAGGAGGGCCGGCTACCAAGAGAGGACTTGAGTGTTGTCTGTTGTAGCTCGCTGGCTGGCAGGGACCTTGAAAGGCCATGAGGCTGAAAAGTTAAGGAATGGACTGGATCTAGCTGGCAAAGCCATGCCTTCAGTCCTACTGATATTGCTTGGCAAATTAAAGGCTCTTGTCATCAGAAAAAGAGAGATATACAGTAAAGAGAGATTCAAAGACAGAAAATTTCTAAATGGTTTAAAGTGTGTTAAAAATATATGCAGACTAAAAGTTAAAATTCTTAAAGCAAACTTCTGTGACTTCAAGGTGTGGTAGCACACGCCTTTAATCCCAGTGCTTAGAAGGCAGAGATAAACAGATCTCTGTGGGTTCAAGGTGTAGTAGCACACGCCTTTAATCCCAATGCCTGGGAGGCAGAGACAGGCGGATCTCTGAGAGTTCAAAGACAGCCTGGTCAAAGATGTGCGCTCAAAAAGCAAAAAGTTAACTTAGGAATGTCTCAGCTTAGATTCTTAAGCGCCTAATGATTTAAAGGCGCAAATCAAAAGTGCTCCTGGATAGTAAAAAATTGCAGATTCACAATAGGACAGATTCAGACCGCTAAACGAGTCACACTGTTGGATGAATGTACGTAGGCTTGGGAGAGAGAAGAAAAAGAATATAGAAAATAAAGTTAATGGTTTAAAAAGAAAAAAGTAAAAGTAAAGTCTTTAAAGAGACAGAGTACAGATAGTTATAGATATAAATAAAAATAAGCCGCGTAAAGATGGAAAATTCACAGAGAGTCTGGATTATGTACATTGTGTTTTCTTTAAAATTTTTGACTGTGAAGGAGCTAAGTACAAAGAGACATTTCATTACATGGGCTGCCAAGCTAAACCAGAATGGATATAAGGGTATTACGATTTCAGAATTTGGGTCTAAGGATATGATGCTTTGGAGAGAGTCTTCTTTTGTTTTCACAGAGGATGAGACTCTATGGATTTCTTCTATTCCGATTTGGTATGATGGACCACGTCCTCCTGAAGGGTTGCTGTGAACATCTTCAGAAAATTGCTTTGCTCAACTGCCAACTGAGATGAAACTAGCACACAGGTTATACCATGAAAGACCTAATTAACGACGCCCCCATTCAGCAGAAAGCAGTTTGGAGAGAAAAAACTGCGCCCATGTTCCCAAATATGGTTTATAAATGTTCTTTTACATTTAAAGGGGGAAATGATATAGGTATGAATAATTTGCATTGATAGAGATTTAAGGTCAATTTTGTTATATGTATAAATGTTTCTGATGTAGCTTTTACTTGATAACTGTTTTGTTATATGTAATTTTGCTATGTTAAAGTTAAAGCCTTTTTTTTTTTGTTTAAACCGAAAAAGGGGAAGTGATGGGGGAGTGTCATATCAATTTGTTGATTTCATTGGTTAAGCAATAAAAGAAGCTGCTAGGCCCATTTGATAGGCCCACCCTTAGGTGGGTGGAGGAAACAGAGCAGAACGCTGGGAGGAAGAGGAAGTGAGGTCAGACTCCACAGCTCCGCTCTCCGGAGCAGACGCAGGAGAGACGCCATGCTGCCTGCTCCAGGGAAGACGCACACCATGCCCCAGCTCCGACCCAGGATGGACTTAGGCTAGAATCTTCCCGGTAAGCGCACCTAGGGGCGCTACATAGATTATTAGAAATGGGCCAGAGCAGTGTTTAAAAGAATACAGTGTCTGTGTAATTATTTCGGGGCATAAGCTAGCCGGGCAGGGCAGGCGGTTGGGGTTTTGGGGATGCAGCCCAGCCGCCGCCCATATTACTACAAATGGGGAACTAGAAGGGATGTCAGGAAGGTCTCCCTGTGACATTTCCAGTGTGGCAATCTTAGTGGTTAGACTGCTTTCTCTCCCCATTCACTGTGTGTGTTCTGTGTGTGTGTGCTAGAGGTTGAAGCCAGATGTCTTCCTCTTTTTCTTTCCACCTTAGTTTTTGAGCTAGATTCTCTCTGATCAGGAGAGAACTACCCTCACCATCTGGGTAGGCTGACTGGTCTGGGACCCTTCCCCCTGCCTGTACACCGCTCCCCCTCCGTTTTAGCCTCTCTAGTGTCCAGCTGTACTTTACATGATGCTGGGAATTGAACTCAGGGCCTCATGCTTGAGCCATAAGTGCTTTACCAAATGAGCTATCTCCCCAGTCCCTTTCTCTGCCTCAGTTTTGAGATGGGATCTCAGTGACTTGCACAGCCTAGGCCTTGGACTTGCTCTGTAGGATAGGCAATTCTTGGACTTTCAATTTTCTTTTCTCTGTTCCCTCCAATAGCAGGGATGATAGGCCTGGCTTTATTTATCTTCTTCGTGGTTATATTTGCAGCCTCAGTGAAGGCCCTGGCCTCCAGCCATCACTCTGTAAGCGCTTGAGGCACCGGTGGATAGATGGATCAAATGAGGAATCCACTCCACAGGCTGGATGAGACAACTCAGTAGGAGGAAAAGGATCTCAGAAGTAGGCAAAAAGAGTCAGCCACCACATCCGCTTCCACTGTTAGGAATCCCATAAGAACACCAGGCCACTCAGTCATAATGTATATGCAAGAACCTGGGTCAGACTCCTACAGGCTCCCTAATCTCTGCAAGCCCCCATGAGTCCCAGTTAGTTGATTCTGTGTTCTCTTGGTGTCCCTGACCCCTCTGGTTCCTCTTACCCTTCCTCCCCTTCCTCTGCAGGACTCCCTGAGCTCCGCCTAATGTTTGGCTGTGGGACTGTGCCATCTGTCCCCATCAATTGCTGGATGAAGTCTCTCTGGTCTCTTTGATGAGGCTTCTGCTAGACTCCAGTCCCAGAACACTCTGCAGGCAGGACAAGCTGTAGGTCAAAGGTTTTTGTGGCTGGGTTGGTGTCCTAATCCGTCTACTTGAGGGCTTGCCTGGTTATAGAAGATGGCCAGTTCAGGCTCCATGTCCCCATTACTAGGAGTTTTTGCTAGGGTACCTACTCTCGTCGATTCCATGAGTTTCCCTTGAACGAGGTTCCCACCTCGTCCCTGAAATGCCCCCGAGTTTCAGTCATTTCTCTCAGTATTTACTCCCCACCCCACTTGACCCCTCCTCTTCCCAGCCCCACCCACCCCAGTGTACTCTTGAAATCTCTTCTATTTCTCCTTCCCAGGGAGATCCTTGCCTCGTCCTTAAGTCCTTTTTGTTACTTAGCTTCTCTGGGTCTGTGGCCTGTAGCATGATCACCTTTTGCTTCACAGCTAGTATCCACTTATAAGTGAGTACCTACCATGTTTGTCTTTTTAGGTCTGGGTTATCTCAGGATGATATTTTCAAGTTCCATCCATTTGTCTGCAAATTTCACGATGTCATTGTTTTTAACAGCTGAGTAGTACTCCATTGTATAAATGTGCCCCATTTTCCTTATCCATTCTTTGGTTGAGGGACATCTAGGTTGTTTCCAGTTTCTGGCTATTATGAATAAGGCTGCCATGAACATAGTTGAGCAAGTGTCCTTGTGATAGGATGGAGCGTCCTTTGGGTATATGCCCAGGAGTGGTATAGCTGGGTCTTGAGGTACATTGATCCCCAACTTTCTGAGAAACCTCCATATTGATGTCCAAGTTTTCATTCCCACCAACAGTGGAGGAGTGTTCCCTTGCTCTACATCCTCTCCAGTAAGATCTGTCATTTGTGAGGGATTTTTAAAATCTGATTATTTGAAACAAGACGACACATCCTAAGTCTGGTCCAGGCCACTGATGGCAGTCCACATAAAAATACTTGGGAGAAGAAAACCTTGCTTTCTGCCCCACTGTGTGTGACAAGATAAAGTCAAAGTTTAAATGAGCATCTAGAAGGATCTTGGGTGTTTTAACACCACTCAGGACTACATCGTGTGGACTTGTAGCCTGTCTTACAAAACAGGTAGGAAGGACTGTGGGGATGGTTCCGTCGGTCCACAGTTTGCCTCGCAAGTGTGAGGGCTTGAATTCAGATCCCCAGAACTCACACTGAAGGGCCAGGCCCAGGGTTGTGTCCCTGCAATCCCAAGGGTGTGAGATGAGAAGTAGAGACAGGTGGATTCCCCAAAGCTAGTGGGCCATCTAGCCTGCCTTGGCAAAATTCCAGGCCAGTGAGACACCGTTTCAAACAGAAAAGTGGGAATTGCTTGAGTGCCAACAAACAAAGTTGCCCTGTGACCTCTCTACTGACACACATGCATGCGCACACACAAACACGAGCATGCACACAGAAGTTCTCTGATCTGACATGATGTGAGCTGTACAGAAAACTACAAGGAGCGAAAAGATGGGTGGGTTCATAGTGGATAGAGTGGGTGGGGAGGGAGCTGGAGAGATGGCTCAGCAGGTAAGAGCACTTCCTGGTCTTTCAGAGGATCCAGGTTCAGTTCCCAGCCCCCACATGGTGGTTCTCAACCATCTGTAATTCAAAGTCCAAGGGATCTGATGTCATAAATCCTGGCCTGTTGTGGAATAGAATACTTGTTTAACTATGTAAAGATGTGTTGCATTTGTTTAACTAGGTAAAGGCGTGTTGCTGTTTTACCTTGCCTGCCTAAGGCACCCAAATGATCTAATAAAGAACTGAATGACCAATAGCTAGGCAGAGGAGGGACAGGCAGGGCTGGTGGGCAGAGAGAAAAGGGGAGCCACGCAGGAGCCAGTCAGCCAGGGGCCAGTTTGCCAGTCACAAAGGAAGCAGGAAAGTAGGACATACAGAATGAAAGGTAAAAAGCCCCGAGGCAAAACACAGATGAGGAGAAACAGGTTGAGATTGTAAGAGCTGGTGGGACAAGTGTAAGATAGGGCTGAGTATTCATAACTAATGGTAAGTCTTTGTGTCGTGATTTGTGGACTGGTGGTCCAAGAAAGCCTGCCCCACTAGCCTCCAGGCACCAGATACATGCTTAATAAAGTCAGTAGAAGGGCTGGAGATGTCTCAGCTGTGCAGCTGCATGCATCCTCCTCTTGCAGAGGACCTGAGTTTGGTTCCCAGCACCTGCGTTGGGCTGTTAACCTCCTGTAACTCCAGCTCCAGAGATCCAGCTCCATCTTCTGGTTTCTGCGGGCACTGCACCCACATGCACATACTCATCTCCCCACATATATGCAAAAATAAAATCTTTAAAATGGTGAAAATGGAGACAGGGTCTTCTCTTCCATCAGGGTAGCCCACCTTGCTTTTTGAGATGAAGGTCTCTCATTGGTCTTTAATTTAATCCTGGTCAGCCACCCTCAGGATCTGCCTGTGTCTGGCTCAGTGCTGCTATGGTAACAGGTGTGACTTTAAGTAGGTTCTGTGGGTCTGAACTCAGGTCCTGAAGTTTGCATAGCAAACATTTTACCTGCTAAGCCATCTTTCAAGCAAATCTTTCTGAATTATCTTTTTCCCTCTTAGATATGTAAAGTGCCCCCCACCCCGAATTCTCAAAATGAAATTGAAAATTTTGGTTGGTTAAGAAGAAGCCTGGCTTACCATTTTGTTTGTTTGTATTTTTGTTTGGTTTTTGAAATAGGATCTTACAGCTGGGTGCAGTGGCATGCACCTTTAATCCCAGCACTCAGGAGGTCAAGGCAGGCGGATCTCTGAGTTTGAGGCCAGCCTGGTCTACAGAGCAAGTGTCAGGACCACCAGGACTACACAGAGGAACCCTGTCTCATTCCTTCCCAAAAGAGAAAGAAATAGGATCTTACTATGTAGCCTTGGCTGTCTTGGAACTCTCTATGTAGACCAGGCTAGCCTCAAACTCACAGAGGTCTGCCTGCCTCTGTCTCCCAAGAGCTGGGATTAAAGGCGTACACCACCAAGTCCTGCCTCTGACCCATGTAGTAACTGGCAAAAAGAGTAGCTCAGACATCTAGGACTGTCCCTAGAACTTCCTGATTCAAATTTTTATTTGATTGTGTGTGCGGTATATGTTCACATCTGTGTGCTCCTGTGTGTGCATTTGTGTGTGTGTGTGTGTTTGTATGTAGACTAAATAAAAGCCAATGTCAGTGTCTTCCTCAGCCATTGTCCACTTTATTCTTTAAGATAGAGTCTGTCTCTGAAGCTGGAGCTCACTGATTCAGCTAGATTCATTTGTGGGTCCTTCTGACTGCTTTCCCAGTGCTGGGATTACAGCCATGTAACCAGACACCTCTCTCCCGCCCTGCTGGTCCCAAATACCCAGTGGCCTCTTCCCAAATAATTGACTTGGAGGCTTAATATTGCTTATTAATGTTCAGCTGGTAGCTCAGGCTTGTTACTAACTAACTCTTATACTTAAATTAACCCATAATTCTTACCTAAATTTAGCTCCGTGGTGTGTACCTTTTCTCAGTAGGGCATTCTCATCTTCTCCACATTTGTTTGTGACTCTCTGACTATGCCCTTCCTCTGTCCAGAATTCTCCTAGCCTGGCTCTAGAGCTCAAACTCTTCCTGAGGGCCAATCAGCTTTTTATTAGCAAAGGAGAGTAATACACACTCATAGTGTAGAAAAGGATTGTTTTACAGCACAGCAATGCACACTGCATGCAGTTTTTTTTTGCAGTGGGGAGGGTAATGGGGATCCGAACTCAGGTCCTTGTGTGTGCACGGCCCACACTTCACTAACTGAGCCATTTCCCTGACTCCATACCTTTTGTTGTTGTCCTAAAAGTCAGGAGTTGCTGTATAGCTGACCTTGAACTCTCAGTCTTGCTTCAGCCTCCCGAATGCTGGGCTCACAGGTGTGCTCTACCAGACCAGGCTTGGGTGCATAAGTATGCGAATCATCTTGGTGTCATATGTTTGGGCTGTAAGTTGCAGCTGAGAAGCTAGAGCCTAGGAGACATGACAAAGACAGTGACGTCAGCTGATAGAATCTGTGACTCAGAGAGCAGACTACCCGGGAAGAAATGTAGGGACGGGTTTTCTCTGTTTACAGAGATATCTGATAAAACCGTGAGGTGCACACAGCTGCCTTCATAAGCATGAACACTCCTGGGAAGATGCCAAGAAAGCTATGACCGCCAGCATTCCTGCAGAGGGATGGGAGTGGGGACGTGTTGCCGGGCTCTGATGCGTGCCTTTAGAATTGTGTTCTCTCTGTGTGTATATTTCCCACTCCAAAGGATAGAAGACAAGAACTGTAAATAGGCTTACCTCATTGAGCCTTCTCATTTTATCATTTTATTTTACTTTAGCCAGGGTCTTGTGTAGTTAAGCATGATCTCAAACTCACTGTGTGGCTGAGGATGACCTTGAACTTCTGATCCTTTCCACCTCTTGGATCACACTCTGCCAAGTTGGAGACTGCATTTTGAGCAAACTCCCTGATGTTGCTGGTGCTGCCTGAATGACACATTTTGCATCTGGAGTGGTGAACATCTCCTAGGTGATGCTGGTGTCAGCACTGTTGCTGATGCTGGTCCTGATGCTGGTGCTCGTCCTGATGCTGGTGCTGGTCCTAATGCGGGTGCTGGTCCTGATTCTGGTGTTGGTCCTGATGCTGGTGCTGGTCCTGATGCTGGTGCTGGTTCTGATGTCCTGACCCTGATAGTGATGGTGATGCAGATGCTGCTGCTGCTGTTGATGCTGAGTTTCTTGGTCCTTGGACTAATGTCCTAGTTTGATTTATGTTGCTGTAATAAATGACATGACCAAAAGAAACTTAGGGAGGAAAGGGTTTATATCATTCTTAAAGATTATATTTTATCAGTGAGAAAAACCAGGGCAGGAAATAAAGCAGGGAAGAATTCCATTAGGGAAGAAACTTGGAGCAGAAATCTTGGAGGAACTTGCTCATTGAATTGAGCTCACATTAAGCTACCTTTCTATACAGCCTGGACACACCTGCTTGGGGATGGCACTGCCCACTCTTCCCTCTGACTTAGCCTGGTGTCTCTCCAGCTACTAGCACATGAGACTAGTCATGAGTGGGCACCTGGGCTTCTGACCTCTGTCCCTGGTGGCTTTGGGAACTGGTGTTTCCCTTCTTGTTGTTACTGCAAGTGAAGAGAGAATAGCTATAAGCTAATGTGTCTGTCTATAAGCTAATGGTTGTCTGTCTATAAGCTAATGTTTCTGTCTATAGGCTAATGGTTGTCTGTAAGCTAATGGTTGTCTATAAGCTAGTGGTTGTCTGTCTGTAAGCTAATGGTTGTCTGTAAGCTAATGGTTGTCTGTCTATAAGCTAATGGTTTTCTGTCTGTAAGCTAATGGTTGTCTGTTTGTAAGCTAATGGTTGTCTGTCTGTAAGCTAATGGTTGTCTGTCTGTAAGCTAATCGTTGTCTGTAAGCGAATCGTTGTCTGTAAGCTAATGGTTGTCTCTATTCAGATCCAAAGCCTGGTCAGGCTTACAGTGCCCTCCCTCTCTGTACGCTGAGTCTGCGGCCGCTCTACTTACTCTGAAGAGGCCCTCATATCTGGAGGGAGCAGAGCAGGTCCCCTCAGCACCTCTCCTGAGTCCCACCCTAGCCAGCTGCAGTCCCCTAGGCAGCTGGCCTGCATTCTTTAAGCTTCCGCCCTGACCATCAGCTCCCAGGGTAGACAGGAAGGAGGATCCAGAGGAAGGCCGGTCCTGAGGGATTCTCTGAGCACAGCTTGGAGGGATGTGGCGGGGATACTGGTGTGGGCTGGAGAGGGAGAACACTCGTTTAATCATTTGATCACTAGGGATCAACGCGTATCGATCACCTCCTGCTGTGTGACAGGCAGCCTGCTAAGTGCTGGGGACACAGAATCAGTGCAGAAAACAAATGGTGACTAAGCATTGCCCAGATATGTGAGGTCACCATTTAGAACTGCCTACAAGGGCCAGGACCAGATCTAAGAAAGGCTTCTATTTCTCTTTCTTCAAAGACAAGGTCTTTCTCTGTAGTCCAGGCTTGCCACAAATTCACACAACTGTTCTGTCTCAGACCCTTTAACGATGGGATTTCAGGCAGGGGTCATCACCTTGCTTAAACGGGGTGTTTTAAATTTTTTACTTATTTTTAATTGTGTATATGTTTGTGGAGTATGTGCTCATGAACTCAGGTACTGGCACATGGAGGTCAGAAGAGGTCATCAGATCCCAGGGAGCTAGAGTTACAGATAGCCATGAGCTGCTTGCTGTAGGTGCTGGGGACCAAACCAAAGAGAAGCAAACAGTCTTAACCATCACGGGATGGGTTAAACGGGAGGGGTGTGTGTGTGTGTGTGTGTGTGTAACTGTCACTAGTTTGGAACTCAGCAGGACGGCTACCCCAGAAGCCTCCACCTCCCCACCACAGGCTCACATGTCCACGGTCACGCTGACTTAGAAAATCTAGGTTCTTGGAGTTGAACTCAAATGCAAAGTCCATGTGTGGCCCACTGAGCTAGCCCCATCCCCCCGCCCCCCCCCCACTGTTTTTGAGCCAGGGTCTTGCTATGTAGTCTAGGCTGCCTCCTCAAGCTCACACCAGTCCTCCTGCCTCAGCTTGCTGGGATTACAAGCACTAGCTATTACTCTGACTGAGAAGGTCTTGATTTTTTTTTGTTTTGTTTTTTCCTCCTTTGTCTTTTTGTGGTACTGGGGGTTGTGCCCAGAGCCTCATACTAATGTTCTGCTATTGAGATGCATTGGTGTGGTGCCGTTGTGGTTATGTGTGCTCTTGTTTTTTTGTTTGTTTTAAAGACAGAGTTTAATATAGCCAAAGCTGGCTTTAAACAACTGTGTAGCTCAGGATGAATTTGAACCCCTGATCATTCTGCCTACTCCACCTCCTGAGTCTTAGATTTACAGGTGTGTGCCCCCACGTTTGATTTTATGTGAAGCAGGCTAGACTGACTGGTCTGCCAGCCCCAGGGATCCTCTAGCTGCCACCTTGCTCCTCTTTAGGAGCACTGGGATTACAGATGTGAACGACCATATCTGGCTTCAAGGTGGGCTTTGAGGATCTGAACTCGGGTCCTTACCTTGTACCACTACATCATCTTCATGGATCTATTTTTATATCAAAAAATTAAAACCACATTAATGTATTTAGTGTATATACGTGTGTGCTTATGTCCGAATGCATACGTCATGTGTGCATGTGGAGGCCCGAGGATAATTAGTAGGAATCAGTTCACTTCTTTTACCAAGTGGGTACTGGGACTCAAACCCAGGCCGTCAAACTCGGTGGTAGGCGCCTTTCCTACGTAGGTATTTTACGAGCCCCTTATTTATCATTTTTAAGACAAGGTCTCACATAGCCCAGGCTGTCCTCAAACTTGAGATGCAGCTCCTGAAGACTGGGATCAAAGAGGGCTCCATCATAGCTGATGTTACCAAGTGCTAGGGACAGAACCAGAGCTCTGGGCATGCTAGGCAAGCACTCTACCGGCTGAACTGCACCCTGGTCTCCATTTCTGTTTAAAATTGAATGCAATTAAAGAGTCCTAGAGGATTTAAAGATATGTATTCTCCCCTTCTCCCCCGTGTGTGAGTGTGCACACACACTGTGACACGGTCATAGAACAGGTGGAGAGAGTCAGTTCTCTCTTCCTCTGTGTAGGTTCTTAGGCCTAGTGGCGAGCACCTTTCCCAACCGAGCCCTCTCCCCTGCCCTATTTCTGATTTTTGAGATAAGGTCTTGATGGTAGCCCAGACTGGCTTTGAACTCACAGTCGTCCTGCCTCCGTCTTCCCAGCACTGGTTTTTTCTTGGTTGTGAGGTCAGAGTTCCAAGCAGCTGTGAACACCTCCTCATTTGCTTGAGACACTGTCTCCTTGAACCTGGAGCTAGGAGGCTGGCAACCAGTAAGGCCCCCTTCCCTCTGCCACCCCTCATCTCAGTCCCCTCACAGAACTGGGATTCCAGCTTCTGTGGATGCTGGGATTTAAACTCAGATCCTCGGGTTTGCTCAGCAAGCGCTCTCACCCACTGAGTGACCCCCCAGTGTCTTCATTTCCTTTAAACCCCCAAGTTTCTTTTATTCACCAAAACCGGCCTGGTGTAGTTTCCTGGAATGTGGCTTGTCAAGATGTCCTAGACTTCTTGAACTTGAAAGCAGCCCACATCCTGGTGAACGATTACGAACACGTCACTGGTCCCCTAGTCTGTAATCTCTCCCGCTGGGGCCATCTACTCACTGCTCTGTGGCTCAGATAAGCACATGTTATTGCCCTGCTGAAAAGCCTCCAAAGTCACACAGACAAGAATCACACAGACTCGTGAGGGCATTCACAGCGCTCTGCCAATTGGTCTAAGCCTGTCTTTGTCACCTTGTCACCCACTACAGTGTCACTTTCTGCAGAACAGCAGCGCTGATCCTCCTTTGCTCCTTTGTGTGTGCACATGTGTATGTGTATATGTGTGTGTGAATGTGTGTGTATGTGTGTGTGAATGTGTATATATGTGTGAATGTGTGTATAGATATGTGTTTGTGAATTGTATTGCGTGTGAATGTGTATAAGTGTTTGTATGTGTGTGTATGTGTGCATGTGTGAATGTGTGTGTATGAATGTGTGTATATGTGTGTTTGTGTGTATGTGTGTATATATGCAAGTTTTTGTGTGTGTGTGTGTGTGTGTGTGTGTGTGAGAGAGAGAGAGAGAGAGAGAGAGAGAGAGAGAGAGAGAGAGAGAGAGATGTGAAATCAGAGAACAATGTTTTGTCTCCTTTTGAGACAAGGCCTCTTACTGGCTTGGAACTTTGCCGCACGGGCAGGCTAGCTGACCTGTGAGCTTCCAGGGACCTGCCTGTCTCCCCCTCCCAGCTCACTGTCACTGAATTAAAGGTACATGCCATGGCACATGGCTCTTTATATGGTCTCCACACTTTCGAGACAAGTCTTTACTAACTGAGCTGTTTTGCAGCTGCCGGCTGTCATCTTGAGAGCCAAGTTAGCAAGTCGTTCTCAGTTCTCCTGCGATCCTTAGGTTCATCACCCTAACGGCTTTGACCAGTCTCTGTATGAATGGATGGCTTCTCTGTCTCTAGAGCCCCACCCTCTTCCACACCAGGGACTTTGCCTTCACTGTGTGACCTGGGAGGGCGGTTACTACTGTGTAGGTGGACTGCAGGGCAGACATGTTCTGGACTCAGACACTTGAATTCTTTCAAAGGAGGGATGTGCTAGCTTAGAATAATCTTATCCTTATGGATTTCCAGTCCCTACTTCCTCCTCCCGCTCTCCCTCCCCTTTTCCTTTCTTTCTTTGTTACATTGGAGATGGAACCCAGGACCTCACACGTACTAGACAAACACTCTACCACTGAGCCATGCCCCAGCCCCTCACTGGGGGATTCTAGGCAGGTGCTCTACCACTTAGCCACACCCCAGCCCCTCACTGGGGGATTCTAGGCAGGGGCTCTACCACTGAGCCACACCCCAGCCCCTCACTGGGGGATTCTAGGCAGGGGCTCTACCACTGAGCCACACCCCAGCCCCTCACTGGGGGATTCTAGGCAGGTGCTCTACCACTGAGCCACACCCCAGCCCTCACTGGGGGATTCTAGGCAGAGGCTCTACCACTGCACCACACCCCAGCCCCTCACTGGGGGATTCTAGGCTGGTGCTCTACCACTGAGCCACACCCCAGCCCCTCACTGGGGATTCTAGGCAGGTGCTCTACCACTGAGCCACACCCCAGCCCCTCACTGGGGGATTCTAGACAGGTGCTCTACCACTTAGCCACACCCCAGCCCCTCACTGGGGGATTCTAGACAGGGGCTCTACCACTGCACCACACCCCAGCCCCTCACTGGGGGATTCTAGGCAGGGGCTCTACCACTGAGCCACACCCCAGCCCCTCACTGGTGTGGTCTAAGCAAGTTTTCTCTCACAGAGCAACATTTCTAACCCTCTTCTTACTTTTTATTTTTGAGACAGCGTCTCACTAAGTGGTCCCGGCTGGCCTTGAACTCACACTGTAGCTCAGGTCGACTTTTAACTTGAGCTCCTTCGCCTTAAGCCTCCCACAAATCTGGGATGACAAGCTTGTGCCACTAGGACCTGCTGTTATTTTTGGGTTTTAGCCCATGGCCTGGAGAGATGGCCCAGCAGTTATAACTTGCAGATGACCCTGGTTTGATTCCTAGCGCCCACATGGTGGCTCACAACAACCTTGACAGGTTCCAGGGAGTCCAAACCCTCTTCTGACCTCTGTGCCTGTGGTGGTGGTGCACATGCATACATGCAGGCAAAGCATTCACACACATAAAATCAAATCAATCAATCTAAAATGATGTTTTAGCTTAGCAGAGTGGTGTGCCCAGGAAACCCTCACACTAGGGAGGCTGAGACAGCAAGGTCTTGAATTGGAGGCCAGACAGGATGATATAGCAAGATCTTGTCTCCAAAAAGGTTTCCTCTTTCTTTTCTTCAGGGTCCTGTATACTCAAGGCTGCCCTCAAATACGTGATGTGAGTAAGGATGGCTTTGAACTTCTGATCCTGCTGTCTCCACGTCTTCAGAGCTAAGATTACAGGCAAATATCACCATGCTTGCTTAATTTTCAAAAGAGAAAAAGATTTAACGAATTGGAATGGACTTCTTTTTTCTCTGCTTTCTATTTTAAACATTTAATTACTTGTGTTGTGTGCATTCACGTATGTTCCTTGGAGTCCAAATGGGGCATCGGAAAACTTGTGGGAGTGGGTTCCCTCCTTCCACAGTGTGGTTCCTGGGGGGATCGAACACATGCAGTCAGACTTGGTGACCCACAAACTTTAGAGACTTTCCCCATCTCTGCTTCGGTATCCTCTTGGGAGCACCAGGATGACAGCCGTGTGCCCTGCCGTGTCCAGCTTTTTATGTGGTCACCGGGGGTCTGAACTCATGCCCTCAGGCATGCACGGCGAATGCTTTGCTCACTGAACCATCCCCCAGCTCCATACTTCGGTTTTTGAAAATGACCACATGATGGAAATGCCAGGGTTCCAGATGCTTCCACTACTGTTCATTGTCTATCAAACACCACAGCCGGCAGCGAGCAGGCCTGGAGCACTTCCTGCTCTGTGTCTGAGGCAGACCTGATTGCTTGTGTCAATTTCAGGACCCTATATGAGTTGGCAGGGCGTGTGGACCCCAGGGAACCCCTGGTCTCCAGTTTCAGCACAGGGCTGTCTGTGATGGAGGATGCCTGTCCATTGTTTCTGGTTATGAGACCAAAAACAATTCTCTTTGGAATCAGGGCAAAGCGAGGAGCTGGCACACCCTCCAAGCAGAGACTAAAAGGAATGTTCCAGGCATGCACCTGGAACCTGTGGCTCAGCTTCCAGGCAAGGGTGTGGCTCGCCTTCCACACCAGTGACTGATTATAACCGCAGGCACTCAGGAGACGTGCCCTGTGACCAAGGCGACTCTGTGAGTTTGGTTTTGGTTTCTCCTCCTCCTCTTCCTCCTCCTCCCTCCGCTGTGCGTGCTGGCATACACACCCATATACACACTTACAGAAGTTAGAGGAGGATTTCAAATGTCTCCCCCATCATCCTCCACCTCAGTGCCTTGAGACAGGGTCTCTGTCCGAGCCGGAAGCTCACCATTTTGGATAGGCTGGCTAGCCAGGGAGGTCCTGGGATTCACCAGTCTCCACCCCCAATGGAGTTCCTAGCATATGTGGCCATCTCCTGCTTTTATTTCATCCCCAGCTTTGTAGGGGGCTTGGGTTTGAACTCAGATCCTCATACTTGCATGACAAGGACTCAGACCTACTGTCATCTTTCTAGCCCAAATTTGGATAAACTCTTTAACATCTAAACTTTTTTCATTTATGTATATGTGTGTATAAGCATATGTGTAGGGGTGACCACGGAAGCCAGAAGAGGGTGTTGGATCCCCTGGAGCTAGAGTTTCAGGCGGTCGTGATCTGCACAACATGAGTACTGGGAACCGCACTTGGGACCATTACAAGAGCAGTGTGTGGTCTTAATTGCTGAGCCATCTCTCCAGCCCCTGCTCCTTATCTCTTGAGATAGGAAACCTTTATTATCCATCTTTCTCTCTGTATCTCCCTGTCTCCGCCTCCCCCAATCCTCTCTCCTGGGATTAAGAAACCCCAGGCCAGCGCCTCTGTGTACTCAGTCTAATACTCAGAATATAACTTCCATCCTCATAATGGTTATGAAGGCTGCTGCAGTGCCGGCCATCAAATGAGCATCCAGGGGGGTCGAGGAGAGGCTTACACAACACCATTCTTTTTCTGGCTGCAACTCCCCTGTTTGTTTCCAGCAGGGAGGGGGATGGCAAGTCCAGCAGAAGGTCCAGGGCTCCCTACAGGTACCCAGGGAGGAGTGCTGGGGAGCTAGAAAGTCCATGGTGACAAGGGAGGTTTGGAGAACTGGAGGGGCGGGATCTTTTCCTACTAGTTGATGCTGGCCAAGGACCAGTAGCCCACACCTTTAGCGAGCAGTGAAGCCCACTGCAGAGCAGTCAGGATGAGGCAAGTCAGGCAGCCTCCAGCACAAGTGCTGAACATCGTCAACCAAAGCAAGAGGGTCCCACAGAATGTGTGGCCTAAAAGAAGCCCCCATGGATTTTTGTAGTTGGAAGAGTGGGTATTGGGGGCTCATCTTAAGTAGGAAAAGTGTATTAGATTTTTGTTTTGTTTTGTTTTATTGGCTGTGACAAATGCCACTTAAAGAAAGAAGGGTTTGTTTGGCCCGGTTTGGGCGCTGTCTTTCCTGGTGAAGAAGTCATGGCTGCAGGCACATGAGGCAGCTGGCATCCGCAGTCAGGAAGCAGAGAGAGGTGAATGCTGGTGTGGTCAGCTCGCTTTCCCTGTCGTTCTGTTCAGTCTGGAATCCCAGCCCAGGGAAGTGTGCTGCCAACATTCAGGGTGGGTCTTCCTACATCAGTTAATTCTCCTTGGAAACACCCTGATAGACAAGCCCAGTGCTGTGTCTCCTACTGGATTTGGAGTCTCATGAAGTTAACAGCGAAGACTAACTCCCACAAAGGGGATTCCTGCCATATGTCCCATATGCCATGGGACATACTCCCCATGGTGTCTTTGCCAGTGGACTGTGTGCCACTTGGGATTGGCTGCGTGGGAGGTCTCAGTGCCACCTTTGCTGCAAATACAGAAAGATGAGGTTAAGGGTGACCCCCAAGTGTCCTGTCTCTACATGGCCATTTTGCTGTCTGGCTTCATGGCACCAGGGATTGCCCTTGTACTGTTCCGGTATGTGTCCCAGCGTGTGCTCACATTGCGCTGATTTACTGTGCTTCCACCAGACTCCGTGGTGCACAGATTGAATGACCTTGGGCTCTGGGCCTTTGTAGTGTCTGTGAGAAGCTCTGCCTTTCCCTGTGCCAGCAAGTAAGCCATGTGTGGTACATAAAGAAAAGAGTTCCTGGGTGTTGGCAAGGACTATCTTTTTTTTAATTTAAATTTTTTTATTTTATTGTTTTTATTGAGCTATATATTTTTCTCCGCCCCCTCCCTTTTTCTGGACTACCTTTTTTAGCTATTGTCTTGGTCTTGAGACGCATGAAGGACAAAATATCAGAGTTTATCAAGTTGGGGGCATGACTTAGCAGCACACTGCTTGTCTAGAATCCCCCAGTGAGGGGCTGGGGTGTGGCTCAGTGGTAGAGCTCCTGCCTAGAATCCCCTAGTGAGGGGCTGGGGTGTGGCTCAGTGGTAGAGCACCTGCCTAGAATCCCCTAGTGAGGGGCTGGGGTGTGGCTCAGTGGTACAGTACCTGCCTAGCATGAGAACCTGAATATATAATCTCTCTCTCTCTCTCTCTCTCTCTCTCTCTCTCTCTCTCTCTCTCTCTCTCTCTCTCTTCCCTCTCTCTCTCCTTACCTATCTATATTTTAAAATGAAAAGTTACCAAGATTTATACAATAACATAAAGTTATTCAGCTTTATGCCATTCCATTATGACCTCACAGGCTTCCGTCCTCAACCCCTTACCCCACAAACCTCTATTTTCCATTCTCACAACTTTTGCTGTTTAAAGGATATTGTATAAATGGAATAATATAGAGTGTAACCCTCCAGACTGGCTTTCCCTGCATTCTGCAGAACTCCCCTGGGAACTGTCAAAGCTACAGTGTATGTCATGTCTTTTCTTTTTAGGGCTAAGTAGCATTCACGGGGTGATGCTACAGTTTTAATGGAGAGCATTTGGTCATTTTCAGTTTTTGTTTATTTTGGACAAAGTTCCTTTGAGCAGGCGTTCGTGTGTGTGTGTGTGTGTGTGTGTGTGTGTGTGTGTGCGTGCGCGCGCATGCGCGCGTATGTGGCGTCCCAGTGTGTTTAACTAGGCATAGCACTTTCAGGAGCGTTTCAACATCTGTTCCCCAGCAGGTGGCGCTGTTTGGGAAGATTGTGGGACCTGCGGGAGATGGGACGTAGCATGGACAAGACTTGAGGATTACAGGTCTCTGTTCCACTTCCCATCCCGTCTCTGCTTCCTGTTTGGCTAAGATGGAGGAGGTGAGGAGTCCCAGCCATCTGCTCCCACTTCCATGGAACTGCCTTGCTTTTGTTGGGTCATCTATTCCCCGGTAATAATACATAAGCTTATGCGCAGTTTTCCCACTAAACCTCAGTCCCTATCATGCCTTATTGCTCCCCAACCCCATGATGCTGCCACTGGCAATAGAAAACTCAATGTATGATGCCCATATAGTGGCCAGTTCTCTCCTTCCAGCTGTACTGATCTGTGCCCCCTGCCTGAGGTGTGTGATGGTTAACAGGTGACAGGATCTAGAATCGCCTAGGAGACACACCTCTGGGCATATCTGTGAGGGAGTTTCCAGATTAGATTAACTGAGGTGGGAAGACTCACCCTGAATGTGAGCAGCAGTGTTCCCTAGGCTGAGGTCCTGGACTTCATCAAAACAGAAAGCAACCTAGCTGAGCACCAGCATTCCTCCAGCTTCCTGTCTGTGGGTACAGTGTGACCAGCCACCTCACACGCCTGTCATCCTGCCTTCCCCGCCATGATGGACTGCGCCCTCAGACGGCGGCCAGCAATGTGAGCCAACAGAAGCCCTTGTCTCGAAGCTGCCTCTGTCGGGTGTTTTGTCACAAAAGTGAGAGAAGTAACTGTAGTGGACTTTTCTTTCCGGCCCACCGGTTCCCAACTAACCGACATGGAGACTCAATATAATTATAAATGCTCAGCCAAAAGCTCAGGCTTATTACTAGCTAATTCTTACAACTTAACCCATTTCTGTTAACCTACATTCTGCCACGTGGCATTACTTCTCTTTCATCCTGCACCTCCTGTTTTCTCTCCGTATCTTTGGTGACTTCCCTGACTCCTCACTTCTTCCCAGTGTCCTTAGCCTGCTTTCCCATCTAACCTTATCCTGTCCAGCTGTTGGCCAGTCAGCTTCTTTAGGGATCCAATCACAGCATAATTTACACAGTATTCGGAAGGATTATTCCTAGCTGATACAATGTTACAGGCACACACAATTGTGACCGTATCTTTGACACTAACAAGGTCTTGAACTCAAGCTGGTCGTGGTGCCTTACTTTCACTTCTGTTACATTGATGGAATACTCAGATAAAAAAGCAACTTAGCAGAGAACAGGGTTTATTTTGACTCAGGATTTCAGGTTACAGTCCAGGACAGCAGGTAAATCAAGGCAGGAACTTAAAACTTAAAACATCTAGCCACATTTCAGTTCCGAGTGGAGTGGAACGACTGCTTCGTGCATGCTTGCCTGTTCATGCCCCGCTCAGTTTCTCCTCTCTCATACAGCTCAGGACCTCCGTCTAGGGAATGGTGCCACCCACGTGATGAAGACAGCTGGGGCTGGAGAGATGGCTCAGTGCTTAAGAGCACACTCTGCTCTTGCAGAAGAGTTGAATTTGGTTCCCGGGACCCATGTCAGATAGCTGACAACTGCCTATGCCTCTAGTTTCAGGAAATCTGATGCCCTCTTCTGGCCTCCTTGGGTGCTGTACCATGTGCACAATCCACACACGTATACACATATCTAAAAATAAAAAATCTTTAGCAACAAAAAAAGACAGTTCCCCACAAACAAGTGCATAGGCCAACCTGATCTAGATAATTCCTCCATGAGACTGTCTTCCCAGGTGACTCTATGTTGTGTTAACAGCCAAAACCAACTGTCACCGGTGGTGAAATTGGCGACTTTCATATCCATTATGCTGGAGTGGAAAACTCACATGACCAGATCCTGTGGGGCCTTATGGTTACAGGGCAGGTGTTTGTTCTTGGCCCCGCCCAGAGGGGTGGAGCCTTAAGAGCTGATATATAGCTAATGGCAAAAATGCACAAAACCCGAGAGAAGGTGGCGGTGGTGGCAGTTGGATGAGCATGTGTGAGTGAGTAGAGCTTCCAGAACTTGCTCAGGAAGTACTTGGTGTCCCCAGAGGTCCAATGAAGGCAGGGTTGGCAGGGTGAGGTTGTAAGGCCGAGTCTAAGTCAAGCATTCATATCTGCCTGGCAGGGAGTTGATTTTATTTTATTTTATTTTTTTTCCGAGACAGGGTTTCTCTGTGGTTTTGGAGCCTGTCCTGGAACTAGCTCTTGTACACCAGGCTGGTCTCAAACTCACAGAGATCCGCCTGCCTCTGCCTCCTGAGTGCTGGGATTAAAGGTGTGCGCCACCACCGCCCGGCTAGGGAGTTGATTTTATTTTTTTATTTTTTTTTTATTCTTTTTTTTTCTTTTTATTTATTTATTTATTTATTAAATATTTCTGTCTCTTCCCCGCCGCCGCCTCCCATTTCCCTCCCCCTCCCCCAATTAAGTCTCCCCCCAGCCCGAAAAGCAATCAGGGTTCCCTGTCCTGTGGGAAGTGGGAGTTGATTTTAAATGGAACTGATTAGCTTCAGTCATGGGCTTTTTAGATATATAGGTTTCTTTTTTTTTAAATTTTTTTTCCATCTAGAGGTTAGATCAACTAATCATAAAGAATGGCTCTTGTCATTGAATGACACAGTGGTAGAGCACCTGCCTAGAATCCCCCAGTGAGGGGCTGGGGTGTGGCTCAGTGGTAGAACACCTGCCTAGAATCCCCCAGTGAGGGGTTGGGGTGTGGATCAGTGGTAGAGCACCTGCCTAGAATCCCCCAGTGAGGGGCTGGGGTGTGGATCAGTGGTAGAACACCTGCCTAGAATCACCAGTGAGGGGCTGGGGTGTGGCTCAGTGGTAGAACACCTGCCTAGAATCACCAGTGAGGGGCTGGGGTGTGGATCAGTGGTAGAACACCTGCCTAGAATCACCAGTGAGGGGCTGGGGTGTGGATCAGTGGTAGAACACCTGCCTAGAATCACCAGTGAGGGGCTGGGGTGTGGCTCAGTGGTAGAGCACCTGCCTAGCATGTGTGGAGCCCTACTTTAATCTCCAGTGCTGAGACAACAATGACATCAAAATAGAAAGGGATTCTCCTAGCGTCCTGGTTATGTCTGAATCTCCGCATGGACTGTCTTCTTAATGCTGACCCTGTCCTTAGGTCCGTCCTTTAGTCATATTTTAGAGAGGAAGCCTTGAGGTAAACAGTTTGCCCCAGTGCTCAATAACTGTGGAACTCAAGCTTTGAATTCCTCTCTTCAGGCCCCCAAACATCATTGGCCTTAGAAGCAGAATCCCTCAGGCAGGGGAGATGTCAGTGGGGAAAGTACTTACTGTAAAAGTGTAACAACTGGGGTTCGGATCCCCAGAATCCATATAACAGCCCGCTGGGTTTGGTGGGTCTGTCTGTTACCCAGCCTAACAAGGTGAAGAAGGTGAAGTTGGGGATCCCCAGAGCAAGCAGTCCAGGGAGACAAGCCGTATGAGTGAGCTCTGGGTTTGAGTGAGACTCCCTGCCTCATAGGACAGGGTGGAAGGAGATGGATGGAGGACGATTCTGGACATCAACCCTGGGCCTCCTTACGCACGGACACCCGTGTGCAGTCAGTTCCCTGTCAACCTGACGCAAGCTGGAGTCATCAGAGGGAAGGGGGCCTCCACTGAGGAAATACCTCCAGAAGGTCAGGCTCTAGGCAAGCCTGCAGAGCATTTTCTTTTTTCTTTTCTTCCTTCCTTCCTTCCTCCCTCCCTCCCTCCCTCCCTCCCTCCCTCCCTCCCTCTTTCTTTCTTTCTTTCTTTCTTTCTTTCTTTCTTTCTTTCTTTCTTTCTTTCTTTCTTTCTTTCTTTCTTTCTTTTTTGGATTTTCAAGACAGGGTTTCTCCGTAGCGTTTTTTGGTTCCTGTCCTGGAACTAGCTCTTGTAGACCAGGCTGGCCTCGAACTCACAGAGATCTGCCTGCCTCTGCCTCCCGAGTGCTGGGATTAAAGGCGTGCGCCACCACCGCCCAACTTGCAGAGCATTTTCTTAATTGGTGATTGATGGGGGTGGGCCTGGTCCATTGTGGGTGGTGCCACCCCTGGGCTGGTGTTTCCTGCATGCTATAAGAAAGCAGGCCGAGCAAGCTGTGAGGAGCAAGCCAGTGAGCAGTACTCCTCCGTGGCTTCAGCATCGACTCCTTTCTAACTAGTCTGAGCCTTTGCCTTGGCTTCCCTCATTGGACTGTGACTCTGGATATGTAAGCCAGACAAACTCTTTGCCCTCTGTGCTTTTGGTCATGGGTTTTCTTCACAGCAATATTAACCCCAAGAGAACCTGTGCACATGAGCACCTACACATGTGTGCCCCACACATGTCCAACAACAAAACAACCCATACAAACACACAAACATGCATTCCCCCTCGACCTGAAAACCAGAAGACAGAAAAAAAAAGGCTGAACCTCGTAAGTGGAGGAGTTGGGTCATAGTTACAAAGGTGTTGTTACCATACCTGGAACACTCCACACTCTTTTGGGAGATATGGGTCCTTTCGGAGGCCATGAGCTTTGATATCCCACAGGTAGAGCATTCATGAAGTTCACCCATCATAACTTGGCACCTTTCACAAGATTCTGGGGTTCACTGTAGCATACCTGGAAATGGAAGTCCCCACTCTAATTGGGCTTTTGCCACCTAGTGTTGGATCTGAGTTCCAGGTTTGGAGATGGTAAGGTGCATGGGGATTCAATCGAGTTGGGCCGATTTGTCTCTTCATCCCCTGTCTGGAAGGGGTTGTCCCCTCTCTGGAGCCACCATTCTGAAACCAGCAGCCTTGATGTATACACGCTTGACTTCTTCAAGTGCGGTGTCTCAGCTCCTCTGGGGTTCCAGCCATGGCAGAGAGGCGTGCTGGCCCACTCTGCAGCCAGGATAAGTTCAGTCTTGCCCTGACTTGGAAGGCTTAACCAGGACATTACAGGATCTTCAGCCCTTGCAGGGGTGTGGTGAGGGTCAAATTAGCTATGCGTGAGAAAGTGCTGAGGAGGAATTAGATGGTGTGTAAACTCGGTACGTTTTCTTTCTCTCTCTCCCTCTGTGCATCTGTGTTTGTGCATACCAGTCCATGTATCTGTGGGCAAGGAGACCAGAGGGCAACCTTGAGTGTCCTTGTTTCGGCACCACCCACCCCTTTTTGAGGCAGGGTCTCTCATTGGCAGGGAGCTGACAAGGACCTCAAGTCAGCTGGTTACTGAGCACCAGGGATCCTCCTGAGCCCACCTCCCCAGCTCTGGCGACACAAGTGTGTACCACCGTGTCTGTCCTTTTCACATGGGTCCTGGAGATGAAGATCGTGTCCTCATGCCTATAAGCCAAGCACTTTATTGACTGAGACATCTTCCCAGTCCAGGAAACACGGAGTTTTGTGATTACAGGGGTGGCAAAGCAAGCCGGAGAGGGAGGCTGCCGGGAAGGTGCGTCATTTTTGTATCTGGAATGGAAACCAGAGCCAAATGCTTGTCTCTTCCTGGCTCCGCTGTCTTTGCAGGAACTGGCTGGCTGAGGGTGTGGCTTCATTCTGACATTTTGGCTCTGGGCTGTTGTTTGCACAGAAGACATCTGCCAGCTAGATGAAATCGAAGCTTTGCTCAGGTCCCAGGAAGGTGATCATTTGTATTATGTGGGAGTAGCTATTCGTGAGAGTGAGAATTTGTCTTCTTAAGATTTTGGCACAGCGTGTTACCGGCAGTCAGTAGAGCACCAAGATCAGGCTGAGAGAGCATCGCCGGGGACCATGGGAACGCCTGACTGTTCCAGTTTCACCCATTCTTAGGTACAAACTCAACACCTCAATATTTCCATTATATTTTTAAAAGGTCCCGGGGATGGAGTGACGGCTCAGTGGTTTAGAGCACTTGTTGCTCATGCAGAGGACCCAAGTTCGATTCTCAGCACCCAAACCTTTTCTAATTCTGGTTCCAGGGGATCCAACACCCTCTTTGGACCTCCGCAGGCACTCAAGATGGTATACAGACACACGTGCAGGCAACACACACACACACACACACACACACACACACACACACACAAAATTTTTACTGAGTTGTCTGGCCAGTAAGAACTAGGTAGAGGTGACCCGGATCAGTAGTTAAGCAGTGGTCAGAAAGATGGGCAGGACATACCCCGTGGTATCGTGCCAACTGTATGTCTGTCAGTAATTGCTCTCATAATTCCAAAGAACAAGTCAGCCAGCACTCATGGCCACTGCCACAAGCCTTGCCCCATGGTTGGGGTGATATTCTATAGTTCCACTGTTCTTGGAGGGCCTGCTTCCAGGCCCCACCCCTTTACTGTAAACATTATAGTATGACGTAATCAGGGTTCAAAAACCCTTTCTTAAAGACTGGGACTATAGCTGGATTGGTAGAGTTCTTACCTTGCTTGTGCAAGAGGCTCTGGGCTTGGATCCCAGCCTTGCATTATGCAGGCATGGTGGTGCATGTTAAGGTACAGCAAGAGATCTGTGCAATAGCAGCCTGCCACACTGTCTGCAGACCCCCTTGGACTCCAAAGGAGTCTTCCCTTCCTTCCTTCCTTCCTTCCTTCCTTCCTTCCTTCCTTCCTTCCTTCCTTCCCAGCTGAGCAGGGATGAGGTCAGCCCGTGTGGAATCTTGTATTGAGGAGGCTCATTCCCATAGCTGTGGGGAGATTGGCTCGGAATCAGGGAGACCAGGGAGGGGGACTCCACATGAGAAACGGTGGATGGCCGTGGTGGTGATGCCATGGATGGATGCAGTCAGCCTCCACCAGGGCTTTGTAGGCTTAGCCTGCAGCACGGCTGGTCGGTAGATGTAACACAAGCGTAACCCAGACAGGAGCTGCTGGAAGGAGGCCAAGGCTGTCCCTGGAGCTGGAGTGACAGGTGGATGGGAGCCACCTGGTGTGGGTGGCTGCTGGGAACTGAACCCAGATCTTCCTGAGAGCAATATGCTGTCTTAACCACAGAGCCATCTCTCCAGGCCCTCTGGATGACTGGACGAGTTTCCTTAGGATGCATCTAGGAACATGGATGAGGTGTTGTTTACAGGAACATGATGGGAGTCTCTCCCTCCCTTCTCCAGCAGCCATCAACACCTATACATCCTCAGGGAGGGCAGATTCCCACGAGCCCCTCCTTCTGTCAGCTATAGCCCCCTTTTCTTCAGGTGGAATGTGGATGGGACCAGTCTTGTGCAGCTGGTCATAACCGTTGGAGTCTGTGGGACACACACACACACACACACACACACACACACACACACACACACACACAGAGAGAGAGAGAGAGAGAGAGAGAGAGAGAGAGAGAGAGAGGAAGAGCGAGCTCATGGGAAAAGTACATCTGTCCCACTGTCCCACAGTGCCCGGGGCTTCAACTGGGAAGATTTGGAGCCTCCATTGTAAGAGGGAACCTAACTGAAGCCATTTTCAGTCTGGGCAAGGTCTCCATTTTGTATTAAGGTCAAGTAAAGGTTAAGTTCCCAAGACCCTCCCCACTCCGGGTAACTGACATCGGCATCCAGTCCTCTAAGGACAGACATATGATACTATGCTCCGCGAGGACAGATATGTGGTATCCCGTTTTGGAAGAACAAATATAGCATGTCCTGTCTGTCATGACTAGAATGGCACCTTAGATATCAGTCTAATTGCATGGGGCATGGGGCAGCCAATAGGAACAAGCCAAACCACTCAGTACAAACGCCCTAAGCCCTGATTGGTCCCCGGCATCTGTATAAGCAAGGATGATTGTGATTTCCCTTAAAAACCCACGAAGTCTGGGACACAGTCAGCTCCTGAGTCTGTACTGTTGTTCTTGGCCATTCAGTTTGTGCTGCCCAATCCATTTAAATCTTGCTTCGTGTGAACTCCTGTGTCTGCTTGGGTTGTTTCAGAGCCTCGGGCCCCACGACACCATGATGTCTGGAGCTGGAGCTATTGGCAGGCCTGTAGACTCACGTGTCTCGTGGATGGTGATGGTCAGTGGGGCTGAAGCTGGCTGGTACCCTGGAGAGAGTCACAAACAACCACTGGGCTTTCACATAGCCTGGCAACTGGGACCTAGAAACAAGGAACACACCAGTGACACTTTCTGTCTTTGCTCTCGTCCTTGGAAGTCACTCAGTGCCACTACTGCCTTGCTGTGCCGGGATCACAACACATGGGTCATTTTCAAGGAGAGGTTTCTCATTGCTACACAGGAGAGATATCAAGGTTTCAAGTTGAGAAGAGCTAATGGGGGAAGGAGGGGGGTAGCATAGAAAGTGTCTAGAGAATTGCCACTCCCCGGGGAGCTGGAAACAACACCCAGCCCTTCCTCCTAACTTCCCAATGACACACCAGGATATAGTTCACCCAAGTTTTCCCTGGGGAACTGACAAGTCTTGCTCGCAGAGCACGGGTGAGGGGTTATTGGCAGGCACATAGGGGACCACAGTGCAGCCTCATCAGGAAGTCTCCACCCAGCATGCATGATGGCTTCCTGATCTCCGCACAGATGGAATCCCATAGCCTCCACCAGACTCTAGCACCCCCCCCCCCAAGACCTCGAGGCTACTTGTGCAATTGGGGTAGAATTGCATACAAATATCTGGAGGGACATCTGGCTGGAGACTCAGGTGATGGACCCATGGTCCTCCCCGTGAGAGAATGTCAGCATTTGAAAGCAGGGTGCTGATGACCTCTTGCAAGCAGAAACCTCTAATCCAATGGCGATGGCTATCTTGTTCAGGGGACCATGTTCTGCCAGTGAAGAGATTGCCAAACCTGAGGGCAGACACTACGGTTGTCCTTTGCCTTGTGAACGCGCGCGCGCGCGCACACACACACACACACACACACACACACACACTCTTACTCGTCCCAGATAGGGAACCTGCAGCAAACCAAAGTAATGAATACAAAGCCCAACTTGGGGAACCAGAGAGTTTACTGGGTTACTAACAGGGTTACATAGAGGACCAGGAATGGCTCAAACCCAGTGACATCACAGGGTAACAATCACAACCCGAGCTCTTGTCATGCCTTGCAGGCAGCTGGACTGGCTGAGCATCTCTTCTTCCCAGCATGGCTGGTCCCAGACTCCTCTTAGCAGCTTGGTTCTTCACAGGGGCCCCCGTGAATCTCAGGAGTTCCGGCTTTCCCAGACATGTGACATTTGTTCTCATTTGGAGTCTTAGAAGCCTCCCCTTCTTCTCCCTGGAGGGGACGTTTGAGCTCTGTGGAGATTGCTCGGTGACATGCACAATGACGTAGGTACCGTGGTTTTTATGTGGAAATGTCTGCCAGGTATGTCGGGCAAGTCCAACAACCCAGAAGGCCTACGTTTCTAGAGAGAATGAACTGTGTTGCCGTGTTTTCTGGCTTGGGCTCAGAGTCATCTGAGGTGGTGGTTGTGTATGCGCTGGCCTGGAACTTGCCCCTGAGGGGTGGGTACAGCATGTGATTGCATTTGGTACTCAGAGAGATCCCATGGTTTCATGCAGGTACACACAGCACACTTGACCACAATCTTAATTTTGGTTGTTTTCCACACCGGCAGCCAGCCCACCGCACCACTTTAATGTCTAGGTATTTTTCCATATGGAAAAAATCTCCTTTTCCCTTCCCTAACTACCTCACAGGGACATAAAAATGCCTGCATAAATACCCCTTTATACATCAGACGGAGAATAAGGAGAGGCATTACCAAAATAGAAGATACTCTCCGCACTGGAGGATTGTAAAATCCACGATCAGGGAACTGGGAATTGAAGCGTTAGCGGCAGTCGCATCAGCAACTGTCTTAGAAAGAAGCCCACACACGGAAGGGAAGGGATAATTAGAGACTGGAGGCTGTTAGGGAAAGAGAGGAAAAGCCACACTGAGGGGAAGGCAAAAGAAAACTGATGGGCAGAGGGAGCAGGAAGTGGGTCCGGAGAGAGATTGGTGCCCATCCTCTGTTATGCCCGCAGCATTCGAAGTGGGGGCAACACGAAAAGGGGGTTTTGAAAAGGAAGGGCATTATGACAGTTACGACCCAGAATCATTTGAGAAGAGCATCTCAGTGAGGAATTGTCTAGATCAGGTTGGGCTAAGGGCACGTCGTCTGTGGGGATTGTCTTCGTTGTTAATGGGTGTGGGAAGAACTGGCTCACTGTGGGCAACACCATTCCCTAGACAAAACGTCCTGAACTCTCTGAGGCGAGAAAGTGAGCTGAGAGCAAGCAGCACACAAGAATGCACAAGTTTATTCTCCTTGCTCTTGGCTGTGCATGGATGCCTTCGCTTCCCTGTGGTAACGGACAGTAGCCTGGAATTGTGAGCTGAATAAATGCCTTTCTTTCCTGTGTTGCGTTTAGTCAGGATGGCTTTAAGTTGTTTTGTTTTTTTAAGATTTATTTTAAAGTGTGTGAATGTGTGTGTGTGTGAGAGAGAGAGAGAGAAAGAGAGAGAGAGAGAGAGGGAGGGAAGGAGGGAGGGAGGGAGGGAGAGAGAGAGAGAGAGAGAGAGAGAGAGAGAGAGAGAGAGAGAGAGAGAACCTCATGGTGTGCCAGATGTGTGCAGTGCCTGTAGAGGCCTGAAGAGGGCGCTGGATCTCCTGGAGCTGGAGTTCCACATGGTTGGGAACTGCTGGGAACTGAACTCGAGTCCTCTGCAGGGGCAGCGTGCATTCTTCACCAGGGAGCTCTCTCCACAGTCCCTGCTCAGGGTGTTGTTATCACAGCAACTGAAGTGAAACTAGAATCGAGACCGTGTTCAAAAAGAATGATTTCTTTTTTATTTTAATATTTATGCCAGTTTTAGTGAGGTATCCTTTACACCTAGTGAAATTCACTCTTTTAGGGGTGTATTTCTAGGAAATTTGTTATTTATTTTCTGAGGGATCTCTAGAGTTTTACTATGTATGCCAGGCTGGCATCAAACTTGTAATCCTCCTGCCTCAACACCAGGTGCTGGAATTACAGTCATCATACCTGCCCACTACTATGACTTTGTTTACAGATGTGTGACCTGCTTCCTACGACTAGGTCCTATGTCCTTTGAAGTTTCTATCACTTTCCAAAACGGCACTGCCCCCTGGGGACCAAACATTCAACACACTCTCTATTCAGTTCACAAGGGTATGAAAGGGTCACCATCTAGAGAGTGTCCCTCTCTTTTCTCCTTTTTCCTCACCTCTCCCACTTCCCTTCCTCCACTTCCCCATTTCTTGCTTGCTCTATTTTCTTTCCTCTTTATTTATTTTTTTACCTCTACTTTTTTCTTTTTTTCCTTCCTTTCCTTTTCCCAGTCCCTTCACTTCTTTCTCTCCCTCCCCTACTCTTCTCTTTCCTTCCTCTCTCTTTCTTTCCTCTTCTCTCTCCTCCTCCCCTCTCCCTTCCCTCCTCTCAGTAGAACCCAGAAAGCGTAACATACAGTAGGACAATTTTCCCCAGAGAAAAGTCACACTTAAAAAATTATGGGTTTCATGATGACATTTTCACACATAAATCATTGTAATGTCCTCATACTTCAGCTCCGCTGCCTTCTCTTCTCCTCCTCCAGCGCGTCCCCGTCCTACCTGAAACAGTTTCCTTCCTGCTTCTAGATCGTATTCATATCCTCAGTTTGCACATGCCGACCATCTATAGGCATGCACACACACAACATCTGTATCTGCATCATTCCTAACACATTTGTAAGAAATCACGAAAGTCTTCGTGTCCTCTCTGTTCTGTGATAAGACACCCCAACAAAGCAACTTAATGGAGAGAGGGTTTATTTGGCTCCCAGTTCTAAGTTACAGTCTATAACCATGGTGACATCGAGGTGGAGGGAATCTGAAGTGGCTAGCCACAAGGCATCCACAGGCAGGCTTAGAGGAAGTGAGAGCATGCTGCTGTTGGCGCTCAGCCCCCGTTCTCCCTTTCATGCAATCCAGGGCCAGCCTGTGAAATGGTGCTACCACATCCAGAGAGGTGAGTGACTTTCCCACCTCAGCAACCCAATTAACCCCCGACTTCAGGGGGCTGGAGAGATCGCACAGCAGCTAAGAGCATGGGCAGCCCTAACGGAGGCCCTGAGTTCAATTCCCAGCAACCCATCCACAGTGTGTTCTGGTGCCCTCTTCTGGCCTGCAGGTATACATGCAGATAGAGCATCGTACATAAAACAAATACGTCTTTAAAAAGTATTTTAAAAAAGACACCTCCTCCAGACATGCCTACATCTCAAGATAATCTAGACAACACCTTATCGAGACTCCCTAAGTAATTCCACATTGTATCAAGTTGACAATATTATTTGCTTTTCAATTGTTGCGGCAAAACACCACAACCAAGGCAATTTCCAGAAGAAGGAATTTATTTGGGCTTATAGTTCCAGAAGAGTTCAGGATGGCAGAATGAAGCCATGGCAACGGGAGCAGGAAGCTGAGGGCTCACGTGTTGAATTACAAGCACCAAGTAAAGAAAGTGCATGAGACATGGTATAAGTCTTTTAGCTCTTAGAGCCCATCCCCACTGACACACTTCCTCTAGGAAGACCACGCCTCCTCAGCCTTCCAAACAGCATCACCAACGGGGGATACACCAAGCATTTGAATGCCTGAGACTTTGGGGACATCATTCAAACCACCACACTGCCAATCAAATCTTTCTTCCCTCCATTCCCTCCCTTTGTGCCACCCTTGCCCCTCCCCTTGGACTGCTCTCTCCCCTTAAGGTCCTCCTTCGGCTTAGATGCATATGGATATATTCAAATCTGGATTCTGCATATGTAAAACTCAACTCCTTGGCTCTACAGAGTGGAAGGAAAGATCAGGTGGCCTGGGTTATGTTCTGGAATTAGACACTGTGATGATTGCATAGCATTGTAGACCTTATTATTTTTATTAGATGCTATATAAATTTCAGCTGATTAAAAGGGGGATGGGAACCAAGGAGATGGTTCAGTGGGTAAGAGGCTTGCTGTCTAGGTATGAGGACCTGAGCTTGGATCTCCAGCACCCACACGAGAAGCTGGTTATATAGGTGCGGACCTGTAACCCTAGCACTGGAGAGACAAGGGACAGGAGGATCATGGGGCTCACTTGTAGCCAGCCTAGCCTAAACGGTGAGCTCCAGGTTCCTTGAGAGACCCTGACTCCAACCATGAGCAGGAGAGGGATTGGAGATGAGACCAATGGTCTTCACATATACCTGCAGGGGTGGTGCACCCACCTACACACCTCCACACATGCATAAAACCACACACCCTCTCACACACACAAAGAAAGAAAAAAGGAACTAATTATTTTTAAAAAAATGTATTAACTTGCGACTTTGCTGCATGACCCGGGGGCTGGGTGGAGAGAATGAAGAACCTCAATTCTTCCTTTGTAATTGGAGTTAAGCTCAGGTTCCTGGCTGCAGCTAACTGTCTGTATGTGATTAATCTAGAAAATGTCATGGTCAAGAGGACAAGCTGTGGATCCGAGTGGCACAGGTCCGAGGCTCGGCTTTGCCACTGAGAGGTTGTGTGACCTTGGCGAGAGTTTTAATTTAAAAAAAAATTATTCATTTATTATCAGCAGCCCAAGAGGAAACGTGTGACGATTATCCAATATTCTGTTTGACCTTTCATGTCTTGGGACTCGACTGGGGTGGGGGGATGAGGCAATGTCAGATCCGGTGGACAAACAGCCAAGAAGAAAAAGGCCATTATGAGTTCGGCTATTCCAAAATGTTTCTGAACGTTAGAAAAATTAATCATCAATTGAAAAGAGCTTCTGGGAGTCACGAATCCTTAAATTCTTTGCTCTTCAGTTTCTTTACTGGTGATTAGGGAATAATAAGGAAGGCAATGAAATAAAGGACATTTCATACTCAGCTCAGTGGCTGCAAGCTTTGCAATTGTTGAAATTATTATTATTGTTATTATTATTAATTCACCCAGCAGTTCAATGTGAATTCTGGGATAGTTATAAATTTCCCTGCTTCAAAGCAGCCAGCAGGCCTGGCATTTCTTTTTGTGGTTTCTGTCTTTATGGTGTATGTGTGTGTGTGTGTGTATCCATGTGTGCATGGAAGCCAGAGGAAGACATTGGGTTACCTGCTCCACCAATCCCTACCATATTCCCTTGAGACAGGGTCTCTCACTGAACCTGGAGCTAGGCTTGTGACTAACAAGCTCCATGGTCCTCCTGTCTCCATCCCAGTAGCACACTCAGCTTTCTACATGGGTGCTGAGGATTTGAACTCAGGTCCACATGCTTCCACAGAAAGTACACTTTCTAATCCACAGAGCCATCTTCCTAGCTCATTTCCCTCGTTCTGAGACAGCTTCTTACTATGAAACCCAGGCTGGCCTTGAACTCATGACTTTTCTGTCTGTCTCTCAAACACTGGGATTATGATGTGAGCCACCATGTTCGGCTTCCACCAAGCACTGAGTGGAGGGCCCCTATTTAGTGTATGCTTAAGGAATAATTGATTAATTAATACCAATATTTAAAATCTAAGGTGTGTTTGGAGCTAAAGATTGAGTCATAGCTTTTCTGATCTTAAGTTCTCATGTTTTTCAAAGTCTCCCTGTATTGTTTAATAGAGTAAACTCAGGAGAGTCTGGAATGACGTTGGATGAATGAACAGATACTTTCCAGAAACTTTCATGGGCTCTAAATATTTTACTGACTTTGGGTGTGGCTCAGTGGTAGAGCACCTGTCTAGAATCCCCCAGTGAGGGGCTGGGGTTTGTCTCAGTGGTAGAGACCCTGCCTAGAATCCCCAGTGAGGGGCTGGGGTGTGGCTCAGTGGTAGAGCACCTGCCTAGAATCCCCCAGTGAGGAGCTGGGGTGTGGCTCAGTGGTAGAGCACCTGCCTAGAATCCCCAGTGAGGGGTTGGGGTGTGGCTCAGGGGTAGAGCACCTGCCTAGAATCCCCCAGTGAGGGGTTGGGGTGTGGCTCAGGGGTAGAGCACCTGCCTAGAATCCACCAGTGAGGGGATTAATTTCCTTCCCTGACTTTCCTCAATGACGATCTGTGATTTGGAAGTGTAAGGCAAGCATATAATTTCCTCCCTTAGGCTGTTTTTGGTTATGACAGTTGTCACAGCAACAGAATGAAACTAGAACACACAGTAAATTGAAACACGTGTTCTGTGTGATTCAGAAAATTATCATGACAATCATGTTTTCAGCTTTGAATGAATACATTTATTAAGTAATTTATTAAGCAAGCAAAAGTAAAAGAATAAAGAACAAGGAGCAGACAGATAAAGCAGCTGACAGACTACAAAACATCAAATCAGGCGCCTACAATGTCCCATAGAGAGACTAGAGTAGCCTAACTGATAGCAACAAAAGGCAATAGGATCAAATGGAGGCTTGACAACATCCAGCAGAAATTGCCTGGGGAAGCCCATTAGAGGAATCTTCTGGAGTTCCTGAATGAGAGTCCCTAGTGGAGCAGAGAAGAGTGTCCCCTTGGGTGAGGCTTCCAAGTATAAGACCAGATAAGAAAGGAAGGTAACATGATAACAGAATTGGTACTTATGATCAACTGGCAGAAATGGCTGGGGAAGCCTTGAAACAATCAGCGTGAGTTCCTGATGGAGAATTCTGGGCAGAGCAGAGCATTTTTAGGATGGACAAACTTCTGCCCTCTCTTTTCCACTGCAGGCATTTTTATATTATGGGATCAACAGGAACCTCTATTGGAAATCGTTTACCTTCTGGGACACAGGACCTTGAAGGACACTAGATCATACTGGTCTCCTGGCTCCCAGGCTTAGGCAGCACATTATAATTTATCAGTACAACCCAGATGTGTAGCTTTTCCCTTGGAATTGAGGGGGGCACCTAAAACCTCTAGAAGTAGACACAACTTACAAGTCTTAGGAAGTTCCTAAAACTTATAAGACCCGAAGTTCCCTTTCCTAAACTTATATAAGCAGCACCAATAGTTTGGGAAAGGAGACTCTCCAACTGACTGAATTGTCTGCCGCTGTACAGAAAGCCCCAGAGATGCAACTTTCAGGAGATGTCTTCTATGCTGTTGTGAGCTTTGTAGTAATATAGCTGTCTTTGAGTCTTTCATGCTCAAAGACATGTATGTATGTATGTAGCCCCAGGAAACTCACTGGCTCACTAAGGTAGACTTGGGTGGAATCATTTCTTTAGTGTATTGTTCTTTATCCAGGGTGAATAGATATTTGTTCATATTTCCCCAGAAAAGTCATACAATACAAGACCATTTCAGTTTATATATGCATTGTTGGCTAGGGTCTTCATGGGCAGAGCTGAGGCAGGAGAAAATAAAGGAAAATTAAGGAAACATGAACAAGGAGCCTCTCTCTGGAGTCTGGTTGAATTCTCTTGTCAGCTGAGCATCAAGAATTCTGACACAAAGCTAGGTGATGGTATATGTCTTTAATCCCAGCACCTGGAAGGCAGAGGCAGGTGGATTTCTGAGTTCAAGGCCAGCCTGGTCTTCAGAGCAAGTTCCAGGACTACAAGGGCTGCACAGAGAAACCCTGTCTCAAAAACAAAACAACAACAACAACAAAAAATAAAACAAGAATTCCGATAGAGCCAGATATAGTGATGAATGTCTTCAATCCTTGTTCTTGGGAGGTAAAGACAGCAGATCTCTGTAAATTCAAGGACAATCTGGTCTACATAGTGAATTCCAGGACAGCAAAGACTATATAGTGAGACCCTGTTTCAAAAGCACAGCAAACAAAAAAAAAAATCCAACACAGCTAACAACCTTTGCTGCGAAGGTTGTCTATGCATAGAAGATATTCCTTTTCTATAGAGATATTTTGAATGTTAAACTAGTCAGTCATGAATCAAGCTTAAGGTTTAGGCTCATATGGCCTTTCCCAGGTAGAAGGTCAACATTTTCTGGAACTCTCACAAAGGACAATAAACTTGTTTACAGTACACACAGTTTAGCTTCCTTGTACAGGGCTTCTGTCCTCTCCTCTCCTCTCCTCTCCTCTCCTCTCCTCTCCTCTCCTCTCCTCTCCTCTCCTCTCCTCTCCTCTCCTCTCCTCTCCTCTCCTCTCCTCTCCTCTCCTCTCCTCTTCTCTCCTCTCCTCTTTTCCCCTCCCCTCTCCTCCCCTCCCCTCCCCTCCCCTCCTCTTCTCCCCTCCCCTCCCCTCCCCTCTCCTCTCCTCTTTATTTATTTGTTTGTGTCATATAACATGTATATTTTATAGCCTATAAAATCCACACATCTTTTTAAATTAATTAAATAATTAAATAACGATCTTTTCTCAGAAAAACTTCCTAGACAAAAGGATGCAATAAACCCCTGTGGTTTAAATGAGAAATGCCCTCCCCCCTCCATAGGCTTGTGTATTTGGTCTCCACATGGTGGCGCTGTGGGGAAGGCTGTAGAAACATTCGGAGGTGTGGCCTTGCAGGAGGAAATGTTCTAGTGGGGGAAGGCCTTGAGGTTTTGTCACCCCGTCACCCCATCCCACTTCCCGTCTTCTCTCTACTTGGGTGAGGAGTCCTGCTGATCACTCCTGCCACCACGGAGCCACCTACAGCTGTCCCCCCCACCCCATGATGGACTGCATCCCTCACACAGCACGCCAGGACAAACTCTGCTTCAGCTGCTTTTGCCACAGCCCCGTACACAGACACAATGCGTGCTGATTATAGTCACCCCTCCCTCTCCCCCAGAATTCAGGTTCTCTTATCTTTTCTTTCTTTCTCTCTAAAAGATTTAGTTTTATTCTTCTTAATTGTGTGTATGACTGCTGGCTGGATCCTTCAGGGTAGCAGCTGCCACCCCCCAGAAGGACCAATCATTTCAGTCCCACAGCTGTTTGGCCCCGCATGCTTGGGCAGAGCATGATTGCAGAAGGCCTCTGGAGGAGGAAGACGTTCACCACCAAATGGACAGGAAACAGGAAGCGGAGACAGGGAATCTCTTCATTTGTGTGTATGGAGGGGTGTGTGTGTGTGTGTGTGTGTGTGTGTGTGTGTGTGTGTGCATGTCCATATGTGTGTCTGTGTGAGCATGTGTATGGAGGCTAGTGCATAACCCAGTATGTGGGTTACAGGCATGGGTAGCCATGCTCAGCCTCTTTCATGGGTTCTGGGGATTTGAACTCATGTCTTTGAGCTTGCAGAGCAAGCTCCTGTACCCACTGAACCCTCTCTGCATTCTCCTACTGCCACCTATATGTCTTGATCATCAGTCACCTGTCACCATTATCTTCACATCTGCTTTAGGGTCCCGAGCTGGCCCACTTAGTGTCTTTCCATCCCCTAATTTGGAGGGTCTGCTGGGCAGTCCCTCTTGGAGCTAACCTCCTGCCTAGCATTTCCACACTTGCTTCTTGCAGCTTTGATGGACATGGCCAATCACTGTGGACGGAGCTCACGGGGTGTCTCGAGGCCGCTCTGTTTTGTTGTTGACATGTGTCTTCTTTTCACCTATTTCAGAAATCAGAATACCGCACAGGTCCCCAGCAAGGTGGTTCCGTCTCTTTCAACTTTAATTTACTGTCAAATACAGGGCAGAAAATTCAGGCTGAAGATCCCAGCTCTCAGCCCCGAGGCTCTGCGTCAAACTTCTCCAAATCTTTATCAAAAATCAAATCCACCCGTCTCTTCTCCATAATTCAAGGATGGTGACCTTATTAGGCAAGCCTGTCTGTCATCCGTATTTGCAATTCCAGGCAAGGCTTTACCTACACCTCTGGCTGCGCAGCGTTTTTTCAGGTTATAAATTGGAAAGTCCGTAGAAATGCTGCAGCCTGAGCATCAAAAATACTATACATGTTATTATTATCTCCCCATTGCCAGGCAACACCGCCCACCAGGCTCCTGTGCACCTCACATGTGTTCAATTATTTCTTAGTATTCTTGGTGTGACACAGGTGTTTGCTTCAAAGTCAGCTTCCTGCTTTCCCTTTCTCCCTCCGTTCCTCTCTCTCTCACCTCCTCTCTTCCTCCCCTCCTTCAGTTTCTCCCTCTCTTAGTTTTTTCCTTCCATCCTTCTTCCTTTTCTCTTCTCCTCTCTCTTCCCCCCTTCTTCCATACCCACCTCCAACACAGCCTCTTCTGGGACCTCCTGGGCCCCAGCCGCTGTCCTCTGAAGATTACTGATTCTTTCCTTCCCCACGGCCATTTGCTTCAAGGGACCCCTAAGATGGTTTTTTAAGACACAGCTTGACCATCATTTCTTACAATTTCTCTTTTGAGATAGGGTCTCACCCCATGGCCCAGGCTGGCCTGGAATTCATTACACAGCCCAAGCTGTTCTTAATCGTTGCAATCCTCTCGCCTCAGCCTCCTGGGTGCTGGGGTTCCAAGCGTGAGCTACCATGGACAGCTTCTTCCTTTCTGAATTGTAATTGTACGATCTAGCTCCAAAAGTGGCCTTGAAGTTCATCCTGGGCCAGGCTTGGTGACTCCCAAAGAGATCTTGGACCACTCAGAAGAAAAGTCTCGGGCTGGAGAGATGGCTCAGTGGTTAAGAGCACTGACTGCTCTTCTGAAGGTCCTGAGTTCAATTCCCAGCAACCCACATGGTGGCTCACAACCATCTGTAATGAGACCTGGCGCCCTCTTCTGGCCTTCAGGCATACATGGAGGCTGAACACTGTGTACATAATAAATAAATAAATCTTTTAAAAAAATGAGAAAAAAAGAAAAGTCTCATTCAATACGAACACTGGAGAAGAAAAATACACCAAGGGAACAAATATGCTTCTTCAAGGCCTGGTAAAGTACAAGTCTACCTGGGACCCTGGATTCAGTTCCCAGTGCTCTTAACCCTAAGTCATCTCTCCAGATGCAAAATTGAGAAAAAAAAAAAAGCAAAAACAAAGCCCCAACCAACAAATCCACCAAGCAAACAATTGGGTATGCTAATGTGTGCTTGTAATTCTAAGATGGAGAGATGGGAGGGAGAGAGGGGGGTTCCTGGGAGTTTGCTGGCCTGCTTGGTGGAAGGTGCCTGAGGACAAACACCTGAGCTTGTCCTCTGAGCTCCACATGCATGCACACACACATGTGCACTCACGTACAAACACACACAAACAAATAAGTAACTGTCCCTATTTCTGTATATCGTCAGCGAGATAAAAAGAATTTTGAAATTGTGTGAGCCAAGCAAAGCAAACGTCTACACTTGGTCTAGAAATGACACGTGAGTTCTGGTTTACACTGAGGTCTAATTGTCAGTCAGTTCTGAGGGCCAGGGGACTCCTGGTCTAGAGGTTCAAATTTGACAGCTAAGGAGGTAACAGAGGAGAGGCTAGACCCAGCACTCTCCATGAAGAAAACCCCTCGGGAGGAGGTGGATGTGTTTTTTTTTTCTGTATTAAGAGATCAATGGGAGATTATTGATAATCCTGGTCGTGGAGGCAACTCTTCAGACTCGAGTGCTTGCTGTCCTGTAATCTTGTTTGATCCTCGGAAGGGCCCGGGAGCTCATCAAGAGCACTGGACATGTCCTAACCAGATTAGAGATAGAGAAGGACTCAGACAATTTCATCTATCTGAAGAAAGCTGAGAGGGGAAAGGAAGTGGCAGGGTTTGCGTGTCCTTGGAAAGGGGGGAATAAGCTCAGATCCTGCAGCTCTCTCTGGCTGCTCTCTTCCTCTCTCTGATTTCCTGCATTGTGGATACAGGAGGCAGGGGCTCAAAGGTGGAAGCAACCAAAGAGGCCACTTATAGATGAATAAATAAACTAATATGGGCGCTATCTGTCTATGTATGTATATATGTATCTCTCTCTATTCATCTATAATCTATCATCTATCTATGTATCTATTTGTCATCTACCTATTTCCTATCCATCTACCATTTATCTATAGCTCTATCATTTATCAATCTATTATCTATTGATCCATTCATCATCTATTATCTATAATCTACCTATAATTTATAGTCTATACTTACCTATCTACCTATATCTATGTATCTGTGCATCTATAATCTATTTATGCATCTATCATCTGTCTATAATCCATCTATGTATCTATCATCTTTCACCAGTCTGTCAGTGATCTGTTTCCATCTCTCTATCATTCTGTCTGTAAGAAAGACACACTCTGTGACACGCTGTTACATGGATGAGCATTGTGGCTATTCTGAATGAAATAAACCAGTCACCAGAAAGCAAGTCTTGTGTTAGTTCTCTTTGATGAAGTCCCTTGAGTTGTCAAGTTCCTCAAGACAGAACGTAGAATGGAGGTGCCAGGGGCTGGGGTGGGGGTAGTTAGCTCAGGAGGGTCGAGTTTTGCCAGACGAGAAGTGCTCTGAAGTCAATTGGAAGTCACGTGGATGACCTAGAACAATGCTAAAAAGGGACTAACATACTATGCATATGGCGTGTGTGCTGACTAGTTTTATGTCAAGCTTGTGAGGTCGTTATTTTTGTTGTCGTTGAGAGCACGGGACAAGAAGTGAGGTTGAGCAAGTAACAAATGACCACAAGGTGGCAGTAGAAGCCTGAGTTTTATTCAATTGACACTTAGAGCTGCCTGTGGGGGACTTGCCAGGGCTAGGGTGTGGGGCTGCCGCTCAGAAGACCCAGAGGGCTGGGACACTAGTAGGATCCATGTCAGAGAGGCCGCTGGAGCACCTAGATGATGTCGGTCACCCAGCAGCCTCGAGGGCCTCTTGCTTATGGTAGCTTGATCTCCTCTTAGTGACTAGTTTTACCACAAGTATGTGCAGCGTGTGTGTGAGTGAGTGAGTGTGTGTGTATGCATGTATTTTGTAAGTTTTTAAAAATAACATACTTTTAAAAATAAGTTAAGACTAGTGTGTATGTGGGGCATGCCTTTAATCCCAGCACTTGGGAGGCAAGAAGATGAAGAAGAGAAGGAGGAAGGGAGGAAGGAAAGACTGCATGGCCCCCAAGGGACAGCACAGCTGTCCTCTGGCCTCCATATCTCCTGCACGCACGCTCACACACAAAGAACCGACCATCTTTTTTATTGTTGTCCCTGTTATTCCCTCAACAATGCCCTTTAGCAGCTGTTTACACAGACTTGACTTGTGTTTGTCGTTCTAAGTAGTGTAAAGCTGACTGAGAGTGTGCAGGAAGATGTGCATGAGCTGCGTGCAAGGACCGACATGTCCGTGGAGCCCAGTGTTTATGGAGGGTCCCAGAACCGAAGTCTCAGGGACCCGGAGGTTGTGGACTGCATTGCCAGGACTCAAATAACATGGAAAGGATGCATTTGTGAGTGATCCTGAACTTGGCTGTGTGCAATGAAATCTGCATAAAGGAACAAGCCTCAAAATGATGTTATTTTTAAAAAGTTCTGAGGGTAGGAAGGTGGCTAGGTGGGTAAAGCCCTTGCCAAGCCTGCTTGAGGACCTGAGATCGAATCCTCAGAACTCATGTAAGGTCTGACATGTAGTACAGACCAGTAATCTCAGTGCTTCTGAGGCAAGATGGAGGGGAAGACAAGAGAATTCCTGAAAACATGTGGGTCAGGTAGTCTGGTGTGCACAGTGGCAAACGAGACACCTGGTCTCAAAAAACAAGGCAGAAGGCCAGGACTGACCCTTGAGAATTTTCTCTGACCTCTACTCATGTGTCATGGCATGCATGCACCCCTCCTCCCGTGAACATGCACGCATGCACATGTGCACGTATGCACGTGCATACACACACAGACAAAAAATAAAAATGCAATAAATTTCTTTAAAAAAATCCCTTCAAGGGTAGATTTTCCGGTCTTGAGAGTCACTTTAGAACGAAGCAACATGAGACTTAGTCTGCCCCACAACGAGGGCAAACAAGCTAAATAGACTTTTCTCTGAAGCACGGCTGGGCCTCTGTCATTGCTATTCGACTTGTCACACAGCTCTGTCAAGAAACCTAAATTTAGATTGTTCCTTGTTCAGAAACCAGGACATTCCATTTTTGTCCAAAAAAGCAATGACACAGAAGGCCTATTCAGTTGCTGTTAATTCGCAAAATGCTTGAATCCAGCTGAAGAAATAGAGATGTTAATTGCATTGTTATTTATAGTAGCATAAATTAGAAAAAAAAATTAAACGTTAAAAAGGAGGAGGAAAGAAACTAAGCCACAGTAGAGTTAATCAAGGAATATTATGTGGACATTAAGAAGGATAGCCGTAGGGGCTGGGGGAGAGCCTAGTCAGTGCAGTGCTTCCTGTGGAAGCATGCAGGAGGCCCGTGTTCAGTCCTAGAACCCACAGAGAGGACTGCCAGTGTGCACTTGTAAACCCAAAGGCGGGCACAAGGAGACAGGGGATCTCATTGACTCGCTGACCAGCCAACCTAGCCTATAAACAGTGACCCCAGGTGTTGTAATATGTGGCGGCGGCGGGGCTGCGTCCCCAAACACCCCAGCCGCCTGCCCTGCCCGGCTAGCTTATGCCCCGAAATAATTACACGGACACTGTATTCTTTTAAACACTGCTCTGGCCCATTTCTATCTAGCCTCTTCTAGGCTAATTCTCACATATTAATTTAGCCCATTTCTAATCATCTGTGTAGCGCCCCTAGGTGCGCTTACCGGGAAGATTCTAGCCTAAGTCCATCCTGGGTCGGAGCTGGGGCATGGTGTGCGTCTTCCCTGGAGCAGGTAGCATGGCGTCCCTCTTGCGTCTGCTCCGGAGAGCGGAGCTGTGGAGTCTGACCTCACTTCCTCTTCCTCCCAGCGCTCTGCTCTGTTCACTCCACCCACCTAAGGGTGGGCCTATCCAATGGGCCTAGCAGTTTCTTTATTGCTTAGCCAAAGAAATCAACAGATTGATATATGACACTCCCACATCACTTCCCCTTTTTCTGTTTAAACAAAAAAGGAAGGCTTTAACCTTAACATAGCAAAATTACATATAACAAAACAGTTATAAGTAAAAGTTACATCAGAAACATTTATACATATAACAAAATTGACCTTAAATCTCTATCAATGCAAATTATTCATACCTATATCATTTCCCTCTTTAAATGTAAAAGAACATTTATAAACAATATTTTGGGAACATGGGCGCAGTTTTTTCTCTCCAAACTGCTTCCTGCTGAATGGGGGCGTCGTTAATGATTTTAGGGTGTAACCTGTGTGCCAGGTTTATCTCAGTTGGCAGTTGAGCAAGGCAATTTTCTGAAGATGTTCACAGCAACCCTTCAGGAGGACGTGGTCCATCATACCAAATCGGAATAGAAGAAATCCGTAGAGTCTCATCCTCTGTGAAAACAAAAGAAGACTCTCTCCAAAGCATCATATCCTTAGACCCAAATTCTGAAATCATAATACCCTTATATCCATTCTGGTTTAGCTTGGCAGCCCATGTAATGAAATGTCTCTCTGTACTTAGCTCCTTCACAGTCAAAAATTTTAAAGAAAACACAATGTACATAATCCAGACTCTCTGTGAATTTTCCATCTTTACGCGGCTTATTTTTATTTATATCTATAACTATCTGTACTCTGTCTCTTTAAAGACTTTACTTTTACTTTTTTCTTTTTAAACCATTAACTTTATTCTCTATATTCCTTTTCTTCTCTCTCCCAAGCCTACGTACATTCATCCAACAGTGTGACTCGTTTAGTGGTCTGAATCTGTCCTATTGTGAATCTGCAATTTTTTACTATCCAGGAGCACTTTTGATTTGCGCCTTTAAATCACTAGGCGCTTAAGAATCTCAGCTGTGACATTCCTAGGTTAACTTTTTGCTTTTTGAGCGTACATCTTTGACCAGGCTGTCTTTGAACTCTCAGAGATCCTCCTGTCTCTGCCTCCCAGGCATTGGGATTAAAGGTGTTTGCTACTACACCTTGAACTCACAGAGATCTGTTTGTCTCTGCCTTCTAGGCACTGGGATTAAAGGCGTGTGCTACCACACCTTGAAGTCACAGAGGTCTATCTCCCTCTGCCTCCCAAGTGTTGGGACTAAAGGTGTGTACTAGGACACACAACAACTCTCTTCCTTTTTTTTTTAAGAACTTCAACTTTTAGCTTGCATATATTTTTAACACACAGTAAACCATTCAGAAATTTTCTCTGTCTTTGAATCTCTCTTTACTATATATCTCTCTTTTTCTGACCACATGAGTCTTTAATTTACCAAGCAATATCAGTAGGACTAAAGCCGTGGCTTTGACGGCTGGATCCTTAGCTTCCCAGCCTCATGGCTGAAGTACTGGCCGTAGCCATGTTTATAGCCACAACTGGCATTTCAAGGTCCCTGCCAGCCAGCGAGCTACAACAGACAACACTCAAGTCCTCTCTCGGTAGCCGGCCCTCCTGCCTCAAACAGTCAGAGTTTGCCCTGGCAGGATGGCCCAGAAAGCCGGCATTTTTAAACGGCACAGCTTTTTTCCTGCTACGGCTGAAAACCGAAAAGCATGTGTTCAGCTTTTCATCAACACTGTTTAAGTGTTTTGTGGCAGGACCTCTTAATGAGCCGCAGGGTTTTGCAGCTAAAGCTGAGTCAGGAAGCCTCTTGGGGCTACCAGGTAGGAGCGGCACTCAGCTCTTTAATTCTGAGACTGAGCGTGCAGCACAGAAATTCTTTTCATCCAAGTTACATCCAAATCTGACACGCAGAGCACTACGCAGTCTGAGAACACGTCTCTGTATGGCAGCAGGAATCCGCCATGCTCTGCCGCCTGCCTAAGCCTGATTCTGCCTTCTGCCCAGGAGTAGGCGGGGAGCTCTGAGTCATCGTCAAGGTCTCAGAGCACTCTCCTTCCGATCCCAAGTGGGAACACAAACATAAAGCCAGAGTTTGCACTGGCGGCACAGCCCCAGGAAGCCACGCTTTAAAATAACGCAGCTTTTTTTCTGCTGCTGTTGCTGAATCAGGAAATCTCTCTACAGCACGCCACCAACAAACAGCAAAAATCTGTGTTAAATGCTCTCTCCCTTATTTTTAAGCCTTCTCAGGTTTTTTAAGTGGGTTTAGTCCATCACGTGGGGCGCCATCTGTAGTAATATGTGGCGGCGGCGGGGCTGCGTCCCCAAACACCCCAGCCGCCTGCCCTGCCCGGCTAGCTTATGCCCCGAAATAATTACACGGACACTGTATTCTTTTAAACACTGCTCTGGCCCATTTCTATCTAGCCTCTTCTAGGCTAATTCTCACATATTAATTTAGCCCATTTCTAATCATCTGTGTAGCGCCCCTAGGTGCGCTTACCGGGAAGATTCTAGCCTAAGTCCATCCTGGGTCGGAGCTGGGGCATGGTGTGCGTCTTCCCTGGAGCAGGTAGCATGGCGTCCCTCTTGCGTCTGCTCCGGAGAGCGGAGCTGTGGAGTCTGACCTCACTTCCTCTTCCTCCCAGCGCTCTGCTCTGTTCACTCCACCCACCTAAGGGTGGGCCTATCCAATGGGCCTAGCAGTTTCTTTATTGCTTAGCCAAAGAAATCAACAGATTGATATATGACACTCCCACATCACCCAGGTCCTGGCGAAAAACTTTGCTCTAAAAATAAGGGGGAAAAGAAACGATTAAAACTTCAACCAACCTGCCAAACTATCAATCAATTAACCAACTAGCCAACCAGCTCTCTAACCAATCAATCAACTAACCAACAAACCGAGCAACTAATCAATCAAAATCTAATGAGTAGATTAAACAATTAAGGATTCAACCAGCCTATCAATCAACAAGTAAGTCAGCCAACAAACCTATCTACTAACCAATAAGCCAACCAACCAACCATCTAACCAACCAACATTAATAAACCAATCAACTAATCAACCAAACAGTCATCCAACCAATGTACCTATCAATCAACCACTGAACCAACCAACCAACCAACCAAACAAACAAACAAACAAACAAACAAACAAACAACCAGCTGAACAAGCAAAGAGCAAACAACAAAAACCTTCCACGAGTGGTCATGAAGACTCAGTGGGAAGGTGAGAAACAAGTGAGGTTGGAGAGCAGGAAGTATAAAGCTGTATGAATCCTATAACAATTGTATGTGTGTAAAATACATTTGAAAACAGGAAAAAAATGTTTTCTGTCTCAATGAATTGGTATAATTTTTAAAATGTTTATTTATTCATGTGAATGCATGTGTGTGCATGCATTACAGCCGCATGTGGAGGTCAGAGGACAACTTAAGGGAACTGATTCTCTTCTTCTATCATGTAGATTCCAGCTGTTAAACTAGGGTCATCAGACTTGACAGCAAAGGACCTTGCTCACTGAGCCATCTCACTGGCCCTGATTTTCAATATGTTTTATGGAAGAATTTTTTTTGTTGTTGTTTTTTTTGAGACAGGGTTTCTCTGTGTAACAGCTCTAGCTGTCCTGGAACTCTCTCTGCAGACCACTCTGGCTTCAAGCTCACAGAAATCCACCTTATTCTGTCTCCAGAGTGCTGGGATTAAAGGTATGTGCCATCACTGCCTGGTCATGGGGGAAATTTGTTCTGTCTTTCCAGAAGCAAGGTTTCATAGTAAGAGATCACTTGAAAAACATTTAGCAGGGATGGAGACATCATTGGACAGCGCTGGGATTCAGGACCTAGCAGCAGCTCTGGGCTTGCAGCAGCTCCAAACCACTTCAGCTTTTGCACACACAGTAGATGATGCACCCAGGCAGGGTGGTATGTGTATTCAGTCCCAGAATTCAAGAGGCTGAGGCAGGAGAATCACAAGTTCAAGGCCAGCCTGGGCTACACAACGTTTTGTTTCAAAACAAAACACACTAAGGAAATCTAGGCTGTGAGAGAGTTCAGTCACTAAAGTGCTTACTGTACAAATGTAAGGACCTGAGTTTGATGTCCAGAACATAGGGAACTTGGGCATGGTGGTATGCACTTGTGGTCCCGGTAATGGAGAGGCAGAGGCAGAGGAAGGATACCTGTACTTGCTGGCCCTGCCAGTTTAGCCTCATGGGCGAGTTCCAGTGTATGCCACCATGTCCTGGATTTTATGTGGTTTCTGGGGACTGAACTCAGCTCCTCATGCCTGCGCAGCCAAGATTTTACCAAATGGCCATCTTTTCGGAGCCAGAGGTTAGCTCTTGTCATGCTGACCAAACCGTTTTGTCAACTGGCCAGGGAAGACTTCATGTTGCTACTTCTAGGAGGGAATCTGGGGAGGCAGTTGGAGAAGGGAAAATAGAAGCCCCAGGTGACAGGTGGAGTTCTCGCTCTCCCTCCAGGCCAAAGGAGAGAATCCTGGCCTGGCGGGGGTCACTCGGTGAGCTGCTACCTACCAGAGATCCTTCAGCTGGCCGTTGTGAAGCCAGAACGGAGCATGTCTCTCTTGTGGCCTCAGACACACCTCCTTCAGGTTTTGCTTCTCCTTCATGACATAGTGTTTTGACTGGCACACTCATCACAACGTAAGCAAGTAAATAAAAACATGCAGCACAAAGGAGATAGTTGGCTCATCTGGCAGCAGATGAGCGAGAGCGAGAGCAAGAGCGAGAGCGAGAGCGAGAGCGAGAGAGAGAGAGAGAGAGAGAGAGAGAGGGCTGAGGGAGGAAGGTCATGAGCTCCAAGTCAGCCTGAGCTGTAGAGTGAGTCCAAGGCTAGCCTAAGAGATGTATCAAGGCTCTTCTTCTTCTTCTTCTTCTTCTTCTTCTTCTTCTTCTTCTTCTTCTTCTTCTTCTTCTTCTTCTTCTTCTTCTTCTTCTTCTTCTTTTTATAAGGCTGCTGGGCTTGGTGGCCCATGCCTTTAATCCCAGCACTCTGGAGGTAGAGGCAAGTGGATCTCTGAGTTTGAGGTCAGCCTGATCTACAAATCAAGTTCCAGAACAGCCAGGGCTACACAGAGAAACCCTGTCTCAAAACAAACAAGCAAACAACAACAATCACAACAGAAAAAGAAGGTGACTAACTAGGCTATGGCCTTTAGACAAATCCAGTGTATTTTTGTTGTTCTTGATACTGTGTTGAGACAGAATCTCATGTAGCCCAGGTTGGCCTTGAACTCACTATGTAGCTGGAGAAATAACCCAGCATTCTGCTCTGGCTGCCCTCCCTATATGTGATGGGTGTGCATACTTACACACTCACATGCCTGCCACACACACAGATATAGCTGGGTATGGTGATGCACACCTGTAATTCCAGCCTTCAGAAAGCAGAGGCAGGGGGATTATGGAATTGAGACTGGGCTACAAAGCAAGACTCTGTCGACAGACAGACAGACAGACGGACATGAAGCATCAAAGATGTAGAGTCTACAAGTCATGTTTTCAGTTTGCAGGGCCTTACCTGGGTGGAGATTAGTTTGGATCGACTACTCATTTGTTATTTCTAAATACCCATCCTTCCTGCAGTTGGTCTCGCACAGATGTGGTGCCCCCTGTGCCCTCACACCTGTTACCCTGAAGCTACCCCCCCCCCCCCCCAGCAATGCTATCCAGTGAAGCTGGCTCACTAAATGCTCACGGAGGGAGGCCAGGGGAAGATCGCTCTGAAATTCAGGAAGCAAGGCAAGAGTGCACTTTTTGCAGCATATGGATTGCCAGAGATTTCCGAGGCCTCTTCAGCTGTCTTCTCGCTGAAGAATTCTATTTTGGTGCTGGCAGAGCGTCCACTCAGCTATTCGGAACCCACGCCAGATCCAGCGGGCTGAGTCATTCCCCAGCAGCTGTGGTTGACCGTGATGATGGCGCTCAAGCCTTTAGTCTTTATATTTGGGGTTGAGTGCCTCCCACATGCTCCTGTGTTTGAACACTTGGTCCTCGGCCGTTGGCCAGTGCCTGGGAGGTGGTGACCGCTTTTCATGTCCTTTGGAATCACCCCAGAGGCATACACTTCTGGAAGTGTCTGTGAGGGCATTTCTAGGTAGAGTTAACGGTGGCAGACCACTCGCCATGAATGTGGGCTGCACAATCTCATGGCTTCCCAGTTTGAATAAAAATGAAAAACTGAAAAGGAGAAGAAGAAAAAAAGCAAGATCCCCCACCCTGTTTTCCTGGCTGTGGATGCCACGTAACCCCCTAACCCCGCTTCCCTGACTGTGGGCACCGTGTGACCAGATGTCTCAGGCTTCTGTCACCAAGCTTTGCCCACCGTGATAGACTAGCCTGTCAAACCAGGGCTGAGATAAATCCTTAAGTTACTTTTGCCATGGCAACAAGAAAGGTTGCTAATGTATAGATACCCATCCTTACTTAAGGTTTACTTTATTTTTAGCTCTCCTCTCCTTTCTCTCTCTCTCTCTCTCTCTCTCTCTCTCTCTCTCTCTCTCTCTCTCTCTCTCTCTGTATGTAATGTATTTGACCACATATGCACGTGTGGAAGCCAGAGGTCTGTATCAGGTGTCTTCCTCAATCACACTCACCTTCTTTGAGACGGGGTCCCTCACTGAACCTGGAGTTGAATGATTTGACTTAGCCTGTCTGGCTGGATCGCTGGGATCCCCCCATCTTTCCCCACCCTGTGTTGGGGTTCAAGGAGTGTGCTATCATGCCTGGCTTTCTATGTGCATGCTGAGGACTTGATCTTAGGTTCTCATGCTTGTGCAGTGAGTCTTTTATCCACTGAGTCATCTGTCTTGGTGAGGGTTTCTATTGCTGGGAAGAGACACTGTGGCCATGGCAACTCATAAGGAAGAGAGGACTGGCTTCAGTCCATTATCATCATGGCAGGGAGCATGGGGCAGGCAGGCAGGCGTGGTGCTGGGGGAATAGCTGAGAGGCCTGCATCTTGCAGGAAACAGGAAGTCAACTGACTGTCAGACTGAGTGAAACGGCAGCAAAAGAGATCTCAAAGCCCGCCCCCACAGTGACACACTTCCTCCAGCAAAGCCACACCTCCTACTAGTGCCATTCCTTATGAGATTATGGGAGCCAATTACGTTCAAACTGCCACACAATCTGGATTCTGTTTTCCTGTCCTGGCTGTGCCATGACTGAGATACGGCAAGCCATGTTCACACCAACCGGAAGACAGCACCTCTTCTCTGAAGAGCCTTCAAGAGGAGAACTGAGCTGGCAGATGTCCACTGATGTTCATTTTCTCAAAACAGGGAGTTTGCCACCCCCTATTGTTGCTATGGTTTGCATATGAAACACCCCACCCCTAGGCTGATATGAAGACTGACTTCCTGATGACACCATTGTGGGAGTTTCCAGAAACTTTTGGAAGTTGGGTCTATCTGAAAGTAGTAGTTCATTATGGGGAGTGGGCTTGAGATGGGTCCTTGGAGGTAGGTATCTTGTTCCTGGCCACTTCCTTTTTGCCTATTTCTTGTCTTCTGTAATTTTTTTTTGATTCTTTTGAGATGGAGCCTGTCCTAGAGCTAGCTCTTGTAGACCAGGCTGGCCTCAAACTCACAGAGATCCTCCTGCCTCTGCCTCCCGACTGCTGGGATTAAAGGCGTGCGCCACCACTGCCAGGCTCGCCACCACCACCTGGCTATCTTCCATAATGTTAAGAACCATGTCCACCACATGATCTGGCCACCATGTCTTTCTGTCAGGTACATGGAGCCACACAATTGGAATGTCTTGTATGCAGGTTCACAGGGACACTGAGATGAACTGTTGGGGGCAGAGTTCATTAGAAGAGCTCTTAACCCCACAGGTGGTCAGACAGTGTGCCTGTGGTATCAGTGGGAGAAGGCTGCAGCAGCTGGATTCTGACATTATGGTCTTACAGTGACCATACACCAAGCTCCCAGAAAACATGAGCCAAAATGAATAATTTTGTGTTGTTCCCTTAGGAACTTTGGATACAACTGCAGATACACTGATTTTTTTTTTTCCTTTAGGGAAAGGAAGATGGAGACATGTCTTGAAGAACTTCTTGGAAGGATGTCTCATCAGAAATCCCACAGCTCACACCCCAGGGTAAAGCACAAGTATCCCCGTGTGCTGGTCTTTGTGACTGCACAGGGAAACTCGGTTTCTTTCATAATGCCTCCGCATGAAGGAGCTAGGGTGGGTGAAATGTTTGGTTGTCACCTTGAAAACAACCAAAGAAGCCTTCTATCTCACTAGCTCTCAGTAGCAGGGAGATCTCTAACTTCGGAGATTCACACAGTTGGGGGCCATGTGACTGGTTTCCCACATGTTTTGGCAGAGACACCCTCTACCTGGTGGGTTATGGTAACAGTTGCCTAGGTTACACTTCAAGGAATTAGGGGCTTCTTTTATTGACAACACTGGCTTTTCACTTGGGGCTGCAGAAGCCCTGTGAGTGATGGGAACTGGATGGAAAGGCTGGGCATCTCTGTCTTAACAATGTGACCACCTCCTTTGCTGCTTGAGCCTATGCACCAGACTCTACCTGTCTCTGTCTCTGCATGTGGACAAGCTGATCATTCGAGAAACATTTGCTCAGAACTTGAGTACAGGATGAACCTGACCTACTCTCTCTTTCCCTCTTCAAGGCTAAAAATATAGGATCTGCCACGACCAAAACTATAGGACCTTGAAAGGAGGAAAAAGAGGCATCCTTGAAGGCGGGAGAGACGGCTCAGTGGTGAAATGCTTGCTGTGCATGCGGGAGGTTCTGATTGAACCCAGGTAGGAAGCTGGACATGGTGGCACAAGCTTCTCATCCCAGTGTTGGGAGGTGGGGTCAGGCCAATCCCCGGCTTTGCTAGCCGGACAGTCTAGCCTGATTAATGATACTCAGGAGCCAGTGAGAGACATTGCCTCAAAGAGCAAGGTGGATGGCTCCTGAGAAATCGCACCTTGGTTGTCCTCTGGCCTCCACGTACACATGGACACACACACACACACACACACACACACACACACCCCATACCCCCAAAGATATAAGAAAGGAAGAAAGGAAGTTAGTACACATGGCATGAGGGAGACATTTGAAATTTCTTTTCTTTTCCTTTCTTCCCTCTTTCTTTCCTCCCTCCCTCCCTCCTTTCTTTCTTTCCTTTCTTTCTAATAATGGCTTCCTCAAAAATAGTTCTGATCCTGAAACCTGGACCGCCACAGAGAGCACATGTGTTTAGACGAAGTTCATAGCTCGTATCCTGGAAGTGGAGATGGTGGTGGGTGAGGCTGGTGACATCACGTAGTTCGAAGCAGCAGTGACTCCCAGATGAACCCAGCAAGCATATGCTATTCTTCTTTCCTTTCCTTGTGTTTGGTATAGGTATATGTGGGTTCATGTGTGCACACATGTATGTGCAAGTGCATGTCTGTCTGTCTCTCTGTGTGCATGTGTGTGAAGGTCAGTGGCCATTGTCAAGTTGGCTTCCTCAATTGCTCCCACCTTATTTTTTTATGGTTGTGAGCCTAGCCTTTAACGGCTGAGCCATCTCTCCAGCCCCTCACCTTATTTTTTGATACAGGATTTCTTACTGAACCTGGAGCTCACTGATTTAGCTAGATTACTGGCCAGCACTGGGATTACAATTGTATACCATAATGCCTCGCTTTTCTACATGGGTTCTGAGGGTCCAACTCAGGTCCTCTTTCTTGCCAGGTGTTCCTGTTTTGATTCCATTGTTGTAATAAAATACATGGATGAAAAGAAACTTAGTGAAGAAAGGTCTCTCAGTCTGTCACTGAGGGAAGGTCACAGTGCCAGGAGCCTGAGACAGATGGTCATATCACAGCCACAGCCAAGAGCAGCAAATGACTCCTTGCTGGCTTGCTTGTGCTCGGCTCAGTTTCCCCTCACTTACACAGTTTAGGATCCTCTGCCTAGGGAATGGTGTCGCCCATGGTGGGTTGGGTCTTCCCACATTTAATTAAGATAATCCCCACAGACATCAACACAGCCACCCAATGTTGAAGCTTTCTTCCTAGATTATTCTCAGTTGGATCAAGCCGACAAAGTTAACCATCACGCATGGCAAGTCCTCTATTGGCTGAGCCATCTCCTCAGCCCTGCGTGCTATTTTTCTTTGCTACGAAGATTTGCAGTTTGTTATGCAGCAACAGACATCAGATACAAATGAGCGCCGATACTCAAAATGCCAAATGAGTTTTTTATCACCTCCTGCCATTTCCCTAGACAGACTCAGCTCCCAAATCGGAGACCACGTATCCTGGCGGAGCTTTTCCAAAAACACGGTTCAATTTGGTGTCTCTCATTATGACTTGTGGGATAGTGATGTCATTTGAAGACTTGCCCATAAGTGAACAACGGGACGAGAAATAACCCTTGGCAAGCTTTCAAAGCTGAAGCAGTCTTGGGAGGCAGGATCATTTATAATAAAACACAATGACTTGACGGCTTTAGTTTTCAGTTATTAAGGTTGGAGGGCCAAAGCTCAGCCATGCAATTTAGTTCTTAGCGATGTTCGATAATATCGCCTCAGAGTCCGACATCTAAATACTCCTGTCAATCAGCCTCTATTATGCAATTCTTACTCCATGCAGTGTGACCCGTGGAGCTGTGGGAATAGGAAGTGAAAACTAGTCCCTGCTCCGCAGGGATATCTAATTTCGAGAAAATACAAGCCACTAACAGATCAATTATTCCTCAAAATGCTGATAGGATTTTTTTAAATTGTCGAATTCCTTAGAAATTTTATTTTGGAAACACTTTTTTATAGTACTTTGTGCTTATTTCAAAAGTAACTCTCAAAATGCAGAGAAGTGTAAAGGAAGATAGATTTCCAATAACTCTAATCATCGATTGTTGTTAACATTTTGATGAATCCCTTTTCTGAGGATTTTCAGGGTATGTATGTTGTCATGTACATAATTGGTGGAGTCAGTTGTCTGTAGCATTGATAAGCCTCAAGTGTGCTGGGGCTGGCCTGGCACTCGTGCTTCAGCCTCCTCAGTGTTGAGATTATATGTATGAACCACCAGGTCCCACTTGAACTCATTTAAAAATTTTTATTTTATTTTATGTGTATGGGTGTTCTGTCTGCATGTATGTCTCTGTACCACACGTATGCTTGATACTCATGGAGGCCAGAAGAGGGTATTGTATTCCCCTGGAAACTGAGTCACAGATAGTTGTGAGTTGCCATGGAGGTGCTGGGAATTTGAACCTCGGTCCTTTGGAAGAACAGTCAGTGCTCTTAACTGTTGAGTTGCCTTTTTAACTCTATACATTATTTCTTTCTTTCTTTTCTTTGAAGATTTATTTATTTATTATTTACACAGTGTTCAGCCTCCATGTATGTCTGCAGGCCAGAAGAGGGCACCAGATCTCATTACGGATGGTTGTGAGCCACCATGTGGTTGCTGGGATTTGAACTCAGGACTTCCAAAAGAGCAGTCAGTGCTCTTAACCTCTGAGCCATCTCTCCAGCCCCTATACGTTATTTCTTAAGAAAAGGAAATTAAGTGTGTGGAGTTAACTGAGTTGGTAAAGTACTAGGAACCAAGTTTGGATCCCCAGAACCTTTATTAATAAATGCTCAAGTGTGGCGGCAAGCATTTATAACATCAGTGGTAGGGAGATGGAGGCAGGAGGCTTGCTGGGCTTGCCAATTTAACTGAAAAGGTGGGTTCCACATTCAGTGAGAGACTTTATTTCAAGAAAACAGTGGGAGGTGATTGAGGACAACACCGGACATCGATGTCTGGGGACGGAGGACAACACCGGATATTGGCGTCTGTGACAGAGGACAATGCTGGACATTGGTGTCTGGTGATTGAGGACAATACTGGACATTGATGTCTGGTGACGGAGGACAACACTGGACATTGGCGTCTGTGACGGAGGACAACACTGGACATTGGTGTTTGTGATGGAGGACAACACCGGACATTGATGTTTGTGACGGAGGACAACACGAGACATTGGTGTTTGTGACGGAGGACAACACGAGACATTGGCGTCTGTGACGGAGGACAACACTGGACATTGATGTTTGTGACGGAGGACAACACTGGACATTGATGTTTGTGATGGAGGACAACACGAGACATTGGCGTCTGTGACGGAGGACAACACTGGACATTGGTGTTTGTGACGGAGGACAACACTGGACATTGGCGTCTGTGACGGAGGACAACACGAGACATTGGCGTCTGTGACGGAGGACAACACGGGACATTGGCGTCTGTGACGGAGGACAACACTGGACATTGGCGTCTGTGACGGAGGACAACACCGGACATTGATGTTTGTGACGGAGGACAACACCGGACATTGGTGTTTGCGACGGAGGACAACACCGGACATTGGCGTCTGTGACGGAGGACAACACTGGACATTGGCGTCTGTGACAGAGGACAACACCGGACATTGATGTTTGTGACGGAGGACAACACCGGACATTGGTGTTTGCGACGGAGGACAACACCGGACATTGGCGTCTGTGACGGAGGACAACAGTGGACATTGGTGTTTGTGACGGAGGACAACACTGGACATTGGTGTTTGTGACGGAGGACGACACGGGACATTGGCGTCTGTGACGGAGGACAACAATGGACATTGGCGTCTGTGACGGAGGACAACATTGGACATTGGCGTCTGTGACGGAGGACAACACCGGACATTGATGTTTGTGACGGAGGACAACACTGGACATTGGCGTCTGTGACGGAGGACAACACTGGACATTGGCGTCTGGTGACGGAGGACAACACTGGACATTGATGTTTGTGACGGAGGACAACACTGGACATTGGCGTCTGTGACGGAGGACAACACTGGACATTGGCGTCTGTGACGGAGGACAACACTGGACATTGGCGTCTGTGACGGAGGACAACACTGGACATTGGTGTTTGCGACGGAGGACAACACTGGACATTGGTGTTTGTGACGGAGGACAACACTGGACATTGGCGTCTGTGACGGAGGACAACACTGGACATTGATGTTTGTGACGGAGGACAACACTGGACATTGGCGTTTGTGATGGAGGACAACACTGGACATTGGCGTCTGTGACGGAGGACAACAGTGGACATTGGCGTCTGTGACGGAGGACAACACTGGACATTGGCGTCTGTGACGGAGGACAACACTGGACATTGGCGTCTGTGACGGAGGACAACACTGGACATTGGTGTTTGTGACGGAGGACAACAGTGGACATTGGTGTTTGTGACGGAGGACGACACTGGACATTGGCGTCTGTGACGGAGGACAACACTGGACATTGGCGTCTGTGACGGAGGACAACACTGGACATTGATGTTTGTGACGGAGGACAACACTGGACATTGATGTTTGTGATGGAGGACAACACTGGACATTGGCGTCTGTGACGGAGGACAACACTGGACATTGGTGTTTGTGATGGAGGACAACACCGGACATTGGCGTCTGTGACGGAGGACAACACTGGACATTGGCGTCTGTGACGGAGGACAACACTGGACATTGGCGTCTGTGATGGAGGACAACACTGGACATTGGTGTTTGTGATGGAGGACAACACTGGACATTGGCGTCTGTTGACGGAGGACAACACTGGACATTGGTGTTTGTGACGGAGGACAACACTGGACATTGGTGTTTGTGATGGAGGACAACACCGGACATTGGCGTCTGTTGATGGAGGACAACACTGGACATTGATGTTTGTGACGGAGGACAACACTGGACATTGGCGTCTGTTGATGGAGGACAACACTGGACATTGATGTTTGTGACGGAGGACAACACTGGACATTGGCGTCTGTGACGGAGGACAACACTGGACATTGGTGTTTGTGACGGAGGACAACAGTGGACATTGGCGTCTGTGACGGAGGACAACAGTGGACATTGGCGTCTGTGACGGAGGACAACAGTGGACATTGGCGTCTGTGACGGAGGACAACACTGGACATTGGTGTTTGTGATGGAGGACAACACTGGACATTGGTGTTTGTGACGGAGGACAACACTGGACATTGGTGTTTGTGATGGAGGACAACACTGGACATTGGTGTCTGTGACGGAGGACAACACTGGACATTGGCGTCTGTGACAGAGGACAACACCGGACATTGATGTTTGTGATGGAGGACAACACTGGACATTGGCGTCTGTGACGGAGGACAACACTGGACATTGATGTTTGTGACGGAGGACAACACTGGACATTGGCGTCTGTGACGGAGGACAACAGTGGACATTGGTGTTTGTGACGGAGGACAACACTGGACATTGGTGTTTGTGACGGAGGACGACACGGGACATTGGCGTCTGTGACGGAGGACAACAATGGACATTGGCGTCTGTGACGGAGGACAACATTGGACATTGGCGTCTGTGACGGAGGACAACACCGGACATTGATGTTTGTGACGGAGGACAACACTGGACATTGGCTTCTGTGACGGAGGACAACACTGGACATTGGCGTCTGGTGACGGAGGACAACACTGGACATTGATGTTTGTGACGGAGGACAACACTGGACATTGGCGTCTGTGACGGAGGACAACACTGGACATTGGCGTCTGTGACGGAGGACAACACTGGACATTGGCGTCTGTGACGGAGGACAACTCTGGACATTGGTGTTTGTGATGGAGGACAACACTGGACATTGGCGTCTGGTGACGGAGGACAACACTGGACATTGGCGTCTGTGACGGAGGACAACACTGGACATTGGCGTCTGTGACGGAGGACAACACTGGACATTGGCGTCTGTGACGGAGGACAACACTGGACATTGGTGTTTGCGACGGAGGACAACACTGGACATTGATGTTTGTGACGGAGGACAACACTGGACATTGGCGTTTGTGATGGAGGACAACACTGGACATTGGCGTCTGTGACGGAGGACAACAGTGGACATTGGCGTCTGTGACGGAGGACAACACTGGACATTGGCGTCTGTGACGGAGGACAACACTGGACATTGGCGTCTGTGACGGAGGACAACACTGGACATTGGTGTTTGTGACGGAGGACAACAGTGGACATTGGTGTTTGTGACGGAGGACGACACTGGACATTGGCGTCTGTGACGGAGGACAACACTGGACATTGGCGTCTGTGACGGAGGACAACACTGGACATTGATGTTTGTGATGGAGGACAACACCGGACATTGGCGTCTGTGACGGAGGACAACACTGGACATTGGCGTCTGTGACGGAGGACAACACTGGACATTGGCGTCTGTGATGGAGGACAACACTGGACATTGGTGTTTGTGATGGAGGACAACACTGGACATTGGCGTCTGGTGATTGAGGACAACATTGGACATTGGTGTCTGTGACGGAGGACAACACTGGACATTGGCGTCTGTTGACGGAGGACAACACTGGACATTGGTGTTTGTGACGGAGGACAACACTGGACATTGGTGTTTGTGATGGAGGACAACACCGGACATTGGCGTCTGTTGATGGAGGACAACACTGGACATTGGTGTTTGTGACGGAGGACAACACTGGACATTGGCGTCTGTTGATGGAGGACAACACTGGACATTGATGTTTGTGACGGAGGACAACACTGGACATTGGCGTCTGTTGATGGAGGACAACACTGGACATTGATGTTTGTGACGGAGGACAACACTGGACATTGGTGTCTGTTGATGGAGGACAACACTGGACATTGATGTTTGTGACGGAGGACAACACTGGACATTGGCGTCTGTGACGGAGGACAACACTGGACATTGGCGTCTGTTGATGGAGGACAACACTGGACATTGATGTTTGTGACGGAGGACAACACTGGACATTGGCGTCTGTTGATGGAGGACAACACTGGACATTGATGTTTGTGACGGAGGACAACACTGGACATTGGCGTCTGTTGATGGAGGACAACACTGGACATTGATGTTTGTGACGGAGGACAACACTGGACATTGGCGTCTGTGACGGAGGACAACACTGGACATTGGTGTTTGTGACGGAGGACAACAGTGGACATTGGCGTCTGTGACGGAGGACAACAGTGGACATTGGCGTCTGTGACGGAGGACAACAGTGGACATTGGCGTCTGTGACGGAGGACAACACTGGACATTGGTGTTTGTGATGGAGGACAACACTGGACATTGGTGTTTGTGACGGAGGACAACACTGGACATTGGTGTTTGTGATGGAGGACAACACTGGACATTGGTGTCTGTGACGGAGGACAACACTGGACATTGATGTTTGTGACGGAGGACAACACTGGACATTGGCGTCTGTGACGGAGGACAACACCGGATATTGGCGTCTGGTGATTGAGGACAACACTGGACATTGGTGTTTGTGACGGAGGACAACACTGGACATTGATGTTTGTGACGGAGGACAACACTGGACATTGATGTTTGTGACGGAGGACAACACTGGACATTGGCGTCTGTGACGGAGGACAACACGAGACATTGGCGTCTGTGACGGAGGACAACACTGGACATTGATGTTTGTGACGGAGGACAACACCGGACATTGATGTTTGTGACGGAGGACAACACCGGACATTGGTGTTTGCGACGGAGGACAACACCGGACATTGGCGTCTGTGACGGAGGACAACACTGGACATTGGCGTCTGTGACAGAGGACAACACCGGACATTGATGTTTGTGATGGAGGACAACACTGGACATTGGCGTCTGTGACGGAGGACAACACTGGACATTGATGTTTGTGACGGAGGACAACACTGGACATTGGCGTCTGTGACGAAGGACAACAGTGGACATTGATGTTTGTGACGGAGGACAACACTGGACATTGGCGTCTGTGACGGAGGACAACACCGGACATTGATGTTTGTGATGGAGGACAACACTGGACATTGGCGTATTTGACGGAGGACAACACCGGACATTGATGTTTGTGATGGAGGACAACACTGGACATTGGCGTCTGTGACGGAGGACAACACTGGACATTGATGTTTGTGACGGAGGACAACACTGGACATTGGCGTCTGTGACGGAGGACAACAGTGGACATTGGTGTTTGTGATGGAGGACAACACTGGACATTGGTGTTTGTGACGGAGGACAACACGGGACATTGGCGTCTGTGATGGAGGACAACAATGGACATTGGCGTCTGTGACGGAGGACAACACCGGACATTGATGTTTGTGACGGAGGACAACACTGGACATTGGCGTCTGTGACGGAGGACAACTCTGGACATTGGTGTTTGTGATGGAGGACAACACTGGACATTGATGTTTGTGACGGAGGACAACACTGGACATTGGCGTCTGGTGACGGAGGACAACACTGGACATTGGCGTCTGTGACGGAGGACAACACTGGACATTGGCGTCTGTGACGGAGGACAACACTGGACATTGGCGTCTGTGACGGAGGACAACACTGGACATTGGCGTCTGTGACGGAGGACAACACTGGACATTGGCGTCTGGTGACGGAGGACAACACTGGACATTGGCGTCTGTGACGGAGGACAACACTGGACATTGGCGTCTGGTGACGGAGGACAACACTGGACATTGGCGTCTGTGACGGAGGACAACACTGGACATTGGCGTCTGTGACGGAGGACAACATTGGACATTGGCGTCTGTGACGGAGGACAACACCGGACATTGATGTTTGTGACGGAGGACAACACTGGACATTGGCGTCTGTGACGGAGGACAACTCTGGACATTGGTGTTTGTGATGGAGGACAACACTGGACATTGATGTTTGTGACGGAGGACAACACTGGACATTGGCGTCTGGTGACGGAGGACAACACTGGACATTGGCGTCTGTGACGGAGGACAACACTGGACATTGGCGTCTGTGACGGAGGACAACACTGGACATTGGCGTCTGTGACGGAGGACAACACTGGACATTGGCGTCTGTGACGGAGGACAACACTGGACATTGGCGTCTGTGACGGAGGACAACACTGGACATTGATGTTTGTGACGGAGGACAACACTGGACATTGGCGTTTGTGATGGAGGACAACACTGGACATTGGCGTCTGTGACGGAGGACAACACTGGACATTGGCGTCTGTGACGGAGGACAACAGTGGACATTGGCGTCTGTGACGGAGGACAACACTGGACATTGGTGTTTGTGACGGAGGACAACACTGGACATTGGCGTCTGTGACGGAGGACAACACTGGACATTGGCGTCTGTGACGGAGGACAACACTGGACATTGGTGTTTGTGACGGAGGACAACACTGGACATTGGTGTTTGTGACGGAGGACGACACTGGACATTGGCGTCTGTGACGGAGGACAACACTGGACATTGGCGTCTGTGACGGAGGACAACACTGGACATTGATGTTTGTGATGGAGGACAACACTGGACATTGGCGTCTGTGACGGAGGACAACACTGGACATTGGTGTTTGTGACGGAGGACAACACTGGACATTGGCGTCTGTGACGGAGGACAACACTGGACATTGGCGTCTGTGACGGAGGACAACACTGGACATTGGCGTCTGTGACGGAGGACAACAGTGGACATTGATGTTTGTGACGGAGGACAACACTGGACATTGGTGTTTGTGATGGAGGACAACACCGGACATTGGCGTCTGTGATGGAGGACAACACTGGACATTGATGTTTGTGACGGAGGACAACACTGGACATTGGTGTTTGTGACGGAGGACAACACTGGACATTGGTGTTTGTGACGGAGGACAACACTGGACATTGGTGTTTGTGACGGAGGACAACACTGGACATTGGTGTTTGTGACGGAGGACAACACTGGACATTGGTGTTTGTGACGGAGGACAACACTGGACATTGGCGTCTGTGACGGAGGACAACACTGGACATTGGCGTCTGTGACGGAGGACAACACTGGACATTGATGTTTGTGATGGAGGACAACACCGGACATTGGCGTCTGTGACGGAGGACAACACTGGACATTGGCGTCTGTGACGGAGGACAACACTGGACATTGGCGTCTGTGATGGAGGACAACACTGGACATTGGTGTTTGTGATGGAGGACAACACTGGACATTGGCGTCTGGTGATTGAGGACAACATTGGACATTGGTGTCTGTGACGGAGGACAACACTGGACATTGGCGTCTGTTGACGGAGGACAACACTGGACATTGGTGTTTGTGACGGAGGACAACACTGGACATTGGTGTTTGTGATGGAGGACAACACCGGACATTGGCGTCTGTTGATGGAGGACAACACTGGACATTGGTGTTTGTGACGGAGGACAACACTGGACATTGGCGTCTGTTGATGGAGGACAACACTGGACATTGATGTTTGTGACGGAGGACAACACTGGACATTGGCGTCTGTTGATGGAGGACAACACTGGACATTGATGTTTGTGACGGAGGACAACACTGGACATTGGCGTCTGTTGATGGAGGACAACACTGGACATTGATGTTTGTGACGGAGGACAACACTGGACATTGGCGTCTGTTGATGGAGGACAACACTGGACATTGATGTTTGTGACGGAGGACAACACTGGACATTGGCGTCTGTTGATGGAGGACAACACTGGACATTGATGTTTGTGACGGAGGACAACACTGGACATTGGCGTCTGTGACGGAGGACAACACTGGACATTGGTGTTTGTGACGGAGGACAACAGTGGACATTGGCGTCTGTGACGGAGGACAACAGTGGACATTGGCGTCTGTGACGGAGGACAACAGTGGACATTGGCGTCTGTGACGGAGGACAACACTGGACATTGGTGTTTGTGATGGAGGACAACACTGGACATTGGTGTTTGTGACGGAGGACAACACTGGACATTGGTGTTTGTGATGGAGGACAACACTGGACATTGGTGTCTGTGACGGAGGACAACACTGGACATTGATGTTTGTGACGGAGGACAACACTGGACATTGGCGTCTGTGACGGAGGACAACACCGGATATTGGCGTCTGGTGATTGAGGACAACACTGGACATTGGTGTTTGTGACGGAGGACAACACTGGACATTGATGTTTGTGACGGAGGACAACACTGGACATTGATGTTTGTGACGGAGGACAACACTGGACATTGGCGTCTGTGACGGAGGACAACACGAGACATTGGCGTCTGTGACGGAGGACAACACTGGACATTGATGTTTGTGACGGAGGACAACACTGGACATTGATGTTTGTGACGGAGGACAACACCGGACATTGGCGTCTGTGACGGAGGACAACACTGGACATTGGTGTTTGCGACGGAGGACAACACCGGACATTGGCGTCTGTGACGGAGGACAACACTGGACATTGATGTTTGTGATGGAGGACAACACTGGACATTGGCGTCTGTGACGGAGGACAACACTGGACATTGATGTTTGTGACGGAGGACAACACTGGACATTGGCGTTTGTGATGGAGGACAACACTGGACATTGGCGTCTGTGACGGAGGACAACACTGGACATTGGCGTCTGTGACGGAGGACAACAGTGGACATTGGCGTCTGTGACGGAGGACAACACTGGACATTGGTGTTTGTGACGGAGGACAACACTGGACATTGGCGTCTGTGACGGAGGACAACACTGGACATTGGCGTCTGTGACGGAGGACAACACTGGACATTGGTGTTTGTGACGGAGGACAACACTGGACATTGGTGTTTGTGACGGAGGACGACACTGGACATTGGCGTCTGTGACGGAGGACAACACTGGACATTGGCGTCTGTGACGGAGGACAACACTGGACATTGATGTTTGTGATGGAGGACAACACTGGACATTGGCGTCTGTGACGGAGGACAACACTGGACATTGGTGTTTGTGACGGAGGACAACACTGGACATTGGCGTCTGTGACGGAGGACAACACTGGACATTGGCGTCTGTGACGGAGGACAACACTGGACATTGGCGTCTGTGACGGAGGACAACAGTGGACATTGATGTTTGTGACGGAGGACAACACTGGACATTGGTGTTTGTGATGGAGGACAACACCGGACATTGGCGTCTGTGATGGAGGACAACACTGGACATTGATGTTTGTGACGGAGGACAACACTGGACATTGGTGTTTGTGACGGAGGACAACACTGGACATTGGTGTTTGTGACGGAGGACAACACTGGACATTGGTGTTTGTGACGGAGGACAACACTGGACATTGGTGTTTGTGACGGAGGACAACACTGGACATTGGTGTTTGTGACGGAGGACAACACTGGACATTGGCGTCTGTGACGGAGGACAACACTGGACATTGGCGTCTGTGACGGAGGACAACACTGGACATTGATGTTTGTGATGGAGGACAACACCGGACATTGGCGTCTGTGACGGAGGACAACACTGGACATTGGCGTCTGTGACGGAGGACAACACTGGACATTGGCGTCTGTGATGGAGGACAACACTGGACATTGGTGTTTGTGATGGAGGACAACACTGGACATTGGCGTCTGGTGATTGAGGACAACATTGGACATTGGTGTCTGTGACGGAGGACAACACTGGACATTGGCGTCTGTTGACGGAGGACAACACTGGACATTGGTGTTTGTGACGGAGGACAACACTGGACATTGGTGTTTGTGATGGAGGACAACACCGGACATTGGCGTCTGTTGATGGAGGACAACACTGGACATTGGTGTTTGTGACGGAGGACAACACTGGACATTGGCGTCTGTTGATGGAGGACAACACTGGACATTGATGTTTGTGACGGAGGACAACACTGGACATTGGCGTCTGTTGATGGAGGACAACACTGGACATTGATGTTTGTGACGGAGGACAACACTGGACATTGGCGTCTGTTGATGGAGGACAACACTGGACATTGATGTTTGTGACGGAGGACAACACTGGACATTGGCGTCTGTTGATGGAGGACAACACTGGACATTGATGTTTGTGACGGAGGACAACACTGGACATTGGCGTCTGTTGATGGAGGACAACACTGGACATTGATGTTTGTGACGGAGGACAACACTGGACATTGGCGTCTGTGACGGAGGACAACACTGGACATTGGTGTTTGTGACGGAGGACAACAGTGGACATTGGCGTCTGTGACGGAGGACAACAGTGGACATTGGCGTCTGTGACGGAGGACAACAGTGGACATTGGCGTCTGTGACGGAGGACAACACTGGACATTGGTGTTTGTGATGGAGGACAACACTGGACATTGGTGTTTGTGACGGAGGACAACACTGGACATTGGTGTTTGTGATGGAGGACAACACTGGACATTGGTGTCTGTGACGGAGGACAACACTGGACATTGATGTTTGTGACGGAGGACAACACTGGACATTGGCGTCTGTGACGGAGGACAACACCGGATATTGGCGTCTGGTGATTGAGGACAACACTGGACATTGGTGTTTGTGACGGAGGACAACACTGGACATTGATGTTTGTGACGGAGGACAACACTGGACATTGATGTTTGTGACGGAGGACAACACTGGACATTGGCGTCTGTGACGGAGGACAACACGAGACATTGGCGTCTGTGACGGAGGACAACACTGGACATTGATGTTTGTGACGGAGGACAACACTGGACATTGATGTTTGTGACGGAGGACAACACCGGACATTGGCGTCTGTGACGGAGGACAACACTGGACATTGGTGTTTGCGACGGAGGACAACACCGGACATTGGCGTCTGTGACGGAGGACAACACTGGACATTGATGTTTGTGATGGAGGACAACACTGGACATTGGCGTCTGTGACGGAGGACAACACTGGACATTGATGTTTGTGACGGAGGACAACACCGGACATTGGCGTCTGTGACGGAGGACAACACTGGACATTGATGTTTGTGATGGAGGACAACACTGGACATTGGCGTCTGTGACAGAGGACAACACCGGACATTGATGTTTGTGATGGAGGACAACACTGGACATTGGCGTCTGTGACGGAGGACAACACTGGACATTGATGTTTGTGACGGAGGACAACACTGGACATTGGCGTCTGTGACGAAGGACAACAGTGGACATTGATGTTTGTGACGGAGGACAACACTGGACATTGGCGTCTGTGACGGAGGACAACACCGGACATTGATGTTTGTGATGGAGGACAACACTGGACATTGGCGTCTGTGACGGAGGACAACACCGGACATTGATGTTTGTGATGGAGGACAACACTGGACATTGGCGTCTGTGACGGAGGACAACACTGGACATTGGCGTCTGTTGATGGAGGACAACACTGGACATTGGTGTTTGTGATGGAGGACAACACTGGACATTGGCGTCTGTGACGGAGGACAACACTGGACATTGGCGTCTGTGACGGAGGACAACACTGGACATTGGCGTCTGGTGACGGAGGACAACACTGGACATTGGCGTCTGTGACGGAGGACAACACTGGACATTGGCGTCTGGTGACGGAGGACAACACTGGACATTGGCGTCTGTGACGGAGGACAACACTGGACATTGGCGTCTGTGACGGAGGACAACATTGGACATTGGCGTCTGTGACGGAGGACAACACCGGACATTGATGTTTGTGACGGAGGACAACACTGGACATTGGCGTCTGTGACGGAGGACAACTCTGGACATTGGTGTTTGTGATGGAGGACAACACTGGACATTGATGTTTGTGACGGAGGACAACACTGGACATTGGCGTCTGGTGACGGAGGACAACACTGGACATTGGCGTCTGTGACGGAGGACAACACTGGACATTGGCGTCTGTGACGGAGGACAACACTGGACATTGGCGTCTGTGACGGAGGACAACACTGGACATTGGCGTCTGTGACGGAGGACAACACTGGACATTGGCGTCTGTGACGGAGGACAACACTGGACATTGATGTTTGTGACGGAGGACAACACTGGACATTGGCGTTTGTGATGGAGGACAACACTGGACATTGGCGTCTGTGACGGAGGACAACACTGGACATTGGCGTCTGTGACGGAGGACAACACTGGACATTGGCGTCTGTGACGGAGGACAACACTGGACATTGGTGTTTGTGACGGAGGACAACACTGGACATTGGTGTTTGTGACGGAGGACGACACTGGACATTGGCGTCTGTGACGGAGGACAACACTGGACATTGGCGTCTGTGACGGAGGACAACACTGGACATTGGCGTCTGTGACGGAGGACAACACTGGACATTGGCGTCTGTGACGGAGGACAACACTGGACATTGATGTTTGTGATGGAGGACAACACTGGACATTGGCGTCTGTGACGGAGGACAACACTGGACATTGGTGTTTGTGACGGAGGACAACACTGGACATTGGCGTCTGTGACGGAGGACAACACTGGACATTGGCGTCTGTGACGGAGGACAACACTGGACATTGGCGTCTGTGACGGAGGACAACAGTGGACATTGATGTTTGTGACGGAGGACAACACTGGACATTGGTGTTTGTGATGGAGGACAACACCGGACATTGGCGTCTGTGATGGAGGACAACACTGGACATTGATGTTTGTGACGGAGGACAACACTGGACATTGGTGTTTGTGACGGAGGACAACACTGGACATTGGTGTTTGTGACGGAGGACAACACTGGACATTGGTGTTTGTGATGGAGGACAACACTGGACATTGGTGTTTGTGACGGAGGACAACACTGGACATTGATGTTTGTGACGGAGGACAACACTGGACATTGGCGTCTGTGACGGAGGACAACACTGGACATTGGTGTCTGTGACGGAGGACAACAGTGGACATTGGCGTCTGTGACGGAGAACAACACTGGACATTGGTGTTTGTGATGGAGGACAACACTGGACATTGGTGTCTGTGACGGAGGACAACAGTGGACATTGGCGTCTGTGACGGAGGACAACACTGGACATTGGTGTTTGTGACGGAGGACAACACTGGACATTGATGTTTGTGACGGAGGACAACACCGGATATTGGCGTCTGGTGATTGAGGACAACACTGGACATTGGCGTCTGTGACGGAGGACAACAGTGGACATTGGCGTCTGTGACGGAGGACAACACTGGACATTGGCGTCTGTGACGGAGGACAACAGTGGACATTGGTGTTTGTGACGGAGGACAACACTGGACATTGGTGTTTGTGACGGAGGACAACACTGGACATTGGTGTTTGTGACGGAGGACAACACTGGACATTGGTGTTTGTGACGGAGGACAACACCGGACATTGGCGTCTGTGACAGAGGACAACACTGGACATTGATGTTTGTGATGGAGGACAACACCGCACATTGGTGTTTGTGACGGAGGACAACACTGGACATTGGTGTTTGTGATGGAGGACAACACCGCACATTGGTGTTTGTGACGGAGGACAACACTGGACATTGGCGTCTGGTGATTGAGGACAACACTGGACATTGATGTTTGTGACAGAGGACAACACTGGACATTCGTGTTTGTGACGGAGGACAACACTGGACATTGGTGTTTGTGACGGAGGACAACACTGGACATTGGTGTTTGTGACGGAGGACAACACTGGACATTGGTGTTTGTGACGGAGGACAACACTGGACATTGGTGTTTGTGACGGAGGACAACACCGGACATTGGCGTCTGGTGACGGAGGACAACACTGGACATTGGCGTCTGGCCTCTACCATATTTGTATACACAGGTGCATACATGCCAACAGACATCACACACACACATGTGCGCGCACACACTAACGCGCTTCAATACCATCCTTAGTTATATAGTATAGCAAGCTCTAGGTGATCTCAGAACACATGAAACACTGCCTAAAAATAAGAATTTTAAGAAGGGCCTGGAGAGATAAATCAGCAGGGAAGAGCCTTGGCTCTTCTTCCAGAGGACCTAGGTGCTATTCACAGATATATAACACAGAAGCAAACACCTATACATCTAAAATAAAACCGCTTTTGTTTTTTTATTTAAAAAGAAAATCAGAACGATAGTGCCTTTCCCCCCATCTTTCTATGTCATTATCAACGTGCAGGAATTTAATGGCTATAAAGCATGCTGTGGCATGAAGGAAATCTTCTATTGATAGACATTTTCACTATTTAAAATTTTCTCTATCACGAAGAGCAATGCTGTAAAATCCCTGCATTTTCTTGCACGGGTAATTGTACCCTTACAGCCTTAGGACAAGTCTGTAGGGTTAGAAGGGCTCAGCCAGCGGTTTTCAACCTGGAGGTCCAGACAGTTTTGAGGTTGACCGACCCTTTCACAGGTGTTGCAGATCAGATATTTACATTATAATTCACAATGGTGGCAAAGTCGCAGTGATGAAGTGGCATTGAAAACCATTTGTTGTTGGGGGTCATGAGAATCTTGAAGAGTCTCAGTGTTAGCAAGGCTGAGAACCGCTGCCCTAGGCTGAAGCTATGGCTCCTGCATACAGTGTTGACACATGAGGGAAAGAGACCACAGAGGATTTACATAGAAAAATTTCTCTAATGGGATTAATCTTAATTGGATGGTATGATAGTTAATCTTCATTTCAACTCAACTGGGTAGAGAATTGCCTATGAGACACTTCCTGGGAGTGTCAGTGAGCACAGTTCCAAATAGGTACAGCTGGTGTGGGCGGCAACATCCCCTAGGCTGGGGCTCTGGACTGAATAAAAGGAGAAAGCGAGCTGAGCATGGTCTTCCATTACTCTCTCCTTCCTGACTGTGGTGCAATGTGACCAGCCACCTCAAACCCCTGCTGCCATGCCTTCCTGTTGATGATGGGCCATTCCTTCAAACTGTGAACAAAATAAACCCCTTTCTTCAAGCCCCCCCACTCCAGGCATTTTGTCATAGAAACAAGAAAAGTATCTAATACAGATTGCTATGTCATAATTGAAAACCATAAGGAGGCTGGAGGGTGTGGCCCAGTGTTAGAGCACCTGCCTAGAATCCCCCAGGGAGGGGCTGGGGTGTGGCTCAGTGATAAAGCCCCTGCCTAGAATCCCCCAGGGAGGGGCTGGGGTGTGGCTCAGTGATAAAGCCCCTGCCTAGAATCTCCCAGGGAGGGGCTGGGGTGTGGCTCAGTGATAAAGCCCCTGCCTAGAATCTCCCAGGGAGGGGCTGGGGTGTGGCTCAGTGATAAAGCCCCTGCCTAGAATCCCCCAGTGAGGGGCTGGGGTGTGGCTCAGTGGTAGAGCATCTGCCTAGAATCCCTCAGTGAGGAGCTGGGTGTGGTTCAGTGGTTAGAGAACCTGCCTAGAATCCCCCAGTGAGGGGCTGGGGTGTGGCTCAGTGGTTAGAGCACCTGCCTAGAATCCCCCAGTGAGGGGTTGGGGTGTGGCTCAGTGGTAGAGCACCTGCCTAGAATCCCCCAGTGAGGGGTTGGGGTGTGGCTCACGGTAAAGTGCTGAACTAGCATGTGCAGCAACATTCTGGACTCTGTCCTAAGAAAGATGGGTCAGAGGTTGTTTCTCCCCTTCCTGATGGTAGGAACTCTCAGTCTCTCAGGTTCTGCAGCACCTGCTCACTGTACCCACAAGACAGTTGCTGTCCGTGATTACACACCTTAACTTGCTGTAGAAATCCTCGGGATTGCAGCCTGGCTGCTGCTGCTGAGACCAGAGTTTCCTGGGCTCCAACTCCCCTGTGGCTTCTGTCTTTGTTTCCTTCCTTGGTGCTGTGATAAAATCCTCTGGCCAAAGCAACTCAAGGGAGAACGGGCTTATTTCAGCTCCCAGTTCAAGAGGACAACACGACGGGGAAGTCAAGGCGGCGGGAACTTGAAATGACTGGTCACATCTCATCTATACACAGGAAGCAGAGATAGATGGATGCAGGCTAGTGCCCAGCTCACCGTCTCCATGTACACAGCCCAGGAACCCCTGCCTAAGCCATGGTTCAAACTTTGGTTAAGAGGATCTCACATCAAGCAATGAAATCACGACAATCCCCACTGCCATGCCCAGAAGCTTGTCTCCCAGCCGATTGCAGATTCTGAGGAATTGACATGGGCAACCATCATAGTTCCCTGAGGAGTAAGACTGCATTACCCCTCCTCCCCATTCCAGATGTTAACCAGTTGTGGGTCTCTGTGTTAGTTCCAAGGTGCAGTTTCCTGAGAATTAAGACTGCCTACTCCCCCTCTGCCCCCCAATGTTAGCCAGTTGTGGGTCTCTGTTCATTCTGAGGTGTAGCTTTCCCCTGAGTCTCTTGGCTCTACTTTCTCCCTTAATTTCAATCCTAAGTCCGTACAGGAAGTGAAATAATAAAGAGGGACGGTGGCGGGAGGGAGAGTGGCGGCAGTTCCTACGTTTTATTTGACAACTGGATTCCTTAGGTTCTTCCAAACCAAACCTGCTTTTCTCCATCTAGTGTCCCTTGTCCTGGGGAAACTGAGGTTAGCAGGGACAGAAAGGACCCTTACATCCAAGCCTGGTCTACAGAACACAGAGACTTTCGTAGTTTGCTCCTGTGGTCAGGGGAGGTCATTTTTCTGTTTTCTGTTCTCATGCATTGTTTGCGAAGCAGAACACACATAGGTTTTGAAAGTGAAAACACAGAGAAGTTTTGTAGGATGGGATGGGTGGAATAGACTATGAGGAAAGGCACTGTGGGGGAGGGGGAGACAGGTGGATCCTTGGGACTCGATGGCCAGCCAGCTTGGCTGACTGGGAGAGAGCCAGGCCAGTGAGAGACCCTGTCCTGCAGGGCTCAGGGGCCATTGCAGAAGCGGGGGCGTAGAGAATGCAAGGGCCAGTGTTCAGGAAGAAGCAGAGTGACACGGGTGTGATAGGCTGCATGCATGATGTCGCAGCAGCCGTGGTCCAGTGGCTGAGACCTACACAAGACCAGGCCAGTCAAAGTTCCAGCATGGAGTGAGGAAGACATGATGAGTCCTATACCTAGCTGAGGAGCTATTGACAACTGAGGGCATCTGGGGGAGGAAGAGTCAGTTTTTCTTAGGACAGACCCCCCCCCCCGTTCAGTACACAACAGTGAATATCCCACATTGGGACCTATACAGGCAACACTGGACTTGGTGGGTTATGAAACACAAAACCAAACCAAGGTAGACAGCGCCTGGAGAACCTCAGAGGATGTGGTTCTGTGGCTTCCACATGCACGTACCTGTGCATCTGCACACACACAAACACACTAAGAAAGACAAGGGGAAGGGGCAGGAGGAGAAAGGGAGGGAGAGAAAAGGGGAGAAAGAGAGATGGGGAGAGAGGGAGAAAGAGGGGAGAGAGAGAAAGAGAGGGAGAGAGAGAGACAGAGAGGGAGAGAGGGAGAGAGAGGAAGGGGAAGGAGAGAGGGAGAGAGAGGAAGGAGAAGGAGAGAGAGAGGGAGAGAGAGGGGGAGAGAGAGGGAGCGAGAGAGAGGGAGTGAGAGAAAAAGGGAGAGAGACAGAGGGAGAGAGGGGGGAGAGAGGGAATGAGAGAGAAAGAGAGAGGGAGAGAGAGTGTGTATGGTGTGGATCTGGTTCCTACACAACAATAACAGGTTCCATTCACTAAGAAGGTGCAATGTTGCAAACACAGATACCTTGGGAAAATGGCCCTAAATCGATGAAGTGCAAACCATCAAGAACTGCCGGGGAAATCGAGAAACACACCCTTACAATTCCTTCGATTATTGATAAGCCCCTCCGACACTGAGTGGGGAGGAATACGGGAGGCTGGCAAGCATTGCGCTGTGACCCCCAGGACCACACAGAACGTGGCATTTGGTGCTGGAGACATGGAAAATACACGGGGACCCACAGACATTAATCATATAGCCGCTGGGCCACACGGTGGCCTCGATAAATCTCACAGAATAGGTTTCCCACGGCCCTTGAGCTCTGATCACATTGCTATTAAGTTAGAAGTTAATACGAAAGGACAAGTTGAAAAATGCTTTCTGGACGGGCGTTTGAGCCGCGCGGTGCTGCTCGATAACTTAGGGGCTAGATGAGGGCTTTGGAAGAAGGAGGGGGTTCTTCGAGACAGGGCCTTGCTCTGTAGCTCAGATCTGACCTGGAAATTCTCGTTGGCCTAGGCCAGCCTTAAACTCATGGCAATCCTCCTGCACCAGTTTCCTGAGTAGTTTTTTAAATACAAATGATTTAGTCATAAACCATTCCAATTAAGTTTAAATATTTAGAGTAAAATCCTGACAGTTTGCACACTGTTCAAAAATTTTTTTTAAAGATTTATTTATTTATTATATATACAACATTCTGCCTCCATGTATGTCCGCACACCAGAGGAGGGCGCCAGATCTCATTACAGATGGTTGTGAGCCACCATGTGGTTGCTGGGAATTGAACTCAGGACCTCTGGAAGAGCAGCCAGTGCTCTAAATCACTGAGCCATCTCTCCAGTCCACCACACGCTGTTCAAATTTTAAGCTTTTATTTTTTTTCAAAAAGATTGATTTTAATTTTAAAATTACGTGTAAAAATTTTTGTGAGTCTGTAGATGTGTGCCTGTGGGTACAGGTGCCCACTGGGGACAAAAGAGGATGTCGGATCCTTTGGAAATGGAGTGATAGGCAGTTGTGAGCTGCCTGATGGGTGTGGGTACTGGGAACTGAAGTCAGGTTCCCTGCAGAAGCAACAAGTGCATTTAGATGCTGAACCATCTCTCCAACCCTATTGTATGTATATTTCCTTTATGGTGAAAATCTTAGAATAGTCATGGGCTTGTTTTATGATAATAATATCAATGTCATTTGTTTAATAGGAAAACTAAGTATGGTTGGAGATTTAGTTGCTATTTTATATTACTTTGGTTTTGAGGCCAGAATGCTCAGAGAGCAGGGCAGAAGCACCAAATTCCAAAATGTGTGCCGTCATTCTTTTCATTATACGTGAATTTTACCAATCTCATGTGTAGTTCTATCTGCTGATTTCAGTTTGTTGAACGCTTTTAAGGAGGGATGGAGAGGAGGCTGGGCAGTGCTTGTTTTACAGTTCGGAGAAGCAGGGTCGGGATCCCAGTGCCCAGGGGAGAAGCTGGTTTCCAACTTACTAGAGAAAAAAAACCTGAGTCTCATGTTCTGGGAGAGATCTCGCCTCAAACAAAGAGAGCCATGGCTTACTCCGGCCTCCACATGCTCAGGCAGGGGTGCCCAGGCCTTTCCTTTGTAAAGCCTGAGTAGTACCCTCCATAGCCAAAGGACACACAGTATGACAGAGGGATCTGTCTTTCCACACACACCAGGAGGCCACTCGTCACAGCACGAATATCTCCTGGCGGATGAGTGGACTCGGAAGATGCGACAGATGAGGGTAGAGACACCGTGGGATTTATTTTAAAAAGAGAGGTGTGGTTAAGTCCAGTTGAATCCCACCATTTTAAATAAGAGCTTATCAGTTTGCCTGATGTGATATGTGCCAATCCATCCCCTTGCTCGCCCCTGAGTGGAAAGCTAGTGTTACACGACCCTGTGCTGAGTTCTTGTGGTTTCTGGACACCCACGCGTACCCATCCAAGAGGGAGAATCTGAGCTCTCCAACTGGCTATGCTTCAGGGCTCTGCAGAGTCTCTTCACTGGCACAAAGTCCTCACTGGATGCCCAACGAGGGCCAGAACTATAAGATTTTTTATTTAAAAATTGTTCAGTCTGGGGTGTTCCATTATAGCAACAAACCAACCTCAACAGTAACCTGTCCTGACTAACACAGGGTAATGATATCACAGGCCCTCTCTCTCCTCTCTTCTCCCTCACTTTCTCTCTTTTCCTCCTAACACACCCACCCACCCACACATAACACACACACATAGACACACACACACACACATAGACACACACACACATAGACACACACACACACATAGACACACACACACAGACACACACGGAGACACACATCCTTCAGTATTATAAACCAGAAATTGCTTACAGATGGTCACTAAGGGAGTCAGGAAGAAGCATGCGAAGGGAATAGCAATGGAATTCCAGTGTCTATTTTGTTATGGCTTTGTTATTAGAATCTCGCGATTCATTGAAGTGATTTTTTTTTTTTTTGGTTTTTCGAGATAGGGTTTCTTTGTGGTTTTGGAGCCTGTCCTGGAACTAGCTCTTGTAGACCAGGCTGGTCTCGAACTCACTGAGATCCGCCTGCCTCTGCCTCCCGAGTGCTGGGATTAAAGGCGTGCGCTGAAGTGAATTTTAAGGTAATATTAAATCCAAAAAAACCCAACAAGTCCTTTGTATGGCTCCGTGGGCAAGAACATTTGTTGTGCAAGCGTGAGGACCAGAGTTCAAATCCCTAGAACCCAGGTGAAAATCAGGCACGTTTGCACCTGCTTGTTAGGGGATGCAGAAACAGGAGGATGGCCGTGGCTTGTTGGCCGCCAGCCTAGTTCCAGGTTCAGCGAGAGACCCAGTCTCAAGGGATAAGGTGGAGAGTGACAGCGCAGGACACCTGATGCCGTCCTCCTCTGACCACCGTGGGTGCACACACCCGCACTCACACGTGCACATTCACACAACCGTCCCCAAGCCCGAGCACACCAAAAGAAAGCTAAGAAAGAAATGCTGTCATCTGCGAGACCCTGATGGCTAATCTCGGTTGTTGACTTGATGAGATGTAGAATCAGTCACCCGGGAGAAGGGCCTCTAGGCGTGTCCACGGGAGAGCATCGTGATTGGGTTAGCGGAAAAGGCCACACCCACTGTGGGCGGCATCATCTCCTAGGCTGTAATTCTCGACTAGGGAGAAATCACTCTGAGCACCAGCCTCCACCTCTCTCTGCGACTTGACTGTGAATGCCATGTGGGCATCCACTTCAAGATCCTGCCAGCGTGCCCGCTCCACACGACCGACTGCACCCTCAAACCATGCCCTCGAGCATGCCCTCTCTCCCGTAAGTTGCTTTGTCACAGAAGACTCTAAACGGAGAACCCAGATGAACCAAGACCCAACCTGTTCGGGAAATCTCAAAACACTGTACTCACAGAAGTGGAACTGTGGCTAAGGTGGAGTGGCATGGGCTGAAGTAGACGAGGTTAGAGCCACGAAGGGTTAATACATTCTGGAGTTCTAACATGCAGCCTGGAGCTCACCAGGTAGGCTGGCTGGCCATTGAGCCTCAAGATACCCTCCTGCTTTCACCTCTTCAGAGCCTGGGTTGCAAGCTCATGCCGCCATGTGCAACTTTCCACATGGATTCTGGGGACTGCGCGTGGGTCCTCATTCTTGCTCAGTGGACATGAGCATTGTTACTTTGAATGGAGCACACCAACCTTTTCCCCAAATCCCTGGTCCTAAGCGCTCTTCACCTGCAGGAACAAGCTGTCGTCCTCCCACAGGGCTGCCAGGATTCAGCGTGATCTTGCTTTATGTTTCTGCAAACCCAATGGGAAAACAGTACTTAATTCTATTCTAATTTGCAGCTCCCTGATTACCGACCATGCAATCGTTTTCAGATTGAACTAAAGCAGCGAGTGGTCCTCAATGAGGGGCAATTTTTTCCCACTTGAGGGACTATTTGGCACCGTCTCCAGACACTTGGGTTGTCACATGGTCTTGGTTGGTCAGAGACCACAGACGCTGCCCAGCATCCTATAGTGCACCTGGCTGAGAAAGTCCACAGCGCTTATGAGGAGAAACCCAGGACCCTCAAACTGTGTTTGATAAATGCTGTCATGGCATCTCAACCAATCTCTGGGGTTATTATAAAAATGATGAGCCATTTCCCAGCCAAACCTCCTCTTTTGTTCACCTGCTTCGGCCACACTGGCCAAGAAGACATCCCATCATGCAATTAGCAATATGGCTGTCTCCAGTGTGGTCATATGGCACGATATAACTAACCATTGACATCTTGAGACAGAGATTACCTTGGCCCAGTAGCCATAGCAACAAACAGAAAGATACAGAGGTAGCCAGGTCTATGGTAATGGTAGCAAAGCTATTGATGCTCCCTGGTTGATAAAGGAAGGGGAGGGTCAGAGGCACTCAGCTGGAAGTTCAGCCATTACTTCCTTCTTCCTTCTCCTAGCTGCAAGTGGTCTTGGGAGATGCCAGGGTCTGCAGGGTATGGGATACTGATTGAAAGCGAGACTCCATGCTTCTGCTTGTCAGTCACTCTAGGGTGAGACTTTGCCTTGAAGCAGCAGGCTTTAGGCTCACCTATATTGTTTTCAGTCACCCCTCACCCATACCTTGTGGGGAAGCCCAAGAAACATATTGATTCCCCAAGATGGATATCATTGATTGCTCTGCTGGTGTCCTATATGCGGAGGGTGAATATTTGTTTATGTCTTTCCAGGAACAAGTTCATGGAGCAGCAGGCACATGTGAGAGGGTTAGGTACTTGTGTGAACTCTAGCTGCAAGGGAGGCTAGACAAGCGAGACCCAGCATCTCTGCTCCAGTCATAGGAGCAATCTTATTTCTCTGTCTCTCCTCTTTGCACATAGACGAGGAGTAGTCCAAAATGGTTAAAATTCTGCCTTTGCAAGATGAATAACAAATGTACCAATGTGCCAAAAAGTAGATTAGAAGACAAAATGAAACGAGAAAGTCAATGGGGTCATGGAGATTTCCCAGTAGTTCTGATTACTTTGTTTTGTTTTTTTCCCCCCATGGATGCCAATCTCTGATCCCCCCTTCTTACTTAGGAACTAAATTATGCTTTCAAAAGCAAGTCATTTTTATGGACTGACTGAATGACTTCATTGACTTGAAAGAACATTCCAGCAACTGCTTTTAATTGCCTTTCTCCTTTAAATCAGAGGTGCTTATATTCAGGCCTGGCTCTGCATCAAATTAAGTGATTATATGTTGTTGTCGTGACAGTTTCTGCTCTCATTCCTTCAAAGTGAATGGACTGTTCACTTCTTCCCTGGATGTAATAACCTGTGCACGGAGCAACACCTGGCATGCTGGGTGACTGGCTTCCCGGGAGAGGTGGATTTGCATAGCATGGGCGATTCTTAGAATTCTAATCAAAAGGACTCAGCCAGGGGCTGAAGAGTTGGCACAGTAGTTAGGAGCGCTTACTCCCCTGCCAGAGGGCTAGAGTTCGGATCCCAGCACCCACACTGGGCAGCTCACAAATGGGTGTAATTCCAACTCAAGGGAACTTAATGTCTCCTTCCGATTGCCATGGGCACTTGCGTGTGCACACACATACCATAAAATAAGCAAATCTTTAATTTTTGAAAAACAGGGTAAAACAAAAAGAGGTAAAAAGAGGGTAAGAGAAGATTTTAAAAAATTGGGCTGGGAAGGAACTACAGTGAGCGACGTGCTGGCTGTGCAAGCATGAGGACCTGCGTTTGATCCCCAGCCGCTGTGTAGAAGTGAGCATGGCAGCCCACTCCTATAACCCCAGCCCTGGGTGGGAGCAGAGAAGGAGGGTGTATACAGTTGGATCGCCAGAGCTTAGCTAGCCAGCCTCGCTGAAACAGTTGAGTGAGATCCCTTTTCCCCAGAGGAATAAGGAGGATTCAGATAGAGGGAGATATTCAGCATCTCCCTCTGGCCTCCACACGTGCATGTGTGTGAGTGCACACATGTATGCCCACATGCATACAGGTCTCTGGGTGTGCATGGCATGTGTATGTGTGTATGTGCGCATGCACATGAGCATACAGGTGTGCACACATACCCCATGCACACCCAGAGACACAAAAGATAAGGAAAATGGCTGTCAGGATGAAAAATTAAGAATGGCCACTTCTACCGAGTTTGGTCTTTATTTGAGTTAGTTCATCAGAGGACGGAGGGAGATAGATTGAAGAACCATCTTGTATTTACCGCTACGGCTATAGTCATAGCTATGTGTATGTTACTGCCAGGGAAAAGACCGATGTGGCGCAGCGAGAGAAGCAGCTGCAGGTGAGGGTCAGAAATGAAAACGATGTAATTGAGTCTGAGGAGACAGCTTAATGAAAATGATGTGATTGTGTTTGAGGAGATAGCTCCATTGGTAAAACGCTTGCTGTGTGTCCTAGTCAGTGTTAACTGTAACCTTGACACAGCCCAGAGCTGTTGGAACGGAAAGCCTGGAATGAGGAATTGGATAGGTAGCATTGGTCCTTGATAAAGGAGGGCCAAGCCCTCTGTGACAATACCATCCCTTAGGGCAGAGGTGGTCCCGCCTAGAAAGCTAGCTGAGAATGAGCCAGCCACTAAGCAGCATTGCTCCCTGGTTTCCATTTTAAGTTCCTGCTGGAGTTCTGCCCTGCCTTCCCTTGGTGATAGACAGTGACCGACCGGGAAGTGTAAGGTGGAATAAACCCTTTCACCACCTAAATTACTTTTGGTCAGTGTTTTGTCACAGCAACAAAACAGAATCTAGAACACTGTACAAGCAGGAGGAGCTGAGTTCGATCCCCATACATACAGAGAAGGGCTATATCATCCTGACGCAGGTTTGTAATCCCAGTACGGAGTGATGGAGATAGGAGGATCCCGGCGGCATGCTAGCCAGCTAGCCGAGCCTGACTGGGGGTCTCTAGGCCAGAAAAGGACTCTGCTTCATGATACAAGGTGGGCAACTCCTGAGGAGCAACGCTGCCAGCCCACGCCAGCCGCGCCCAGTGATGACGTCACGGGAGGTCTGTGGAAGGTTGGCAGCTATGTCCGTTTCCCCAGCTCCTGCAGGAAGAAGAGTGTGGGCTAAAGAGGGCTCAGAATTCAGTTCCTTGAGCACCTGGAAAAGCGGAGAGAATAAGTGGCTATCATGAAATAAAATCTAGTCAGAATAAATTGCCCGTGCTTGAAAGTGAATTAGCCACAGAGAGGCTGACAGGTGGGGATGAGGGATTCGGTGTTTGCCATCTGCTCAATTATCAGGGCGATAATTACTTGAAACGACCTTTCAGCTCATCTCTAGAAAAGAACAGATAAAATATTCCCCAGCCCATTTTTTTCTCTCTCTGTGTGTGTGTGCGTGCGTGTGTGTGAACTTTGGTGTCTTAATTCATTTTGAACCAAGTGAGCGCAGAACAAATCAACAGGGAAGCGGAGGGGACAACCGGGCAATTAACTGTGTGACTCTTGTTTTTGACTTGAGGATAACAGGCTAACATGGGAAAAGTCTGCTCATGGTGCCAGAGGTTTTCATCTCAGGGTGGTGGGATCCAATCTCCGGATGAGGCAGAGCATCATGGGAAGGGTGTGATGGAGGAGGCAAGCTGCTTGAGACCTGCAACTAGATGGGGGAGGGTAGTCCTTCAGGGACCCAGCTAGTTCCTGCTTCCCACAGGTCTAGAACCTTGCAGCAGTTCATCAGTTAATTAGTGAGTGTGTATGTGTGTGCACATGTATGTGCATGTATGTGTACATACTGAGGTTAGAGGGCAACCTTGGGTGTCATTCCTCAGGTACTGCAGATCGTTTTCGTGTGTGTGTGTGTGTGTGTGTGTGTGTGTGTGTGTGTGTGTGAGGTCAAGAGATTAACTTGGATGCCATTCTTCACGGGCCATCGTGTTTCTTGTGGCACGGTCTTCCACTGGTCTCAATTTGTTGATTAGGCTAGACTGGCTGGCGGCACCAGGGATGTACCTGTCTCTACCTCCCCGTGCAGGGATTCTAGGCATGTGCCACCATACCTCACTTTTAAAACAATATTTGTTTTATTTAATCACGCCCCGTGTGTGTGTGTGTGTGTGTGTGTGTGGTGGGGGTGGGTATGTGTGCATACCTTTTGAGACAGGATCTTCTGTGTATCCCTGGTTTGGCCCAGAACTCATAGTGTGGTTGAGGCTGGCCTCGAACTCACAGAGCTCTGCCTGCCTCTGCCTCCCGAGTGCTGGGATTCAAGGTGTGTGCCACCACCGCTCAGCTCCCTTTTTCTTCTTCATCAGAGCTGTGCTGCAAATACCTCACCCACATCTGCAGCTGCCTTCACTCACGAACCTTCCATGACATCATGTGACAAACAGAGCTTCTGTACTTTTAAGGATTTTTGAGACGGGGTCTCATTGTGAGCTCAAATAGGCCCCAAGGTCATGCTAGCGCTTTTCTTTAAATCAAGTGTTCTCTGTCTTGTTACACACTTTCCCGTGCACCCCAGGGTCCAGAAAGCAGCTTGCCCTTTTTTCTTCTGGAAACTGGCCTCAGTTTGACCTCTTAACCTTCAGATCCATAGCCTGCCTCATATAAAATATGTTTGGTATTCGTGAGTACATTGTATGTGTGTTGTGTGTTGTGTGTTATGCATGCACATTTGTGTGTGCATGCACACAGGTGGGCACAAGTGTCATGTGTTGCATGCATGTTGTGTGTTTTATATGTTGTGTGTCCGCATACATATGTGTTGTCTGCAAGGTGGCACGTGTGTATGTTGCATGTGTGTTGTGTGTGTGCGCACATGTATGTGTGTAGTGTGCATGTTGTGTATGTAGGGGGATGCATGTGGGGCTAGTGTCTGATGTTGGCTATTGTCCTATATTGCTTTCCACTTTATTTTTTGAGATGATGTCTCTCACTGACCCTGGAGCCACCAGTTGGGCCATGCTGGGATAAGAAGCGGCTACTACAACACCCCACACTTTGCATGGGTTCTGGGAGATCAAACTCCGGTCCTCCTGTTGGTGTGGCAAGCACTTTATCAACCAAGCCATCTCCCCAGCTCCTCCAGATAAAATTTTTATATGTGAGACAGGTGTCAGGATGAATATGCCCCTGTGGATATCCAGTGGCTGCTGGGGCGTTTATTGAAGAGTAATGTTGTCAATCAAATGGCCATCCGTGTACAGATGTGGCCTCCATTCTGCCCTGAATGGCCCCCAGTCCCTCTGGGTGCCTATAGCACAGATTTCACGACTACGGCTTTTATGTGAGCCCATATCTAGACTTTATTTCATCCTTTCAACCTTGTCCTTCACCGTCGCAGCTAAGTCCCCTCTCTAAGCAAGGCCGGCTTGTCTTTCTATTTATTTATTTGCCACTTTGTTTGCGCTTTCAGAATTCAAAATGAAAGATTGTACCAACACCTCCATATAGAACTAAAAGCAATGCTGATATTCTTTCTGTGCTTGAGACGGGGAGGAAGGGAGGCTGCTGCACGCCCACGACTTGCCCCTCCTGGCTCCTCTCCATCCAGTTACTCAGTCGTCTGTTCGTTCCATATGTATTTATTGAGTTCCCGCTGTGTGTTAGACCCTGTGTAAAGTGTAAGGGAAAGAAAACAGTTCTGAGCCGAGAACAGACATGGGCGTTGGGGAGATGGCTCTGCCAAAGTGCTGAGTTGATTATCAGAACATCTGGAATAAAAAAGCTGCCAGAGTAACATGTACCTGTAAAATTCCAGTGCTGGGGAGGTTTACAGAGGTTCATCCCGGGGCTTGCTGGCTGATTAGCCTGGCAAAATTAATGAGCTCAGGGTTAGAGAGACACCTCCCCCCCCTCTCTCTCTCACACACACACACGGGGGGGAGGTTGGGGGATCCTTGAATGCTCCCAGTTTTGAGATTTCACTAACTACAAACAAATCATTGCACCCCAGGTTCTGAAGAGGTTTATGACAGAGTGAGCAGGCCATGAAAGAGACTAGCAAGAGGGTCCAGGCATGTGGCTGGGGAAGGCTGAATACGGGAGGGGAGGGCTGCGCTGAGCGGGAGGTAAAATAGTGCAGGGGTCCTGAGGTAGGCCAGTGCCAGTCAACCTTGAAAACAGCAGGAGACACGTGCCCTGGACACTCACGGCCTACATTTTACCTCCCCCTTTGCTGCCCAGCCCCTGATTTCCTCTTTCTTCCCTTTTCTTTCTAGGGGTGACCTGGAACCACCAATTCTCCTGCCTCCACTCCAGCCCTCACTGTGCCCATGCTGTGCCACAGATGCCCACCGCCCTCCCTCACTCGGGTGACATTTCTTACGTGACGGCTTCATTTAGAGTTGACTCCCTCAGAGGTTGGCAGCTCCCGAAAGATGGGGATCGAGCCCTATCCTTCCTTCCTTCCTTTTGGATTTCTCAAATAATGTATTGTGCAGAGTGGGTGGTTGGGCATTGTTTGTGGAATGGCCCCTCCACATTTGGTTAGGATTTAGAGGTCCTTGTTCACACAGCCCACAAGTTCACCTCTGGCTTTTTGAAGAGATGAGTTATTTGCCTTGTTTAAGTGCGGGCAAGAGAAGGAAATCAAATTAATAACCCACGCAAGCATGCCCCCAGACCTCCTGGTTTATGTTTAAAGACTTAACATCAGCCATTTATTAACTTCTCCACTAATTTATAAGGGTCTCTAGCTCTTAGTTACCTAAAAATCCTTCTAGGGACATTGTAGGATGTAGGGAAACAAGGAAATAATTAGAATGATAATGTCTGCTGACCCTGGGGTCAGTGAAAGCAAAGAACTGGCTGTTCCTGGCTGTGTGCTCAACTGCCTGCCTGCAGCCTTGTCATTAGCAAGGTCAATAATGAAAGAGTCAGAAACTCTGGACACAAAGACAACATTGTGTGACAAATGTCATCCCTCATATACTGTGTCACTTTAACCCCATGTACAGTGGCAGGTCACAGATTTGCTGTGGTGCTGGGAACGTAGGATGGAGACACGCCCGTGTCCTCACTGTTCTGCCATTGGTGGTGTGGTCTCAGGAAAGCACATGACATAATGGCTCTTCAGCTTCTAAGGACACTGTGGCTACCACCCCTCACAGGACTGCCCTGGCCTCCCTCCCTCCTTCGTTTCAGACAGGGTCTCATTATATACCCAAGGGTGACCCAGAACCAACAATCCTCCTGCCTCCACTGCTCCTCCCTGGGCCCAGTGCTGTGCTACAAATTATGCCCCAACTTGGGGTCTGTGAGCCAATCTGAACTCCTACTTGTTTATGAAAGTCTGTAGGCCGAGTGGTATTTTACGTGTGCGTGTGCATGTGTGCACATGTTCATGTAGCTTGTGTGCGCAAGTCTGCACGCAGGTGGCGGCCAGAGGCTGAGCCTGAGTGTTGTCTTTAACTGCTCTCCACCTTGCGTTTTGAGGCAGGGTCTCTCCCTGAACCCAGAGCGCACTGATTCAGTTAGGCTGGCCAGCCAGCAAGCCTCAGGGATTCTCCTGTATCTGTCTTCAGTGCCGGGATTACAGGCACGTGTAGCTGTACCCAGCTTCTTACAGCAGTGCTGGGGATCTGAACCCGGGTCCTCACACGTCACTTAACTGACCCATCCAGGCTACTTTTGACTCATTTTGGCCACAGCTTCCTATTGTGGAGTTTTCATTTCCTAACAGAAACACTCTGTGGTCACATGGCAACTTCAAAGGGAAGTGCCCCTCGGTGCATTCTGGGGTGTTCTTTGAACTGTTTTGGCTTATCAAAAAGTTTGGGCTTAGAAGCCTCCACTCCTTTAACATGTCTTAGATAACCCAGGTTTCCTTTGGAAGTCAGAAGTCCATGACTGAGGTTTTCCTTTTTTTTAATGAGGCATTCGCTGCCCGTGTGTGGGTATCTGAAGCTGCCTTCAGGAGTGAGGGCTTACTTCAAAGAGCCAGTACTCACGCTGCACGGAGCTCCTCTCCTGCTTTGGATGGCAATTCTCTTTAAGTATATTTCTGTCTAGAAGCTTGGCACAGGTGGGAACATTCATTTAGCATCAGCTGAAATATCTCTGCAGTGGTGAAAACAGTTGTCAGACACCAATGTTCGCCCTGGACTAGGTGTCAGCATGAAATGCTCCACAGAGGCTTTGCTGCCCTGATTCCCGCAAGGCATGCAGCTCAGAGGAAGGTGCGAGACCACGCCCACAGCCTCCTCTGCAGGGCTGCTACGAGGCCGGCCAACAGAGATTCATAGGCTTCGTTCTTCAAAGGACTAAAATTAGAAGGACCACATGTGACCCAGCTGTCGTCCTGGGTAGACAGCTGAGGGACTCTCAGCCAGGGTGCGGCAGGGATAACTGCAAGCCCATCTATCGCTGCACTGTCTGCAACGGACGAGCGGTGGAAGCAGCCTCAACGTCTGTCAACAGAGTGGTAGAGAAAGCGTAGTATACACACACAATGGGGCTTTAGTCAGCAGCCAAGGAGAAGGAAATCATGTGGCTTGCAGGGCAATCACAGATCATTGTGTTAAATGAATAAGTCAGGCTCAGAGGAGAATGGCATTCTTCCATGTATGGAATCTATCTATCTATCTATCTATCTATCTATCTATCTATCTATCTATCTACCTATCTATCTACCTACCTACCTACCTACCTATCATCATCTATCTGTCTATCTGTATATATACATATATATTTGTATATAAAATGATAAGTGTATGTGTGCTTGATTTGATTTGAAAACAGAGGGATAACTGCATTGGGAGACAAAGGGACTGAGAGGAAGGAGGAGAAAGAAAGGGTAAGTTGGAGAGATACAAATTATGTTTCCTCTCATGCATAATCTAGACATATTTCTGTATGTTATATGGATGTATATTACTTGGATATGCATATTACATGGTGTTCTACTTAGGGTCTTTGGTTGCTGTGATGGAACCCATGGCCAAAAGGACCTTCCGGGTACCAGTCCGTCCCTGAAAGAAATCAAGCAGGCACCAAGAGGCAGGGACTGAAGCAGAAGCCACCAAGGAATGCTGCTTATTGACTTCGTCCCCAGGGCTCGCTCAGCTTGCTTTTGAACTTGCTTTCTGATCTCCTGCTAGGCATGGAACTACCCAGAGGGAGACGGGCCCTCTCAAGCCCCTCGTTAATCAAGACAAAGTCCCACCGACTTGCCGACTGGCTGATTTGAAGGAGATATTTCTTCAGTTGAGGGTCCCTCTTCACAGGTGACTCTGTGTCAAGTTAGCAAACCCCAGCAAGGATGATGTTGTATGGACATATTTTGCACGGATGTTTCTATTCTATTGTATCTCTGTATGAATATGTTGTATGGATGTACATAGTCTAGGGGTATATAGATAGATATGTGGCATGAAAGAAGAGGGATGGACTGTAGACCCTGAAACTTCGCATCAAAAGAGAACGTTCAACTCTTAACTCGCTGTGGTCAAGCATTTTGTCATAGCAATGGGGGGGGGGATAATTAGCACAGCTCCCTAAGCCCGATCTATATAAAGTGTGATTCAACTCTAATTAAGCGTGATATCAAACTTGATCACAGCAGATGCCAAGACTTAAAAGAAACCAAATTGGCCATTTAATTTAGCATCTTCCTTATGAGTTACACACAATGTTCTAGAATTTTCCTACACATTCTCTGAAAAGCAGGTAAAACAAACAAACAAAAAAATAAGTGTTGAGGAGAGGGCTCAGTCAGTAGAACGCTCCTCAACCAAGCGCGAGGACCTGAATTTGATTCCCAGAACCAACGTAAAAATCAGACATGGTGGCTTGGGACTGTAACCCTAGTACCAGGGACAAGGCAACAGAGGGATCCCTAGGTCTTGCTGCTCAGTTAGCTTAGCCTAGTTAGTGAGCTCAATACCAATGAGAAACCTGTCTTCAAAACCAAGGTGGAGATTGAAGAGATGGCCCACTGTTTAAGTGCAGATACTGCTCTTCCCGAGGACCAAAGTTCTGTTTATCGCCCACATTGGGTGATGCAGAAGTGCCTGTAACTCCAACTCCAGGGAATGAGATGCTCTCTGGTGTCTGAGGGTACGGTACTCATAACACACACATATGCACACATGCATGCACACTCACATACACACATACACGCATGCGCACACACACATATGCATGAGCGCGCGCGCACACACACACACACGCACACACACACACACACACACACACACACAACATCCAAAACAAAGTGAATGGCATCTGAGCGTGGCCTTTGGCCATCACGCAGACACAGAGACACATATGTGGTGCGCACACACCGACACATGCACATAAACAGACAAAACATAAAACCCCGTCATGCTCTGTAACACGCCGCAGTGCAGAGCTTCTAGGACCTCGAGCTTTATCCCACCCTGCTGTCCCAGCTGCCTTGGCCATTTCTCCCCAGTTGAAAGCGTTACCCCCTCCTTGGGTGTTAGTCCTCCCTCACGCACAGGCTACCCAGAAATGGGCTCCCGTGCTGCCTTCTCAGACTCCCCGCCTTTCACCCCAGTCTAATTCCTCAAAAACATCAGGTACGGAGAAGGGAAAACTCCAAGCTTAGCAGGCAGGGCGGCTTGGTGCTGGTGGCCTCAGACACTCACAGCTGTCTCCCCAGTTAGGATGTTTTCCACACCGTTTGTAGGTTGTAACCTGCAGTGTTCCCTATTTTGGAGAAAGCCCATTGATTCTCTCGACCTCTCCATGTAAGTATTTAAAAAATATTCCATTATAGACACTCAACTTCTGAGGCAATTCTGGAGACATCGAGCTTGGCTCAGCACACGTGACAGATGGCCAACAGGTAGCATTATGCTTTGGATGTGCTGTGTCCCCCATGGACGCCTGTGTTGAAACACTTGGTTCCAAGCTGGTGGTGCTGTTCTGAGAGGTTGTGGAGCCTTCTAGAAGTGGGACATAGCTGGAGAAGTTAGGACAATAGGAATGTATCTTTGAAAGTTATACCCATCTCTAGTTCTTCGCTTCCAGGTCAGGGGTTACAATGTGAACCAGCTTCCTGTCCCCACTGCCAAGGGGCTGCTCCATTATGCCTTCCCTACCATGAAGGACTAAACCCTCCGAGACTGTGAGCCAAAGCCAGCCCTTCCTCCTGAGAGTTACTTGGTCAGATATTTGTATATGATGACCAGCAAAGTAACTAATATAGACAAGAGAAGACAGTGTAAAAAGTGTAAATCTGGGATCTGGGGAAAAGGTTTCTCAGTGGTTCTCAATCTGTGGGTGACAATCCCCAGAGGGGCTGCATATCAGATATCCTGCATATTAGATATTTGCATTATGATTCATAACAGCAGCAAAATTACAGATATGGAGTACCAATGAAATAATTTAATGGTTGGGGTCACCAAAGCATGAGGAACTTATTAAAAGGTCGCAGCAATCGGAAGGCTGAGAACCACTGGCTTAGTTGATTAAGTGCGTTCGTGCTCAGACATGAAGACCTCCATGGTGACATGTGTTTACAATCCCAGCACTGGGGGGTGGAGACAGAGGCTCCCTGGGGTTCACTGGCCGGCCAGCCTAGCCTACCTGGTGAGTTTCAGGCTAGTGAGAGACCCCACTCTAAAACACAAGGAGGACAGCACTCGAGAAACAGCATTGGAAGCTGCCTTTTGGCTTCTGTGCACACGTGCACCGGTACCACCTCCAACACACAAACAGAAATCCATTTGACAAGAGAAAACCCTCGAAAACAAAGGCTAGAGTCTTCATTTCTCCATGCTGGGGGTGATCTGAGGAACCAGAAGCTCGTTCATGCGGCTCATCTCTTTATGGCTTTGGGATAAACTGAATTCTGCTCAATTACTGCTCCTGGCCATTCTGTGGTTTCTCCAAGAAGGAATGTCGTTGTGCGCGATGACATAGGACCACAGGGAACAATTTGGAGAAAGGGCCTGTGTACTCTGCAGCCTCCTCCGGGTCAAATGGAATCCTTGGGACATCTGTCTTCTTTTCTATTCTTCACCTTTTGTGGTGGTCTTCCATCCTGTATAACAGATCACGGACAAGGAGGACAACCCCTCTACAGGGCTCATGGCATGGAGTTCTTCTTTCTTTTGTTTACACTTTGAGGTAATGAACAACCACATAAATTCAAATATTTTCTTGTGTTTGTCATCTAGTTTTATGCTGAGAACATATGACATACTTCTAATGCAGTTTCTTCTGAAACAGTCTCATGCGTCTCAAGTCTGTCCTCACTACGTTGCTAAAGATGACTGTGAACTTCTGACCCTGCTGCTTCCACCTCCAGAGTGCTGGGAGTACAGCTGTGCACCACGTCTGGTGTATGCAGTGCTGGGGATGACACCCAGGGTTTGTGCCTGCCAGGCAAGCGCTCTACTAAGTGATCCACCTCCCTGGCCCTCCCAACATATTTTAGATCAAGAAATAGAGGCCTGAAACGCTGGATTCCCCTCACCTAACATCGCATTAAGCCCTGGGTTCCATTACTAGCACTGGATTGTTTTGTTTTGTTTCTTCAAGGCAGGTTTCTGGCTGTCCTGGAACTCGCTCTGTAGACCAGGCAGGCCTCGAACTCACAGAGATCCATCTGCCTCTGCCCCCCCAAGTGCTGGAATTAAAGGCGTGCGCCATCACTGCCTGGCCGTAGCACTGGATTTTACATGTAGTGATGTCTGTAATCCTAACAACTGGGAGATGGAGGCAGGAGGATCAGAAGTTCAAGTTCAGTATCTGCTACTTGTGGCCCCTTTACAAGAGAAAACAACAGTAAAAGAAGCTGTAAGAATGCACCACTGTGGGAGTAGAGCCTGTCCCTAAGGCTTGAGCTGGCTTTTGGGAGCCTATCCCTCTTACTGGGTTGCCTTGCCCAGCCTTACTATAAAGGGAGGAGCTTAGTCCTACCTCAACTTGATATTCCATGCTCTGTTGACACCCATGGGAGGCTTGTCCCTTTTTGAACAGAAACAGAGGAGGAGTGGATGGGGAGTACAGAAGGGAGGTGTGTAGGGGGATGGGAGGAGAGGAGGGAGGGGAAACGGCAGCCAGGATGTAAAATAAATGAAAACATTTAATTAATAATAATAATAAAATGGATGCACCGCTGAGCAGAGCCCGTCTGCATTCTTGCTGTGGTTGGTGTCTCAAGCCTTAGCCAGCTGCCCCTGGGAGAACAACTTGACGGTGTGAGGCAAGAACATTTTCCTTGTTAGGGGCAGCCGTGCCTACAAAGAGCATGTGCCACGTCTTGAAGGTAGTAATGACGTAGGTGTTACACCTCATCAGGCACCCTTGTGGAAGAGCTCGGAGGGAAGAGGAGCGGGTTGGTCTCTGTGAAAGAGGGGGACCCCACCAGGCTGCGCCATGGAAAAAGTCCATATGTCGTCAGCTGCATTTGGGGAGTACTGGCTGGGTTGCAGGACACACACAGCCGCACCTGTGTCTCCCAGGAAACAGCATACCCATCCATAAACTTCCTTGAGCTGTTACATGTGGAAATTAGAACCTTCAGACCAGCACAGTGAGTGTCTACATGGTCTGAAAACCTACATCCAAACCACTGCCTAGTCTCTCCTTGAATCTGAATCCATTAATGTGTATGTGCGTGTGTGTGTGCTGTAAATGCACACGTGTGTGTTGGTTTATAGACCTATGTGCGTACATCTCCTCCTCCTATGCCTCCTCCCCACTCATCCTTCTCCTCTTCCTTCTTCTTCTCTCCTCCTCTTCTTTCCACAGTCTTACTGTGTAGACCAGGCTGGGCTTGAGCTCACAGAGATCCACCTGCTTCTGCCTCCTGAGCACTGGGATTAAAGGTGTGTGTCACCACACCCAGCTGTCTTTTCATTTTTTGGAGACGCGGTCTCTCACTAATTGAGAGCTCATTGATTCGGTTAGACTGGCAGGTCAGTGAGCTGCAGGGATGCCCCTTTCCTGGCTCTGCGATCATAGGCACACCTGCTGCACCAGGCTTCTGCTCCAGGCTAGGGATTGAAATAAGGTCTTCATGTTTGGGTACCTTCCCACTTATGTCCGCACTTGGCCTTGAACTTAGGTCAGAATGCTCAGCGGGTGAGATGAAGTCGTCTCGGGGTCCCAAAGGAAGAAAATCTTGTGTTTCTTTTTTCCAGTACCTATGGTGCCTATAGCAGATATAATAGCAAGGGTGTGGTTAGGGGTTAATATTGATTGCTTGGTAGGCTGAGTAAATAGGCAAAAGAAACTCTGTTAAAACTGCCCTCATTTATATACTAGTTCTCCTTCTTAGACAATTGGACTTGAAAGTGAGTCTCTTTCCCCTACAGAGAAAGGAAGGAGGGTACTATAGACCAGCTGGTCACAGGACACATCAGGCACTGTGCTGAGCTCCGCCACGTGTTCTGCACCTAGCCATGACCACTACTACCTGTCCTAGAGAGATAAGGAAGGGGCTGGCGAGATGGCTTGCTGAGCAAACATAAGGACCTGAGTTCAAATCCCCAGAACTCAGGCAAAAGCAGAAGTGCGTCCATAACCCCGGTGCTGGGGAGGCAGAGACAGGTGTATCCTGGGAGCTCAGTGGCCAGCCCGTCTAGATAAAATGGTCATCTCCATGTTCAGTGAGAGACTTCGCCTCATGTAAAGAAGGCAGAGGGTGGTAGAGGAAGACACCAACCATTCTGCCCTCTACACACACACACACACACACACACACACACACACACACACACACACAGAGAGAGAGAGAGAGAGAGAGAGAGAGAGAGAGAGAGAGAGAGAGAGAGAGAGAGAGAACCAAAGAAGCCACACAGGGAGAGAGGGTCAGATATCCCACCCCCACATCAGAGAGGATTATGGGGGAAGGAAAGTAACAACTTATGTTCTTGCCCCAAAAACACTGCAGAATCTTCATTATATAGTCAAATGCCCACGGAGGATAGGTAATTGTGGGAGTTTTCTAGGGAGGTATAAAGAAACATCTATTCACCCCAGAGACAGAGGGCATGGGCACTCTGAGTAGCAGGAATACTGCCAAGTCCTATTCACAGTGCGGTGACTCATCTTGAAACCATGGTATTGAAAGACCTCCATTCCCAGACACTCCTGCCTCCAGATACTCTAGTACCCATGAAGACCTTACACAGCTGAGCTGGAGGGAGTGGTGAGGGACACCACACTCCCCATCCCACACGGGAATATTAGCAACCTGACCATAGCAAGAGGTAGAGCTTCTGCTGTACTTCTGAACCACACCCAGCCCCTCACTGGGGGATTCTAGGCAGGTGCTCTACCACTGAGCCACACCCCAGTCCCTCACTGGGAGGAATTTTAAGCAGGTATTGTACTCCTGAATCAAACTGTTGGCCCTGCCCCCCCTTTTTTGATTTTTTGATACAGAGTTTCTCTGTATTCTTGGCTGTCCTAGAACTCACTCTGTAGATCAGGCTGGCCTTGAAATGACAGATGTCACTTGCTTTTACCCGCTGAGTGCTGGAATTAAAGGTGTGTGCCACCACTGGCCACCCCTGACACCCTGAGTTTTTGTAAGCATCTAATTATCATCAGAATGAGTCCTTGCCTGGGTTCTCAGGAAGGCATTGTGCAGCAGGCGCTCTCTCTGCAGATCCCTGTTCTGTCCCCTGCCTTTTCCCTTATAGCTGTCCTTACATTCCCAGCTCCCAGCACATAAGCCAGCTCCCCAATGACGTGCTAAAATTCGTCCCAGGATCAATAAGTGACATTGGAAGAGAATCATCAAAAGATGCTGTGTGAGAAGCAGAGCCTCCTGGCGCCATGGGCATCTGCTCCATCTAAGGAATAACAAGAGCGATTCGGGCTTCTGAACCACACCTGTTTAATGCCAAGCACAGGCATGCTCTGAAGGAGGCTGGAAGGACAGAAACAGTGAGGGGTGACCACACACGCTGGGTCACACCTCCACCATCCATTGGAGACAGCTTATTTGTCTCCCCCACTTTTTTCTTTTGGAGACAAAGTCTCACTGTGTAGCCTGGGCTGGCTTTGAACTCACTATCTAGACCAGGCAGCTTCAGGGTTTGTCTGTCTGGGGCGACACTTGGAATCCCCACCAAGACTCAATCTTCCAGTGACGTCAGCAGTTGTCCCACAGAGTCGTCTTGCAAGGGAACCTGCAGCGCCATGTCTTTCGGTTGCACACTTTGGTTTGAGAGTGGAGGGCTTACCTAAGGGCTCTCTCCGGGACCCTGCCCTAGGCTGGAGGAAGCCTGGCTTTCATCCGCAGCTGGTATAAGCACAATGTGGTGGCTTATACTGCAGTCCAGCACTTGGGAGGTGGAGACAGGCTGCTTAGTAGTTAAAGGTCTTCCTTAGACCCATAGTGAGTTTGGGGTCAGTCTGGGCCCCATGAGACCCTCTCTTAAAAACAAACAAAACAAAATAAAACAAAACAAAATGTTTTGCTTTGTGCAGACCTGCTGGCTGAGAGGGAAGGAGGGGAGCCCAACCTGTCTTTTGTCTGTTCAGTGGATACAGTCTTCTACAATTTTGTTCGGAAGCTTCTCCACCCTGTCCCCACCTCCGTTTGCCTCTAGTTTGCCGTGAAGGTTGTGTCGTGTTTGTAATTTGATTTGGAGGTGTAGGTTCAGCTACCCATAGCCTCTAGAAGGCTGAAAAATCAGCAAATAAGACCTGGAAGCGGAAGGGAGGAACCACAAGTGCACATAATAAAACCTTATTACATTTTGTGTTATGGAAAAACTATTAATTTATTTTAAGAAGCATTATTTTCTAACCTTGTTTTCTTTGTTCAATCTATATATATTTTGCTTGCGAAAATTGTTTAGGTGGTTCATATGGGATGGAACACAACACGTCTTTTTTTCTTATGAAAACAGGGAAAATTTTCACTTAACTGTTCTTTTTTTCTTTTACTACAAGAGTTTTCAGAAATAAACTAAGCTTGTTAAGGGCACCTCACTAAAAAATTTAATTATGTGGAGTTTGTACATGTGTGTGCAATTGCTCACAGATGCCAGAAGAGGGCGTTGGAGCCCCTGAAACTGAAGTTAAAGGTGGCTGGGAGCTGCCTGACGTTGGAGCTGGGAACCAAATTCAGGTCCCCTTCCCTTAACCACTGAGCCTTCTGTCTAACCCCGCCCCCCCCTTTTTGAGGCAAGGCCTCATGTAGCTCAGGTTGACCTGAAGCTTGCTATGTAGCACAGAGCGGGTTTGACTTCGAATTTCTGATTCTACTGCCTCTACCTCCCAAGTGCAGGAATTACAAAGCACACTCTATCATACTGAATTGATTGCATGCGGAGATTAAACCCAAGGCTTTGTGTGTGTTAGGGGAATACTCCATCAGTTGGAGTACTTTTACTCTGGGTACTGTTCTTTGAAAGACCACAAACGGCATACTGTTCATTCTGCTGTTCTCCGTGGCTGGGGGATCTTCTTCTGTGGGGGCAGAAGTCTCAGAGAGGCAAAGTGTGCCTTCCTTAGAGTTATTCCTATTAATCTGAGTGCGGCTTTCAGAGCCACGCTTTGAGCTCCGGGATCCCAGGATCAGCAGCCAGGAACCCAGAAGCTAGAGGTAACAGTTACGTTGGTGGCCTTGGTCGCTGCCCAACTAAATCTACACTCTAGAACTTTCCCAGAAATTAGGGCTAGTAGCTTTTTCTCAGCCTTGGCTCTTTGAAGGCCCTTTGGGATGCTTCAGCTACCTATTAGTGGCTGCTGGGCCACCTTAACCTGGCTGTCCTAGGAGTCACCAGTTCAACTGTGAAAAGATGGTGTGAGGACTGGAGAGATGGCTCAGCAGTTAGGAGCACTGATTGCTCTTCCAGAGGTCCTGAGTTCAATTCCCAGCACCCACATGGTGACTCACAACCATCTGTAATGAGATCTGGCGCCCTCTTCTGGCCTGCAGGCATACATGCAGACAGAACACTGTATACACAATAAATTAAATCTTAAAAAAAAAAGCCCCTGAAAAGATAAGGCGCTTTGCTGACTTCATACCTGTTCCTAACCCTTGTTCTTTACATGACATTTCTCAGGGGGAAGAGGGGGAGGCTCGAAAAAAAAAAAAGACGGTGTTAGATACTTAGGTGAGGGTGTATTTGAGCCTGGGAGGCAGCATGGGATGGGGGCAGCATACACAGAGGGATCTTCTAGAATGCTCTATGAATGTTGTCATAGGAAGGGAACTAGATCCTGCCTGGCATGGTTAGGGACTGCTGGGAGGTCCCAAGCCCCAGAGCGGCCAGGGGTGGGGTTACCTAGAGTGGCGACAGGTAGGGCCGTCTGAGTCTGAGGATAATCACATTGACTTGCTTGTCAGAGTGATGGGGAATGAACTTGGCAATGTGATCTCTTCCCTCATTATTCATCAGCTGCTGACTTCTTCACTCTCCCAAGTATGATGGTTGACACCACTGGTCGACTCTTCTAGAACCACCTAGGAGTCAAGCCCTGGGCACGCCTGTGAGGGAGATTCTTGGTTAGATCCCTTGCTGCTTAGTGTCAGAAGGACCTGGGTTGTATAGATGAGAATGCACTAACGCCAACATTCCTCTCTCTCTGCTTCCTGACGGAGGATGTGACATGACCAGCCACTCATGCTGCCGTTGCCATGACTCCTCCGCCATGATGGACAGCTCCCTGGAACTGTGAGCCCAAACCAACCCTTGCTCCCTTATTTTGTTTCTTTACAACAACAAAAATAGAATCTAAGACACGGAGTAATGGCCCCTCCAAGATGCTTGCATTTGATTATGATGGTTTGATTATCATCATTATAGATGGATAAGCAATGTCCATGGGGTGAGTGTGTGTGTGTGTGTGTGTGTATGAACATGCTTGAGGAGTTGAGTTCAGTCAAAACATGTTTTTTCATTGTCATGTGTGTGGTATGTGCATTTACCTGTAGGCATGTTTGCACGTATGCAGACATTCAAGTGACTGTGTATGTGCACGTGTGTGGTTGTGTATGCAGAGGCCTTGAGGCTGACCCAGGGAATGGGTCTCTCATCACTCTTCCGTCTTAGTCATTGAGGCAGGTCTCTGTGAACCCAGAGCTCACTGATGAGTGGTCCGGTTAGCTGGCGTACCCTGGGGATGCTGGAGGCTGGCGTCGCAGACAGGCTGGCATGTCCACCCGGTGCTTTTATGGGTACTAAGGATCTGAACCAGCAGCTTTTCACGCTGTGTGGCAAGTGTTTAATACTGAGCCATCCACCCAGCCCAGATTTAGGCAATATTCTCCTCAGGATGTTCTTGCATTGTTTAGAGGCTGTAACGTGTCGACTGGGCTGGTGTGGCCAGGTACTCAGTCCCACGCTCATCTTAGGGTCCCTGCAACCGCATTGGCTTCCTCAGCTGCAATCAATTGACTTTCAGTAATGGAGATTAATCTTGGCATTTTGCTCGACTCTGCCCAATCTGTTTCAGGGCTTGAGAACAAAAGCAGAGGTTAAAAGAAGAAGAAATTCTGCTTTAGGATCCAAGATCACAGCTTAGTCCCGACCGAGTTCCCACTCTGCTGGCTTCCATCCCAGAATCTTGTGGGGCTGGGCAGGAAGAACTGAGTTCAATCCTCGTACTCCCCACCCCAGTGTGGAAATCCAGGTGTGGGGGTGCAGGCTTGCCATGCCAGTAACTGTAGGAAGTGGCCCATCTAATCTGCTTGATGAGCTCCCAGCTAGTGCGAGACCCTGTCTCTAAAACAAGGGGAAAGGTGAACTGAGGATGACATCAGAGTTTGTCTTATCACCTCCATATGCATGAGCACACATGTGCACACATGCACACCCAGATTCTAGCATTACCTGCCTGGACAACTGAGTTAGCCAATTCCTTACAATAAATGTTACTGTTAGTAATTATTACTATACAATGTAATTAGGTAGCAGTAGAGTATAATTAATGATGCTTTATTCAAATGTCATTAATGTGTTATGCACAATTTATATAGACTTCAAAGATCTATTTTATTGTTTTAATATTATGGGTATGCTTATGTCTCTGTGTGGGGGTATGTGGATGTGAGTGCAGGTGCCAGCAGAAGACAGTAGAGGGCGCCAGATCCCCTGGAGCTGGAGTTACATGTAGCTGTGAGCTGCTCACTGTGGGTACTGTGAGCTAACTCATGTCCTCTGCCGGAGTAGTATGGGCTCCTTTTTTTTTTTTTTTGAGACAGGGTTTCTCTGGAGCTTTGGAGTCTGTTCTGGAACTATCTCTTGCAGAGCGGGCTGGTTTCAAACTTTCAGAGATCTGCCTGCCTCTGCCTCCCGAGTGCTGGGATTAAAGGCGTGTGCCACCACCACCTTTTAATTTTTATATTAATTTTTTTAAAACAGAGTCTCAAGTAGCCAGGACTGGCCTTAAACTTGGCATATAGTCCAGAATTGCCTTGAACTTCTGACTCTCCTGCCTCCACCTCCTAAGTGCAGGGACTGCTGATTCTATTGTGTATCATATATGTGATGTTTATGCATAGATATGTAGCCTGGTACATGCATTATCCAATATTTCCCATGCGAAGTTATTTGAGAGTTTGATTGACAGGCCATGCTGTCATGGGGATGTGGGATGAGAGATAATTGAAACTGGACCATCTGAGACAATAATGACCCTAAGTTCAAATCCAGAGTGCCCCCTTAAAATCCGTGTGTTCGCAGCATGGTCCCAGAGGAGCACAGCTGGAAGGTGGGTCCTGGCAGGAAATTTCTAGGTCCCTGGGGTGGTAAGCACGAAGGGGACTATGGTGTGGAACCCAATTGTACTGGTTCTGTGTGTCAGTTTGACACAAGTTGGAGTAATCAGAGAGGAAGGAGCCTCAGTTGGGATCTCTATGAGATCCATCTGTAAGACATTTTCTCATTTAGTGATCAGTGGGGGTGGGACCAGACCATGGTGGGTGGTCCTGGGTTGTATAAGAAAGCAGGCTGAGAAGGCCAGGTGGGGGGTGAGTTGGGAGGGCAGGGGGTGGGGGAAGAGTGGATGGGGAGCCGGGAGCAAGCCAGTAAGCAGCACTCCTCCATGGCCTCTGCACCAGCTCCTGCCTCCAGATCCCAGGCTTGCTTGAGTTCCTGTTCTGACTTCCTCCAGGGATGGACTCTGGTCTGGAAGCTTAAGCTAAATAAACCCTTTCCTCCCCACCTTGCTCTTTGGTCCATGTCACAGCAATAGAAACCCTGACTAAGACACCAAGCCACTGGTTTCTGACTTTCTCTCTGCTTTCTGTTCGCCATGATGTGAACAACCTGCCAAGTGAACATGCACTGAGATCTGGACCTGGGAACCAGAACGAGCCTTTCCTTGTTATAAATGGACTGTCTTTGGTGTTTTGTGACAGCAACGGAAAGTTGGCTTACAAGATCCACGAGCTGTGGCTAGGGAGATAGCTCAGCCAGTATAAATGCTTGCCTGTAAGCTTGTGGGCTTGAACCTGACCCTCAAAATCCACATTAAAAAATCTGGGTGTGGGGCATGCACTTGCTAGGAGACAGGTGGGTGCCTGGCCCTCACTGGCCAGATAGCCCAGTCTCATTGGAGAACTCCAGGCCAGTGAGAGAACCTGTTTCAACAGCAACGAAACAGTGCATGACACATTAGAAATAACACCAAAGGTTATTCTCTGGCCTCCACGTGCACATTTACACACACACACACACACACACACACACCCCACACACTACATATACACACAAGCACACATACATACCACACACACAAACACACCACACATATACCACACACATACCCCTACACACAAACACACACACTCACCCTACACCCATACGCCCCCTCTCACACACACTCACAATCCCTAGCCCAGCTGGGGTCCAAGTCAGTAGCCAGATTCATAGGATAACCTAACTTGATCAGTATTGCTGAAAAAGTGGCCATGAATCACTTGCTACCATTTAGATTTAAGCTAATGAAAATTAAGTTTTCTTTCTATTTGTTTATTCAAATTACTATTTAATTATGTAGAGACAGGATCTCTCTGTTTAGCCCTGGCTGTCATGGAGTTCCCTGTGTAGACCAGGCTGGAACTCTCCGAGATCCACCTGCCACTGCCTCCCGAGTGCTGGGATGAAGGGTGTACACCACCCCTCTTGGCTGTAATGCAATTTTAAAAATTGGGTCCTTAGTTGCACAGGGCACATGTTGCTGTACCGGAATGCTCTGTTCTGGAATTTCTCACTGGTCAGCTGTTGAGTTCCTCCAGTCTTAGGCACGGCAGAGGAACAGAGCCATGCTGTGCTGGAGAGCTGCTGTCTGAATTCCCGCCTCACTGGAGTGAGCATGATAAATGAGACCTTCAGTCTCAAGGCTTTCAGATGGTTGGCTCTGCAGGAGTAGCCAGGGGCACCCCACAGGAAAGCTTGCTGTGTCACACCGGGGGACGGGCACTGGTCACCAACCTTATGCATTTAGGAAGGGGACAGAAGGGGCAGGAGACACATGGGCAGGGTCATCACCTTGTCTGTGTATGAAATGTTTTGCCTTGGCTCCCAAGTGTCTGGAAATTTTGTGTGTGTTCACATGTGTGGACATGCACATGTGTGTGTATGTACTCATATGCCTGTGTGCCTGTGTGTGATATCACGTGTCTTCATCTAGCTCTCCACTCTATTTCCTAGATGGGGTCCCTTGATGAGCCCAAGTCACTGGCTCATCTGGCAGCCCTGTTATCTCAAGGATTCCCTGTGTGGGATTAGAGGTGGCCTGCTGTTCCTACCTGGCTTTTAGGTTTTGGGCATCTGAACTCCCAGTCTGTAGAGAGTTTTATCCACTGAGCCCTCTCCCCAGCCTCTATGCCCAGAAACTTTACACGCTGGTCTTGCTCCAGTGGGTGGCTGCAGAGAGCCACCTGACGGGAGGTGGTCAAGTGGACAACCTGGTTTGTTTTTGTTCTATCTTGTTCTCTGTGGGGAGCAAGGATTACCTGCCACACAGTCACAAGCCCTGGGGACTCAGAGGAGCCAAAGGAGGGCAGTTTACGATTTTGCAAAGTCCAGCATCTGAGCTCAGAGCAGTCTACAGCTCTCATAAGCCTAACACAGAAGGTTCCCCGCTTCCCCGCTTTCAGCTGACTGAGGAACAGGGAGGGTACAACCTTCCCCACCACCTTTCCACCCAGCACTCATATTTGTCTATTAACACAGCACATGAATGCATCTTTATGTTTATAACCTGTTCATATTGACGCCGATCAGGCACACGGCCTTGTCACATCTGAAGGTCATCAGGCAAGCTTGGCCATTGACCATTTCCTGCTCCAAATTTCTGGTTTGGCAGGGTTAGGGTTGGGAGGCTGGCTAGCTTAGCAAGAATTTGAGCTAATTTAGCAGGCTGCCAGTGGGGGGCTGAGCGTTTCTTGCTCATCTTTAGTTGGACCTAGGCTGCCTCAAGGTACTCTTGTTATGAGAGCCAGTCCTTGGATTTTATTTCTTACCGTCCCCGTCTGCAGCCTAAGGAGTCTCTTCTACCACGGATTCTTTCTGCTGACTTTTGGATAACAATAAAAAAATAGATACATTTCAACTTTTGTGGAATAAAAGAAATCACATATATTTTATAAGTGGGAAGGCAGGTGCTGTGACCACGGTAGTTCTGGGGCAGTAAAAACAAATGTGCCTGACTGATTTTTATCTGGCCGTTAGAGAAAGGGACATTTGGAGGAAAAATGAGTAAAAAGGAATTCAAAGCAGAAAGTAACAATAACGGCGCAAAAGAAGCCGTTAGCACAGAGTGAGTTTTATTTATCGGTGTGTGTGTGCGTGTGTGTGTGTGTGAGTGAATGTTGGTACACACAGGTGTACTTGTGTGTGAGGGTGTGCGTGCGTGTGTGTGTGTGTGTGAGTGAATGTTGGTACACACAGGTGTACTTGTGTGTGAGGGTGTGCGTGTGTGTGTGTGTGAGTGAATGTTGATACACACAGGTGTACTTGTGTGTGAGGGTGTGTGTGTGTGTGTGTGAATGTTGGTACACACAGGTGTACTTGTGTGTGTGTGTGTGTGTGTGTGTGAATGTTGGTACACACAGGTGTACTTGTGTGTGAGGGTGTGCGTGTGTGTGTGAGTGAATGTTGGTACACACAGGTGTACTTGTGTGTGAGGGTGTGCGTGCGTGTGTGTGTGTGTGTGTGTGAGTGAATGTTGGTACACACAGGTGTACTTGTGTGTGAGGGTGTGTGCGTGTGTGTGAGTGAATGTTGGTACACACAGGTGTACTTGTGTGTGAGGGTGTGTGTGTGTGTGTGTGTGTGTGAATGTTGGTACACACAGGTGTACTTGTGTGTGAGGGTGTGCGTGTGTGTGTGTGTGAGTGAATGTTGGTACACACAGGTGTACTTGTGTGTGAGGGTGTGCGTGTGCATGTGGAGACCAGAGGACAATCCGAACTGTCATTGTTTGGGAATTGTGTGCTTTCTTTGAGACAAGGTCACACACTGGACCTGAGACTCACCAGGCTGGCTAGTCAGTGATTCCAGGGATTGGCCTGTCCTTGGTGGAAGAAGGCAATACAGATCTCCAGAACCTTTGTATTGGAAATTAGGAACCTTTAGATGGGGTCAGGAAGCGTACTTGCGACTGGGGTTGGGTGTGTTGATGCTGAATGGTTTCTGCCCAGCACCTGTGTCGAAACTGGGAACCCCCAGTGTGTTATGTGAAAATGGTACCCTGGGGAGGTGTTTAGGATGCCACGTTAGCATCCTTGTGATGGAACTGGGTCTCTTTAAGTAGAGACATCAGTGTGTGCCCTCCCTCATCCCTCCCCTTTCCCCTCTTCCCTCTCCTCCTTCCTTTGAGACGGCTCAGTGGGTAAAGCACTGGCCACATAAGCCTAGAGTTTGGAATCCCAGCACCCATGTTCAAGTTGGCCTGAGGGGGTATAGCGTCTGTGATCCCATCACTGTGCAGAGCCAGGGATCTCTGGGCTAAGGCTGGCTACATGATTGGTGAACTCTGGGCTCCCTGAAGGACCCTTTCAGAAACACACAGAAACACACACTCCTTATCCCTCCCCCTTCTGTTTTCTTTCTCCTCCCTTACTCTTTCTCCCTCCCTCTCCATCCCTTTCTCTTCTCCCTGTCCATTTCTCTTTGTCCCTCCCTCCCATTTTTCCTATCCCTCCTTCCACAGTAAATGGGCACAGCAGAAGGCATTCACTCTCCATGGGTGAACCAGGAGGCCAGACCAACCCCCCCCCCCGCATTACATCCCCCACCACACCCCCTCATCTCAGATAGCCAGGAGGCCAGACCAACGCCCCCCCCCCCGCATTACATCCCCACCACACCCCCTCATCTCAGATAGCCAGGAGGCCAGACCAACCCCCCCGCATTACATCCCCCACCACACCCCCTCATCTCAGATAGCCAGGAGGCCAGACCAACCCCCCCCCCGCATTACATCCCCCACCACACCCCCTCATCTCAGATAGCCAGGAGGCCAGACCAACCCCCCCGGCATTACATCCCCCACCACACTCCCTCATCTCAGATAGCCAGGAGGCCAGACCAACCCCCCGCATTACATCCCCCACCACACCCCCTCATCTCAGATAGCCAGGAGGCCAGACCAACCCCCCCACCCGCATTACATCCCCCACCACACCCCCTCATTCAGATAGCCAGGAGGTCAGACCAACCCCAACATTACATCCCTACCACACCCCCTCATTCAGATAGCCAAAAAAAAAAAAAAAAAAAAAGACAGATAGCCAGGAGGCCAGACCAACCCCCACAAGCCCTCATCTCTAATCTCCAGCTTTCAGAAATGGGAGAAATAAATCTGTTGTTCCAGCTCCAGTCCTGGGCTCCACCTGAGCCCGATTTTTCCAGCAGTAAGCCCAGGGAAAGATGACCAACCTCATTAATGATCATAGATATGCAAATTAAGGCAACAGCTTGGCCACATTTTAGCAAGACAGAGGGCATGAGCAGAAATGGGCATACGCTGCCCAGACAGTGGCGGCAACCCTGCACCTTGGAAAGCCAAGTCCGGCACTCTCTGCTGTACCCTCATGCCATCTCAGAGCCTTCCCAAGCCAGCTGTGGACCCAGAGGACACTGAACATGGATGTCCCCAAGACTTTCTTGGAGGACGCTCATCGTGACCTTGCTCATAATAACAACACAATGGCAATAATAAGTGTCACTCAGAGCCTGGGCAATGCAGTGTGTACTCCCTGGGGTACAGGGAAGGGGCTTTTAGGTGTGCATACCCCAAAGTATCTATTGTGAACACCTGTGTCTGATTGGAGAGTAGAGCTGTCTTGGGGTAAAGGTTTTTTTTTTTTTTTTTGGTTGCTGTTGCCTAATTAATCTTTGATGAGATCACACTCATCTTCCAACTGCCGTCTTCCAACTTCTCCTGCTGGAAACTAGTGGTAAAATAGACCCTCCTATTGTGGTTTGACTGTGAAACACCCTCACAGGTTCAGGGATCTGAGCACTTGGTCTCCAGTTGGTGGCGCTGTTTCAGGAGGCTGGGGAAGCTTTGGGTTCAGGATGCACTGCTGGCTGAGCTGCTCACTGGTGGAGGGGGTGGGCCTTGGAGTGTAATAGCCAAGCTACTGGCAAGTGTTCCACCTCTGAGCCACATCCCTAGCCTCTGCTTCTTGTCCCAGCTCTGTTTCCAGTTCTGCCCAGCAGCTCACAGTAGCCGACTGCCCAGTAGTACCCTCAACTGACTTCATCTTTGTGTGGCTAATTGCTCTTTGCTCTCTGGGTCCTGACCTCTGGGTCCTGACCTCTGGGTCCTGACCTCTGGGTCCTGACCTCTGGGTCAGGTTGAGCTCAGCTAGGTTTGGTGTATAGGAGCACACAGCAAACTCTCTGAGAATTTCCCAGCAATCCCTGCAGGCTCCCTGCTCCTTAAATACAGGAGCAGGAATTGACCATCATCCTTAGATTACCTGCGGCTGACTCTGATGTGAGAACCCGGTGCTCTGCCCCCTGCACTGTGTTCTGTATCCAGAATCCTGTCCTTTCATGGTTGTTTTCCAAAGTACACTCTCAGACTCTTGCAACTCAGGAAGCTGGCTGCATCGCCTGCTGTGGGAGGATTTTCCCATGACATGGCCCCGGTGTCTCTGTTGACCTTACTTTTATGTGTCAGAGAACACAGAAAAGGGACAGTTAATTTCCACCGAAACTGAGAGATCCCTTTGAACACATGGGCGTTACATGAACCACACATAGCTTGTCTTTCGGGATAGGGGCTTGTGACGTCCTTTGTATATTTGAGAAAGGTATGGGCTGCAGAGGGGCAATCAATTATTCTTAGTGATGGTTGATTTTTAAATTAATTCCATACTCAAGTTGTCTAATTATAATGGATATTCATTCCCAATACCACCCCTCTCTCTGTTTCTTCCCCTTCTACCCTCTCCTTCTCTTCCTTTCCCTCCTTCCCTCCTCCCTCCCCTTCTCTCCCCCCTCCCTCCCTCCGTTCCTCCCTCCCTCTTTGAAAGACAAGGTCTCACTGTGTTGCTCAGGTAGCAGTAACTCCTGTTTCTGACTCTTGAGCATGGGTTTATGGGTGTGGGTTCTGCCGGCCTCCCTGACACTCCTCTTGATAGTAAGCAGGAGTTAGGATAAATATGATCAGAATCAAAACAGTTGGACGGCCTTAATTGTAATTTATAACATTATCAAGCACTAGTTATTTTAGCTGAGAATTGGCCACCTTAGCTGCAATCAGAGCAAGCCATGAAATGGATCTTCAGATCCAAAAACCTGAAGAAGTGGTACTGAAAGAATATTCTGTATTTTTTTTAATATTGCTGCATCTTCTGGAACAACCATTGCAGATGTGGTTGTCATTTAAATTTTGGTTTTGAGGATAAAAAAAAGAGATGATGAAATCTAGACAATTTTTAAGTTTTATTTATTGATTGAAAAGCTGGTTTCTTTATATTGGTAGACCAGAAATTAGTTCCTTTCAAATGTAATTTAAAAACATAAATCCCTGTGCATTGAAGACCACCTTATCATTGATTTGATAAGCATAATGCATAATGATGTGGGATAATATTTGTTCTTGATGACTATTTGCACATTTTTTTAGCTATATTGTTTTTGAAGGTGGGGATAAGATCATTATATATTGAACCCAGGGACTTGTGCATCCTAGACAGGTGCTCTACCACTGAGCCACACCCCAGCCCCTCACTGGGGGATTCTAGGCAGGTGCTCTACCACTGAGCCACACCCCAGCCCCTCACTGGGGGATTCTAGGCAGGTGCTCTACCACTGAGCCACACCCCAGCCCCTCACTGGCAGATTCTAATTCTAGGCAGGTGCTCTACCACTGAGCCACACCCCAGCCCCTCACTGGCAGATTCTAATTCTAGGCAGGGGCTCTACCACTGAGCCACACCCCAGCCCCTCACTGGGGGATTCTAGGCAGGGGCTCTACCACTGAGCCACACCCCAGCCCCTCACTGGGGGACTCTAGGCAGGGGCTCTACCACTGAGCCACACCCCAGCCCCTCACTGGGAGATTCTAGGCAGATGCTCTACCACTGAGCCACACCCCAGCCCCTCACTGGGGGATCCTAGGCAGAGGTTCTACCTCTTATTCAAGAGTCCCAGGACTCTTTTTACTTTTTGTCTTGAGAGGATCTCACCAAGTTGCCCAGCTTGGCCTAGAACTCATGATCTTACAGCCTCAGTCTCCCTAATTTCTAGAAAGATGGGCTGGGCTACTAGACCAAGACCCTATAATAATTGTTTTTGTGCAGCACCACTAGTATTTTTTTCTGAAAATGAAGTTTTAAAATATTGCTGTGTGGTTTTTTTTTTTCCATCAAATTGCCTGCAATCTTTGTCAAAGGGACTGTTATGGTTACTGAATTCGAAAACCTTGACACTTTCAATTGATTCCTCTCCATCAATCGTAATCTTTTAAGTTGTGTAAACACTTCCCTGCAGATCTGGAGGTGTCTGGTAAACTCAGAGCAACTGTGGTGAACGGAATCCAGGACCCAACGTCAACACTGTAAGATTGTTACAATAAGCAAACACCAGTCTAAGATTTTAGAAAAAAAATGGATTCTGTCTTTTCCTGATTACCTTCTGTCGACAAACACTTTCATGAGTTGAAATCTGTGAAATGAGCTTCCCATATTGAAGATCCTTTGGAGTGTGTCGCTAATCAAACATGTTAGGAAATGATAGGGACTCTGTATGAACTTATCATATCCTGAATAAGAACTGTATCCATCGAAAGATGCCCCTCCCCTCCCACAACTTTGGCTATTCCCAGTCACAGTCTTGGAAGTTTAAAATTAAATCTCACACGTGGTTTGGGCTTATGCCATTTAAGTTGTTTACTTCCTGGAAGGCTTTTGTGGGGACAAATTTCAATGCCTTCTTGATTGCAGCCCTTATTCCCAATAATTGTGCTGTGGTAGGATCGTCAGGCGTTGCAGGTCTTTTGAAACTGCTTGATTACCTTAATTAAAAACTTATAACTGATTTGAAAGAAAATAATGTGTCTACAATTCAGATGCTTCATTGACTAAAATAAAATAAAAATAAAAGAAGACCCAGCGTGGTTGCAGGCTGCTTCATTTGAATAAAGATATTTCAAGATTCAAGCGTTTCTGAATTGTTTTGATGGTAGAAAATTAAGTGAGAAAGTATTAGTCTCTATATGCTTTTGGTGGGGGGCACTGGAGAGATGGCTCGGTGGGTAAGAGTGCCCCATGTACGTAGATCCTAGTACTTATGAAAAAGGTTGGGTATGGCCACATACTGTGAGGGGCAGAGACAGGAGGATCTCTAGGGCTTGCTGGCTACCACCCTGGCTCCAGGGTCAGCAAGAGACCCTGTCTCAGAGCAATAACGCAGTAGAGCAGGACTTCCTTCTCTGGCCTTCGCGAGCACACACATGCATGTTCCTATACCACACACACACATCTACACAAATATGCTCACACACAATAAACAATCTACTAACACCCTCGATTAGCTATTCTTGCAGCTCACTCTGTTTAAACTGCAGTAGGCGCAGTTTTATATTAGTGTTTATTTTAGAATGTTGTCATTGGAAACTATATTATACCCAGCACAACTGGCCCCCAGTGCACTTTTGTCCTGTGGTCTTTCACTTCGGTCAGAATGAAGTTTTCACTTTGACCGTGACTCCCTCACCACCCAGAGGCTATGATCATGGTGCGAAGACAGTTTTTACCGGTCACATTGAATTTTTAAACTGACAGGGTGGAATTGTGGGGGCTCCGACTGTAGCAATTAGATAAGAAAGAAAATCCAGCTGTCATAGAAATAGTGGGATTTCCTTCCTATAAGGAACAGCTCTCGACCTTGGAAATGTTAACGTAAAGGACATCAGAGATGAGAAACATCCTGGAGTGGACACAGTCAGGCAGCCTCACCAGCAGCCCGGACAAGGCTTGGCATAAAAGCATCCATAAAACTGGAGTTGAATGATTTCTTGGAAAGGCCTACATTAGAGAAAACCAGGACAGGAACCAGCCAATCAGAAGTGGCCAAGTATTTGTGTGATTGGGAGCATCAGCAGGAGATAGACCAATAAGAGAATTCTACAGCTGAAACTAAGCAAATGTTTTCTACGGTTCAGTTATTCTCTCTCTCTCTCTCTCTCTCTCTCTCTCTCTCTCTCTCTCTCTCCCCCCTTCCTCCCTCCCTCCGTCTTTCCCTCCCTCTCCTTCTCTCTCTCCTTGTGTGTACGTCTATCATCTATCTATCTATCTATCTATCTATCTATCTATCTATCTATCTATCTATATCTGTGTGTTGTATATGCACATGTGTAGGCCTGTGAAATGTGATGTGGAGGCCAGAGGTGGACGTTGAAAACATTGCTCTATAACCGTCCTCTTTATTCCTTTGACACAGGGTCCCTCACTGACCCTGGAACCAGCAAGTCACAGACATGTCTCCGTCTCCCAAAGTGCTGGGGTCATAGGTATGCAAATGCACACCTGACTTTTCAGTTGGGTGCTGGGGATTTGAACTCACTTCCACAAGCTTGCATAGCAAGTGCTTTGCCCACAGGGCCATATCCCTTGCCCCTCTGTTTTCGGTCTTTATAAAACTCTCTTTGGCATGGCCCATCCATTTCTGGTTTGGATCTATTAATTCATAAACCATTCTTTACTCAGATGAACTTTTTAAAAGGGTGCTTAACTGTGCCTCAGTTTACCTTAAAAACAAAACAGACACCAAACTGGGATCACTTAACAATTTGGAAAATTCTGCAAGCAAGTCAACATGTAAGTTCTATATGCCATCTCCAATCTTCACTATCTACTTGACAGAACTTAGAGTCACCTAGGAGACACAGGGCGATGGTTGGTTTTAATGTCAACTTGACACGTATTAGAGTCACCTGTGTGGGAAACCTCAATGGAGAACTTGTCCTGATTGGTGTGGGAAGATCCACCCCCAATGGGCAGTGCCTTCTGGTAGCAGCCCAGATAAAAAGGGACATGGTAGAGGCATGGCAGAAATAAGATCATTTGCTGCTTTGCCCTTGGCTTGCCTCTTTAAGCCAAGTTGATTTAACTCATTGTTACTGATTCCTTCACTGATAGCAGTACCAGCATTTCCAGCTTTTCATGGGTCACCAAGAACCAGTCGCTCTCTAGGAAATCTTCAACGTTTTGGCACCAGATGGGGAATGCTCAGGCACCTAGCCTTTAGGACGAACACCTACTGGGATGCCAGCCTCTCCGGTGTAAAATAGCCACTGTGGGACTATTGTGACTGCCGAGGCACCCCGCTTCAAAGTCTGAGAAACTATTGGGTTCTCAGACTCTCAGGTGTGAGGCAGCTGTTGTCACTATTTCGGTGCCAGCTGATTTAATGAATTGTTTCGTTCTAGACCAGTGGTTCTCAACCTGTGGGTTGAGACCCCCTTGGGGGTGTTGAATGACCCTTTCACAGGGGTCACCTAGGATCATCAGAAAACACAGATATTTACATTATGGTTCCTAACACTAGCAAAATTACAGTTATGAGGTAGCAACAAAAGTAGTTTTATGGTTGGGGATCAAGACAACATGAAGAACTGTATTAGAAGTCACAGCATGAGCAAGGTTGAGAACCTCTGTTCTAGGGGTCTCTGGGTATGTCCATGTGGGCCTTTCCAGAGAGGTCTTAACATGTGAGCAGGTCCATCCCACTGGCTATGGCTCTGGTCTGAATAAAAAGGAGACAGCGAGCTGAGTGCCCACATTCATTTCTGCTTCCTGACTGCGTAGATGCCACGTGATCAACCTCCTTAGGCTCCTGCCACCGCGTCTTCCCGCCATGATGGACTGTGAAATAAACCCTCCTCCCTTAAGTTGCTCTTGCCAGGTGCTGTGACTGCAATGAGAAACACGACAAATACAACAGTCACACAAATAACGTGTGTAACACCAACGTGTGTGGACAAGGCACTTTGGGGGCGGATGGGAGCAGGCGTTTGAGCTGAAGGAAAATCCACAGTTTCCCACAGTGCTGTGGTAGCACACGCGGGACCCCATCTTTACGCACAACCTTCTTAAAATGACAGGTAGCTGCTGGAGAAGACACTGAAGCTTCTGTAGCAGCTCTTCTTTTTATTTTTAAAACAATCTTATTTACATACAAATCCCAGTTCTTTCTCCCTCCCAACCTCCCACTCCCCCTACCTTCTCCACACCCCACCCTCTTTCCACTTTGTTGGGGAGTCAACAAAGTCTGTCACATCACTTGAGGCTGCACCAAGGCCCTCACCCATGTATCTAGGCTGAGCAAGGTATCCCTCCACAGGAAATAGACTCCAAAGAGCCAGTTCAGGCATCATGGACAAATACTGGTTCCACTGCTAGTAGCCCCACAGACTGCCCAAATCACACAACTGTCACCCATATTCAGAGGGCCTAGTTCAGCCTTATGCAGATTCTCCAGCTGTCAGTCCAGAGTCTGTGAGCTCCCACTTGCTCGGGCCAGCTGTTTCTGTGGGTTTTCCCATCACGGTCTTGACCCCTTTGCTCATATCACTCCTCTCTCTCTCTGAATGGACTCCAGGAGTTCGGCCCAGTGCTTAGCTGTGGACCTCTGTGTTGGCTTCTGCTTCCATCAGTTTCTGGATGAGGTTCTGTGATGACAATTAAAGTAGTCATCAATCTGATTACAGGGGAAGGCCAGTAAAGGTACCCTCTCCACTATTGCTTAGATTCTTAGCTGGGGTCTTCCTTGTAGATTCCTGGGACTTTCCCTAGTGCCTGGTTTCTCGTTAACACCATAATGGCTCCCTCTTTTAAGGTATCTCTTTCCTTGCTCCCCCTCTCTGTCCTTTACCCAATTCGACCTTTCTGATCCCTCATGTTCTCTTCTCCCCTCCCCACTCTCTGACCACCCTCCTCCTTCCTCCCCTACACTGCAAATTTACTAAGGAGATCTAGTCTACTTCCCCTTCTTCGGGAGGGGATCCATGAATGTCCTGTCTTCTCTGGGGTTGTGGACTGTAGGCTGGTTATTCTTTATGTCAAATATTATGCACGTATGAGTGAGTACCTGCAATGTCTGTCTTTCTGGGTTACCTCACTCATGATGTTTTTTTTTCTAATTCTATCCATTTGCCTGCAAATTTCAAAATGTCATTGCTTTTTTACTGCTGAGTAATACTCCACTGTGTAAATATGGACCACATTTTCTTTGTCCATTCTTAGGTTGAGGGACATCTAGGTTGTTTTCTTCTTTGCGTGGGAAGTTCTACACCTGGCATCCATGACAGATGGCAAATGTTAACAAAGTATCTCATGTCAAAGATTCATGTCCGTCACCATCTTTATTGAGAAGAAGAAATTCAGTACTTAAACTTGTACATGTGCCTGCCTTCCTTCCCTTTCTTTTTCCTTCCTTCCTTCCTTCCTTCCTTCCTTCCTTCCTTCCTTCCTTCCTTCCTTCCTTCCTTTTCCTTCCTTCCTTCCTTCCTTCCTTCCTTCCTTCCTTCCTTCCTTCCTCCCTTCCTTTTCCTTCCTTCCTTCCTTCCTTCCTCCCTTCCTTTTCCTTCCTTCCTTCCTTCCTTCCTTCCTTCCTTCCTTCCTTCCTTCCTTCCTTCCTCTCTCTCTTTTTCTTTTTTCCCCTCTCCTAATGTAGCAGTTTGAATGTAATCGATCCCAATAAGCTCATAAGGAATGGCACTATTAGGAGGTGAGCCTTTGTTGGAGTGAGTATGGCCTTGCTGGAGGAAGTGTGTCACTGTGGGGATGGGCTTTAAGGTCTCATATATGCCCAAGCCATGACCTACGTGTAGCCATGCTACAGTCTGCTTCCTGTTGGCTTCTGATCAAGATGTAGCCAGCACATGTCTGCCTGCATGCTGCCATGCTCCCTGCCATGATGATAATGGACCAAACCTCTGTAACTAAGCAGCCATCTCAATTAAATGTTTTCCTCTATGAGAGTTGCTGTGTTTTCCTCTATGAGAGTTGCTGTGGTCATGATGTTTTTTTTTCACAGCAACAGGAACCCTAACTAAGACACATTTTATGTTTAGGGAACAGAATCTCATTACGTAGCCAATGCTGGCTACTAATTTGCAATGATTCTCCTGCCTCAACCTCCTGAGTGATGGACTTACAGGCATAAATAGGGTCACCCAGATGTCATTTATTGTTTGTTTTTCATTTATTACATTCCTAAGGGTCTGTTGCCGGAAGAAAAAGACACAAACACTAAAGCTGCCACTTGCTGCATCTTTACTCAGTGAAGTTTGCTTTTCTATCACGGCAGGGGGGATATTGAGCATCAGGTTTTTCCTAGCAGAATCTTCACCAGGATGCTCCCCACATAAGGATTCAAACTCCCCTGTGGATACTTGATACTCCTGATGAACCCTAGAAGTGATTTGGGAGTTCTGTATGTTTGTAGAGCCACCAAAGCTGTGTGCATCTGGCCATCCACAGCAGTGGGCAGGCTCAGCTGCACCGATTTCCTCCCACTGCCCAGGGGAGCCACGCCTAGCCTCTCCTTTTCCCTGTCCACTCCACCCCATTAGCAGGTCTTCTGGAAAGAGAAGTCAGTTAGTGTTGGAGATGTTATGTGAACAAGCCACTGATGATGGATGATAAGCTTCTAACACAGGACTAGGAAAGGTAATGCTATCTTGGCAGGTATGAAGTCTGGTTGCGCTATAGACAGATATGCAATAGGCAAACAGACAATACAACAGGAAGAAGACGACAGAAAGATTGCTGAAAGATAAGTCATAGATGATAGGAATATAGCTAACCAGCTCATTAGCACATGAATCTATGGAAATATCAGTGATAGATTAATATATAGATGATAGAAATATGATACATGGTGGTTGGGTGGATGGATAGATAGGTGGACAGATAGGTGATTCTTCTTAAAGCATTTATAGAAAGATGGCTCGATGATAAATGGATGGATAGATGATGTCTTGAAACATAAATTGTAGATATGAAAGTATAATATAGATACATAGATTTTCATAGATAAAAAGAAAATGATAGACAATGGTAGATTGATAAAATATAATAGAAAGATGATTGATAAATAGAAAGTGGCAGATAAAAATGATAGATGTATAGATAGATAGATAGATAAAGATAAATGGGTACATGGATAGACAGATCATAGATCGATATATAGATGATAGGTAACATGTAGATTGCAGGTAGATGATCAGGCCATGCAAGTTTTTGCTGGTTGTTACTTCGCAGCCAAGATGTGTATCTGTGAACCACACCAGGCGGAAGTTCGTTCTTCTTGTCTTCTGTGAAGTCTTGGATTAGTCTACTGAGAATTCTACTCTGGGGTGTCTGAGCATTCTCTTCATGTTTCTGCTTCCCCATGTTTAAAGTGAAGGAAAAGAAGGCAGGGCTTGCAAGCCGTCCTGCAGAAGTGTAAATGCAGACAAGGCATGCCTGTGAGCAGGCTTTTGATGCCAGGTAAAGCGTTTTCTCTCTGTGAGACAAAGATCCCCTGGTGTGCTACCCCGCTCCCTCCATTCTCAGTCTCTCTCTGACATCGCTGCTTTCGGGAAGGATTTTTCATTATTTTTTATGCTGTCAAGATGACAGACAGAGAGAGAAGATGAAAGGGTACATTCTCATAAGATTTACTTTCCTTCCAGCTAAAAGGTATCACTTACCCTGCTTGGTTTTTAAATTTTAAAACATTTATCAAAGCGTTATGTGCAATTTTAAAATCAAATAGAATCACGGGGGTTATAATGAGACCCAGTCTTTCCTACACCCAGATCCTTCCCCTCACTCACAACTACTGCGAGCTATGTCATCGCTGTAAATTATACGCGGCCTAAACTTACCATGATAACCGTTTCTAAGCGAGAATCTGAGTGGCTTTAAGCAGTTGGCAATGTTGCAAAACCGCCAACACCATCCCCCGAATTAGGGCTCTATCCCAGCGAACACTCTCCCCACAGCCCTTCGTTTCAGTTCTGTTGCTGCGGTAAAATGCCCGGACCCAAAGTCACTCAGGAAAGGAAGATTTTGCTTGGTTCACAACTCCAGGTTACAGACCATGTCTGTGAGGATGTTGAGGCAAGAACTTAAAGCGACTCATGCACAGTCGAGAACAGGGAGAATGAGCACACGGATTCTCACTTGCCTGTTGGCTATTCCTTTGACCTGTCCAGGAGGCCTGCCTAGGGAATGGTGCCGCTCACAGTGGGCTGGGTCCTCCCATACAGACATGCCCATCGAGCAACCTGACTCAGATGAATCCCTCAGCTGATGCTCTCTCCCCAGGTGATTCTGGGTTGTGTCAAGTTGACAGATAAACCAGGACAGTCTAGACCCACTTCATTCTATCTCTCCACAGGAATTTGACGATTCAAGGGACCTCAGAGAAGTGGGATTACACATTATTTGTGTTTCGGTGACTGGTTTGTTTCACTCAGCATCTGTCCTCAAGGTCTGTTCTCAAGGTTTATTGGTGGTGCTATGTGCTGTTGTTTAAATATGAACTGTTCCCCCACAGGCTCACGTATTTGAATACATAGTCCTCATCTGATGGCTCTCTTTGGGGGAAGTTATAGAAACTGTAGGATGATAGAACCTTGCTGGAGGGAATGGGTCACCTGGGGGAAGGTCTTAGGGGCTTTCGCTTGTCTCAGCTTCCACACTGTTTCTCCTGAGATATACCAAGACACACTGCAAACTCCCATGGTGGCAGATGGGAGCCACCCTACCGTGACAGACTGGAATTTGGGTTCAGAGACTGGTGAATTTGGTCAGTATTTAAACCCAGAAGTAGGTTTGTGAGTTACCTGCACAGCCTACAGGTCACTCAACAGGCTGGAGGGCATCCTCTCCAGGTGGTTAAGCCTCCAAGGTATCTTGGCCAGTCTTTATCCTGGTTGGCCTGGAAGTCACTATGTAGAACCAGGCTGGTCTTGAACTCACAAAATATCCATCTGCCTCTGCATCCTGAGTGCACGGATAAAAGTGTGCACCCCCATGCCCAGCTTCTTCAATATGTCTTACTAAAGCTTATTTGTCTACTTTCACATGGACAAACACACTACACGCACATATATACTTTTAATAAGTATTGCTCTAGAACAGTTACAGCAACATTTTTTAATGGAGCCTGTATATTTTTAAATGGGTTTTTAAATGAAACCAGTATTTCCCAGCCCACTGCCACTGTTTATAGCCTCACATGTGTGAGCAGTGTGCGTAAAAGGCTGGGATGCTCATGGCATACATGTTCATTTCAGTGAGAAAAGCTTGAGTGAGGTTTTTATTTAGATGTTTGCGTGTTCATATGTGTACGGTATATGTACATGTTAGTGTGGATGTGTGTTGGTGGAGGCCAGATGTTCACATCCTTTTCCCAGTTGCTGTCTGCCTTATTCTTTGAGACAGGGTCAGTCTCTCACTGATTGCCTAGGCTGGCTGGCCAGTGAGTCCCAGGGACCTGCCTGTCCCCCCACCTCCTCAGCCAAGGTCTAAATATTTTAATGACTTTAGATTAGAACTGTTTAAAAGCCCCCAGATCTACGTCGAGTGATCCCACCTCTGGGCTAGTGTGATGTGAGTGCCGATGACAATGACTTTTCCGTCTGTGCTGTCATTGCTGGGTGACTTAGGTCACTGAGGCGTAACAGACTGTTATGTGTGTTAAGAGAGTTTTAATTGTGTCATTTAGAATGGTTGCCATCCTTGACCACTGCTCAGTGTGTCCAAGGGTGAGAAGCACGGGGAGCTATGCATTTTAAGTGTAAGCGAAGCAGAAGAAGAGGGAAATGAGGACTCTTCCAATTTGTCTCTGAAAGCTCTTTAAGACCCACAGATTGCAGTCACCATGGCAAAAATGGCATAGTGAGCTGTTTCTGGTTTAAAAAATTGTGTTACAAAAAGAAAGAAGAGCAGTGGCAGGACTTAAGGTCACTTTCCATTCTTCCAAGATACTGTCTTCATCCTTTCTGTCTACGGTGGGGATGGGTGACCAAAGATACTAGGGATGGAACAGGGCCTAGAATGTACTAGGCAAGGGTTCTACCACTGGGCCACACCAGTGGTAGAACATTTTCAAAGTTTGTGTTAGATCTTTCTGTGTGAACATTGCTTTGGCTTTGATCTTCTGTTTTCAATTATATGTACATATGTGTCTGTGTGTGTATTCAGAGCCCTGCCTGCTCTGGTTTGAACAAGGAGTGGGTGGTGCATACCTCGCTCTGGCTCCTTTATTTCATCCCTTGTTCCTAGTGCCCGTGATTTAGCCACACCAAAACAGGCAGAAGACCCTGGATATGGAGGACTCTGTTCTTTGCTTAAAATTCTTTTGCCCTCTCTGGCTATTATGAGTTTCTGTCCTTTCCCAGTTTATAGCAATGTTCACCAATAAAAAGCTGCAGCCTGTCTCCAGTTCTCCCCAGTGCTGTGCTGGAGCAAACCTTTGGAATAGCATCTATCAGTATGTCTATCTATCTATCTATCTATCTATCTATCTATCTATCTATCTATCTATCTATCTATCTATCTAATATATAATAGCACCTACCTTAAGTTTATTCATTTTCATATACATTTTCCCCTTAACTCTAAAATGACCTCCTTAAATTCTGAAACTTTTCTTTATTAAATTTATCTACCTTTGCCCTCTCCTCCCAGTTTGATCAGACTATGGATGTGTACTAGTCAGCTACTGCTGTATAACAAGTCATCTCAAACCCACAGGCATATAAAAGCAATAATCTCTTTGAGGCTCACATGTCTGCTGGTTGTTGGGGGCTTGTGGGAGCTGAATTTGCCTCCAGGTGGGTTCAGTTCAAGTCTGCTATGGAGTCTCTTATTATTTTGGGACAAGCAAGACACTGTGAGCATATTCTTTTTTTAAATATTTATTTATTTACTATGTATACAATATTCTGTCTGTGTGTATGCCTGCTGGCCAGAAGAGGGCCCCAGACCCCATTACAGATGGTTGTGAGCCACCATGTGGTTGCTGGGAATTGAACTCAGGACCTTTGGTAGAGCAGGCAATGCTCTTAACCTCTGAGCCATCTCTCCAGCCCCCACTGTGAGCATATTCTTCTCATGACAATTCTCTAAGTGCAAGAAGGCAAGCTCGACCAGATGGAGGCACACATGACAGTCTGAGATTATAGTCTACTATAGAGGAAGTCAAGGTGAAAAATGAAACAGCGAATCAGATCACCTCCACAGTCTACAGCAGAGAGAAACAAGTGAGTTCATGATACTTCCTCGCTCTCTCAGCCAGCTTTCTTTAGTGTTACGTAGTTCCGAGCCCAGCCTAGAGAATGGTGTCACTTTCGGTGGGCTTTCAATGACCAGTCAGGACAGTCCCATGTGGACTTGTCTATTGGTCACCCTAACGCTGTTTCCAAGTGATCCTCGGTTGTCACATGTTGACAGTTAGAGCGCACCATCCCATCTGCTAACAGCTCATTGGCTGACAGGTGAGGTAGAGTCATAGCCCACCGTGAACCCAGATTTGTAGAGGAGGATTTCACACTGCTCATTTGTGAAATCAATAAAAAATAAATAGTCAAGAGATTCCAGAAAGTTCTTCCCTGATTGCATAGGATTTAACAACTGAAACTTAGCATACACGTGTGGCCAGGACTAGAAGGCATAAGGTTAAGATGTGACCGAGTCTCTGAGGGCTCAGGGACCTTGGCTCCCCGTGTGGCAGAAACCGTAAGATAGCACAGTCTAGCGTCAGGTGATGAGGGTCACCGGAGGCATTGATGGAGGTCTCTCGGGATCCTGGTTACACCATGCACTTGACCCCTTCTGCAAGCACCTGGTTTTCTTCCTCCTTCTTTTCTATGTTGTGATGCAGCCAGAGGACAAACTGATCGGGTTGCCTGACCTTAGACTTAGAGCCTCTAAACCTGTGAGTTGAACAAATCTCCTTTTCTTATAAAGGTATTCAGCCTTGGGTGTTTTGTTACAGCAATGAAAATAGCTTAAAACAGGGAGGCTGATATATCCCCATTACCGCCCCCCCCCCCCAGCCTTGTATTTCTATCTGTATGTGTGAGTGTGTGTGTGTGTGTGTGTGTGTGTAGGTCAGAAGTTGATGTTGTGTGTTCATTAGTTACTCTCCACCTTATCTTTTGAGACAGGGTCTCTGACTGAATCTGGCTTTTGTCAGTTTGTTAGATTGGCTGGCCAGTGAGTCCCTAGACTCAGACTCCAATCTTGGAGTTACAGGTTCACATTACCACATCTGGAGGATTCAAATTCCCATCCCCAAGTGGCATGGAAACTCTTTACTAACTGTGCCATCTGTCTATCCCTATCCCCTGACTCAGTTTCTCACGAAATATGACTCACTCACAGTATCAGATCAAGGTACAGGGTGGTGACCAGAGCCCCCAGTGACACAGACTGGGCCATCCTCCACTGTACTCTTTAGCTGTGGCATGATGGTGCCAGCCAGCCAGCTACATCCAGGTAAGACCCACCTCCGTTCCCACTCCAACTTTCTTTACTGACGCTTCCCTTGGGCCCTCAAAGGGAGCAAAGACAGGAGCCATATTAAATCCTCGCAGGCCGTCTCATTTTATTAGGCTGCCGTTGTAAGATGGGTTTTGGCATCTGTGTGGGAATTATTAGCAAAGTAGGCGGAGGAACAAATATTTTGGCTCATTATTGTTCCTTTATTAATGTTTGTTCTTTTGATTATTTGTGGGATTCTATTAAATGGAACCAAGGAAGATGAGGCCTTTTCCAGGTTCCAATTCATAGACGTTAATCTTGGAGATTTTTTTTTTTTGCAATGAAATTTGTTTTCAAGGTTCATTTTTTTTTTTTGTTGGCTTGGTACAGCACTTGCCTTCATAATTTTTTAGAGAATCAGGGGTTGGGAATAATATTCATAAATATTTATTTCCTGAACAGTTTAATTCTTGTGCTTAAAATGTTTGGGGGGAAATTGGAGGGGAATAAATTTTCATTACGTGGCAGGAAAGTTGAATAATTGAGTTGGCACTTTAGAAAATCTGCTGGAGAATTAAAGGGAGTTAAGGGGTGTCTGAGGTGGCGCAGTGAAGAAACCACACTCACCGCAGGGAGGAGGAGGGCCAGGGAAGACCAGGAAACCATTTTGAGCAACGTGTGATCTTGATCTTTATAACTTTCAGATTCCTACTACACGAAGCTTGAGTTATTAATTGCTCACTGTTGTGTGAACGGCTCCAGGGGAGTCATGAACAAATGTCCATTTCACCCCAGATAGGCCAACGATGAAAGATTAGAGCAATGACACCCCCCCAAATCCAGCTTGAGCTTCCTTCAGAGCACAGGTGAGGGTGACTGACAGGAGATGACCCCAAGGCAGGTGCGTCATGGCAAAGTACTATCCCAGCATCACAGACAACCTCACGAAAAGGGCAATGTGGAGTCCCCCTTTCAGTCAGTATCCCATGTCCTGGGTAACCTGGCATCTCCTAAGACCACTTGCAGCTAGGACAGGGCAGGAGGAAGTAATGGCTGGACTCCCGACTGAGCACCTCTGACCCTTCCCTTCCTTTATCAACCAGGGAGCGTCAACAGCTTTGCTATCATTACCATAGACCTGGCTACCTCTGTATCTTTCTGCTTATTTTGTTGCTATAGCTACTGGGCCAAGACAATCTCTACCTCAAGATGGCAATGGTTAGTTATAATATGCCATATGACCACATTGGAGACAGCCATATTGCTAATTGCCGTGATAGGATGTCCCCTCGGCCAGCGTGACTCAAAGCACTCATTGTCGGAGGGCAATATTCCAAAGCGTGTGTATAAAAGCCGAGGTTTAGCTGAGAAATGTTTCATTATGACCCTTTTCTGTAATAACCCCAAAGATTGCTTCAAAGTGATGTGTCTCCGCTCCACGGTTTAGATACAATAGCAGTGTTTACCAAGCAGTTTGAGGGTCCCGAGTTTCTCTTCATTGGCACCGTGTACATTCTTGGCCAGGTGCACTGTGGGATGCTGGGCAGCATCCATGGTCTCTAACCAACAGACACCATGTGACAACCGGACATGTCCGGAGACAGCGCCAGATCGTCCCTTGAGTGGGGAAAAAAAAATGTCCCTCATTGAGGACCACTCGCTGCTTCAGTTCGATCTGAAAACGATTATGTGGTCGGTAATCGGGGAGATGCAAATTAGAACAGAATTAAGCACTATTCCTTCATTGCCTTCGCAGAAACATAAAGCCGGACCATGCTGGATGCTGGTACCCCTGCGGGGTGATGGCTTGTTCCAGCAGGTGAGGAGCGCTTAGGAGGAGGGCTTTGGGGGAACGGTTGGTGCGTTCTATTCAAAGTTACAATGCTCACATCTGTTGAGTGGGAGCACTTCTCAGGATTAGCTCAAGAGGACGAGATGCGAGCGGCAGCCTTTGAATGGCGTGCTCTTTGCAAAATGACCAGGAGTGAGGAGGGACACGACACAGCCCTAGCTGCAAAACAGCAGCTGCAAAACGGATGCATGTATATGTGCCGGTGGACATGAAATGACATCAATAAATGTATTAATTAAAATCAATGGTTATTTTATTACCATCTATTAATTAGCAGGAAGGAAAATTGGCCAGGCTTTGATGTGCATAAATAACTATACTTAGGTTCTCAACTCCCACACAAGGGTGGTAACCAACCTGACAGAATTGTTAATTTTTCTAAAGAGATTTGTACCCCTCCCTTTGGCTATATTGATATTGAGGAAAGTGGGGGGCCCTTGAGAGTGACAGAATCTTTATTGCTTCACGTGGGCAATGAGTAGCTCAGACAGGAGGAAAAGCAACCACCACCCAAGCCACATTTGACCCATGTCTTTACCTCATGAACTTGAAAAATGACTTTCAGGACCACAGACAGGGAAGGTGAGTGTTCAGAAGGAGTGAGTTTACTTTGGGTGAGAGGTTAAGAGACAGGAAGCAAGCTGAACTCCTTTACAGCAGGAGTAAGTCCTAAACATGGGTTCCCACTGAGGGTCCCTGTGATGGTTAGCTTTAAGTGTAAATTGACACGCCAGACAATCACCCGGGGAAAGAGTCACAGGGAGGGATTGTCTACGTTGGGTTTGGCCTGTTGGTTTGTATGTGGGGATTTTCTTAATTCAATTTATTGATGCAGAAGACGCAGCCCACTGTGGGTGGCGCCAATCCTTAGGCAGGGCATCCTGAGATTTCCAAGAGTGGAGAAATTCACCTGAGCATGAGGAAAGCGAGCACGCACGCATTTCTCTCTGTCTTTGATTGTGGATGTGGCGTGACAAGCTGTGTGCAGTTCCTGCCTTGACTTCCCCACGGTGACGGACTAGAACCTGGATCTGTGAGCTAAACTCTTTCTCCTAAGCTGCTTTTTGCCTGGGTGTTATACCACAGCTACAGAAAAAGGAGCTGGAATACTCCTCAGCTAGGAGTTAGGAAAGCTTTCTACTGAACAGAGGCAGGAACACGGAGGGGATGAGTAGGCCAGTCCAGTTGTTCCAGCTGTGGGGTGTTCCAGACAGAGGCGCTCATTTGTGTACAAAGACAAGAAACAGCAGGAGCCAGAACTCTAAACATTTTTGACATCACTGGTCTCTGGTCAGAACAGAACGAGCCAAGGGAATGTCCAGCTTCTGGCCACAGCTAAGGGTCAGCTTCAAGATGTCTTGTTCTTGAGGTGTCCCTTTCCCTAAAACTGCCTGACCGGTTTCTACCTCTCATGACTGTTAGGCTATTGAAACCACAGACTTAAGATATTAGAGTTTTCCTCACAAATCTTCCTTTGGGAATAAAAGGAAAAAGGCTGGGGCCTGGTGTTAGCTGGACAGGATCTTCTCTCCCAGGAAAAGGGTGCACACAGTTCTGACAACTTGTTATACCGCCTTGCAGGAGATGCTGAAGGGGAGACAAGGATAGGCTGGTGATTGGCAGGGCCACACCTTGATGGGGGTCACATACCTCTTGCTTCACGTCAGGATTCCAAAGACAGCCTTGAGAGGTTTTTTGGGAGTGGCCAGATTTCTATTTGTTCTAATATGGCTACACTGAGTATATATCTATTTTCCTGCTTTTCCTTGTGGTCTCTGTAAGTGGCCCATTGAAGGGCGGTGGCTGAGTCTAGACCATTAGACTTGGGCCCTAACATCTCTGGTAAGGACAGATATTTTCTTCAGTCACATACAGGCATGCAATGCCACCTCTAGCTGTTTCTTCTTTTGTTCTCACTGAAGGGACAGAGCGTATCCCTCAGACCCTGTCCCAGGTGTGGTCACAGCCACCCCTGAACTAGAACAGCATAGCCACCTTCCCTGAAATAATCAACCCATAAGGACCAAATGCTGGCTCCTGTTTTCAGAGGTGTCTGCCTCGCATCATACACATGGAGTGGGAGCTCATGGCAGGAAGAGGTCTGTGCCTTTCAAGGCCAGCCTGCAGGGAGTTAGAGCCGGGGAGGAGCTGGGATGCCAACATCCCCTTCAGAGTACACTTCCAAAGACCCAAACGCCCCCTGCTAAGTCCCACCTTTTATAAGTCTGTCCACTCCTCATAGCTGGGGAACCAGTTTCCACACAGCCTCTGTGGAATGCACTAGTCCCGGCTCTTGCTACCCCTCTGGTGTTGCCCTGATACTGAATTCTGGTTTTCTCTCCTTATTCTGGTTTTCTCTCCTTACCACAATAAAAGACCCCAGCAACAAGCCACTTATGGCTGAAAGGGCTTACTGTAGCTTACAGATCCAGGTTACAGTCCCTCACTGAGGGGATGTCACAACAGGAGCCTGAGACAGCTGTGGTCACGTCACATCTGCAGTCAAGAGCAGAGAGAAATGCTTGCATGCATGCATGCTCAGCTTGCTTGTGCCCAGTTCTAGTTCCCCATTGTCACACAGTTCAGACTTCCTGCCCAGGGTCTGGTGCCACCCACAGTGGACGGGGTCTTCCCCAATCAATGATTTTAATTAAGACAATCCTCCACAGACAGCTATCTACTCGGAAACCTCTTCAAATGATTCTCGGTTGTGTTCAAGTTGACCACTGAGGCTAACCTCACGGCTGTGTGACGTGGTTCCCGTCTTTCTCTCTTGTAGCTTCTTTCATTGCCTTTATCACTGTTGATTTCTTTGCATCATTAGCATCCAACTCTCCTGAGACCCCAAATTCCAGTGAGCCAGACTCCAAGTCCCTTTGTGTTGATGTCAGATCTACAGCACCTGGCACAGAGTGGTGTGTGATATACATCAATACCGTCAACTCATATTAATGGAAATGCTAAATGGCTTCCAAAACACGTGGGGGCAGGGGGAAATGCATCAATACTCTCTAAATTGATGCAAAAATCGTCCTGATCTTCTGAGCAGAGGCAGGTTTCAGATAGAAATACACGTGGAAAATAAACTATCAATGGATGCATTTGGGGAACCTTGTGTGCGTGTGTGCATGTATGTGTGTGTTTGTGTATATGTATGCATGTGCATATTATGTGTGTTTCACTGTGTGTTTGTATATATGTACACATGTGCATATATGTGTTTCTCTTTCTCTTTGCGTGCATATATGTGTGTGTTTGTGTTACGTATGTATGTACATATATGTGAACTTCTCTGTGTGCATATATGTGTTTGTATATATGTATGTATGTGCATATATGTGTGTGTTTCACTCTGTATTAGTCAGTGTATATGTATGTGTGTGCATCCATGTGTGAGCTTCTGAGTGTGTGCACATATGTGTGCTTATGTATATGTACATGTGTGCATATACGTGCGAGTTTTTGTGTGTGTACATGTGTGTGTGTATGTGTGTGCATATATATGTGTGTTTCTCTCTCTGTATGTGTTTGGGTATATGTATGTGCATGCATTTATATTTGCGTTTCTCTCTCTGTATATATATTTGTGTTTCTCTCTGTGTGTGTGTTGTCCACATATGTGGAGGTCTGAGGTACTCTGCTGCACTCTGTGTTTCTCCTCGGGACAGGATCTCTTCCTGTGCCAGCCATCCTCCTGTCTCCACTCTCTCATCCCCCAGTGCTGGGCTTACAGGGTGGCAGGTCCACTTGCTTCTTTACTTTTAACGTGGATAACGGAGATGGGAATTTAAGCCCTCACACTTTGCAGCAAGCACTCTTACTCAAGGAGCCAGTTCACCAGCCCCAAGCTCTGGGCTTTTGAAACCACTGAACTTTCAGGGCCATTTGTTACTGTATGTACAACCTTGCCTATCTTTGGGACTCTGCAGCTAAGGATACAAATGTCCCGAGTGGCTTTTCACAGTTATTATCTCAGTCCAGACTGGGAAGAAAAATAGTGCCGCTCTCAGTGGTAACCGATCAGCTGACTTCTCCCAAGAAGAAGGTTTCCACACAGAGCAGATAAGACTGGAAAAAAATAACAACCGTTTTAGCAAAATGAAACATCTCCATATTTCAAATCCCTGAGCTGCAGACAGGGGACTCTGACCACCGGCTGCAAATGTGGAGGCTGATGAGAGAGATCACCAATCTTAAGTTAAACATTTTCCCACTTGTTTGTTAAAAACATTGCTTACTGAAGACCTAGTCTGCACCTGGTGTTTCTCTGTGTGATTTATTGGGGAAAGAAGGAGTGAAAATCCCCACTGGCCTAGAGTTCACATCCCAGGGAGATGCATGGGATAAAGAGCTAGCACAGCACATGGGAGGAGGGGACAATATGCTAGGAAGTTATAAGCGAAGAAAAAAAATGCATCTTTGGTCTTAAAAAGGTGTAGTCGAGAAAACAAGATCAGAAGCAGTGAGAAGGACACTGCTCTTCCAAATTAGTGGTCAGGAGGGTTCCTTATGGAAAAAGTTATTTTTGAGCAAAAATGTGAAGGAAAGGAGAGGAAAGAAGAGAGAGAGAGAAAGAGAGAGAGAGAGAGAGAGAGAGAGAGAGAGAGAGAGAGAGAGAGAGATGCAATAATCAGGGGAAGGGAAATATTGCCTGTGCAAAAGCTCTGGCATGGGGACATGGCTGGTGTTGTACAGAAATACTCTCTGAACTGATCTTGAACTTTTTTTTCTCTTCAGGCCTCAGTAAATGAACAACTCACAAGTCTCAGAAAGTCCTGAAGCTTACAGGGTTACACAACTTTGCTACTCCCAGGTTGTATAATCAGTAAAGACCATCTGTGTAAGGTCCAATCTGCTGAACTGATTGCAAGTCCTGCAGAGAGTTCCAGGGCTTCATCCTTCATGAATCATCACTCAAGTCAGTGTGGGCTTTTTGGAGATGCAACTTCCTTTGAGTCATTTTTGATTCTATGACCCCCTTACTCACACTCCTGTCAATGACATTAGTTAGGCAAACTTGAACTAGTAGAATCGCTTCCTTGGCTTCTCATTGATTTCTATATCTAGGGTGAAATGTTTTTTCACATATTCCCAGGAAAAGTCACACTCTTCTGGGTTGTTGGAAGTACAGTGGAGGATAATGGACTGCCTGGGTGGGTAGAATGCATGAATGCACATGAATGGAAAAACAGAGAAGACAGGAAAAGAATGTATGCGTGTATGTATGTGTGCATGTGCACATCTGTCTACTCGTGTGTATACTCGTGTATATGTGTGTAATATGTGCATTGTGTGAGTCTCTGTGTGTAGTGTGTGTATGTGTATGTATGTATGTGAATGTGTTTGTATATGTGTACATGTGCATGTATGCAAATGCACTTGTGTGCACATTTGTGTTGAGGCCAGAGGTCAACCTTGGGTGTCGCCCTTCAAGAGTCTTTTTAGGTTAGATTGCACATGTATTTATTATAAAGGTATTTCAGTTTTGTTTTAAGATATTTTCATAATAATGCTCCCTGAGACTGCTGTGTGCAGCTGAAGGCCCAGGCCAGTGTTTCCAGTTCTTAGACTCACTGTATAAGTCAAGCACTGTTGATGAACCCAGTTCTCAAATAGGATGGAATGAGACTTGTGGCCCCTCTACTCTGGATTAAGACCACAAGGGGAAACTTGAGAGTCAAGGGAGAGTGGGAAATCGAGCCACTGATTTATACATGGTAGGAATCTGGGTTGGGCATCACTTCTTCAAGTGGTCCCCAAACACCATCAGTGCGGACTGACTACAACCGAGGGGTGTGTCAGCATCGTTCTACCTGTGAGTCACCTGAGTGTGGGCATCAGAGAACTGCAGTACCTTTAGACAGGACCCGAAGAGATGGGAGGTTTTAGAGTGTTCTGGAAATGGAATCTAGCTGGCAGGAACTTGGATGTGGGCCTATGAGGGTTGTAGTCCAGTGCCACTTCTGAATCCTTTCTCTCTGTGTCCTGCACACTGAGGGGTGGAGACCAGCATGTCTTTCTCCTGACATTCCTTCATGCCACTGTGACTTTCCCTACCATGATAGCATGCATATGTGTGAGTGTTTGCATGTTGGTGGAGGTGCCCTCAGAGGCCAAAATAGGGCATTGTTTCTCTTGGAGCAGGTTACAGGAAATTGTGAGCCACTTGCCATGAGTGCTGGGCACTGAGCTTGGGTCCCCTGGTAGAGCAGGGGACTCTTAACTGCTGAGCTATCTTCCCAGAACCATGATTTTTTTTTTGGAGACAGGTAGCCTAGGCTGGCCTCAAGTTCACTAAAAAAGCTCAGGCTGCCCTTGAGCTTAAGATCATCTCCCCTTTACCTCAGAGTGCTGGGATTACAGTGGGCACCGCTATGCCCAGTTTCTGTGTGCAGGAGATGAAACCCTGGGCTTCTTGAGTGTATGGCCCCAGCCTTGAAGATGTAGGAAGATTTGGCTTCCTGCTACCAAGCTCATATTATCTCACCAAAAAGCCTTAGAGACACTGAAACTAAAAGAATCCTTATACACAGCATGAAATGAGAGTCAGGTCCAGAACCCGATTTCCAACTAGAACCCTGAGTGGAGGGGCATACCCGTGAGAGATATTCTGCTTGGGTCGGAGCACTGTGTGCCTCAGTCTTACAGAGATTGCCTAGCATATTGAAGTGGGTGAATTCACTTCTCGTCTGGGCCTCTAAGGTAGGAAGACACACCTCTGATCTGGATCTTGAGGCAGGATGGCACATGCATTTAATCCAGATTTGGAGCAGAAAGACACATCAACAGTCTGGGCCACATCTTCTTCTGGAAGCCTATACAAAGACATGGAATAAGGAAGGTTTTGCTCTTTTCTTGCTTGCCCTCGCCATGACAGCATGCCCAACCCTTCACTGGCAGTGGTGCCCACTTCTTTGGGATTCTAACATATGCAGAAGACCGGCTGAGACCTCTAGCCTTGTGGGACTGAGCAAATACTGGATTCTTGGACTTTCTGTTCACAGTCAGCCATTGTCAGATTAGTTGGATTGCAGCTGGGAAGTCATTCCTGTAAGTTATTCATATGAATATACATATATATATGAAAAGGGAATATATAAATATATAGATATCTGTTCCATAAGTTCTGTGACTCTAGAAAATTCTGACTTGTTGTAGGATAATGCTCTTGTACACTGTAAAGATTTGTCACTCTTACTGGTTTAATAAAATGCTGATTGGCCAGCAGCTAGGCAGGAAGTATAGGCAAGGTGACCAGACTAAGAGAATTCTGGAAAGCAGAAAGGCAGAGAGTAAGTCACCAGTCAGATGCAAGAGGAAGCAAGATGAGAATGCCTCACTGAGAAAAGGTACCAAGTCACATGGCTAAACATAGACTAGAATTATGGGTTAATTTAAGTTGTAAGTGCTAGTCAATAATAAGCCTGAGCTAATAGGTCAAACAGTTTATAATTAATATAAACCTCTGTGTGTTTCTTTGTGACTGAATGTCGTTGGTGCTGGGCAGGACAGAAATTTCCATCTACACTGACTAATATAGTCACATCTCTTTACACCCAATGCAAGTTAGGCCACCCCAGTCTATCCTCCTACACTGGGTTCCCACAGTGACCTCCCATAGTGGCGCCATTCACCTTGTCTGGGCCATTCTGAACCTCTGGGCACCCTGCTTTTGTTTGCCTGATATTTCCCTTAGGTTGTATCTGTCAGGTGTTGTGTCATAGCTATGAGAAAAGTGATACAGGGACTGAGAGAGCTTGGAAGTGAATTAGTGCTGACTGTCATGTGAGACACTGTCACCTGACTTCGGGGCTGGGGGCAAAGCTGTGGATCTTGGAGATGCTGGCCTACATGGGTTCCTAGAGAGGTGGCTGTATACACCAAAGTGGTGGAGGGAGGACTCAACTCACTCCATTTCCAGGGGATCCTCCAAACCCAAAAGCTACTAAATGGGGACACGAGTGTAGACTTTGTGACTTTACCTGCCTGTGTGGATTTATATCAAGGTGACATGGCAGAAGGGACCGCTCATAGTCTCCTCTAACAGCACCCCCAATAGTCATGGGTTCTGACCACGCCCCATGATGTCACCTAGAAAGCCAACTTTCTCCACGTTATCACTCATGTGTCACACACCAAATGCGACAAAAGCTGTGTGGCGTCTCTCCTTACGGCCCACAGAGAAGGAAACAGGGACAGGTCCCACCAGTGGCTCACCTCCTAGCCAGAAGCTGAGCCTCTCATCTGGTCTGCTAACACCCCATGGGCACTTCTGGGTGGAATAGGCTGAGAGCTGGCCACCATGTCCAAGTGGGTGGCTCTGAGCCCAGTGTCAGCCCTGTGGGCATGGAGAAGTAAAGAAAAAACATAACTGGGCGGTGGTGGCACACACTTTTAATCCCAGCAATCCATAGGCAGAGGCAGGCAGATCTCTGTGAATCTGAGGCTAGCCTGGTCTACAAGAGCTAGTTCCAGCACACAGCTAGGACTGTTATACAGAGAAACCCTGTCTCAAAAAAAAAAAAAAACCAAACAATAAAATAAAATGTAAAGAAAGAAAAATCGGGAAGCTATTCTGCAAAAATATTTTGTTGTGGGGAGTCTCTCTCTCTCTCTCTCTCTCTCTCTCTCTCTCTCTCTCTCTCTCTCTCTCCTCTCTCTCTCTCTCTCTCTCTCTCTCTGTCTCTGTCTGTCTGTGTGTCAGAAGTCTCTTCCTCCAGAGCCGTTCGCCTTGTTTTTGAGACATGATCTCTCACTGAGACCTAGGGCTTATCCCTAAGCCTTGCCCTTCAGGCTGTCTGGTGAGATCTGCGGTTTCTGTTTCTGCCTCCTTTGTGCCAGATTACAAGCACACACCAGCACACTTGGCTTTTTACATGGGCTCTGGGACTCGAACTCAGGTTCTCATGCTTGTGCAGCAAGTACTTCACCAACTGAGCCAACTGTCTCGAGGCTCTTACAGGAATTCTCTGAAACCTCTGGATGCACCCACACTTTCTTCCCAGGCTATCTCCTCAGCATCCTGTGACACACTTTCTCCATGCTGTGTAGGTGATAGGCACACTGCTGAGGGTCAAAGCCAACTATTACTTTCTAGGTGTCCCCCTTGGCTGTGCGTTCTTCAGTGATCACTCACCTCTAGTCCCCATGTCCCCAGCTACCACCCCTCCACCCCCGTGCCTCTTTGTTCCATCTGAGCTCCTTTCAGGTTCAGCTTACCGGCTCTTCAGTCAGTCTGCGCATGCCCTTCAGTCAGTCTGCGCATGCTCTTCAGCCAGCCTGAGCTCCTCAAACTCTGTACGCTGCGTATCCCATTTTCTCTGAAAATGGAATTCATGGGTTTAAACTCACTCTTTGTTCCTTCTATATGATTTCCAACAGGGGAAAATACAAAATGCCCTCTCCTTGTTATGCATATCCCAAAAGTTAACCAAAAGGTTTATTGAGTCTCTTTTTTTTTAGGTTAGAAGGAGCTGAGGACCCCAACTCTGGGGTGCCTTTGGGAATGTCTGTAGGCAAAGATGTGGCAGTAAGTTTCAATTGAGACCAAAGGCAGAGACCCAGCCTGATGGATGGCTACTGGAGGAGGGAGGCATCTGCTTTTGTCTTTGTTATGCCGGTGTTACCTCCTGGTTTGAAATGGGCCTGCAAGCATCTTGGGGCAGGTAATGATTCCTGCAAAAAAAGTGGAGGCTCTAAGGAGATACATGTGAAAGAATTGTTACAAGTATCTACTTCTACGTATGTGATCCACAGGTCACAAACATCAGAGGTGTGGGAGCTGGGAGGACCAGAACTCTGACTTCAACCCAGAGACCAACTAACTTCGTTTTAAGATTAGAAACCATCTTATTAAGGTCAAAATAAGTTCATTCTTGTTTTCTGAATCTGGCCATGTCTTGACCCATTTTTTGGAATTTGATATGTTATGACCTCCAACTTGATAAGATAATATGTTCTGCCAAGTTCCTCTAACAAACATCCCCCAACCTTTGGAAACCCTGCTAGCCTTGCAGTTTGGAAGGGGGGCTATATAAACCCTGCTTTCTCCTGTGCTTGATGCCATTGTCTCAAATCCACTTTAGGAAGATGACCCTGCCTGACAAAATATAAACCTTGCTTAATGTGATCAACAATGTGGGTGATGGTGGCTTCTCTCATAGTGTCAGAGGCTATGAGAGACACTCCCTGAAGGCAGAGTTGACACCACAGTGACATGAGTGAGCAGTCAGGAGCAGGGAGACTTCTGATACAGGGGTCAACACATCATCAGGTTCTCCCAGGAGAACTCCCGGCAAAGGATGGCAACAGTGGTTAGCACCGCCATTAAAATTGACGAGCCTGGGAAAGTGGCCAGGTAAACATTTTATATCTCCTTTCCATCCTTCTGCCCCGCCAAGATATTTCATATGACTATGAACTCTGTGCCATGATGCTCATAAGTTCAGAAGGGTGAGAGACTCAAGCAGCTGATGCGCACAGATAAACCCGGAACCCTTCCCTACCCCCTTCTTGCTTTGGTTCTCACTCTGCAAACAAGCATCTCTTTCAGGCTGGAGAGTACCGTGATCTCTGCAGTACCAACATCTTCACAGATTTGTGCTTTTTGTTGTTGACTTTGCGACTTCAAATGGGGACCTGGGGAAACTGCTCGGTGAGTACAGTGTCTGGATTGGTGGCCCGAGTCCAGACCTCAGGAAACCCTGTAAGAGCCGGGCACATCACTGGGCATTGCACATTGCACAACAGTAAACCTAACACTGGGGGTGGGGTGGGGTGTGTGCGGAGACAGGCGAATCCCTGCAGCTCATTGGCCAGCCAGCTTAGTGGAAATGACAAGTTCAGGTCCAGTGAGAGACCCTGTCTCAAATGGAAAGGTGGAGAGAGATTAAGAAAGCACGGAGCCAAATGTGACAAGGTTATGACATGCCTTCTGGGGGAAAAAAATATATGTGGTAGTTAAGCTCCATTGAAACCCTGGGTTCAATGTTAATGAGTCAGCAGTATGTGTTAAACACTCACGGTGCTTGGTTCCTATCCATCAGGTTGATTTAAGTGCCTCAACGGGCTGCCTGTGGGGCTCCAGGCCTGCGTTTTCCTCAGGGTGAGGGCTGGAGATCTGGTAACTCAGTGTTTGTATGAGTTTGTCGAATGAGATTATCAGGATAATGTGAATCATAATTGTGGATGCTTTCAGCAGCCATGGGTGCTCCAGCAGTGAGGATTTGGGGTTCTTCTACTGCAAGTAGAAGCCTACTTCTCAGGTGAGCCTGAGGAGATGGGGATGTGGGCTGGGAATGGGGCTCAGTTGGTAGAGTGCTTTGCCTTAGAGAGCAGGGAGCCCCAGGTCCACCCACAGCACCGCATAAACTGGGCACGGTGGGGCATGCCTGTAATCCCAGGAGGTGGAGGCAGGAGGATCATCTTTAGTTATGTAGCAAATCTGAGGCCGATCTGGACTAGCTACATGAGTCCCTGTCTCAGGAAGTAAAAAAGGAAGAAGAAGGCAGGGAGATGGCTTAGTGGGTTAAGGGTTTGGAGTGAGGACTGGAGTTTCCCCCAGCAGCCATGTGAGGCGGGACTCGGTAGCATGCACACGTCATTTTCTCACGTGGGGAAGTGACAGGAGACTCCAGAAGCTTGGGGACCACTAGCCCAGCCCATGTGACTGTGATCGGCAAGACTGTCTAAAACAAGGTAGGAGGCAAGAACTGATACCCGAGGGCGTCCTCTTCATGCAAGCGCTATGACATGTGTGCACTCACCCTCACACATATGACACAGAACACGGCATACACACAACGATAAAAAACCTTACTGGAACAGCGCTGGTGCACACTCAGGAGGCTGAAGCAGGAGGATCATGAGTTCAAGGCCAGCCTGGGCTACACAGCAAAACCTTGTCTCACAGCAAACAAACAAACAAACACAAACCAAGATGAAGGAATATGTCATTTCTTGTGCTGTAAGGATGCAATCTACACTCAGGTGCTGATGGTATCAGCTCACTGATGCATTGCCATGGTGACAAATGGTTCCTTTCACCTTCCTGTCCACATGGTACAATATCGTGCATAAGATGATTGCTGAGCAATCTCGAGGAGAACTTGGGTTCAAATCCTCAGCAGCCATGTAAAAATCGAGCATGACAGTGTATCTGTAATCCTAGTACCAGTGAGGCAGAGAGACAGACAGACAGATCCTTGGCGCTCAGGGCAGCCAGCCGGGCCTGACTGGTGAGCTCCGGGTTCAGTGAGAGACTCTGTCTCAAAATGAAAGGAGGGTGATAGAGGAAGCCACATGCACACTGTGCACACCCACACAGGCAAGTGTGTATGTGTGTGCACACACACACATATATACACACAATCAATCAATCATTCAAGAGAGAGAGAGAGAGCGAGAGCATGAGAGCATCCACGTCTCTCCATGAGTCCCAGCATCAGGACACGAAGACACGTCACTACTGCCCGCAGACCATGGGAAGAAGGAGACATACATTTTTTCATGATTGGAGCATTTATTTGAAGACCTGATTAACTCAGAGGCTGAGACAAATCCCATCTGACGGATTGAGCAGACTCAACCAGAGCTGGTTGCTGTCCTCCAGAAAGCACAGACAGACTGATCAGGGTGACTGGGAGCGGCCACCAACAAATGGAATGTGCTCAGAGCTTGGCTTGCTCAGGGTTTGGCTGGGCATGAGCGATTGTTAATCTGAGCGCAATAAAATAAGAACAGCGCATAAACAATGCTCGGTGTCGTAAAAAATGAAATCATTAGTGTAGCGGCATCTGCTGCTCGCCCTTCCCCGAACCAGGTGACAAATGCTCTCCCCAGGGCCAATTAGGATCTTGCACTACTTGGGCAAGAAATGCCACTGATTATTAGTGATGCTAAGAAGATACTTCGAAATAAAGCCACAGCCTAATCATTTGGCTGAGTAAGCCTCCAGGGCATTGGCGGCTCATATATTTGGTGAAAATCTCTCTTTTTACAAGGGCTGTGTCTCCATTTGCTAATTTCTCTCTCTCCATAACACTGTGTCAGGAGTGTCTCATGTCTCTGAGATCCACAAACCGAGTTAGTCTCGTCTCTGGGTCCCTGCTCTGCCTGGCTCGTGGGATCCCAACTTTAGGATTTTCCAAATGCGGAGGTTTCAGAATTCCAGTTAGGATCAAGATATCCATGGGACCTCATAGTTGTTGGGTCCCCAAGTAGGTGGGGACAGATGACTTGGTTGTCCTTGAGCCTTCAAATCAGGAGCTTGTTGGACGATTCTTTGCATATGAACATGTGTGTATGCTTGCATGTGTGTGTGAGGCCATAGGGTCAGCCCTGAGTGCCATTCCTCCGGCAATATTCATCTTGGTTCTATTTTGAGGCAGTCTTTTGTTGGCCTGGGGTTTGTCAAGTAAGCTGTCTGGCATGCAAGTCCCGGGGATCCCCTGACTCTACTTCCCAGTACTAGGTTTATGAGCACAAACTAAACCCACTAAACCCAGCTTCCAGCTTAAAAACAAAAGCTATTGACTCTTTGCTGATCTCACATCGTGTATCCTGATCCCATCCATCCCCCTCCCAGCATGCACCCTTGCAGCCTCCTGCACCAAAACAAAAGAAAATTTAAAAGAAAAACCAAAAGACAAATTAAACAAACAAAGAAAAACAAAGCCAAAAGAAGAAGAAGGAGAAGGAGGAGAAGGAGGAGAAGGAGGAGGAGGAGGAGGAGGAGGAGGAGGAGGAGGAGGAGGAGGAGGAGGAGAAGAAGAAGAAGAAGAAGAAGAAGAAGAAGAAGAAGAAGAAGAAGAAGAAGAAGAAGAAAGGAGGAGGAGGAGGAGGAGGAAGAGGAAGAAGAGGAAGAGGAGAAGGAAGAAAAGAAAGAGGAGGAGGAGGGAGGAGAAGGAAAGAAGGAAGAGGATGAGGAGGGGAACGGGAAGAAGAAGAAGAAGAAGAAGAAGAAGAAGAAGAAGAAGAAGAAGAAGAAGAAGAAGAAGAAGAAGAAGAAGAAGAAGAAGAAGAAGAGGAGGAGGAGGAAGAAGAGGAAGAAGAAGAAAAGAATCTCATCCTGGAAGCAGTGGCGTGGCCCAGTGAGTCACAGTTCAGCCTTTAGCCCCTTGTCTTCTCTTGTGAGTGTAGCGCTCATTGCCGTGAGTCATTGGTCTGGCTCGAGGCCTCTGGCTTCTGCTACATCATCCATCAATGAGCTCTCACTGGGGCTCCTCTTGGATATCCTGTTGTTGTCCTGTGTCCTGGAGATCCTGATGTTTTGGTTCTGTAGATTCATTCCCTTCTCATAGCCCTGGTTCTGGGCCTGGGTGGTAGGTGGGCTAGCCAGTTTTCCCCCATTGTCACTACGGGGGCAAGCTCTCCAGCACTGCCCCAGACAGCTCACCCCAAGCTGCCTGCAGCAAGCAATGGGGCCAATTCTCCTGTTCTCAGGCCCTTGGGTCAGGCTCGCTCGCACTCACACCACCAGGGCCAGCTCTGTGTTGCCAAGGCGAGGTGCAGGGCCCTCTCTCCTAATCACTGTTGGGGGCATATATGGGGGGTGCCATCTCTTCGGCTCTCACACCCTCAGGGCTGGCTCACCTGCACCCCTGACAACAGGGTCAACTGTCGTAGTGGGTTGCAGGGTCCACTCTCCTGCCTGCTGCAGCTGGTGAGGGGCAAGGCTAGTTCTCTTGTCTGCCGCAGGTAGCAAGGGATGGCTGGGAGGGCATATTTCCCTTACCCATGTCACCACATGGCAGATGGGGGGACAGGGTCATCTCTGCTGTTCTCACGTCCTCAGGGTCAGCTTACCTGCACCACCGCCGACAGGGTCAGCTCTAGTGTGCTGCCCGGGTGAGGTGCCAGCCTGTGGTGAGAGCTAGGCTCATCTTTCCTGAGTGTGGTGGCCATCTCTCCTGCTGCTGTGTCCAGCAAGGGGCAGGGTCAGCTGTCCCAGGGCCAGGGAGGGTAGTGGGCCAACTTATCATGGCCCTCAGATTTCAACACGAATGATTCCTATGATCCCTTGTGGTAAAATGGACAGTAGACATCAACACAGACCCTAGATGGTGCAGGGTCTGCATGACCCTAGGTAGCAGCCTGGACCCTGATGTCTCCATGGCTTCAGGTGGCATCACAGCCCCCCCCCCCATAGCTGTATGGTATCAGCAGCGGCATGACCTTTGACACCAACATCGTCTCAGGTAGCTGACTAGACCCAGACCTTGGCTGCAATAGGGCCTTGGATCCAGACATGGCCTTCAGCAGCCGCTGTGGCCCCATGACACCATGGCCCTAGGTGACAGTGCTGGCCACTCAAATCAGCATGGCGCCAGTGGTGGCACAGTCCTTGGACACCAACATGGTCACAGGTTGCAGCCTAGACCCTGGCCATCTGTGTGGCCTTTGGTGGCAACATGGACCACTGGACACCAACACCGTCCCCATCTGTGGTAGGACCATGGACCCAGCTGCAGCCCAGGCCTGGATGTCACCATTGCCCAGGTGTCAGCCCAGGCACTCAGATCAGCATGGCCCCCATGGCAATGTGGCCATTGGGCACCAACATGACCCCAGGTGGTGGTCTGAACTACAGGCCTCTTCACGGCCCTCAATGACGACAAGAGCTATAGACATCAACTCAGGCTCTGACTGCTGCTTCAGGACCTCGGACCAAGACTTGGCTCTTGGCTATAGCTCAGGCTTAGACATAATCATGAACCCGGGTGGTAAGCCAGCTATTCACGTCAGCCTGCTCCTCAAGACCCTCACCTCGCCTCTTCAGACCTACACCGTTCCACCTCTCTCTCCAGCCTGTGAACCACTCCACCTCTCTATCTTCCATGGCATCATAATGGTGCCTAACCACCCAGAGTCTCTCGGTTAGTGTGGAGCTGTGGCTGTTGTCCTCTTGAGGGCCCTGACTAGAAGCCCCGGGCGACTCCTGGTTGAATCCTACTGCCCCAGCCGAGTGACATGGCACAGAGCTGTTTGCTTTTACTTTTTTTAAATCAAGAGTACTTGGGTCCTCACAACCATAAATTCCTAGCCAAGTCATCTGGGCAGTCCCTAAACCTGCTTTTAAAAAAGATTTATTTTGCCAGGTGTTGGTGTCACGTGCCTCGTAATCCCAGCACTTGGGAGGCAGAGGCAGGTGGACCTCTGAGAGTTCAAGGCCAGACTGTACTACAGAGCAAGTTGTAGGACAGCCAGAGCTATACAGAGAAACCCTGTCTCAAAAAACAAAAACAAACAAAATAATTTATTTAATTATGTGTATTTTGTGTGTGTGTGTGTGTGTGTGTGTGATGTCATGAGTGCAGGTGCCCACGGAGGTCAGAGGTGTCAGAGCACCTGCTGCTGGCCTTAGAGGTCCTGAGTTACCTGATGTGTGCACCAGAGCATGGGGTCCTTCGCAAGAGCATTTATATGACTTAGTAAGACCCCGTCCATCTCAAGAGCAAAAGTAAAAAGAGGGCTGGGTGTGACGCAGCAATAGAGAGCTTGCCTTCCCCATCCCCCTGCCGCCCAGTGAGGGGCTGAGGGTGCGGCTCGACCTTGGATCGTCTGCCTGGAATGCTCAAGGGCCTGAGTTCAGTCCCCAGCACCCTTAAAAAAATGTTGGCAAAAGATGGAAAAACTGGGATCCTTCTGCTGGGGGAAAGACGCAGTGTCTGGCCACTTAGGAAAATATCATCTGTTCTAAGACGTTAAGTGTGGAGTCACCCACCCCAGAGTTCCCGAGCCCCCTCTGAGATGCTCACCTGGCAGGCGATGGCACGAAACTCCACACACAAACCCCTGAGGAACATCTTCAGGAGCAGCTGGGAGGTCAAAGCAACCAAATGTCCATCACTAGATGAGACGTGAAACAGCAGGTGCTGCATTTGTGCAGGGGAACATTCCCTGGCAGAGACGGAAATGAATTACCAAAGCCTGCTGCACTATGGACGGATGGACCTCAGAGGCATCAAGCTAAATAAAATGAGTCACAACGTTCCATGTGTCGTGTTGAGCGAGTCTGTCGTGGATGAACGCTCGTGGGAAGAGCAGCACCTCCTGCCAGAGTGTCTGTGAGGCTGGTTGATGGACGAGGGCCTCAGTGTCTGTGGAGAGTGTGTCGGACTTGACCTTTTGGGAACGTATCAACCGACCACCAGCTTCTACCCAGCAAAGGGCTAGGAGCGCCATCAGACAGCATCCAAAGCCAAACAGGCTTGATTCATGACTTGCCTTGTTCTGTGACTCAAAACCTTCTCCAAGGGCTTCCACACTGGAACACGGAATTTAGGGAATTGCAAATCTGTGTTCTTGGGCTGTGATCACTCATATTTGGCTCCTGCAGTCAGAGATACATTTATTTATTTATTTGTTTGTTTATTATCTGTCTATACCATTTATTTATATCCAGCCTAGAAGCATCAGGGCTATAGAGACAGCTGGGCAGCGGTGGCTCAGGGTGGGATGGAGGAAAGGCACTCATGGAGCCAGGGTTTTTTTTCTGAATGTAGACTCTTCTAGAATCATGTTTGTTGATGGTTGCAAAGCTGTGGGAATATGCTATGTCTGTATTCTGTAAATGCTAAATCAACTTATGTCTCAAAAAATCCAGGAAAATCTACTCCCTATCCTGGTTGATTAGATGTCTTCTTGTGTGCTCGAGTGCCTGCGTGCACGCGTGTGCAGGTGTGTGCACATGTAGAGGTCAGAGGTCAAGCTCAGGTGTCGTTCCTCAGCAACCATCCAACTGGTCTCTCACTGGCTTGGAGCTTACTGAATCAGCTGGCCTGGCCAGAGTTTGACTCACCAATGCTGTGTGTCACCACGCCCAGTTTTGCTCCTTGTACTTGGGAATTGTACTGAGGTGTGGTGATATTGTGTTTGTGCTTTAATAAATAAAGCTTGTCTGGAGATCAGAGAAGCAGAGCAGCCAGTCACTAGTTCTTTATGTCTATGAAATTCTCAGAACCAAGGGAGCAAGATCCTATCTCTACGAATCCTCAGACCGAATCCTCAGCTTCTGTCTCCTTCCGCCTTATATTCCTCTCTCCGCCCAGCCACATCACTTCCCATCTCCACCTCCCTCGTGCTGGGATTAAAGGGACTTGTCTCCGTTTCTCTTTTAGATTGATTCAGTCTTGTGTAGCCCAGGGTGGCCTTGAACTCACAGAGATCTTTCCGCCTCTGTTTCCCAAGTGCTGGGATTAAAGGTGTGTGCCACCACTGCCTAGCCTCTCTGGCTAACTAGTGTGGCTAGCTTCCCAGTCTGATCTTCAGACAAGCTTTATTTGTTAACACACAAACAAAATATCACCACACTGAGGTCCTCATTCTTGCAAGACAAGTCACCAGCGACACTTCCTGGACACTCGTATCACCTCCTTACTGTGGGCTACAATAGCAGCTGTCCTGGTCAGCAGCTGGAGCCATGAAGAGTGTTACCTGTTTACCTTAGAGTCTATGGACACACACAGATCCTGCAGTACTGGCTCAGGGTTTGACTGGCAAGCTTGTACTTTGGCATACATCAGCTGGTTTTGACCGGATGTCCACCTAAAGAGCATGCCCGTGTGGTAGAATGAGTGACAGCCAATAAGTGGGTCTACAGTAGACTATGGAAACCCCAAACAGCTCCAAAATGTACCCTGAAGTTACCGTGGAAACAGACGCCTGCTGAAGGCTGCTGTTTCGGTTCACGGCTCTGGGGTACCATTTCATCGTGCCCTAGTTCTGCATGGAATTGTGCGGGCTTGGAGCTCAGAAGCCACGACTTTCTTCTGTCTGTGGGCTGTCCTTCCAAACAACTGCAGTCTGGGGTGTCTATGAAGTCACGCTGAGTCCTCTGTCCAGATGGGAGAGGTGGTGGCGCACACCTCTAAGCCCAGCACACGGGTGGAGACAGGATCTGGAGTTCAAGGTCATCCTAGTCACTGAGAGGTTGAGACCAGCCTCGGCTACATTTAAATCTGATCTTTAAAAGACAAATTATAGGGGCTTGGGGAGCTGGCCCAACTGGTAAAGTACTTGCTGTACTAGCATGGATACCCAAGTTCAGATCTCCAGCACCCATGCCAAAAGCTGGGAGTGGCTACATATGCCTGTAACCCTGTCTCTGCGGAGGGAGAGACAGCCTGGCCAAATTGGCTGGCTCTAGGTTCATTGAGAGAGACCCTGTCTCAAAAAATAAGTGGAGAACAATTAAGGAAAATACCTGATGTTGACCTCTTGCTTCCCTACATGTGTGTGCACGCACAAGCAAACATACACACACATACATGAACATCTCCCACATAATTTTCTTTTTTCTAAGTAATCGTTTTTCATTTTACATCCCAATCCCAGTTCCCACTTACTCCTCTCCTCCTGTTTCCTCCACCTTCCACCTACCCCCCATCCACTCCCCAGAGAGGGTAAGGCTTCCCATGGGGTGTCACCAAAGTCTGGCCCATCCTACTCTGAGGTAAGACCAAGGCCCTCCGGTCTGTGTCTAGACTGAGCAAGGTAACCCTCCACAGAGAATGGGCTTCAAAAAGCCAGTTCATGCACTAGGGCTAAATCCTGGTTCCAAGGCCAATGGCCCCACAGGTTGCCCAATCATTAAAAAATTAAAACAGTAACAATAACAACAAGTAGAGTCCCTTGTTCTGGTGATTTTGGGTGCCATGCAGGGCTCCTTTCAGAAAGGCAGTTCTCGACCTGTGGGTCTCCACCCTCTACAGAGGTCACGTTTCAGATACGCCGCATAGCATATGTCTACGTTACCAATCAGAACAGTAGCAAAATTAGAGTTGTAAAGCCACAAGGCAATAATTTCATGGCTGTGGGTCAGCCCGCATGAGGAGCTGTGTTAAAGGGTCGCCTCCTCAGGAAGGCTGAGAGCAGTGCTCGAGTGAGCCATATGCCAACCATATGCTCCAACCTCAGCGCCCGCCCGGATTGTCCTTTGTGTCTAGCCTGGCTTGAGTTTCGGCTCTCCAGTGGCCTGCACAACAGTCTGGTGTGATGAGAAAAATGCCACCTTGGAATTGAGTCACATGCCAACAGCCAGGGCCCCCTCAGCCAGGAGGAAGCTCAGGCGCCACCACGCTGGTAGATGTCAGGTTCTGCCATCCTCGCCGAGCCCCGTGACTTCCACAGGCACTCCGCAGGGGCACAGGAGGAGCCCAGCGGCTACAGGCTATTTTGAGTTTCTCCAAACACTTAGAATTTGAAATGAGAATTTAAGGACCAAATATGTAAATCTGAGGTGTGGGATGGGAGACAGGTTTTGGGGGAAAAACAAAATGAAACAAGCAACAACAACAAACCAGACAAAAAGCCTTCGGGCTCGGGATGCCTCTGGCTGTTCTGAATCACGCTATTTTGTTTGGCTTCGCCGAGCTCCCCTAATCTTTATTACTGGGGCTCAGATGTCTGCCAGCCCCATCAAACTCCTTTATGGGAGAGGAGGCACAGCCTGGCTCTCCCCATGAAGAAGGTTTTGGGTGTCAAGCTTTCCTTTGTCCATTTTCACATCCTCACTGTATAGAAATTTGGGTCGTTTTTGTAATACAAAGGACCAGGACCGACTGTGCTCCTTCGCTGGGACTATGCTGATGCCCAAAGGGGACAGAGGGGGCGGAGCTCGTCTGGAAAGTGCAGGCCACAGAGAGGACGCACCTGCCCTGCACAGCACACGGGCCTGTCTGCCTGTGAATTGCTCTCCAGATTCCAAAACAAAACGTCTCCAACATGGCACCTGCTTTCCAGCCAGCGGCGATAACCTGCTCTTATGGAAGTCATGCGGGTTATTGCCTGGAAACCAGAAAGTAAAGAAAACCCATTAAAACATTCTTTTTATTTTTATTTTATTTTTTTTGAGGGATAATAGTTTTGACTTTTATCTCACACCGAAAATGAGCTGTAAATGAACTCCAGGGTCCTTTGCTACAGTCTACAGGTGGATGTCTATTTGGGCTAAGATTTTTATCTGAGAGTTTTGTCTTCACAGACTTGTTCAATATATCTTGGTCTCCCTGCCCTCCCTCCCTCTCTTTCCCCTCCCTGTCTTCTCCCTCCTCCCTTCTTCTCTCCTTCCCTTCCATCTCTCCATCACCCCTCCTCCTTCCCTTTTCTCCCTCCCTCCCTTCTTTCCTTCCTTTAACGTGGTCTCTGTGCTCTTGGCTGCCTACAAACTTGCTATGTAGCTGAGGATGGCCTTGAACTCCTATTTTGCCTCCATCTCCCAGATGCTGGGATTACAGGCAAGTGTCATATACAGGTCACACGTGGTTTATATAGTGAAGGGGATACAAGGTGGGGCTTCAGACATGCTAGGCAAGCACTCTATGGACTGAGCTGCCCTCCAGCCTATTGCATCTAGAGCTTTTATGACACCAATATAGCGTTTTTAAGTTAATCATGATATTTTCTATTGTCTGAATTAGTGAATTGGCTCATTCGGTAGAGGCACTTGCACGTGAGCCTGAAGACCTGAGTTTGCTCCCTGAGTCTCTCTGAAGGTGACAGAAGAGAGAGGACTCTGCAGGGAGGACTCTCTTCTGCTCAACTGCCATGGCATGTGGACACACACACCACAAACTCATTGTATTTATGTGTGTGCGTCTGTGAGAGTGTTTGCCTCCAGTGTGTGTGCAGGTGCCTCTAGAGGCCAGAAGGGGGCGTTGAGTCTGGGGCTGGAGTCCCAGATGGTCGTGATTCACCAGTGTGGGTGCTGGGAACCTGTTTGTGATCCTCTGAAACAGTAGTTAGGGTCTTAACTGCTGAGCCTTCTCACCAGCCCCTAAATAATTTTTTTTAGCTTATATTGATTCTTGATGGATTTCACATCATGCACCCTGAACCCACTTATTTCAATGTCTCCTCGCATCTGCCTTCTGCCTTTCAGCCTCCCCTCACCAATCAAAACCAGACTCAAAAACCGAAAACCAAACAAAGAAACAAACCAAAACAAAAAACAAGTAAGAAATTTTTAAAAGAAGAAATTATACTGATTTTTCAGGAAACTCAAAAAAATGAGCAAAATCATAGAAAAAAAATGATCCTTCTGAGTCGAGCTCCTGGTGAAAGTGTTCGTCTTCGAGTTCACACCTCTTACTCTTGTTTTTAAACGTTTCACATGTTAAGTGAGTGCCTCCTATGTGCCAAGGGTTGGCCATTCCTCCTGATCTCTGCATCTGCCAATGCATTTATTTATTGCTGAATTAGGATCCTCCTGCTCGTGGTCCATCCCGCAAGTCACGGAATGCATTTCCTGTGATCGCTTTGGCTGTCTGCTTGTTTGTACCCACGTAGGAGGGTCCCCTTGCTGCCGGTGCCCAGTCTGTTGTCTGTTCAGGAATCTGTGTGTTCTCTGAGATGCTACCAGAAGCTGGGCCTGAGGCACACGTCTATAACCCCAGCATTTGGGAGGCTAAGACAGGAGGATTGTCATGAGTTCAAAGAAAGTCTGAGCTTCCTAATTTCAAGGCTAACCTGTGCTATACAGTGAGTCAAGGACAGTCTGGACGACAGAGTGAAACCCTGTCTTTAAAGAAAAAATGCAGTTGGTGACTCCCCTCTGCCCCTGCTAGCAGCTTGCCTACCACTCCAGCAGTGTGAGAGGCGTCATCAGTGGGAAAACCTCCAAGTCAGTACCAGCCTGATTGCTCCAAGTCCCCTTGACCCAAGTGTGTGGTGTCTTCAGCAATAGGGTCTTACCACCGAGTTCTGGTGGGCAATCAAGACCAATAGCAGCAGCGCATATGGTTTTTAAGTGGTCTCTGTGACCCCCGTCCAACAGTTCAAGAGGAAATACTCCATGCAGGGCCCTGGTTTCTCTTATAAGGCAACTTAAAGCTTCCACAAGGAGCGTCATGCCCTGTGTAGGGGACCCCAGTTAAAATTGTGTGTGAACTTGTGCATGCACATGCCTGCGCATATATAAGCACAAGCATGCAATCATGTGAGTGCATATATATATATATAGAGAGAGAGAGAGTAATTTTAGGAAGCTCATAAAATAGGGTTCCATATGGCTTTTTAAAACACAGTTTGTGTTAGTTCTCCCTTCCCCATCCTCCTCACCTTCCCATTCTCTTCCTCATTTAAACTTCCACCCTTAGCTGTTTTTTTTTTTTTTTGGTTTTTTTGAGACAGGGTTTCTCTGTGTAGTCCTGGAACTCACTCTGTAGACCAGGCTGGTCTCAAACTCACAGAGACCCGCCTGCCTCTGCCTCCTGAGTGCTGGGATTAAAGGCGTGTGCCACCACCGCCTGGCTTCCATTGCCAGTCTTAACCATGTGAATCCTGTAAGCTACAGTAAAGACTGGTGTGGTAAGGCCTATGAGTGTGTCTGTTTTTCTTCTTTTATTGAAAATAGATTCTTGCCGGGTGGTTGGTGGTGCATGCCTTTAATCCCAGAACTTGGAAAGCAGAGGCAAGCAGATCTCTGTGAGTTTGAGGCCAGCCTGATCTACAGAGCTAGTACCGGGACAAGTTCCAAAGCTACAGAGAAACTCTGTCTTGAAAAACAAAAAGCAAAAAAAAAAAAAAAAAAAAAAAAAGACAAAGAAAGAAAAGAAAATAGATTCTTTTAGTCCCTTCCCTTTTGCCATTTGGATGGCTAGGTTCATCTAAGACTAGGAATCATGCCTGAGGAATCTCCTCCATAACATCGGGTTGTAGGCAATCCCGTCAGGCATAGTTTTGATTGGTCCTTGAGTCACTGGTGTGGCAGGGCCACATTGTGGGTGGTGCCATCCCGATCAGGCGGTCCTGGGTGCTATGAGAAAGCAGGTGGAGAGAGCCCTGAGGAATAAGACTGTTGGGTTAAACAAAAAACAAGATGAAACACAGGAAGTTAGGGGGCAAACATGGGGAAGGAATCTGGGTCGTGTTGGAGGGGAGTCACGTGTGACGTGGAGGGGAAACATGTATGAACTAAAAATATAATAAAAAGCTGTCATTTGAAGATGAATTAAAAAATGAAACCAGTCAAAGGTGTGACGCACACAAACTAATTTCAAACATGCTCCTGCGGAATATTCTGGAGTTCTTCTGTGGGCATTAGTAGGAGTTTTGTTCTGTAATAATCACCGCAGTGCTGTGCACAGGCTGCTTTTCTTACCGTCTCAACAACTTTCTGTTTCCATGTGCATTTTTAATCTTTTGATCATTTATAACTTTTACTTCTACATTTTACATCTTGGTGTTAGCTTTTCACTTTGACAAAATACCCGAGATTGCCAACTTAAAGGAGATTGCCCTGTATGTGTGTGGTGTGTGTGTATGCTTGTGTCTAGTGTGTGTGTTGCTTGTGTGTGGTGTGTGTGTATGTGCTTGGGTGGTGTGTGTGTGGTATGCGTGATGTGTGTGTATGCTTGTGTCTGGTGTGTGTGTATGCTTGTGTGTGGTGTGTATGTGTGTGGTGTGTGTGCTTGTATGTGGCATGTGTGTGTTGTGCGTATGTGTAGTGTGATGTGCATGTGTGTGGTGTATATGTGTGTGGTATGTGTGTATGCTTATGTGTGGTGTGTGTGCTTGGGTGATGTGTGTGTGGTGTATGTGTATGGTGTGTGATGTGTGTGTTATGCTTGTGTGTGGTGTGTATGTGTGTGGTGTGTGTGCTTGTATGTGGCATGTGTGTGGCGTGTGTATGTGTGGTGTGTGTGCATGCTTGTTTGTGTTGTGTGTGATTGTGTGTGGTGTGTGATGTATGTACATGTTTATTGTGTGTTGTATATATGTGTGTTGTGTGTAGTGTGTATATGTGCGCTGTGTGTATGTGGGGTATGATGTGTATGTGTGTGGTGTGTGTGTGTGGTGTGTACGTACGTATGTATGTATGTATGTATGTATGTGTGTATGTGTGTGTGTAAGCCAGAGATTGACATGTTTCTCTTTATTGCTCTCTACCTTATATTTTGAGACTAAGACCCTCTCTCATTAAACCAGGAGCTTGACGCTTTGGGGAGTTTGGCCGGCCAGGTCCCTCTTGGATCCTCCAGTCTCTGCTTCTAAAGCTGGGGTTGCAGACATGCTGTGACACTGGCTCTGAACTCGGGTCCTCCTGCATTCACGGCAGGCTCCTCCACTGGGCATCTCCCATCACTAGCTTTGATTCACAGTGTTGGAGTCTTCCCTGGCATTTGGACCTGTGCTGAGGCAGAACACGACAGTGCGGACGGGTAGCTTCCTGTGTAAAGGCCCCACATCTGACTCTCACGGATTTACTGTGTGCTGGGAGGGTTGTCTTAGTTAGATTTGATTGTCAACCTGACACTGTCTACAGTCACCTGGCAAGAGGACCCTCTATTAAGAATCGCCTTCATTAGATCAGCCTGCGGCCATGTCTGTAAGAAATTGTCTGGAATGATGGTTGTGAGAGACTCGGTCCACTGTGGGCAGCACCGTCCCTAGGCAGACGGACCTGGACTGTGTAAGAAAGCTACCTGAGAATGGGCCAGTAAGCAGCCTTCCTCCACGGTTCTGCCTCAGTGCCTGCCCCGAGTTCCTGCCAGAGGAACCCTTTCTTCCCCATGTTGTTTGTTGGTGTTGTTTTGGTCAGTCAGATGAACCTTTTCTTCCTCATGTTTGTTGTTGTTGTTGTTGTTTTGGTCAGGGTGTTTTTAATCACAGCAGCAGGAAAATAACTAACGCAGAAGCCATGCTTGAAAACCTGCCTGGGTTGTTAAGGGCTAATCACGGCAGACAAGATTCAAAATGGCTGCCATCAGGAATCCACACGACCTCTGAGGAAGGTGCTGCTTCAGCAGACTGAGAGGAAGAAAGGGTCAGCATGGCGGGGGAGCTCAGGCGTGGGATGTGGGCCTCTCTGGAGGAGATGGCCATGTTGGGGGTGGACAGCTAATAGCAGGTCAGATTCTGGGGCCAGGAGGCAGGTTGAAGTCGGCCACATTGGTTTTTGCAGTGAGGGGCTGTGCCTCTCTCTGGGCCCAGCTGTGCTGTGGCGTTCTTTCTGTAGGATGAAGGCAGAGTTTTTAGAGCCTGCTGTGCCAGGCCTGATGGAAAAAAACGATTTAGTTAAATGGGTTCCAGGTGAGCCCCTTGATTGTGACCGCGAGGAATTATGCAGAAGAGGGACACAGACTTGGAACCCTCTGAGGAGTGTGCCCTTGTGACTGCTCCATCTTCCTCGGTCTGCTGCTTGCTGGGCCTTCCGACGCAGTCCTCGGTGCCCGCCTCATTTGTTAGGCTGCGACCCCACAGTGAAGCCAGGATCCGGCTTGCGCGTCACCACAGCTGGAAAATTAAATTTTATTTTCAACACATCTTTCCCCTTCTTGCTGCTGATTTGCCTGGCTCCAAGCCAGTCTCCCCATCGCTTTGGTTTTAATATCTGGCCATAAACTCCTCAATGGTACAGCTGCCAGGAGCTGGTCCTGGTGTCACGTTCCTCTACACGGTTGATTAAATTGAGAGCATGGGGGCGTGGATGGAGGTCATAAAACTCATTAGCCAGGGAGAAAGGGTTGGATGCTCTTGACCAGCAGCTGTGCAAACATTCCGATTATTTATTTATTAACAATGGTGTCAGTGAAGAGTGGAAGGAGGCTGTCTGGGATTGGTGGAGAGGCCACACTGCTAAAGTTCTTTTAAAAATCCTTTGACCCGTCTTCCTTGGTGGTTACCCAAGGAGAGGAAGATGTTGGTCCGCAGAGCTTTGCAGAGGAATGAGCATTGCGGTACTCTTGATTTTAGCCTCTGTTAGAGACCATCCAGGTGTCAATCAACAGGAGAATGGGCAGGCAGGATGTGGGACATCTTAGCAGCAGGACTTCAGACTGTGGTACGTCAATACAATAGTGTCCTTGGACTGTGGTACGTCCATACAGTGGGCTCCTCAGACTGTGGACTGTTTACGTCATAGGGTTCCTGAATTATATACAACTCTGTACAAAGGGTTTCCTGGACTATAGTATATCTGCGTAATGGGATCTTGGGACTGTAAAATGTTCGTACAACAAATGCCTCAAACTGTGGTACCCCCACACAATAGAATCCTCAACAATACAAAGACACGATGAGTCCTTGCAAGAAGATGCCATTTTATGAAGTTTAACAATCCGCAGGTGAATCTCTAGTCATAGAAACAGGAGCTGTGGCCTATGGTGGGTCGTTAACATGCAGAGCAGAACACGGTGGAACTCGTGGGTGGTAAGAACAATCCTTGCCTTGACTGGTGCGGTGTTGGGTGATAGATACATTGGTTAAAACTCATCTATGTATGCATTAAACATCTAGGCATCCCCTTCTATTTATAACATTAAAAATGTTCCATTATGTCAACTGGAAACCACGGTGTCCATCCTCCTGCCTTTCAGGACAGAACTGAAGCCCAGAAACTCAGGCCAGAACTCAGAATCATAGTGTCTCCCATACCTGTCCCCATCTCCACAACCTCCCTCAGGAGACTGCTATGGGTTGGATATGAAATGCCCCCGTGGGCTCATGTGGAATGGCTGGTTTCTGGTCCGAGATATTGTGGAACCTTTAGGAGGCCAGGCCTCGCTGGAGGACCTAGGTCAATGGGGGTATATCCTTGAGTGGATAGTCTTGCTCTGGCCTACTCTGCCTTCACTCTGCCTCCTGTCCACCATGGAGGAGTCCTGTTGAGCCGGCACATGGCCTCACCATGATGTTACACATCACCACAAACAGTCCCCGAAGTCGTAGAACTGAGTCGCCATGGACTGAAACCCCTAAAGTCATGAGAAGTCAGGAGCCAACCAAACCCTTCTCTTGCAGAACTTGTTTTCTGTGATTTATTTATTTATTTATCTATTTATCATCACAGAATGAAAAACACAGATGATCACCTATTGATCTCTGACTGTCGCACATCTGGATCTTTACTAGATGGAGGACATGACTGATGGGTTACAGTTATGGGGGTATTTAACTGACATTGAATGTGCCTTCTGCCAGAGGCTAAAAAAAGCAAGAATTTTATTACTTGGGATGCATGAAGTCACCTCCATGGTTCCAGAGCCATTGAAATAACGATCCCCAGAACAGATGTTGTGAGGCTTGGGTCAAGTTGACGAAAACTGTCCCATATCTTGGGGGTTATGACCCCGTGTTCACAGTGTCTTCTGCTAGGTGAAGATGGTGGGGTAGGGTATGTGGCTCCCAGAGTTCCATCCTTCAATGATGGTTCAGTCTCTCCTTTCTTGGGATAGTCTGCTCCCACACCTGTAGATGCCCCATGCCAACTTGGTCCTTCCCAGGGACGGCCAGCTCCACACAGCCAAACACGCCCTATAACTGTCTGGCTCAGGGCAAAACATTCATGTGTTAGGACGTTCCTCAAATGTATTTGTTAACGGTATTTGAAACTGGAAAGATTTTGGGTCAGATGAAGGCTTGAGCATGGGGCCCCTGTGGGGGTGTTAGTGGCTTGGAAAGATATGAGTATTCTGGCATGGCTCCAGGCAGTATTTGGTTGAGTCTGCTGGAGAACATTCACTAGAGCTTAGAAATCACGAATGACTTCTCACGCCTCCTGAGGAACTGGGTGACACTCACTTTTGTTTTTAACAAAATCTCAGTCGTCTGATTTTGCCAATAAAGACTTGGGAACCAGATGCTGGGGTGAAAGTCTGCTAGCTCAGAGATGCAGAGAAAGCATCGAGCTGTCCTTCCTCCTCTGCTGACATGCCAGGAAAAAAAAGGCCTCTTTCCCATGCCATCTCAACCAAAATTCCTCAGTTCTACTTCCTGTATCTCTCTCCATCCTCCTGACTCCCTCTACTTCCTGTGTCTCTCTCCATCCTCATGACTCCCTCTACTTCCTGTGTGTCTCTCTCCATCCTCCTGACTTCCTCTACTTCCTGTGTCTCTCTCCATTCTCATGACTCCCTCTACTTCCTGTGTCTCTCTCCATCCTCATGACTCCCTCTACTTCCTGTGTGTCTCTCTCCATCCTCCTGACTTCCTCTACTTCCTGTGTCTCTCTCCATCCTCATGACTTCCTCTACTTCCTGTGTGTCTCTCTCCATCCTCCTGACTTCCTCTACTTCCTGTGTCTCTCTCCATCCTCCTGACTTCCTCTACTTCCTGTGTGTCTCTCTCCATCCTCATGACTCCCTCTACTTCCTGTGTCTCTCTCCATCCTCCTGACTTCCTCTACTTCCTGTATCTCTCTCCATCCTCATGACTCCCTCTACTTCCTGTGTCTCTCTCCATCCTCATGACTCCCTCTACTTCCTGTGTGTCTCTCCATCCTCATGACTCCCTCTACTTCCTGTGTGTCTCTCTCCATCCTCCTGACTTCCTCTACTTCCTGTGTCTCTCTCCATCCTCATGACTTCCTCTACTTCCTGTGTCTCTCTCCATCCTCCTGACTTCCTCTACTTCCTGTGTCTCTCTCCATCCTCATGACTCCCTCTACTTCCTGTGTGTCTCTCCATCCTCATGACTCCCTCTACTTCCTGTGTGTCTCTCCATCCTCATGACTCCCTCTACTTCCTGTGTGTCTCTCCATCCTCATGACTTCCTCTACTTCCTGTGTCTCTCTCCATCCTCCTGACTTCCTCTACTTCCTGTGTCTCTCTCCATCCTCATGACTTCCTCTACTTCCTGTGTCTCTCTCCATCCTCCTGACTTCCTCTACTTCCTGTGTCTCTCTCCATCCTCATGACTCCCTCTACTTCCTGTGTGTCTCTCCATCCTCATGACTCCCTCTACTTCCTGTGTGTCTCTCCATCCTCATGACTCCCTCTACTTCCTGTGTGTCTCTCTCCATCCTCATGACTCCCTCTTACTGTCTATGAATTTTTTTCCTGTCAACTAGTTGCTTGCTCCACCTCTTGATTTTTGGTTGACTTTATTTAATCCTGTTGACAATATTCAAGCAGAAGTTCTTGGATTAAAGGTACATGCTAGGGCCGAGACACACCACAACTACAAACAGGTTTTTCTGGTAACAAATGCGATTTTGGGGTTCACAGTGTGATCCATCAAATATCCTACAAGACTTCACCCAGGTCTAACTCCTCATTGGTGACATTGCAAACCCATAGGACCTCACCGTAGGGAACAAGAGGAGGGAAGGCCTCAGGCAAAGTGTGGCACCTAGAGTAGAGACACACACGGTCTTGGGAGGTTCCCTAGGCCATTTTCTGTGGCTACCACTAAAAACCACAGATGGTGCTATTTAAACAGAGTAGAGGTTTCTGCAGCTCATGACTCTGGAGAGTCCTAGAGGACGGGAATGGCTTCTGATGAGGGCCATCTTGTTACACCGTGGTGGAGAGTGTCCCATGTGAGACAGGGTCTTCTTAGAAAGCCACTAAGATCATCACAGGAGCCCCACGCTCATGACCCCATCTGACCAAATCATCTTCCTCTGAACTTGCAGCAGGTCAATACATAAATGCTTTCTTTCTTGCTTCTCTCTCTTTTTTGGTTTTGGTTTTTTTTTTTTTTTTTTTTTTTTTGAGATAGGGTTTCACTGTAGCTTTGGAGCCTGCCCTGGAACTAACTCTTATAGACCAGGCTGGCCTTGAACTCACAGAGACTCACCTGCCTCTGCCTCCCAGAGTGCTGGGATTAAAGGTGTGCGCCACCACCGCCCGGCTTGCTTTTCTTTCTTAGAACTGTATTTGACTATGTAACCCAGGCTGACTTTAAACCTACCATCCTCCTGCCTCACACTCTGAAGTGATGGAGTTAGAGATGCTCACACCACACTCGAGTCCATACCTGTGGACTTGTGGACTGTGTGTTCAATTCGTAGTAGAGGCGCAGACTACATATATGTGGCTACCACTAAGAGCAACAGAAGTCACCATATGTGGGAACATCCCAGCTCCACCTCTTTCAACACACACACACACACACACACACACACACACACACACACACACACACGTCTTCAGGGAGTTGTCACCACCGTTGCTGTTTATAGAGAAATTGTGCTGGTTGGGTTTTGTCAACTTGATGCAAACCTAGACACACCGTGGGGAGGGAATCTTAACTGAGACAATGCCTTTGTAGGATTGGCCTGCTGGTGAGTCTGTGGGGCAGTGTCTTAGTTGATGATTCATAGGGGTGGATACAGCTCACTGTGGGCAGTGCTGTCCCTGGACAGGTGGTTCTGGGCTGTGGAAGAAAACAAGCTGAGCAAACCAGTAAGTAGCATGCCTGTCTAATCGCTGCTTCAGCTCCTGCCTCCAGGTTCCTGCCCTGTTTGAGTTCCCTCAGTGATGGACTGCCGCCTGAAAATGTAGCACAGAACAAACCCCTTCCTCTCCGGGTTGCTTTGGTCATGGTGTTTGCTACCACAATAGAAACCCTAAGACAAGGAGAAAGCCGACATGAAGGACATGGTCAAGGTCAGACCGTGAGCAAAGATAATGCTCACGTTCAAGCAGTACCCAGACCTGCATGCTAAGCCTCCCCCACATGCATTGTGCGCATTAGCAATGCATTCCTGCATACATGCATGTACACACATGCATGCACACACATGCATCATACACGCATGCACACATGCATGCACACACGCACGCATGCAGCCCTGTGTACACACAGAGGCCAGAGGGCGATATTGACTATCCTACTCGATTGCTGGCCACTTTATCCCCTTGATACAGGGTCTCTCGCTGAACCTGGAGCTAGGCTGGCAGCCAGCAAACCTCATTCATCCCCCTGTCTCCACTCCCCACAGTAGTGGGGTGATAGTCACATGCATAGCCATGTCCAACCTCTTATGTGGGAGCTGGGGAATCCAGACTCAAGTCTTCACATGTGCTCAGCAAGTGTTCGTAATCATGGAGCCAGCTCCCCAGCCCCACATACGCTACTTCCAGTTTTAAATTACATATTTTTATTTATTGTGCGCCTGGGAAGGCACATGTGTGCCACAGTGTGCACGTAGAAGTTGAAGGACGATTTGCAGGAGACAGTCTCCTCTACCGTGTCGGTCCTGGGGATTTCCCTCAGGTGGGCACGCTTGGCAGCAAGCTCCTTTACTTGCTGAGCCAGCTTGCTGCCTCCCATGCATTTCTTGGAAACACCATGTCTGAGTGCTGGATGGCGTGACAGCTGTGGGGAGTGTCATGAGACCAGAGGTGGTGAAGCCCTGGAAGACCCATACATTACAAAAAGACAAAAAAGCTATTGATGAAACAGTTTTCTAAGAACCTCGTTATTCACCAAAGACTGTCGTAAACAGACCAGCCATATCCACCTGGGGAGGTGCGAAAGACTCCACTGTGCACAGCGGAAGTCCTCACAAACGCCCCTTTGTCTGAGTTTTATTTCCTCCCGTAAAATAAAATACGTATTTTTCAGAGCATGTTTTATTATGCAGATAATATATTCTCATGGCGGCTCATAGGCCACTTCATAAATAAATAAACACACATCTATTTGGGATGCTCGTTTGGAAAAACAACATTGTTCACGAGGGCATGTGAGCTGAAGATCTCGGAGACCCTGAATCGTGCTGGCTTTGGGTATGATGGGTTTGCCCTATTTAAAGGGACTATTTTAAAACCATGAGCTAATAGGTGCAGCGTTGGTCTAGTGATGTGAGGGCCTCCTGTGTCTCAACTCAGAGCTTCCCAGTGTCCTGCCCGTATTAGATCTAACACTGTACCCACAGTGGGCCCAAGGAGAAGCTGGCTCCACGGAGTTCCTCTGGGGTGAGGGCCCATGGGAGGGGCAGGGTGATCAGGGGTTTTAAATATGGCCTCGAGGGTGCAGCTGGAGTTGATGGCTCAGAGGATAAGTGTACCCCGAGACGGGGAAGTGAACACAGTCCCTCCCCTAATCAAGAGGCCGCTTGTCATCGATACCTGTTGGCAAAGGGAGATGAGTTTTCTCCAGGGGAGTGTCACTGTGTCCATCAGCCACACTCCAGGGCAGACCCCATGTCCAGGAGAAGTCCGCCAACACAAAGCAAACTCCATATTTTAGTGGGCTTTCTGTTTCAACATTTTTTTTTGTCTTACTGGTTTTAGTTTATTTTGATTTTTGTTTTTGTGGTGAAAGAAAGTACACAGAATTGGTGGGAAGGGAGGTACGAGGCTCTGAAAGGAGTTAAGGAGGGGAAAACATGACCAAAATATATGAAAAAATTAAATAAAAAGGGAAAGTTATTTTATAAAATAGAACAATTAGTTAACTAACTTAAATCCAGGTTCTGTTTCCAGTGCACACATGGTGGCCAACTGCCACCTGAGACACCAGCTCCAGGGCATCCAATGCCCTTCTCTGACCAAATCAATCTGAAGACGTTATCTGAAGATAACCAGGGGTCAGTGCTGGGCACAAAGTACGCTCTTCCCTCCCTCTCTCGCTCCCTTCCTGGTCCGCTTCTCATGCTGGGGAAGGAAACCAGGAACTTCTGTAGGCAAGCTCCCTGTCTCTGCAGGGTTACACCCCTCAGTCCTTCTTTAATTTTTAAAGATTTAATTATTTTTAGTTAAGTATACAGGTGTGAGCTAGGGGGTACACACATATCCTCATTAGGGTTACTGTTGCTGTAATGAAACACCATGACCAGAAGCAAGTTGGGGAAGAAATGGTTTATTTGGCTTATGCTTCCACATCATAGCCCATCACTGAGGAAGTCAGGACAGGAGCTCAATCAGGGCAGAGACCTGGAGGCAGGAGCTGATGCAGAGGCCATGGAGGGGTGCTCTTCATTGACTTCCTCCCCGTGGTTTGCTCAGCCTGTTTTCGTGTAGAACCCAGGACCACCAGCCCAGGGTTGGCCCCACCCACAATGGGCTGGGCCCTCCCCCATCAATCACTAATTAAGAAAATGTTCCACAGACTTGCCCGTAGCATCTTATGGAGGTGTTTTCCCAATTGAGGCTTCTTCCTCTCAGCTGACTCTTGCTTGTGTCAATCAGGCTGAAGGTGCGCTCAGAAGCCAGAGGGGGTCAGATCCCCTTGGAACTAGAGTCACAGGCAGTGTGATCTTCCTGACATGGGTGCTGGGAGCCAAACTCAGTTCTTCTGCAAGAGCAGTACATGCTTTTAACTGCTGAGCCACCTCTCCAGCCCCACCCTTTTGTATTTAAGACAGAGTCTCACTATGTGATCTAGGCTTTACTGGAACTTGTTACCTAGTGAAGGCTAGTCCGGAACTCACAATGTAGCCCTGGCCGGCCTAGAACTCCTGCACCCCTGTCTCTGCTTCCCAAGTTCTAGAAACATGTGTGCACCGTTGCACTCGGCTCTACAGTTGCTTTTGGTGGAAAGGGATGCGCCGTGAGTCAGGGACAGCAAAGTGAGTGAAAAAGAATGTGACCCCTTTCTTAGGGCAGAAGATTTAATCATGAGTCACAACTTATCGCCCATGTTGAGGGAGGTGCTGTCCTGACTGCAGCCCCAAAACCTAAGTATGAGAAGACGAATTCAAATCTCAGGTCTGGAAAGAGAGGTGGCGAAGAAGGTGAGTGGATCTGGGAACCTCATAAAGTGGCCAGGTAGGTGTCAAATCTAGCAGGAGGCAGAGAAAGCAAACAGGCCCTTCCACCATGGGGTGCTGTGGTTTAAGTGTTCTGAGAACAGACGGAACACGGGGATATGGCATCAAGCAACACCAGGGAACCAAGGAGTAGACAAGGCCTGCAGGTCAGAATTGACATTGGGGCACCAAGATGCGCCAAGTCCCAGTTCCCAGAGGAGAGTGTGAATGGGGCCTGAGAAAGAGGGATTTCAATGCATGGACCAAGGCAGCACGGTCAACACCAGTAGCTGCGGAAATGGCTAGTGTGATTGTCACAGGCTGGCTCAGTCCCCACACCATGCTGGAGCAGTTACAGCACCCGTCAGGCCACAGGAAACCCATATTGCTACTAAGGAAGAATGGAGTTTGGGCTCTAGAAAGCAGTCCCATGGCTTCTAAAACTGTTTTTAGTTACTTCACTTGTTTCTGAGAGAGAGACAGAGAGAGAGAGAGAGAGAGAGAGAGAGAGAGAGAGAGAGAGAGAGAGAAACCCTGACAAAAGCAACTTAACTTTAGGAAGGAAGGGCTTATCATGGCTCACAGTCTGAGGGCACACAGTCCATGACGGTGGGGGAGGCACAGTGGCAGGAGCTTAGGAAGCTGCTCACACTGCATCAGTAGCCAGGAAGCAGAGAGAGATGGATGCTGGTGCTCATCTCCCTTTCTCCCTGTGCAGTCCAGAATCCTAGACTAGGGGATGGTGCAGCTCGTGTGAAGGGTGGGTTTCCCACCTCAGTTAACCAAATCTTGATAACCCTCCCTCACAGGCATGTCTGATCGTCTCTCCTTGAACCTGTCAAGTTGACAATATTAAGCACCACAAATTCTAAACACATACCCCTTATTTCCTAGCTTTTTTTTTTTTTTGATTTTTTGAGACAGGGTTTCTCCATAGCTTTTTTTGGTTCCTGTCCTGGAACTAGCTCTTGTAGTCCAGGCTGGCCTTGAACTCACAGAGATCCGCCTGCCTCTGCTTCCCAAGTGCTGGGATTAAAGGCGTGCGCCACCACTGCCCGGCTTTCCTACCTATTTTACATCCACAGTGTTTGTCTAAAAAGAAGAGAAGGAGGGGGAGGAGAAGATGTGAGAAGGGGGAAGAGGAAGAGAAAGGGAGAAGGAGAGAAAGAGGAGGAGGAGGGAAAGGGGAGGAGGAGTTGGAAGGGGAGGAGGAAGGGGAGGAGGAGGGAAAAGAAGGACGAGAGGGAAGGGAGGAAAACATGGAAAGGGAGGGGGAGGAAGGGGAGGAGGAGGAAGAGGAAGAAGGGGAGAAAGGGGAGGAGAAAGGAGCAGGGGGGGTAGAGGAGGCTGGAGAGATAGTTCAGCGGCTGGAAGTGTTTGCTGCTCTTGAGTGAACCCATGTTCAGGTCCCACCAGCATCCAAGGTGGGTAGTTTACAACTGCCTGTTACTCTAGCTCCAGGGGAATGCGATGCCCTCTTCTGGCCACCATAGTGGCCCATAGGCATCCAGTTTTAAAATAAAATTTAAAAACAAACAAACAAAAAGGAAACAAAACAAAAACTGAAGGCCACATCTATAAAACCATGTACAACACAAAAGAGTATCATAGTCAAACCATTATAGTCCCAAGCTGGAAACCCTCCAATATTCATCAATAACCGAAAGGACGGACCCGTTTTAGAAGGTGCACAACATAAAATATGAACGGTGGTGAAGATGAATGAGCAATGACTGTGTGAGACAAGCGACTGTCACAGACGACAAGGACAACCAGGCACGGCTGTTTATCTATGAACTACAGAAGCCGTCCGAGGACTGGTGATGTGCAGGGCGAGGCAGGGCATATCTGGATCTGGAGGACGGACACCACCCAGCTGTATGCTGAAGATGAGTTTGCTGTACTCTAGGAGGTGTGCACAACAATCAAAACGGTACTTAAAAAAAATAAAAAAGACAAACCTGGGCCACAGAGTGAGGTCAAGGACAGCTCCTGCACATTCGTGAGACCCTGACTTAAAATAAAAGTTAAAAAAGGCTTCCGGATGAGGCTCAGAGGCCAAAAAAATCTTTCACCAAGGAACTAAAAAAATGGCTCAGCAGTTTCCTAGCTAAGGGCTTGGGGCCATTAGCAATAGAGCACTTTCTTGAAATTTTCCAGTGAGATATTGAAGCATGGCTCAGCCATACATTGGCTGTCTGGAATTTCCCAGTGAGGGGCTGGGGTGTGGCTCAGTGGTAGAGCCTTTGCCTAGAATCCCCCAGTGAGGGGCTGGGGTGTGGCTCAGTGGTAGAGCCCCTGCCTAGCATGCCCCAGTGAGAGGCTGGGGTGTGGCTCAGTGGTAGAGCACCTGCCTAGAATCCCCCAGTGAGGGGCTGGGGTGTGGCTCAGTGGTAGAGCCCCTGCCTAGAATTCCCCAGTGAGGGGCTGGGGTGTGGCTCAGTGGTAGAGCCCCTGCCTAGAATTCCCCAGTGAGGGGCTGGGGTGTGGCTCAGTGGTAGAGCACCTGCCTAGAATCCCCCAGTGAGGGGCTAGGGTGTGGCTCAGTGGTAGAGCACCTGCCTAGAATCCCCCAGTGAGGGGCTGGGGTGTGGCTCAGTGGTAGAGCACCTGCCTAGAATCCCCCAGTGAGGGGCTGGGGTGTGGCTCAGTGGTAGAGCACCTGCCTAGAATCCCCCAGTGATGGGCTTTGCATTCTGCCTCCCCTTTTTCACAGTGCATGAAGCAGATCATCCTGTGTAGAGATCATTCTAGCAAGAACTGCAGCTCATGATGGGGAGACATGGGATCCCTGACACATGAGGGAGTTCAAAGAGCTGCAGACTATCTGGCAGGCTCCATTTCACAAGGTCCCGTGTCCTAGCAGAGAGGAACAGAGCAGTCTTGGCTCTCCTGTCACTAAAAATAAATAACAGGCTGGAGAGATGGCTCGGTGGTTAAGAGCATGTGCTACCCCTGAAGGGGATCCAAGTTTGGTGTCTGTGTCGTCCCCCCCCCTCGCCAAATCTCATGTTAAGCAGCTCTGTAACTCCAGCTCCTACAGATCCGAAGGCCCCTTCTGTCCTCCCCAGCACTCGGGTGCATACGCACATTCACACACAGCTTAATAGATAGCACCAAAAACTACCACCCAGTCAAAATTAAAATGACAATTCGGGTGAACGTCCTAAAGTGCTGTGTAGCTTTGTTACTCTGTTCGAATGCCAGCAGTAATTGACTTAGAAGGAAAGGTCTGTTGGTGCACGGTTACAAAGGGTTCAGTTGGTCTTGTTACTTTGGTGCTGCTGTAGTGAGTGGGGGCGGGGGGGGTACAGTTGCTCACATCGTGGTGGCCAGGAAGGACAGAGAGAGGCAGAGAGGTAAACAGAGAGACCGAGAGAGTTGGAGGGAGATGGAGAGACACACCGAGAGAGAGAGAGAGAGAGAGAGAGAGAGAGAGAGAGAGAGAGAGAGAGAAGGAGACAGAGAGAGGGAGAGGAACGGGAAGGATGGTTAGAGTTTTCTTTATGAGCACACCCCCAATGACATAGCTTCCTCCACCTGGGCCCCCTCCGAAGGTTCCAAAGGCACCCGAGACTGGAGGCTAATGTAACCCTTTAACACAGGACCCTCTGTGGGTCTAACCTACAGCAACTGCTCCATAATTCACTGCGGCAACATCTTTTGGTTGTTTGGAGAAACTGAAGTCTCTTTCTCTGAGCTCTTCTTACCCTTACATCAGCCTCCTGAAGCAGAATTATCCGTCTTGTGGAAAGTATTGGTGGAGGAGATGGCTCCCCATCCGATCCTGCACCGCTAAGGACCGTAAAGGCATCGCCCGTCCCAGGCTTCAGGGAAAGACGCCGCTGAGCATCAGTATTCCCAAGCCAAACTGTCCTTAAGCCTCATTGAACAAGATGTGTTTCGGAGATTGGATATATGCAGATTTACTTCCTTTCTAAAAACAGCGCCCTGTGCTTGAGGGCTGCTGAGCGCATCTTCTGGGGAATGCGCGGTGACATAACCTTTCAGTAAAAGCAGAGGCAGAGGCTGCCAGGTTCTCGGCTGTCTGCAAAGTCAGGGAACTGATGACTTTTCTGATGGCTTCCCACTGGGTCTGCAGGGGACTGGGACGGGCTCCTGTCCTGTTAACCAAGCAGAGGATGTGGTCTGAGTGGCTGCGTGGGTTGGCACCAAATCTGAGGCCCAAGGGAGGCGTTCAGAAAGGACCCGAGTGGATGGGGTTGACGGAATAGAAGGAAGAGAAGCAGGCAAGAGTCAAAGTCTGTGTCTCAATTTTCCGCTCATTTCTGCCAAGCAGGTGGAGCATCCCAGCTGGGTGCTGCCATAGCCCCTCACCATCCTTCATACTCTTTTTTTTCCCTTTTCTTTTCATTTCTTCTCTTTTTTGAGACAGGGTTTCACTGTATAGCTGGAACTCACTGTATAGACTAGGCTGGTCTTGAATTCACAGAAATCCACCCTTCTCTAGGTGCTGGGATTAAAGGCGTGCACCATCACGCTCAGCCCACGCCTCCTTTATAAATATGTATTTTATTAGTTGTCTGATAATTTCATCCACACATATGATGTGTTTTAAGCATATTTACCTCCTTTTTGAATTTTATTTGTGTGTGTGCATGCACTGTGTTTGTACATGTGGAGGTCAGAGGACAAACTCTGTGTCATCCCTTAGGTAACCATATACATCCTCTTCTTTTCTTTACGAGATGGGGAGGGTCTCTCAGTAGCTTGGAGCTCACCATGTAGGCTAGGCTTGCCACACTGTAAGCATAGAAACCACACGTCTCTACCTAGCTGGGATTACAGGCATGTGAATTTTTTTTTTTTAAATTATGGCTTCTGGGGACTTGAACTCAGGTCCTTACACTTGTTTACTGGCTTAGCCATCTGCCCAGCACACCCCTACTGTTACCTCTTGTTTCTCCATCCCAAAAGACCTTTCATGCCTGCTTGGAGCGAGGGTGGGGGTGGGGCTGATGGAGTAACAGGGGGAGTCGTCATCTCAGGGGGGGGCAATCTTTCCTGAGTCTCTGGTCCCTTGGTTTCTCCCAAGCCCAAGCTCCCAGTCACACAGGATGGCATTTATGCATAGCTCCACCTCCACACTCCTGGACTATGGGTGTTCCCTCCCGGGGTGGAACTGAAGCCTTGGCTCATCCTTCTTCACTCCAGCAAAATCTTCACACTTGCTCTAAAATTCATTTAAGCTCCAGAACTTTTCGTCCCTGCTTATAACAGGCAGGACTGGGAACAAGCAAAGAGAATGTGGGTCCTTTTAGCCTCTCTAGAACAAGGGGGAAATCCTGAATGTTTATGAAAGCCCTGAGTGTTTGTTTACTCCTGAGCCACAAGTCCCAAACCTCCACTGTCCCTTGAATTCTCAGAGGCTCCAGAGAATCAGGTTGAGGAACTGCCCATATCAGATTGGCCTATGGGCATGTCTGTAGGACCTTTTATTGGTTGACCAAGGATGCTGGAGGTTCCTGCCCATTGTGGGTGGTGCCATCCCTGGGTAGGGGCCTCAGCTGTATATGAAAGAGAGCAAGGGAGCAGATCAGTGAGGTTTCCTCCATGGTTTAGAGTCTGCTTCTGTTTGAGTTTCTGCCCTAACTTTCCTCAGTTCTGGACTTCCCTGCGGTCCACAAGCATAAGATGAAGCAATCTATCCCAGCAACAGAGAGCAAACCAAGGGAGACAGGAACCAAGGGCTTTCAAAGTGGGAAGTGGCCCATGTGGGGCGTGTAACCTATGCTGTGTGTGCCTCTCTCCTCGCACCAGCCTGCAGTCCTTCCCCTCCTCCATTTCCCGAGCAAACTCTAGCCCTGAACCATACCCCCAGCCTGGGATCCACTGATTCCTGAAGACTGAACCAGCCTTGTCTTTCTCGCACACTCATCATGGGGCATGGCCTTACACATTCTTGCATACTGTGTTATCCTGTCCTCCCTCTCAAGGTGCTGCCTGTGCTAGGCCAGGGCTTTACCATGGAGCAGCTGTGTCCTCAGACCTTTCTATACTGCCCCTCTCCTCCCCTCCTCTCTCCTTCCCTCCCCTCTCCTCCTCTCTCTTCTCCTCCCCTCTCCTCTCTCCTCTCCTCCCCTCTCTTCCCTTCCCCTCCCCTCTCCTCCCCTCTTCTCCCCTCTCCGCTCTGTCCCTCTACTCTCCTCCCACCCCCTTCTTCCCCTCTCCTCTCCTTCCCTCGCCTCTCCTCTCTCCTCCCCTCTACTCTCTTCCCTTCCCCTCCCCTCCCCTCCTCTCCCCTCCCCTATCCCCCTTTCCTCCCCTCTTCTCCCCTCTCCGCTCTGTCCCTCCACTCTCCTCCCATCCCCCTTCTTCCCCTCCCCTCTCCTTCCCTGGCCTCTCCTCTCTCCTCCCCTCTACTCTCTTCCCCTCCACTCTCTTCCCTTCCCCTCCCCTCTCCTCCCTTCCCTCCTCTCCCCTCCTCTATCCCCCTTTCCTCCCCTCTTCTCCCCTCTCCGCTTTCCCTCCACTCTCCTCCCATCCCCTTCTTCCCCTCCTCTCCTTTCACTTCCTCCTCTTCCTGTCCTCTTCCCTCTGTTCTTTGCTTCCCTTCCCCCTCCATCCTTCTTCCTGCTATGGGTTCATTCTGCTGTCACCTCAGTTCCCTTGCCTGACAGGCAACTGCAGAGAGGAAAATCTGGCCAAATTAAAAGGTTCCCGACCTGCGGAAGAGAGGAGACATGGAGCAGAGCACACAGGAACAAGGAAGAGGGTGTGCACACATGACTTTCCGTTCTTGGCTCTGACGGGACTAGCTGTTAGCAGTCTCTGCCTCGACTTCCCTCTGATGATGGGCTGTAACCTGAAAGGCCCAGAGTAAGTGAACATTATAGCCCACCTGCCCAGCTTCTTCCCTTGACTCTTGCGCCATATTTTTGGTCACAGGGCAAACTGTTGGCTAAACATTAAGACAAGGCCCCAGCTGTCAAGAGCTGTGCTAAGATGACCACAGACTCCCTGCTGAGCTTGTACAAAGAGCTTGTTATCACAGACTGCGTTATTAGTGGTAAAATGCTATTGCAAGTTATAAATTCCAGGAATGTAAAGTCTTTCTTATATCACCCTGACCCCCTACTTGTGGCCTTTGCGTTAAAAGGGGGGTCACTCCCTCTGTTCAGGGTCACAAGTCAGATCTCAGCCTTGCCTGTGGTCCCAGCTAGTTAGAAATTTGGGTGCCCTGCAGTGTTGGAATAAAGTTGCTTCTGTTCATCTAATTCAGTGTGGCCGTGTCCTCAATCTTTGCGTGGCTCCCAGACCCTGCAAAACCCAGAATTCTGGAGGTGAAATAAACCCCTTTCTTCCCTAAGTTGCTTATTTTCAAGGACTTTTATCACAGCCAACAGAAGTAAAAGCAGGACCCAAGGCGAGCAATTTGTGTGCTGAGCTGTTTCCCCAGGCAAGGATTTTTTTTTTTTTTTTTTTTTTGTGCCTGGTTGACACTAACAGCCCCTACAAGAGTGTGAATTTCTGTTTTTCTTTTGTCATTCAGTTTGAGACCTTCTTGGTTCTTTGTGTCATGCGTGACATACAGGTGAAACCTGGACACTTGGTATTATTTAAGCCTTGCCTTGCATCCTCATTTGGAAGCAAGATGCCTTGTTAGCACCGGGTGGGGGTGGACTCCAGGCTTCCTGGGGGACCTCTGTTGCCATTTGGTTGTTCTTCATCACAGCTGAGCTGGGAGAGACTTTCAGGCTCCCTCATAAGCTTCTACTCACGTGACCCTGTTAGGGTGAGGGGTGCCTCATTACTGCTCCTTAAATTGCTCCTCTGATGCTGGGGTCCTGGGAACTGGTGGCCTTGCCCTTGAGGGATCGTGACACAAGTCTCAGAGCTCCACTGGGGTTCCTCGGCTTGTCACTGCCTCTCCTAGGAGGCTGCAGGAGCTTTGCTGTCTCTGGGTGAACTGTGGAAGCCCCAGCCCGACGCATGCAGAGGTCAGAGGTAAGCATCCTGTGTCACCCGCCATTGCTCTTCATATTGGTTCTAGAGACAAGGTCTCTCACTGGACCTGGGGCTTGGCAACTCAGCTAGGCTGACCAGCCTATGAACCCCAGGGGTCCTCCTGCCTCCGTCTTTCTGGGGCTGGAATCACAAGTATACGCCATCATGTCTACACAGGCTCTGGAGATTAAAGTCAGCTTCGCACTGTGTACCCCAAGCACTTTACCCACTGAGCCATTTCCCCAGTCCCAGATATGATTTTTCTTCTGCTAGGACATTTGAGTCTGGATCCGAGTCAAGCCCACCATGTAATTATTTGCTTAATGACTGCAGAATATTGTCTCATCTGAAGAGAAGGGACATTTTTAAGACCTCAGAGCCCAGAATTAACTGCTTGGAATTTTCACCATGCTGGCTGTTAATCGACTTCAACCATTAAAGGGAGAGAAGTTTTTGGCAAAGCCTGAGCCTTTCTTACAAGCAGAGACACAGACATGTCGAAATTTCTTTCTGAAATAAGTGTGTAGGGAGCCAATGATATTGGAGAAAAAAGGTGTTTCCAGCAGTGGCTCCACCAAAGGTTCCATGGCTCTCGGAGATTCCGAAAGTGGTTCCACCCCGTGACAAAGTCAAAGCTCTGAGACAGAAGTGTGACTTCAGTACAGAGCAGAAGCTGTGACCACCCAAAAGTGTGACTTCACAGAGAGCAGAGGCTGTGACCACCCAGAAGTGTGACTCCAGCAGACAGAGGCTGTGACCACCCAGAAGTGTGACTCCACAGAGAGCAGAGGCTGTGACCACCCAGAAGTGTGACTTCACAGAGAGCAGAGGCTGTGACCACCCAGAAGTGTGACTTCACAGAGAGCAGAGGCTGTGACCACCCAGAAGTGTGACTTCACAGAGAGCAGAGTCTGTGACCACCCAGATGTGTGACTCCAGCAGACAGAGGCTGTGACCACCCAGAAGTGTGACTCCAGCAGACAGAGGCTGTGACCACCCAGAAGTGTGACTTCACAGAGAGCAGAGTCTGTGACCATCCAGAAGTGTGACTCCAGCAGACAGAGGCTGTGACCACCCAGAAGTGTGACTTCACAGAGAGCAGAGGCTGTGACCACCCAGAAGTGTGACTTCAGCACAGAGCAGAAGCTGTGACCACCCAGAAGTGTGACTTCACAGAGAGCAGAGGCTGTGACCACCCAGAAGTGTGACTCCAGCAGACAGAGGCTGTGACCACCCAGAAGTGTGACTTCACAGAGAGCAGAGGCTGTGACCACCCAGAAGTGTGACTCCAGCAGACAGAGGCTGTGACCACCCAGAAGTGTGACTTCACAGAGAGCAGAGGCTGTGACCACCCAGAAGTGTGACTCCACAGAGAGCAGAGGCTGTGACCACCCAGAAGTGTGACTTCACAGAGAGCAGAGGCTGTGACCACCCAGAAGTGTGACTCCACAGAGAGCAGAGGCTGTGACCACCCAGAAGTGTGACTTCACAGAGAGCAGAGGCTGTGACCACCCAGAAGTGTGACTCCACAGAGAGCAGAGGCTGTGACCACCCAGAAGTGTGACTTCACAGAGAGCAGAGGCTGTGACCACCCAGAAGTGTGACTCCAGCAGATAGCAGAGGCTGTGACCACCCAGAAGTGTGACTCCACAGAGAGCAGAGGCTGTGACCACCCAGAAGTGTGACTTCACAGAGAGCAGAGGCTGTGACCACCCAGAAGTGTGACTCCAGCAGATAGCAGAGGCTGTGACCACCCAGAAGTGTGACTCCACAGAGAGCAGAGGCTGTGACCACCCAGAAGTGTGACTCCAGCAGACAGAGGCTGTGACCACCCAGAAGTGTGACTTCACAGATAGCAGAGGCTGTGACCACCCAGAAGTGTGATTCCAGCAGACAGAGGCTGTGACCACCCAGAAGTGTGATTCCAGCAGACAGAGGCTGTGACCACCCAGAAGTGTGACTCCACAGATAGCAGAGGCTGTGACCACCCAGAAGTGTGACTCCAGCAGACAGAGGCTGTGACCACCCAGAAGTGTGACTTCACAGAGAGCAGAGGCTGTGACCACGCACCACTTGTATTTTGTTTTGGACAGTGTCTTCAGAGCAGGTCTGAATGCCATTAGACAGGCATTAGCAGGCTTGGGGGGCCATTGAGGATGAACCCCTTCTTTGTGGCCAGCTTAGGACCCTACCTCCCACCCATTTGTCCACAGGAAGGCTGTTTCACCTGAAGAGTGCTAAGGGTATGGGAGGAATAAAGTTCAGAAGGTAAGTAAAGCTCTCAAGAGTAAAACCCACAATTGATGTATGCATGCCAGTCCACTGTGGGTGGTACCATCCCAAGGCAGGAGATAAGCTAGCTGCACCAATGGGAAGCAAACCAGTAAACAGTGTTTCCCTATGTCTCAGCTTCAGTTCCTGCTTGAGTTCTCTCTGGCCTCTCTCAATGATGGACCATGACCTGGAAGCATAAGATGGAACAAACACTTTCCTCCCCAAGTTACTTTTGGCCATGGTCTTTATCACAGCAGCAGAAAGCAAACTAGAATACCCTCTGCATGTTTTATCTATGAAATGAGCTCCTCGCTGTGTCCACCTCACAGGGGCCTGCTGGGAAAATGTATAGAACAGTGAACAGAACCAACACAGTACACTGAGGCTTATGGTCTATGTTCAGTAATGAGGAGGGTGGTTCTAGGGGAGATGCTGAGTTGAATTGTCTGTCCTTCAAGCAAGAGCTTTACTGAGTCTGGTGGTCAGACAAGCTCACAGCACACCACATGGGGGGAGGGTCCCCATGCAAGAGAGGTGTCTATCCTGCCAAGGGAGACCTTAAAGTCCCTTGTGAAGGGACATACATGAAGGAAGGGTTGATTTTAGTTCACAGTCTGAGGGTACACAGTCCATCATGGCCATGAAGTCCTGGCAGCTGGAGCATTAAGTGGCTGGTCACATAGCAACTACAGTCAGGAAGCAGAGAGAAATGAATGCTGGGACTTAGCACACTTTCTCCTTTTTGTGCAGTTGAGAATTCCCAGTCTCTGGGATTGTGCCGCCCATAGTTAGGGTGTGTCTTCCCACATCAATTAATAAGCCCAATCTAGAAGTTCTTCCACAGATATGCCCAGAGGCTAACCCAAACTATGATCCCCTGGAGGTGTGCTTGGAGGCTTCTCTCCTAGGTGATCCTAGGTCCTTTCAAGCTGACACTCAATAGTAACCATTAAAGGGGTGGGAGGAGGTGTTGTGCCATGGGGAAATGGGCCCAAGGTCAGCTGACTAGACTAAGAGGGCCAGGGTTTCCTTGTGTGTCTGAAAGAGGCTGATGGCATAGATATTATTTTAACCAGGCAAAGAACTGTTGCATTTGTTCATGCTGCATTTGTTAACTATGTAAATATGTGCTGCATTTGTGTTAATTAAATAAAATTACCCTGGGCTCCGAGAGGCGGGGTTAGCAACTGGTTGACAGGAAGTAGCAGACTGGAGCTTAGCATGTTTTTTTTTAGTTTATTTTTATTTTTATTTTTCAGTTGGGGCAGTGTGGAAGGAGAGAGCCTTCTGGGGACAGTAGCAAAGAAAATTAGCCAGTTGCTATTCTAACTCCCTGAGCTTGTAGGGTTTCACCCTAGCATTTGAACCTCGAGTTTTATTAGAATGATTGAGATTTAGTTAGAACTACGTTTAGTAGCAGCAACAGAGCCATTGTCTAGGGGAACAGAATTCTCTCCAGGGTACAGCCTCAGTGGCCGCCAGCAGTTTCAAGTGTAGCCACTGTGATGAAGGTAAAACAATAGGCTGGGGTTTGAAGTCACAAACTATTGGCCTTCATTCTTTCTTTTTTGAAGTTCTGGTAGAAGAACTTTTTGGGATGAGAGGTGCCTGGAAGAACAATGTGCTCTGTGAGGATAATGTGGTAGTGGTCACTTGTCCCTCCTCACTCCATTCCCTGCTTGGCAGTCTTGCTCTCTGGAAGTTCCCATATTGAAGAGGGGTGAGTGATCCTTCACTATATTTTGCACGGTAGCTGCTGTCTTCCAACTGTTGGAGACCATGAAAAATATGAGAAGTTTATTTTGCTATTACAAGTATTTGAAATGTAGGTGGATGATGTTGGGGAGAGGGTGAGGAGGGGCAGAAATGAAGGCATCTTATCTCTTATTCTTGGCAATGTTATAGAGGAAAAGATGGAATTGAGTGGTCAGAAGCCTAGATTTCTGTCCTCCTATGAGTCCTCCTCCTGCAGCTGGAAACTGACTGCCTCTTCTGAACATGTGGGTCAGTTTTGGGGTCACTTAGTGGACTTTTCAAGATAAACCAATGCTGGGACTGCACCCCCAGAGATGTGGTAATTTCCTCTGTGTTGAAGCATTCCATTCAGGAAGTAAGCAACTCATAAGTCTCAGGAAGTCTCTGAAACTTACTAGATTCATAAGGGTCTTCCCTTCCCAAGGTTTTTATAGGTGGTAATGACTGCTGAGGTGAGGAGACTCTTCAAGGTGTTGAGTTGCCTGCAAACTGTACAGAGGGTTCCATAGTTCCAGCTTTTGTGAGTGGGTATCCAGGCTGGCGTGGGCTTTTAGTGATGCCTTTGATTTCTTCCTGTTCCTGTAAGCAGCCCTAATGAATCTGTTGCTTTACCAAGTTAGACTTGGGTATAATCATTCTTTGGTCTGTCTCTGGTCCCCTACTCATGGGGAGTAGACACTTATTCACAGTTCCCCAGGAACAACATCACAACAACAATTGATCTGGGTGTGACCCGGGCTCTGGAATTCTTAATTGCTCCTTGATTTGTTAAAAGAAGATGAGAACTGAGTCCTGAGGCCTATGGAGCCCAGAGGTGCAGCTGTGTCCTCATCTGATGGCCCCATAATAGTGCCCACAAATGGGCAGATGGTGTCACTTCCTCCCTTCCCTCAGAGCTGTAATCCTACCTTGAATCCAGGAGTGATTAGATGCCTCAGGATGTGGGCATGCTTGAGTGATTCAGGCTGTCCAGTTCATCCCAAGAACAATCAACGTTGCTCATGGGCAGGTCTGTCGCTTCAAGGCACCTTTGTTGTCTTTCAGGAGGTGCAGAGTGAAGTTGGGGGTGGGATTGTGTACCTGGAAATGACTGCTGGTTCATTCGGAGTGGCTCAAGGTGCAGGCTCTAGCTGCTGCTACCCACACCTTAGGCAGGGAGAGCCTTGTGGGATTGCTCTCCTCTTTCTTCCAACTGGAAGGGAGTCACACAAGTGAGTTCCTGGAAGAAAGCTGCATTGGCAAAGGCAGATTGATCAGAATGTGGAGACGTTGGACTGCTCAAAGTCCAGAGTCAAATTGTCTTGGGGCATCTTTAGTCTCTCCTTAATAGCCATCCATCGCCCTAGGTACATCCTTTGGACCGTGTGAACAGGCCCTTAGTTTCCACTAACCAAAGGGCTAAGAATGCGATCAGATGACACCCATGGCCATAGCAGAGTTTCCCTTGCTTTGCTGTAACCCGCCTACCCATGGATCCACCAATATATTTGAGAAGTATTTTACTTTATGGCTTTCTTCATTCAGATACTGTCAAAATTTCAAGAGCTTGCTTCCTGATTGGAACATGCATTTGGGGAGGCCTAAACCCCCCCAAGATGGGCAGCGTCTGAAGGACACATGACGTCATCCTTGAGATTCCACACACATGTGCACACGCACACGCATATCTGTGCACTTCGCACTTGAGTACACATGAACATAAATAGAAATTAAAAATTTAAAAAGTCACAAGCGCTTAAGGAACAAAATATTTTTTTATTAAAAATTGTACCCATAGCACCGCTCTGCCTTCCTACAAGTTGAGAGGGGGGAGGAGGGTTCGCTTTTATCTTGAGTGGGATCTGGTTTTCTGTGCCATTTCAGAAGGCTTCACAGGGAAACTTCAGGACTCTCCTGAGCCAGCTGGTGAGGCTGGGAACCCCACACTGTCCTGGCCTCTCAGACTGGTCCCTGGCAGTCAGTCTGTGGACTGGGGACTCAGCAGGTGAGCAGCCATGCTGTGATCCAGGTATCTTGGAATAATAAAAACCCATGCTAATAACCTCTGTGCAAACACACCATGCTCAGGATGATCAAGACCGAGTCCAAACACCGCATCCAAAGAACATTCCAGAACACACATCATCCTCATGGGTGGTTGTTCTGCCTCCCCCCAGGGCTCCAGGAAAGGGAGGCACTCCTCATACCCACACATTTTCCTGCTGGCGTTGGGGAGATGCTGAGGAAGGCTGGCAGGATGTCAGCTGAGATGCTCACATCTTCTCGGCATGTCTGCCCCTGTAAAGTCACCCACAAGGCTCAGCAGGAAGGAAGGCCGCACAGGGCTGAACGGTCTCCACAGAGTCACTGAGGCCACAGTGGGTAGACGTGGCTATCACTCATCATTAGACACCTGAGGAGGTGACTTTTTCAATATGACCGAAGCCAGAAGGGCATCTGTATCCTGCCTGTTTGGATCTTCTTTCAGAACCCAGATGTGGATCCAATGTCTGTTTTGCAGCTGTGATGTGTCCATCCCATTTCTACAGTGAGAGGTTAGGAAGGACAGTAGCCAATGCCCCGTGGCTCTGGGAGACTGAAATCTAACTAAAAACCCACAACCCCTGCATTTGGTGCAGGGCACTTGAAGGGGACCGAGTCCCTTTAAACCAGTGGTTCTCAACCTTCCTAATGCTGAGGCCCTTTAATAGAGCTCATGTGGTGACCCCCCCAACCTAAAATTATTTTCACTGTTGTTTCATAACTGAAATTTTTTGCTACTGTTGTGAATTGTAATATAAATATTTGATATGCAGACTATTTGTTATCTAACCCTGGTGAAAGGGTCGTTTGATCCCAAAGGGGTCACGACCCACAGGTTGAGAACCACTGCTCTAAGAGATGGACTTGATGACAGCTGCTGAGGATCGGCGGTCATAGAGTCAGCGCATCCCGAAAAGACCTCTCCATAGAAACAAGTTACTGCTCAGAGAGGGGTCCCAGGTAGTGCTGCAAACTGCCAAGTCATCGTGAGGAAACACAGCAGAAGTCTCACCTCGGACCACACCATTCCAAGGATTCCCCATCAGTTAAAGCAACCAAGTCCTTATGGCTAAAGACAGCAAAGCCTATGGGAGCCAGCCTGGTCCCTGTCCTCTGGTGGGCGCCACCTTCCAGACATTCAGTTGGTGACATGCGTCTTCTGTTCACTTCGCTCCTTTGGGGCCAGGGAGGAGGTGGCGCTGTCCACTGACGTGGACACAGGATCACTCCCATGGACCACGAGGGTGGCAGTCCCCACACGGAAGTGGCTTTGGCAGAGTGTCTAGGATTTTTGGTTTAGAATTATTTCCCCTTCAGCTCAGAAAAGGAAGGGAGATAGGGGGTGAAGAAGGAAGGAGGAGGGAAGGAAAAGGCAGAAGGAACAATAGGAGGTGGGAGGGAGGGAGAGAAGAGGGGAGAGAGGAAGGAGGGAGAAGGGAGGGAATGGAGAGAGGAAGTAAAGGCAGGAGGGATAAAATGGAGGAGTATAAGAAAGAGGGAGGAGAGAAAGAAGGGGAGGGATAAGTGAAGTTAGTGGGAAAGAGGGAAAGAGGAGGAGGGGGAGGAGGAGAAGAGGAAGAAAGAGGAGGGCTGAGATTTTTTTTTTTAACTATGGAAAAACTGAAAGGCCTATATATTTTTTAAAACCCCAAGGAGAACTTCTTGTGTCCTGGGACCACACCAGCGACTTCCAAGGCATCTGAGTCAAGACAAGATCCATGTCCCCTGCCTCTGCTGGAAGGCAAAAGGACTGCAAAGTCCCCTGCTGGTGACATTAAACAGCTAGTCTTCTTCTCTGGGCGCCAAGATCCCTGGGTAGACAGAGCCTTCTCACCCACTCGAGTGCTCCAGGATGTGGGCACGTGGAGCTTCCGCAGCACTGGGCACAGCATGGCCGGAGCCAGCTGGTCACATCCACACCCTGGACCTAAGCTAGGGGTGGCAGGCCACTAAGTGCCACATAGCTGGTACTCTTTGCATTTAGCCAAAACCATGGAAACAATGAAAATTAAAAAAAAAAATTTCCCCCCAAGAAAACCTGTCAAGGCTAAAAAGCTGGCCCTGGATGGCAGGGTAGAGGGGGCAGCACCAGGGATCAGAAGCGGGACATCAGGAGGAGGAAGGGGAGGGCTGTCCCCACTGTGCGCCGGTATGGGGTGTGCTAGGTGACGCGCGGCCCAGGTTGGTTTCTCAGAGCCGATTGTTTTATTTGGAGACACACGATCGCTTCTCGTCTTTCCCACGTACAAAGCTGAACAATGAATTAAAAGGCACCTGGAGACAGCAAAGACGCATTCATTTCATGTGACATAGTTTAAGAAAAGATAAAAAGGTTTAAAAAATACTCTGGTTCAACAATGCACACCTGCTACTGCCACAAGCAACTGCAAAAACACGCGTCTCCGCTCCTCTGTTTGCTCAGCGGGGGTGGGCTGTGTGCTGTGTGTCGTGTGGTCACCAGAAGGACCTGGCTGGCCGTGGGTGGGCCTGGGTGGCCTCCAGAGCCAGTTGGGGGAGGGACTTCCTGTTCTTGTAACTGTCAGTTTGAGAGAACAGAGGAAGAGCGAGAGAAATGGGAAGCCCCAGGGTTGCGCCACCCTCAAGTGGGACTGCAGAGCTGAGCCCTCCAAGGCTAGGGCTAGATGCCACTTGCGCGCCAGTGGCATTGTGTGGACCCTTGTGAGAACCGGACAGAACCTGGGGGGCGGGGGGTAAGATCAACTGGGTGAGAGCAAGGAGCCTCAAGTTGTCCTAAAATGGAGAAAGTAATCCAGGCTGGCTGGTTCTCCAAAAGGAGGTAGAGAGAGAAGTGGCCTCGGATGCCGTTTACCTGTCCCCCTCCGCCCCCTCCTGCCAGTCCTCGCCTTCCCAGATAGTTTGGAGGCCAGAGAAGCCCAGGGTTGGGGTGTGTCGAGAGCGCCCCCGCCGGCGGTGCCGAGCTATCGCACCAGGGAGATACCTTCTCTTAAAAAGAAAAGAAAACAAAGAAACCTGCTTCCTGCAGCGATGTTACAAAAAGCCATTAAAAAAAACCTTCCTAAGTGAAACCTAGTTTTCACCAGTAGGTAAGATCGCTTATCAGAATTATTATTATGATTTCTTTTTGTGTGAAACAAAAAAAATTCAGCTCAGTTATCGGAGTTGATTGTCTTAACAAAAATAGACTCCAGAAGTTCTGCACCGTCTACCCTGATGGTGGCGTGACGTCACACGAAGGAGGAGAAGCCGGTGAGGGGGGCCCGAGCTCCAGGGCCAGCTGGTGTGTAGACTCCACCCGCGCTCTGCGTGGTGATGACCGTGTGCAGGTGTGGGCCCGATTCGGCCCCGGCCACCGCTTCGTATCTGTGTGGTGCTGCGGCAGGGGGACGCCGCTTCCAGGAGTTGTAATAGGTGGGGTCGCTCATGTAGTGGTTGACGAAGGAGTGCTTGGGCAGGGCTTCCTCGTAGTCCGAGTCGGAGGCCTGAGGATGGAGCAGAAGGACAGTGTGAAAGGGGGAAAGGGAGCTGGTGAGGGAGGGCCATTCGGAAACAGGGGGACTCCCATTAATCACCCGAGGTGGGGGTGGCCTGCGGGTCACCTTCCTGGAAGCCCAGGATAGGCCTATGCTGCCTCCCGTCCTGGGAGAGGTCTACAGAGTGCCCAGTGTCTGTAAACGCAGATGCTGGTGGCGCTGTGTCTCCCGGAGCAGCCTATGGTAGTTGAAGTGATGCCCACCTGCTGTCTTGCCTTCCCACCAGAACAGAGATGGACTCTAAGCCCTCTGGAACCTTATGCCCTAATAAACTCTTCCTTCTATAAGTTGTCTTGGTCACGGTGTTTTATCGCAGCAATAGAAAAGTAACTAATCCACTGAGTATCTAATCCACTCAAAGTAACCAGCACACTGACTGAGCTCCATCACATTCATTCAGGCGAAACAGATCTGTGGCTTCACTGCAGAAAAATTCAGGACTGGGTCAGTGAGAAGCACAGTTGGAGTTTTTAATTTTTATTTATTTATTTTTGAGTGGTATTTTGTGCATGTGTATGTTTATATATCCATCTGCTCACAGGTGAGAGGCAGAGAAAGATGCTGTCTCCTATTTTCCCACCCACCTTATTATTTTGAGGCAGGGGCTCTCCGTGGACCTGAAGCTGGCCATTTTACCTTGGCTGGTCAGCAAGTCATCGGGATCCATTTGTTTCTGCCTCCCCCCCATGCTGGGCATGCTGATGTGCCCAGCTTTTATGTGGGTACTCAGAACCTAAACTTGGGTCTTCTTGTCTTCACAGCCAAAGTTGGAGTTTATTTTTTTAAAGATAAATATTTAAAAGTTTTATTTGGGGGCTAGAGAGACGGCTCAGTGGTTAAGAGCATTGGCCACTCTTCCAGAAGCCTGGAGTTCCATTTCCAGCACACACGTGGCAGCTCACAGCCATCTGTAATTCTACTTCCAAGGGATCTGACACCTACTTCTGGCTTCCTTGGGTACTTCACATCCATGGATACAGACTATATGCATGCAAAACACCCATACACATAAAAATGAAAAGATTCCTTTTCAATTTCACACATGTATGTGTCTAAGTGTGTGTGTGGGTGTGTGTCGACACGCAGCTTGTGTGGCGTCCAGAAGAGGGCAGCAGACCCCTGGAAATGGAGTTCGAGACGGTTGTGAGCTGCTCAACATGGGTGTTGGGAACCAAAATCTAGTCTCAGCAGAAACAGTGTACATGTTCTTAATCATTTCTCCAGCCCCTTACAAGTTATTCTGAACACTGATCAGAAGCTCTGGGATTAAGAGAAGGCGTGGGGTGGAGTGGGGGTGCACAGAACATCCTGAGCATGGGTGTGGGCTTCTTAGGGAAGAATCGCCTTTCTACATCTTTACAATACCCCCACCCACCATTTTGGTGGAGTTTGATGCTGTTATCCTCAGAGGGCTGCTAAGAAAAATAAATGAGGTCACAGGTGGGTCCCAAGTGGCACCTGACAGGCCTTCAGTTGACAGGGTAAAACTAGCACAGCGGATGTAGGATGTTTTTGTTTTTTGAGACTCCCGGAAAAAGTCTGGGAGAGGAATGAGGCCCCACCTGATGTTATATGCATTCAGAACCTTAAGCCTGGTTCACTGCTATTTAATATAAGATACCTTTATATGGGAGGAATATTGTCGCTATGTCCACAAGCTTCACAGTAAATGTTAATCATGTGGCAATTTTGGGGGGGGGGGTGTCAAGATAGGGTTTCTCTGTGTAACAGTCCATCTGTTCTGGAAGTTGCTTTGTAGACCGGGCTGGCCTTGAACTCACAGGGATCCACCTGCCTCTGCCTCCCGAGAGCTGGGATTAAAGGCGTGCGCCACCACCACCCAGCCGTGCTGCAATTCTTAGTTCTTAGCTGGTGGGAAGCTTTGGGGGAGACTTCAGCTTTGGGGAGACTCCAGGGTATGTGTGTGTCGGGGGGGGTGTGCCTTTCCCATTCCTTCCTTTCTCCTCTGTCATTCTCTCTCTATCCTGCCTCACACTTGTGAAGGCTTGGGAGTGCTCCTGGCCTTTGGTCTGCAGGGGACCAAGATGTGAGCTGCTGGGGACCAAAGAGAAAAGTTCAGCATGTCCAAGGTGGGGAGGGCACCTCAGTGGCCTCTTGCCAAGACCCACGCTGCCTGGGGAGGTGTAGAGACGGCAGCAGGGGAAGCTGCTGGAATATGCCAGTGCCTGCATTTTCATCTGCCCCAGTGCTGGGTGTCCAAGCACACTCTGCAGCAACCGGAAGAGCTCTGGGCTCCCAGAGATGCTGAGGGTCTCAGGTTCATTTTATATAATAAGCCAGCAACACCTGTAAGAAGTAATCAGTCAGTTTTCCCTCTCTTCCTCCCTCGCTCCCTATTCCCTCCTTCCTCCCTCTCCCCCTCTTCCCTTCCTTCCTTCTGCTTTTTGAGAAAGGTTTCCCTGTGCGGAGCAGGCTGGCTCCCCTTCTGTGATTTCCATCTTCTTGCCTCAGCCTTCAGGTTCTGGGGTAACAGGTGCGAGGCAAAGCAATGTCTGACTTGGTCTGTGTTTTCTCATTTCTTAACTTAGGCAAAATTATTTTCTGTTCTTTGTGTTGTCATGGAAAAGATCAGTAAAGGAGGCAGAGGCTGAAGCAGATCTTACTGAGTCTGCAGTGAACTCCTGGCTCCCTGTTGGACACCCCATTTTTGGTTTTTGGTCTCCATACTTCCAAGCGGGGCCCCTGGGACCAGGATTTGTGGTTGTGTCTAAGATATAACCTCCAGCCAATTTCTAGGGGCCTTACGCTTAAGAGGCAATGCTCTATGTAAACTGGGACTTGAAGACAAGGGACAGAGACAGGCGAGAGCAGGGCTGCAGGACTCAGTGTGGATGCTGTCAAGTCTGCAGATGCTGTCTTAGATTCTAAAAGTCCTGGGGGAGGACACTGAGATCCACAGAAGCCATCTCTTTTCTCATGGGGACTTCACTGCACCCCCAGGATAGGGTGACGGCTGTTTGGTTCACCAGTTTCAGAAACTGGGGCTAACTTTATTCTCCTTCGAGGCGACATGCAAAATTTGAGCTTCAGCCCTTCTTGGTATCTTCTGGCTCAGAGGACCAAGATCAACAAATTCAAATGAGGTTTTCAGGCCACGCCCACAGGGAGTCTCAGCCAATAGCAGTGGGAATAGAGCACCTGTGGACGCTGGACAATTTCTGTCTGTCCATAGGATACTGGGAGACTGAGATTGTAGGGGTGGGTCTTGGCTCAAATGAAACCAAGCAATGAAGGAGTCACCAGTGGAACCATGGTCTGTAAACTCCGCCTCCGTGAGCACTTTGAGCATCCACCCGGAGGAAACCCCAGAGGCCTCCTCTGTTTCTCAAACCTCCCACCAGCTCTTTTCTGGCATTTATGTGGCTAAAGAGAAGCAGGTTTTGATGTGGGAGTGTCATATATCAATCTGTTGATTTCATTGGTTAAGCAATGAAGAAACTGCTTGGCCTTCATAGGTTAAAACATAGGTGGGAGTAGTAAACAGAACAGAATGCTGGGAGGAGGAGAAAATGAGCTCAGACTCGACAGCTGCTCTCTGGAGCAGAGACACCATGCTCCCCTCTCCTGGGCAGACATAGGGATAGCTCTGCTCTTTGAGGCACGCATGATGAAGCTCCGACCCAGGATGGACGATGGACGTAGGCTAGAATCTTCCCGGTAAGCCACCTTGTGGGCTACAGCAGATTATAAGAAATGGGCTAGTCCAGGTGCGAGAGTTAGCCTAGAAGAGGCTAGATAGAAATGGGCCAAGCAGTGTTTAAAAGAATACAGTTTGTGTGTTGTTATTTCGGAGCATAAGCTAGCCAGGCGGCCAGGGTGCTGGGGACACAGCCACGCTGCTCTTATTACTACAAGGTTCAAGGGTAGGTTGGACCTTTGATGGGCTATAATGGAACGCTACAGTTTTGTGGAAGTCTGTATTTGTGTGTGTGTGTGTGTCTAAGTGTGCGTGCATGTGCACGCGTGTGTATATGGATCTGAATTCGTGTATGCACATGGAAGCCAGAAGACAACCTGGGTGTCATTTTTCAGGAACCATTCATCTTGATATTTGAGACCAGGTCTCTCACTGGGCCCAGTTGCCAGTCTCTACTTTGGCTGGGCTGTCTGGCCAGCGAGCCTCAGCGCTCCTCCCGCCTCTGCTTCCCCAGCACTGGGAGTGTAACTCTGTGTACCACACCCAGGTTTTTACATCCATGCTGGAATCAGACTCAGATCCTCATGCATGTACTGCAAGCCCCTCACTGACTGACAAATGTATGCTGTGTCCCATGCTCACAGACCTGTATGAGATCAACCAAAGCCAGTCAGGCATTTTGTCAGCATGAGGGGAAGAGCAGCTTCACACGACCTCTCATGTCCACCCTTGAGTATTTCCTGAACCAAAGAGGGGGACAATACACAGACAGGGGTCTGTGGCTAAGGTCACAAGGGGACCAGGTAGGAGACTGTGATAGGTGATCTTGATGGTTAGTTTTGTGGGAATTAGAATCACCATGGCAACAAGTTTCTGGGCATGTCTACAAGGGAATTATGTGGATTAGATTAACCGAGACAGAAGACCCAGCCTAAACATCAGTGGGTGTCATTCTGTGGGGTCCTGGACTGAATAGAAAGGAGAAAGTGAGCTGGGCACCAGCGTCCATCTCTCTCTGCTTCCTGACTGTGGATGTCATGTGACCAGACGCCTCACGCTCCTGCCACCATGATGGACTACATCTCTGAACTGTGATTCAGAACAAACCCACCCACCTTTCCTTCCTTCCTTCCTTCTTTCCTTCCTACCTTCTTTCCTTCACTCCCGCCGTCTTTCCTCCCTCCCCCTTCCCTCCCTCCCTCCCTCCCTCCCTCCCTCCCTCCCTTTTTCCCTCCCTCCCTCCCTCCCTCCCTTCCTTCCTTCTGTTGTTTTGTCAGATATTTTCTCACAGCACAAACTGAGTAACTAATACAGGGGCCATTGCCCTGTACATAGCCATGTCTCAGTTCTTGTGTCTACCCCTGGATCACTTGGAAGGAAGTCATTCTGGACAGTAATTGGTTCACAGGATCAAAGAATGATGTGTATGCCTTGCACTGACCAATCAGAGCCTTGCCCTGGTAATCTGCACAGTGCTTGTGGCAGAAGAGACTGACTGCCATTGTAGGGTACAGTTTGATGGGCAAGTGGCCTCCAAGCTAATCCGAAGGAACTCTTCCTTTGTGCAGGAAGCACCTTGGGAGAAAGACCAAGACTGTGCACTTTGTTTCTTCTTCATTGTTTTGGGAGAGGCCACAGGATGCCAGACAGATGATGGTTGCTGTGGACTCCCACTCTTGCCTGGGCTTCCCTGGTGGGGCAGCATCCAGATACCATCCTTCCTCTGCTGCCAGCTCCACTTTTTTGTGTGACATTATTTTTGAATGCAGATGGATTTTAGTGAGTGAGAATTACTGGCAAAAAGGAGTTTCCACTGGGCGGGCCTTCCTTCCTTCCTTCCTTCCTTCCTTCCTTCCTTCCTTCCTTCCTCTCTCCCTCCCTACTTCCCTCCCTCCCTCCCCCCTTCCTTTTCTTCCTTGTTGCCTGTGATGTGAAGTCTTGGTGTGCTGGTTTCCCAGGAAACCATAGAAAGGACAGAAGGTGACTGAGTGCTGCATCAGGCTGCACTGTGAATGCTTGGTGAGCTGCAGCGAGGGCAGGCTCAGAGCTCGGCAAGGTACCAGCAAGATGAAAAACCCTGCATCACCAGGGAACCAGTTAGGTATGAGGGATCATTCCAATTAGTTAGAGCTGCAAGAATCTTGAAAACTACATTATTTTTTTTTAAATTCTGGGGGGCAGTACGTGTGTGTGTGTGTGTGTGTGTGTGTGTGTGTGTATCTAATGCTAATGATGGATGTCTTCTCTCCGCCTCCTGTCTCTCTCCACTTTAGTCTTTGAGACAAGGTCTCTCTTTGAACCTGGAGTTGCTGATTTGGCTTCAGCAACAGCCAGTGTGCATCTGGGATTCCCTTGCCTCTGGCCAAACCCAAACCCTGGGATTCTGCACCACCATGCATGGGTTTTGTGAGTTCCTGGGAATCTTAACTCTGGTCCCCATGCATGCTCAGCAATCCCTTCCACCACTAACCCATCTCTCCACCCTCCGCTTTAGTTATGGTCTCTCGCTAGCCTGGAGCTCACTGATTTGGTTAAACTGTCTAGTCAGTGAGCTCCAGGAATCCACTCATCTCTGCCTCCCCAGTGCTGGTTTACAAGCCCTTGCCACCACCCCAGCTTTTACACGAGGTCTTGGGATCAAACTCCGATCCCTATATTTACTCGGCAGGCTCTGGATTTACTGACTGAGCAGCTCCTCAGCCCCAATGGATCTTTTATAAATCTCTACTCAGGTCTTCCCTGCGTACTGTTTCCAAAGATGCGCAGGTGGATGTTTACAAAATCACTTTCCCTGGCTAATTTATTGTCCCCCTGGGAACAGCATCCTCTGGGGGCTCCAGCTCACTATTCCAGGAGTCGCTTTGTCTGCAGTCTGAATGACTCTGACCTTCAGAGGGGATAATGGTCAACGCGGCTCAGCCCTGATGCTTATTTTCCTAACATAACACTTTCTGCTCTGGACCGTTAGCTAGGGGTTGGCAGAAACAGAAGTGTAGATCAGGCTCTTAAAGAGACCAGCGAGCGCCACACAGGAACACTCGGGGTTGCTAAGCAATAGCATCCACCTGAACACTGGGGTTGCTAAGCAATAGCATCCACCTGAACACTCGGGGTTGCTAAGCAATAGCATCCACCTGAACACTAGGGGTTGCTAAGCAATAGCATCCACCTGTACACTTGGGGTTGCTAAGCAATAGCATCACCCCGAGTGCTGCAGCACTCATTTGCAAATATGTTTGAGACTTTTTTTCCCCCATACAGGGTGCCATGTAGCCCAGGATGACTTACATTCCCTATGTAGCTGAGGATGCCCTTGAACTTCCCTGCCCTGCCTCTACCTCCTGAGTGCTAAGACTGCATGCGTGTACTACCACACGTTATGTGTTATGCAGTGCCGGGGATGGAACCCATGGTTTCCTGTGTGCTAGGCAAGCAACTGAGCACCCCTAGCCTCCAAGCCTGGTCTATAGATCTAAAATGTTTTTCTTATCTAGATGGCAGTTTGAAGATTCAAATGCAAAACCCCAAGCCATCTCATACCTTTGAGAGAAGAAACAGACCCAGGCATGTCCTATTAACCTATTTAAAAATTTTTAATTAATGAACTGATTCATTAATTAATTTTGAGAACCAGGCTGGCCACACGTGTTTGCTATGCAGCCAAGGATGACCTTGAACTTCTGATCTCCTCTTTCCACCTCCCAGATGTTGGGATTATTGAGACTGTTGGAAGAACGTCCCACCCACAGGGCTAGGTGGACTCCAAGCATGCGCAGAGTGAGTGGCATGAGGCCTGGCCCCACAATCTATGCTCAGTACCACAGAGTGATGCCTGTCAGCGCACAGGGAACTCTCTGCACACTCAGCTGTCATAGTCACCACTGACGACATGTCCAATACTGCAGGGAACAGCGGGCTAGCAGCTAGGTCACTGCCCACAAGGCCCAGCTCTATTCCTGGCGGCAGGAAGCCTGACGCAAGGCCATCCTGCTGTCTCCTCACCTGCTGCTCTTCAAAGAGCAGTTACCATGCGGCGACACCGCCTGACCTCAGCCAAGAAGGAGCAGGCCTGTCCCCACAGGCCTTCAGTAACAGCCGTCCAGCAGAGACAGACACCGCTACTTGCTGTTTCCTGCGAGCCCGAGGCTGTGTTATAGACCCAGCGCCCTTTGCAAACAGAACATGTAAAATGGAGCTCAGCTGGACCTTGCCGGTGCCCACCCACTGCCCACTCGCTGGAGTTCGTATATGAGCTACAATTGAAAAGAAGCTGTTTTATTGAGCCCCGGGGCTCACTAAGGCCCCAAATCGGGTCAAAAATGAAGGTGAGAGTGTATTTTAGATTAAATATTGATTTTGAGGCGTGTGCTGAGACGTGGGCCGGGAATACGTGTGCAGCAAATGGCTTGTGGTTCTTGCTCTTCTAGAGGCTTACAAATAGGACCCTTGGGGACACCCAGTGGAACCACTGATTGGACCCTTCATGCTGGCCACCCTGAGACACAGAGACAGGGGTTGCTAAGCACAGGAGGCCCCCCCCCCCATTACAGTTCTGGTTTCCCCACAGGAGTGAGTGAACCCATTAACATCCTCTCATGGAGGGAGCTGGAGAGCTCACAACGGCCAGGAGATCTTCTTGGGAGGGGTTGTCATGAGGCCCCTCTCTGTCCTAAGATTATTAAGAAGATACGTAGTTGACTGGGGGTAGAGTTGCTTGGGGGTGTAGCTGTCTGAGAGTCATCTGAGCTCATACAAGGAGCCCCAATAAACTCACTGGCTCATGTGGTGGTTTCGATTGAGAGGCAACTTGATTGGGCCTCGACTCCGTCAGGAGACACACCTATCTGTGAGGGAGTTTTTAACCTAGGTTTACCTCAGTGTGGGTGGCACCATCCCCTAAGCCTGCATCCTGGACTGGATATAAAGGTAGAGCACCGGCATTCACCTCTCTGCTTCCATGTGACCAGCGGCCTCATGTTTCCTGCTGCCATGCCTTCCCACAGTGATGGACTGTGTGCCCTCGACTGTGAGCCAAACACACCCTGCTCTACTGAAGCTGCTCTCTCGGGTTTTTACCACAGCAGTGAGAGGAGGAATACAGGCAATTGCCCGACTTGGATAGAACCTTTCTTGGGTCTGTTGATGCCTCCCTCTCTGTGTGAATAGACATTGTTTCCTATCTACCTGGGAAAAGCCATACGACCGCTCGGATTTTTGCACTTCCTTCTTCTACAGCCTACCATCAGCTCTGCCCACCCCATGGGGCGACTGTGAGCCCCAAGTGAGATGACCTATGTTGAGGAATGCGCAGGCCCAGAAGCAAGTACAGTGGTCACGGCTCGGAAGCCCGGCAGCACTGACCTCGGACTCTGACCCGTCCACCGACTTCTCCTGGAGGTTCACGCTCTCTGTCAGCACAGCGCCATTGTACTTGTTGCAGATGTCCTCGTCGGAGTAGTGCAGACCTCCGGGGCTTGGTCGGGGTGGGGATCTACAACAGGACGACACCACGAGTTACTCTGGACACAGGAAAGAGCCCCGCAGGTGGGGCTCCTAAGTCGCTCATGTGGGAACAAGGAGGACAGCACCCCCAAGGGCTTCATGTTATGGCTGAGGTAGAACTCCAAGCACTGAGCTCCTGTAGGCTTCAGGGGCCGTGCAAGGTCAGGGCGCTAGGAACAAGCTGTTTTGGCCAAGTGGAACTTTCAACAATAAGAGCACATGGGGTTTGGGTCAGCAGGAGACGCAGGGCACACGGAACTCTGGGAGACAGAGGAAGGATATACATGCTGGCCAGGGCTGAAGGTGAATCTATGGGGAAGTGGTCTGACATCAGGATGGAACTGTGGATAGTCTCCTGAGGTTGAGGATGAGTGGGATTAGGAAAGCCTACTAGCCCGGGCTTCCACAAAGCTGGGCCCAAGGGCAAGAAGACTTTGAGGCATTAGCCCTTAAAGATTGACAGATTCTTAGCCCAATCACTGCTCCCTATAATACCTAGGCCATAGCTGCAGGCAGAGCCCGTGTCTGGTTTGTCACTAGTGGGATACAGGGGTGACTGTGGTCACAGTATGTCACACAGAAAGGGTGGAGCCGTCAATTCCATTTGTTACAATCACGTAGCATTGTATGAAGGCAGCTCTCTTAGCTAGCAGGAGGTAGAATGTAAAGCGTGGCCGGCTCTTTGGTGTGTATTGTGCGCATGTGTGCGTCTGCATATCTGCATGCGTGTGGATGGACATTTGGAGGTCAGGGGTTGGTGTCAAGTATCTTCCGCAATAGCTCTCCGCTTTGTGCGGCAGGGTCTCTGGCTGAACCCAGAGCTCACTGATTCAGCTATTCTTGCTAATCAGCTGGCCCCAGGGATCCTCTGTCTCCATCTCCTGAGTGCTGGGGTCACAGGCAGGCAGTCATCAAGCCCGCCTGGCTTTCACTGAGTTCTGGAGATCTGAATTCCAGTACACACACATACACACGCGCGCGCACACACACACACATGCACACGCATGCACACACACGCAAACACACACATCTTACAAGGTTTTAAATGACTTTATGATTTTCTGTTGGGCTCCATCCACAGCTGTCCCCAGCTGCATGCAGCCCACGGGCAGCAAGAGAGACAGACTTAAAAAGAACTCCGGCTTGCTTTGTGGGAAGAAACATCCTGTGAGTGACCTCTGTGGCAGGGGACTAGGGACAGCCCCCAATCTATATCAGGAAGAGGCCAGCCCTAAGTCATGCAGGGGTGGGGGCACACAGACACATTCTGCCAAGAGCTGGAGTGATATTGAAAGATAATTATGGCCTATTGGAGCCTCATCTGAGAAAACAGCCCAGTGACATAAGGACTATGGCCAGGGGTGGCCCTAGCAGGAGACCACCCAGGCGGGGGCAATCTCTACCTCTGATATATGTGTTATACTACGGTCATCTGTCACACGGCAATGGAAAACAAACACACTTCAGTTTCAACTTCCTGTCCTGTTCCTTTTTATTATCTTTTAGCAATGATTTTCTTTTTCTTTGTTTTTCTTTTTTTTTTTTTTTTTTTGGTTTTTCAAGATAGGGTGTCTCTGTGGCTTTGGAGCCTGTCCTGGAACTAGCTCTGTAGACCAGGCTGCTCTCGAACTCACAGAGATCCACCTGCCTCTGCCTCCCAAGTGCTGGGATTAAAGGCGTGCGCCACCATCGCCCGGCTTTAGCAATGATTTTCATGTTTGTTGTGTGCACATATATCTGCATGTTTGCATGTCTGCGTACATGCGCTTGTATGTGTGTACCTGCATACAGAAGGCTGTAGGTGATGTCGAGTCTTCTTCGATTGCCCTCACTTTCTGTATTGAGATAGGGTCTCTCAAGTGAACCCAGAGCTCGCTGCTAAGGCTAATCTGGCTAGCTATCTGGCTCCAGTGACCCCCTGCCTCTGCCTCCAGAGACCTGGGATTACAGGGAGGCCACCATCCTTGCCTGGTATTGACATGGGTTCTGAATTCAGGTCCCAGTACTTTCATGGCAGGTGCTTTAAGCCCTGAGCCATCTCTCCAGCTCCCTTGGTTTCTTTACTGAGATGGAGATGTTATAACTTGGGGGAGAATCTCTTCTTAGCATAGATAAATTGTTCAATGAGTCAGAATCCAGCCCATCTTCTCCATCCTGGGGCTGTTCCGTGGTCCCTGTGACTGTGGTCAGCTAGATGGGCAAGGTGCACTCTGGGAGGCGCTCCTTACATTCAGGACCCCCAGGCTGAGGATGTGGGCAAAGCTGAGGGGTGGCTGCCGATAGGTGACCTTTCCCACTATGATGAGGAAAGTCAGCCTCGGTGACAGCATGGGAAAGTCCTATTCCCAGTGAGTCTGGCATCCTGGCTATTACGACTCCCTTGGGGTGGGCTCTGCTATAGTTTTCCCAGGGAAGCCCAAGCCTTCATTTTTTAACGTGTATGTCTGTGTGCTCACAGGTGCATGCGCCATGGCATATGTGTGACGGTCTGAGGCCACCTTGCAGCAGCTGGTTCTCTTCTACCATGTGAACCCCAGGGATTGAGCTCGGGTCATCAGGCTGCTGAGCTCAGGGCCTCTACTCTCCCCACCTCAAAAATGATTTATTTTCGGATACACTCATTTGTCATCTAACCATTTAGAGGAATCTTTCTTCTTTTTTAATCTAAGACACTACAAGGGAAGCAGGCGCTGCTTGACCAGAGAGCTTTGAACCAATTGTGCCTCTCCTAAACATTTTTTTATTTGCATGTGTGTTATGCATGAGCACATACATGTGATACATGCATACATGTATGTGAATGCATGTGGAGGACAGAGGTTGATCACTCAACACCATGCAGATATCCTACAAACAGCCCTGGTCCCTTTGTTCCCTTAAACTTGTGAACCTGGGGCTGTTAAGGTGAGAACAAACGACTAATTTTCCCTTCTGACTTAATCTGGTTTTGTCTGTGGCTCTCTGTGGGCTCGTGATGGGACCTGACCCTGTGAGAAAGTTCAGGACTCTCAGAGAGGCCAACTGTCGTGGATGAACGTATGAAGCCCAGCGAGCCCTTTCCTCTCCAGGACTATGTGAGCATGGAGCAGCTGAGCTGAGACCCTCTGGCTGTCTCAGATCACCCATTGTCACAGCTGTGCTCTCTCAGACGGCCAAGTGACAAGGTGGGATGTGAACTGAAGAGCTGACCTTAGCTCTGCAGAACCTACCTCAGTGCCTGGGGCTCAGACGCCTGGGCACCCATCGTCCACACCACCCTTCCAAACTCGCAATCCCCTGAGCTCTCACACAAAACTATGGCTCCCAAGTTGGGCCAGGGAACTGCACAAATCTAAGAGCCAGTGTGGGTCTGTCCCTATCTATAGCCCTCTGAGGCTGCTTGGACATAGGGTGGCTGGAGGACGCATAGTCTCCTTTGTCCAGGTAGCGGAAGTGGAGATAATGGAAAAGGCTTTCTTGTTCTGTACTAGGAATTGAACCCAGGACCCCATGCACACGATAGTATACCCTATGATGCCACACTGAGTCATATACCCAGTTGTGCACTGGCAGACTCTAGCTAAATGCTCTACTATGACTTCCCCAGCCCTCACTGGGCGGGGGATTCTAGGCTTATGCTCACCTACTGAGCTATTCTTTAGTCCTCTCCTTATTTTGAGACAGGGTCTTACTCTATTCCCAAGGCTGGATTTGAACTCACTCCATAGCCCAGGCAGGCCTTAGCCTTGCAATCCTCCTGCCTCAGCATCCTGAGTGGCTGGGATGAGAGGTCTGCTTCAGTGGGCCCTTCTGGAAGGATTTCCTCATCCAGTACCTACACATTCTAGCCCACATTTGTAATAGTTCCCCTGGGAGCCACAGGTTCCTGTTTTGGTGACACAAGATGTCCATTCTTCTCTTGGTGGGGGACTCCTAGGGGACATTCCTTTGTGGGCCAGGACCTTCCAACATTACCACAAAATAATTTCCCGTTTATGTAGTAGGCACAGGAACTTAACCCACAGAGGACTGCTTATCCTTGGACTATGGGCCTCAAGGCTATGCTTCTCAGGAGTGGAGACAGACTTGCAGCAGGACGTGGAACACTGCAGCGAATTTTTAAAGTCCCCTGTGTCAAGCCCCTCTTGGTCTGGAAGTTCTGTGATGACCTTTTCAAGTTTCTCTGACTCAACAGGTGACAGGTGAAATGGAAAGAGGGGACTGGGTGCCATTAGCTTCCACTTCCTGTCCTAATGAATGTAGTGTGTATGTGTGTGTGTGTGTGTGTTGGGGGGGTGTCTGTGTGTGTGTGTGTCTGTGTGCTCTGGATTGTGGCCAAGAGGATGAGCAGCTAGGACCCCCTTACTCCAGAGATAGAGGTCAGCTTAGTTAGCTCTGGGTCTCATTACCCCTCTAACAATTCAAGCCCCCGAGTGGCAGAGGACACAAGCATCCCGAGGCACAATGAGTTTGTCACTGTAAGTTTGGCAGACGATAGATCAACCAAGCCTTTGGTCTGCCTTGTTGAGTCTCACTGCAGTGAAAAGCAGACTCATATTGAAACTGGCTCTGTGAGACAATGCGCCCTTAACGTGGAAAACCCTACGATCTGTTACTCGGGGAAGGCACTCCCCCAGATCTGTGTATAGATGCTCATGCTTGTGACCATAAGTGCACTCATGTGCGTGCACGCATATGTGTATGTGTGTATGTTATGTGTGTGAGTGCAATTGTGCAAGTGCTATGGCTCATACGTGGAGGTCAGAGGACAACTTCTGGTGTTGGTCCTCGCCTTCTACCACGTTTGACACAGGGACTCTGTTTGCTGCTGTGCATACCAGGGTAGCTGGCCCATGAGCCTCCAGGATCTCTGTCTCCCGTCTCATAGGAGCACAGGAGTTACCAGACAGACGCACATTGCTTTGCTGTATGTATATGGAATTTGTTTGGTGAGTGCCTGTGGATGGGGGGGACACTTGCCAGGCATTCGGCCTTCAGTAGCTCAGCCCAGCCTCCTACCTGGTTCCATTCTTTTTTGAGAAGGTGCTTTTGACATTGAGGTGGCGACTGTTGAGCTCCAAGGCCGCAAACCCTCCGTTATCCAGGGTCACTGACTCTTCCATGTTGGAGATGCCCTTACCTAGAGCCAAGGGAAAAAGCGGCATAGTCTTAGTAATGTGTCCGCTGCGGTGACACAGGGGTGGCTCAGTCAGCACCACCAGCCCCTGTGCTCCTGTCAGATGTGACCCCAGAATCACCCGGCACCGGCCTCAGCTAGAGAGGCAGTCAGAGCCGAGCCGAGCCGAGGAGCGAAGCTACGTGCGTGCCTTGCAGCACTGGAGCAGAAGAGCGATATTATTAGCATTTCAGTGTTTATCTTGCCCGATGCCAAAATGCCAGCATCCTTGCCAATATGTTATGAAAATGTGCTCAGAATGCATACCCTCATTAAAAGTCAGGGAAGTCAGATGTTTCACAAGTCACAAAATTAAAAGACTCACAATCCTGTAATGAAATTGAAAGTAAAAAGCAGGCTTATATGGGTAAGATGGGTAAAGAAAAGGGTTTCCTTAAAGTGAGAAAGATGTCCCAAATGGACGGTGGTGATGGCTGCCTCTGTCTTTGCATTAACCACTGATTTGTAGGCTTTTAAATACATCTACAAATGTGTATCTGTGAGGGTTAAACTTTACAAACTATTAGTCACTTATTTGGTATGTCTCTGTGGGTATGAATGTTACAGCGCCTGTGTGGAGGTCAGAGGACAACTTTCAGGAGTTGAGTCAGGTCCTGGGAATTGAACTCAGGTCTTCTGGCTTGGCAGCAGGTGCCTCTACCTTCTGAGTCATCTCTCAGTCTTGCTTGACAATTTATTGGAATTTGGAATCACCCAAGAGATAAACCTCTGGCCATGTCTGTGGAGGGTTTTCTAGATTAGGTTAACACCTACATAACATTAGGATTATAGACACGGGTATTGCCATGCCCTAGATATTACAAGGGAGTTGGGGATTTGAACTCAGATCTTTATGCTTGTACAGCAAGCACTCTTACTCACTGAGCCATCTCTTCAGCCTCCATCTGGGAAGTTTGCACTACCACATTTACTTGGGAGCTGGGACTGTCTTCTACCTTCCTATGTGGGCTGAGAGAGTCTTTGAAGGTGAGGATTTTATCTGGCATGTTCCTCACTATCTTGCTGCCCCTAGGACAGTCTTACCCACCCCCAAGACATGGTAAAGGTATATGTTCACTCTGAGAGGATTCCCTGCACCTGGCACCCTGCACCTTCCATGTGGCAGGATGCTGAGACTTACAAGACCCTAGAGGGAGTGCGGTAAATTGATGCTAAGTTTGCCTCTGCTCAGGGATGTGATGATGGGTGTTGGACTGGCGGGGACACAATGAGAGGGGCTAAGAGGCGCTTGCTAAGAAACAACCAAGGATATAAAAGGCTTAAATTCCATACCCCAAGTCACCTTCTGGGAGACAAGCCCCAACCTCAGGCTTCAATTATAATGTTAAATCAATACCCTAGGGGGAGGCTGGGTATTGGAAGGTGCCGGTCTGCTGTGTCTAGTGTGCTTTCCAGATGGAAGAGGAGAGAGAGGCATGGGAAGACTTCATGCTATTGTGTATCTGCATTAACTCATTGAAATGACATGCCGTTCATACTCTGCAAATCCCAGAGGAATAAAATCTGATTTACGAACACTTGTTAGAAGTGAATTTATACAGAAAAGAAAAGGAATGAACCCTTCCTTGCAGGGATGGATTCCTAGTGTCTGGGCGATTTAGGTGCTCTATCTCCTTAACCCCTCCAGCGGCACTGATGCCTGGCAGGGGTCCCCAGGGGACTAGCGTGGCTGTGATCTCCATTAACAGATCTATAACCCTTTAGTAAGGACAGACCTTTCTAGAAAGTAGAGACAGATTGACAGGTAGGTCTAAGTAGCCTGGTAGTTGTGGGGTGTGTGTGTGTGTGTGTATACATATGTATACATGTGCATGTGTGTGTGGAGGCAGAGGCCAGAGGTCAGTCTGGGGTATCATGACCAGCAACCAACCATTTTTTTTTGAGGCAGGGTCTCTCACTGGGACCTGGGACTTACAGATCGAGCTAAGATGGTCAGGGAGCCCCAGCGATCCACCTATCTCCACTCCAGGTCAAGCTTTTTCTACATGAGTGTTGGGGATCTATCTCTGGTCATCATGTTTACAGTCGGTACTTTCCCAACTAAGTTACCTCCCCAGCCCCATTGTGTTCTCTGGCTCAGCTTTGATAATTGCAGTGAAGCGGGGGCTGGGGTGAGGGTGGGGAGCAGAAGCCCGCAGAGGTAAAGCTCTTATCTAGTTGCTAAGAAGTGGTCTGACTGGTCATTATGAGGATTCTAAGAATTGAGGACAATGAAGAGCATCCATGTGAAGTGTGTGAAGATGTGTTCTCATCTCGTGTAGCATTGTGGGGTCCGTGCAGCATCCATAGGCTGACCCTCACACCATCCTGCTCGGCTCCTCTTCCTCAAGATGCAACCATAGCATTGCCTTTGAGAAACATGACTCCATTGGCCTTCTCCTGACCTCCACGTCTAAGAAGCTGCACCACATGAGTGTTCCTGTGGCTGCCTTCATCCCCCTCCTACATGTTTATTTCTTTAATGATGGTGATCAGTCCAACAGCAACGAGGTGTGGGAAGGAAGATTCAGAGAACCCAGCAAGTCCAACACCATGGGTAAGACACATGGCTAATATAAGGGGGCAGAAACTGTATCTCCAGCCTGGAGTTCTTTTCTTGTTTGGCTAGTGCTTGGGATGAAGTTTAGGGACTCTGGCATGCTAGGAGAGTACTCTACCACTGAGCCACACTCCAGCCCCTCACTGGGGGATTCTGGGCAGGGGCTCTACCACTGAGCCACACCCCAGTCCCTCATTGGGGGATTCTAGGCAGCTCTACCACTGAGACACTTATTTCCATAATATTTATGCACTGTTAAAGGAGACCTTGGTAGATCTAGCAGAGAAACCAAAAGTCAGTCCTCATGTCCAAATGCCAGGTAACCATAGGGAAACAGAGGTGGATGTCATACCTGTGCCACAGTTCTTGTACTTTTTGCTTTGCCCATGCAGGACCAGTGCGAAGACTACCAGGAGGACGAGGAGGAGGCTAGAGAGCGCCATCACCAGCAGGAACCACCACTCCTCATAAAACGGGGCTTCAGCTTGTGCTGCGGAAAAGACCATATAGGATGAGGCTCCACAGTGACTCCTGACAGCCATCTCCCTAGAACCTGGCAGCAGGGAGAGGAGCTTCCAGTCAGGGCGATCACAGCCCAGCACATGCTCTTCTGGGAATTTCATAAGCTCCATAGCAGGTGTGGGAATCCACACTCAGGGATTTTTCTATTTTCTCTATGGAATAAAGCTTGGGGGTCTCTGCCTTTAACTCTCAACTTGGTAGGATCTAGAATCACCCAGGAGCCTCTGGGCACTGTAAGGGGTCATCAGATCGGTCAGGTTAACTGATGAGGGCAGAAGACCCATCTTACCTTATGGGTGTCACCATTCCCTGGCTAGGGGCCTAGGCTATATATAGTGTTTTGAATAAATATGACCCCCCACAGGCCATAATGAGTGTGTGTGGCCTTTTTGGAATAGGTGTGGCTTTGTTAGAGGAAGTGTGTCTTTGGGGGTGCATTTTGAGGTCTCAGAGGCTCAAGCCAGGCCCCATGTCTCACTGTCTCTTCCTGCTGCCTGCAGATCCAGATGTAGAACTCTCAGCTACCTCTTTAGCACTGTGCCTGCTGGCATGCCACCATGCTCCCCACCATGATGATAATGGACTGAACCTCTGCAACTGTAAGCCAGTCTCTATTAAATGTTTTCCTCTATGAGAGTTGCCGTGGTCATGGTGTCTTTTCACAGCAATAGAAACCCTAACTAAGACACACTAAGTGAAGAAAGGGAGTTGGGTGTGCATTCGCTGCTCTCTGCTCCTCTGTTGTCAATGTGCTGTGATCAGCTGCCTCAAGCTCCTGCCTCCATCACCTCCGTACCATGATGGACTGCGCCACTGAGCTGGGAGCCAGAACAAACTGTTTCTCCCTTAAGGTGTCTTTGTCAGGGCAACAGGAAGAGAAATAGGACAGGATGGATGTACGCCAGACCTCCCTCTCCCACTCGTGACCTTACCCTTGAGAACATCCGCCATGCCTCTTCTAATCCTACCTATTTGGAAACGCTGACATAGAGGGGGACCCTGTCACTCCTCCATGGCTCAGCCTTCCCACAAATGCTGTGGGCTTAGCTTCATTACATCATTGATCTCATCGGCAACCTGGTCCCAACCATCCTCATCATTCTCTACTATCCTATCCCCTCATTGGAGAAATCTACCTGGATGGATTTACCCCACCCCAGCCACCTCTTCTCCTGGCTCCCCTTGGTGACAAACAAGGGGACCTTGACCTCTCAATGTCTCTGGATTTGACGCCACTGGGCATATTTAGCTACCTGTTGGCCTCCTCGGCTGGTCCAGGAGCCCCTGAAGCCTGGGGCTGTGTGCTATTTTATGTTCCTAGCAAAACTGAGCTGAACTGTGGGTTTTGTGTTCGAACCTGCTTTAGAGCCATCTACTCAAAAATGCTTTGTGTAAAAGCTGCTTGGGCAAAGGGTATGCACGTGCCCTCCTTCCTGTTTGTTCTATTCTGTTCCTGAAGAGAGGAAAATGTCCTCTCTACAGGTGCTGGGCCTACAGGCCCCCACTCCTGCCTTTCAGGGGTGTCCCTGTGAGCTGGTTAAATGGTACCGAGGGCCCTGAATGACAAACCTCTTATAGGCAGAGCCGGGGGTCTGTCTCCAGCTGCCAAAACCTGCAGAAAACACTTAGACCTTCGCATTAAGTATCTCATTGGCTGGATGACGAATGAGTGCATGCTGGGAATAAAGGGGAAATTGGCTTTGGATAATGGCACACCACAGGGCTTCTCAGGCGATGACAGTGTTCTGAGTCCGAAGGATGTAAGTGGGGTGTCTGGCTGTGCATTCAGTATCTCACAGAGCAAGTTCTGTGACTCTCAGGCTGGCCACCCAGGAGTGCCGGCCAGTTCTGCCTCTTGGCAGGGAGGAGAGGCCTTAGCTGTCCTGTGGGGAGTTCTCATCCCAGGGTTTGGATCCTGATGCAAGGCCAGTGGGTGATGGAAGCTAGCATTTCTGAAGGATGTCACAAACTGACTGTGGTTCAGATGGCAGCCATGGCTGGCTTGGATGCTGTGGGATCTCAGAATTGTTTGTGGATGATGCCCCAGGGAAGAAATGAGGGATCTGCATTCTATCTGCTGTCTGCTGTGTGGGGTTCAAGGCCATGTGGGCATGAAGCTCTTCACACCAGTTCTTCACAGAACCAGCAGTGTTTTATATCCTTTTCCGTGTGTGTGAGTGTGTGTGTGTGTGTGTGTGTGTGTGTGTGTGGTGTAGGCCAGAGAGGTCAGCTGAGAGAGGTCAACGGCAGGTGTCATTCTAAGGAATCGCACCCATCTCCCTTTTAGACAGGCTCCCTCATGGCCCTGGAGCTCACAGATCAGGCCCCAGGGACCCTCTCCCTGCCTATGCAGAGCAGAGACTGCAAGTGCTTGCTGCTATGCTTGAGTTCTTGCTATGGCATGGAAATCTCACCTTGTCTGTACAGTGTCTTTGGCAGTGGCTCGATGTCTGGGGCTCTGCTTGAGGAAGGCAGCCCCAGGGAGAAGCTGCAGAGTACAATCTACTCCGTGCTCACCACTGCTATCTGCAGCAGCTCCTCCACCCTGGAGCTGCTCCACTTCTGCTTCCTGCTCCTGTCTTTTGAGAAAGGACAGCACCCTCACGTGTCTTAAAGGGCTTACCTGACACAGCTGTGGAAGGGCGGCTGGGTTCCCCAAAGCCTGCCTGGTTCACGGCCACCACCCGGAACTCGTAGGTCACCCCTTGCCGCAGCTTGTCCAGGCCCACGGTGTACGAGGTGGCACTCCGGGGAATGTCCTTTGCAAACATGTCCCATAAGCCTTCATCTGCAAGAGGAATCAGAGATGGAGCAGAGGTCAGGGCAGCTCTTCTGGAGATGAGTCCTAGGCACCTGGCTGCCTGCATGCCTGGCTGGCCAGCTCACAGGTGCCCAGGACAGGGCATCTGGTGCCAGCCCCAGAGGCTGGAGAGGACCGCGGGTGGAGAGGCGTGTCTCCTTGATCAGCAAATCCCCAGAGTGTAGTGAGCGGGGCGTGACCATGTCTTTATTTGTTGTTACACTTACTTATTTTGTGTGTGGACATGGACGTGCCATGGGGCACATGTGGAGATCAAGGGACAACTTGTGGGACTTCATTCTTCCACCATGTGAGCTCTGGCACCAAACGGGTCCTCAGGCATGACCAAACCATCTCATCGTCGGGAGTGGCATCTTCTTATCTCTCTCCTCCTTATCATATTCTCATGGGTTCTAGATCCCCCCTGGTTTCCCACTTGATGTCACCTTAGGGACCCTGGCTCCCTTTTGGTTTGCAGCTTTCCCTGCCTGTGCTACACACCCCATTGCTGACCCTTTAGATCCCTTTCTTGACCTACAGACAACTCCACCTGGGCACGAGCTGGTCACCCGCTGGCCTGCACTCATTTCGGGTCCCAACCCTGTTCTGGCTGGAAACAAAAGGCAGCCAGCTGGGCAAGGGGACAGTTTGAGGCATAGCTCCCTTTCTCACTGCTGCCACCACTGGGGTGGTGCACAGTGTTCTCCATGCACTGTGGACAGAATGGACATCTGTGCTCCTGGACTGGCTGTCATCCATCTTTTCAGAGCAAAGTGCTGGATTATGCAGGAAATGCAGGCCTGGTACATGGTTGGGGGTACCACCCTTAGAGCTCAATGCCCTCTGCTTGGACTGAGACCCTGGTTTCTGCCTGGAGGGCCACTTCCCAGATGAAAATATCTTAGCAATGTCCAGTGTCTTGAGCGCCTGCAGTGTCAAGCCCACACTAAATGCAGAGTGAGTGTTTTATTTGCATCACAACTGCTAGGGAGCAAACTTGGCAGCGCTTCGTGGCTGAGCCACTATCCGAGCGCCTCACTGAAGGTTTCTAGGCAGGTGCGCTACTGCCAAGTTCTGCCCCAGCCTGGCTTTTTAGTCAATGGCCTGGCACTACCACTACACATTTTTTTTTTAAGATTTTGTATTCTGGACAGATGCTTGCAAATCCATGCTCTCAGTAATATTCACAGTGCCAGAAGGTAGAAACTACCCAAGTGACCCATGGACAGACAAAGGGCTAAACAAAACACTGCATGTTCACACAACAGAATATTACTCCGCTTTCAGAATAAAGGGATTCTGACAGTAAGCATGGATGCTGAGGACCAGATGCCCAGTGAAGTCAGTCAGTCATAAAGGACCACATACTGTACAATGTTGTTGAGATAAGGTCCTCGGGGTTGTTTACGTGCTGGAGACAGAATGTGGAACGGTGGGTTCCAGGGAGTGGGATTCAGTGGAGAGGGTCTGGGTTTCCAAGACGAAAGGTGACGATGGAGACACAGCACCATGAAGTTACTCAAAGTTACTGAGCTGTGCACTTAATAAGGCTAAGGTGTGGCTGGGGAGGTGGCTCGGGGGTAAATGGTTTGCTGTGTAAGTATGGGCACCTGAGTTCGATTCCCAGCTGGCACACACAATTCTCAGAGCTGGGTAGGCAGAGACAGGAAAATCATTAGTGCGCAGTGGCCAGTTTGGCCTAATGAGTGAGTTCCAGCTAGAGAGAGACCACAGAGGAGAGTGACTGAGGAATGACATCTGAGGGTGTCTCTGGCCTCCACGGGGACACACCACACCCACCCACACCCACCCACCCACACACACACACACACACATACACACACCCATACACATACACATATATACACACACACATACATACACACACCACACAAACACATACCAACACACACGGTGACTTTTCTTTTATACATAGTTTTCCACTGTAGATAAATACTAAATTTATGTAAATTCTGATATTTAGGAAAATGCAAATAAGATCAAAGCCAGAAAAATGTCTTATAGAAAAGAAGAAAAAGGCAAATGGCTTTGATTCCACAGCACCAACCAACAGAGCGAAGGAAACACAGCCAGTGAAATTGGTCATGGTGACACAAGCTCTCACATGGTGGAGGCGGGGCAATCAAGTCATCCTTGGCTTCATGGCAAGTTCTGGGCTAGCCTGGGCTACATGGAGGCCATGTTTTAACAATATCAACAACAATGCACTAAAATCCCAAAGTACTGTGGCTGAACAAACTCTGTAACTACATAGCCCAGGTTCTGTCATTGGCTGTGTGACCTCAGGCAGAGCACTCACCCACTCTGGGACTTGTCAATCAAACGGTGATAACATAGGCACGTCCCATGTAGGCCTGCCTTGAGGATTCAATATGTTTTTATTTATAACGTGCTCAGCACACTGCTTCACACGCAGTCAGTGCAATGTGAGTGATTGCAAATAAAATATAAATGATTCCCCAAGGAGGCTTCTGCTAAAAGGTGGGCGCGGAGCCTGAACTGTTCCCATGATGCAGAATAGAAGTCCTTCCCAAGTTCAGTTTCCTCTTAGAGGCAGAGTTATGCGGGACTCAGAAAAGCCAGCGACGGGGGGAGGGAGAGCCCAATGAATATACATGTGCATGCACCCGTTGTTTTTATGCCCGGGGTGACGGGGAAACGAAACCTCGCCACACCTCCTTCACAGAGGATGCTCTCGGATGGATCAGCCCATCGGTAAACAGGAGGAGATCGCCCGTGTATGAGTCTGTGTTTGCTCAGGGTTGAGACTTTGCCCTGGCGAGGCCCCGATAGTCACAGGTTAACGAATGAGGTGATGCTGATGGTTTCAAAGGCAGCAGCAGAGGCCTTTAATCACACAGCCTTGTGATTTATTCCTACATACTCACGTCGTGGGTTGTTGCTCATCAGGAGACCCGTCAGGGATGGCAATGTTACTACGGCAAACTATAGCGTAGGTGGTCCCTTCCCTTCCCCCAAATAACAAGGTTTATGTGCACAGAATGAATGTCACTGTGGCTTAGGTATATTTTTTAAAGATTTGTTTTATTTGAGGTATGTGTAAGTATTTATGTGAATTATACATACCATATGTGCAGGTGCCTTTGGTGTCCAGAAGAGAGCACTGGCTCTCCCGGAGCTGGAGTTACAGGCAACTGGGAGCTGCCTGAAACAGATGCTGGGAACCGAACTGGGGTCCCCTCTAAGAGTAGCAAGTGATCTTAACCCTGATCCACCTCTCCAGCCCTGGTTTATATTTCTTATGTGAATTTTGCTTAAGAATGGCTCAGAGTCATAGTGCATTTAATACACCTGGCCTGCAGAGCGCTGGAGCCCCTGACATTCCCTTGTCCATCTACGACGATTCAGGGCCCACTCTGTGGTGGGATGCTCCTCTGCCCCTCGGGGCTCAGGAATCTCTGTGCTCACAGCTGTGCACAGTCTAGGACAGGAGGAAGAGGGAAAGCAAGGGCATGTCCCCCGCTCCCCCGGCCACATTCCAGGAAGTTGCAGCCGTTCCACCCACAGCTCCAGAGTGTATGCTCGGTTTACTTCACTGTATACCCCAGGGCTCTGGAATTTTTAAAGAATTAATGAGACATTGGTTCTTATCATCTATCCACCCACCTACCCATCAACCTACACATATATACCCATCCCCCACAACCCACCCATCCATCCATCACCCACCCATCCATCTACTTATCCTTACCCACTCCCTCATCTGGGCACCTATGCACTGACTCAGCCACCCATCCATCTAGCCATCCACCCACTCCCCATGTATGCACTCCCTCACCTGTCCACCTATCAGCTCACCTACTAACCCATTGGTCCATCCACCCATTCACTCAGCCACACGCCCATCCACTTTTGTATCCACCCATTCCTCATACACGCACCTGCTCACCAACTCACCCATCCATCTACCCATTCTCCCACGTACCCATTTATGCACCATTCAGCCACTTACGCACCCACCCACCCACCCACCCATCTCTCCACCCACCAACATAACCACCCCCAACCATTCACTCACTCATCCACCCACCCGTCTATTCACCTCGCCAGGCAGCCATATTTGCTTCCCATAGCCTCTTCCAGGCCCCAACTCCAACAGTCTTTCCAGAAATAACAATTACCCCTATTTTCTTCATGCATAGCTCCAAGGCCCTAAATGCTGAATGCGTTGTGGCATGTTTTCAGCTAAAAAGATAATGCTATGCTATCAGAGTCTAAACATAGAAGAAATGCAGGCTTGCGAGACTGGGTGTTGTTCAAAACCACTAAAGCTAGATGAGAGCCCCGGAGCCTGGAGGATTTCCATTGCATCTGAGGTCGGAACACCTTTGTGCTGAGCTCTCTCGGCGTCCTCTGCATTCATGTTTACTTGATATTCTCCTGTCGCTGGGGACACACACGACGTTCCCTGCACCTATCGTCACCCAAAGACCACATTTTACTTTAAGAGCTCTGTCATAGCTCCAGGAGCTCTGTGCATTTTTTATAAAAACATTTTAAAATATTGATATAGAATCTCAACACAGAGCGATTTATTCAGCAATCCACTTACACTCAAAAATGGGGAAGGGTGGTGTCATGCCAAGACGATTTCCTTCGGAATTAACGGAAGAAAATGTTTGCATTTTTTATTTTGCTTAATTCTGCTTTCTAAAATTAGCCTGTCGTACTTGGATTATAATTCACTGGGCTGTTTATCCACACCAATATTTACGTGATGATCTCCAGTGGCGGGGAAAGGGGGACTGACAAAAAAAAAAACAAAACTTGGCAGCTGTGAGAGCGGCCACTGTTCCCCAACTGTGGGTTGTTTTTCTCATTTTTATTATGCTGCTAAATATCTCAATAAATCAGTGATGGAGAAAATACCTCCACAAATTTGTGAGAAATATCACATTACAGAACTATTAACAATAATGAGATTTGTGCCACTGATTTTCCTTGTATCGAGAAGCTCCCCAGTGCCTGGACTTTCACCTCAATCACAACAGGCGAGGACGGCGTGACTGTGTTTGCCACAAGGAAACCCTGGGCACTGAGTGCAAGTGACCCCCTTGTCCTCACCACGGGCAAGCTGGGACGTCATCGCATATTACATATAAGGCCAGGTCTCTACTGACTGATCCTGAACAGTGGATCCTGGGTCAATTCCTGGGTGATTGGTCCCTTGGGTGACTGACTTGTTTCCTGGTTGACTCACTGGTCCCTTGAGCAACTGACTCATCTCCTGGGTGGACTGATCAGTCCCCTGGGAGACTGGTCTCTGGGTGACAGACCCCCTAGGTCTTTTGGATGATCCCCGGGTGATTAGCACGTGTCTGACTGTTCTCCTGCCTAACCCCCAGTTGCCTGGTCTTCTGTGAATGTCACAAGGTAACAGCCAGGGTGACCTTTGATTCCTGGTGACCGATTCCCTGAATGGCTAACCTTCTGGGTGATGACTGATACCCTAGATAATTGACCCCTGCATGCCTGGTCCTCAAATGACTGATCCCTGGATGAATGATTGACAGATCCTCAGGTGACTGACCCCTGCATAATCCTTCTGAACTGACTTCCCCATGATGTAACCCCAGGGAACTGATTCCTGGATCATCCATCTTGTTTCTTGGTGCACTGTCAGAGAAAGTCTGCCTTGAGGTCTTAAGACAACAACGAAGCACCAGGACATGGATGCTGCAACTGTTCCTAAGTAAGCATCACTGTCACTACATCCTAACAGCCCACAGAGGTGGTGGAACTGCGGACCTCAGCTCTCTGCAATGGTGTTCCTTAGAGAAGATGGGCTCTGTGATTTTCCTCCTCCAGTGTGTTGTTTACCCAAAGAAAGAGAATGGAGACCCTAAAAACAGACGGACGGCTCTTCCCGTACAAACACATCTACCGTCAAAGGCTATGCTTGTGTTCAGAGGATGAAATCAGTCAGCTTTTATCCCTCAACGCCAGCAGCTCCCAGCCCCAGTGTAAGGGATGCGTTTGTTCCCTACGCTATTCCATCTTTTCTAAACCAAGAGAGAGCCCAATGCAGCATGACCAAGGGGCCTTCACTGGAAGTATCCCTCCAACGCCCAGGCATAAGCGCTTGCAGGTACCAGGGCAGACGGCATGCCAATACAAAAGTTTGATTCCACAGCCAATTAAACAGGGTCTCCACGCTGAATGAAACTGCCACTCACTACCGAGACTGCGGGTCCCGGTAACTCACGAAGCCAACAGCCTGACCGCCAGCCTGCAGCGCTGAGTGAGTGGGCGCCTGGCAGTTGTTTATTTCTTAAGCGCTGCCGTTTCTCTCCGTATAAACTGTCAAGCTAGGAGGTGAGGCTTAAACAACAGGCTGAACACAGCTGCCAATAAAAATGTCTTTTGTCTGGTCCTTGCCCAGGGTTGCAGAAAGCACTTGGTGCAAGTCTCATGGCAGGGATGGCCAATGAAGGAGACTGACTCAGGGGAGGAGGAGGACACCCAGGCATTTGGTGGGAGGAGGGAGAGCAGCATGAGGCATAGCCCCTGCTGAGGTCTGCATGCTATACCTGCCGACACAGATCTCAAACCTTCAAAGGATATGACTATTCATTCATTTATTTAATATGCCTGTGCATGTGTGCATGTGTGCAGGCCAGAGGAAAACCTCGGGTGTCATTCCTCAGGTACTGTCCCCCTTGGTTTTTGAGGCAGGGTTTCTTGATGGCCTGTGACTTGCTGACTCGGCTGACTATCCAGAGAGCCCCAGGGACCAGCCTATCCCTGCCTCCCCAGCACTGGGATTCAAGCACGCATCATCATGTCTGGTTTTACTGAGCGTAGGTTCCAGGGATCAAACCCAGGCCCTCACACTTGCCTGACGAGCGTTGTATCAGCTGAGCCATCTCTTTAGCTCTGCACTAGTTTATTGTCGAAACAGAGTCTCCCTCTGTAGCCTGGGTTGACCTGGGTTCACCATCCTCCTGCCTCATCCTCTGGCAGCCTGCACCACTATGCCCAGCTTGGAGATATTGGTATTCTTCCTGGTTCAACTCAAATTCGCCTCGCCAAGAACTGACAATAAACACTATGAATGCGAAAGGACTTGGGGTGCACCCAGGAGGGCTGAGGGTGGAGAGGCACCGGTCCCTCGCCTGACGGCTAAAGCATCATCTGTGAAAACAGCAATACAATGTCTGCCTGCCTTGGGTGCGTCCTAAATATATATTTCATGGCTGTTTTGGAGAGGAAAGTATATTTATAGTGCCTTTAGTGCCATTCCAGTGTATTGTGTAAATATGTAAATTAGTCTCTGAGAGCTACACAGCAAAATGCCTTGGAATAATTTGCGTAAATAAATCATCCGCGTCTGCCCACCGCATAGCTGCTTTCCCGGCGCCTTCTGCAACACGATTCCAGGGGAGGCTCGCTCACAATTTAGAGAAATGAACCAGCTGGTCAGCCGTCCTGGCAGGGCTCAATGGCCGTGTCCTCAGGCCACACTCGGGAACCACCCTCTCTGGAATAGGGGATTCTGTGGCTTAGCCCGATGTGACTGTCATTAGCTACCGTTGGGTGCAACAGTCATGGGCTCTTCAGCGAAATCGTCAGGGGTGAAGACAGAGATGGGAACAGATGGAGGCAGTGTTGGTGGGATTGTCTCCAGGAGGGCCAGCAAGGATGTGGCCGGGCAGGAATGTATCAGGGTGAACCATTTGGGCTACGGGACACCTACTGCTGAGTGTCTCTGCCCCCCCCCTAGATGCCAGGCAGGCAGGGCTCTGCTAAACCAGGGCTCCACCCCGAGAAGGCCTTGCCAGGGAGCTTGGGTGGAGAAAATGAGAAGATAGAGTGTTTAATGGTTTGTGTAATGAGGCCTGAAATAGATGACAGCTGAGATCCAGAGGCCCCTGGGTCCCAGCAAGGTGTTTAAATATTGACAATCTATAAAAGCCCGCATGCCGCTGTGAGCTGTGGCTGGCCTGCGTTGCAGAGGGGACTGGGCACCATGCTGTGTTTTATTTTTCCAATAAAAGGCTCTGGTTCAACAGCCCACCATGGTCAGTCAACAAGATCCACAAGGGGACATGGGTGACAACTGTCTTCCAGTGTCAGTGGCGAGATAGCGAAAGTCAACTCTGAACATAGAGTCACTGTAGAGATCTGGTTAGCTGTCCCCGGTGCTGTGGAGAGGACCAAATGACCACAGAAGGCCCAGAACCTTCACTGACTTGAGAACCCGTCTAGAGCTGGAAAGTGCCTTCCTCCTCATATGCCATCCAGGGCCCCAGTCCATCAAGCTGGAGCCAAAGAATTTCCTCCCTCCCTCCCTCCCTCCCTCCCTCCCTCCCTCCCTCCCTCCCTCCCTCTTGCCCTCCTTCCTGCTGTCTCTTAGTGTTTTCGTTCTTTGACAATTTCATATCTTACCAAATTTTCCCACTGCCCTCTAACTAGGAAGAAGCTGTGTTTTTGGTTTTTTTTGTGTGTGTGTGTGCGTGCGCGTGTGTATATGTGTGTGTGTGTGTGTGGTGTGTACACAGCTATGTTCATGCAAACATGCATAGGTAGCACCTTGGCCATGGGCATGCTTTGGCACATGTGTGTGGATCAGAAGATCATCAGGTGTTGGTCCTCATCTCCCACTTCATCTGAGGCCGGATCTAGTTTGTTGATCTTACGCCAGTAGCTAGGACCTAGCAGGCTCACAAGCTTTCAGAGGGGACCCCCTGCCTCTAACCTCCCCCCCCAGTTTGCTGTGGGAGCCCCAGGTTGCAGGATGTTCTGCTGTGTCCAGCATAGGTTCTCAACCTTCCTAACGCTGCCACAATTTAATACAGTTCCTCATGTTGTGGTGACCCCCAATCCTTAAATTATTTTCGCTGCTACTTTGTAGCCATAAAGTTGCTACTGTTATGAGCTATAATGTAATGATCTGTGTTTTCCATTTGCCTTAGGACAAATGTGAAAGGGTCATTTCACCCTCAAAGGGGTTGCGACCCACAGGTTGAGAACCTCTCTTCTCAGGCATCACACTCTCGTCCTCACATTGGTGTGGCCAGTGCTCTACTCACTAGGCCACTCCCCTGCCCACTTCCCCAGTCTTTCTCCTTCGATGCTTCCAGAAGGTGTTTCTAACTTGTAAGCATTCAGAGGCAACATAGAAGGGAAAGGAGAGGAACTGCCTGCCACAGGGCCACACCAGGGCTCTTCCCTCTGGGTCTCACAACCTCCTTCAATGCCAGATCCAAACGGCTCCTGACACCACAGCCACTGGTGAAGAAGCCACTTCCTGAAGCATGCCTGGTGCTTCACCTGCGTTCCCACTCAGGCATTCCTTGGGAGCCCTGCAACCATCTGAAGGTCACGGTGAGGCTGCTTAGCATTCCCCAAGTTTGGTGACACCCCTCGCCTGCCCCCGCCCAGCTCCCAGAGGTAATATCCAACTCAAAGCAGCAGCAACTCATTTCCCAATAACGTCCACCCTTCGTTATTGAAACCAAATGGAACGTTCACACACGGCAGGTTGGGAATGCAGATTAGGCCTGTCGCTATGGAGAACAGGATGGAGCCTCCTCCAAAACCCTAAAAACAAACTGTGGATGATCCGGCCATCTCGGTGCTGGGTAAACCACCAGAGAAAATGAGGTCGGTATGTCCAAGAGATAGCTTTGCTATCTAAGATGGGGGCTCAGCCTCGATGCCTGTCAATGGAGGAATGGGAAAAGGAGGTGTGGCACAAATACACGCCAGAGTCTTACTTAGTCATAAGGAATGACCAGCTTCTGGTGCTTGTGGTAACACGTATGGAGTTGGAGGAGACCATGTTAAGGTAAACCCAAGGATCTGTGCTCCGCCTCTAACAAAACAAGATGATTTGGAGGCAGAGCGCCAGTTACAAAGAGTGCTGTGGTTGGGTGTGGCCAGTGCCCACTTTGTGTGGTGTCATGGTGGGTACATGAACGGCCTCCCACAGGCTTGTGTGCTGAATGCTCAGTTACCAGCCTCCGGGGGAACTATCTCAGAGGTGGACCTAGCCAGAGGGAGTAGGCCACTGCAGGTGAGCTCTTGTCCCTGGCCTCTTCCTGTCTCTCTGTCTGCTTCCTGTCCCCTCCACCTGACTTTTCTGCCAAGCACATGGGGCCAAGTGACCTTAGACTAAACCTTCCGAAATGTGAGCCAAGTCAAATCTTTCCTTCCTTAAGCTCCTTGTGTCAGGCAAATTAGTCCCAGCTATGTGAAGGCAACAAAATTAGCCCGCAGAAAAGCACCACCCTGGAGCCTGGGTGTGGGTTAGGTGGGAGGGAACATACATAGCATGCCGGAGCCCTGGGTACCATCTCCTGCACTCCATAAAACTGGGCACAATAAAGCATTCCTGGGATCCCAGGACTCAGAAGGTGGGGGCAGGAAGGTCACCCTTGGCTACATAGAGAGTTCAAGACTAACCTGGGCTGCATGTATACCCTCTCAAAAAAACTCCCACTGATATATGCAATTAATACTTGTTTAAAAGTGGGCAAGAGAGGGCTGGAAAGACGGCTCAGGAGGTAAGAACGCTGGCTGCTCTTCCAGAAAACACAGGCTCAACTTCCATAAATGGTGGCTCCCAAATCCTCTGTACCTCCAGTTCCAGGGGATCCAACACTATTGCCTCCTCAGGCATCAGGCACACACATGATATACAAACATACATGCAGGCAAACACCCGTAGACATAAAATAAAATAATGTTTTAAAAAGTGAGCAGATGTGAAGAAGTCAGAAGGAAGGAGGCGGGGCAGGAGTGGGTCTGTATGTATATGTGAGGTGTACGTACAGAGTGTGTAACGGCTGCTCGCAGCCCTGCGCACACACGAGGACAGAGGAGGATATCGGGTGCCCTGCTCTGTCCCTCACCTTATTCTCCTGAGACCGGGTCTCTCGCTGAGCCATCAAGGAGGCAAGTGGCCAGCAAGCCTCACCCACCCTCCCGTCTCCACCTCCCACGGCACTGGGATTACAGGTACAAATGCACACATAGCCATATCTTGCTTCTGATGCGGTGCTGGGGATGTGAACTCAGGTTCCCACGTGTGTACAGCAAGCCTTCTTACTCCCTTACTCCCTAAGCCATCTTCCCAGTCCAGGAATGGACCTCAGCCCGCGCTTCCAGGAGCCTGAAAGTTAGAGCACTTGATGTGCCATTTCTCTATTAATAAGGACTCTGTAATTACCCACAGTGAGCCAGGCTCCTTGCACAGGCTGCCGGCATTAGACCCCTGAGACGAGGCCCTGAAACACTCCTCGATCTTCCTGATGAGCTGAACCGTCTTCGAGTGTCCTTTGCCTCTCATCCACCCTCCTCTGAGAGTGACAATTATCATCTCTCCGAGTGTCATGTGGCTAAGGCATCAGAAGCTGAATGCCTGAGAGGTTAAGAGCACAGCCCCACAGCTGTAACTAGGCACTAAGAAGGAACAAGAAACGAGCCTCGTCTTCCACACACACCCGCTACCTCAGCCCTGCTAGGGAAATGCCAGGAGAGAAGGCCAGAGACCCCACAGACCACAACCCTCAGTGTGACCGAGGTACTACCACGTGGGCAGTGCCTGATTCTGGTCTCCAGGCAGGAGCTCAGGATCCTGCTGCTCCTACCTGATGGCCTGGCCTCTATGACATAGCCTGTCGTGGGAGTGTTCCCAGCATTCCCCTCTGTCCACTGCAGGGTCAGCTCGGAGGCAGATTTGGTGACGAGGACATTTCTTGGCGAGCCTGGGGACCCTGTGGGATAGAAAGAGCAAAGTGAGTAGATATTGGCCTTGAGGGGAATAGTGGTCCCTCATTGGGGACAGAAATGTTGACTTTATTTGCACTAAAGATTTTTTTTCCTTGGGGGAGGATTGAAGGGGGAGAGGCAGGGAGGGGAGCAGAGAAAAATGTAGAGCTCAATAAACAATAATTTAAAAAGTTAAAAAAAGAAAAAAAGATTTTATTTTGCTTTTTTGAGGCAGGTTTCTTTGTGTAACTATTAGAGACTTTTAAACTTTTATTTATTTATTTATGGTGTGTGTGTGTATGTGTGTGTGTGCAGGTGTCTGCAGAGGAAAGGAGAGGGCATCAGATCCCTTAGATCAGCAGTTCTCAACCTGCGGGTTGCGACCTGTTGTGGAATATTATTTTAAGACATATTGCATTCGTTTATGCTGTGGAACATTTGTTTAATGATGCAAAGATGTGTTACATTCTTTTATGTTGCATTTGTTTAACTCCGTGAAGCTGTGTTACTTTGCCTGTGTAAAATACCTGATGGTCTAATAAGGAGCTGATTGGCCAATAGCAAGGCAGGAGAGGGAGAGGCAGGGCTGCCAGGTAGAGGGAGTAAATCAGAGGAGAAGGGAGGAGTGGCTAGAAAAGAAAAAGGAGAGGAGAATGTCAGGAGCCAGCCACACAGCCACACAGTCAGCTATGGAATAAGAAGGAAAGAAAGGTATATAGAAAGGAGAGAAAGGTAAAATCCCAGAAACAAAAGATAGATGGGATAATTTAGTTAACAGAAGCTGGCTAGAAATAAGCCAAGCTAAGGCCAGGCATTCATAAGTAAGAATAAGCCTTCGTATAGTTATTTGGGAGCTGGGTGGTGGGAAACAAAGAGGAAAAAAAAAACCTACAGAGATTCCTTTGGTGTCACATACCAGATATTCTACAAATTAGATATTTACATTACCATTCATAACACTAGCAAAATTACAGTTATGAAGTGGCAAAACAATAGTTATATGGTTAGGGATCACCAAAACCTGAGGGCTGCAGCATTAGGAAGGTTGAGAAGCTCTGTCTTAGATTCAGAGTTACAGATGGTTGTGAGTCATCCTCAAGGGCCCTGGGAATGGACCCAGGTCCTCTGCAAGAGCAGCAAGTGTTCTCAACCACTGAGCTATATCTCTCCAGCCCTAGACTGTTTTTTGAGGCAGGGTCTTGGTACACAGCCAGGGTTAGCTTTAACTTTGTGACTTTCCCGTCTTCTGAGTGCTGGGATCACGGGCACTCTACACCCTGGCTGACTCTGTCCAGGTTTCCTTCCCTCCTTGCTCCACGGGATCGGTATGAGGCATGAAGGGGGTCAGTGCGCACCGAGGATGTAGGACCCAGAGGGGATGGTTTAGAAAGGCCAGTTACACCACTGCTCAACTGAGAGCAATGACAGATTGCTTAGGGAGATGCTGAGAGCAGTCAGCACTATCTACCTGCAAGATCTCCAAGCGTTCGTCTCTTTTTGTGCTTACATTTAGCTCTGGTTTTTTATAATCTTGATAAGAAAAACATTTTGAAGGATGCATGCACAGGACATAGGAATTGGAGAGACATGTTGCTGAATCATAGAACACCATGAACGCACACATATGCCTCTGTATGGTGGCACAGAGAAGAAAGCTTCAAATCCCTCAATGAACTCTAAAGGTAAGTCATGAGAAATGATTTGATTAAATTAAAAAGGGGTTAACTAGGCTGGAGAAATAGCCCAGTCAGTGGCGTCCCCGCTGCACAAGCAGGAGGGCCTGGGTTTGGGTCCCTAGCACCCATGTCAACGTGTCTGCCTCTTCAGTCCTGGCACATGAGCGGGGTGGACACAGGTGCATTCTGGGAGCTCACCAGCCTCTCGATCTAGTCAATCAGTGAGCACAGGGTTCATGGAGGGATCTTGTCTCCAAAACTATGTGAAAGAGTGATTGGGAACGACACCAAACAAGGACTTCTATAGGCAGATACTGCGCTTGTAGACACCTGTGCACACATACCCTACACACATGCAAACACATGCACACAATTAAAAACAGTAAGATTTGGGGCTAGATGTGTGCCTGCAATCCTAGCACAGAGGAGACAAGGGAGAACCCCTGAGACTTGCTGGGCTGCACATAAAGAGTGTATATATTAAAAAGTTTTAAAAACTCATTTATTTTTAATTAAGTGTTTTGTGGTTGTTTGTTTTTTGCAAGAAAACCAAAAAAAAAAAGAATCTATGCACTTAACATTCAAGAACGTGTTTCTGTGTATGTAATGAGTCTACACACAGAAGCTCATGTCATGTGCTTTTTGCCTTTATTTTTTATTTTATCGAGACAGGGTCTCATATAGCTCAGGTTGTCTCCATCTCTGCAGTTGAGGATAGCCTTTAACTCCTGATCCTTGTGCCTCCCTCCACCTCCTGAGTGCTGGGATTGCTGCTGGGCACGGCCCTGCCTGGCTTACAATGTGTTTTGGAAATTTCCAAGACATTTTCTGGCTGCTGAACCCAAAATATTTGTTGGAGACTGTCCCTGAATTGCCAACCCACGAAGCAGGTGACAGCTATGGCGCTCAGCTGCAGTCACCAGTGCAGCCCCACTCACCCTCGGCCGGCCCCGCAGTGACATTGGCTTGCAGCTCTGGCCCATAGGCGATGGTCCGCGCCTGGACTCGGAAGAAATAGGTCACTCCCTTGGTGAGGTCCCGCACCTTCAGCCAGCGTTGCCAGTTCCCTTTCACGTCCACGGTCACCACCTTGCTCACTCCTGGAATGGCCACAGAAGCACAGGGAAGAGGGGCCTGAGCGTGGTGAAGTAATTGAGCATGCTGATCTGTTCCGATAAGAAGGAAGACAGCTTGGGCAGCTCGCGAGAGGAGCATTGCTTACAATTAGGAGGAGTTTAAATGCTGATCCCGGCCAATTTTCAGCCCAGATACATGTAATTAGAGTTTAAGCTTGATAAGTGACTCTGTCCAAGAAACCACCAAGCCTGTGACAGTCACAAGGGAAATGGCACAGGCTTCACTGAGGACTGTGGGAGAAAAGGGAAGGTGCCCAGGAAGGACTCCCAGGCTGTATCCTGGAGACCATTCCCTTTCCACTCTGCCCCCAGCTTTAGAGTCCTGCCTCACCTGCAGAGACTGACTGCAAACCTCTGATTTAGTAGGGAGGGCAGGGTGTGGAAGAGGCCGGCTTCAAATGTGAGCTTTCCCCAATGATGGGTCAGCAGCCTGACCTAGCTGACGTGTGTGTGGCTTGCAAGCATCAAGCCACCTTTGGAAACATCATCCATGGACTTTGGAGTGAAGATGTTAAATCCGTGCCTTTTATGGAATGTTATTTTAACTAGGCAAAGACATGTTACATTACAGAACATTACTAACTGGGTAAAGGTGTGTTACATTTGTTTATGCTGCAGAATGTTACTTTAACTGTGCAAAGGTTGTGTTACATTTGTTCATGCTGCATTTGTTTAATTATGTAAAGATATGTTGCATTTGTTTTGCCTTGTCTACCTAAGGTGTCTGATTGGTCTAATAAAGAGCGGAATGGCTAATAGCTAGGCAAGAGAGGGATAGCTGTGTACAGGGACAATGGTTTTACCCTGTAAAGATTTGCTTCTTGTACTTGTTTAATAAAACGCTGATCGGTCACTAGCCAGGCAGGAAGTAGAGGCAGGGCAACCAGGCAGGAAGTAGAGGCAGGGCAACCAGGCAGGAAGTAGAGACAGGGCAACCAGGCAGGAAGTATAGGCAGGGCAACCAGGCAGGAAGTAGAGGTGGGGTAATGAGAACAGAAGAATGCTGGAAAAAGGAAAGAGTCTGCAGTCACATCACCCAGACACAGAGCAAGCAAGATTTGACTGCCTCACTGAAAATGGTACTAAGCCATGTGGCTAACACAGACAAGAATTATGGGCTAATATAAGCTATAAACATTAATAAAAAGCCTGAGATAATAGGTCAATCAGTTTATAATTAAAGTAGATCTCTGTGAGTTTCTATGGGACTGAACGACTGAAGGATTAGGTGGGACAGAAACATCGGTTAACATAACTGGGGCTGCCAGGCAGAAAGAATAAATAGGAGGAGAAATCTAGACTCAGGAGGAACAAGAGAAGAAGAGATGCCAGAGCAAGGGAGACATCTGGGACCAGCTGTTAGTCAACAGACACAAGAAGCAGTGGAAATACGATATAGAGAAGGACAGAGAAGTGAAAATCCCTGAGGCAAACGGTAGATAAAGAGAAACTGATTAATTTTAGTTAAAAGAGCTAGCCAGTAACGAGCCTAAGCTAGGCCAAGCATTCAAAACTATTAACAAGAATAAGTTTCCATGTCATGATCTGGGAGCTGGTTGGTGGCCCAAAAGAAAAAGTCTGGCACTCTGAGTACTGACCCTGAGTTCAGAGAATGAGAATCACACGAGACAATATTTCTACACAGAAATACATAATGAACATACAAAGTCCCATGAAGAACCCTAATTCATGGCTATGTTTTCAGGACCCCTGATCATTTCCTGAGATTGAGAATATATGTGTGTGGGTAAATACAGTCATATCTACACACTACATCTGATCACCAAGTCAGCCAGAGTGGCTAAGGAGACAGCGAGATACACTGCATGGATACACGGAACAAAATTCAGTCTGGTGGCTACCGGGTGACGAGTGGAAGGGCAGTGCATACAGCACGAATATTCTGGAAAACAACCCTATCTTACAACTGAGATAGCTAATGGGAAGGTAGCACATTAACATGGCTATGATGAACAACAATTGATCTGGTGACCGAGATAGCCGCTGAGTAGCTTACGGGAGGGTAGCGCACACAGCACTGAAACTCTCAACAGAGGCAATTCACATCTTGGCCAAGAGGCAGGAGGATGGAGGGGGATTTAGTTGAAGTACTTGGGATTGTGCATACTTAAAATTTAGAAATGGTTTAGCCCCCCAGTCTAATATTTTTGGATTGCAATTAATTTCAGGTAAATGATACTGCAGAAAAAGAATCAGAGAATAATGAACATTGCTATACAATTAGACTGAAATCTAACATTCGGAGGAAAGAAGAAATACTGAAAATTTCACAAACGTACATTCCCCGGGAGGGCAGATGAGGTTCTTGGCCTCCATGGGTTCGCAAACAATGCAGTGATGATGTTTTAGGTAGGTAAGCTCCTGGCTGTGGGACTTCTCCGAGCTCTCACTCGCTCTGCCAGGCACATCCAGGATGAGAAGAGGAAATAGTTCTTCCACATCCTTGAGGTCAGCAGAAGTGTGTCCTTGGAGCCTCGTGAAGAGCTGGACACGGGGGATGCTACTTCCTGCTGAGCACCCATGCTCCCAGCGGAATGAGGGTATCGTCATGAAGCGTGTCTCTTTCATACCACGCGGGCTTATTTAGAGGAACCAAAGTACCATCTTATTCAAAACTGATCCATTGTTCCAAGCCATCAGAGCACAGGTCTGCAGACCCCAGGTCTCCAAAATGCCTCTCAGTTGGTTCATTGCGCTCATAATGTGCCTTTAATACAGGTTTTTGTCAGCTGACTTACTGCCTTCCGAATGATTTCAGGGTGATTTAAACCAGTTCTCGTTCACCCTCCTCATTTGGGGGGTCTGTAGAAAAATGTAGTCATTTCTACAGACCTGGACCCCACCGTTATTCGTGCTACTCAAGGAAGGGGCTACAAGGATGGTAGGTGGCACAGGGTGGCTGTCACTGCAAACACGTTCTCAGGTGTAAGGTTGCATGGTAGCAATTCCTTCTGTTCTTAGAAACGCTTAGTTCTCTCTGGAGCAGATGCAAATCCATTTAGGGACTTGGTACATTTGATCCTGCCCAGAGGAAGGGTCATCCTGGCCTTCCCTCCATTTCAAGTGTGTCAGAATTTTATTTATGTAGTCAATTTTAAAACCATGCCCTGTACTACGAAGCCTTGGGGGTAACAATCTCATAAAACTACGACAGTTTAAAACATATTTAAGAAACATAAAAATATCTCTGCCATAAAATCAGATTCCCAAAACATGGCTCGGTGCTCAAATGGCTTAGTGCTCCATGCAGTGCAGTGCTCCAGGGAGCACAGTCTGTGGGGCGTGGTGCTGGGTCCCAAATGTAGCAGTTGTGCAGTACTGCAGCCTGTGGCTTTCGGCAGCACGGTGCTCCCAGTAGCATGATACTCTGATGGCTGGCACTTCTACTGGATGGTACTATGCTGGTGCAATGCCCCCAGCAGGGTGACTGCTCCCAATGTACTGATGTCTCTGTCCTCCCTGTGGTTGGTTATTCCTAGTGATCAGTGCTCCAGTTGGTTATATCCCGAGTGGTGCTGTGCTCCCACGGGTGTAGTGCTCCAGTGGGATGTTCTTCCCAGTGGAATAATTTCCCAGTCATGGGGATGCTTTTAGTGGGAGTGGTGTGCCAGCACGCCGTTATTCCCAGTGGGGTAACGCTGTTCTCAATGGGGCGATGGTCCCAGTAGGGTGGTACTAATACTGGGGTGATGCTCCTAGTGATGTGGTGCTCCCCATGGGGTAGTGCCTCTAGTGGTTTCGTCTTGTATCTGGCTGAACATTTGCTCTCCCGCTCCTGATAGCAGCAGGAAAATTTCTCAGAGATGCATGAAAGGAAAGGGCAGAGAAGAGCAAAGACAAGAACTTCCTGTCTGCCACTCAGCCAAGAGTGGTTCTCTTGGAAGTTTGCAGTCCTAGGTCAGCAGGGGAAGAATTGGGGAAGCCTTAGTCCCAGGTAATGCCAGGTAAGACCAATGTTCTATTTCACCAGTTAATTATTTAAATTTCTTTTATGAAGTACTAGGCATGAAACCTAGGCCTTATATGTCTAGGCAGGGGCTCTACCACTGAGCCACACCCCAGCCCCTCACTGGGGGATTCTAGGCAGGTGCTCTACCACTGAGCTACACCCCAGCCCCTCACTGGGGGATTCTAGGCAGGGGCTCTACCACTGAGCCACACCCCAGCCCCTCACTGGGGATTCTATGTAAGGGAGGTGCTGGGTCACCCTGTAGGCCTATTCAGCTGCATCCATGCATGTGCAAGTGTGCAGCATGTGTGCATGTGTCTGTGTTGGCAGGGCTCTAGTGTGTCCTGTGTTCAAACATCTGTTAAGCTGTTAAGCTCTGCTTGCCTCATGATGGCCGAGCTTCCACTGGCCATGAGAGTCGAGCAGCCACAACCAGAGTAAGCTGCCGTGGGGACACTGGTTCAGGAGGCGTGAGTAGTGAGACCTTTTCCATGGTCACCTCATTCTTGCAGGGCCATTCATGGTTCCTGTGACTCAGTTGTTGCTTCTTACAGGCAATTCTGTAGTGCCATTGGCTGGGCTGTGTGCTTCTAGTCACTAACCAGCTGAGTCTGGGATCAACCATGACAGACACGCAGAAGAAGGAGGGGATGTGTAAGGTCAGTGTAGGGCTACAGAGTGGGTCTTAGGACAGCCTAGGCTACAGAGTACGTTTGAGTCTAGCCTGGGCTGCAAAGTAAATGTCTCAGAACAAAAGCAAAAGCAAAATCAAGGATCTGGGCATCTGGATCACTTGCTCTTGGACTGTCTATGTTGAGGCCTGGCTGTCCTCGATTTCCAGAACCAATAAGGGGCCACAAAGTCACAATCCTGTCCTCCTGTCCCAGTGTCCCAGTTCTCAGCACGGAGCAGACACTGCCCCGACGACAAGAACATGTGTGATGAAGGAGCCAGACCTCGAGACACACAGAGGGGCAATGCCAGCAAGAGAACATCTTGTCACTTATGAGAAGAGGTGAAAACGGGTGCAACCGAAGTGACTTCACCGGCTGCCACTTGGGGAGTGACAAGCACACACCCAGCTATGCAGTCAGTGAATCGCCTGGCACTCCCTCTCCAGTGCTCGCCTTTGCACGGGCTGTCAGGAACACAAGCTCCCCAGCTCCTTCCGATCATAGGCCGCAGAGCTCCACTCATGCACTGGGCACCTGGGTTCAAGTCCCTCCCCTCCTTCTGAGTCTGGAAGTCCAGTCGATGGGTGGAAGGCTCTTGGGCCCATAGATGGCTCCACAGAAAGGCACTGACTGCCGAGTTTGACTCACATGGTGGAAGCAGAAGAGAAATGACTACTGCAAGTTGTTTTCTGATTTTCACACACATGCCGCGCCTCATGGGTGTGTGTGCACGTGCCCATATATGTGTGCGTGCATGTGCACACACACAACAAAAATTTTAAATGTAATAATAAAAAAGATGGGCTCTAAATTCAGTTCTTTGTGGGGGGGTGCATGTGTGATGGGGGAGGTGATCATGTGTGTGCATATGTATTCATGTGTGTAGGGGCCAGACGTCAATGTTGAGTATCCCTCCTCTGGCGTTGTCCATCATGACTTTTAACAGAGTACCTCCTACAGGTACTGAGGGTCTCTGAGTAGGTCAGGCTGGTTGGCCAGTGAGTCCCACAGATCCCCGTTTTTCTCTCTCACCAGTGCTGGGATTATAAATACATGTCACCATACCCTTCTTTTTGGGTGGCTGCTGGGGATCGAACTCAGATCCTCATGCTTGCAAGGCAAGTACTTTACTGAGTGACCATCTCCCCAGCCTCCTGAACTCAGTTTCTCTGTAAAATGTACACCGAGGCTACAGTTCAGCGTGAGGGCACAGATGCGGGGATGGTGGACGGCAGGCGAGGAGGGGGTGAGAAACAGAAATCAGAAAGGAAAGGCCCTGACTGCTCCTAGGTGTGGTGGAGGAGAATACTGGGCTCGAGATGTGGAGGGGAGGGGAGGGGGATGCCAGCCAGGAGGACCCTGGAGCAGGTAGGGACTGAGGGATGCAGGGAGAACCTGGCGGCCAGCATCTGCTTGGATACATTAAATGGGCGCCTCAAGTGTTTGTCCTGGGTTTGAAACCTAACAAATAGTACTGTGCAGGTACGTTGTAAGTCAGTGGTCCTCAACCTTCCTAAAGTTGCAACCCTTTAATACAGTTCCTCACGTTGTGGTGACCCCAAGTACTAAATTATTTTCAATGCTATGCCATAACTGTAGTTTTGCTAGTGTTAGAAACTGTAATGGAACTATCTGTGTTTTCCAGTCTTAGGCGATCCATGTGAAAGGGTCATTCGAGACCTCCAAAGAGGTCATGACCCACAACTTGAGAGCCACGGCAGTAGGTACTCATAAACACTGCCCATCACCGAGGCCAGGTGGGATCATTTCTAAATGGATCAAGTGTGTCAGAACACATTGTCGTGAAAGAGGAAAAAGTACCCCCCATATCCCTGGTAACACAGGGCGTGTAGAGGCAGGAGGCTGGCTGGCTGGGAGAAGCGGCTGTGGGAAAGCCAGAACCATCTGAGGGATGTACAGAGAGAGTGAATCACAACAGACAGCAAGTTCCCCGTGGCAGGGATCCCATTAAGGAATGACAGGCAATTGTTTGGAGAGCAGGTACTAGAGTCAGCTAGGAACAGCAGCATTGGGCTCCCAGGGTATGAGCCACAGGATTGTTGGGGATCCAGGCAGCCATTAACCCGGGACACAGGACATAGCAGAGTCAGCTGCTTGTTTGAGGACAAATGAAATACTCAAGCCAGTTCTGATTACGAAGGGTTCCTGGGTCAATTAGTGCCACGATTCTGACAGTCACTACTCATTTGAATGACTTCAGTTGTTTGCCGTCCGTGAAACGCTTGTGACGTGAGTGTGTGTGTATGTGTGATGTGCGGAAGGAACCCTACTGAACAGATAGGAAGGCCTTTGGGAAGTCTTCAATCTGCTGTTCATATAAAAACGGGCATGTCTTTTGGAAGTCTGTCCTGGGATCTTGAAGGTAGTCCTGTAGGAACCACCTGCTCCTGGACAGGTTGTTCACCTCGGCAGGAATGCCACCCAGCACGACCACAGCCATCACTGTCCTCTGTCCCCTCCAGTGCCATCTTGGACTCTTAGAACTCCATCCACAGATCACCCCCACAGCTGTTAGGAAGCTCATTGATCGCCCCAGACACCCTTAGCTTTTTCTTTCTCTCACTTTCCCTTCTCTGGTTTGGGACGTGGCTCGGCTCGGAACTGATGGTGCAAAAGCCGGGGGCCATAGTTTACGGTGAGCATTCTGTCTTTCTTAGAGGACCATGAAATAACGGCAAATCTTCTGGTCAAAGGCATCGGAAATTCGATGTGATAAAATCGAGTGTTTGAATGTTCCCTTTCAAATCAACTTCCTGCTCCATGGGACTGCCTATTTCAAAAGGAAAATGACCCCGTCGTTAAACGGAGGGCCATTATGGTCTGGCCAGCTGCTGATGCATTATTTCCTTCTGGACATTCAATAATCCCTAAGTTTTACCATCTATCTGCGTATGACCAGGAGAAGGGAGGTCTGAACCTGGGTCATAATGCAGAGATGGCTGCACCTGTCCCTGGGCATGCATTGGGGTGAGGAAAAAAGGCTACAAGGTCCTCAGTGGACTCAGTGGATAGAAGACTCAGCCATAGATGGAACTCAAAATACACCCAGAGGCGGGACTGATAATCAGGTTCCTGGTGTGTGACTAGGAGCCCTACTGGTCCTCTGAAGCCACATCTTTAATCTGGCACTTGCTGCTGTTCCACCACATTGCCCCGCCTCAGCCCTCCAGGCAGAACGATAGGCAGGATCTCTACTGCTGTCTTCCCTCAGTTACTATGGGCTCCATGATCTGCTTTCCCAAAGCCATTTGCATTCCAGCCCATGATCCGTCTATTATTTATCCGCGAGCACATTCTTGGGAGAGCAAGGACCTGCTTTCTAACCTGTTCTCTTAGTTAAGTTTTTATTGCTGTGAAGAGGCACCATGACCACAGCAACTCTTATAAAGGAAACATTTAATTGTGGTAACCTGCAGTTCAGAGGTTCAGTCCATCATGGCAGGGAACACGGCAACATGCAGGCAGGGAGCATGGAGACATGCAGGCAGGCACGGTGCTGGAGAAACAGCCGAGTGGCTTATATTTTGCAAGCAACAGGAAATCAAATGACTGTCACACTGAATGAAGCTTGAGAAAAAGACCTCAAAGCCCACCCCTACAGTGGTACAGTTCCAACAAAAGGTCAAAAGGTGAGGTCCAGATTAAAGGTGTGCCCTCCAGTCTCAAGGTCTGGATTGAAGACGTGTGCCGTCCAGCCTTCTCTGACAAGGCCACACCTCCTAATAGTGCCACCCCCTGTGATCTTATGGGGGTCAAAGATATTCAAATTACCATACCTGTGGTATTCAGACATGGTATTCACCAGCAAGCCCCAGAGTCTGTTACTCTTTACTCAAAACCCGGTTCAGCTAGTTAGCTAGTTAGCCATTACAGACCTGTCTCTAGCTCTCCAGCACCAGGATTGAGCATTGCCACCCCTAGAGTTTCTACATGGGCTCTAGGGTTCATTCAGGCCCTCATGCTTGCACTGCAAGTACCAGAAGCTGAGCCATCTCCCCATTCCTTCTCTGTGTACCCTGGAGTAGAGTCCACTACAGTCCTCCCCACCCCCCACTCACACACAAGGACTTACCTTGCACGGGTGCTAAGGGCTCATACACCACTCGATAGCCCTGAAGGATGCCGTTAGCTGCTGATGGCTCCCCCCAGGACACGTTGAGTGTGGTGGAGGTTATTTCTGAGAAGGCCAAGAAGCTGGGGGCCCCCGGAGCTGGGAAAAGAGCGCACAGGGATGCAGAGTGAAGATAAATGGTTTTATGGATACCTCGGACAGAGCCATGCCTCCTTACCGGACGGGCGGTGCTCCTAGGTTGTGGAAGTGTAAGTGGCCAAGAGGAATGGAGGGATGGGAGACACAGTGAAAAGCCCTCGGCTGACTGGGATCAACAAGATGCAGGGGCCCTCCCAGAAGATCACAAAGGATAATGCAGCTGAACCACAAAGGAGCGGCAAGGGGGAAAGGACAAAGGCCAGAATAGCTAACAGAGAGAGCAGACGATAAACTGTGGCAGCTCCATCGCTGGACGCTGTGGGAAGATGCTGGACGCTGTGGGAAGATGCTGGACGCTGTGGGAGATGCTGAGTCCCGTCTTCCAGGAAAGCAGAAGCACTGTCTCCCCTCACTTCCTATCCCCACACTCCTCCTTCCTCTTCACAGCTCAGCCCGCCCCTTTCCTGCTCTTCCCTCCTCTTTTCTCCCTTCTATTCTTCACCTTCCCCCTCTGTTCCTCTCCCCTCCCCATTTCACCTTTCCATTTCCCTCCCCTCTTCCTTCTCTTTCTAACCCTCCTTTCCCATGGCAGGGGGTGGGCTGGGTAGTATTGTGGGGTGGGTGATGGTGGTGGTGGCTGCGACCTTGATCCTTCCTCTTGAAATTCCTTTGAAACCTTGTAGTCACAGATTGCTGCTGGGCTAACACACAAGGAAGCCTGAGCTACCAATCCATCAAGGCTGTGGATGGGTATAGAAGCCCTGGGGTGCAGCCATATGGGTCCCCGATTTGGGCCCTGGCCTCCATGCACAAGGAACTCAGTTCCTAGAGACCAAGATGAATGGGGAGAAGCTCTGAGAGAAAGCACTAGAAGGAGCTCTGTGGGTCAGGAAGGGAGGTTAGACACAGACAAGGCTCTTCCTCCTTCCATGACTTTGAAGGCTTACAAGAAAACACACTGCTACAACCTAGCCAAACTGCCTTAGCACAGGCATTGGGGACCAATGGGTCACTGTCATACACCTCCAATTTCTAAGTGCACTCTTTTTCTTTCTTTTCCTTTCCTTCCTCCCTCCCTCCTTCCCTATCCCCCCTCTTTATTATTTTCTTTTTTCTTTTCTTTTTTTTTGAGACAGGGTCTTACGTATCTCATGCTGACTTGGAACTCAACATGTCATTAAAGAGAACTGAACTCTGTATCCTCCTGCCTCCGTCTCCCAAATGAGCTATACCCCTGGCTCTTGAGCAGTACCCTTGATGCTATGACAGGACAGACAGGGCCACCTACCAGCTTGATGCGTGCGTCCCTGACGTGGGTCACTCTTAGGCCCATCACCCGCGGCATTGAAGGCAGAAATGCTGACCAGGTACTTGGTGTGGCTGGTGAGATTCTTTATCTTTACTACAGGCTCAGGAAGGAAGAGGACCTTCATCTTCTCAGTCTCATTGCGGCTGTCGGCCTCCCAGTAGTAAATCTGTTGGGCAGAGCATGGGGTATGGTTGGAATCTACCAAGCCTTAGTATGAAGACTATGATCCTGGGGTTCAGGTTAGTTGGTGAAGGAGGCCTAGTGTACTGGGGTGTTGGGCAATGGTCAGGGATGCTGCCCTGTTATCTAGACTTTGAGCATCATCTACTTAAACTGATCAGTGTGGGACCTGCAGGTGGGCCAGTATGCAGAGGTCACAGCCCCTGTTGCGTGTTGTGGTTAGGATGCAGGCTGCCTGCTCCAGGCTCATGCATTTGAACGCTTGTTATGTGCAGCCTATAACCTGTGACGTAGTCTTCTGGTGGGGGAAAGCACCAGAATCTGCTCCCTGCTCTGACCTACAGATAGGCAAGACCCAAAGTCTCTCCCCACACTCCCATAGTTTGTTAAAAACCCACACCCAAATCTTCCATTACTGTAGCAAAATCACTTTGGGGAGGAAACACCAAAAATCACAGGAAGGAGACGGGGGATGATGATGGACCAATCAGTGTTTGCTGTACAAGCATGAGCACATGAGTTCAATCCCCAGCACCCATGTTAAAAAAAAAAAAAGCCAGGCATGGGATGCATGCTTCCAATCCCAGCTCTGGGGAAGTGAGGCAAACAGATCCCTGGGGCTCAGCCTATCTTACAAGCCAGCAAGACAGTGGACAGTTTGTCTCAAAACACAAGGTAGGATGCAGGAGAGCTGGCTTAGCAATTAAAGGTATATTCCGCCCTTCCAGAAGATCTGAGGTCAGATCCTAGCAGCGATCCCTGGCAACTCACAACTGCTGATGGAGTTCTGATGCCCTCTTCTGGTCTCCACTGGTACATGCACTGATGTGTACATACTCAGACACAATTTAAGAATGATTTTTTTTCTAAATGTGGTGGAGGGAACCTGAGAAACAATAGCTGGCTTCCAAACACATGCACACACACACATGTACCTGAGCATGTACACACACACACACACACACACACACACACGCACGCACGCACGCACGCATCAGGAAACAGTCCTAAGCTGGGACTGGGGAGAGCACCTTGCCTCCCTTAGGTACCATTTTTTCTCATCTAGCTTTGCTGTGCTTTACAGGTAAATCTGAGGTCCAAGCACAAAGGTTTGAATGATTAGCAGAACCACTTCCCTAAACAGCTGTCTGGCAACCCCTGCCCCAAACCCGTGCCAGCTGGACTGCCCAAAGACAACACTGGCTGGAAGATCCCCCTTGGCTCTGTGTACATGAGCCTGTGCCAGGCCACAAGAGCAGTGTGCCCTCTGTGAGAGCAGGGCAGACGCTGCAGGAGGCAGCCGGGACACCCGGCCTCACAGGTCCATCTGTGGTGGAGCCTGTCCGACATGTGAGCCTGCTGACTTCCACCCTCAAGCCCTAGCTGCACGTTTGATGGCAGAGCTGACTGCAGGAAAGCCTCTGCTCAGACAGGCCATGCTAACTTGTGATCAATATCCAAGTTCAATGTCTTTATCATTAGGGAAATGAGAAAACATATTTTTGGATGTGCATAAATAGTGCCTTGCCTCGGAGCTCAGGGGACTTTCTGTGACCTCATTCATCTTCGTAAGAGCCCTGCCGGCAGGGAGGTATTCATTTTCATAGCACACCTACCAAGATCATTTTAAAATGGACATTTAATTGGGCCAATATTCATCAGGGCAGGATGGCTCTGAGATTCTGATAACTGATCAAGTAGGGCTCATGGAGGCCAGACAAAGAAATTACTTCTGGAAGAATGGAGACGCCAGATGGGATGTCTCCTCCAGGGAGGTCTGGGCAATGCTTAGAGCTCCTGGGTGCCCTCAGCAGGGGTGAAGCGGGCCCATGGAGCCATTCCCCCGCCCCCATGCTGGCTGGCAAGATGAGCACTCTTCCTTTCTTTCACCTTTAGAGCATGGGCTCATGGAGACTTGGTGACTTCTTTAGTGAGCCTGTCTTAAAATGAGGCTCCTAGAAGTCACACCACATGAGGACTCCCAGAGCTCAGAACATGGCCCAAGCTATGGGCGTCTAAGGACCCGAGTGTTATCCTGAAACCCATGCTAAAAGAAATCTGGGCACGGTAGCACCTGCCTGTAACTCTGGTGCTGGGGAGACAGAAACAGGGGGGTCCCTGGGGCTTGTCAGCCAGCCTGCCTAATATATCAGGTGAGTTCTGGGCCAAGGAGAAAGCTTGTCTTCATCCCACCATAGATAGATAGATAGATAAAATAAAAATGTTGACAGTACTTGAGGCCTAAAGAACAGCATAGTCAAGTGCCCTCTGGACATGCCATGTGCACATACACACACAGACACACACAAAGACACATAGACACATATACACACACATAGACAGACATGCACATACACACAGAGGCACAGAGACACATACACACAGACAGACAGACACGCATACAGACACAGACACACACATACATGCACATGAACACGAACAGACACAGACAGGCAGACACACACACACAATACACACACGCACACACAGAGGTTCTCTAGCTCTACCCCACACCTATGGAAATGAGAGATTCCCTCAATGTGCAGTGGACAGTGTGGGATTTGGAACCTGCTTTGGTGAGGGTACCCCACTTCTGGAACAATCAGCAAATGCCCTGGGGGCTGTGGTGTGGGCACGGAAAGAGGTCAGGTTCCTCAGTGGTCCTGATTCTCTTTGGAGGAGCCAAGTGTGCTCTGTGGTGACCACACAGCAGCCACACGGGATGATGCTTCCAAGCCTGCTCCAGGCATACGTGGCCTACTTCACTGTTGTGCAGCTGCTGGGGACACAGCAGTCCCGCAGCGTAGCCTGTACGCAGCCAAAGCCTTAGCGCGCTGGGCACACAGTAAGCTGCAAGAGCCCGATAGTGCATGAAAACTTGCCTTGTAGCCCTGGATGTTCCCGTTCTGGCTCTCTGGGGGTGGCGGGTCCCATGTGACCTCCAGCTGGCTGGCCGTGAGTGGCGTCACCTGGACATTCTGTGGGGCCATCGCTGGAGCTGTGGAAAGAAACGGGACAATAACTTGGGTGGCTTCCCATAAGCTGGCTGGGACCCACCAACTCCTGTCTCCAGGGCTCACACAGGACGTAATTCTGTGACAGCATGGGGAACAGCCCTGGACACCACCCAAGTTTGGAAGGCCTCAGGTATAATCACATTCCAGGTTTCAGGCACTGTGTTCCAGGCAATTCTTAAGTCCTTTGATGCCAAGGAAGGTTGCAAGCTCTCCCAGAGGAACCTCCTCTAAATGCACAAAGCAGACTACACAGTCACAAAGAACATTGATTCTGCAGAGATACAGTTAGCGAATGTTGAGACACATACACTGTCTGGAAACCCACGTGGAACGGGCTGGGAGATCACCCACTGGGAGACAAAACAGTGAGACATGGAAGACAACTGGAGGTCCCAGAAGCACCTGGGACATGGCAGGGACCCAAGAGGCTCTGCAGGTAAGAGAGCCACAGATAGCAAGACATCCCTGAAGGGGGTGGGGTGTGGTGAGAACTCTATGTTTCCAGTGGAAGGAACAGAACACAGTGACAGCTTCTTTGCCACTGCAAGTTTAGGTGCCTCTATTATGGCGCCTGCTCCCAGAAAACTCTAGAGACACAGCCGCCCGTCCACACGCACAGGGACTCTGGTGTCTGGGAACATGGCTGTATGTGCGTTACTCTGACTGCAAGTTCTGAACCCAAGGCTGTTCCTCTCTCTCCCTCCCACCAGAGCACTTCCTGGGGTGCTCCGTCCTATCCCGGGTTCAATATACAAGCAAAAGATGTGGTGGCCAGAGGGCAGTGGGCTTCCCACTCTGTCCCTCACAGCCATTAGGGAGTGGAGAACAGTGCAGGGAGCCGGAGCTGTGCTCGGAACCGCTTTGCCCTCTCTCTACCAGTTGTCTGGCGGTTGGTTCTCAATTCCACACCGGTACCTTCTCGTGGCAGGCTGTTCACTGCCTCTCGGGAGATAGTCCTGTCTCCCACTTGATTGCTCCTCATAGACAATCTGGTTCCTGGTTGTATCCAAGAGTTGCAAGGAGTAATCCTAAGGAACTAGCCCCTGGGAGGCAGAGGCTAGCCCATTAGCCCAGCCCCACCTCACCTCCTTCAGCCTCAGCTTGTGGGCCCAAGAGCACTAACTACCAACTGCTCTTTATCACTTGTGTGTGTGTGTGCACGCACATGCATGTTTGTGGTATGTATATATATATGTTCATGTGTATGCAAATGTGTATGCATGCATGTGTTTATATGTGTGCAGGTATGTATGAAGGCCAGAAATCAGTCAGGTTTTCACTGATCACTTCTCATTTTATTGTATATGTGTGTGTGCGTGTGTGTGTGTGTGTGTGTGTGTGTGTGTGTGAGTGTGCACACTTGTGCATGTGTACGAGAAGGGCAGGCATTCTCCAAGCTCTCACTCTCCACCTCCCCACCTTATTTTTTTTGAGGCAGGGTCCCTCACTGAACCCTGGAGCTAAGAGATTCACTCAGCTAGCCAGTCAATTATATCTAGGGAATTCACCTGACTCTTCCCCTCCCCACCTCTGACAACCCTGGGGCTTTTAGGTGCCTGGAATCCAAACTCATTCCTCAAGCTGTGCATGCATAGTGAGTCCAGTAGTGACTGAGCCTTCTCCACACGCCCTGCTGGCTGCCTTCTGATTTGAGTCTGTCTAGAGGTCAACGGAAGCCACAACACCATCACTGCCTAAGGAGATTTTGCCAGCAGGGGCTCCTTTGTAGAGATAAGGCCACCTCACGAGCAGTAGGTCACCCCTTGCTCGCAGCTCCCTCCCCTGCTTCCTGCTCTCTCCCCCCACCCATGCAGAATAAAATAGTAATTAACACCCGCCCAGCCTGACATGCCTATTTATTTTGGTCTAACTGTGTTCTTCTGTATTATCGCTGCCCACCCTGCCGCTAATGGAAATGTTAATAGCCCACACCAGGTTGTTGTGACAGATGCTGGGTCTCATTATCAGAAATTCTTATTTACCGCTCCATTAAACAACAGAATCACACAAAAAAACAATTCAATCAAAACTAACTGGAGGAATTTTAACAGCCGCATTAATAATCCAAAACATAAATAAAGTTAATGTCTTCTGCATGTTCGCCGTCGGCAACTCGATCACAAAATTACTGTTGTACAATTAAAATCATGAAAGGCAGAATTGAGCATGGTCGTTACTCTGGTAGGCCGGCGCCTAGATCCCTCCTCGGCACCCCCAAGCTTGGCTTTCCAGAGACTTGGCAGAAAGCAAAGCCCGGACGGCCCTGGCTGTGATGGTCGATCTGCAGCAGGTGGCTGGGTGAGCCGCACACTTGATGTGATCCCAACCACGTGGGGACTCCAGAGTGGAAAGACGCTGAATGAAGCTCCCAAATGAGACATGCCTGTGTCTGCTGTACTGCAGCGTGGTGTTCTATGCTACAAAAGTACTGCAGGTAACGCAGGTAACAGGATGCTGCTGGCACATGCGGGGAGTAAATAGACAAAACGTGTTACCTTTTTGCTCCTGAGAGCTTCAGGGATTCCAGCCTGCCTGGAGAACTTAGCCATTAGGAAGGCCTGTTGTATGAATGTGTGAGATGCACATAAATAAACATCAGCCAGTGTGAGAGTGTATATGTATGTGTGTGTGTGTGTGTGTGTGTGTGTGTGTGTGTGTGTGGTGTGTACACATTAATGTGTGCACGCACATGGCCGTGTGGGTGTGCCTGCACATTTGTGTGTAAAAGCCAGGGGTCAGGTCTCTGTCAGTTTCTCTCGACCTTCTTTTTTGAGACCGGGTCCCTGGGGTGGTTTGAAAGAAAATGGCCTCCATGGGGCTCATAGGGAGGGCTGCATTATTAGGAGGTGTGGCCTTGCTGGAGTAGGCGTGGCTTTGTTGGAGGAAGTAAGTCACTGGGGACAGTGGCTCAGGGTCTTCTCTTCCTGCAGCCTGCCGATCTGGGGGTAGAACTCACAGCTACCTCTCCAGCACCACGTCTGTCTGCATGCTGCCACGCTTCCCTCCATGATAACAGACTACACCTCTGAAACTGTGAGTCAACCCCAATGAAATGTTTTCTTTTATAAGAGTTACTGTGTCTCTTCATAGCTACCGAAACCCTAACTAAGACAGTCTCTACCTGAACCTGGAGCTCACTGACTCACTAGGCTGGCCCAGCAGTGAGCTCTAGGGATCCTCCTAGCTTGGCCTCCCTAGAGATGAGGTTACAGATATGTCTTAGGAGGCCTGATTCCTATGTGGGTGCCGGGGATGGAACTCAGGTCTCCTTCTTTCATGGCAGGTGCTTTACCCACTGAGCCATCTCCCCATATTTTTTAATGCATGAAATTGTTTCCTCGAAGCATTTTGACTGGCAGTTTCCCCAGCATCTGCTGGCTGGATGCCCACAAGCAGTATCACTCGTAAAATAGGAGGCCATGGTCACAGCTGTGGTTGGCTCTGCATGCCCGTGCAATAGCTAACACGCCAACATAGATGAACTGGCAGTCACTACATCGACCTTGTCATGGTGCAGACAGATCTCTTCAAGCTATTGATAAGGAACCCCAGGAACTTCTGGGGTACTCTGCAGCTGACAGTCGTAAATCCCCCAAACAAAACAGCAATCATAAAAAATAGTCACATACATGAAATCCCAGTGCTGTGGAGGCAAAGCCAGGAGGACCCTTGGGGCTCACGAGCCAGCCTAACTGAATTTCTGAGTTCAAGGTAAAAGAGAAAGACTGTCTAAAACCCAAAGTGGAGGGACGCTGACATGTGGGTCTTCCACTGTCCTCTACACACACACACATACGTGCATGGCACTTGCAATATACCTGAGCACACAAGAACACATGTACACACAAACACATGTGTACACACAAACACATGTGTACACACACACACGCGCACACACCATAGCCATTCATGTACAATAGCTATCCTCTCACAGCAGATGTCTTTGCCACGAATGCATAGCGCTGGCTTCTTGCCCTTGACGCCATGTTTGGGTGGACCCACTGCAGCCCTGGACTTAAGAACCTCAGAGCTTAGGAATCTTGTCATAGCAAACACACAGGACAGGCAAGCTGGCTGCTGCTGGCAGCTTCTGGTATGTGTTGAGCCAAGGAAGAAAGAGGATGGCTAGTCAGCTTTCTGTTGTCGGGTAAACACAATGACCAGAAATATCTTGGGGAGGAAAGGGTTCACAATATCTTAGAGTTCATTGCCGAGGGAAGCTAAACAGGAACTGGAGGAGAGACCATGGAGGAACACTATTACTAGCTCAGGTTCACATAGCTTTCTGACACAGCTGAGGACCATCCCACCCTGAGGTGACACCGCAATCATCAATCAGGGAAATGCCCCATGGACATGCCTGTAGAACAATCTGATGGGGCCGATTCTTCAGTTGAGAATCCCTTATTCCAGGTCTACTTTGTGTAAAGTGTCAATAAACACTAGCTTCTACAGATGGCTTCACTCAGTCTTTGGTAAGGCAGTGTAGCCTCCAGAGAGCCCCCAAACCCCCAGTGCCCTGGGATGAATCCTGAAGGGAGACAGATATTCATCCACTCAGTTCTGAGAGTTCTTGGAGAAAACATCTATGTGTGTGTGGCGGGGAGGTCATCCATGACTGACCTGCAGGGTACCTATGATGTCAGTATGGGTTGTCAACTTGACAGGATTAAGAACAATTTAGGAGACAAGGCTGGGCATGTCTGTGAGGGAATATCTAAACTCAATTGAGTAGGGGAGACCCTCCTTGAATGTGAGAACCACCAACCATCCCATGGGCTGGGGTCCTGGGCTGAATACAAAGGAGAAAGTGAGCTGAGCACCTGCATCCATCTCTCTCTGCTTCCTGACTGTGGATGTCATGTGACCAGCCGCCTCCTGATCCTGCTGCCATGCTTTCCCACAGTGGTGGACTGTGAACCTTCAGACTGTGAGCCAAATAAACCTTTTCTTTACATTGCTTTTGTTGGGTATTTTGTCAGGGCAATGAGAAAGTGACTGATATAGTTTCTAAGGGAGGCCTCACACTAGGCATCTACTATTGCTAGGACCACCCTAAGCCACCCTGGACACCCACTCTTGACAGGGCCACCCTAGGTCACTCTGGACACCACTAGCACTATTGACAAGGCTATCCCAGGCCACATTAGGCATCAACGGTTGCTAGGGCTATTGTAGGCAATACTGAAGATTTCTGCTTCTCCTCAATTGCCCTCCATCACACAGGACTCCCACTTTGACACTAGACTGTGGCAGGCCCCACTAGGTTGTCAAGTTTAGTTTTTGTCATTGGTGACTTAATAATAATTTGAAAAGAATTTGAGAGGCTAGAGGTAGGGCTCCACAGTAGAATATTTCTCCAGACTTATCTAGAATTAAACGTACTTCTCTTTTCTTTCTTTCAGCCTGACTTCAAACTTCTGATCCTCCTGTCCCTGCCCCTGGAGTGCTGGCATTAGAGACAAGAGCCATCACATCTGGTCCCTGGCAGATACTTCAGTGCTCAAAGTTACTTCTGAGCCATCCTACCTGCAGACAAACCCAGCCTTTGATGCCACCGTAATGACCTTTATTTTCTTGTTTAAGCACTGGGAGCTCAGACTCCTACCCTGCTCAATAGCTGTTATCACCGTTTGTAAGATAAACAGAATTGAAAGCCACTCACCAGCACTCTGCCTAAGTTGAGGTTTTTGTTTGTTTTCTCCCTTTTGGCCTGTACAGTGAGTTTCCCATCAAAGCAAGACCCAGGTCTTGACAGATCATGATTAGATTACACAAAAGCCACGCAAGTCAGTTTCCTGGTCCCTCACAAGACTCATGCTGCTGAGAAAAAGTCTTGCTCTCATTAGGCAGCTTGAAGGTTCCTATGGATTACATCCCTTGCCCTAGAATGACACATTAACCTATATTTCAGCCCAGATCTGTTTGACCCCCCAACTTGAGCAGTTTCATGACAATTGAGGTAGAAACTTGTAGAAGGACACTGGAACCCACAAGCCTAGGATAAGAGAAAAGGCCACAGAGAAGACACTGGGGCTGGGGTGTGGCTCAGTGGTAGAGCACCTGCCTAGAATCCCCCAGTGAGGGGCTGGGGTGTGGCTCAGTGGTAGAGCCCCTGCCTAGAATTCCCCAGTGAGGGGCTGGGGTGTGGCTCAGTGGTAGAGCATCTGCTTAGAATTCCCCAGTGAGGGGAGTGGGGTGTGACTCAGTGGTAGAGCCCCTGCCTAGAATCCCCCAGTGAGGGACTGGGGTGTGGCTCAGTGGTAGAGCCCCTGCCTAGAATCCCCCAGTGAGGGGCTGGGGTGTGGCTCAGTGGTAGAGCACCTGCCTAGAATACCCAAGTGGAGGGCTAGGGTGTGGAATGCCATCTTCCTGTCTTCTCCCCACTTCTAGGGTCATGTTTTCCTCTGTGCATGAAGGTTGAGCTCTGGGAACACTGTGACTCCATTACACACTCTCAAACTTCCCTTTCCTGCTAGGTGTCCTGAAACACTCTGTGTTGCTGGAGGTCCTTCCGTTCCTCCAGCCAATAACTCTGTCCCAGACTCAAGTCAATGCTCAGCTTGCTTCCCTCTGAGATCAGAGTCTCCAGTAAAACATGGAGACTAGAGTTTCCCGTGAGGTCTATGGGATCAGGGGCTCTCATTGGATACTCATCTCATAGTCTTGATGCAAGCCCTTGTCCTGTCTGCACACAGCCCTGCATATAGCATGGGTACCTGTGATGTCACTGCTGTGTGCTGGGTTAGCGCTGTGAACCTGATGGCGCAGTCCCAGGAAGCACGACAACTGCGTTAATTACCCCTGAGCGGCTGCCACTCTCTTCATTATAAACGCGTTCTAACTAGCACAGCTCCGAATCCTTTTAATTTCACTTAATGGGCTCCAGGACTGGCTTAATGTGTCACTAGAGGGAGCTGAAACAGCTAGAAGCGTGGTTCCCTTTCTCTCTTTCCGACCAACAGTAATTAAAAACCTGTAGGATTAGAGGAAAGGTAAAACCCACATTCTACAGGAAGATTGTTTTTGATGTCACTTAGCAGCCTTGTGTGGCCCAAGCTGGCCTCAGATTCACTACGCAGCTGGGAATGACCCTCAACTCCTGATCCTCCTATGTCCGTCTCCCAGATGCTGGGATTACAGGAGGATGGCATCACTCCCAGTTTATGTGGTGCTGGGGTGGTGGTTAAGAGTGTCTGTTGCCCAGGTTCCTCTGTCCCACCATCCACTCCAGGTAGTTTCTGAGTGCCTACAACTGCAGCTCCCCGGGGATCTGGTGCCCTCTTCTGGCTTCCATAAGCACTGCACTTGTGTGCACAAATCTACACACAAATACACACAAAGACACAAAATTAAAAACAAATAAATAAAAATAATAGTGATGGACTGAGGAGTCAGATGGTTCAGGAAATGAAGGCTCTTGCAGCCAAACTTGATGACCCGAGTGTGACCCCTGGGACCCACATGGTGGAAGGGGGGAACCAGCTCCGGAAAGTTGTTCTCTGAATCCACAAGCATACGGAGGCCCACGTGCACCCTCCACACACAAAACAAAATTTGAAATGTAATTTCGAAAGCCATAGCTTCAAAGTAACAGTGTAGTCACAGTTTCAAGGCACTGTCCTGTCTTCCAGTGCCCTTCAAAAGTCACAGAGTCCCACTGAGCCTGAGGGACTGTGAGCGCCAAGTATTGTCATCTCTGCTCTTCAGGGAAAATTCATGGCACTCTGGTCCTTCAGCTGCTAGTGGGCACTTAGTATTGGGTCCCTGCTGAGTGGAAGAGGGCAAGACCTAGCTCTTTTCTAGAGAACTTAAAAGACTGCTGTGTGCGTGTGTGTGTGTATGTCTGTGTTTATGTGTGTGTGTATCTATGCATGTGTGTGTATTTGTGTATGTGTGTGTCTCTCTTTGTTTGTGTATCTGTGTATGTGTGTGTATCTCTGTGTGTGTGTGTATCTGTGTGTGTGTGTGTGTGTGTATCTGAATGTGTGTGTGTGATGTGTATAGATCAGAGGTCAAGCTTTAGTGTTATTCTCAGGCACTGCCCACCTTGATTTTGGAGACAGGGTCTCCCTCTGGCCTGGAAGTTGCCACATGACTTAGGCTGGGTGGCCGTTGAGCCTTAAGGATCTGCCCATCTCTGCCTCCCCAGTACTGGGATTAGAGCACATGCCACAGTGGTTTTGCTTGCTTGTTTGCATGTGTTCTGGGGATGGAACGCAGTTCCTGTGCTTGCTCTAAAAGCTGTCTATCCACTGAGACATCTCCCCAGCCCCTGCTTTTGTACGATGTTGGGCTGGACCCTAGAGCCTTAGATAGTCTAAGCATATGTTCTACATGAGTTCTGCCCCAGCTCCAGGGTGGCTCTTCCTGCTGGACTAAGATTGACTGCGTGTCCGCGAGGATGTGAGCCTCTGCCTCAGGCTGTGAGCAGCTATGAACAGGGCAGAGACATGTCGCCTCAGCCTCTCTGTAATGGCTTCAGGAAAACCCGCTGGCAGTGACTATACAAGCAGTCTGTGTGGAGAACACTGCCAACCCCACCACAGGATGTGTAGAGACTCCAGCCAATCCCTGAGTGGAAACAGGGATAGGAGGAAAGCAATGGAATCCCCAAGTCAGTTTGTTAATAAATTCACTTTACATCAGAATCCCAGATTTTGCCCCTCTCCTCTCTTCTCCTCTCCTCTCCTCTCCTCTCCTCTCCTCCTTCTCCTCCTCCTCCTCCTCCCTTCCTCCCTCCCTCCCTCTCTTGCTCTCGCACTTGCTAAAGTGTCTGTCAGACTTATAAATGGCTGTAAAATTTTGCAAACCAAGAACATGATCAGAGTTGTTAAGTATGAGCCATGTGTGATGGAGGGACAGAAACAGATACAAAGGAGCCAGGCAGCTGGCAGAGAGGCCTGCAGAAGCAAGGAAAGCTCGAGACAGACTGGTCCACGTGTAAGAATTCAATAGCCACCGAGACTCAAAACAGGGAGAGAAGCTGCTGATGGGTTGGTGGATGGGGGTCGGGAGAGGAGACTGCCTTTCAAGCCATCTCCATCCAAGAGGCTCACTTTCTATGAAGCGTCAAACTCCACTATAGATCTTAATGGCATGGAGCGATTACTGAGCATAGAGGGGTCGCTGGTTCCATCCTCGGCACTGCACAGCCTAGACTTGATGGCGCAGGCATGCCTATGATGCCAGTACTTGGGATTTGGAGGTCAAGGTCATATATCCTCAGGTACATAGTGAGTTCCAGGCCAGGCTCGGACACTGTCTGAAATACATAAGTAGGTGTTTCCCTATAACGGAATTGAGCTCATGCAAGTATCATGGATGGGACTCTTCCATCTGAGTCTTGTTTCCAGCTGGTGGAGCTGGCTTATGCCTCCTGTGGACTGGATCTTGACAGACTCATTTTTCTTCCCGATCTATAACACTGGCGCTCAGACACCGGCCTCTGTGGAAAGGCTATAACTACCTTCTCCCCGAGGCTCACAGAGGTAAACAGTACACATTTGATCAAGAGGGGACCCAGAGAGAACACCCACTCTCTAAGCCCCATCCCTCAGCCGAGCAGATGCCTCCGGTAACTCACGTAGGAGCTTTGTGCATGCTCAGTAAACACGAAGAGGGATTGTGCCAGGCTAGGTACACGCTACGAACTCATTCTATGGGCAGAAGGGCCGAGAGCCTTGCTGGGATATGAACCTATGCTTCCTCACTGTGGCTCACAGATTTCTATACCACATCACAATGCTCAAAGGTGAGAGCTCAGATTGGTTGAGTAACGTCCACAAGGTCACACAGCCAACAAATGGCAGGGCCATCACTCAGCCCCACAAGCTCATTCAGAGAACCACAGCTGGGTCTGTTTGCATAGCAGCCTCTGAGTACTGCAGGCTGAGGGCCCATGATGCTCAGAGGGTAGCTGTAATTGAGGAACGAGTAGGTGAGATGGCTCAGCGGGTAAAGGTGCTTGCCACCAAGCCTGATAAATTCAGGCTCAATTGGGTGCCACCATGGCTCCGCCCCTATCACAATGACCTGCACCCTCCAACAGTGACCCTAATCAACCGTCTTTCCTTCAGTTGTTTACGCCACTACCATGAGGAAATAAACACACACTCTGGTAAGTTTTCTTCGTCAGGGGTTTGTCATAGCAACAAGGAGAGTAACAGGTACTGTGTCAACTTGATGAGACTGAGAATTTCCTAGCATAGGAGAGCTGCCTCTGGGACTGTGTGCAAGGGCAGACAGCTGCCTAGGATGCAACCTGCACCATACTGCAGGCTAGGCAACCTGATGGGACACATGGGAGGGAGGAGGGAGCCTGTGATGCCTGCCAGCTCTTGCACTTCCTCCAGGAAGAAGCTGCTCTACCCCTCCCCACTTAGCGGATGGAAACTGGGAACCAAAAGGAATCATTCTTTAGGAGTCTCCAGTGTTCTCATTATGAAGCCAGGTCTCTGTGTTTCCTGCAGCTATCTGATTGATGGTGGTGGCCCTTGTCTGGCTGTGGGCGGAGGGACAGGCTCGGAACTTACCAGCCTCCCCCACGAAGACCTCCACGGGCACACTGGCCGGGCTCTCGCCAATGATGTTATAGGCGGTCATGATGACTTCATAGCGCCGATACTTCTTCAGATCTGCAAGGTCAGACACCAAGGGTCAGCCTATGCTGGACCAGCCTCTAGAAGTTTCCCTGATATGTGGGCATGCTGAGACACAACCATCAAGGAGGAACTCCGGCAATTAGAGCCACGAATTCAGGCTGGTTTTGCCTGGACTCTGGAGATGGGTGAGCATCCCTGCCTCACGGCACCAGTCACAGGGGCCCGAGATGCTGTGCACTTACGTGTTAATTCATATGTTGTCAACGTGGAGCTGCTGTTCACGGTCTTGAAGCTGCTTTGGGCTGTAAGCGGTAAGGAAGGCAGTTAGCGCAGAGGGATATTGTTCCTGTAAACCCAGCGTGGGGTGAACATGAGTCACACAGCAAGCTGGACGGGGTGCTGTGCTGCTGTCTGCCTCATTCCCCGGCCCTGCAGAGACTGTAGGCTTCCCGTTAGCTCCCGGGTGTTACCACCTTCCTACCTAACACATGAAGCAAGACACCCCAGCCTGAGACAAATGGCGGTGGGCTGGCCCTTTGGCAGAAGGAAACAAATGTAAGGGCACTGGTAGCCGTATAGAGGGCAACACTAAAGACTCAGACTTTTTTTTTCTCCAGGCCTTCTGGGTTGCAGGTCTGTTGGCTGACCAATGCTTGCAAGTTGTGGGACTCCGGTCTGAAGGGGAGGAGAAGGTCACCCATTAAGTGTTCTGGGAGTAGGTGTACACACACCTGATCCCCATCAACCTGCGAGGCATCAGGGACAAGTTTGTGTGCAGCTGGCACAGGTGCCTCTTGGTGGGAAGGATGGGGTAAGCCGGGAGCCTGTTGCATGCTGGGTGAACCAACATTAGGCAGCTTCCTGGCCGGATGGGGGTGAACTAGGTGGGAAGTGCTGCCCAGGTGTTCTACCCTGTCTGTCCCTCATCATAGAGATCTGCCCGCCTCTGCCTTCTGAGTGCTGGGATTAAAGGCATGCGCCACTGCATGTGGCAAAAAGGGAATTTTCTATGACACTATTGAGGGACCATTTTCTTCCAGAGAGGGAGGTAGAGAGGCAGGGTTCTCAGTTAAGCTGTCACTGGCTTTAATGGGGTACAGGCTCAGCAGAGGTCAGGAGGTACCCCACACATAGATTAGATGGGTGTGGCCTTCACCTCAGGCCCCAGGCCACAGCTTCCAGGTCATCTACCTCCATCTGTGCCCCCACTGGCTTCACACTACACTGCCTGTTCCCTCCCTGTGCCATCGCCTGGCTTCTCTATAGTACTTCCCAGCATCCCTTGCATGGAGCAGACAGACCTGGAAGGCTCACCTGTGAACCTCCCCCAGGAGAGGAGCACCGCTCACCTGTGAGTTCAGCACGCAAGGCAGAGGGACTCTTGAGTGTTTTGGTCTCAGGGCCCATGCCTGTCTCGGATTCCAGCTCACGGTAGTAGATCCTGTAGCCTTGCAGAAGACCATTCAGGCTCTCATCCCGGGGAGGCTGCAGAGACATTGTACACTCAGCCATTTGGGGATATTACCAGAGTCAGTATGTACAGAAGGCTTAGTAGCCCTCACCTTGGTGTACGAGTCTCTAATTCAAGCCACGGTTCTTTTATTTAAAAAAATCATTTTTACACATATTTTATTTTTATGATTGTGTGTGTGAACGTGCACACAGACACTCACATGTGCAGGCATGTATACACACACACACACACACACACACACACACACACATGCGCCATGATATGGATGTGGAGGTCAGAGGACAATTTCCAGGAGTTGATTTTTCTTTTACAGTGTGGGCTCTAGGGTTTGAACTCAGGTCGTCAGGCTTGCCTGCAAGCACCTTCATCTGTTGAGCCACCATACAGGCTCTAAGCCTCTAGTCCTTGATGGTTAAAAACAAAGAAGGAGAGCTAGCGAGATAGCTGGCAGAGTGCCCGCCTTGCAAGCTCTAGGGCTCGAGTTCAACTCCCAGAAACCCACATGAAAAGCTGGGCAGGGAGCTGCATCCTTGTGATCCTGCACTGGGGAGGACACAGGAGGATTCCTGGGGGCTAGCCTAGCCTACTTGGTGAATTCTGGGCCAATGAGAGACCTGGTCTCCAATATTAGTGTAAACATCTACTAAGGAACATGTGAGGCTGTTCTCTGGCCTCCATGTGTGTATGTGTATGTATGTACCCGTACATGTGTGTAACACCCCTCCACACACAACCCCACACACAAGTGCGGAGTAGTATGTATGTGTAGCACTGAAAACACTGTTGGAAACAGTATTTGTGAACCTTCTAGATGGAGAGGTGGGGGTCCCGGGCCTGCCACGAGGACTGGTCAGGAGCTCCGACTGCCTTCTCTCTGAGCCTCAAATGCAGCGATGGTGCACAGCATAGCTGCTGGACAGAGGTGGAGGTGTGTAACCAGATGCCCGGGAGGCTTGCTGGGTCACAATGGCCTTATTGTCTAAGTGGTTCGCAGACTCCCAGTGCCAACCAGAGCTGTGACTCTGTCCCAGGACTTCTGCCACACACCATGGGCCACAGCGGGGAGTGCCCCTACTTTGGCTATGGTCTCAGCTAGTGGGAAACTGGGTCTCAGTGTAGCGGGGCAGTTACTTCAGAAGAGACTTTTCCTTTCTTTCTCGTCTGACCCTTTCTGAATGTTGCTGGCAACATGTGGGGGTCCCCGATGGCTCAACTGCCTTCAGACAACTGGATCAGAAAAATGAGCCCTAGCCCAGGGACTGGGGGGTCAGTTGAGTTTATTTTGTTTTTTTCTTATCTGCTCTTAGGGTGGTCAGGTTTAGGCAACAACATATAGGTTACCCACCCAGATTTGAATTTCAAAGTGCTATTGCGAAAATTAATGGTATCACTCTCCAAATTTACTGTTACCATAGCGTGTTGTGTGTATGTGTGTGTGTGTGTGTGTGTGTGTGTGTGTGTGCGCGCGCGCATGCGTGCACGGGCGCGTGTCTACATGCATATGGGCTGTTTGGGTGTGTGTAGGTGCTGTTTGTGTGTGTATCTACATGTGGAGGACAGAAGACAATGCTGGCTGTTCTTCAGGTGTCTATCCTGTTGTTTTTGAGATAGGGTCTCTTACTGGCCTGGAGCTTCCCAAGTAAGTTATGCTTGTCAGTGAACCCCAAGGATCTGCCTGTTTCTGCCTCTCAAGTGCCGGGGTTTTAAGCTCACCGCACCAGGCCTGGCTTCTCCCGTAGGCAAGCATTTTACTGAGCCATTGTTTATCTTCTACCACCCTGTTAAGGCAGGAAGCCAGCACTTTCTGAGAGTAAGAGGCCTTTCTCTGCACAGCTAGCATCTACAGGAAAGGAGACGGATCTGTCCCTGCGGTGAAGCAAGAATAATGCCGCCCTTGGCTGTTCTTCCAGCTAAGTGGCCACAAAAGGCTCAGTGCCTCTGTCTCCCAGACTGCAGGTTGCTTCATAGATATGGTCCCCTAAGGGATGGAATTGGCTCTGTGCCACTGGACTCCTAAGGAGAGGTGGCTTCTTATACTCCTGGGCCCGTCTGCCCTCTGCATCCTCATGCAGGCACTAGGCAGAGCCATTGAGAAGTGGAGGGTTCCCTGAACTCTGCACCTCGAGGATTAGTAGTAGCCTGCATCTCCTTGGGGCTATGAGATCTGCTCCAGGAATGACAAAGAGTCAAGGAGGAAGGTAAGAAAGAACTGTGGAGTTCCTGAGGAAGCCTTAGTGCCTGGAGCATGGGGAACCGACAAAAGTGGCTTGTAAGCTGCCCCTGAAGGAAGAGTCCGCCATGACACAACCCATAGTAGCCATGGTGCTCTTCGGCCTAGAGGGGGCAGCCTGGTTGATAAGTGCAGCCCAAGGGTCCTGGGCCAGAACTCATCTAGGTTTTGTGATGTTTTCCATATTGTTGACTTCCAAAATGATTCACAGTCTAAGTCAGGTAACTTGCTAGGAAAGTGCCTCCTCGAAGTCCACTAATCAGCCGTTCACGGTTCCCTGAACCATGGCCATCAGTCCTGTGGCAGCGCATGGATAAGAAGCCTTTTGCCAAGCAAGAGACAGCATGTATTTCTAAGACCCAGGGGCAGCTTTGCTCCTCCTTGCTGAGGCCCCTGACAAAGAACTAGGGAGATGAGAGTCCCTGTCCTGTGGCTCTGAGTGTTAACCAGGAGCTCTTGCGGCTCCGATAATACCACGTGGTCATGCAGAAGGTTCCGTCACAGTCTTTACTCACATCCGCGGGAGGTAGGGATGGCCACGACTCGGGCTAGGCAAATGAGATGGCACGGGCTCCCGTTTCTGGGATCCGGGCTGGCTCTAATTAGCAAGAAGGGAGGGTGAGTGGGCACATCAAAAGCTCGCTTCTGGACTCTGCAGGTGCCAGCCCTGCAATCCCCCCTCCAGGGTCACCTTCAAAGCCTGCCCGTCAGTCTGGGATCACACCAGAGCGAGGATGGCTAAGACCTGGCCAGCTCTGCCGAAGACACACAGGCTGGGGACAATTACCGCAGGGAACACGGGGAGGATTGGATCCTGTTCACTCAAAACATCAACCGAACAGGATGCACGGGCAGATGGAAACGCTAGGGACACAGTGCAGTTGTGCTGCTGTTGACAGACACACAACCCCAGTCCTTGAGTGTGCAGGCTGAGGGTAGGGGGAGGAAGTGTGAAAGGTTGAGCCGTTTCTAGTGGAGTCGGAGGATGGAAAGGGAAGAGGCCAAGCCCCTTTATAGACCGGCCAGCATTAAGCTGGAGCCACATTTGCCTTGGAAGTCCCAGAGTATCTCAGAGTCGAGTTGTGTGCTGTCCCAGCAGGCATCTGCTGTGGTCTGGATGGGTGGCCCCGAGGGAGAGCTGTGTGCCACAGGCCTCCACCCCTTCCCAGTTTCCTTCCTGTTGGTGTGACACAACACTCTGGCCTCAAGCAATCCAGGGGAAGAGAGGACTTTATACTTCCGGTCACAGTCCATCTCTGAGGGAAGTCAGGACAGGAACTTAAGCAGGGACTTGGAGCAGAAACGGTGGAGGAACGTTGTTTGCTGCCTCACTCTCTGGCTTGTGTTAGTCTTTCTTATACAAGCTGCCGGCCCAAGCCGACTGGACCCTCTTACATCAATTAACCATCAAGAGAGTCCTCACAGACATGCCCACAGACCGACCTGATAAAGATATTACTCAATTAAGACTCTTTTCACATGACTCCAGGCTGTTAATGCTGCCTAGGACAGTCCCCAGCTGAAACTGTTAGGAAGCAGGGCCTAGCGGGAGGACGTCAGGGCACGGGAGCCTTGTGCCCTTGCAGGGGACTGTGGGACCCCAGGCTTGTCCGTTTCTCTTTGCTTCCTGGCTATGAGGTGTTCCAGTATGCACTTCTCAACAGAGGCTCCAACCTGCTACACTGTGAGTGGAATGGACAACCTTTTCCTTTCTACATTAATTTTCTCGGATGTTTTGTTATAGTTCAGGAAAGTGGCTGACATAAGCAGAGTCCAGGCCTGCCCGTGGGCAGCTCCTGCAGGGTGGGAGCTTCACACTCACCCAGGGCTTGATGGTTCTGCAGGGACTCAGGGACAGCTTCTGTGGAGCACTGCACTGGTTTAGTTTGCTCTGTATTCCTGCAGTTTGGCATCACGTGGAGGTCAAGGGAACAGCCTTGGAAGTCTTCCCAAGTTGTTCCCCCAGATCCAAAAACGATTTCAGGTTCTGGATTTAAATCCTGACACTGTAGCCTCCTTATATGCTTCAACTCCCAGGCTATGCCTTGAAGCCCCGTTGGCAGAAGTCTGGCACCAGGCTTGGTCCTTCCTTTGTGGAATATTCCTTTACACTGTGTGAAAGTTATGTTGCTGTGATTGGCTTAATAACCAAGCTGACTGGTCAATGGCTGGACAGGATACAGTTAGGCAGGAAAGCCAAACAGAATGATGGGCTGAAGAAGGGTGGAGTCTGGGAGTCACCAGGCAGACGCAGAGGAACAGGAGATGAATGTGCCATGTTAATAAAGGTACCACCACGTGGCAGAGCATAAATAAGGAATATAGGTTAACTTAAAATGTAAGGGCAAGTTACCAATAAGCCTGAGCTATCTGTCAAGCACTTATGATTTATATTTAGCCTGAGTCAGTTATTTAGGCCTGGGGCAGTCAGAACAGGAAATGTCTATTTACACATCCCAGTCCTAAGCCTGAAGTTCTCGGTCCAGCACGTGTCCCTGATCACAAGGCTCCGCCTGCCCTGTGCTCCGTTCCATAGCCCTACAGCACCCACGACAGACCCTGGGTGCTGCAGATGCTCAGTCGATGTTCATACAAGTGAGTTGAGCATGCTAGAGACCAGGGGGACTCCTTCTACACATCATTCCACCCAGGACTCGCCACCTGTGTGGGCAGAAGCTCAGAGGGACCTGGAAGCTCTTCCTAACTTTGGCAGACTCAGAGTCTAGGATGGCTTTCCAAAAGTCCCTGTTCAAATGCAGGTGATGCACAGTTGTGGTGCACCAGAGAGTCATCACCCATTGCCCAGGAGAATGGTGCAATGGGAAAGACCCGGAAGGACAGTGCTTTGTGGGGCTGACAGAACTGAGTGGAGGGAGAGACCTGTGTTGGGAGGAATAGGACTCTACCATTAGCCTCCATGGTGATCTCAACTGTCAGCTTGAGGAGTTAGAGACTTACCTGGGACAAGGACTTCTGGGTGTGTCTGTGGGGACTATCCTGATTAGGTCAACTGAGGTGATAAGACCTGTCCACAGTGGAGGGCATCACCCTCTGACTGGGAGCCTGGGTTATATAAGCGGGGCAAGAGGCATTCATCATTCTTTGCCCTCCGACTGTGGGAGAAACGGGTCAGGCTACTTCAGGCTCCTGATGCTCAGGTTTCCCCACCATGAGGCACTGTGAGCCCAACATGGGTAACTTTGGTCAGATAACAGTGAGAAAAGTTACTAAGAAATCATTCCCCCTCCCAGCTGCCTGACAGGACTGGGCTGGGTCACACAGCTGCTGGCCTCTACCCGGGGCTCCCTTTCTGCTCATATGAGAGGTAGGTAGGCTACAGAGCCAAGCTCACCCCATGCTAACACAGAGACCTAGGATTCAGGGAAGCAAAGCACTTGCCTGAGCTCTCAAGAGACCATGAGGTAAAAACTAGGATTCAAATCTGAATCCAGAGGGACAGCTGCGGTCTCCTGGGATCTAGGCTTACATCCCTATGACCCCCATATCTTAGAGAGTGGTGCAGGGGCTCCCTCTGGGACTAAGGTCCAGTGACTTAGGGACACACAGGGTCCTAGGTCACCTTCATTACAAACACGGCATTGAACATGGGATGTGTGTATCACACATTCTACTGCTGTGATAGACACCCATGAGAGCAACTCGGAAGGAAGAGAGGGCTGCTTTGGTGTATGGGTTCAGAGGCTTTGGCCCATGGGTCACTTGGCCCCGGTGTTTCTGGGCCTGTGGTGAGGCCAGTGGCAGAAGGAGACCCTTCGAAAGAGGCAGACCACCCTTCAAGTGCCTGTCCCAGGTGGGAGAGATGCTCTGGAGGTAAGAATGCTTGCTGTATGAGCATGGGGACCTGAGTTCAGATCCTCAGCACTGATGTAAAATCCAGCTGTGGCTGTGTGCACCTGCAGCGGGGTGGATGAAATCAGGAGAATCACTGGGGCTTGCTGGCTGGCCACTACAATAGCTGTAAGCTCCAAGTTCAGTGATAGACTGTCTCTAAATAAATAAATCACATGGAGAGCAATAGAAGAGGGTACCCAATGTCCACCTCTGGCCTCTCCAAGTGCATCCATACATGTGCGCGTGCAAACACATACACACACACACACACACACACACACACACACACACTGACATGGCATGTCCCCAGTTAACTGCTTTTTAGACTCCTCCCTCCATGGCTCCACAACATCCCAACAGGCTCTTCCAGTTCCGGGTCCATCAATAGATTAGTTAGGTCCCTTATCCAGCTATTCTACTGGAAGCCCTGTAACTGGTTACTCATGTCTAGAACTAAGCATCCCACCCATTAGACTTTGGGGGGAACATAACATATTCACACTATGACAGCCAGCAACTTTAGAGTCTTTGTCTAGGCTGGACCTTCTCTCTGCCTCGTTCTCTGGGGAAGACCTCGCCCCCTGTCAAGTGTGTTCATTTGTCCCTTGGGCAAAGCTAAAAGCCTCTCTCCACTGCTTTCCCATGTATGTCTATCAGTCCAGTACATGGCCCCTTTGAGCGAGGAAAACAAACCCTGGGTTCCCAGCTGCCTTTGGCTGAGGTCACACGGCCTTTGTCTTGGCAGCCATTATACCCACAGAAGAAAGAGTCCCTTAGCTTATGCAAGAGGTGAGCAGGTCTTTCATTTGTCGGTAAGTATCTTGGGCATGTGTGAGGACGTTTCTAGACTGTGCTGAGGTGAGAAGAGCCACCAAAAGATGTGGGTAAAATTATTCCATGACTGGGTTCCTGGACTGAATACAAGGTGAGCCCCAGTATTCCTCTGTCTGTTTTCTGACAGTGCATGCAGTGTGACTGAGTAGCCAAGACCTTGCGATCATCCCATTCCCACTGCGATCCACCACACCCTGAAACTGTGAGCCAGGAGGTCTTTTGTCACAGCAAGGAGCAAAATAACCAGAACAACCTCCTTGAGGTGTCAGGGCACTTGAGGGGACATGTGTGGGATAAGTGCACTGAATGGATCATGGGGACAGTCAAAACTGTCATTGGTTCAGAAGCCTCCCACACTGGGACACACATCAAAATCCTAGGACATGGGCAGTGGACCCTACTAGAGGTGAAGTCTGATTGTCCCCTAAGAAGCCCAGAAAGGCCTTGATGAGGGCCCAAGCCTTTAAAAAACATTATTTTTCAGCACATTGCTAAAAACACAAAAGTTATAGGTGAGCTGCTTCCTAGGGAACGAGAACCTATATTCAAACGCAGCTCTTCTTTCTTCATTCCAGTCTCTGATTTCCTAAATTACGTGTAATTTTAATTGTGTTTCAATCGCCCGCTGGTTGACAGGCATTTATTTCTACAATACACTGGACTGGCCACCTCTCGCTCTGGGCTTTTTGAAATCTGTTTGTTCTGTTGTGCACTGGAGGGCACAGCTGATGGGCACATATGCCAAGTTCCTTTGGTGCGGCTCCATGCCACTTCACAGGCTGTCCGGCAGCCATGGAAGAGACTTGACACCTGTGCTGTTATGAACTGGGACTGGCAGCATCTCCAGGCCACAGCGACTTTATTCAGAGGGGATGGGATGCACCCCGCCCGGAGCACGCGCTGCCTGTATGGAAAAGATGTGCACCTCATTATTGGCAGGCCAGCTGCCACAACTACAAATAAGACACTAATTTTCTAGTAGAATCTGGTGCAGTCGGAGTGGAGGCAGTGCAGAAAGGCAGGGAAAATTATGGGCGTGAGGAGAGAAAGAAGTCCCTCACCCCAGAGTCTGGTTGAACCCTTTCACTAGCTGAGAATCCATTCAGATATATCTACCAAAGGCCCTTCTCCCCTTTCAGGTGGAACCTTCAGTTTTCCAGGAATCTCTCCAGAAGCCCCACTGCCAGTAAAAACAAAACAAAAAACAAAACCAAAACAAACAAACACCAGGCCCTAAGCCTCTTGCACATCTTCAGTGTCTGTTTTCACTCTACCAGCTTACACAACTCAACCACGGCATCTCCGGAGCCCCCTCTGTTTTCACTCTACCAGTCTATACAACTCAACCACGGCATCTCCGGAGCCCCCTCTGTTTTCACTCTACCAGCTTACACAACTCAACCACGGCATCTCCGGAGCCCCCTCTGTTTTCACTCTACCAGCTTACACAACTCAACCACGGCATCTCCGGAGCCCCCTCTGTTTTCACTCTACCAGCTTACACAACTCAACCACGGCATCTCCGGAGCCCCCTCTGTTTTCACTCTACCAGCTTACACAACTCAACCACGGCATCTCCGGAGCCCCCTCTGTTTTCACTCTACCAGTCTATACAACTCAACCAAGCCCCTCATGGTCTCCATTATCAAAAGGGGGGACAGAGGTAGGGAAGGGGAGGGTCCCTTAGAAACTCGCTAAGTAATGAAATTCCGGAAGCTTCCGAAGTGGAGTCACAGTGAAGATGCTGAGGTGGGGCTCTCATCTGGGGAACTGTGCTCACTCAGACACATCTTCCTCTCAGCCTGGCCCTTTTCTTTCTACTTTTAATAGATTCTAACTCTGCTTCACACTGGCTCGTCCTGAAATTCTTTTCTGCATTGAAAACAAGGACCTGGCTTTATGTGAGTCAAGGTCCCTAAAAGATTAAGGGATCTTAATTAAGGGCTGCTGCAGGGGCTGTGTGGAGCTATGTCTGTGTGGAGCTACGCTCCCATCCAACAAAAAGACCCATCCTCCCTCCCCTTCCCCTGTGTGTTTGTGCACGGTGAGAGACACAGCATCCAGGACTTTGAATTTCTGCTTGGAATGTTTCTGGCCTCCCAGCACAGCCTTGGAAGGAAGTCAGGGCTGAAGCAGGGCCCCTAGGGAATAAGGATGTGTGAGGTCAGAGATCAAGCATCCATGACACCTGCTTGTTGGAGGAAAGAGCTGGACCTCTGGGGTCACAGTGGCCTCTGGCATGCCAAGGTTAAGGTCCTTTGTTATTATTTGTTGTGGACGGCTCCTTGACCCATAGGGCAGATGGAATCCCGGACTGACCCCTTTTTGTTTTGTCCTGTCCCCTACACTCTGGTGAAGCCAGAGAAAGCTGAGGGCACAGCAGTGAACTGCCAGTGTCATCAGAAAGCATTCGGAAATATCTTTTTGTCACTTTGAAAGGCACCTGTCCCTGGATGGCGACTCTGACAGTGAGGGACGATGTTATACTCTCAGCAGAGACCTTTGCTGCTAAAGGGATCTTCTCTGTCCCTCCCGTAGGTGACAGTGTCAACTCCCATTAGGCCGAACCTACTCTTGTGCTTTGGTGGCAACATCAGAGAGCCCCTGGCTGTCGACTTGACAGGATCTAAGATCATGTAGGAAACAGACCTCTAGACGTGTCTATGAGGAAATTTCTAGATTAGGTTAAGTGAGGTAGGAAGATGGTCCCTAAGGGTATCATCCCATGGGCTGGGGTCCCAGACTGGACAACAAGGACACAGCAGCAAGCTGAGCCCCAACATCCATCCCTCTCTGCTTCCTGACTGTGGATGTCATGTGACCATCAGGCGCCTGCTGCCAGGCCTCCCCCACCATGAGGGTTGGACTTTCAAACCGTGAGCCTAAATACACTCTCTTGCCCCCTTAACTTGCTTCTTGCCAGATATTTTGTCTCAGCAAGGAGGAAAGGAACTAAGGCAAAATACAACCCAAGACTTAGGTACCAAGAGACAACACGGTGCACTGAGGGATCAGGACTCCCCAGGAGTCACCAGCCACAACACTAGATGGGTGGTTCAGGCACTTTGGGTGCAAGGTGGCTCCTCTGGCTGCCTGGTCCTGTCTGTCTTTTTCTTCTTAGTGCGTGCCCCAGCCTCCAGCACCCCTAAGCGTTGGCTCTGGATTGTCCATGATGCTTGAGCCAAGGTGGGGGGCCACACAGCTCTCATGCCATCTGGCCCAGCGGGCCTTGCTCATTCATTGCCCAGGCACCTGTGGGTGCCTCTGAGAGGCGAGTCCTGGCCCTGGTCTTCCACTTTCAGAGGTAAGCGCCTGCCACCCAACAGGTACCCACTCCCCCATCACATAAATTAATTTTTAGGATGAGTTTCACCATGACCTGCAATTCTCTGAAACTGAGATATTTCAATAAGTCCTCCCTCTCTTGTGTTGTTTCCCCGCCTTCCCCCTAGGTTATTTTGCCACAGGCTGAAAGTCAGTCTGACCAACCCAGTGTCACTGAGGTGCTTTTATCTCTGCATTTACGCTGGCACCTGCCATTGCCCTTGACAACACCATCAACCCCAAGAAAGAGTCTCAGGCCGCCTGGTCCACCGTCTACATCCCCAGCTCACAGTGGTCGAACTTGGGCTAACCAGGCCTTCCAGTGGCTCTGCACACATCCCATTATCTGCCCTCCTTCAAGGACCAGGCACTCTTTAGCAGGACAGTCTTGGTTCTGGCATCTGGAGGGTCCTTCACTGGCCAGAAGCTCTGCCCCTTTGCTCATTCATGTGCTCTGTGAGCCCATTGGTCTGAGGGGAGGCAGCAGCCCTGGAGACCTGAGCACAGTTTCCTCTGTGCAGGCTCTGGATGAGTTCCAGCCCTGGGCCAGGGGCTCTGTCTAACTCAGCCCGGCTGCTTCATCAGATACAGTCACACACTTGGCATGGGTGTGACTTGCACGCAAGCTCTGTATAGTTGTCCTGGTTGTCCGAACCATGGAACAAAGGCGTGCTTCAGAAATAAGTGAGGTCCCCATGGTTCTTACCTGCCACTGGATCAGAACCGAGGATGTGGTGTGAGGTGTGGCTGAGACAGATCCTGGAGGCTCTCCGGGAACTGCAGGGCAGCAGATACGAGGAAGTAGTTAGAATGGTTCTTTTGGGTACCAGTCACCCTTCAGTGTAAGGAGCCTTTCCTCCCTTCTGTGGGTTCTCCCAGGCCAACCACAGCACTCTGTGAGCTCCTGCCCAAGACCCTTCCTGGGCTTCCAAGTCTTTGGGAAAGGGGGTCAGATAGCATTTTCGCCATGAGCAGGCCAGGTGGTCACAGTGAAGTCACAGTGCTCTTAGCTTGAGACACCGAGTGACTGTTGGTAGAGATGAGGTTGCTGCTGGCCACCCAGCATGCAAAGCCAGGAAGCTGTAGTGACTTTGCGCTGGTCTCTGGAAGGATAAGGCTGTTATGACCCCTGTCATGGACAAGCCTGCTTTGGGACCAATGAGGAGCCCTTGCCATAGATCAGGTGCTGGAGATTTTTCTGCACTCTCCAGGTTCTCTTGTGTACTAAACTGACCTCTCTGTGTCTCCTTGGCTGGAGGCTGTGTGCCAACAAAAGCCTGCCCACTAAATGCTTCTGGAGGGGACAGGACTGGACATGTATCCCAGGCTCTGTCTACTTTTCATCCTAGGTTTGCCCCTGTCTGAGTCTCCTCTGATTATTCAGGCTCTCTATCCTCAGTCACACAGGTGGACCCCAGTGTCACCCTCTAGACCAGGGGTTCTCAACCTGTGGGTCATGACTCCATTGTGGGTCAATCAAGTCATTCACAGGGGCAGCCTAAGACTATCGGAAAACACAGATATTTACATAACAATTCATAACAGCAAATTTACACTTACAAAGTAGCAGTGAAAATAACTTCATGGTTGGGGGGGTGGGTCACCACGACATGAGGAGCTGTCCTAAAGGGTCGCAGTCTTAGGAAGGTTGAGAACCACAGCTCTAGCAGAAAACCTTCCAGCACACACAAATGCACTTTAAAAAACCAAATAACAACAAAAAAAAACTATCTTGCCAAGACAGTGGTTGTTCTAGCTGTCTGGGTGCTAAGCCCACATACATACAAAACCTTGAAGCGCATGCAACTGCCATTAAAAAAAAAAGAAATGAAGGAAGGAAGAAAGGAAGAAAGGAAGGAAGAAAAGAAAAGAAAAGAAAAAATGTTGAATCATGTTTGGATTCTGGGGACTTGGAAGGCACAGGTAGGGAGATTATTACAAACTCAAGAATAGCCTGGGCCAGGACTAAAGCTCTATGAAAAACAAAAAACAATGGCTACTGCGGGTATGCTCAGTGGTAGAGCACCTTCCTAGAATCCCCCAGTGAGGGGCTGGGGTGTGGCTCAGTGGTAGAGCACCTGCCTAGAATCCTCCAGTGAGGGGCTGGGGTGTGGCTCAGTGGTAGAGACCCTGCCTAGAATCCCCCAGTGAGGGGCTGAGGTGTGACTCAGTAGTAGAGCCCCTGCCTAGAATCCCCCAGTGAGGGGCTGGGGTGTGGCTCAGTAGTAGAGCCCCTGCCTAGAATCCCCCAGTGAGGGGCTGGGGTGTGGCTCAGTGGTAGAGCAACTGCCTAGAATCCCCCAGTGAGGGGCTGGGGTGTGACTCAGTGGTAGAGCACCTGCCTACAATCCCCCAGTGAGGGGTTGGGGTAAGCACCTGCAAGGCCTGGGGTTCCATCCCTAGCACAGTAAGGGAGAAATGTTAATCAGTCATCAAAGGCCCCCTCTCTCCCAGCTAAGGTAGGGCTGATCTTGCCAGTCAATCTCCACCTCACAGAGGGAGACAAAGGGCCACAAACACAATGCAAATCCAACCACAAAGGGAAATTGCAAGTCTCAGACAAGGGAGATGATGAGATAGGGGCCTCAAAAGCTGCATTTGAATATCAAAGGGTTGAGAAGGGGCATGGGGAGCCCAGAGAGTTCCTTGAATAGCTTTTCAGTAAGGGCCTATTCCCTGAGGTCTCAGGAGCCTGTCAGGATCCCATGCTCCCTGTTTGTCAGAGATAACCCGACAAAGACAGCAGCTTGCTGGGTGTCTGGCCCTTTCTTCTAAGAATTAGCGCACCATTGCAAATATTCTCTCCATTGTGTCTGATGCAAGATAAAAATGAGAGGTTCTTTTTTCTTTAGTTTACATTTGATGCTGACTTTCTACCCTTGTTCCACACCACCTTTTGTCTGTTTGTGTGCAGAGGTTCCATGCATGTGTGTATATGTTTATGTCTCCATGCTGGTCCTTGGGGGAGCATGTGGAGGCTGGAAGTTAGCGTTGGATATCTTTCTGCTGTTCTCTACCTTAGCTTTGAGGGGCTTTTGCTGAATATCAAGATTTCCCACTTTGGCCAGACTGGCTGGCTAGCTAACCCCCGGGGTCCTTCCTCAAACCCCAGCTGGGGTTACAAGTATCGCTGGGTATTTTACATGGGCACTGGGGATTTGAACTCAGGTCCTCATGCTTGAGCAGCCAGCACGCTACCCACTGACTCATCTCTCCTGCCTGTAAGCCCTCACTTATGTGTTTATTGGGATGGTTCCCACTCATCTCGAATCTGGTGCTTTTCAGTGCTGCTTCCTCCTGAAGGAGCATCCTTCTGCCAGCCTTGCTTTCCCGCCTGTAGGCTGACAGAGGACAGGGGAGCAGCCGACACACAGGACCACTGTCTGTGCATGGCTAAAGACCGTGGTGATTCTATAGCATCCTGGGCTCTTCACATCCATAAAGTAGGAATTGGGGCTCTGCACCAGGCGCTTTTTCTTGTGTTTCCTCTTTTCCTCCTCTGGAGAGGGATGAAGGAGATCCTTTGCGAGAGGCATGTTCTCGTAGGGAGGTGGTCACTGCCGGAAAGGCAAGCCCTCACTTTTAAGTGAGATCATTGATGACATTCTCCCTCCACTCATCCGTAGCAGTGAAAGGAAGGGTTTTGCTTCTGAGTGGTCTCCCAAGCCTCCTACCAGGCACTTTGGGCCACCTAGCTACCTGGATGACTCATAACTTCTTCCCTGAGCTCTGCTGCATCTGAATCTCAACACCTCTCAGGATGAGGGCCCTGAGGTTTCTCCAGGGATTCTGGGGAGCTGAGAGGCCTACTTCTCAGATACCAGACCCAGTGGACCCAGCCACAGTGGGGATGCTGGGTGTGCAGCCTGAGTCTCTGCAGTAACTTAAGTTCTTGATGGGGGGAGGGGCTGCTGCATTTACGTTAACAGAAGTCCCTTAGGACTGCAACCCTGGAGAGCTGGAATGTTGAAGGTCAAAAGCTGAACTATCTTGGGCCATCTTAGCCCCTAAATAGCCACTTACTGCCTACTATTGTGTGCTGTCTAACACCCTCAGGACTTAGGTCCTTTTGGAATGTACAAATAGACACCTAGCTTCACCCACCCAAGACTAAAACATATCACTGTACAAGTCTGAAGCAGAGATGACTAACTTGCCTACCCGGTATTCTCACCAATGTCTTCAAAATTGTTCTTGATTTAAAATGTTCTTATTTCTGCCACTGTAAACACTGTGGAATTGCTAATGTGTTGGAACATGGCAGTATTCGGGGTGACCCAAATCTGTGTTTCACTGGGCCATGATCACTCACATTTGACTCCTAAGTAAAGTGTCTCCCCTTCCCGTTGGGGGAGACCTGTTCTTTGTTTTGTTTTTGTTTGTTTGTTGTATTTTGTTTTTGCATCAATGTCTGAATATGGCTGGGGAGCTGGAAATGGCTCACCTCCACCCCTGGGCTAGTCCTCGAGGAGCCCTGAAACTCTGTGTGGTAAAAGTTAAACTTCTGGGCTCAGAAAAGCATGTGTGTGTGGAGAGGGGAAGTCACATGATGTGAGGTCACAGGGCGAGGCAGCGGGGACCTGGTCCATTTGGAAACCACCTCACTGGAGCGTTAAATGGAAGAGATGGGGTTTTCTGGGAGTTATCGCAAAGCCCCAGTGGCTGAACTAAGTGCCCAGCTCTGAGTCTGAGCCGGGAGTTGCCTGATATCCATCGTCTCCCATCCCACTTGTCAGTCTATGTCTGCTGGAGCTGTCTCCCGGGTTCACTGCACTTCCTCCCATACCCAGGATGGGGTATCTTCAGGCCCAATGCCTCTGAGGTCAGAAGCCGGTGAAGAAACCACCTGGTGCTTGGGGTGGGGCCGGGGCAGATCTGAAACTGATTGGACCCAGCTTCCCCAATGACATTCATTTTTAACGACTCCCATTAATTATTCAATTTCTAATGGAGGACGGTTTTGGAAGCCAATCGAAAGGAGTTCCATTCCATCTGGAAACTCTCCGGGGGACCTTGATTTATGACCGTGGGGTGTGTAGGAACACCCCAGGCTGTCAGTTACTAATGGACTTCTGCTGCTTGTCACCCTCCCTGGTGACCTCCCCTCTCTGCTCAAGACTGGAGCAGGGTCTCTTTCTGGGGGGAAGGTACCCTCCGGCTTCTGCAGAGCTGTGGGGCGGGGTGGTATTGGCTGGCTTTTGCTCACCATCTTGCAATGTGGTCACGGCTTCTGTTTCTAGACTGAAGTCACTGTCCCCGATGTCATTGGTGGCCTTCAGGCGTAGCTTGTAGGAGGTGAAAGGTCTCAGCCTGTAATGGAATACAGAAATCAGTGACCACAGTCCTGTCTGAATTTATAATTAGGAAATAGTGGGACTGGGGTGTCAGAAGTCTCTCCTGCCCCAGAAACAGAAGTTGGGTTACCCTGCCACCAGGAAGGATGGAACCATTCCCTAGATGTAGCTACCAGGGCCTTTTAGGGTCCCCTAGTCTGCCATGATGCTCAGAGTGAGACGGTTTCATGGAGGGACACATGAGTGAGAAAGTCTTGTTCCAAGGACTTTCAATGCTCTTTAATAAGATGCTACACAGTAAATTACTGCTTGCCTAGGCCAAGGATCGAGGGGGCAGAGATGGATTGGGCTCTAGGGGAAGAACTGAAAAGATCTACCTTCTAGCCCTAACATACCCAGAGTGAAGCTGTCCCTCACTTCTCCCTAGGGCTCCTGTCAGGGCTCTATTCTGGCTGGCCAACCTCTTTGGATTCACCAATGTCTCTGCCCCACTCAAGTCAGGCATGATCACAGGATCCTTCCCCCTTCCAGGTGCTGGGCCCAAGTCACGCGGAGGGTGAGCATGCCCCATGCAACACGGAGGGCGAGCATGCCCTGTCCAGCTTGCATTAGGGACAAGTTCCCAAGATCATCAGCGCACCACTTCACAGGCAGGAAATGGGCCAGCAGGGAAACTCTAGCTTCCAAGACGGGTTCTGTTCTTTAGAAAACTCAGAATCAGTTTCAGAAACTGCCAGGGACTAAAGTCCCCAGGAAGGGGAGTGGATGGGGGGGGGGGACGGGGAGGAAGAAAGACAAAAAGGAAGGAAGGAAGGAAGGAAAGAAGGAAGGAAGGAAGGAAGGAAGGAAGGAAGGAAGGAAGGAAGGAAGGAAGGAAAAGGTAATTCTACAAGGCTGCTTGACGAGCCAGAATCTGCAGAAGGCTGCACATTGGGAGCAAGTTACACTGGGCTCCCATTAGCGCTCTGGACAGCCGTTTATGCCCACCTCTGTGTCCGACTTAACTTAGACATATCCGTTCAGAAGGTACAAGCAGACCTCTGGCTTCCACCAATCTGAAGGCTAAGGATGTCCCCAGCCAGCGTCTGAAGCAGTCACAGGGATTCCCCTGTTCTACTGTAACCCACCTACCTGTGGTTTCCACCAGTGTATTCTAAATCACCCCAACTTAGGGCTTTCTTTGTTGTTATTGTAAAAACTCCACGGACTTGTTACTATGTTGGAATATGGGGAATCCTGGATCTGTGTTCCTGGACTATGGTCACGTGTGTTGACTCCAGAATAATTCTCTTATCCCTTGAGGAGAGAGCTGCATTTTTGCAGAGATGCCATGACGATCAGCTACTTTTGTGCTCCTCTGGATACATTGGATTACAGCATTTCTCCAAAGCCTGAGGGATGCTCCACTCAAAGCCCCGGGAATAATCTGGCCTTGCCAATTTCTAGACCCCTACAGGCCTGGCCTCACCAGCAGCAGCCAGGAGAATCTGGTCTTGGTTGGTTTAACTCGGCTTAACTGAGAAGCTCCTTGAAGGCCCACTGCCTACAATGATCTTTGCTGTGGTTTCTGGGGACAGCTTTTGTTTAGCTCAAATAAACCACGTCCACCTGTTCCTGGCTTTCCAGAAGCTACTGTGTCTAGTCTCAGGGATAAACGCCTATTGTCCCCTGTCACTTCCCAATCTCAGATGCTGAGTGGCCCACCTTTGAGTTAACTGCCTGCTTCTCCTGCCTGGTGTGGTGGGAAGCATGGGGTCCCTAAAAATGTGGGCTCTGAAGTATACTTCCCAGTTCCTCAGCCCCAGCCATGCTTGGAAGAGCCACTTTGCAGGCACGTCCTTGTCTGGGGATCTGATAGACGGACATCAAGACGTTGTCCTGAGAATCAAAGCAGATGTGGCCCTCAGGAGTGGCTTAGTAAGCCCTCACTGAAAACAACTGAAACAGGGTGGGAGAGGTGGCTCAGCAGGTAAGAGCGCTTGCTGTGCAAGCACAGAGAGGATCTGAGTTCAAATCCCGATTACCATGTGGGTTAAGGCTGTGCCTGTGCTTGGGGAAGGAGAGGGTGGAGACAGGATGATTGCCAGGGGATGGGGGAGGGGTTATTGCCCGCCAGACTAGCTCCAGGTTCAGTAAGAGACCTTGTCTCAATGGAATAAGATAGCGTGACAGAGCAGGACACATGTCATCCTCATCTAACCTATGTGTGACTGTATCTACATACACATGTGTGCACACCCCTCACATGCACAGCTGTTAGCATTCTTATTTCTTAGGTATTATCTTCAGCAGCTAAAGTGAGTGCATATCATATAACTGTCCTAGATCTCTGTTGTCCTGTTCCTTCCTATCTCTCTCCTTCCTTTCGAATTTACTATGTTCCTGAAGGTGACTTTGAATTCCTGATCCTCCTGTCTCCATCTCTAAGAACTGGATGGCAGGCTCTGTGCGGTGCTGGGGTTGAACCCAGAGCCTTGTGCATGCTAGGCAAGCGCTCTACCGCTCTACTGACTGAGTCACATCCTTGGTCTTTCTCTCTTTGGTTTTCACAGCCTAAGGGAGTCCTGCCGCTCTAGCATGGAGAGCCGTGCTAGGCACCTAAAGATGGTCAGTAACACTCTGCTGAGGAAACAAATACATCATGGTGACACTGATGTTCCAAATCCTCTCGGGGAGGTAGAAGAGGGCACCTGCCACATGCTGCAGTACTGACCTGCAAGGCACCATATGCCAACTGTATAGTAGTGGCTCAACTGAAATGGGGTGACTCACCCCCCTCCGGCTGGATTGGAGGTCTGCTCCACAAAGGGGATTTTATGTATGATAATATAATCCTGTTCAAAAGCATGTCGCTGAGGAGGTCGTGGGCCCTGGGATATATTGTTGTTGTTGTTATTATTATTTTCCTAACTGGGCATGCTCTCAAAGTGTCTCCTAAATATTTGTGTTCATACCCACAGGCTTGGGCTGCTCTCCACCTTGGCCAGAGAAGCTGCTTCGTTTTGGCAGTGGGCAGCAGCAATATGGGGCAGGGAATAACTGGTCAAGTACTAACAGTATCAGACTGAGTGTTCAGCCCTACACTGGGCATCCACATCAACCTCCTTCCCGAGGGCTCAGGGAACACAGCAAAAGAGGAAGCAAGAAGCACTTAAGAGCACCATGAAATGATGCCTCCTGGGCATGACGTGGTTGTTACACTTGTGAACGCATAATATCTTGGATCATCCGCACGGGGTCAATCATCTCCAGGCTTCACCCACACTTTACTGTGGAACTACAGTAGACAGTTGCTGAGGGCCAGAGGAAGAAGGAGTATTTGTTTGTTTGTTTGTTTATTATTTATTTGATATATGTGAGTGTGCCTGTGCATGCTTATATGTACCATGTGCATGCAGATGCCATGGAAACCAGAAGAGGATGTCAGATCCCCAAGAACTAGAATTACAGGAAGTTGAGAACCACCTGATATGGGTGCTAGGAACTGAACCTGTGTCTTCTGCAAGGGCAGTAAGTGCTCTTAACCACGGAGCCATCTCTTCAGCTCAAAGATTTATTTCACACACACACACACACACACACACACACACACACACACACACACACACACACACACGTGTCTCAAAAGCCAGAAGAGGGTTATTGAAGTTCCTGGACAGGATTGGTTTTTTTGAGAATGTGGCCACTGGTAGGATTCCCATGCTCCAGTGGATGGCCTCATATCAATGCACATGTGGACAGCTCCAAATGGACTTAGTGGGAGCACTCTCTCTGTCTCTGTCTCTCTCTCTTTCTCTCTCTCCACACACAAACACTCTCACACACACATGTTGTAGGGATGTGTTATGGGGGATTTTGAGGGAATTGGAAGTATAGACACGATCATATATGCTCGTATATATGCACAAAATTCTCAAGAATAATGCAAAACACTTTAAAGTAGAATTTGAAATAAAACCAGAAACAAGCCCTACATGTAGACTGGAGTGAGCTGAGACCACATTCAGCAGCCAGCACACAGAGTAAGCATTTAGGGGCCTACGAGGACTCTGCTCCCGAAGGACTCTTTCTCCATTGCCCTGCCTGCCTTGGGAGCCCTGTTCAACACAGCGAGCAGTGTGCTGTAGGTAATGTGTGGCCTGTGGCTGGGCAGACCAGACCAGCTCAGAGACAAATGAGGTTGAGTGTGAAGGAGAGTGGGAACAGGAGCCTGCAGCAGACCAGGAACTCCTGGGATTCTTTCACCAAGGACACCTGGAAGTAGATGGCAGGTAAAAAACAGGGTGTCCAGGGAGCTAACCCTGGCTCTAAATAACTCACTAGCATCTTGTGTGCAAATGCCTCTGGCCCCGCCCACTCCTACAGATCTTGCCTCTGACCATAGCTGCTCCCACCTCAATCCCAGCCCAAACCTCTATCCCGCCAGGGTCAATCGGGCATCAAGGCCAATCTCAAGGACTCCCTGATAAAGAAAAGAAAGTCCTGTCCATCGAATCCCCCCACTCCCTCTACTCTTCCTGGACAGCCTAAGCCTCTGCCGTGGAGCTGGCCAGGCAGAATTGAAATTTAGCTCCGTCATTACCAGCTAGGGCTGAGTCGTTTGGTTTTTATGACCTCACTTTGTGCACCTGTAAAAATGGAGATCAGAGTCCCTGAGATCATTTTGTGAACATTGAATCACCATCAGGGATCTAACGATCTTGGCACACAGCAGACAATGCATAAACGCCACTCTCTCTTTGCTCTTCTGGAAGCTTCTCTTTCCCTGCCTCTCTGGATGAGATAAAGTCCGTTCACATTCTGGGCAGCTTCTGTTGGCCCTCTGCACATTCCGTACACCTCACCTTCCAAACTCAGACACTGCACAGGCTTAAGGCACAGTTTTGAGCTAACACTGTTACTTCAGCTCTTACCTCTAAGTGCCCAGCATTCAGGAGACGAGGCAACTTCGCAGCACAGGGACCTTTCAAAACTCTATTATGGCCACTGCTCTGCTGACTCAGGAGCCAGGTTCACACCATGCAGCATGCGCTAGTCCTATGGATGCTCACTGTGGAGGCTTATTGCATGCAAGTTTTACTTTCACTGCCAAAGTACTTTGAAAATAGTTGTGGGTGCAGGCAAGACACAGCAGTTCGGTGTCCCTCCCTCAGGCCTAAATTCCGGGCTAAATTTAGCTTATTTATCGGTTCATTTTCATTAGAATGTAAGTTGTATAGATCCTGAACATTCTGAACACTACCCATTGCTGCTTTTTACCTAGTTATCCATAAGACACTGAAACTACCTTTTAAATATTCAGCTAGGTCTAATGTTGTACATTTGGGATCTACTCAAGATGGTGAGGAAGAAGGATCAAATTTCAAGGCTTGTCTGCATAGAATAGTTATTGTCAAACCTAAACATACCCGGAATGAGAGAGCCTAAACCAAGAATTTGTCTCCATCATATTGGCCTGTGAACATGTTATAGTGATGTGGGATGTCTTTTTGTATGATGTAAATATGTATTGCTTTCATTGGCTATAAATAAAGCTGCTTTGGCCCATGGCAAGGCAGGACAGAGCCAGGTGGAAAATTCAAGCAAAGATGCAGGAAAAGGGTGGAGTCTCAAATTCGCCAGCAGCTGTCCAAGGAAAAACATGCCAGAGCACCACCGGTAAGCCACAGACCATGTGGAGATACATAGATGAATAGAAACGGGTTATTTAAATGTAAGAGCTAGCTAGTGATAAGCCTGAGCCATCAGCCAAACATTTATAATAAATATTAAGCCTCAGAGTGGTTATTCGGAAACTGGCAGGCAGGAAATAAACCTCCAGTTACATTATAGGACATTTTCCTAGTTGCTACTTGATTTCGGAAGGGTCCAGTCCACGGTAGCTGGTATCTTTCCTAGGCAGGTAGGCCTGAAGAAAGGTAGCTAGGTAAGCTCAGAGAAGCAAGCCAGTAAGTACTGTTCCTCCATAGTTTCTGCCTCCCAGTTTCTTTCTTGAGTTCCAGCCTTGACATTCCTTGGTGATAGGCTATAACCTGCAAACTAAGGCAAACCCTTCCCTTTCTACAAGTCTGGTCTGGCCAGTATTTTATTCCTGCAACAGAAACCAAACTAGAACATGGGCTACAGAGTAACTTAAGTTGAAGGGCGGCCTGGACCACCTGTGGGATTCTGTCTTTAAAAGTAAAAAGGAGGCTGGGTGTAGCTCAGTGGCACAGTGCTTGTCTAGAATCCTCCAGTGAGGGGCTGGGTTGTGGCTCAGTGGTAGAGCCCCTGCCTAGAATCCCCAGTGATGGGGCTGAGGTGTGGCTCAGTGGTAGAGCCCCTGCCTAGAATCCCCCAGTGAGGGTCTGGGGTGTGACTCAGTGGTAGAGCACCTGCCTAGAATTCCCCAGTGAGTACTGGGGTGTGACTCAGTGGTAGAGCACCTGCCTAGAATCCCCCAGTGAGGGACTGGGGTGTGGTTCAGGGCTAGAGTACTTTTCTAGAATCCTCCAGTTAGGGGCTGCTTAATAGATTGCAAAGCATTTATCCAGCATGCACAAGGTGCTGGGTTGCATCCCAAAAAGGACCACACACACACACACACACACACACACACACACCTCCTTTCTTTTAAGTGTTCTGTTTCTCTGAGAAGCTATTCTGTCAGGGTAGTGACTGACAGAGTAGAGTCTAACTCCTGGAGAGACTGACCAACATGCCCACCCCCCCCCCAAAAAAAATGGAGACAAGATTTCTCTATGTTACAGTCCTTGCTGTCCGGGAACTAGCTCTGTAGACCAGGTGACCTTAAACTCACAGAGATCCACCTCCTTCTGCCTCCCGAGTACTGGGATTAAAGGTGTGCACCGCAGCCGCCACCACCACCCTGCTACTCCTGGATCTTATACATTTACATATAACAGACTGAATTCTGGGTAAAACAGGCTTTCACAAGAAGCCTGCCTCCTTCCTGGAATGGCTCAGCCTGGAGGAGTCACAAAGATGGGGAAAATAGAAATACAGACCCCATGCGAGGACTAGGGGGCTGTTGCTGTTCTGCTTGGCCCTGCGAACATATTCCTGCTTCCTTCCTTGCTTTAATTAACCCCCCTCCCCTGACACCACCCCCTACCCACTACCCCATCCTGTCTGAATCACCTTTCCAAGACTACCCCTGAGTTTGAGTCTGGGAGAACCTGGAGCTCCTCTGTTAGCACCCAGGCCCATCCCTCAAATGTGTGGCCACTTTGAAAAGGCTAAAGCCCACACACCGAGGTCGTTTGACCTCGGTGCTCCAAGGCTTTCTATGGTCCAGAGCATTAAAATCTTCCTGTGCTGTGTCCAGGATCTAGGACCCTAACCAGTGTCTGGATCTTCCACGCTCTTCGTCCCATGTTTCGATGGACCAAATCCTGTGACATGAAACTTCCTATCAGCCCCCTGATGAAGGCTGCTCTCTGAAGAGTCTCTTTGACACCCACCCCTGTCAGCCCTCAGCAGGCTGTATTCTGTCTCCCCACAGATAGACAGACACACAGACACACACACACCCTCTCATCTTGATTAAGCTCATCTTTAGACTTACAGGAAGCCTTTCCTTCCCCCTCGGGCTCCGTCATGTCCAGATCTCCATATACCACGTGTTTCCGTCTACTGCTCTTCCTCCCACCTCGAGGCCCTTTCCCCTAAGGTGCCCTGCACCTTCTGAGGAGACTTACTGGTCAGCTTCCTTCTGAACCACCCACTGCAGGTGTATCACCATCTTTCCACGAGCAAGTCTAACATTCCCCACCAACAGTCCCACAGCCGTGGCCACTACTCAGGTGCTCACAATGCCAGGCTCGCAACCCCACACCATGCTGTGCTCTGGACCACGGCCACAGCCTCTGGCTCTCCACAGCCAAGCTTGGTCTCTTCACTAGATCTCATGAGGCAGACGGAAAGTAGACTTGGCTCGCTGCTGGGATTATTAGGGATGGCACCATGGCAACGGGTGAAGCAGTTTCTCAGGACACTGAAATCAGCTTCCATTTTGGTTGTTGCTGGTTAGGAAACTGATAGGCCTCCTCTGCGCCACATGAAACCACCTGTTTGAACAGGGGCTTCTCCTTACCAAGCACAATGTCTGTGGCTACTCAGTGACTATGGAGAACGTGACTGTGCTGTCTATCTTTCAAGAGGCAAGACAAAGGGGTGGGGCTACTTAACCTCAAAGAAAAAGGGTGTCTCTCTGGCCTTCACCTCCAGGACCCACCCCCTTCTTTCTGCCTTTTTTCCAGCACCAACTTTTAGGGGTGCTGGGATACAGCCTGGGTTCAGACCCACTCTTCTTGTCTCCCAAGTCCTCAGGCCTTGATGTAGCACATCTGGAAAGGCCCTAAAGATTTTGGGTCCCTGGTGTGGGAAGTGTCAACAGAGACAGAGGTCTGGCTCTCAGTGGGGGCATCTCCTTGGCCATACAGACTCCTGTTATGTGAGCTGGATGGGGCCATGGTTGGAACTCTCTCAGAGTCCTTAGGGAAATAGGAGCCCTTTCCTTCCAATACCTTTACATTGTTTTTTATTAATTAAATTTTTCTCCATTAGTATTTCAACATGTTCTCTGTCGCACTCAATCTTAGCTCCTAACTTTTACACACATGTAAAGTGTGGGAGTGAGTGTGGGGAGAGGCCAGGAAACTATAAAGGGGTCCATGAGAGGCTAGAAGGAGACTTTGGGGTGAACAGATGGGAGGGTAACAGAACACACATGATAGGAAGACAAAGCGGGGACATGGGTGGGGGAGAAGGGTATAAGCAGGGTGGGGCAGGGAGATAGAGGAAAGGCATGTCACACACATCAGTACTGAGTTCGTAAGAAAGGCCATGAGGAAACAGCTATCATGTCAAGTGAGGTAGCCCAGTGTGATGGTTAGCACTGACTGCCAACTGACAAACTCTGAAATCACCCTGGAGTCAACCCAAGGGGATGGTTAATCAAGATTAGTTTAATCGAGGTGCTAAAATCCGCCCTGAGTGTGGGTAGCACCATTCCAGGGGGGTGGGGCCTGGAATGAGGAAGGGTGTGAAGAGCTTCCTGGCTGGACGCAATATGACTAGATGCTTCAAACTCCTGCTCCATGCTGTCACCGCCATGACGGACCGAGGACCCTCAAACCACGAGCCAACGTAAACCCTTCCTCACTTAGGCTGTTTCCAGAAGACATTTTGTCACAGTAGGGAGACAAGCGACCAAGAGCTCAGGTTCAGAAAGATGAAAACTGAATTCTACCCCCACCCCACAGTACCTTTCGACGGCACAGGCTGTGGCCTCGTGGCTGATGGATGAGGAGTAGGTTTGCCACTCTCCCCCAGGCAGCTCTCGCACCTGCACAGTGAAGTACCGGATGGGGGAGGCCCCGTCGCTGCCAGGGACCCACTGGAGACGGAGGCTACGTGCTGTCACTTCCGCCTGGGGTACCAGGAGCTCTCTGGGGGGCGCGGGCCTCTCTGCAACCAGAAGAGGAGAAAAGCAGGGATTCATGAGGGACCATTCCTTGCTCCTCCCTGATGCCTGCCCATGAGAGCCGCTGTGTGGGAGAGGCACGGTGAAAGAAAGTCCTGAGGCTAGGGAGTTGGTCTAGCCTGGTAGGTAATATATTTGCCATACAAGCTGAGGACCCAAGTTCAGACCCCAGATCCCACATAAAAATCTGTGCATAGTGGTGATGCTTTTAATTCTGGTGCTAGAGAGGAGGGTGGAGACAGACAGAGAGCTGGGGCCTACTGGCCAGCCAGCCTCACCTAATGGGAGAGTTCCAGGTCCCATGGAGACACTCTGTCTTAAGAAACAGGGCAGATTGGCACCTGAGGAAGGAAGGCGACACCTAAGATTGGACCTCTGATTTCTTTTATTTTTCTCTCTCTTATTTTTCCTCTTGGTTTCTAGAGACAGGCTTTCTTTGTGTAGCTGGCTGGCCTCGAACTCACAGAGATTCACCTGCCTCTGCCTCCCGAGTGCTGGGATTAAGGTGTGGATCACTACCACCCGGCAGGACCTCTGATTTCTTTATGTGCCCACACATGAACACCATGCACACAAAGAGAGACAAGCAAGCGAGTCCTAGGTTTGGGAGAGGAGGTTGTCCTACAGCTCACTTTGGATGCACCAGATCAGGTCTGACTGGGCAGCAGGGCTTGCTCACATAGCAGAACCAGGCAGAAATGGGTGTCTCCAGAGGCCCCAGCCCCTACAAGGAAGGGCAACTATGTCTGAATGACAGCTGACGTCTCTGGCGGTGATCTTCTAAACCACTCAAGCCTCCTTTGAACGCTGTCTGATTTGGGGGCTGAGCTCATCTTTAAAACCTAATTTCTTTTTCTTTCTAGTTAACCTGAGTCTAACACATGAGAGGAATCTGCTGAGTTCTCCCGGGAAGTGGGAGGCGAGAGCAGGTGGGGATCCCTGTGGGCTGCTAATGGTTTCTGAGGGGTTAGAATGAATGGTGCTTGGGACCAGCCTTGGCCTTGAATGGGTACCGTGTGCCTGACACTGTGTTCCTGTCCCCCATTGATTTTGACAGAGGGTTCCATAGAGGGAGAAATAATTGTTTAATTGTTTATCATGACGACTATTGATTCTGATTAAAATGTGTGGCGTGTAATAAAGCAGCCATCGATCGTGGGTCCCGCAGTGACAGGGATGTGAGAGGCACTTCGATCTGGCTCAATCAGGGCTCCTGGCTGGGAGTCTGCACACTGGCTGGAAGCTTGATTTCTGCAGGCCTGAGGAAGAGCTGGGCTCCCTGGCCAGTTTCAAAGGCTTTCTATGGACACACTGCTGCTGGAAATGGCTCAGGCTCCCTGTCCCTAAGTCTACTAGAACCTGGTCAGAAGTCAAAGTTCTCCACACCTAAGTGGCTGGGGGATGGGTAGGGAATGGTGGCCCTGTGCCCAGGCACCTAGCTGGCATGACCAGGCCAAGCTGGCCCGCCAACAGAAGGGTGTCTATGTATATGTTTTCATGCGGGCCTGACTCAAGTCCTGTAGGGGCCACAACAAACCTTCCTTACCCATCCTTTGACCCCAAAGGGTTCATGGGTTGGAGAGAGCTCAGCTGGTAAAGTGATTCTGGTTACAAGCACGAGAACCAGAGTTGGATCCCCAGAACCAATATGAACAGAATCCCAGAGGGGTGGTGCTTATAATCTGGGGAAATGGGGGCAGGTGGATCCCTGTGGCTCGCTGGCCGGTTAGCCTGGACAAATCAGCAAGTGTCAGGCCACTGAGAAACCCTGTCTCAAGGATCAAAGTAGAGAGTGTCTCAAGAGACCCCTGAGGCTGCACTTTAGCCTACAAACCCATGCATATGTGTATACACTGCACATGCATACAAACACCCACTTGCACAAAATCACACAAACAAGTACACCTGCGAACATGCACACACAAGTATGTATGCAACCACACACACAAATAGTGTTGGGCACTCCTAAGGAGTGCATGACCAGGGGAAGAAGGCGAAGGCCAAGGGTGGCTACCCGTGGGTCCCTGAGCGAAGCCTATGCCATCGGTTCTTAAGAACACTACTAAGTCTCTAGGGAGCAGGCTACAGCTGCCAATCTCTGGAGGACCCTCCCGGCACCCATCGTTTGGATCCTGGTTCCTCCCAGTGCCATGGGCATTGAGGTCAAATCACTACTCTGAGTTCAAGCACAATCTTCCCCAAAGGACCCAGTGAGAGCATCCACTTGCAGAGTTATGGAGGCAACAAGGGATGTGCCAGTGAAGCCCCGCCCAGGTGTCTGGCCAACGAGAGGGCAGTCAGCATCTGGGGAGAACTCAGTAGTAATACATGCACACCTGCAAGGAGGGGCAAGATGTTAGCTTCAGGAAAGACAGAGACAGCGTCTTCCCAAACATGTGGCGGCTGTGGCTCGGTGGGTCTAGTGTTTACCTAGCACGAACGAGGACTGGGTGGGCTTGGTCTCCTGCACCCTGTAAAGATGGGTGTAATGGCATACACCTGTAGTCCCAGCATGTAAGATGCAGAAGCGGGAGGATCTGGAGTTCGAGGCCATTAGATGATATACCTGTACGCTTTAAGATTATCTTTGTCCTACAGAGATCAGGCTGCCCCACCTCCTACAGTTGGCATGTCCCTGCTGTGAAGATTAAACCTTCTGCAGGGGTGACTGGGCCCCATAAACAAGGCTCCTTCATACCTCTGCAGTCCCAGCCACCACAGTCTTATTTTGAACACATAGAAACCTATGAGCCCAAATTAACCTTCCTTTTTAAAATTATTTTTCTGGGGGTATTTTGTTACAGCAATGAAAGGCTAACATAGCCTGACTGGCAGCTTGCAGCTGGGAACAGAAAAGGTGATACCTGGAGGGGACTGGCTCACGGTGTGAGCCCTGTGCCTGCCTCCTTCCTCTGTTAGATTTAAGCGCTCTGAGTTCGACTCCTGGATCCATGAAATGGCCTGCTTTAGATCTTGTAATAAAAGGTGCCACCAATGCGGTAATGGCACACATTCACATTTGTTGAGCATCTACATCACACCAGCTCCTGGGAGCCTCGCTGATGAAGAGAAAAGTCATCTGCATGTCCGGGCGTTGTGCTAACTGCACCACACAGGCCTCCCAAGGCAGTGCCATAACAGAGAGAGGGGAAGGGTTTGCCTAAGGCCTCACAGCCCTGAGCCTTGAGCGCCAGGTGTTTCCCAGGCCTCCTGGCCTAGTTCCTCAGACCTCTGGGTCTGGCTGTGAGGGCATCTGTGCACAACATAATAATATCACTGCTATTTTAGAGTAGATATCATCATGGACTGGTAACCATAGTAACAAATTGAGCAGAATAATATGGTATTAGCTGAATCTACGGTGATGGGGATGCTGCTACTGACTGACACTTCTTAGTAGATGGAGGATAGGACCCTTACCTGGGATCCCAGCATTGTGCTCTTCTGCCCCCCCCCCCCCCGTTAGCTAGCTGCAAGGGGTGCTGGGAGGTAGATACTAGATTAGACAGGATGTGGAAGGCTAGCTGAAAGGGAGACTCCACTAGGTCATCACTTGGTGGTGATGCAACTATTTGGGGGTCACCTACATGACGTTTATAAGCAAACCCCTACCACTGTGTACTGTAAAGAGACTCAATAAATCCTCTGGCTCTCCAAGTTGAATTTTGGTGGAGGTATGGCTTCTAAAGAAGCCTTTGGGCTGCGGTGGAAGGTTCTAGAGCAGTGGTTCTCAACCTGTGGGTCGCATCCCCCAGGATCGCATATCAGGTATCCAACATACCAGATCTTTACATTACAATTCATAACAGTAGCAAAATTGCACTTATGAAGTAGCGACAAAAATAATTTTATGGTTGGGTGTCACTGCAACCTGAGGAACTGTGTTAAAGGGTCGCAGCATTAACAAGGCTGAGAACCACTGTTCCAGACAAAGCTCTGTGCTACCCTGGGCTAGCCTCTCTGAGCTGCACTTCTCGCCTCCTGTTTGAGACAGTGGGCAGGTGGCCAACAGTTGTGCTTCAAGGACACTCTGCTAACACGCCTGGCTCAGAGCCGGGGACCTGGCTCAGCAAGTACTGTGCCTGTAGAGCGTGCATGAGGACACAACTTCTGCTCTCCTGCACCTGCAAGAAAGCCAGGGCTGGGGAGGCAGAGACAGGAGAATCCCCTGGAACTTGTTGGCCAGCCAGCCTAGCCCAAACAGCCAATTATAGGCTCAACGAGAAACTGTCTCAAAAAACAAGGTGGGGGATGTTAGAGGAAGACACTCGACTCTGACTTCCACATATATGCACACGCATATGCCTGAGCACACACACCCACCTCTGCCGCATACACTTAAAAAAAAAAATGACAACCTGCCCGGCTCCATGTGGCCCAGGCTTCCGGGCGCTGACTAACCAGCTGTGTGCCCTGCCATCTACACTCAGATCTGGGTCTGGGAGCTTACCTCTCTTCTCGGTGGTGATGACTGTGGCCTCCAGAGGTTCTCCCCAGCCCTGCCTCGTCTTAGCAGACAGTCTGAAGATGTACGCAGATTCCGGGGCCAGCTCTGTGGCCGTGAACTGCCGCACCGTGGCACCCACCTCGACGGTGGTGAAGGTGTGGGGACTGCCGCTGGCCAGGCGGTAGGCAATCTGGTACCCTGTGGGAGGGGTTGGGGACAGAGTCAGGGAGTCAGCTGAGCCATTTATTTTCTTGCTTGCCCAGAAAACCTACGCTCCCGACACCCCATAATCAGCCCAGATTGGAAACCCAAACACGGCCTACCCTCTGCTCCTTCCTGATTTCCAAAGGCCGCGGGGCGCATATTGAAAGGGAGCGCACAGCCCTGGTGATGAGTGTGGGTTGCCTGAGCTCAGTCCTCTGTGGAACTTGTCTCACAGTTCACCCTTCACGGGAACAAGATGTGAAAACAGCTTCGTCTTTCCTCAGGATGCTGCACACTTGGAGAATGCCACCAGACCCGGGACCCCTCATTGTTCCCCACGGGAGGTTGTCACGAGCCAGTGCCTCTGGCTCTTCCATCCCCTTCCACCACCCCTCCTATGGTGCAGATCTTCCCTTCAACCCGGCAGGAGAGGCCAGAGCCCGCCCTCAGCAGGTGATTTCACACTTCTCACAGCAGGAGCAAAGCCTGCAGCGGGCAGGACCACTGCGAGGTTAGGCTTGCATTATTCAGCCCCCTTGCTAGTTTCCCCTTGCTATGCTACTGCCTTCCCCACATTCTCATCTCCCACGATTCCAGCCACTCAGCCTCCCCCACCCAGGCCTCCTGAGTTTGGAGGTTCCATGTTAAATAGTTCAATACCCCTTCTGTTAATTTCCATAACTCCAGAGCGGCAGGGTTTGCCTGGCTCTGCATGTCTCTCTGAGTTCCTTGATTATGAAGGGGTCATGGTTGATCAGACATTATTAATGATCAAATCCCACCAACCAAGCAACCCCAGTGCCTGCCTGTCGGCTTCTGAACAGAGGCCTTGCCAATTTCCCAGACCCAACCGTGAGCCACGGGGCAGACTGCCTTCTGGGCTCATGGACCACGTGTGGTCCGGCTTCTGATTAAAACCAGAATGTATGGGGTGCTGTGACATCTAGAAAAAAATTAATGACAACCCAAGTGATCACATTAAACAAGGAGGACTCAGCAGGGGAGAAAGAACAGCATCAAAGGCCGCACTGGTCCTCCATGGCTCTGCCTGTCAGGGCAGCCTGGGAGTGGGGGCCGCCTGCCGGGACCAGGATGGAGGTCTGCTCACCTCCTGCCAATCACCTCCTCCTACACAGCTTGGACAGTCCTCTGGATGCCCTCAGGTGGTACTTTTGTTCCTCCTGTTCCTCCTGGCTTAGCCTTTGGCTCTAGGGCTTTTCCAAGATGCCTACAATTTCCCCAGCTGTTTGCTGAATTTCTTCCAGTCCTCCACTGGGAGACAAGGAGGACACCCACACAGAGGTCAGATTGAGCATACCCTGACCTTCAGACCTAGCCACGGCCGGTCACTGATAGGGTCATTATCATTGCCTTGTAGGCCGGATGACACAACCTTCAGCCCTGTTCAGAGTGATGCCTGGTGACATGAGATGCCAACCCCAGACTCCCAAATGACCATTATGGCCACTGCCTATCTCTGAGGGACCAGCTTTTCTCTCTGCCGTGGGGTCTAAGTGTTCTGAGGCTCCCAGCAGCTGCTCCAAGACTTTTGCCCTTCTTATTTACTGAGTAAGGACTGCAACCTAGAGAATGTTGGCCAGTCGTTCTAGGCCATCACTTCTCCCATGGCACTCAGTGATGGGAAATGGAGCTTGGGTGCTCCAGGGGACATAGTCTTAGGCCTTCGGAGATATAACGAGAAGATGTACAGTACTGGACAGCCATGTGCAGGGCACATGGTTCCAACAGTCTCACTCTGAGGAGTGCTAACAGCAGTGGTCCCCAGCGGGTCAAACACATGGGGGCAAGGCGTCTGGAAAGGTTACGGTTTGCCCTGGGTTGCTGATGGTGCCCCAGGTCTGTCCTACTTTCTCTAAAAAGAACCCCCTGCACTTCCAGAGAGGAGACGGCCCCTCTTAGCTTTTGCCAGCTTCCAGGAGTGTTCAGCCTTAGACAATGTGATAGAAGTTGTCATATAGGGTTCATGCTTGAGAACCATGCAATCAAGTTATGGAAAAATCGCCACCCAGCGAAAACCCCTCTGGGTATTTACCCTAAAGTCTCCAAGTTGACACAGCACAGAGACACTTGTGTGTCTGTCTAACATCTAGCAATGTTGACAGCAGCCACACTGTGGAGCCAATCCAGGTATCCGACAGCACAGGCATGGTTAAGGAAAATGTACGGTCTGTGCAATAAAATAAAAAATTAACTTATGTGCATGTTCCTACTTGTCTCTCAGTGCACTGTGTGTGTGTGTGTGTGTGTGTGTGTGTGTGTGTGTAATGTCCAGAGGCCAGAAAAGGACATCAGCTCCCTTTAAACTAGAGTTACAAGCAATTGCAAGGTATGAAGTGTGGTGCTAGGAATTGAACCCATGTCCTCTGCAAGAACAGCAAATGCTGTTAACTGCTGAGCCATGCCCTGATCCCACACAATTTCCCCGACCCCTGCATATACAAAAAAACCCCTCTTTTTCCATTTATAAAGAAGAATGAAGTTATATTGTTTTTATATAAAAATCATAGGAAGTCACATATATTGAGAAAGCACAATGAGAAATCATGTTCTTAGGTTTTCTATAGGCAACATAAAATCATATACACATACATATACATGCACACATGCACATATATGTTATAAAAGTAGAAGTTAGCTATACAGGTGGTAAAAGGAGCCCGTGGGAGGGGAGGGGAAGAGGAAAGAGAAGGGCGGAGAACATGGGGTAGAGGGGGCAACATGCACTATATACGAGAGCTTGAGAAAATTAAGAATACAATAACATTTTGTAATGTTTTCAGTAGGTTTATGATTTTGTATGCCATACTCATAGCTGTCTTGGAGCTCACGCAGCCCATGGCCCTGCCTTGGCTACTCCTGTTAGACCCTGCACCCTGCAGGCCCCTCTGTGAGAGGGTTTCCCAGCAGAAACTGTTCTACAGCTGCAGAGATGTGCTTGGACTGGCACCTGGCTCTGCCAATCCCCAACCCTGTTATGTGAAACGTGACCCCCACATACACAACCTCTGTCTCTTGAGCTTGAAGAGGGAACCATAGGTCACATCTCACAGGCTGTTGGGGTTCCCTGTGCTGCAGGCAACTGGCTACATCTCACAGGGACAGGGCGGGCCCAGGAAGGCCTGCCTTGTAGTCATTTCTCAACTACACGTGTTCATTGGCATTCCTGGGAAGATGTCTCCCCTTTGTTAAACACCCTCCAAGACCGATACCTTATTGACAGACGTCAATATCTGTCAACAGCTTGAAGTCACAGTTCTACAGGAAAATTATCTTGGGCTGTCTCAGTCCCTAAATAGCATTTACTGCCTACCTCTGTGACTAGCAACTTCTGATGATTAGGTAAATCCTTTGATATGTACAAACATATCCTTGACTTCCACCAACCACCCAAAGCTAAGCATGTTGTCGGAGAGCATCGGAGGCCTGTAACGGTGACTTTCTGGCTCTGCTGTAACGTGCCTACCCAAGGTCCACATGAACATGTTTACAAACTGTCCTGATTTATGATTTTCTTTGCTCCGTTGCTAAGACAATCCCACAAACTGTTACCAAACTGAAATGTGGAATTTGGGGGTAACCCAAACCTGTGTTCCTGGGCCATGCTCATATTTTGATATTTTGCTCCAGAATAAACTATCTCCCTTTGAGGTGAGAGCTGTGTCTCTTCTTGTTTTGCATCAACACACATGACCAGAAAACAGTAACAGCAGCTGGTCTCTACCCTCTGTAAGTGCAGAAGCTGCTGCCATGACTGCCCCTCACAGGTATTCTAGGGCTCTTTGTGGCACCTGCAGTTATTTGTCATGTATGTTTTTCTTCCCCAAGGGCCCCTTCTATCAGCACCTCTGCCTCCTCAGTTCTACAGAAGCCTCAGGCCTAGCTCTGGAGTTGCTAGGACTAATACCTAACCTTCCTCACTGTGGCGGTTTGAAAAGGAATGGCCTCCACAGATTCATGCGTGTCAAAGCTCGGCCCACAGGGAGTGATGTTATTAGGTGTGTCATTGTGGAGGTGGGCTCTGAGGTTTCATATGCTCAAGCCATGCCCGGTATGACACACAGTCTCCTCCTGCTGCCTGCAGATGGAGATACAGAACTCTCAGTTCCTTCTCCAGCACGATGTCTGCCTGTGCACTGCGATGTCCCACCATGATGGTAATGGACTCTGAAATTGTAAGCCATCCCCAATGAAATGCTTTCCTTTATAAGAGTTGCCATGTTCGCGGTGTCTCTTCACAGCAGTAGAAACCCTAACTCAGACACTCACCTTGGTCATCACGCAGGCATTGCCCAGCCATGCCAGGGTTTATTGAGTTATCTGCTCCTGGCGCATGTTCAGTCTGAGCTCGGCAAAGACCAGGTAACTTTAAAGTAGGACCCTCCATGGAAACATGTATTTACACCACTGTCTACTTCTTTAGAGACCAGGGCAATGGCCCAATTCTAAATTCTTTTAGTTTCTCTTAATGCTTAGTTTTCTAAATTGTGATTTAAGTATATGTGTGTAAGTATATGCCATGTGTGTGGGTGCACTTGGAGTCCAGCATAGAGCATCAGCTGAAGTTACAGTGTGAGCCACCAACATGGGTGCTGGGAACTGAACTCAGATCCTCTATTAGAGCAACAGATACTCTTAACCACTGAGCCATCTCTCAAGCCCCACAAGTCTAAGATCTTGTGACTGGAAATGATATCTCTAGTCACGAAGTCAGTACTTATTAACGGCATTTTTGAAAACCTCCAGATTGAAGTTGCCTTTCTTTAAGAAAAGAAAAGGACATTAATCTAGGCACCAGCCTGTAGTCCCAGATCCTTGGGAGGCTGAGGCAGGATGCCTGAAAGCTCAAGTCAGTCAAGGCCAGCCAGGGCAATGTAGCAAGACTGCATACCCGAGTAAAAAACACAGACATCAGGCTGGAGAGATGGCTCGGTGGTTAGGAGCACTGGCTGCTCTTCCAGAGGACCCAAGTTCAATTCCTAGCACCCATACAACAGCTCACAACTCTCTAATACTCCCGTTCCAGGGGATACGATGCCCTCACACAGACAAATGTGTACACACACTCCAATACACACATAAATAAAATTTTTAAAGTTCCTTTAAAAACTCAAGGAAAGCCCTATGTTAGTGCTGAGCAAGTGGGGACTCTTGGTGTCCTGAGAGGACACAACATGACTGCCACTTATAAAACCGTCTACCCTGGAGCAGGCACAGGCAGCCATCTAGAGATGATTTCAGCATGTAGGCGGTGAACACCTGTTATCTGCAGACACTATGCCATTTATCTGAGGACTTGACTCTGGGCAGATTAGGATTTCCCCAGGGATCCTGGATTGTCTAGCCCAGTAGGGCCCTCCCTCTCACGGAAGGGGATTCTCGCTGCAGAGCTACCTTCAACCCCTGACCCTTCTGTCTCTGAAACAGAAAGAGAAGAATATCTACCTGGGACAGCCACCGTGTAGACTCAGGAGGTAATGTATGGAAAACACACGGCACAATATCATTTGTCCCTAACTGCAGGAAATCTGGGTTATTATTTTCTATCTCCAATCCACTTCCCACACTGAGCTATTACCGAGAGAAAACTCCGCAGCCTCGGGCTCCTGTTTGTACCTTCCTATTATTTTCCCTCCAATGAATGTGGCATCATTAGCAGGCCCTGCACCCTGGTGTGTTGAACATAAGAATTAACACCCGCTCCTCACCCTGACACGCCAAAGAGACTATTGGCTGGACGGCGGCGGTCTTTCCCCTGCACACCCTCGGTGTGAGAGAGGCGGCTGCAGAAGAGTTCTTGCATTTTTAGAGAATAATGATGGATGGTGTTCAGAGCTAAGAGCGTTTCCGAGGATGAGGCTTCTTACGTAATTATGGTTGCAGCCCGATCAGAAGCATTAGCGGGCAGGATTTCAGCGAGCCGGGGTCAGGGGGCTGCCGTGTGTGTTTGCAGAGAATGGGTGCGCTGACTGGAGAGGAGGAGGAGAATGGAGCCTGAGAGAAGTCCTGGTTTTAAGGTTATGGGTGAATTGTGATAATACGGGCATTGAAGAGAGCAAGGCCAAGCATGAGGGACATCGATCCGAAGGGAAGATTAAAATGCGCAATGAGAGGCCTGTGCTGGCTTCTGAATGTGCTGGAAGGTGGAGGCGGTACTGCAAGCCCAGAAAACCAGCTGGGTAGGATGATACAGCCGTGGGCGACAAGCCTCGTGGGGGTCCCCACTCCTTGATGTCTGACCCTGAGAGCTGAAACAGCTATCTGGGGCTTTGTCTTGACATTCAAGGCAGCTGAGAACCTTTTATGAGCTGTACTGATAGCCAACAATCACAGGTATCGGGTTCCCCCGGTGATGCTCAGGTTCCCAAAGCAAGGCCATCAGCATCAGTGATGCTAAGCCTTGATGACGGTTTAGATGCTATGATACCCCCACTTAAACCCACAAAAGCGTCAAAGAACCCAGAAGCAGTCCCGGGAAGTCCCAAGTTTAGCCCACAGCCTGCGGCTATAGGTTTGCAGCTTATTTACTTGAGGACTGGGAACGTAAAAATGTTACAGCAGGGTTCTCCAAACGTGTTCAAGGTTAGTGTTAGGTCTTGGCTGGCCAGGGGCCCTTCTGGTGGGTGGGAAAGGAGGGGAACTTAAAATGTCTGGGCCTGGGTTGGCACAGTTCTGAAGAGCACACGCGTGAAGCCTAGCTTAACAGTGTTCAAGGGTGTGTGGAGCAGTCTGCCAAGTTGCAGCGGGTGGCTATACTCAGGTCGTCCCATGCAACCCCCAGAGGAGGCTTCCGACCGCTCAGAACTCTCCACGGTAAAATATTTACCATGCAAACAAGCAAGTGTTTTCTCCCTCCAGGCACCCGGCACTGCTTCACGCTGTTAATCTCGTTGGGAAATGCAAGGACGTGTTTTCATATAGACTGGGAGGGAAGGTGTGAACTGCGGAGGAGTCCACATGCTTAGACGGCCACCCTGGCAGCCTGAGCAGCAACACCCATTCGAGGAAAGCCAGGCAAACGGATTATTTCCTTTCCACTCCAGCAACAACCTGGATCTTTAGGTTTGTCTTTCTTTCCTACAGCATCCATGGTCTGGTGTGCTGGCTGTAATGATACCCAGGTGACGGGTCACCTAGGCAGCATCTGCTACCTCCAGATGCCTTTACAACAAAAGATGCTGAAAGACCACATTGTCTGCTTTACAGACAGTTTCTGCCATCTGACTTAGCGTTTGTATGTGGCGGTTAATCTTGTTGGCTCTGGAATCAACCAAGAGACATGCCTCTGAAGGGAGGTGTGAGGACATTCCCAGGAAGAATTCACTAAGGGAGGGGCATTCCTCCAGAGTGGGCAGTGCTGTCCAGCAGCCCAGAGACAAGGAGACTGGAGGGAAAGTAAGCACTGCTTTGCCTGCCCACTTCTGCTCCTTGCTGAGAAGTGCATCTGCTCTTTTGTTGCTTCTATTGTTGCCACCCTTCACTGACACTGGAATCCAGTTACTTCCAACATGGACTGGGGGGCAGTGGTTCTCCAGGAATCCTCCAGGCTCTAGGCACCAGATTGGGATACCTGAGGTATCCAGACTCATGGGACGGACCAGCTACCCCGTTATCAGCCTCTCCATGTAGATAGCCATTGTTGGAGTCCCCAGCCTGTCTCTAATAAATTCTCCTTGTAATATATAGGCATCTCATTATTGATATTCTACAGAATACTGACTAATACAGGGTACTGAAGTTTGTAAATATCACCCACTTCTTCCCTATGTGTTTTGGATTTTCGGTGATGGGCCCACCAGGACTTCACATGAAATCTAAAGGTCCCAGTTAAGAACACAGAGCAGTGGGTAAGAGCACTTGCTTTGCCAGCATGTGGATGAGAGTTCAAATCTCTGGCACACATGTGAAAAGTCAAATGTGGCTGTATGTATATGTCTATAACCCCAGCATTGTGGGGGACAGAGAAAGGAGGGTCACTAGAGCGTGTGAACCACCAGCCTATCTCCAGATTCATGGAAAGACCCTGCCTCATGGGAATAAAGCAGAGAGTGACAAAGCAGGACACCCAGGCTCCCCTCTGATCTCCATGTGTGCACAGGTGCCTGCACCTGAATACCCGTGGGCACACACACACACACACACACACACACACACACACACCAAAAGCAGAGCAATGGAGAACAGAGGACGCAATCTGCCATCAATACACACAAAGGCAATTTCTGACCTGGCCTGGCCCCATGTAGTACAGGGTCCCACAAGCCAGTCCCAGGATCAGAGGCCCTCCAGCCAGAAGCCACAGGCTAGCAAATGGTATAGTAACGCTCTCATTTATTGAGCACTGAATGTGGCAGATGTTTTTTTCTGAGTGTTCATTGCTGAAGCGGAGGGAGGTGTAAATGGGGAAACAAAATGGGGAAACAGGCCTGGGAATCCAAGTGACTTTAATATATAAATATGCCTTTTAAAATGTATTCAGTTAGTACATGGCATGTCAGAGCCCAGGCAGTAGGTTTTTGGGGTCTTAATCACTAACCATTTTGCTTCCTGCCTTACTATAATGCAGAGCCTAAGGCCCTGGGAGAAGTACCAACAGCCCTCTGAGAGTCGTGCCACCTCCTTTGCTGCATAAACAAACCCTGCTTAGACACATAGCCTTATAAATATGTCTATTTCCTTTTAATTTTTTTCCAGACAGGGTCTCATATGTGAGATCTATGGCCCAGGCTGGCCTTGAACTCACTAAGTGACTGAGGGTAACCTTCAACTTTCATAATCTTCTGCCTCCACATCCCGAGTACTGGGATTACAGGGGTGTGCTACACACCCAGTTTATCAGGGTTTCATACAGGTGAGTACTCTGTCAACTGAGATACACCCCAAACCCCATTTGGGCACAATGTCTAGAGACAGGAATAACTGGGCGAGAGGTGGCCCTGAACATCTTTCCCATGTGTGGCTCTCTAGAGGCTTCACAGACAACACCCCAACAAGGGTGTGTGAGGAGTGCTGTCCTCACACCCTGCCATGTGTTCAGAGGGTCATGAGCTCTCACGGTTCTGGGTCTGGTGGATGTGACCCGGCATGCTCCTGCTGCCTAAATCTCAGGTTGCAGGGCTCTGTGACCAGCACAACAAATGCTCCAAGACATTTTGAAGAGTTAGAAGCGATCTGACAGTCCCATCTGGAAAGATGTCCTCTGTGAGTGTGGAAGAGACACACGGAGGTCAGGTGGCTAACTTGGAGGGGTGTGTGCTGCAGGCTGACCGTCCTCAGTGAGGGACTAGCAGGAGGGATCCACAGTGGGTTCTTTCTTCGGTGGACCATGAACAGGGGAAGTCACTTATGGGCTAAGGCATTCATGCGTTATCCAGATCCTGACTGGTAGGTTTGTTGTGAATGTCATCTTGTTTAGTTAGCTATTCTGATTTTATTTAGCCTGTGTGTATGTGTGTGTGTATATGTATATGTATGTGTGTGTATGTATATGTATGTGTGTGTATGTATATGTGTGTGTGTGTGTATGTATGTATGTATGTGTGTGTGTATGTCTCCTGTCTCTGTCTCTGAGGAGCTAGGATTACAAGTGTGTGTTACCAAGCCTGGCTTTTTTTTTTTTAAGAAAACCTAAGTTTTGGGGATTACAGAACTGAACTACCTTCCAGGATCTATAAAGTCCTCTTCACTCCCTTGTACGTGCCACCCCCTGCACTATCTGACCTCTAAAGTGTCTCCATCAGCAAGGCCCTCCCCAACAGCCCCCCATCCCCAGAAACTGTATAAACTCCTTTCCCCTTGGACCTCTGCCTTGAATTCAGCATGGAAAATGCCATCATTTCTTGTGGGACACAGGAAGCTGCAAACCCATTAGAGCCAGCCTTACTGACTGTGTGGGGCACGAGGCTCGTTTCAGAATCCTACCGCTTACGTCTCAGGGTCTAACATTTCAGTTTGTAGACGCACTGCGAGCCTAGGGAGGATAAACCTTCATTCTTTGTAAACCATACGGTCGGTGGCATTCAATCAGAGCAGCAACAGACAGACAGAAGGAAGCCTTCTATGACTCTTGCAGGAGGACCCCAAGTAAGATCCTGACCCTGTATGTGCATGGGAGGCACTGGTTAGTAGTGCAAAGCTGTAGCCCCCATCTGTGAACCAGGTCATATGTGTAAGAGTGTGCCGTCCAGAGCAGCTGTAACCCCCATCTGTGAACCAGGTCATATGTGTAAGAGTGTGCCGTCCAGAGCAGCTGTAGCCCCATCTGTGCACAGGGTCATATGTGTAAGAGCATGCCATCCTAGATCAACGATATATGCAGAGAGAGGACAAGGGAGTTGGCAGTGCCTGGGGCTGGAGCAGGGAGGGTCAGTAAGATGGGCAATGAGAGCCGGAGGTTTAGGGTAGGGTTGGGTTCAAGGAACCTACTTCTTCATAGAAAGCAATTCCATCGAGCTTTGGGACTCCAGGTGACCGACTGGAATTCTAGTATTCTGCATCGCTTAAAATGTTGCCTGTTTTGCTGTGAGGCTCTGGGAATCCTGTATCCAGCTCTGTCTTTATCACGATGATCTGCTGCTGCGGTCATGGTGGGGACAGGCTCCTCCTAAAGCATGGTTTGCCTCTGCACTGACCATCTGCTCTGCCCCAAGCCCACCGTGCTGGCTCCTGTGTGGCTTGTTACCTGTTTCACCAGAACCCATTCCCACAGGGGCTTCTACAGCCACCATGATTGTGGCTGCAAGCATCTGAAACCTCCCATGTTCATCATTTCAGACAAATAATTTCGTGGGAAACTCCCCATTATCTCGGAGTCTCCTGTGAGTGGGGAGCAGGTGGATGTCACTGGCGACTTGGGTCTGTAGCCGTACTCCGCACTGGATTCTGGGACCCATCCCCTGAAATGCCTGGTTTTCCTCATGTCTCATTCTACAGCACACAGCAGAGCCCTTGCGCATGGTGCCCACCTGGCCCAGAAGCCACCAGATGTCCCTTCCCTGCTCCCAGGGCTGTGGAAGTCACTCCTGCTCCAGACTCGGCATTTCACCCACCCCCACCTCCATCTAGAAGGACTGGCTTGCAGGAAAGTCAGTGCCTTGGGATGGTGTCACTCATAGGCAGTGTGGGAGGCCTGAGAGAGAGTGGGCCTTGCTCAGCTTCCCACTAGGCAGTAGTAATGAACATGGAGTCTTTAATATGACACAGCAAGAGGATAAATAGATAAAGGTATTGATGATGTTTTAAAGCACGGTTTGCTGGCTTTCCACCAATCTTTTCGGACCTGAGGTTCACATGTCATCCCTGGGGCCTCTCGAATGGGTCAGCGCAGGCCTCACGGTGGAAGACAGGTGCTTTCTGGAGCCTGGTCCACACCGATTATGAAAAACTAGCCTGCAATTTCCCAAACACCCGGCGGCACCGCCTGGAGCGGAAGGGGGTCGATTACGAATGGGCTCGCCCCGGACCGTGCCACAGATGGCAAACAAATGGAGGGAATTCTGGGTTAACAAAATGTAAATTTCATTCCACGAGAAAGTCTCAGTGCCCTGCACAGGAACAAAAGAGTCCCGTGATGCTCTGCGTCCAGGAGCCCGCTGCTGCCGTGATCTGTGTCCACCAGCATTGTCTAATAGGAACAGGAGAGAGCGACTCTCCCTGCCCCCTACTCCCACCCACACCCCAAGGTTTCTTACCCAGAATCACACCGTTGGGCTCCTCCGGGGGCTGCCACACAATCCGCACCGCAGTAAGCCTCACTTCAGGGAACACCAGCCGCACTGGGGGACCTGGGGCTGAAGGAAAACACAGAGAGAGTTCTGAGGTCAGCCCGCGCTCTGATGACAGCGTGCTTCTCCTTGTGGCGGTCCCACCGTGTCACTTTTTAATCCATGTTTTAAAAATTGATTCACCCTTCTAAAAACAATTTCTTTATTTATGTGTATGCGTCTGTGATGTCTGTTGCGTGTGCAGCTGTCTGTCTGGGGAGGCCGGAAGGAGGTGTCAGGTCTCCTGGAGCTGGAAGTACAGGAAGTCGTGAGCTGTGCTGCCCCATGTGGGTACTGGGAATTGAACACCAGGAGAACAGCAAGCATTCTTAGCTGCTGAGTCATCTCTCCAGTCCCTTATTCTTTATTTTATATCTGACTTTTTATGTGGGTTTTAGGGAATTGAACTCATATCCTCATGCTTATTCAGCAGGTGCTTTGCCCATTGCGTCATCGTCCCATGCCATGTTTTAAATAAAGAGTTTTTGGATCCTCAATGACGCCATGTGAGTCCCTAATGATTCTGAAAAACACACTTTATCTTGAATCCTGACAATCTGGTTTAGAAAACCATGCTTAGAAAGTATACTTGCATAAGGGTATATACATAGGTATATATTCATAGGGCAACGCTAGCAGCGGGCCACCTATGACTTTGAAGTAAGCATTCTACTAACCAGACACCTTCACTGGCTTTGACACTGTACAGCGAACAACTATGATGGTTCATACTGTTAACTTGATGGGATCTACAGTCACCTGGGAGACACACCTCTCCATGTCTGTAGGGTTTCCCGATTGGGTTAACTGAGGTGAGAAGACCCATTCTGAGTATGGGTGATTCCCATCCTACTGGCTGGGGTCCTGGGCTGAATAAAAAGAAGAAGGTGAGCTGATATCTCTCTCTGCTTCCTGACTGTGGATGTCATGTGACCAGCTGCTTCATGCTCCTGCTGCCATGCCTTTCCCGCCATGATGGTCTGTGTACCCTGGGGCTGTGAGCTGGGTAAACCATCCTCCCTGAAGCTGCTTTTGTTAGGTATTGGGCTATAGCCACAACAGGGCCAATATAAGGTATCCCTTCACCCCCACCCCACAACCACCAATAACTGTGAAGCACGCTGACAATCAAGGCTTCCTGGCCTATGTCTGCCTCACCTCACCTGCCCTGTCTTAGACACATAAGAGGTGATGCTCACAGATGCGTATAATACTTCTTCTGTGTGGTTCAGCACACCGGCAGTTTAAAGTGCAGTTATGTCTTGTGGAACGATTGAATAATAGGGTCTTAGCCCTCAGAAAATATATTTGCTTAAATGGATAGGCAAGTCAGTATGTGGCCAGTGCGAGAGCTTCTCGTTGGACGTAATCATGGATTGATTCCCACGCCACGGCTAAGAGCAACCGAAGCGGAATGTGGGGAATGTCCATTCCGGGCGCGTGAGTTTGGATGTGTGTAATGATACCGACACATGGGTGAAATAAATGCCCAAAGGAGGCCACAGGCTTGAACGTCAGGACTAATTCATAATACCAGTGTGACATAGCAATGACCTTCTGAGCCGTCCCTGAGGCTCAACAGATTGTGTCAAAATGGACAGAAAAGACATGTTTACATAAATAATACAGCGATAAAAGAAAGCAATCATTGCCTGACTACATGTGTCCTTTAGAAGAATAATGGAAGTGGACATTGAGGGACCGTTTTGAAAACATCTCTACTTGCTTTCAATAGGACTAAGCTAAAGTGTGCACACATGGATGACCGGTGCAGGCTGCAGCTAACGTGGCTCAGTACTGATTTCCCCAGCCCCCCAGCCCACTTGCTGCCTTGGGGAAAGCTGAAGGATAATCCCATGGAAGCCATGATGATTGTGACTATCAGCGTGACAGGATCTAGAATCAACTATGACACTGACTCTGGGCACGTCTGTGAGAGATCTTCTGGATTAGGTTAACAGAGGCGGGAAGGCTCATCCTAAGTATGACTGACACCATTCCATGGGTTGGTGTCACACACACTGAATAAAAAGGAGAGCACCAGCGTCCATATCTCTCTGCTTCCTGACTGTGATTGCTGTATGACCAGCTGCCTCCTGTCCCAGCCACCATGCCTTCCGTGACGGACTGTGTACCCTCAATCTGTGAGCCCCAATCAACCCCCCCTCCATAAAACCTACTTCTCAGGTATTTGGTCATAGCAATGAGAGAGGTAATACAGAGCCAAGGCCAGATCCACATGCTGTGTGAAGAAGGGAGACGGGGTTCTTTTAATGGAGCAAATGGAGTTGTAGCTCGTTATCCATTCCAAGAAGACACTTAAACAACCCTGTTGTTGTTTCTGTCCTGTCAGACCCTTGCGATCCCGAGGTGGGTGTTTTTGCAGATCGTATTTTCCCCCTGACATATTCATTATGGCCTGTTTAATAACGAACGTGTGAAGGAGCTAACCTTTAAGTGTTCGACATCTGCAAAGTGGAAAAACATATTTACCGATGATTTAGACTTCCATAAAAACAAAGCCAACAAGATGTGCTTGTTACGCAAACCTGGAAGCACCAGAGCCTGGGGACCCCTGGGTGCTGTCAAACATGCTGTTCTCTGTGCAGGAACATACAATTGGCGATCTGAATGCAAATGGTGAGACCTGTTAACCCTATGAGAATGGACACAGGTCCAGTGCAGAGTTTTATCTACATCTGTAGAGCTGCTACTAACTGGATGGGCTCATGTTTTATAACCTCGCCCATGCTCACTAGCCCTTGCCTATAGCATAATCAGGCTTGAGATTCCGCACAATCCATAATCAGGTTGTAAACCCTCTCCGGGCTCAAATTGGCCACGTAAATGCCAAGTGACTGGAAAACAATTTTGTTTTGTTTCCCTCAACTGGAAAAAAAAAAAAAGAAAGTGGTTGAAAATTCACATTAAAAACAACTGCAGTCCAAATGGTTTGGATTGGAAAAATAAGGCAGAAGGCAGCAGGGTTAGCCTTGTACTCACTGTCATCTTTGGTGCGCTCCAGGATGAGGGGCGAGCTAGGGACCCCGTTCCCGATCCGGGTGAAGGCCAGCACCTGCAGCTCATACACCACGAACTTGCGCAGGCCAGCCAGCAGGGCCGACTGCGTGTGGTTCCCTCGCACCACGTGGCTTCTGGGCTCTGGATCCAGGTCTTTGGCACGGTACAGAATCTGAAGCATCAACACACACATGCAGATGGTTACAGCTAAGTGTGTGCTCGGAAGGGGACTTCCTGTGCACAGGGTACCAGCTCAGAACTAACCCATGAGGACCACCCAACCGTGGTTTCTCCACAAGGGCAGCTGCATTGAGGGAGATTTGGATCTCATTTCTATTCACTGGCATCAAGGGGGAAGGCGGCCATGAGGCAACTAGACTTTAGAAGAGTGGCCGGAGTCACACAGCTCTGCCTACAGCTTGGAGATTTGGCTGCCTGGACACAGTTTGGCAAGATCTGAGGCTCTCAACTATAGCTATGCCAAATGCTCTACTGAAGCATGGGCTTGGTCTTGGGCATAGGCTTCTTGCTTCCTATAAATAGAGCTTGGGACTCTGTGAGGTTCCTAGGCTTGCCCCTAGGTCATAGGGATGAACAGAGATGTGCTCCTTCAGGGCCTCCTCCTTCTCTCCTCTGTCCTCCCTCTAAGCTCACATTGTCCCCCTGCCCCCCAGGCAGAGGCCATTTGTTTGTTTGTTTGTTTCCCAGCTGCCCAGACCCGAAATAACCACACAGAAACGATATTAATTACAATACTGTTTGGCCAGTAGCTTAACCATATTTCTACCTACCTCTTACATCTTAAATTAACCCATTTCTATTATTCAGTGTATTACCACGAGGCTCATGGTTTATTGGCAAGGTTCCAGGGCATCTGTCTCCTTTGGCAGCTACATGGTGTCTCACTGACTCTGCCTACTCTCTTTCTCTATCTTTTCTCGCCTGGCTATATTCTGTTAAGCCATTGGCTGAAAGCAGATTCTTTATTAACCAATGTCAATACATATACAGAAGGACTTCCTGCATCCCACCCCCCCTCCCCAGAACTGTTCTCCAAGACAAGTGATCTATAGATCTTAAGAGAGAGCCACGGGGCAGACATTTGGAATGAGCAAGGAAACATTTCCTCGTGGGAACCAGGAGGTGCAGCAAAGAGCTTTGCCCACTGAACGCACCCAATGGGACTGCTGTGCAGCAGGAGACTTGCCAGTGTTGGGCTTCCTTATACACTCTGGATTGCTACACTCCTGAAGAGAGCCATTAGAATACTTATGGAGAGGGAATGCAGATGAGCAGGCCAGAGGCAAGCAGTTGGGATTTAACGACACAAAGATAACCTGGGCTGGTGGGTAAGCATCTCATTCAGCACTTCACAAGGCTAGGCAGGAAGGCTGCTGTGAGTTCAAGGTCAGTTGCTACATAGTGTATTTCAGGTCAGCCCGAATTATAGTGTGAGAGCCTGTCTGATAATAAATAGGAATTCCCCACCAGCCTCTAAAGCAGAGAAAAGCCATAAAAACCAAAAACAGTTACTGAAAGATGAGAGGAGAATGCCTAAAATCCACAGAGGATATATGGAAGGCATTTTGTTGTTATTGTACTAGTGACTGAATCCAGAGACTCATAAAAGCTAGACAAGCAAGTGGTCATCAAGCCACACCCCAGCCCCTCACTGGGGGATTCTAGGCAGGTGCTTTATCACTGAGCCACACCTCAGCCCCTCACTGGGGGATTCTAGGCAGGGGCTCTACCGCTGAGCCACACCCCAGCCCCTCACTGGGGGATTCTAGGCAGGTGCTCTACTGCTGAGCCACACGCCAGCCCCTCACTGGGGGATTCTAGGCAGGTGCTCTACTGCTGAGCCACACCCCAGCCCCTCACTGGGGATTCTAGGCAGGGGCTCTACTACTGAGTCACACCCCAGCCCCTCACTGGGGGATTCTAGGCAGGTGCTCTACTGCTGAGCCACACGCCAGCCCCTCACTGGGGATTCTAGGCAGGTGTTCCACCATTCCAGTCCAACCGCTCATCCCATGAGAGCAGCATCACACTAGTGACCATATCCAGAGAAGCCCATTGTGCTGCTTGGGAGACTGGAACTAGAGACAGAGACAGAGAATTGTACTGGTCACCTCTGAGAGAGGAGAAAGATATAGGCAGTTTTGAAGAGTCTGAGTAGCAGCTAAGAAGACGGCACTGGGAGAAGTTAGGGTAAGTCCAGCTCTAGCAGAGGACAACCCTGCCTAGATCCATGACAAATCAGCACTCTGAAGAAGCAGAGACTGTTGGGGAAAGTCATTTTCAGCTGTGTGACTTTTGTTTACACTGCATTTGTTTGACTCTGTGAAGCTGTGATTCTTTACCTGTCTAAAACACCTGATGGTCCTAATAAAGAGCTGGACAGCCAATAGTGAGACAGGAGCAAGAAGAGGCGGGGCTGCAGGCAGAGGGTAGAAACAGAAGGAGAAATCTGGGAGGAGAGAAGAAGAGCAATATGCAGAATGAGGGGAGGAGAACAATGGGGGCCAGTCACTCAGCTACACAGCAGGCCATGGAGAAAGAAGTAAAGAAAGGTATACAGAGATGGAGAAAGATAAAAGTCCAGAGCAAAAAAGGTAGGCAGGTTAATGTAAGATAAGAAAAGCTGGCAAGAAACAAGCCAAGCTAAGGCCAGGCATTCATAACTAAGAATAAGCCTCTGGGTATGATTTATTTGAGAGCTGAGTGGTGGGTCCTTCAAAAAGCCAAAAGAGTAAAACATCCCATGAGATCATTTCCCAGAAGCCCTTAATTTCTCCTAGTAACTCTGGGAAGTGACCACTGCGGTCATTTTCACTTGACAGTAGGTGACAGAAGATGCTGCATTCATTCATAGTCAAGGGTGCAGGGCGTCTTAGCCAGAGCAGGCAGAGCCAGGGCCTGGCTTGCTGGTCAGGGTCCCACTTGCATTTGCTTCCTGACTGATGCCTGGAAAGCACTTCTGGTTCATCTCTCCCAGATAAGACAGCTGATGACATCAGGAACTGGCGAGGTCAGGCCCATGACACCTTCCCAGCAGTCCCAAAGGTAGAACAGATTCACCATAAACGTGTACCTTGTAGCCCAGGATGAGCCCATTCTGGTCCTGCTCAGGGACTGAAGCCCATGTCAGTAGGATCTGGGTGGAGCTCACAGCCTCGGCAGACACATTTTCAGGAGCGGCTGAAGGGACTGCAAAAGAACATGTCACATGATTGGCACCAGCCGTCTCCAGCCCTCTATGAATGGAGGGGCATTTACACACACACACACACACACACACACACACACACACACACACACGCACAGATAGAGAGACAGACACACACACACACACACACAAACACACAGAGACACACACATACCCCATCATGCTGTCCTTGAAACAGCAGTGGTTCTGAGCATTCTGTCAATCATATAAACCTGCAGGTGCATAGCACACATGTAAATCTCTTTAATATGAGCAACAAATTCCGTAAATCCTGGGTATTTAGAACTCAATTCTACCTGAGCCCGGCCAGCAAAAAAAAAATACTCTCCGTCTGTTTCGGGTAATAACTTAAAGAGCTGCAGGCTTTTGCTTCGAATAGGAATTCCTCAATATAGGACGGATACTAACTCACTGAGACTGCCCAATATGAAGGCCCGTGAGGGTTGGACGGAGGAGGTGGATGGGGGGTGATGGACAGAGGACCAGACCCTGGGGATGATGTTTGCTGTGTATGGGTGGGAGACACGAGGGAAGCCCTGTCTCATAATGTGTCTCAGGTTCCTGAGCATAACCCCTGGTTATCAGAAGCAGGTGTTATTTGTGCCTTTCTGCAGATAAACAGAGAACCAGGGTGGATCTGCTTGTTTGTCCTGTTTTCAGTGCTGGGGATGGAACTGGGGGCCTCACGCATGCTCAGCAAGCGCTCTGCTACTGGGCTGCAGTCCTGCATCTGGAAATCCAAGGCTGAAGAAGGTAATATTTTATTATAGTTATTATAGGGTGTGTGCGCGCGCACGCACACGAGCACACATGTACATGCAGAGACCAGAAGTCAACCTTGGTTTTTTTTGTTCCTTATTCATAATCCACTTCATTTTTTGAAACAAGTCCTGTCAATGGCCTGGGGGCTCACATATTAATCTAGGCTAGGGGGCCACTGAGCTATAAGCCCAGACGATCGTTCTGTCTCCACCTCCCCAACTCTGAAATTGCACATATAGCTTTTATTTTTAAAGATTCATTTATTATGTATGTAGTGTTCTGACTCTATGTATCCTTGCAGGCCAGAAGAGGGCACCAGATCTCATTACAAATGGTTGTGAGCTACCATGTGGTTACTGGAAACTGAACTCAGGACCTCTGGAAGGGCAGCCAGTGCTCTTAACCTCTGAGTCATCTCTCCAGCTCCCAACATCTAGCTTTTAACAAGGGTTTGCTGCTCTAACTCAGGTCCTAACTCAGCTACTTTATTGACTGAGCCATCATCCTGGCTTTATTATCTGTTTTTGAGATGGGACTTGCTATATGTCAGTTTGGCCTGCAACTCACAATCCAGGCTGGCCTCAAACAATCTTCCTATCTCTCTTCCCATTCCATTTCATTTAAAGGACTGTTTTGTTAGAGGATTGTTCAAGAGGCAGTCATTGTGGTTTTTGACCCTTGTGTATGGAATGCAGTTCTCCTACCTTTGGGTAATCTTGCCTCATTTGGTTTTCTTTATTGGCACTGACTGTCTTGACAAGCGTTCAGGAATCCAACACAATGTGAATATGAGGAGCAATGAACTTCACAGACAAGTTTTTTCCTCTACAGTCCATCTACTCTGGGACCTATGGGCCACATGTGTCCTGCAATAGCTATGAATGTAGTCCAACACGTTTGTAGACGGCAATATATCCTAATGTCGAGATGTTGGACACTATCATATAAATCACCACTGCTTCAGGAATTTGCTTCTGGACCCGTTTCCATGTCAAAGCCACCCACACAGGAGAGGATGGAGCAGGGATAGTTTTATAGTGGTCAGATGATGCACTGCTTAAAAGGGTATCTGGACAGAGGAAAAGGCTCCCTTGGACGTGGGCCTCAAGGTCACACCCTGTCCTGGGGCTTCCCTGCTGAAGAAGGGGAGCATATTTCAAGGTCGTCACATCTTTGATTTATGACAGAGCTTGGGCACCTGTCTTTGCAGTGCTGTGTGGGGTGGGCCACTCTGCCCACGAGGCAAGAAACCTTTGGAGATACTACAGCCATGCAAAGACCTTTGGCATGAGCCATGGAGGCATCAGAGGCTGCCAAGGACCCAGAACAGAGCCTCCCGAAGAGTACAGGCACATGGACTCCTGGACCCAGGCTCAGGATTCCTGAACTGTGAGGGAACATGCTTGTTACTCAAGCTGCCAATTGAGATGTTTCCTTTTATCATGTCTGTTTATGTGTGCACATGTGCACAAGTGTGTTTGTACTTGTACATGTGTGTGTTTCTGTAAGCCAGAGTTCAACTTTGGAGAGCACTTCTCAGGGTAGTGTCCACCTTGGTTTTTTTGAGATAAGGTCTGTCCCTTTTACCTGGGGCTTGCTGATTTAGTATGTGGACTGGCCAGCGAGGCCCAGGGAGCCTCATATCTCCATCTCCTTAGAGCTAGGCACACACCACTGTGTCTGGCTTTTCTACCTGGGTTCTGGAGTTTGAACTTGGGTACCATATTTCCACAGTCAACGTTTTACCAATGAGCGGCCTCCCCAACCTCTAATGAAAACATTCAAACAAACTACCATTACCTATAAAGGCCTTAGACAATTGTTTAGCTGGATTAGGTCAGTGCTATAGCCAGCAGGGCCTATAGAAAGAGAAGGGGGACAGGGGAAAGGAGGGTCCCATTCAAGTCATAGGCTAACAGGGCAAGCTGCTGGGATGACACTGGGTATGGGGTGGCGTCTACTTTTGCCTCTTTCTCCACCTCAGGGAATCTTCCTGTAAGGGAAATCATGGCACAAGTTTCTGGCTATTCACCCTGAGAAACACGAGCTTCCTGTCCAGCCCCACAGAGGCGGCATCTTGAAGCTTCCCTCCTAGATACATGAAGAACCCTCTCGTAACCACTCAACCTCTGATCACGAGCCAGGACACCCTCAAATGTGTCTTTGATCATGCCCCTGAAAAAGAAAGTTGGATGTGTGCTCCCTCAACCCATGCTCTAAGGGAGCCCGATAAACTCATGGACTCCACAAGCTGAACTTAGGTAGAATCATCACTTTGGTTTGTGGGTGATGCGTGGTCTGGGATGAGCAATGTTTGTTGCTGTTTCCCTAAAAGGCATTAATGTGACAATCACCGATGACTTGACTCGGTTCTCAGAAGTATGGGACTTGTCTATGCCAGAAACCTTGCAGCCACATCTTGCTGTGCTCCACCTGTAGGGGCTCTCTGGGGACCTCCAATGCTACTATGGCTTTGTCTGGAAAATGGCCTACATAGTTGCTTACTTTACTTTAGTTTTGAAAAAAGTGATGACAGTACCTTGACCCACTAAGGACAAAGGAGTTGCTATCGTTACGAGCACGGAAGCCTGCCATTTATCAGACTCCATTTCCTGACTTGATTTAAAATAAGATTGCAAATCCCCAACATGTATGCCTGCTACATTTGTTCTGTGTTCCAAAAACTGTCCTTGTCTGTAAAGAGAGAGAGGCCATTGTCATAGCAACCCAATTGGTCCACCTCTTAGACCCCTACCTGTTTTCCTGTAAAGCTAATCTTGGCAGCTCTAAGCACCCACTTCTCACAACAGACCCTCAAATCACTGTTGATTTTCTCAGATGTGGTAATGTTAGCATTCACTCACAGGAGGCCTGGCTGTATCTGCAAAGAGTCAGGGCAGCCTGGTTGGTGACTTAGCGCTGAGCTTTGAACCTTGCTGTTTCCTACCCAGAGATAGCCTGCTGGGTAGGACTGTTAGGAACAGGAAATGACATATTGCTAGACTGAAATTTCAGCTAATTCAAATTCTCCCGAGACAAAGTCTACCTTTTTTTTTAAGATGTGAAGAATTGTACCCATTATCTGTTCTGAGGTACAATTCACTTCTTTTCCAGTTTATCTTAAGTTCTGATATATTCTTAGAAATTCCCCTTCCGTCAAAGCCAAACTCGTCCAGCATGCCTGTTTTCTCTTTCTCCATCTGTTTTTCTCTTCGGGGACATCTCTATGCTGTTCAGCACTGCTCCTCATGGTGCCTCTCTTGAGTTCTTAGTTCTCGTTTATCTTTATAATATGTCACAGGATGTCCCAGAACCCAAGAGCACACTTCAAACTATTATTAAACTGCATTTAAAACTGTTCAAAAAGTGGTTCAAATTGTTTGGTTTTGTTGCTAACCAGACCCATTTGGGGCATTTCTGCGGATTATAAGATTATTCTTTATTAGGATTATTTTTTAATGTGTGTGTATGTGTGCACACATGCAAACATATTTGTGGGTAGGACTTCACATGCCGTAGCATACATGTGACGGTCAGAGGACAGACAGCCTGTAGCAATCAGTCCCTCTATTCTGCGGGGCCTAGGGATCGAACTCAGGTTGTCAGGCTTGGCAGCAAGTGCCTTTAGCTGATGAGCCATCTTGCTGGCCCTGGTGACATTTTTAAGTTCCAGGGAGGATTGTTTTGATTGACTGAGACTGTTTATACAGAGGTCAGTGGCTTTGAGTTCCTCTCCAGCTCACTCCATTGCACACTCCCCACGCCACAGGGCCAGCTCCTGAAATCAGCCCCTGTGACTCTGTGCCAAATGAGAATAATGAGCACCGCCCATCAGGATGGCTCTCTCTACCAGGGGGGTAAGTGATAGGAATTGGTGGAGCCACAGATGTTAGTGAGTCAAACCCACATAACAGGGACTGGGGCTATAGCTGAGTTCGTAGAGAGCTTAACCAAGCCTGGATGAAAGCCCAAGGTCTGACCTCTAGCACTGCAGAAACTGGGTGTGGTGTTAATCCACCTGTAATCCCAGCACCAGGAGGAGAGACAAGAAGATCAGGAGTTCAAGGTTATCCTCAGCTATGCAGAGAGTTCAAAGCTAGCTTGGGCTACATGAGAATCTGTCTCAAAAAAAGCGGGGTGGGGGTGGGGAGAAATGAATAAATTAAAGAGTCTAAAACTGCTACAACTGCTCAAGGGAGGAGGCTCCCACGGCAGGAGGCTGGCAGAGTCCCCCAGGGCCATCAACACTGCAGTGGCACCCACCCAGCAGTCTCCGGGTGTGTGCTAAAATTCACATGGCACAGGATCTGCCTGTTTCCACTGATTTCATCACACACAGAGCTGTCATCAAGGTGGAAGCCCACACCCACCACTAGTCACTTCCCACTCCCACACCTCCTTTAGGCTAACACAGTTGGTCTATCCCCTGCTCTATAAATTTGTTTGCACTGGGCATTTCAGGTCATGACACCATGTACATGTGGCATTTTGCATCTGACCTCCTTCACTGGATTCTTTTTTCAAGGCACACTTTCATCAGTGCAAGCCTAGGAGTCCCATTCCTTTTATTCTCGACTTCCCCCTTCGTATGGACATACTTCAGCTTTTCCTTTATTCCGTCATCAGCTGATGGACAAGTGGGTTCTTACTACTTTTTGCCGTGAACACTCATGGACACGTTCTAGTCAACATGTTCTTGGGTGCTGGGACAGCTAATATCAGTTGTCAACTTGACAGCATCTCCAATCACCCATGAGACACCGGGGCACACTTGTGAAGGACTGTCTTGATTAGATTAGCCTGTGTCCATGCCTGTGAGGATTGGCTAGATTGGCTATTTTGCATTTAAGAATTTGCAGAATGCCAACTGCTGCCCAATGTATAAAGCTCTGATTCCTCTCCACCCTCCCAAACATTCGCTACGCTGTGTTTTTTATTTCGACTTTCTTAGGGGTAAGAAGTGACATCTCCTTATGACTTGGATTTGCATTTCCCTCCTGTTAATGATGCTGCGCCCCTTCCCATGTGCCTAGTAGCCATTTGTCTCCATCTCTGGAGGACTGTCTGTGCAGGCGTTTGCTCCATTCTTAATAGGATCATTTGCCTTTTCATTGTTAAGTAAGAGGTCTTCGATATTTATATCAGAACCTCTTGTCAGACATAGCACTTGGGGGTATTTTCTTTCTGCTGAGGTTGTTTTGCATTTCCATATGATATTTCCTATATTCCTATTTAAAGTCTTGGTGCTATAATGTTGATGAAGCCTGATTGGTCTACTTTTTTGTTGTTGTTGTGCTTTGGGGTTCTGCAATCGGACTTGTACATTACTTTCTCTTCTAGAAGCATCCAGACCACGCCTGGCACAGGCACAGGCCATAGGGTCGTATGAGTCTTATACAGCCTGGGCACAGCTGGATCTCTGTGGCAGGCGCGTTTGGGCCCATGTAGAACAGCGTTGTCTCCACAGGACTTTGATTCCCCACCCCCAGCATCCATGGATTCCAGGCTGACCCTCGTGTCCCTGTTTAGGCGTCAATGGCCAGGTCCTCAAGAGATTAGTGAAGAACTGAGGAGATGATTTCAGTCAATAAAGTGTTTGTCTTCCACCAAGGACCTGAGTTTGAGTCTCAGAACTCATGGTTTTGTTTTTAAAGCAGTGGACTGGGGGGCTGGAGAGATGGCTCAGAGGTTAAGGGCGCTGACTGCTCTTCCTGAGGTCCTGAGTTCAATTCCCAGCAACCACATGGTGGCTCACAACCATCTGTAATGAGATCTGGTGCCCTTTCTGGCGAGTAGGCATATATGAAGACAGAACACTGTATACATAATAAATAAAAATATTTAAAAACAAACAAACAAAAAAAAACCCAGTGGACTGGAAAGATGGCTCAGGGGTAAGAGCACTGGCTGCTCTTCCAGAGGGCTCAGGTTCAATTCCTAGCACCAACTAGCAGTTTCCAACTGCCTATAGCTACAGTCTCAGGGAATCTGATGCCCTTTTCTGGACTCGGCAGGTATCAGGCACACAAGATATGCAAGCAGACAAAACACCTATACACATAAGGGGGAAAGGGGGAAAATGCCAGGTGTGGTGACTTTTAATCCCATTTCTTGGGATGCTGTGACAGAAAGATCCTCAGTGTCCAGTGGCTAGCCAGTCCAGCGTAACCGGTGAGCTCTGTGTCAATGAGAGACCTTGTCTCTGAGGAGGCTGACCTCTGGCCTCCACCACGTGCATGCACATGTGTACCTGCATGTATGCACACAGACATGCATATGTGTGCCTGCACCTATGCACACAGACATGCACATGTACCTGCACCTATGCACACAGACATGCACATGTACCTGCACCTATGCACACAGACATGCACATGTGTGCCTGCACCTATGCACACAGACATGCACATGTGTACCTGCACCTATGCACACAGACATGCACATGTGTGCCTGCACCTATGCACACAGACATGCACATGTGTACCTGCACCTATGCACACAGACATGCACATGTACCTGCACCTATGCACACAGACATGCACATGTACCTGCACCTATGCACACAGACATGCACATGTGTACCTGCACCTATGCACACAGACATGCACATGTGTACCTGCACCTATGCACACAGACATGCACATGTGTACCTGCACCTATGCACACAGACATGCACATGTGTACCTGCACCTATGCACACAGACATGCACATGTACCTGCACCTATGCACACAGACATGCACATGTACCTGCACCTATGCACACAGACATGCACATGTGTGCCTGCACTTATGCACACAGACATGCACATGTGTACCTGCACCTATGCACACAGACATGCACATGTGTGCCTGCACCTATGCACACAGACATGCACATGTGTGCCTGCACTTATGCACACAGACATGCACATGTGTGCCTGCACCTATGCACACAGACATGCACATGTGTGCCTGCACCTATGCACACAGACATGCACATGTGTACCTGCACCTATGCACACAGACATGCACATGTGTGCCTGCACCTATGCACACAGACATGCACATGTGTGCCTGCACCTATGCACACAGACATGCACACGTATGAACAAATTACCAGGGAGGAGCCACAGCAGCTACTCCAGCACAATTCTTGCTGCTATGGGCGATTTCCCTGTTTTTCTTTTGTGTCCGTGGATAAATTTAAAACTTCAAAAACTACTATTTATCTATAGCTTTCTTGTTTTCTATTGAAAGTTTTGTTTCTTCAAATAAATATTTTATTGGTCTGCCTATTGCTGGGTTTAAAACTGTCTCCAGGACCCTTCCTTATCACACACACTCAGCTGAGGAAGACGGAAGAGTTTGAAAGTGTCCACGTGGTTACAGCCACATGTGCCTGCATCTTTTCTTGCTGATCTAGTAAAAGCTACAATTGGAGGAGAGCCCTGACTGGTCTCAGCAGGCCCCTCTTTAAATCCTGGTCACCACGCGGTGGCTCCTCAGGGACACTCACTGGGGACTGCTGTGTTCCCATACACACACTGTGCAATCAGTGTTTCTTAGGACTGGGATGTGGCTCTGCTCGAAGAGTGCTTGCTCTGGGTCTCATCTCTGTGTATAAACTGTGCATGGCGGGTGCATACCTGTAATTCTAATTGTGACTGATCCTATGGTGTACCAGAGCCTGGATCCTTGAATGAATAGCCACCAACAAACAGGAGCCCCGTCTCAGGTCCAAAAGAATGAGACATCAACCGCCACTGCGCTGAGCCTTTTAGGGGTTCACTTCTCACCTCAGCCAGCCCTTGCACATCCTGTCTATATTCATTCATAAAGAGCAGGGCCGGATGCCTAGTGTATTAAAGATGTTGCATAGGGAAATTTCCACTTCTTGCTTTTAGTTATTGGTAATGAACATTATCATTAACTTGAAAAAAATCATAAAATAAGTCTAACACCTGTTAAAATTCAAAGACATGGCCGTGAATAGGCGATGGCTAATATAGACTGCCAACTTGACAGTTCTAGGAGTTAAGAGCCTGGTTGTATTCCTGGGCACACCTAGGAAGGACTGTCTCTAGTGGTTGGACTCCAGCCATGACTATGAGGGACTGGGTTGACTTGATTGGGTTAAGATGGGAAGGACCACTCAGGAGGCAGCATCATTCCCTGGTTGGGGGCTTGGGCAGTATGGAAAGCAGAAAGTGTGCTGGATACCAGCATTCATGACTGCTCTCTGCTTCCTGACTGTGGCTACAATGTGACCAGTCACTTCATGTTCCTGTCGCCATACCGCAAACTGTGAAACAAATGTAACACCTTATTCCTTTAAGTTGCGTTTGTCAGCATGTTTTATCACAGCAGGAGGGAAAAAACAAAAATACTAAGACAGAGGGACAAACCCTGTCTAGGCCCGGGTTAGGGATGTGCCAACTCAGACACAGGTGAGACATAGAGACTGTTACCTGGGGATGTGCAAATGCAGGTCACCAAACTCATCTCTCCCGAGACAAGAGACGACCTCGTCTCTGTAGCTGCATTACCTCCCTCTCACCTGACTCCCGCGTGCGACCCCGCACCAGCTCACTCCAGGGGCCAGCCCCAATGGCGTTGAAAGCCTGCATCCGCAGTTCATACTCTGTCCACTCCTCCAGCTCCTCGATGGTCAGCTCCCTCTCCAGCCGGTCGTTGACAACTTGGGCCAGCACTGAGGATGGTTGGTCTGAACGCCAGTACTTCACCCTGTAGCCCACAGACTCGGGGTTCCCATTGTACTGGGAATCGGGCAGGGGCTGGCAATGAATGACAGGCTGGCATGAGTGGACACCTCTTAACTGTCACCTTTGAAGGTCTTCAAGAATAAACCCATCCTATGGAGCCAACTCCACGGAAAGCATTTTCTTAGGTGAATTTCCCTAGAACTTTCTGGAGTGTGTGCATGCACAGACATGTGGGTCATATGCATGTGTACATGCCCATATCACGTGCTTGTAGCAGCCAGAAGTTGAGCTCACGTGTCTTCCTCTACCGTTATTCACTGTATTTTTTTTTTTTTGACTCAGTAGGGCTAGCTGGCCAGCAAGTTCTAGGGAATCCTCCTGTCTCCACTCCTAAGTGCGAGGATAACAGGTGGGCGCTCTAATGTCTGGCTGTTTATGTGGGTACTGGGGGTCTGAATTCAGGTCCTCACGCTTGTGTAACAGGCACCTGACCTACTGAGACACATTCCCCTGGCCTCATCCCTGCAGCTTTCTGGTTATCTTCCTTGAAACTTTTCTTCTGTTAATTCAACAAAATTCTTTTAGTGACTTTCGCCAGAAGTAATTTCCCTTGGCATAGTTTGGCTTAATTTTGAGGAAAAAATGTTCTGATTAAACATTGGACTGGCTCTCTTATGAATATCGAGTTATGGTTCTCTGTTGACCAAGCTTAAGGACTTAGAGATCCTACACTTAGTATTCTCCATGCTCTTTCCTGAAAGAGCACCCCAAGTTCCGAGAAGAGAACAAGCGATGCCACCAATTAATAAGAAATCGGGGCCACTCTGTGATCGTACACTAATTGTGCAATGTAATACTTTGCAGTTTAACAATTGGATTGACTTTGATGAAGTAAACAGCCTGAATGTGGTACTGCTAAACCAATTTTCCCAGACAAGTCAGGAAGGCGCAGCCAGTGGCTCCCACCCCACAGCCTCCAACTCACCACCCAGCGCAGACGCAGGCTGGTCTCACTGGCTGTTCGGACGGAGATGCTAGTTGGAGCCACGTCGGGTGGGGCCTGCAGGGTCTGGATGACCCGGGATGACTGGCTGAAGGGGCTGGGACCCACGATGTTCACTTGCCTCATTCGAAACCTGGAGGTAGAACCATGAACCAGAGTTATTTCCAAGCAAAAGGCAACAGAACAGAATATGACCTTCCTGGGTGCTCCTCACATACATGTCTTCCTGGATCACAGAGGCCAGCACTCACAGACACCTACCTGTGTTGGTAAAGAATGCAGATGCCATCTATGGCTTCTGTGATGGGTGGTGGCATATACTGTCAATTTGACAGGATCTAGAATCATCTGAAAGGCAGGCCTCTGGGCATGGCTGCAGGGTTTTCATGATTATATTACCCGAGGTAGGAAAACCTGCCCCCTGTGAGTGGCACTGACCCCTGATTGGGACTGGGACTGTGGAAGTGGACAAAGAGATCAGCAGGCATCCATTGATTCTACTTCCTGCTGCTGGATGCCACAGGAGCCGCTGCCTCACTCTCCTGATGGATTAGCTCCTCACTACCTTGGCCTGCACCCTTGAATCAGAGTCGGAACAAACCCTTCCTTTCTTAAGCTGCTTTTCTTGGGGTATTTTATGACCGCAATAACAAAAACAAGAAGCCCCTTTCCTTAATAGCCTCCAGAGAATGGTCTCAGGTGACTCAGTATGATTTAGTTCCCAAGTGAAGCAGATTTGATGGAGCTGAAGGGTAGAAATTTAAATGGTCAGTTGCCATTGGCTAAGTCAAATTCAGGGTAACCTTAGGGGATTAAGGTCATTTGACAGAGCCCAATGTCACAATGTTGCCACCAAACACAGTTTTGAAAGTCCAGTGTTTAGGATGGCCAAGAGCATTGCCATAGCCCATGCGTATCCTGACACGTAGCATAGTGGAAAGTGGATGTATGGCCTTCAGTCAATCAGAATTATCTCTACTTCCTTATAATGTAAGGGCCATGAGTATGCTAAGCAAAGTGCTCTACCATTGAGTCACACCCCAGCCCCTCACTGGGGTACTCTAGGCAGGTGCTCTACCATTGAGTCACACCCCAGCCCCTCACTGGGGGATTCTAGGCAGGTGCTCTACCATTGAGTCACGCCCCAGCCCCTCACTGGGGGATTCTAGGCAGGTGCTCTACTGTTGAGCTACACCCCAGCTCTATTTTAACTTTTGAGATAGAGACTTGATATATTGCCTGGCCTGACCTAAACCCATTCTGTAGGTCATGAAGGTCTTGAAATTGCAATCCTCCTGCCTCAGCCTCCTCAGTAGCTACTATGACAGGCCTGTACCACCAAACCTGGTTGTGTCTTCTTTCTCTATAATTATCCAAGCTGAATCCACATAGAACAAAAACCGTAAGTAAGGACACATATGCTTCTTTCAGAGGTCGCCTAAATTAATGTAAATTTAAGACAGGGGTATTGCTTTCCTCTCACAGTTTCCGATCTTTCGATAACTACACAGCCGCATGGAATTCCACACATCAAGTCTTGAATCCTTGCGGCTCATCGAAGCTACATGTTTTTCTCTTAAGGATTGAGTATATGCATCTTGACTCATCTGCTATAATCTTAGGATGAGTGTTCAAATGAATAGACTCAAAAACATCTCTCTCATTAGGCACTTAAAAAAATTCTAACTTCGGTATTGTACCAAATAAATGCTCTTCATGAAGACGTAATTTCACCTCTCACTCTTTGAATTACTCATTCTTACTCCCTCATTCCCCCTATTATAAGGAATGTATCCAACCCGGCAGAACAATGACATTATCAAACTCAACATCTGGTGATAACTGGAAATTTCATCTCTCGCGCTGATGTTCCGGGAACCGATAGCATCGCTAACAGCTCATGAACACCCTACCCTTTGTGAAGGCTGGGGATTTACTGCCAGAGTAAGTGGCAGGATCTGGAAGCAAAAGGTTAAATGCCATGTTAAGCGCTTGATTAGTGAGAAGAGCAACTCCAGGGTCATGGAAGGGAGAAGCAGAATGGGGCGCCTGGGACATCGGCTTTGTTAGGAGTCCGCAGCCTGCGGTTCCTGGTTACCTCCTGACTGCAATAGCGGAGCCCTTTCTGCAGTGCGCTTGACTGAAAGACCCCGGCAGCCTAACATCCGGCCATACACTTGGAACTATATTCAAACTGTGAATCTTGCTTAAGGCTTTTATGTATGCACCGTTATTGCTACTTATAGAACTCCCCATGCATGTGTTGTGTATGTGTTATATGCATGAGTGTGTGTGTCTATATGTTCTGATGCGCCAACATGGGTGCACATGGGGAACCCAGAGGTTGGCATAGGATGTCTTTCTACATCATTTTCCACCTTATTTTCTGAGACAGGGTCTCTCACTGAACCTGGATCTAACCACTTCAGCTAGATGGGCTGGCTAGCTGGCTAGAAAGTCCCAGCGTGGGGATAATAGGCATGGACCATAGTCCCAAGGCAGGTTTCATGGGCTCCTGGGAACGCAAGCAAACTCAGGTCCTCACACTTGTAAAGCAAGCACTTACCAGCTGAGCCATTTCCCCAGCCCTCTGCCTAGAGAATTCTATCTTCCTTGACATCTGGTTTCTCATACCACTCACATGCCCAGCAGCAACCCCTTCCCATGGTTCTCACCTGTAGTGTGTGTAGGGTGTGAGGTTTGGAATCTCCAGCATCTGGGCATCAGGCTCATTCTCTTCCTCATAGAGGGTGATCCACTCTTCCTCATCCCCAATGGCGCCGACCTGTGGAGAAGGGATCCTGAGATGGACTGGGCTTACCACGGTGACCAGGGCTGCATGGTATTCTGTACGCAGCTCCCTGGGTATGATGGGCTGAGCGCAGGGACCAAGTATCACACGCCTGGGCGCTACTGGTTCCTGCACACACACCCCTCCTGTCATGGAGTTTTGGGCTTCTGTTATTCTCAGTGACATTACATCTGGGAAGGTTCTAGTTTAAAACTCAGTCAAGAACTTGGCCTCAAGAGGGCCCCCTGTGGCTCTGACTGAGTGTTGGGCAGGGCCATCCCATTGCCTTGTCCTCTTCTCACCTGACAAGTAAGAGAGGCTCAGAGAGCGAGACTCAGCCAGACTCCAGAGTGTGCAGTGATAAAGTCCCCCTTGCCAGGGTCCAGAGCTGGCCCCAGGGCACCACCTAACTTTTTACACCCCCCAAGCATGCATGCACCACAGAGACTCCACTGGCCCAGAATATGGAAGACAGAATTCCTGATTGACAGCAGAGCATGTAGGCCTTGTCATGTCTGACAAAGTACCCCCGGAGCTGGCAAGATGGCTCAGCCAGTAAATGCCTGCTGCACAAGCATGGGACTCGAGATGTGATCCCTAGAAGCAGGCATGAGGACTGTCAAGATGGCTCAGAGTTTAAGAGACTGTACTGCTCTCTCAGGGGACCTGAGGCAACTCCTAGCACCCACATTAGCTCATGACCACCTGCAGCTCCAGTCCCAGGGGATCTGATGCCTCTTCTGGCCTCTAATGGAATTGCACTCACCTATCCACATAGACACAAATACATACACACATAATATTTTTAAGACAGGCATTAAGACTTGTAATTATGGAGCTTGGGAGATGGAGACAGACAGATTCTTGGAGCTCCCCAACCAGTCAGCTAAGCTGAACCAATGAGCTCCATGGCTTCCCCCTCAAAACAAAACAAAACAACAAAACAGAAAAACAACCCTCCCCCCAAACAAAATGGACAGTACCCTGAAAAATTATACCCGAGGTCGACTCTGATTTCTACACACACACACACACACACACACACACACACACACACACACACACACACACGTATGTAAACAAATGCACACATACACAAACACAGGGACATGTACACTCAGATGTTTTCTCACACAGTGAACACAAGTGCATGCACACTCACGTACACACAAACGAACACACACAAACACAGGTACACACTCAGATGTATACACATATAGGTGAACACATGTACATGCACAGTTATGTGTACACACCCCTTCCACACACACACATACACACAGAGAAGCACCTCAGGGCAGAGCTGGTCTGAGGAAGACTACTCTTTATAGACACTTGTCCCTTCCAAGTTGGTCTGTGAGGCCCCACTTGGCTGTCCCGGCATCCTCCTCTCCTGGGAACCACACATCCATGGCTTGCTCCATTAGCAATTGTACAGTCGTACTGCCTGTGACCTCTAACCTGACCCTAGTGGCCTGCCCTGCCTAGGCAAGCCTGGCCACAGCTTCTCTACCCTGTTGATGTCACCCTGGCTGTCCCAGACAGAATCCAGAGGGGGCACTGCTATCTGCTCCTGCTGTGGCTCCTGTAATAACTCCATTGACTTCTGAAGCTCCTGTGTGACCCTGGGGATCATACTATACAAATAGAGGGTGCTCCCAGAGCCAGTTCAGCCAGGATCAGTCCTACTCTGGCATTTAATACTGCGTAAGTGACTTAAATAACAGGGCAGGTCTTGCACTCAGTAAGTTCACAGAGGAAACCAAGTTGGCAGGGGGCCAAGCCTTGGAGGCTGTGAGGGGCTGAGAATTCATGGCGACCTTGGTAAGCTGCAGAAATGACACAAGGGACAGAGGACAAGGAGGGTCTGGCAAGCAAGAGTGAACAGCCTACTTCCTGGAGACAAGTGGAAGCAGCCTGAGATGTGGGTAGTCCAAACTAAAGTAGGAAAACCGCTGCAGAAAGAGCTGGAGTCATAGGAGACCCACCCTTCCATTCTAGTCTCCCCAGCAAAGCTGGATGGGGCCTAGGCATGTGCTGTACACTAATGCAAACACCTGGATACGCCTGCACGCGTGTACACCCTGCACAAACCTGTATGCACCTGCACATACAGGTAAGTACCCCCACACACCTGTATTCATCTGAATTGGGCAATATGCTTTTGTGCACACATGTGTACCTGTACATACCTGTGTGTGCTTATATATGTATGTATGTATCTATACACATGTACACAGTAGCATCTATATACCTGTATTAACCTGTACACATGCAAATACCTTCACACAGCTTTATGCACCTGCACACACCTGAATTCACCTGAACATGACTGTATACATGTGTGCAGCCATATATGTACTCACATATACCTGTGTGTATTTTTATATGCATGTATGTATTCACGCATGTAAACAGTGGCATACACTTATATATATCTGTATGCACCTGTAGACATAGGTAAGTACCTGTACACACCTGTATTCACCTGAACATTACTGTGCACACAGGTATGTACCCACACACAACTGTGTGTGTGTATATATATATATACACACACACACGTGGCATACATTTATGTATACCTGTATGCATCTGCACACATGTGCACACCTGCATACAATTGTGTGAATCGCACAGTATACACCAGTTCACAGTGCCCTGTGCACCACAGCCAAAAGGTAAAATTGAGGCACATATCCCCAGATGAAAAAGAAGCATTATTTTGCCATGAAGAGGCATGGGGCACTAGCATGGGCACTTGCTTTTATGTGGACAGACTTCAGAAGCATTGTGCTGGGTAGAAGCCTGTCCCCAAGCCCTCATAACATATGGGTCTCCTTTAGGAAATGACCGAGGTGGGGTGGTGGTGGGAGGGATGCAGGGGTGGAGCAGGGGGCAAGCAGGGGTGGGGTGCTAGGAAGCGGGAGGGAAGCTCCTGGAGATAAGTTTCATGCGCTGAGACTCAGTGGGAGAAGGAGAAAAACATTCTGAATCTTCTGCCTTGGGAATGGGCCTCTTTAAAACAGCAAACTTTGTGTTCTGTGTATCTCATCTCGATTTGTAAAAGAAGTATTGAAATTTAAGGTGGGATGCTGTCCAAAAACACCTGGTAGAGAAAGAGCTGGAGGTCAGTGTGGCTAATGAGCAGCTGGGATTCTGCGAAGGAGCAAGGCAGCTGAACTAGGCCAATGGAGGGGAAGATGTGGCCACCTGCGAGGCTGGGACAGGAAAGCGCTCCCAGCCACCATGAATCTCAGTAGCTCTGGAAGCCTAGCCCCTATTCCTGCCACCTGCACTCTGTAGAGAGGGTCACTGCTGTGCCTTACCACCCGGATCCTCTGTGGCCGAGTGAGGGGCAGCAGATGTATAAAGGTTAATTGATCCTCCAAGTCCCAGCAACGTGACTGAATGCTCTTTCTCTGCCCGGCTCTGTCCTCCAGCCCCATCTTTGCAAACCCTCCTTGGATAGAGGCTGGTCGTAGGCACGCTCTGGGTCCTCCTCTGCCTTGGTCATAGGCACACTCTGATCCTCCTCTGCCTTGCTGCCAAGTCTGTCCTCCTTTTTGGCTCAGGAACATCCACCTAGGGCTAGGTGCTTCCCTGACTCTGTGGGGAGCTCAAGCACTGGCCTCACATAAGATGGCTTCTGAACATAAATGCTGCTCCAGGGGCTGCATGGATCAGGGTAGTGGCTCTGGACTCAGGGCCATCCATCACGTGACCAAGAGGAATGGAAGAGAAGCTCAACCTTTGAGTGGCTACTCAGAAGAGAGGATGAGGTGTGGTCGGCTGGTGGACAGGCAGGAAGACTGACTGAGAGACAGGATGCTCAACTCCGCTGTTTTCATTGAGCGTAAGGAGGGTGCTCCTCCATCGACAAAGATCAAGCTTCATGCTACAGGGGCTGAAGCCAGCAGGACAGGACCACGGGTCCCTACTTCTCCCCTTAAGTCAGACAGTGCTGTGGAAGACCAATCTTCCCTTTTACAGCCCCTGCCCCATGCTACCACTGTCTTATAGCTGGTGTCTACAATGCTAGCTATGGAGGTATGTCTGGTTCATTTCTGGTCTTCCATTCTGCTGACTTCAATATAGGATATCAAGGCACCAAGCAAGCCAGTTGAGATAACGGCATATGACTGAGGTGTGACCCACACATCCCTGACCTTTTCCTCCTGCCAGGTCCCCTTTCTGCAGGTTTCTGACTTGGAGATGGGACAGGTGACTGACAGGCCCAGGTGGGTCCCCTCTCTCTGTCTGGCTCTGCCTGCCATCGTCACCAAATCACTGTGTGAAGGCAGCACACGGCCTTAAGCACATGTGTCCATGCAAAGCTCTCTACTCTGATTCAGATGTCTGCTCCTTCTCCTGTTTTCTCTAGGAAACTGCCAGCCCCTTCCAGCAGCTTCCATGCACTGCCTCTACTTTCCTGCTCCCTCTCTGGAAGCCTCCACAAGCACCCTCCCTGGCTTTGTTGCTTCTGGAAGCCTCTATAGATGGCTGCCCCTGCCCCCTGTCTCCCTCTTCTGAAGACAGCATCCATGGACAGCTCTCCTACTCTGACCAAGCAGAGGTGTGTGATGTCCCCATCCTGAGCACTCATCCACCTCCCAGCTACCTGACAGGGCCAGCTCATGGTTCTTAAAGGTCAATCATACAGATATAATATGAGTCGGAACTCATTTGCTCACCAAAGAGGGGAGGGACCCGGCAGGATGATAAAATAGGTTTGGAGGAGAATATGGCTCAAAATCTGTAGCATCAGTAGAAGAAAGAATGTCCAGGCTGGAGAAATGGCTCAGTTAGTACGCACCACATAAATAGAGGACCTCGGTTTGATCCTTGGGGATCCAGGTAAAAGAGTCAGAGATGAGGAATGGCGTGTGCCTGTAATCCCAGAGCTAGGGAGGGGGAGACACAAGGATCCTTGCTGTCCAGTCAGCTTAGTCTAATCGGTGAGTGCCATATTCAGGAGAGACCCTGTCTCAAAAGATAAGGTGGAGACTTGACCTCTGGCCTGTTCATAAAAACACCCCCAAATATGAACATACAAATATACAATGACAGAAGATAAAGATGTTAGAAAGAAAGCTGGTTACCAGAGTTGTCCAACCCTACTCTGGAGCCTAGCGACTTCACAAATCAGTGTCTGATGTGATGGCATCTAGCCAATTAACAACCAAGAAATCAGATTTCTAGAAAGCTTGACAGCCAGCAAACAGCCTATCAAACAAGGCTCCACTCGCTACTCAGTATAATTGAGCCCACAGGACAAATACGGCCCCTTTCTTGTTTCTGTTGATAAAGTTTTATTGGAGCACAGCCATACTCAATGGTTTGTATGTTGCTCGTCTCTGTGATTCCATGGCAGAGATGCATAGATCATCTCTCCAGGAGCCAGCCCTTTAGTGGGAAAGCATCCACCCTGCTTGAGCATGCTCCCTAGAGGCACAAGGCAAACGTCACAGTAGGTCCTGCCTGTTACTATTGCTGCTCGTAAGTAAGTATGGGGTCTCACTTTCCACTCTACCCCACTGCATTCTCTGGGGTCCAGCGTAAAATTTGGTGTTCATCCCTGTTTGTTCAACATGCTAATAATCGTGTGAATGATTTTTAAAAACCAGCACAAAATGTGGGCTAGCTGGTATGGAACACTATTTGGGTAAGACACATTTTTACCCAATCCACCAGAACTCAGCAAGAATCTTACATCCCTATGACAGAAGGTTTACATCTTTTTCTGAGGAAACCAGGATTCTTTAATCTTTGCCTGGCTCCTCTGGCTCAGCAAACTTCCAGGGCATCACACGAGAGTGTTCTAGAAGAAGTAAGAAATGACTGGCTACTACCAGAACACAGGACCCAGAGTGAGTCAGGGCTCTAAAGATAAAACAAATTGACGCTCCCCTGGGGAAGCTGGGATTTAAAGGCTTTCTTGCCTTTCTCTGAAAGCCAACAAACAGAGCTTTATAATGCTTATTATAGAAGCTGAAATGGCCACATTTCAAAGGCCACTCGGCAGGGCAGGTCCTTTATTGCATTAAGGAGTGCACAGTCCCTCCAAGGAGGTGACAAGCTCCTCCAGCAGGGCAAATGGCTTACCTGCCACCGTGCCTACTCTGCCCTGGGCACCAGTGGCCCGGAAGCAGGACCCATTTGGGCATGTGCTTTCATTTAACGACTAGAGGTCTCAGAGGCCGCCACTCCTGCCAAGCCGAGTTTTCACACAAGCTGGGTTGTGAGCATGAGAAACGTCTCTCGAGTCTGCTGGGCTTCTGGAAAGTTTGGGGGGAACCGATGGGCCTGTGCAGGACTTTGAGTACCCCCGCTAGGGGAATTCGGGTTCTGCTTGGCACCCCACATCCCCAGGACTTCAGTGGTTACTCCAAGGACAGTCATTAACTTCATCCCAGAGGCCCCACACAGATGGAGAGGAGGGCATGAGGAGGAAAAACTGACAAGGAGGCAGCTGTCCTTCCCTTCAGAGCCCAGCAGAGGGGAGACATTCCAGAACTCAGTGGAAACCTGCCAGCCCCACGCACCCTGCCTGGCTGAAACTCCTGTTGTCAGCAGGAAAACTTGCAACTTCGCAGATACTCAGACCCTGTGACTGGTGCGGAATGGTGTCCCCGTGCCTGAGCCAAGTGCAGCTCCCCCAAATGAGGGGTGCTGGAGGGCACGGAGGCAGAGGGACAGATGGGGCTGGCACTTCTGGCAAAAGCGCAGCCCAACCAGGAAGGAACTAGAGGCTTGGGGAGGCCCAAAGGCCACTTCCCCGAGCAGATCCGGAACTCTTGCAAGCTAATGAGTTGTTAAGGGGATTCTCCTTAGCCCTTGATTGATCTCCGCTGGCTGGCAAGGAGGCTGCCTGCTTTGAGAAGGGCAGGGTTTGGGCAGCCCTTCCCGACTAGTTCGTGGCTGCTTCTTTCTGCAGTGTAGTGTAGTTCCCTCTTGTTTCCTGTTTTACAATTAAATCCCCCTCTTTCTTTTCTCTCTCTTCCCCCTCTCTCACACAAACACACTCATTCTGTGTTTGTGTTCATGACTGCATACAAATGCCCACATACACATATGTACTTGTATGTGTGTGTGAATGATGAGGCCAGAGGTCAACCTTGGGTGCCCCTCCTCAGGCAGCTGCCCCACCTTGCTTGTTTTCTTTCTTTCTTCCTCCTTTCCTTTCCTTTCCTTTCCTTTCCTTTCCTTTCCTTTCCTTTCCTTTCCTTTCCTTTCCTTTCCTTTCCTTTCCTTTCCTTTCCTTTTCTGCTATGCGGGTGCTGGGAACAGAAACTGGGTTCTCTGAAGGAGCAACAAGTGCTCTTAACTGCTGAGCTATCTTCCTACATGATCCCACCTTGTTTTTAGAGACAGGATCTCTACCACTGAGCCACATCCTAACCCTTTTAATAAGGGCATTAACTTCATTCAAAGGGGCTCCACCCTCGTGTCCTAATTCTGCTGCAACAGTCCCACTCCTAATAGGACTCTTTGAGGGAAGGCGTCAATATATGCATTTGTAATAAACACACATCAGGTCCATAGCACCTGTCGCATGTCACCTACATGTGAAGTAATCTATCCACCATTATTCGCAGTGTCCCTGATGAAATGGTCTCCCGTTCCTCCTTTTTCTCCCCTTAGGGGTGCAGCTCTCCCTAAGAATCCCCTCTCCAGGGGGAGACGTTTCCCAGTCTTCCTTACATAGACCACTTCCTGGGTTTTGGAGTCAGGGGCCTCTGGTGCTGAGCCCCAGCAGTACAGACAAAGGGAAATACTTGAATGCCCCTGTATCTCTGCCATCTTGGCCCTATGATTGGCTTGTGTTTATTTGCACAGAGGTGGGCCCTGCATAGCTACCAGAGATGCTTTTCCCACCAGGTCTGCTGCTCTCAAAGACTAATAGCAACAAGGAGGCCTCCCCAGACACAGAGGATTTATGGTGCTGCCTCTAAATCCAGAGAATGTTGACAAAGACCTCTGCTTCACCACAGGGAACAAGGGCCCATGGGAGGGGCTTAAACTCCACATCCAAACATATCAGCGTGGAAGTTCACAGGCTGCACTGAGATGCCAAGACGCTCAGCCTTCTTCATAAAGCAAGGATGATAAAGTTACCCCAAAACATGATCAGAAACCCCTCTGATGACAAAGTGAGTGATGTGGTCAGAAAGCTAGCACCTCAAAATGCCGGGTCCACTTGACCTACAGGACAGTCCAGCTGTGCTGCACAGATTGCTGGGGTGAAGGGTGTTATTCTCTACTGTGGTCTTAGGGTGGTGGGATCTGCCACCGCTACTGTTGGGCAGCCCCGTGTCCTGTGAGGAATGATCATAATTCGGTTGTCTGGGAAATAGTCATGACTTCAAACCTGTCACATGGTTGTTCCTGGATGCTCATGACTTTACAGCCATTGCAAACTCCAGACTACCGGCAGAGACCGCCACAGATGCTACCATCACTGTCCCTACATTGCTTCCCTGGTCTCACCTGCTGTCTCCTCTGGAAACCACAGTGATGGCTTTGGCCCATTTGCCCCTCTCCTCCAACTCCTGATAAAGAGATGTTGGAAAAATAAAGTTCCCTTTCGGTGCCGCTTAGCCCAAGATCTGCTGGTCCCCCAGTTCTAGGATAAGAAGCTGGACATGTTAGAGCATGCCTGTCATCCCACTGCGGTGGTTGAGGCAGGAGAATTACTAAGTTTGAGGCCATCCAGAACTACATCATGGGCTTAAGGCTTGCTGTGCAAGCATGACACCCGAGTTTGGATCCCCAGCACTCTCGTCAACAGACTGCTGTGGCCATACGTATCCTTCTCACCTAAGTGATGGGGACCAGAGACAGGAGGATCGCTGAGGCTTTCTGGCTGCCAACCCTGACAAAAAATGATGAGCTTCGAGTTCAGCAAGAGAGCGTGTGTCAAGGGAATAAAGCAGAGAAGGGAAGGGGGCCCCGATTTCTTCCTGTGTGTATTCATGGGCACTTGATGACACACACAGAACATGAACTCTCTCTCTCTCTCTCTCTCTCTCTCTCTCTCTCTCTCTCTCTCTCTCTCACACACACACACACACACACACACACACACACACACACAGAGAGAGAGAGAGAGAGAGAGAGAGATATCTTGACTAGAAAATAAAACCATTAGAAAACATACCACCATCACCACCCACAGATGCCTGGCACTTCCCTCCTTCTGAGCCTCTCCTCTCACACCGCTGCCCACCTGGGATATCCTCTTCCTGCTGTAATATGGGCAGGCCTCCCTCAGTTCCTAACCATAACCTCACCTCCTCCAGGAGCCTTCTCTGATAGAACTAGTCAACCTCTCACTCGCCTTCTCGGATTCTGCCAGCAACATCTCCCCATGTGCACCCTGTCCAGGCCTCCTGAGAATGGTCGTCTTCTCTACAAAACCTCCGAGTTCCTGCAGGGAGTGTGTGCATGGTGGCTGGGCACCTGGGATCAGAAATAGCCCAGCCATCCTGGTCCTCTGCTTTGCAGCATGAGCAACAGATTTGATAAACCATCAAATCTACCAAACAGTTGGTGCTCACTAAATGCTTTCTGGGTGCAAAGCAGCAAGGGATGAATGACGGAAGTGAATGAAAGATCCAGCGACCAGCAAAATAAAGCACCTAGACAGATCTAAAGCAAAAGAATCAGTGTGACAGGATCATGGCACAGGACGGTCCTCAAAGTGGCAGGGGATGCTGACCCTGGTGATGGTGAAATGTGCAGTGTGTACGTGGGTGCGTATATGTGCTGTGCATGCATATATGTGGTATATATGTGTGTATGGGCAGTCTATATGTGGTATGTTTATGTGAGGTATGTGTAGTATATGTATGTATATTCTATGGGTGGTGTGTGTGATGTTTGTATGAGTGAAATGTATATGTGGTGTGTGTATGTTTGTATGGGATGTGTATGTGTAGTACGCACATACTTGTATTTATTTGTGGATGTGCATATGTACGTGTGCACATAGATGAGAAGGCCAAAGACTCCTTTACCATTCTCCACCTTAATTTCTGAGCCAGCATCTCTGCCTGAACCTGGAGTTGCTTGATTCTGCTAGACTGGGCCAACAATCCCTTGGGATCTCTAGCCTCTGCCTCTTCAGCAATGGGACCAGTGGAGTGTGCTACCCAGTGGGCTTTATTGTGGGTGCAGGGATCCTCAAGCTTGTGCAGCAGGCACTGTATCGACGAAGCAGTTTCCAAGAGTCCCTATAATAGGAACTGAAATGATCTGATGATAGATTAACAAGCAGAAAGGCCAGGTTCATACTCTGCACGACTTCCAGATTTGCTCTGCTGGCCAAGGTGCACGACAAGAAGTCATTGCAAGGGTGTCATTACAGACAATCACACAAACAATAAAGATTTGGAAATATCTGTGTGTTTCATCGTCACCTGTCACCATAGACCCCAACTGCAGAGGGGGAGGCAACATGTTAGAGCCAAAGATGAACCGCCTCTGCAGATGTATGCCCATCACTGGGCTAGTGCTGAAGGGCCCATTAGAGCTACTGATGGCTTTCCTCCGTACATGTACCAGACAACTGGAAAATAATGTCACTCTTCCTATTAGGAAAGAGGAATTCAGTGTTGGTGGAGGTTTGCTACAACTGCAATGCTGACAGAGGCTTCTCTAAGGGCCCACAGTAGCCTAGACATCATCCACAGTGGGGAAGAGGTAGTCTGGGTGGGGTCAGATAGACTATCTTGCAGAGCCTGAAGAGGAGCTGAGAGGGTGTGGCCCGTGGAGTCTGTCACCTTCAAAGTGATAGTTATCCAGAGATGTAAGCGCCTCCTTAAAGGAGGAGCTCTCCTTTCGTCAGAGAGGTTGCTCTGTCCCCAGGTGGCATTTGTGATGTGATCCATCTCTGGCTCAGCAGGGGCTCCTTGGCACTTGCCTTGGGCATATGTCTCAGTGTGAGGTCATGGCCAACACCTGGATGGCAAGGGTCCTGGTCTCACCCAGCTAACACCTCCAAGAAGACAAGGACAGTAACCACATGACAGAAATACAGAAGGGATGGTGAGGTGGATTTTGGGTAAAGTGCCTACTGTGTAAGTGAGTTCAAATTCCTAGCACTTGCATAAAAGCTGGCCATGTTAGCATGTACCTGTAATCTCTGTGCTACAATGAGGAGATGGGATAGCGAGAAAAGCAAATTCCCAGACATTTCTAGACCTGCTACACCAACAAACCAGTGATGAACAAGAGACTGTCTCAAACAAGATGGAACGCCAGGACCAAAGCCTGAGGCTGTCCTCTGACCGTCACATAGATGCCATACCTCCACACACACCCTCCACAAAGACCATAAAGATAAGAAGTGCAGGACATTAACGTGCACACGGAGGTATGAGAACCACTGGGCCTTGAAGCGCTCTTGCTGCCCCGTGCACTGTCTTTAAACTTCCATCAACTCTGAAAGAGTAAAACATCCCCCAGATACACTGGGCAGGAGAGATGGTTCTGTCAATAGAGTGTGTGCTGGGAACTCATGAGGACCTGATTCCGGGTCTGCAGAACCCATGTCCAAAGCTAGATGTCACAGCACATGCCAGCAACTCCAGAAGTGGGGAGGCAGTTCCCTGGAGGGTGCTGGCCAGACAGTCTATCCAGCTGGTGAGCTCCAGGTTCAGCGAGAGACCATCTCAAAAAAGACCTCTCAAGTCTATTTCTGCTCCCGTATGTTCATACATACACACACACACACACACACACACACACAGAGAGAGAGAGAGAGAGAGAGAGAGAGAGAGAGAGAGAGAGAGAGAGAGAAGCAAGCAAACCAAAATGCCTGTTAGTTTAGAAGGGGTTGGCATCATAACCCCGACCCACAGAGAAATTAATGGACAAGGAGAATGTTCTGAATACACCTGACCTATAGAGCATCACAGCTTAGCTTGGCCCTCATTAACCATGCTCAGAACACCTACACTGGCCTACACTTGGCCAATGCCATTTAATGCAGTCTATTTTTATAGTAAAGTATTTTATAGTAAAATATTGACTAGCTCATATATATATATATATATATATATATATATATATATATATATATTCACTCGATCATGATGGAACACAGAACTACCATATAGAAAAGGCTGGCCACATGGTGCACTACAGAGAACAGCTTTTGTTGTGGAGTGGAGCTGAGATATTATGAGTTGAACTATAGCAGGCTGGCACTGTCCACACATACACAAGGAATCATCATTAGTTGGGGACTGTCTGTATATACATGAGAACCATGGCAACCTTTGCTCATGGTGACCTATGCCAAGAGGGCTTGGCATCTGTTTCTTTCATGAGTCTCTATACCCTCTGATGGATGCTGGGAAGGTTATTGTCTTGTCTCTGGTGTCTGAGTCCTGGGCCTAGACAGTGCTTAGCTAGTGTGGCTAGAAGCAGGAGAGGATCCATAGAGTCTAGCATAGGGTACAAGAGAGATGCCCAGATTGGAACTCTCAGCCACACACTGGCCTTCATTCTCCTGGCTGTGTAGGCAGAAGGCAGAAGGGAATGCCCTGCCTAGGAACAGAAACTTCTAATAGAGGCACACATGCTCAGCTGTTGACCAGGCTTGCGCTGGAAATCACCCTAGTGTGTATGTATCGCGAGAGGCTTCAGATAAAATGGCTTGTTAGGTAAATGGGAAACCCTGCACACCCAGTGATGCGTCCTTTAACCAAAGCAGCATGCAGAAACACAAAGTGCCACCTGTGGCCTTCCATCCATCAGCCTCCATCCAATCTAGTTCCTGGAACCTGCCGAGCACACCTGGAAGACACACAGCATTTCCTCGTGCCCTGGTGTCCCCCAGGCATGAGTCACTTCAATGGGAATGGTTAATGACACTCTGGGCAACCTGTACATGTCACCTCTGAGGCCATTGGGGCCACACGATATCTCCATCTCCACTGTTCCTTAGTTACCAGGAGACCAGCATGGAACAGATTCGTGTTTTATTTTATTAGCCCATAACACTCTCTAAAACAGCTCCTTTTAAAGAAAATGGCTACTATTATGCACAAATAAGCACTTAGTGGGTTCCCCCACCCCATCAGGGCTTTCCATTTTCAGAACGGAAACAGTTTTGTCTGTACCCAAAGTGTTACCAAGAGCGTCTTCATTACCGACAATCCTGCCCCAAGCAGCCTTCGCAGGAGTCGGGCAGCAATTCTGGCTATTAGAGCGCAGCAAATGGCCGTGTGCAGCAGGGGCTGAGGGAGGGCAAGGAAGCAAGGGGTGGGGAGAGGGTGGCCAAGGACAACAGGTACCGCTGCCAACTGCAGGGAAAATGTGGGGAGAGCGGTTTTGCTCCATCTGCAGCCAGAGGTTGCTAATTAAGCAATGCATTACAGAACCAGAAATACCCACCAAAGCTGCTGCTTTTTATCTTTTTAAACCCATATCTGAGCAGCGACACTACAAGGGCCGTATAAGGGGCTTTTCCAACAGCAGGCATCTTTCATCCCATAATTCACGGAGGATAACTGAAGTCAAAAACCTCAGTGTGTGGGGCTGGGGAAATGGTTACGAGTAAGGGGATTCCTGTGAACATGAGAAGACCTGAGTCTAATCCCAAGAACACACATAAAAGGAAGCAGGACACGGTAGCACATGGTTGTGGTCCCAGCACGGGGAAATGGAGGATCCTAAGGAGGATCCATCCCTAAGTGGATGCCTAAGGCTCCCCGGCCAGCCAGCCGACCCTAATTAGCAAGCTCCAGACTGAGGGAGAGACCAGATCTCAAAAAATGAGGAGGAATGTGGTAGAGAAAGACACCAGATGCTGTCTCTGGCCTCTAGTCTTTTGCTCATATGTACACACTCACCTGTGCACATGTGAACACGTTCGCAGGCATGCACACATACAAACCAAAAAATAATGGCAACAAAAGCATTGGTTCGCGGTTTTAGAAAGTAGTTGGGATATAAGCGAAACTTAATTCAGAGATGCACTGGGAAGTGGGAGGCATGGAAGTGGAGTGGAGGCTGCACTGGACACGCTGGCCTGGGAGGATGTGCCGGTCTTCAGTCCTGGCTGCTGCCTGGGGGAGGCCAGGGAGCCTGGACATTCAGCTCTGGGTCATTCCCTTCTTGAGCCTTCCACAGCCCCAGATAGTTTGGCCTGTTCCTCCCTCCATGCTCCTCTACTAGCCTAGGAAGTCTGTGTGTGTGTGTGTGTGTGTGTGTGTGTATGTTAATGCGTGTATGTGTTAATACATATATGTGTGTGTTAGTTCATGTGTGTGAAATGGGTGTGTATGCCTTGCATGTGTGTGTACAGGAAAATATGCACACATGTGCATGTATAAGTGAAGGCAAGTGGTAAACCTGGTTGTTGTTACTTGGGAACTGTCCACCTCGTTGTTTTTGAGATAGGGTCTCACTGGCCCGGAACTCACCAAGTTGGCTAGGCTCTAAATGTCTCCAGCACTGAGATTACAAACTTGTACCTCATATCTAGCTTTAAATAAAAAAAAACAAGCATGGGTCCAGGGAGATGAAACTCAGGTTCTCATACTCGTAAGGCAAGCGCTTTCCAGACCAGGCTGTCTTCCCCAGGCCTTGGCAAACCTTTCTACCCTCACCCCCGCTTCCACACTGTGGACTCCTTCTCTCTAGGTTGGACATCTTGACTTAGTTTTCAGCCATTTACTAAATGATCACAAGGTCATCTCAGGAGCTGGTGTGCTTGGAAGGGTGAGCATGAATAGCCCTCTTCAGGCAAACACATCCCACTGCCAGCAAGACCAACTCCTGCCCCTTGGTGAGCTTGCTCCAGCTCTGGGTAATAAATGAATGGCTTCTCTTCCAAAAGGCAGAACTGCTTTGTGTGGAGGCCAGTGATGGGCAAGGGGATGCTCTGTGCACTGTAGGCTCAGCAGGTGCCACTGTGATCAACCCACACTCCCAGCACATGCCTGACAGCTCAGCCCATCCAGAGAAAGAGAACGACAGCAAGCCCGTCTCATTCTCAGCTCCAGGTGCTGTCCTCATCCTCCACCTTCCAAGCTTTCTGTGGATGCTCAGTGTGACCCTGGGCCAGTGATTTAACTCTGGGTCTTCGTTGGAAAGATGGACAGGTTGGGCAGGGCGCTGGATTGGAGCGTCCGACCTTCGCTGCTGTAATGTCTCCTCTTGTCTTCTGCAGGGGCTGAGGCATCCCACAGGCTGGGTCTCCTCTGAGAGCCACACCTGTCCCTCACGTTCTAAAGAGGGGTGCTGGGAAATGGCTTAATGGGTAACGTGTCTGCTGGGCGAACATGGGGATCCACAGAAACCCATGTGAAAGAAGCCGGGTGTGGCAGTGTGCCCCTGTGACCTCAGTGCTGGGGAGGCGGAAACAGGCAGATCCCCAGCAATCGCTAGCTAGTCAGGGCTGAAATGGCAAGCCCTGGGTCCAGAGACCTTGCCTCTGAAAACACTGAAATAACTAAGGAAGACTTCCAACGTTAACCTCCGGCCCCTGCGTGTGCCCACATGGGACATGTACAAATGCACACACACAGAGACATGTGAGCACGCACACACACAGAGACAGAGAAAGAGAGATTCTAAAGAGATACCTGTGCCCCTCCCTTTGTCTATCTGACTATTAAAACAAGGGTTTCTGTTGTGGAATAATCTTTTTGTATACTGTGAAGATGTGTCACTCTGATTGGTTTAATAAAAAGCTGAATGGCCAATAGCTAGGCAGAATTTCTAGTCACAGAGGATGCTGGGAAGAAGAAGGTGGAGACACCAGGAGACACAGAGCAAGCAGGATGGGCAGTACGGAGATGAGGTAATAAAGCCACGAGGCAGAACGTAGATGAATAGAAATAGGTTCATTTAAGTTATCAGTTATAAGAGCCAGTTAGAAACAAGCCTAAGCTATTGGCTGAGCTTTCATAATTAATAATAAGTTTCTGTGATTGACTACAGGCTTCCAAGGAATTGAAATTTCCTCAGGAGTCCTTTGCTGGGAGAAGTAAAAGGTGGAAGCCTGGGCCAGCCTGACAGGGAGCTTGTCTCCCAGAAAGAAGTTTTATACATTCTGACAACTATTCAGATCTCCTTGCAGGAGAGTCTGGGGCCCTGACCATGCTGACTGGGACTGCCTAGCTATGTGGATCTCTTGCCCTCATTTATAATCCAAACCCTATGTCAGAACCTCAGAGATGAACTGGGGGGGGGGGACTGAATCTCTTTATTCCTAATATGGTCCCATTGAATCTCCCCCACCCCTGTCTTTCTCTCTCCACTCTTTCTTGTCTCTTTAGTTGAGAAAGGGTGCAAGCCTAACTTGTTAGGGCTGCCCAGGCCCAGACTGTGGCCCTCACGGCTCTACTAACACTCAGGCAGCCTGGTCAGGGCCATAGCCCCCTCCATTGCCTTCAGAGGAGCTGAACTCACCTCCCACTCTTTCCTGGGAAGCTTTCCAGAAGCTGCTGCTGCAAATTTGCTCTGGAGGCTCCCAGGAAGCGTGGCCTTGTGATAATAAGTCATGGCAGTGAAAACAAAGACTTCTAGAACATTCCACACCCAATCTCCTTTGGAGAGGCTGTGAGAGGAACCCCAGTTTTCTGCACTATAGTGAGACTCCCCCCCCACGTCCCTCCCTCCTCAGCACTCTGAGGGTGGAGCCCATCCAGACACTTAAAGAAAATGCTGTTGCTTTTGTGTGACACAAAGATCCAGCTGGGGAAAGATGCCACCATCATGTGCACATCCCGCCCTCTGGCAGTTGCTCAGGGTCTCAAACACCAAGCATGAGACTTGCAGCATCCTCCTTCTAACTTCTCTTGACCTCAGTGGACCCGAAAGATGAAGGTGCTTTTACAAGCCTGCCCCCTGGGATTCCGAACTAATCTGGCTGAGAACACAAACACAGAGAGCTCAGGGACCTGGTCTGAGGGGGAAGGAACTGCTGGCCATTCTGAGGCTTCAACTTTCAGACTGAAGTATTGTGGGTGGAACGTGACTAACGGGTATTTCAGTTCCTGCACTACAGCAGTGAAGGACCCTACACACCAGAAGCCACGGAGGAGCTGGGTAGGAAGGGCAGTCAGCCTGTTACAGCCGCTCAACTCGGGAAACCAGAAGTGTGGCTGCTCTGGGGGAGGGTCTCTCTTAGCAATCAAGGGCTGGAACAAGGTCCAGGGAGGTGAACCACAGGGCCTTTGCATCACCGAGATGAGCAAAAGGGTCCAGTCTGCCCCTTCACATTCTGCAAGCAAAACTGAGGTGAAGGAAGAAAAAGGGCCTCTGGCTGCTGGAAAGGGGAACTAATGCAGTACTCACTATAAATATGGAGTCTGCTTCTCTTCCTCCCCAGGCCTGTACTTGTGGGGGGGGGGAGGGAGAGAACAAAAAGAAGATAAGCATCTCCCCATGAGTGCCCCACTTTTGGGGTCTAGAGCAAAGGTTTTCAATCCCTTTTCTTTGATAGAAAGACCCTTTCATGGAGGTCACCAAAGACCATTGGAAAACACTGATATTTACATTACGATTCCGAACAGTAGAAAAATTAGAGTTATGAAGTATCAATGAAAACAATTTTATAGTTGGGGTCACCCCAACATGAGGAATTGTATCCAAGCGTCACAGCATTAGGAAGGTTGAGGACCACTGGTCTAGAGAAAGAGAATATCAAATGGTGATTTGGGGGAGAGATGTGAAAATGCTACCACTAAATCATCAAGTGTGGGAAAACCTAACCAGTATGGAAAGGCAAGCAAGCAAACAAACAAAACCCAAATCCCTAAGACATAGAAAGGCACACGAGAATGAACTGTCGCTGGGTGGTAGTGAAACTGTCATCTCCACGCTGGAGAGGCTGAGGCAGGAAGATCATGAGTTCAAGGCTAGTCTGGGCTCTCAGAGAGAGAACCTTTTAAAGCAATGACATGCCCAAGACCTAAAACAAACACAGAATAAGGAGAGTCAACTGGGGACATGGCTCAGTAGGTAAGGCTCTTGCTTGATCCCCAGAACCCTCTTAAGGAGCCAGATGTAATGGTGCATGCTTGTTCTCCCAGCAGGGGGAAGGCAGAGACAGGAGAATGCCTGGGAGTTGAGGGCCAACCTGCCCAGATTAATCCAGGCCAGTGAGAGATCCTGTCTCCAAACAAATAACCAAACCAAAATGGACTGTGTCCTGAAAAATGGTACCCAGATTTGACCTCAGGTTGCCATACAAATGTGCATAAGCACACGCACGCACACACACACACACACACACACACACACACACACACACACACAAACACACACAAACACGCACGTATGCACACGCACGCACACACACACGGAATAAACTGTAACATTAAGGACAGAATACGTCGCTATTGCTATCTATTTTTAAAAGGCAGAGATGAAGAAGCAATAGAGCTATATAAGATGTAAATATCTGTCACTAAGATTGAAAACTTCCGAACAGACAAAAGGGCCGATGAGATAGGGGTCAACAGGGAATTAATTTACTGGAAACTACTTCTGAGGACATTATTTAGAGAGGAGCACAGAGAGATAAGACAAGAGAAATAGGAAGTGGATGCTGAGCGACCAGGAGGATAAAGAGAGAAGCAATTTCTTACATCCACCAGGAGTCCCAGCAAGAGACAACAGACAGTGGAGAGGCTGCATCCAAACAGACCGTGACAAAGAATTTGCCAGAGCAAATGAAGTTTTAGACTCAAAGTGTCTGATACACCCCGACTTCAGAAGCAGCCCAGGGCTGTGCAAATGTGAGGACCAGAGACTGAGTCCCAGCACTCACACGAAATCCTGATGGGCATGGGGGCCCAGTACAATCCCAGCACTCAGGAGATGGAAAGGGGGGATACTTGGGGCAAGTTAGCTAGCTAGTGAGAGACCCTGCCTTGATACAGAAAGTGAAGAACAATCCAAAAGATATCTGGTGTAAGTCTCTGGCTCCCACACTCACATGTACACCACATCGATGCACATATATTATGCATACACATGAAAAAATAACAAAAGATCCTTCTGTAGCAGGCTTTCTTGGATTGTCAACCAGATCAAGACAAGGAGACTTGTCAACTATGAATGTCTGGTCTTATCTTATAACTAGCTCTTATAACTGAATTGAACCTGTTTCTCTTCATCTACATTTTGCTCCAGGGCTTTTTACTTTTCTTTCATTCTATATGTCTTACTCCATATCTGTCTGGCTGGTATCTCCCTCTCTCCCTCGTTCTCTCTCTCATTCCTTCCTCCTATTTATTCTCTCTGTCCATCAGCCCTGCCTATCCCTCTACTGACTAGCTATTGACCAATATGCAAAGCAACACATCATTGCATTGTTAAAACAGTACAGCATCAGCAAATGTAACACATCTTTACATGATTAAGCAAATGCAGCATAAACAATGTAACACATCTTTACATAGTTAAAGTAATATTCTGCAACACAATCAAATGTAACACATCTTTACAGAGAGTAATATTTCACAACATCCTCCTAGACCTGATGTATTATAGTTAAGCTGCAGAATACAAGAGATCCCTAAGATACTAGATTACTGGCAAAGTAAGATAGGGTACGAGGTGAACTTCAACGTCAACAATAAGAATGAGGAGAAAGCGGGCTATTATCTCCAGACCTTTAGTTCCTGCACTTAGAGTGCTAAACTGCCATTCAGAGGATGGCACTAAAGATCTTTCTAGATTACCCAGTCGTACCATGGGAGAAGTTAACATTCACCGTGTTGCAACCCAGAGAACAACTAAGAGATGTAATCGAAGGAAAAGGAAATTGAACCAGGAGGAAAGACTTGGGGAAGAAATGACCAGGAAAGAGAGTGGCAGTTGCACCACAAAATCTAAGCAAGTACCAACCCAGGGCCAGAGACAGTGAGTGTCACTGTCTTCAGTTGGAAAAACTACATGGGACTGAAGTGCTGGGAACATGGTAGGCATAGCGTGACTAGTACCAGACCTGGTGTTATAAACCTGTAATTCCTGCTACTAAGGAGACAGAGAAAGGATCACAAGTTCAAGACCAAACTGGAAAGCTTACTGAGAATCTGTACCAAAATAGACAGTGAAGAGGCACAGAAACATAGTTCAATGGCAGTGCACCTCCCTAGAATCCCCCAGTGAGGGGCTGGGGTGTGGCTCAGTGGTAGAGCACCTGCCTAGAATCCCCAGTGAGGGGCTGGGGTGTGGCTCAGTGGTAGAGCACCTCCCTAGAATCCCCCAGTGAGGGGCTGGGGTGTGGCTCAGTGGTAGAGCACCTCCCTAGAATCCCCCAGTGAGGGGCTGGGGTGTGGCTCAGTGATAGAGCACCTACCTAGAATCCCCCAGTGAGGGGCTGGGGTGTGGCTCAGTGGTAGAGCACCTGCCTAGAATCCCCCAGTGAGGGGCTGGGGTATGGCTCAGTGGTAGAGCACCTCCCTAGAATCCCCCAGTGAGGGGCTGGGGTGTGGCTCAATGGTAGAGCACCTCCCTAGAATCCCCCAGTGAGGGGCTGGGGTGTGGCTCAGTGGTAGAGCCCCTGCCTAGAATCCTCCAGTGAGGGACTGGGGTGTGGCTCAGTGGTAGAGCACCTGCCTAGAATCTCCCAGTGAGGGGCTGGGGTGTGGCTCAGTGGTAGAGCACCTCCCTAGAATCCCCCAGTGAGGGGCTGGGGTGTGGCTCAATGGTAGAGCACCTCCCTAGAATCCCCCAGTGAGGGGCTGGGGTGTGGCTCAGTGGTAGAGCACCTCCCTAGAATCCCCCAGTGAGGGGCTGGGGTATGGCTCAGTGGTAGAGCACCTCCCTAGAATCCCCCAGTGAGGGGCTGGGGTGTGGCTCAGTGGTTGAGCACCTCCCTAAAATCCCCCAGTGAGGGGCTGGGGTGTGGCTCAGTGGTAGAGCCCCTGCCTAGAATCCCCCAGTGAGGGGCTGGGGTGTGGCTCAGTGGTTGAGCACCTCCCTAAAATCCCCCAGTGAGGGACTGGGGTGTGGCTCAGTGATAGAGCACCTGCCTAGAATCTCCCAGTGAGGGGCTGGGGTGTGGCTCAGTGGTTGAGTACCTCCCTAAAATCCCCCAGTGAGGGACTGGGGTGTGGCTCAGTGGTAGAGCATCTGCCTACTATGCACAGTTTCTTAAATATCCAAGAAGTAAATATTTTAAAAAAGGAATAAAGATGGATAAATGGAAAGAAGAGAGGAAGGAAGAAGAAAATGAGGGAAGGACAAAAGGAAGAAGAGAAGGAAGGAAAAGCTCAAAAATACATCTAAATGCATATGAAAATAGAAGTGGGGGTCAGAAAATTGGGTGGAGCTTCTTCAGAACACACAAATTGGAAAAGCCTTACTTCCTATCAAAAAACATGCCAGAGAAGACTCAGAGGTTGGACTTAATTGGACATTACCTCATTCTACATATGTGGTTCTGATGAAAATGCCCTGTGCAGACCTATAGAAGAGACATCTGGTAGCTTCTGGGAAGGGTTAGCATGCAGTTACTGTTTGATCTAGCTGTTGCAGGATATTTTATACTGTGTGAAGGTGTATTTGCTGTGATTGGTGTAATAAAAAGCTGAATGGCCAATAGCTAGGCAGGAGGTATAGGTGGGACTTCCAAACAGAGAGAAAACTCTGGAAAGAAAAAAGGTAGAGTCTCTAGACAAACATGGAGGAATCAGGATAAACAGTATGGAGATGAGGTAACAAGCCTTGTGGAAGAATGTAGATTAAAATATATGGGTTAACTAAAGTTATAAGAACTAGTTAGTATCAAGTCTAAGCTAAGGCCAAGCTCTTGTAATTAATAACTCACCATATCATTGTCTGTGATCTGGCAGCCCAAAGAAAAATCTGACTACACCCAGCAGCCTCATGCCTGGGGTCTAATTTGAAGATACATAGCAGCAAAAAGACAAAATGTTAAGACCAATTTCTTGGTAGAAGAATCCCTTTCTAACCCTGGTCTTGATTCTTCATTCCCTTTGACTTCTGGAACTCATGCACAGGGTGCCTCACATAGCATAGGACTCTAGGCTGATGGCAACAAGGCTAAACACACTAAAAGAACAAGATTATTTGGTCCAAAGTCACCACAGGGGTACTTAGAAGTGGAATAGTGTCCTTGAGATGAGACCAAGGCAGAAGGAGAATCCCAGTCTGAAGAAGACCCACTTGCTATGACTGACTTTGAAGATGGGAAGGAACTCTGAGATACCCGACAAGGTGACCTTCAGTAGCTAGAATAGTCCTGCTGACAGGTAGCTTCCTACACACCAAACCTTGGGTTCCCAACATGGAATTGATTTTTACCTCTATCACAGAATTCAGCTCCTCTTCAAAGTCTCCAGAGGGGGCGCTGTGCTACGGGCACCATGCTTTAGCTATAAAACCCACACTAGACTTGCAATGAACTGATCTCTAATAGCATGTTTGTGTTGGGTAAGCACTCTGTGTTTGGCAACTTGTTGATGGCAGTGGTAGAAAACACAGGCCCAACATGGAGAAGAGGCTACACAACCATAGCAGGTGAAGGCTGGGGAGATGGGGGAGTGGACAGGAAATGTACAGGTGTGGACTAGCTACTTTATCACGAGGGCAGTGAGTGCAGAAGGCCACATTTCACATTAGGACAGTAATACAAATATGGAGGTTTGTTTTTGTTGTCAAAGAGAAGGGCAGAGAGCTTGGGAGATAGGAAAGATAGTTCATTCAATAAAGTGTTTGACCCATAGAACCTAAGTTGTTTGTTTGTTTTTTTAACCTAGGCATGTCTGATACTACTTACTTGCAATCCCAGTGCTTAGGAGTTAGAGACAAGAAGACCCCTGGGGGTAGCTGGCCATTAGCCTAGACTGCTCAGTGAACCCCAAATGCATAAAAGACTCTGTCTCCAAAACCAGGTGAACAGTACCCGAGGAACAAGAGCTGAGGTTGACCTATGGTTTCTATAGGAATGCATGTATATGTGCATTGTACACACATGTGCACCTGCACACACATCAATACATATACAATGTACTGATTCAAGTAGGCATAGTTATCCACAAGAAGCAGTAACAGGCAGGGAACCTAGACTTCCCAGCACATCGTTTTTCTATAGCTTTGACTCTGCAATAGTGTAAATAGTTACAAAGTGGAAATAAACTTAAAAAGCCCTAGCGATTTCTCTCAGGTGAAATGATTTTTTTTTCAGAATCTAACTGCTAATAAGCAAGGCAAAAGAACACAACAACTGAAATGAATGTGTCTAGTTATATACAAATTGGTGATGAAAGCGTGGATAAAAAGAATACTGTTGGGTGATTTTTTTTTAAGCTCAGCATTTTGGCGGTGAACACAGGAGAGAATTAAACCTAAGGATAAACCCTTATGCTGCATTCAGTGGTCATGTTGATTACGCTGTTGAAATCACAGGTTTATATTCAATATAATAGTCAGGTAAAGAAAATAAGAACACTGGGGTTTCTGAAAAATGCATATAAGGCAAATTTACTATAAGATATGAATTTAAGGATAATGGTATTTGATTTGAATTGAAAATATCACTATGACCTTATGGTGTTAAAAAAAATACATGTTTCCTGGGGCTGAGAGATGGTTCAGTGGCTAAGAGCACTAGCTGCTCTTCCAGAGGACACAGGTTCAATTTCCAGGATACACAATGGGGTCTCACAACCATCTCCAACTCCAGTTCTAGTGAACCTGACACCCTCTTCTGGCCTTCCTGAATACCAGGCACATGTATGGTACATAAATGTGTATACAGGCAAAACACTCACGAACATGAAATAAGTAACTCTAACAAAAATGTTTAGTGTATTTCCTCTCCTGACCAGAAAGGTCCAGAAGCAATGACCAGATGGCAGCAATGAGCTCCCCAAGCTTTTGATGCTCAGGTTGTGATCTTCAAATGTTACTCAGCACTGTTTAAAACCCAGGCTCATGTATAAACAGTTCTTATGAGCTTGGACCAGGAAGGCACCATGTCCTGGGGCATATACCAGAAAATCAAATCTTCTCATGTCAAGAAATCTAAAACATGAAGGGATAAAGATGGGTGGATTTAGGGCTCAAAGAATAGCAATGGGGGCAAAGGAGATTGATACCTCTGTGAGTGAAGGGCTCACCACACAAGCACAAGGACCTTAGTTTGAATCCCTAGAACCTACATAAAGCTGGACATGGTAGCATATGTCCATAATCCCTGTGTTCCCATGGACAGATAAGAGGCAGAAGAAGTTTAGGGGCTCACCTGATGTACACAGCAGGCAAAAGAAACTGTCTCACACAAAATGAAGGAGAGGACCAAGACCTGAAACTGTCCTCTAACTTCCATGTGTGCACCATGGCATACACATACAGACACACAGACACATACATATGACTAACATAGAGCAATGAGTACAGATGCCTGGAACACACTGAATATAAAAGCATATGCTTTCACAATTGTTGCAATATTAGGAAAGAGACAAAAAAAGGGAAAGTAGATCTGTTTAACACTAGTAGAAGGAGGCAGTGCCTTATTTTGATAATTTATAAATGAGTGTTTTCTGCCTTCTTGGCTTTGAGAGTTCCCAAACAATATGAGGGATTAGGGTAAGGGCTTTCCTTCAAAGTTCCAGAGACAGAATGAGTAAAAGTTGAGAGAATGGAAAAATTTCCACTCTGAACATTAAACAAAACAAAACAAAACAGTTCAGGTGAAAGAGCATGCATGGATGAAGAGAGAAAGCACTCATGGGGAACTGATGGAGTAGGGATCAGGAATCAGGGAGTTCATTCCCTCCTGCTGCTTTATTTAGCATAAGTTCATGCTCTTTATCTATCTCAACATGCTCAGAGAACCGAGGATATGCTGAGGACACAGGAAGAAGAGAGGGTGATACAAAAGTGAAAGCACATTTCATCAAGTTTTTGTGATGAACTTCTGGTTCAAAGGATATAGAGGGACAGAGGAGTGTTAAGTGGTATGACTAGAAGGAATCTTGCAAGGACCTCTCCAGTGTCTAGGTGTTGTCAATAGGACATGGCACTGGGAAAAAGGGCAGAAGACTTTTTGAAGAAAAAAAAAGGAGATGTAATCTATAGTGACAGAGAGAAGACAAGTGACTGCCAGTGGATGAGGGGGACTGTAAGGGAGGGGAACAAGGAGTGTGAGAATGCATCTGGGAGCAACAGGTGTGCTTGATACTTCAGTCCACATGGAACTTGCTCAGCAACCAGGTCCAATAAACATCGAGACAGTTTTCCATAGACATTTTTCTTCTTAAAGTTTCAAAGTCTGTTTCCAACTTTTTTTTGTTTCATTCACTGTTCTTTTTTTTTTTTGATTAGTCATAAAATACAGATATACTCTTATTTTTCTTAAGTCAATAGTCTCAGCCCCAGGGATGGTTAGCTCCCATCGAATTAGTTTACACTGTGGGGATTCTATGGGCTTGGTGAAACTTTTGTGCATGTATGTATAGGATTTGCTTTCCAATTCATAGCCAGTAACCAGGAGAGACTCCTGCAGCCCAGTGCAAGAACAGTGATGAGGCACCAGGATCTAATTACATGGAAACTACTTCTAAACATCACCACTCACTGCTCACAATTTGGCTCTTCATCTTTTCCTCTTTTATCAGAACATGGAGTTGGTGGAATGTGTGGTATTCATCCACACCAGAAGATCCTATTTACATATAGCCATCCTAGATGTCCAAGCCCACCCATGTTTATTATAGCCCCTGACACTACATTGAATCTTTTCCTTGGCCCATCCTTGGATATATATGCTAGATTTTCCCATCACTTCCTAATACTCTATGCTGTCTCCAGACATACCCTGAGTCAGGAGATCCTTCCACCTGCGGATAGAATGGTTTCTTCCACAGCACAAGCTACCACTAAATCCCCCATGCCCTGAACAGCACCTGGAGACTAAGCCTGCTCTAGAAAGGCAGCTGTACCCATGATGCTCTATGCCAAACAAGCTGTACCAGTCTGGTAGTCAGTTAACTGTGAAGTAGAATTTAAAAGTCAGTCAGTTGCTATCTAACTTGGGGTACCATGCTGGACCAGCCTTGAGTTTCCTCCTTTATTTTCACTTCTGGCTACCTGATAGGGCCCTGATTTTCTCATCTTTGCCCACCCTGTCTTCAGTGTCTAATTTCATTCCTGTCTCTGCTCTTCCCCTCCATGCACACCCCCTTTTACCCACCCTGGATTTTCTCTAGGGGGACCATCAACACTCCCTCAAGGGCAGGTCCTTACCATCTGCCTATTGGGAATCCCTAGCTCCCAGGGTGTGGAAGTTAACATTGGCAACTTGATAGCACCTAGAATTATCTAGGAGACAAACCTTTGGCCATGTCTGTGAGGGGGTTTCCAGAATAGAGGTGGGAAGACCCACTCTGAATATGGGTGTCCCCATCCATGGACTGGGGTTCTGGACTAATTGAAAAGGAGAAAATGCACTGAGCATCAGTAATCACTCCTCTTGGCTTCCTGACTGTGGACTGTCTCACTGTGACTTCCGGGCCTTTTGTGGACAGTGCTGCCTTGTTATCCAGAATGAGCCTTCCTTCCTCCTTAAGCTGCTGGTCAGGTATTTTGTCGCCACCTACCTGCCCCTCCACAATCCACCTGCAGATGGCCGTCTTCCCATCATAGCCGGGTCGGAACTGGAGTGTGGCTGAGCGAGGACTGATGTTAGAAATGACCAGGTTGGATGGAGCACCAGGAAGGTCTAGAGGGGGTGAGAGAGTCAGGAAGAGGGTTAACTTGTGTCCCAGCTTAGGGTGGGTGCCAAGCCTGTTAGGGAGGAAACAGCTTCATAATGACTCTTCATTGCAAAAGGCCCTTGTTTACCAAACGGGGAAAGCGAGAAGCAGTGCAGCTCCCCTCAGCAAGGCCTCACAGCGGGATCCTTCCTCTAACAGGGTCACCCGCTGCGCCCCAGGCCATCTGAAGTGGCATTAGGAGACTCCTGTCTTATTCATCTCTACAGAGAGCAGATAATTAATAGGTGCTTGTTGTGCAAAGAAAGACAAGGGAACGTGATTACATCCTCCAGGCTCCTGCCCCAGCACCAAGAAAGGACTGTCTAACTTCTTTTCCCTGCTCCCGTGATGCCACGGGAGTCAGGGTTGAGGAGGGGATGGAAATCTGTAGGTTTTAGATGTGGTTTCCAAGACAACCAAGAGCAGGTGACAGTGCAGGACTCTTTCCTGGACTCAGTTGTTCTGGGAACGCCATAGGTGAAAGGTGAGCCTGCCATCTGAGCTTTCCTGGGCTGAGGGCCACTCATACAGAGAGAACCTGCTGGACTGCTCTCTGGGAGGCCAGGCTTCCCTGCAAGTTCAACCAAGTGTTTAAAATGAGAAATTCCCAAGAGTAAGAGAACGGGTTAAAGGAAGAAAAGAAAAATAATGCCGACAAAAACTACCTTAAAAAGGCAAGACAAAGGACTGGAGGTATACCTCCGCAAGCTGTGTCCACCCACAAAGCCCTGGATCCCCAGCACTGCATAAAGCCAGGTAAGGCAGTGCACCCCTGCAGATCCAGTACTGGGAGATGGAGGCAGAAGGATCAGAAGTTCGGACTATCCTCAGCTACACAGGAAGTTTGGGGCTAGCCTGGGATCCAGGAAACCTTGTCTCACAAAATTAAAATAAATGAATGGAACAAAACAAACAAAGACAAAAACAAATGGGGGGGGGGTCGCTCTGTGGTAGAGTACTTGCCTAGCATGCACAAGGCTCAGGGTTCTATCTCCAGGATCTAAGAGGTGGAAAGAAAGAGAAGGAGAAGAGAAGGAGGTGGGGATGGGGAGGGGAGAGACAGGGAAAAGGGAGAAGAGGAAGGAAGAAAAAGGAAATTAGAGAGGGAGGAAAGAAAGCCTGCTTGCTGTCCTCAGGTGTCTGAGAGGCACTGTCCCAGCTTGCACGACTGGGGTATCTGAAGGCAGGTCTTGCCGCAGGATAATAAAGCCCCTATAGTGACAGCCTGCTATTGTCACAAGCAGGGTCTCTAGGACCTCAAGGGTCCTTCTGCATCTGGCTTAATGAATTTGACGCAGAAGATGTTTAAAGCGAAGGACAAGTGACTCTTCTTTCTAGTCCTTCACTCTCTGGATTCTTAAAACGCCTCTTCAGCGTCTAATGGATGTAAACCTCCAGCCTGGCAGACCAAAGCCGGCTCCCCGGAAGGACTCGCTGCAGGCTCATCCCGTGGGTGCTTCCGAGTGTCTTAGCTAGCTACAGGTGATCTGGCTTTAGGCAGCTCGACAGTCTCTCTTCAGGGCGACCATCAGAGGCTCACTCAGAGCAAATGCTTCCGTTTGTCTTCTGTGTCTCCCCACTGCAGTTCCTAGAGACATATAGCCTGGAGACAGTAATGCCAATGTAGAGAGACCTTCAGAGGTCAGTGTACTCATTCCCTAGCAGGGATGGACAGTGTCCAGGCCACAGAACTTTGCATCCACACCAGATGTGCTTACCCATGGTCTCCCTGGTGCCGACTCCATTTTTAACACACCAGACAGTGCCCACACCACAGCCGGTGCTACAAATGTACTAACGACATTTCAAATCTGTGGTTTGGGTGCTATAAGTTTTATGGGAATTTGGGTAAAATCCGTGAGTATGGGCGGGGGAGAAGGCTTAGCCAGTAAAGTGCTGGCTGTACAACCGTGAGAGACTGAGTTCAGATTCTGAGAATATAGGGTAACAGGCCAGTGGAAAGTCATCCTGTCCTGGGCCTGTCCCCTGAACTCAGAACTTGGGAATCCCCACCCCATGACTCACAGTTAGCAAACAATACTTCTGACCAGCTTGTACTTTTCTACCAGCTCACTGCACATGCTCCAAAGACCCTACAGAAGCCTGCCTTTCACCCAGCCCATTGCTGTGTCTGCTCCTGCTCAAAAGGCAGCTGTCATTCTGTGGTTACCCCAACCCATCTCTTCTGTGGGGTTTGCTGCATGGTTTGATTTTGTAGTATTCCTTGCCTCCCTAGTGCCAAGATACCCCTGTGCTGGAAAACCCTTTCACAGAACCCACATACAAAGCCAGGTGTGGTGACTGACACCTATAATCTCAGTTCTAGGGAGATGGAGACAGGAGGATCCGAGAAGCTTGCTTGGCAATCGCTCTAGCCAATCAGTGGGCTCCAGGTTCAGTGAGTGCCCCTGTCTCAAAATAAGATGAAAATGGATTGAGGAAGGCACAAGATGTTGGCCTCTGGCCATCACGTGCATGTGTGCACACGGGTCTACACACAGTAAATAAATAAATAAATAAATTCAAAATGTTTTCAAAGGCCTCTTTCTGCAGGCTGGAGACGTAAAGCAATGCCTTAGTGCGGTGGTCTTCCATGCATATGGGACTCATCCAGAGCAAACTCAGGAGCCTCACCTGCCAACTTACTGTGTAGCCGAGGACTGTCGTACACTCTGGATGCACACGCCTTTCCTTGGGCAACCCTTGCATTCTAAGCGTGCACCACCATACGTGGTTTGCTTGTGCAGAAACCAAACCTTGTGTGCAGTAGCTGAGCTGCACCACCAGCCCCTCCCACACTTAATTTCAAATGTATTTCTTATTTCTCTTTCTCAAAGGCATCTACTGTCCACGTGGTCACTGGCTGTGGACCTGCAGGGTGGAAACCTTGGGCTGGGGACACCACATTTTTGCCCCGTGGAGACCATCTCTCTCCTTCCTTTCAAGTCACTTCTGCTGGCTTTCACACTCTGGAAAGAGGCCCAAGGTCAGATACAGTGGAAGGCTAAGCCAAGGGTGGATCAGTATCCTTTGCCTTCTCTGTAGGAGGCTAATCCCCGCCCTTAGCTCTCCAGGCACTTGGAGAATTCTGCATGGAAATGCCACCCTACTGGAGGGTCAGAGATGACAGAGCACAAACAAAGTATGCATGCTGTACCCTGCTAACCTGGGGGTACTCCGGAAGAAATGGTGGACGATGTGGTCAGGCCCACACCTGCGGCGGTCACGGCAGCCACATCGATGGTGTAGGTGGTGAGAGATGACAGTCCACGGATCTTGTACTCGTGGGTTGTGCTGTTGAGGGTGTGTGTGAGCCGAGAGTCATTCTTCCCATACACCTCCCAGGAGATCTGATAGCCTGCAAAGACAAGGGAAGAACTGAGGCAGGATCTCCACCAGACAGGTGGGAAGCCAGTGCTCCTTGAGAATGGGGTTCTGGAACCTCAGGAGCCTGGTGCACGGACAAGAGGTGACAGATCCGCCCCTCCAGCCGCAGTGCTGTGCTTAGCTCATTCTTGTCCAATTGGGAGACATTATAGCATGGTTCCCATCTTCATTAACTGCTGTTTTCATTACCCGAACCCTGGGTGGGTGGCTCACTCTAGGGTCCCATCTCATGTGCGGAAACACGTGTGTCTGTGTGTTTGTGTGCATGCACGCGAGCGTGCTTGTGTGTGTGGTGATTGACAGGCCATTCTTCCGGCTTTCAAAGGGAAATATTTCCTTTTACCTGTCCCTGTTTTCTCAGTTTTGCTTTGCCTCTGAGCTTTGCCCTGCTCCTTACTGAAGATGTGGTTTTCTAGGAAAAAAAAATTTAATTTTCCTCCCGATTCTCGTCTCAGTCTGGCGGGGCCTCATGATCACAATTTATTCAGCCTCAGATTCCATCGTGACTTGGGGCTTAGTGAAAAAAAAAACAACTAGCGCCTGAGTCAAACCCTTTTGAGGGGAGCTGATGGGATTAGAGGGCGCTTAAAGTGTCTGGTAAAGAGGGGACAGTGATGGAGAGAGCTCCCGGGGTCCTCGGGCGAAGGAAAACTGCTGAGGATGCCAGCCCTTCCCTCTTCTCAGTCAATAAGCTCGGGGATATGGAAGCTCTAAGACGCATCTTAGCTCCCCTTCACTCAGATGAAAGCCATAAATAAAGTTAGAAACTGCTCTTGCGGGTGAACAGAAACTTAGAGGATGGCGCCTCGGGACTTTAATATTTTGAAAAAAAATTTAATGTCAGAATTCACCCCCCTGCTCACTGTCCCCACAGTCATCAGACAGCGTGGTAACTACCAGGTACCTTCAGGGAGACTCAGTTGTTGGGGGAAGTGTAGCTGGAACAGCAAGGCAAGAAAGACCACTGGAGGCATGCTGCGGCCACGGAGGGATGCTGCGGCCACGGAGGGATGCTGGGTCCATGGAAGGATGCTGGAGCCATGGGCAGATGCTGGGGCCATGGGGAGGGAGGAGATGCTGGGGCCATGGAAGGATGCTGGGGGCATAGACGGATGCTGGGGCCTCAGAAGAGGGGTGTGTGCTGGGACCAAGGGGGGATGCTGGGGCCATGGAGAGATGCTGGGACCACAGAGGGATACTGGGGCCATGCGGGGGGGATTCTGGGGCTATGGGGGGATGTTGGAGCTATGGGTAGATGCTGGGGCCATGGGGGCCTTGAGGTCGCCTGAGTGCCTGAATTCCAATGGCCAGGAATGGAGCCTTAGGGACATGGAACATCAAACCTCACTACTCTGTGTAGTCTACCAGGGTCTCAGGCCCTAGTCCCTGCTCCCTTTCCCCCATGGTCCTGGCAAGAGCTGTTCCCATGCTGTCTCTGGCTGCCACCTCCCCTCCAGTCTTGCCCAACGCCAAGTCTTAGGTTCTCTTTCTTCACCTACTGCCCATACTGCAGAGTTTCCATGGACTGGGACTAGGATCTGAGTACTCTGCTCAGGTTCCACAGATTGGTGTAAGATCTGAGCATTCTGCTTCAACTTCCACGGCTGGGTGCTAAGATCTGAGTACCCTCCGCCCGAACTGGCCTTCTCCTGTAATCAGATTGGAGACTGTCCTAATTGTCACCCCAGAACCTTCATCCACTAACTGATGGAAGCAGATGCAGATATCCACAGCCGTGTACTGGGCTGAGCTCTGGGGGTCCAGTTGAAGAGAAGGAGGAGGAAAGGAGGTCACCATCCTGACAGGGAAACCCACGGAGACAGCTGACCTGAGCTTGTTTGTGGGAGCTCATGGATTTTATACTGACAGTCAGAGAGCCTGCATGGGGCTGACCTAGGCCCTCTGCATGTGGGTGACAGTTGTGTGGCTTGGTCTGTCTCTGGGACCCCTGGCAGTGGGACTAGGATCTGTCCCTGGCACATGAGCTGGCTTCTGGAGCCCATTCCCCTAAGGTGGGATACCTTGCTCGCTCAGCCTTGATGTTGGCAGGGGTGGGGGGCAGGAAGCTTAGTCCTGCCTTAATTTGATATGCCATGCTTTGTTGACTCTCATGGGAGGTATTACTCTTTCTGAGGCATGAATGTGGGGGAGTACAAAGGAGGTGGGGAGAGGAAATGGGAGGAGAGGAGCGGGTGGAAACTGTAGTTGGTATGTAAAATAAATAAACTTAATAAAAATTTAAAAATGAATAAATGGGATAAAGCTTTCTGTAATAAGCAAAAAAATAACAACAACAACAACCAAAAACCAAACAACCCAAAACAAAAAACAAACCAAACCAAAAAACTCTGACAGAGTACCCTCATTAGCGCTTTCTTTGTGGTTAATTTGAAATTTTGAAAAAACAAAACAAAACAAAACAAACTATGCTACTTCTAGCATCTGTGATGGCTGATCTTGACTGTAGATTTGATAGACTGAACTCTTCCAGGAGGCGAGTCTCTGGTGTGTCTGTGAGGGATTTTCTAGACTGTGTTAACTGCGGTGGGGAGACCCATCCTAAACACAGGTGGACTCTCTCATGGGCTGGGCTGTCAGACGGAATGAAAAAGGGAGAAAAGAAGCTGAGCCCCAGCATCCATCTGGCTCAGCTTCCTGACTGTGGATGTCATGTGACCTGCTGCTTCAGGCTGCATCCCTTCAACTGTAAGCCAGATTTGTTTGTCAGGTGTTTGGTCCCAGCAAGAAGAAAAGTAACCAATACAGCATCGAACAAGGTGTAGCCCTTGGGTTGCAACTAATTTGCAGTAAGGAGACTACTTTTTCTTGTTTTTGACTTTTTTTTATTATTATTTATTTACTTACTTACTTGTTTGTTTAGAGACAGGTCCCAGTAAGCATCCCAGCCTGGCTTTGAACTCACAGATTCACTTTGCTCTGCCTTCTAGAATTAAAGTTGTGTGTCATCTTGCTGGGATTTTTCTCTATGCGATGGCTCAACACATAGACCTCCAAGGGAGGTGAGCATTAGGGCATCCAACGCCAGTGCTGTGAGGAGCCTGGAGCTGGAGACGAGGGCCTGAGAGGCCATGTGATCCTGCATGGAGCAGGGAGATTCAGGGCTCTGTGCCACTGAGGAGAGGACCCACACTGCTGCTGGGCTAGTGAATTCCAGAGGGAGGGCCTGTTTCAAGCGGTGTCCCAAGCATGTCACCTGGGCTATATCATGCAATCCACAGGACACACACTTGACATCGAGATATTGTTTATCTTCACTTTACTAAGAAAGAAATAAACAGGGGGTCCCAGGAACTTGCTAGAAATCAACAGCCCTGCTTCAGGGCCGTCTACTCTGTCTGTGGTCTGGACAGATTCCAACAACAACCCTGGCTCTGGAGGATTTTTTTCCTGATAAATCTGTAAACAGTGTGAGATTCCTGGCCTCTCCGAACACCTGGGAAGGGGACTTGGCTGTGTTGAAAGCTGCCACCTTGTCTTCCAGGAGGTTCTATTTGTTTAAAAGCTGCTCTTTAGCAAAAATTTACCAAACACAGCGTCTTGTTCATCACGTCAACCTGGAGCCAGAACACAGCAATTTTCAGTGTCTCCAGTAAGCACAGCACCGCTGGTGTCTGCTCGAGTCCAAATGGATCGCACTGTCTGCTCGACTCATTACTGACACAAACAGACACCAAATGGACAACTGAAGAGCTTGCTCTGGGGCTGGGGAGGTGGCGGCTCAGTGGATAAAGTGCCTGCAAGAGTTTGATCCCCAGAACCCACATTTAAAAAGCCAGATGTGGTGGCATATGCTTGTAATGCTAATCCTGGGGAGATGGAGCCAGGCAGATCCCTTGGGTACAGCAGCCTGCCAGTTTAGCCTAATTTGTGAAGACCAGGTCAAGTCTCAAAAACCAAGGTGGGTAGTGTTTGGGAATCAACATTGGAGGTTGACTACTGGTCTTCATCTGTGCCCACATCAGCATACATGTGTATGTCCTCCCCCCCGCCCCCCGGCTCTGGAAAGCATAAATAAGATTAGTGCCAGCACAGAGAAAGCCCTGGCTAGTAACTTCCAATGAGCAGTATAATGGGATATTGCCACAGGGCAGAGAACAGGGAATCTGGTGTGTGAAGATGTCTCCCCTCTATTATACACAGCCTTGGAGATGTGGGTGGTGGATGCCGGCAGCTCCGGCCAGCAAGTGCTTCATCTAACTTCAGCTTGCGGCAAGAGAGAGCAGAGCGAGACTTTGCCGAGAGCCAGCACTCCCAGCCACCTCCAGCTCTGCTCCTTACCTGCTGGGGATGGCTCTGCTAACTGAGACTAACGACCATGGGAGCTTCAGAAATAATTTTCTGTTGATCTGGAGTAAATTCTCTACAAGAGAGTAGTGCATCCAATCACAGACTGTCTGTCGGCATTCCGGCCCTCATAAATCAGGGTTTACTGGGGAAGAGCGCGAGATACCGCAATTTACAACAGGAGCACAATGGGCGATTTACTCAGGCAGGTGCGCGGCCGCCCTTGCTTGAAGCTTCCTTCTCGTTCTGGCCACAAAATAAAATGGAGATGTGGAATGGGGGTGGTCACCAAGGGCCAGGCTGATAAAACATCATCTCTGACAGACAGCCCGCCATAAAGGTCACATTGCCCAGGACCAAACTTTTAGATGTATGTGCCTCCTACAGTTGCCTTCAGCAGTGGGATAGACGTGTGATGTCTCTGAAGGACGGGGTGTATGCTAACATTCCCTGACCTAGGCTCAGAAGGCCAGGTGTATTTGCATGTGTGTATGTGTGTGTGTGTGTATGTGTATGTGTGTGCGTGTATGTATAGGCCAGAGGTCAATGTTTTCAATCCCTTTCCACCGTAAGTTTTGAGAGATGGTGCATCTTGCTGAACCCAGAGTTCATCAATCTGTAAGATTCGCCTGTCCTCATGTTCTCGGTGCTTGGGAACACAAGTGTAGTCTGTGTGCCTGGCTTTTTGTGTGGGCTCTGGGAAATCAGATTCACATACATATGCTTTACTGACTGGACCCTCTCCAGAACATTGCTGACCTTTTGGGGAAGATTCATGGGTTTTTTTAGGGGTGGTGCCTACCATTAGGCAGGGTGTGGAATGCTGAGTGAGGAATACTGATGTGAGGGAGAGGGGTCACAGTGGGACAGGGGCTGGATGGCATCTATCCATGAACGTTTCCCCCCTATAGTGCTTCTCAGAGTGGCAGGCATCAGACCCAGCCTCTACAAACACATTTTCACAGTGTGGGCAGGAGAGAGCAAAAGCACGGGCCATGCAGCCAGGAGTGGACAACTTTGGTCCTGACGTGAAGGGCAGAGTCTGTCTGAAGCTCTGCTCGTGGTGGGGCGGCCTCCTCGCTCAGTCGAGGCCACAGTGGAAGCAGGCCAGCAGAATCCAACTGGGAAACATCCAAGCTTGGAGGGTCAAGCTCCATCATAAACACTAGCCGCTCGCTTGTGACTACAGGTATTTGTTTAAATAAAGTATGAAAATGAGTTCATTAGGCCCCATTAGCTGGCGAGAGCAGATGATCATAAATTGGCGGTCCTGGCAGCCAGCTTTCAGCCGTGGAATGTTGGCTCAGCCCCACTGGTCTCCCCTCAAGCCATAAAACAAGAATGAAAAGCATGGGCAGTTTGGAAGGAGGGTGGAGCTCAGGAGAGGTGTGGGGGTGTGGATCTGGGGCGGGGGAGACCCTTCCAGTTAGGATGCCTATCAAAGAGTCTTGGACAGTTTCTAGAACACAGCACATGCCTGGAGGCCATTGGACAGGTGAGACCGCCTGCCTCTCTCACTCTGCAGCCCCACCTCCAGAATTAACGATGAGCAAGGTTCGGATCCGGCCCCCAGATCAGAGCTAGAGTGGCTTCCTTCTGGGGACTGCAGACACAGCTTGGAGAGGAAGTGCTTGCTATGCACACATGAGGATCTGAGTTCGGTTCCCCCAGTTCCTTGTAAAAGGTGTGCTATCTCTCAGTAATCCTATCACTCAGCCTGCTTGCTGAGTTCCAGGCCAACGAGAGACCCTGTTTTAAATAACAAAGTGGATTGTGCCTGAGGAAAGACAACCGAGGAGTCGTCTGACCTCCACATACAATGTGCGCGTTCACCTGCACACAGGCAAACATGTTCTCACGTGTACACACTCACTTACGCACACTCAGAGCTCCTATTAAACAGATGTACCATCATCTCTCTGCTACCATTTGTTTCTGCCTTCTGTGTGACATAAAGATATACTAACCTACATCAGGTCTCTGCTGCCTTCCTGTCCCAGTCCCTGTCTGCCCCAAGCTTGGGGAAACAGTCTTATTTACATGCTGTCTCTGCTGTCTTGTACTGGGAAGCCAGCCACAAGAGGCCTGGGCTTTGATACCTCACCCCCACAGCAGTCAGCCCTGGTCCAGCAGGGTGGACACTGTGCAGTCCAGGCAGAGTCAGGTGGACAGTTGTCTGCATGCTACTCAGCAGTTAGGCTCTGAGCGGGGCTAGCTCTAAGGTTCCGAGAACCATGGTGAGGGGCTCTCCCACACAGCTCATCACAGGATAACCCATCCTGAATAGTCTCTGAGCTGCTTGCCAGGGTCACTGCTGAGAGCTCTCAGGGGCAGTGGCCCTGCTCCAGAGACAGTCTGGGATATTCCTTGCCCTACCCCCACCTCAGAAGCCAGTTTGGATACATATTATCTAAGCACAGTGGAGATCTGGGTAGGGCCGGGACTACAAAAAGACAGGCAACATGAACAAACGCTTAGGGGAGGAAGAGAGGGGCTGAATCCAAAGGGAATCCATGGACTGAGCAGCTGGGTGCTAGCCAGGAGGTGGCCAGAGCACACCGCACACATGCTTTTCTTCATCTTTGTATATGTTAACGTATGCAGATGTGCATACATCTGTACGCATGCGGCGGCCAGCAGACAACCGAGAGCGTTACATGGAGAAAGCTCTCGTGATAGCCTTCATCTAGGCAACTGCACCAGGCTAGCTGGCCAGAAAGCCCTGGGGATCCACCTGTCTGTTGCCCCAAACAATGTTACAAGTACATATATTACCACACCTGACTTTCCGACACAGGTTCCGGGAACCGAACTCATGTCCTGACCGACTGAGTCATCTCTCCCCAGCCACATATGTGTTATTATTAAATGTGTTGTTTTTACATTTTCAGTGCACACAGACTGAAGCCATTTGGACTTAACGCACAGCACGGCTGGGTATTTCTTTGGCCTTGGGCTTTGGGAAACTCGATGAGGGCTGAGGGTGTGTATGTGTGTGTGGGGGACTTCCAGGGAGAACAGAAGTACAGTTTGTACCTTACTCCCAGCATGGGATGAGACAGAGATGGGCAAGTGGCTACCAGAGGCCACTTCTGAGCCGGGTGATCATGGGGACCCGCACCCCCAGTCCCTGCTGCCCAGCTGGGGTAGAGGACGTGAGTAGTCACAGAGTACTGGAGGTGCTGAGGAGCCTGGCATCGGGGCGTGTTCAGAGAGGCTGCTACTCCCATCCAGGACACTGAGGGGGGAGGGGCACAGCACAGCCTGATGGCAGTCACAGGACACCTCGCCTATCTTACCTCACCACGCCATGTCTGCACTTCTCAGACATAGCTCAGTGGAAGAACACGAATTTCCTTCATCAGCTTTTGGGGATTCAGGGAATTAATTACTCACTGCCTAGCTTCAAGCCATGGTGCCACACAAAGGAACGAGTCAAATATTAAGAGTCTTGTGAAGGTGAGCTGCTCCCCAAGGTCCCTGCCATCAAGGGGTTTACTGTGAAGGGCCAGCCATGCACGGTTTATCCTGAGTGTGACTCATGGAGATCCAGGGGGCCTAGGACCCCTTTGAGCCCGAGACTCTTCATCCCCACAGCACTTCCATGACCTTAAGTTCTCAAGATGTGGCGGGGTCAGGGCAGGATCTGGGATTTGGAGCCAGGAGATCGATTGGGGCCTTGTCCTGGCCTTGCAACTGGTGACAGAAGGTGGAGGGCAGAGATGTCAGTGCTATAGTCACTGCCCTGCCGGGAGGACATTAGACACTGATCTGCGCACAGTAGGTGTGCCTGCTGTTCTCCCGGGCCTCAGTTTCTTGCCTGTAACATGGCCAGAATATCAATACAATTCTACACTGCTATGAGAACTGAGCTAAATACATGAGGAAAGATACCAAAAAACCCAAAACCTGATTCTGGTTGTCCAAAGAGACTTCTGCAGCATCCGAAGCAAAGATTAACTCCCAGCTCTGAATCTGTGGTCTTCACAAGGAGATAAGCCACACCTCCTACTCACAACCCCACCCCAACCCCCCATCCCCTGCCTCAGGATAGTGGCCACCCTACATCCAGAAAGACCCATCAGTTACTCCCAGGAGGCCTGGGGCCACTCTCAGTAGCTTTGTTTGACATGGGGGCCACCCCTTCTTGTTAGGGCACACTTGCCGATTTCCTTTCCAGACGAAAAGACTGCTTACCCATAATGATGCCGTTTTTCTCCAGGGGCTCCTGCCAGCTGACCTTGAGAGAGGTGTCCAGAATCTCTGTGAAGCTCAGGTGCCCCACAGCTCCCGGTTCTACCAATTAAAAACAAAGATACCTGTTAACACCGAGCCTGCCGTTCTTTGATCGAACCCATGTGGTCAGCTTTGACTCCAGAAGGGAAGGAGTGAGACAGCCAGCAGAAGCCTGTGTGGAACAAACACCGGGAGGCATGCAGCCCGGACTAGGGGCCGGATGCTGAGCTGTGCTCCTGGTCTTGAGTATGTTACTTTGCCAGCTCCCCTGCCTAGAGTCCCCCAGTGAGAGAGCCTCTGCCTAGAATCCCCCAGTGAGGGGCTGGGGCGTGGCTCAGTGGTAGAGCACCTTCCTAGAATCCCCCAGTGAGGGGCTGGGGCGTGGCTCAGTGGTAGAGCCCCTGCCTAGAATCCCCCAGTGAGAGGCTGGGGTGTGGCTCAGTGGTAGAGCACCTGCCTAGAATCCCCCAGGGAGGGGCTGGGGTGTGGCTCAGTGGTAGAGCCCCTGCCTAGCATGCCCCAGTGAGAGGCTGGGGTGTGGCTCAGTGGTAGAGCCCTTGCCTAGAATCCCCCAGTGAGAGGCTGGGGTGTGGCTCAGTGGTAGAGCCCCTGCCTAGAATCCTCTGGAGAGGGGCTTGGCTTTGCAAGAGTATTTAAATAGAATCTTCCAGTGATAGGAGCCAGGAGTCTGGCTTTTATTGCACCCATTGACGTTTTGGAAGCCAGAAATGGAGCCTAGGGCCAGGGGTCATGCCTGTTCACCTGACCTACAGGTCTAGTTTCTGAATACTTCTCTCCCAGAGGATTTTTTTCAGGAGTAAGAGAAAGTGCCAGCAAAAGGCCTGCACCATCGCGTCCTACCTAAGAGGAAGAGAAGATGTCTGGAGAAGTCAACCCACTTCCCACAGTCCTCTTAGTGGAGGACCTGCGCTAGCTGAGGAAGGTACCTTCCCGTGGGTTCCCTTGCAAACCTGCTGGGAACAGTCTCACTGAGGGTTCCCCGGTGAAGTCAGGGTCTTACTTGGCCTGCAGGAGGGGACAGTCCCAAGCTCCAATCAGCCTTGCCACAAAAGCAGCAGCCAGTACTTGGCTCCCTCCTGGGACCATGACAAAGCCCTGGACCACAGCTAATGAATTTTAAAACAGGTGCAGCCTCAGAAGCTGCCCTCAGGGGGGTGAGAGCCACGGAGCCTTCACCGAGGGGCAGAAACACTGACAAATGCCACTTCTCCCGGTAGAAGACGGGAAAATAGGATGGCTGTCAGGGCCGTGTCATCCCCCTCCCCCACACAAGCTTCCAGAAAGACGTTCTGACGGGTTTTGTGAAGCAGCTTGTTCTGCGATCGATGTAGTAGCAGAGACAGCTTTCTGCTCCTTTTATATTCCCAGTGTTTCGGCTTCCTGGATTCTTGCCCGAATGCGCTGTCCTCCAACTCTGCTAATATCTAGGTTTCAATTTATATTCTTTTCCCCTTTACTGCGACCCTCCCCCAGCGGATTCTCTGGGCTCCGGAGAAGACTTACAGCTGGCGAAGCTTATGCCTGTGACCCAGGGCCTGAGCCCAGACAAGCTGCACCCTCAGAGTCAATGCCACCTTCACGAGGGCGCTACATCCTTCTAAACAGGACAAATAGGGCCCCTGCCTACTTAAAACGGCGGTTTAGGAGCAGGGGAGACGTCTCAGCTGAGGATCCGAGTTCCTTTTCTATTTTATTATGTTTGGTTTTGGTTTTCTTATTTCACAGATGTGTGTGGCTCTACGCGTGTTTGCATGGATGGGGATATCATACTTGTGCACAGTGTGAGTGTGTGTGGTGTGTTTGTGTACGTGTGCTTGTAGAGACCCAGAGTTGATGTTAGGAGTCATTAAGGCTCTTCTAACTTATTCACTGAGTCAGGCCTGTCAATCAAACCCAGAACTTTCCCATGTGGCTAGTCTTACTAGTTGTTTGATCTGGCTATCTCCCGTGGTTGCCTTCTGAGGCTGGAACCACAGTCAGCCTCAAGGCTCACCAAGCCCTTAGGTGGGTCTGGTTATCCCCAGTCAGGTCCTCAGGCTTGCTTGGTAACGGCTTTAACCCCAGGCCCAGGATCTGAGTTCCAGACCCACTTTTAAAAAGCTGGGTGTCCTGTGGTACATTTATCATCCCATCTCTGTGGAGGAGACAGGTGAATCCCAGGGCTCCCTGCTCAGCCAGCCCAGACTATTGAGTAGCTTCAGGTTCATTAAGAGAACCTGTTTCAAAATATAAGGTGAAGTGATTGAGAAAGATACTGGACTTCACACACACACACAGACACACACACACCATATAGAGACCATGAGTCTCAAACTCTCAAACTAATATATAAATGTATTAAGTAATTTTGTTGCCTTCTGTGCCTTCTTCCCCATGACTCATTCCAGGAAGTGACCTGATGACCTTTGACAATGGGCCCTGGGAGGCTAGTCTTCAACATAGGAGAGGGATACTCACTGTCCTCATGGGTCCACACAAGCTGAGGCGTGCTGGGAGGCCCATCCCCTGGCGTGGTAAAACACAGGACTGATGTGAAGTACGCTGTGAACTTCTTCAAGTTCGTTATGTAGCCATGGTGGATTCCATGGAAGTCGGGAGCAATAGTGACCACAGTGACAGTCTCAGGGGCATCTGCCGGCCATGCCAGAAGCTGGGAGGGAAGGGCAAAAGAAAGGACCACTTTAAAATGCATTTCTTCACTTAACTGTCTATTCAAAGTAAAGGTTACAATTAGTAAAATTAGTATGTCTTTAGAGAAAGCATAGTCACAGTTCAATACGTCTAGAAATCCCACATCATTTTTCTCTTTCTCATATTTGGGGATAAACCCCAGAGTTTTATATATATATATTAGGCAAGCACTCTACCCAGATCAACACCCCCAGCCCCTCACTGGGGGATTCTAGGCAGGGACTCTACCACTGAGCCACACCCCAGCCCCTCACTGGGGCATTCTAGGCAGGGGCTCTACCACTGAGCTATACTCACTGGGGTGTATTTTAGACAAGTTATATCCCTGTCCACTTTACAGAGTTTTAGTAAGTTTGCCTGGCTGGTCTTGAACTTGTGGTTCTCCAGCATCAGTCTCACAAGTAGCTGAGTATGTAAGGCCTGGCTATATATCCTATTGTTTCTGATAATCCCACCACAGAAAAATTGAGTTTAAAATGTGTCTCGTATATTGTTGTATATTTACACATGTATATTTATGCTTGTATAGATGAAATAAATGACTGCTTAACTCTTGTTACAGTAATGGACACTCCCTTGAACTTCCATCTTCCCTTAGGGTACTTCTGAGCATGGATTTCTTTTTAATAATGAGGGGTAAAGATGATATCATATATTAATAACTAATTAGCATAAGAAGATAAACACAAATATTCTCCAGATAGAAGTCTATCTATACTGGCTCAAAATGATTCAATAGGAACAATCTTAATGATTTGTTATACTAGTTTCCTGGGCTGGATTTTAGGAGCTAGGTTAGAATTTTAAATAAAGGGCATATACAGGGGCTAGGGATGGTAGAGAGCTTGGTTAGCAAGCAGAAGACCCTGGGTTCTAACTCAGTGCCACATGACTCCAACCTGGCGGCACATGCTTGTCATCCCAGGACTAAGGAGGTAGGAACTGGAAAATGGGAAGTTTAAGGTCATATTCTGCCACACAGTGAGCTTAAGGCCAGCCTGGTCCTCACAAAACTGTCTTACAAAAAAAAAAAAAAGAAATATAATATATGGCTGCATGTGTGTGTGTGCGCGCGTGTGCGTGCATGCATGCATACGTGTGCATGTGTGTGTGTGTGTGTACATGTGGACATTCCATGAAAAGCCACTTGCATGATTTGGCAATGCTGTGTATGTGTAGTCTCTTGACACCATGCATCTCCAGAACTGATTGGTTCTGAAAGCCAGCGGGCAGCAGGACACAGAACACATCTGTGCAGATCAAACTGACAAACCAGCCACCAGACACGCGCAGTGTTCTTGTCACTCAGACCTGGCAGGAGAGTCGAGAGTGAGGGAGTTTTGCCCTGATCAGTTCAATTTCCCTTCAAAAAAAGCATCTGCCTTAGATACTCCCGAGGAAGAGCCGAGGCACCGAATGGGCCTAGCTGGGCCTGCCCTCATCACAGACAAACAAGCGTTTGAGGGAGCTGAACCCAAAGGGAAGAGAAAAATGAACCAAGTGGAAAAGACACCCTTTGAAGCTGAGTGCATTAGCGACTCACCTCTCTCTGAAGGGCTCCCTAAATCTCCTGATAAGGGGTTAGTGAACCCACTTTTGTACAGTGAAGTCAGGCTCCCACGTCCAACCAAGAGAAGCTGATGTAAAGGAAAGAAACTATGCTTTTGGAATGTGCACCCAAGTCCGTCTTACCTGGCAACAGAGCCTGTTCATTAATTCAGTTCGGGCAGTGTACCCCAGCCCACGTTCTCTGTTCTCCCGTCTTTGAACAGAACTGTCCTCAAGGCAGAGAACAAAATGGTCTCTTTGCTGGATCGGAGCCTCCCCCCCCCCCCATGAACCCTGGGTGGGAACCTCCCTCTCCCATATCTCTGCCCTTGACTCTGCATTCTGCCCGGAGAATCCCCTTCTAGGAAGAAATGGTTGGATAAGGCTGACTCCAGTCATCTCCCATAGATGACTGTGTGTATGTGCATGAGATGAGTGTGTGCACGTATGTATGCCAGTGTGCATGTATATGTGTGCCTATGGGTGTCCACGCAAGCAGAGGCCAGAGGCTGACATTGAGTGTCTTCCTCAGTAACTCCCCATCTTAGTTTTTGAGGCAAGGTCTCTCACTGAACCTGGTGCTTACTCATTCCACTAGGCTGGCTGGCCAGGAAGCCCCAGGGATCTCCTGCCTCTGCTTTCCCAGTGTTGGGCTCAAAGGTGTGCTATGCCATGCATGGATCTTTTAGTTTTATGGGTTCTGAGGGACCACAAGTCTTTATGCTTGATTAGCAAGCCCTTAACTGACTGAGCCATCTCCCAGCTTTCCCTGAAGTCCATTAATCCAACTATAGCCTTTTCTCCTGTTCCCTCTTAGCAACTGTTCATTCAAATTTCTGGCCTGGGATAGCTGATCAGTCTTCTGACAGATGGTGGCCCCACCAAGGTGATGTAGGTGGGTCTTCTTTCTATGTGTTGCTTTCATTGGTTAATTAATAAAGAAAACTGCTTGGCCTGATAGGTCAGAACAGAGGTAGGTGGGGAAGACAGAACAGAATTCTGGGAAGAAGGCAATGAGGCAGTCGCCATGATTCTTCGACCCGAGACAGATGTAAGCTAGAATCTTTCCCGGTAAGCCACCAGCTCGTGGTGCTATACAGATTATTAGAAATGGGTTAATCAAGATGTGAGAATTAGCCAATAAGAGGCTATAACTCATGGGCCAGGCAGTGTTTAAAAGAATACAGTTTTCGTGTTATTATTTCCGGGGCTAAGCTAGCCGTGCAGGAGCTGGGCGGGATGAAAAGCAGGCCTGCTCGCCTCATCACTACACCAAGGTTTCCTTACTCTGAATTTGCTGCCCTGGGTTTTCAATGACATAGGAAGGGTAAAACCCAATGTCTGATGTGATCAATACTGCCCATGAGTGCCAACTAGAGGTCCCCAAACCAGGCCAGGTACCTTGTATCCCTGGTTGATGCCATTGATGAACTGCTGGGGTGGCGGGTTCCACAGGAAATGCACGGTGGTGGAATTCACTGCTTCAGCCTGCACGTTCTGTGGGGGTGCAGTAGGCACTGTTCCCCGTGGAGGTGGAAGACAGCACAAAAGGCGGAAGGCACCATGGGGAGAAGAGACAAAAAGGAAACCTTAGTCTAGGACTCAAGGGCAGATGGGAAGGGAGGTGAATGTCTCCCACGCTAACACTCCTGTAACAAAGGAGAATTGGGCCATTTCTCATTTTCTGTGGGAGAGTTTCTTTCTTAAGGCAGAGGTGGGAAACCGTACCAGATCACTGTTTCATCCCACAGACGGGCCTTTCCCACACATCTGAGATGAACAACACACTAAACCTTTATTGTTTCCTCAATTGCCCCGATTGCCACCTCAAATGATTACAGTCAAGGCAAGGTTTCATCTAGAAGGACTTTCTGCTCGCTATTATGTTCCAAGCTCTCCTTCCCCTTTCCAGGTAGCATTTAGTGCTCACTTGACACAACCTGGAAAGATTAGTCTGGGGGAAACTGGTGACTGATGTCGGATGGCCCAGTCCACTGTGGGCAATGCCATTTACGCAAGTGAGCCTGGGTTTCATAAGAAAGCCAGCTGAGTGTGAGCTAGGGAGCAGTGTTCTGGGGTTTTCGCTCCCAGCCCCTGCCCTGAATGACTTCCTTCAGTGACAGACTGTGACCTGGAAGCAAAGCCATGTAAACGCTCTCCTAGTCTAAGGAGCTTTAGTGACGTCATGGTGTGACATCATCATAGTGACAGAAAGGGGACTAGAATTCTCTCTGTGTGTAAAATGTGGGTTTGTATGTAGCTTCACATATGTGTGCAGGTGCACATGTCCATGGAGGCCAGAGGCCAGCCCCAGGTGTTGTTCCTCTGGCCCTGTCCATGTTATCTTTTTAGAGATTTATTTATCTTTATGTGTATGGGTGTTTTGCCTGCATGTACATCTGTGTGCCATGTGTGTGCCTGGTGTTCGTGGAGGTCAGAGTGGGTGCTGGATTCACTAGAACTGGACTTATGGATGGTTCTAAGCTGGGAACTGAATCTGGGTCTTCTGCAAGAAGAGTGTTACAAACCACTAAGCCGTAGCTACAGTCCCTTCTATTGCTTTTTGTTTTGTTTGTTTTTGATGCGAGTTTCCAGAGAGGATTTCTTAAGGAGACCTGCAACTTGCTGATTAGAATAAACTGGCCAGTGAGCCCCACGGACCTAACTTTCTGCTTCCCCACACTGGTATTATAACTGTGCCTCCATGTCTGGATTGTTTAAAAGTGGGTTTTGGGGGTCACACTCAGATCTTTTTACAAAATGAGTCACCCTCTCAGCTGCCCAGGAAACTCAGAGGATTGACTTCCAAGTCACAGTTTATCATGAAGGGAAGTATCTCAGGTAGGGACTGGAGACAAAAACCACAGAGGAACACTGCTCACTGGCTTGTGTGCAGGTTCAAAACCATCACGCTCCTCCTATGCGTAGTACTGTTCATTCATACACACAACACTATAGGCAACTAAGGAATGTAAAGACTGTGAGAAAAAGTGTTTCCCGGGAAAGACAGTGTCAGTTATTACACCAAATGGTTAGCCCCAAAACACACCTACAAGTAACACACACACCGAGCAGGGTGTATCTATGTATTTAGGGATAAATATGAACAAGCATATAGGTATGTAATAACAATTGGATTTTACAAAGGGGGGGCATACATTTGAAAGAGAGCAACAAGGAACATATGTCAGGGTTTGGAGAGAGGAAGGGAAAGGGGAATGATGTAATTATATTAAAATCTTAAATAAAAGAAAAATCTTCTGCTTTGCTTGTTTCTTTCTTACCTTCACAGAACACCTCCTGAGTCCAGGGATGCCCTCCTGGGGCACCTGCCCTGGAGGACGTTCCTGGAATGCTGAGCAGGGCAGACGCACATACGGCTTTGGGCTACCACCTTGATTGGACTGAGAAGTTAAGAAGCACCTCGGAGACTGGGAAAGCACACTCCACCTGTGTCTGTGAATGTGTTTCCAGGAACCTAGGGGTTACTCAAGGGGAGGGTGCCTGCCCTGTTGTGGGACAAAGGCAGTCTGCGGCTATAAGTGTGGTCCCTCTGAGAGGTGAGCGGCCGTTCCCCACCATACCCTTCCCCCATGATGCCCTGCCTCGTCAGTCAGAAACAACTGTGCCAACCAACCATGGACCATAACCTCTCAGCCTATATAAAGCTTTCCTCCTTTGAATATTTTTTTAATATTTATTTATTATGCATACAATGCAATATTCTGTCTGCATGTATGCCTGAAAGCCAGAAGAGGGCACAAGACCTCATTACAGATGGTTGTAAGCCACCATGTGGTTGCTGGGAATTGAATCAGGACCTTTGGAAGAGCAGGCGATGCTCTTAACCTCTGAGCCATCTCTCCAGCCCCATCCTTTGAATATTTTTTTAAATTTTAAAGTGGCATGTATTTAATTGGGAAGAGCCATGTGAGTACCTCCGTGATTATGTGGAGGTCAGAGGACACCCTGTGGGAGTCAGGTCTCCTATCCTGTGGGCTCTGGGACTGTCGGGCTTGGTGGCAGGGGCATGAAGCTGAGGCACCATCTCTCCAGCACCATTTCCCCAGCACCTTCGGTGTTTCTGTCAGATGTCTGTATGTTACATTCTGTCAGAAAGTTAGCAACAACAAAACTGAGTGACACATTCTAGAAGCTTTTTAGGGTATCTTTTGGAAGAAAGGTAGACCTTGGGAGGAAGATGGGCCTGAGGAATGGCACTCCTGCCTGGGGAAGATGGAGTTACAAAGGAGCCCAGGCAGGGCACGCGTAGAAAGTGGTGTGGACTGAGAAGGTGGATGGGCCCCCTTGCACAGGGACACAAATTCCCGACACAGAGGCTGCTCTTACATACGATGGTCACAAAGATGGGAAAACTTCCTGGGAAAGGCTGGTGCTTTCAGGGACATAATGCTAGTGTCCCTCAAAGCAGGGATGACCCAACTTGCCTGACCGTTAGTCTTCTCATGGCAGAGAGGACACCCTGGTTCTTTAGGAGTTTGTTTGCACAGTGAGGCTCTGAAGCCAAAAGGATCCTTAGGTTCCAGGTAAAGGAAAACACATAAGTATCTCCTGTTACGAAGTACGGGGTGAGGACATGGTTCTGTTACAAGTGGCAGCATAGAGCTGGGGCTGTTTCTCACTGGGTAGAACACGGCCTGGTACACATGAAGCCACGTTAGCCAGATGAGGTGGCACAGGGCTGTAATCTCAACTCTGGGAAAGAAGGGCAGGAGGGTCATCCTCAGCTACATGGTAGCCTGGGTTAGATAACCCGTCCCAAACACACACACACACACACACACACACACACACACACACCTTCATCTCCACAGCTCTTCTCCATCGTCTCATTTTATGCAGAGATGGAAGAATCTAGAATCCATCAGTTCTCTCAATTGACTCTTCAGGTCCGTATTTTCTTTCCAACTGCCATCCCCCATAACCATGGCCTCCCCAAGTCCTTTCTGCCATTCCCCATGACCATGGCCTCCCCAAGTCCTTCCTGCCATCCCCCATGACCATGGCCTCCCCAAGTCCTTCCTGCCATCCCCCATGACCATGGCATCCTCAAGTCCTTTCTGCTATCACCATGGCCATGGCCTCCCCAAGTTCTTCCTGCCATCCCCCATGACCATGGCCTCCCCAAGTCCTTCCCCCACACATCACAAGGAAACTGCCCAAGTTCCCTTTCAGTACCACGTGGACCACATGGATTAAAAATAGTCCCAAGGCCAGCTGTGCCTGGATGTAGACCGTATTGGGGAATATCAGAATGACTGAGAAAAAGGAAAGCCTGGCAAACAATAGAATTGTGGCTTCTCTAAAGCCCACAGAGACCTGAACAGATCTGGGGGTCACATAGTATCAAATACAAGGAAAAGCAGGGCTGTTCATTGAGACAAAGGGAGGGAAGTAGGGGAGGAGAAGGAAGAGGAGAAGGGGAAGGGAGATGAAAAGAGAGAAGAGGGAAGAGGGAGGAAGGGGTGGGAAAGAAAGTGGAGGAGAGGGGAGGAGAGGAGAGAGAATGAGGCAGGGGAGGGGAAAAGAGGGTGGTGAGGGAGGGATGGCCCATGCACAACTGGGCTAGGAAAATTTGCTATGACAGCTAAAGGTGACTTAGAGGAGCTGCAGGTGGAGAAACAGGATGCTTCCCACACAGGAACAAGGGCAGGTGTGTTGGTGTTTCACCAGAGAATCCCACCAGGCATTTGAGGAATAATGAAGCAATTTTAAACCATTACTCAGACACCCAAATAAATAAATAAATAACATTACAGACAAGAAAAGACAATTACCCCTCATGAATCCAAGTTCAGACCGCAAATAAGAAAACACTGAAAGATCAAATTCAGCAACACACCACAGTTATAACGTACCCTTGTCTGGTGGGGTTTATATCATAAACAGAAGAGTGGCCTCATATTTGACCATCAATCATGGCAGAGCGCCAAATCAGCTTAATAAAGAAAACCCAGTCTTAATAGGGCTAGGAAAAGCACTGGATACATTTTAAGATCTAATCATGATGATAATAATACAAAACACCGCTCAGTCAAGAAGGAATTTAAGAGAGCTCGGCGAACTTGATAAAGGGCATCTCTAGCGCACCTGCGGCTATGATCTCACTAGAGATGAGCGCCTGAGATGCTGCCCTGAGATCAGGGCCGAGGGAGGATGGAAGACTTCCCGAGTGGCTTTTTTATTCTGCAAGTCTGGACTGGTGAAGCTGAGAAAAAGGGAGGAGGCAAACCGACAGGGGGGTGCTTTCTACCTATAGGCAATGTGACCATCTACATGGAAAATCCACGTCGACTCCAGGAAGGCTCCTAGGACCAAGAGAGGCTGCGAAGATTGCGGGCTGCAAGGCCAAAGCTCTGTTTCTAAACACAAGCAATAAGGAATTGGAAACTGAAATTTAAAGATTGGGTCCATTTAGGGAGCTGGGAGACAACTGTGTAAAGCAGGAGAGCCTGGGTTAAGGTCGCTAAACCCACTTTAAGAGGGTGGGAGGAGCTGTAGCCAGCCAGCCTAGACAAACTAGCTCACAAATACACAGTAGACTGCGTGTTGAGGACTGATACCTAAGGTTGACCTCTACGCATGTGCGCACATACATGTGACTCCTAAACACACACACACACACACACACACACACACACACACACACACACACACACACAGTCCCATTTAAAGTAGCAATGGAACTATAAATACAAACCTGACAATGTGTTAGATGTATAATCTGAAAGTTACAAAAACCACTTAAACACCAACTCTAAATAAACAGCCCGGGAGAATATTGATGGACTCCAAGATCAGGCAGGTAAGAGAATCGTTCTCCAAACAAGTTAACATGAGTCCATCAAATGCATAGCCAGACACTCTTCAAAAACCAAAAAGGTGATTTCCAATTTACAGGAGAAACTGAAGGAACTAGAATAGCTAAACTGATTTTTAAGAAAAAAAATCTAGATAAACTCTACATAGTTAAAGAGGCACGAATCTATAGTAACTAGAACAGGTGACACTGGGAAATGAATACAATGTAAACAATGTCAACACCACAGAGAAGAATCCAGAAATGAGTCACACAGGTAGGTACCAACTGGTGTTCTGAACAGCACACATAATTCTGCAAAAACTGGACAGTCCTATCAAAATATAAAGAGAACTTCTAGATGCACCTCACACCTACATGAAAACTAACTCAGGGTGGACCACGGGCTTCAGTGCAAACCTATCACCATCAAGCTTCTAGAGAAGATCACTGTGTCACGGACAAGGTGACAACATGCAGGAATGGTGGCCCAAGGGTCTTCTGTGAGATGAGTCAGAACTGAAGCCCACACAGGCTGGGTGCAGTGTGCATGGCAGTTTCGGTCTCCTGCCAACCCCAAGGCCACTGGTGAATGGGGGACAAAGGGGCTCACCGTTGGGGCAACAGTTACTATTGATTATCCGGTGGGCAAGATCTGCCATCACCTGGGACAGGTGCCTCCAGGCATGTCTGTGAGAGAGTTCCTAGACTGTGTTAAATGCCAGGGGAAGACCCCACCTCAGCATGGGCAGCACCCTCCCAGGAGTCCTGG